>NC_090838.1:35830833-37240000 GCF_028021215.1 Eschrichtius robustus
GATTATTCTCAGTGGGCACCCGGCATTTCTGTCACTTCCTTTCTGTAAATCGAGGCTTGGGGAGCCGTGGAGAGAAGTGCTGTTCTGTGTCTCAGGGGGCCTGTGTTTTAGGCCTCATTTCCCCACTAATTATGTGACACTGGGGAAATCATTTACCTTTCCTGGGCTTCAGTTTCCCCATCTATAAAGCAGAGGCTCTAAAACCCCCCCGGTCGTGTGATTCTCTTTCTCTAGGATGGACTGGAAAATGGGGACACACTCAGCCTTCACACAGGACCTCCTGTCACTTCTGGCTGCAACTGCCCCAGCCGTGGCAACTTCTATTCCCTTCTTCAGGACAAGTTCTGTGCATCTGAACTCTTGGGTCTCCAATCCATTTTCTTGGGTTATGATTTCAGTGTCTTCTTTTTAAACACCGCAGAGTTTAGGGGACCCTCAATGTCCTCCTTCTATTAACTCCTAGGTTCCAAACGTAGAGGCTGGGTTTGGACTCCTTTTCCCATCTCAGAAGAGGCGTTGAAAGTGCAAAGCCTTTGTCACCACAGGAACCTGAGCTCCAATTCCAGCTTGACACTCATCTCCCACAAGACCTGGGGTCTGCTACTTCAACTCTCTGAATTTCAGGGGACTTCCCTGGCGGTCCAGGGGTGAAGACGCTGCATTCCCAGGGGGCACGGGTTCGATCCCTGGTCGGGGTACTAAGATCCCACATACCGCACGGCGCAGCCTAAAACCAAACCAAACCAGACCAAACCAAACAACCAAACAAAAACGACAATTCTCTGAATTCCAGGTTATCCATATTTAAAATGGAGAAGACAGTAAAATATCTCATAGAGTGGCTGTGAGGATCAAAAGAGGTAAAATGAAGCAGAAGCCTCCAGAGGGAAATGTTCTCCTTCTGCCTACCCAGCCCTGGCCTACACAGAGTGGGGAAGAGACAGCGAGGCAAGGGCCCCAGGAGGAAGGGGCCCCCATTCTCAGAGTTGCAGCCACCAACCTTTGCCTTCCAGATGGACTCATTCGGCACTGGTCCCAGCCCCCTGACCAGGGCACGATGAACAACTGAAAGGTTTTCCCCGGCTGGGCACTTCCCAAGGCCAGCCCCACGCTAGACCCAGGGGCCCCCGTGGATGAAACCCTTGCTCAAGAAATTCCATCCAGCAGTGACAGGAAGGAACAGAAGGGAGAGGGGGAGTTAGTCTAGGACCCGCCATTGCGGCCTTGCCTGAGTAGATGCTCAATCAGCTCCTGGTTGAATTAGGGTCTCTGGGAAGAGGTGGGCCTAAGGGAGCTGATTTAACCTGCCCTAACAAGGATCCACCACCTCTGGGCAATTTCACAGCAGAGAATCCACACAGCTCCACCTCTTCTGCCTTTGGTCGTTTCTAAAAACACTAATCTCTATTGGGTTTAACTACTGTGATTGATACGTTCCCCCATTCCTTCATTCTGTTGATCATCCAGTAGTGATTTCTGTTGAGCATCTATTATGTACCAGGTTCTGGGAACACAGTAACAAGCAAAGCAGACAAAAGTCCTACATTCCTGGAATTTTTATTCTGGTGGAGGGAGACAAATAACGAATTAAATAAACAGTAAAATAATAAGACAAGTCAAAGGACTATGCAGAGAATGAAGCCAGCAGGGTGAAGTAATAGTAAATGAGCAGCTACTGTAAACTGGGTGGTCAAGTCGTTTCTATGGACATGACACTGAAGCTGAGATTTGAAATGACAAGGAGGCAGCTGTGTGGGACCAGGGGAGACCATTCCAAGCAGCAGGCCCAGCTAGTGCAAAGACCCTGAGGCTTGGTGAGCTGGAGAACCCCAAAAAAGGCTGGAGTGCTGGAGCCGAGAGAGAGAGAGAGAGAGAGAGAGAGAGAGAGAGAGAGAGAGGGCGTAGCAGGGGCTGAGGCTGGAGAGAGAGGCAGGGGTAAGGTCGGGAGGGCCTTATCTGTTACTTCAGGAGTTGAGTTTTACTCTGAGAAAGAAGGGAAGCCAAGGGAGAGGTCCGAGGAGGAGAGCAACATCGTCGGATCTGTTCCCTAAGAAAGGCCCTTCAACAGCTACAGGGACTGGACTGCAGGCAGACCAGAGCAGAGGCAGGAAGAGCAGGCTGGAGGTTTTCACAGAAGTCCAGGTGAGAGATGCTGGTGGCCTGAACTAGCACATGAAACAAGCCTTGTGGACAGACACTCTGTAAATACCTGCTGAATGAATGAATGAATGAATATGCGTGATGTCACCACTTTTTGCCTCATACTTAAGTAGTAAAAGAAAAACCTGTGGTTTATCTAGGTAAGAGTAAGAGGAGGAGTGAGAAAACAACTTAGAATTTAAAAACAGGCACAAAGAAATGAGAGAGGCAAGTAAGTTTAGCTTGTCCCCAGGAGCATTTAGGTCAGGCTTGGAGGCAGTTAGGACGGGAATTCTAGTGTGGTGGTCACTCTTCTCCAGAAAAAGGTACTTGGTACACGCTCATGAGATTACACTCACGGAGCTTAAAGGCCGTCTAAAATGGAGGCTGGGGCCAGGCTCTGGTACCTCGGAACAGAAAAGACACCTTGGAGACAGTGTATCTGAGCAGATTAGGAAAGAAGCTCTTGGAAGGCAGAGGGAGGAGTGAGGCCAGACCTGGAGGACCCGACCCTGTGAACTCGCACGAACTGGGAGAAGCGCAGTGCCTTCTGCTGGGCACGTGGCTGGTGTGACAGGAGGACTTGGTGGGCAGCTCTGGAGGTTCCGGGGATGCAACCATCTGCAACTCAGCATGAAGCCCACAGGCCTGGGGCTTTGCTGACGGGGCGGTCACCGCCGGGCCGCTGTGTAATGTCACGGTGACCCGACCTCCCTCCCTGCTTGGGCTGGAGCGTGGGAGCTGTGTTCACACTCTCATGCTGTCCCTCGGGCTCTGTGTGGTGATGACGGGGTGTGTGTCTGTGAGGGGTGGGGGGTGTGTGGCAGAGGGAGGAATACATCTGGGGGGAAATTGACCAGGCGTCTGCTCTCTTCTTCCTCATCTTGCCCCGCTATATGACTGCTTCCACTTAGCCCCACAATGTCACCTGCCTCCTGCCCTGTTCTCTAACCTCTAGTCTCAATTTTGCTACATTTTGCTCCTGCTTCCCCTCTTCCACCTCCCTGCTAAATAAGCTCCGTCACTATTCCAGAGTTTCTGTGGGTCCTGGTGCAGAGCATGGAGGCTCCTGCAGTGTCTCCTGGTTACCCCAGGGCCGCGGCCCACAGCCCCGGCCCTGCAGTCTGAGACGCAGACCCGAGTGGTATGAGTGAGGAAGGACCAAATAGTGCGGCAGGGCTACCAACTCTTATCCCACAAGCCCCATACAGTGAGTCGCTCAGAAGGACGGCCTTTCCAGTTTGTCCGAATTAATGAACACCACGGCCCCCTGGGCCAGTTGTAGCAGGGAGGGTCAGTCTGCCTGTTTTGGAGCTTTGTTGTTTCAAAGGGCACTCTAATCTCCTTGTGGAACTCGGGACTGACAGACTATTACTGACTGTTAAGCGGCCTACTGTGATGGAAGATCAGCCCATCGATGCCCACTGAGCACCTACTGTGTACCTAATAGAAGACAGTCTCTAAGCTCACAGGATAGTTGGGAAGATAAAACTAAATAAAGTATATGAAGGAGAAAATAATAAAAGAGTAGAAAATCAAGGGCTATTTATAACCAAATGCTGCAGGGGTTCAGAAAAACGAGAGATCCTGGAGGGTAGGGCCATCGTAGAGAAGGTGGGATTTAATGTGTCACCACTGAACAGTTATATCTGGCAGAATGAGCAGAAGTTTTATGATTTTTTTGTGGTGGGGTGGGCGTGGTGGGAGGGAGGATCGGAATTCCCTGGAGCCAGTACTCCAAGGAAAAGAACCACCCATCGCTCACACGTGTGAGGACATGTGCGCCCGCTTCTCTCTCCCCTGCTGTATCATCTGTCTCTCTTTCTTTCTTAAAAGTCTTTTACATTCTCTTCATTAGAAAGTTTCTACCTTTTCTGTCAATTATAGCTAAATAAAAAAAGTTTCTACCAAGAAGTCATCCTTCTTGAACCTAAACACTGACAGTGATTTGAGGTCTGGGCCCCCCTTAAAATTCCTTGTTAACTGGCTTCTCTTTCTTATCCTGCAACAACTAAAGCGACTGTTGGGTATTAGAAACTTTCTTTGAATCTCATAAACGGAAACGGGGAAAGGGAGGAGGTCTCCCGAATCAGGCGGCAAAACGCTGGATGAAGCTGGAAGAGGAGGGAGGGAGGGAGATCCCGAGCTGGAGAGGGTGCGGTGCTGGAGGAAGGGGCTTCAGAAGGCTAACAGCCCCCTGCCTGCCGGCAGCCCCTCCCACCCATCTCCTCCTGCTCAGAGAGCCCCCAGCTCCGAAAGGTGAGCACGCAGGGTTCCGCCCGAGGGCCTCCAGATTGAGCCATCTCTGCGGGACCCCTCAGGTCAGAGCCTTCCATCCTCTTACTCTGGAGTCCTCAAGTCTGACACTAGCTTATCAAGTTAGACCCAACAGAGACCCTGTAACAGAGACAAAGGGTTCTACATAAAAGAGAGGCTATGCAGATGCCAACTATTATATATAGGATGGATAAACAACGAGGTCCTACTGTACAGCACAGGGAACGATATTCAGTATCCTGTGATAAACCATAATGGAAAAGAATATATGTATGTATAACTCGATAATCATTTTGCTGTGCAGCAGAAACTAGCACAACATTATAAATCAACTATACTTCAATACAATTAAAAAAAAAAAAAAAAAGGCTACAGAATAACCCCAAATTGCTGAATTCTGGCCATCTTCTAGACCTTTGGGTGGGTTGCTTTTTTTAAAGGTGCTTTTTCATCCTCTCCTCCTCCTAAACAGGCTGTTAAAATTCGTACCTGCACAGGGGCCTCTCCTGTTGCTTCCACCCAGAACTCTGTCTGCCTCACTGGAGAATCACACAAAGCTAGTGATTTAAATTTAAATAGTGTCCAGGTTGTTTTTTTCCCTCACACGGAAGCCCTTGTTCAAATGAGCTCTGATGTGAAATCCTGATATATGAGTCTATAAGACAGATGTGAGCGAGCTGCTCAGGCAGAAGTGGGAGAGCCCGGGGAAGTGGGAGCGGCCGAGCTACGGCCTTGAGTGTCTCCTGCTCTTGAAACAAGAGCTCTTTCCAGAGCGTTTCAAGGCTTGAAGTCAAGTCAGAGCAGGGGCAGGAGAGAGGTGGAGCCCCACCTGGAGTCCTGCCCATACACCATCTCTTCCTGGCCGTGAACTTCAATCCCCTCCTCTTGAGCCCTAGATGTGCCATTTCTTCTGTCCCTCTTAGCGTGCTGTGACTGGCACAGAGTGGGGGGGGGGGGGACGGGACAGGGAGGGTCCCGCTGCTGGGGCTTCCTCCCATCTAAAGCTGAAGGGGCCTCAGGGGTGCTCAGAGGATTGTTAATAGCCTATGAGTTCCACCTCCCAGGTGACCATGTTGGGTGGCGCACATGCAGGACAGCAGAAGAACTCGGCAGGCAAGAAGGTGAACAACAAATCCATCCTCACAAGGGCGATCTAAACACTGAGTTATTTCCTCTGGACCTTCCAGGATCATTAACTAATTCACACCACAGACCTCCACCTAAGGCCAGCCGTGTGCACAGCGACTGGTTTCATGCTTGCCCCTTCCATGGTTTCTAGCCAGAGCTACCAGCACCAGCAGCTGCCCTGTGACGGCTTACCAGGGGCTCCCAGGGGCACCGCGCCGTGTGCTGGAGAGGGCAGGAGAGAGCCGGACAGCGCACTCTGTTCCTCCAGCAGATAAAGCTCCCCCTTTGCCCTCTCAGTTTCCATTGCTGAGCTCTCCAAGGCCTAAGGAATATTCTGTCCCAGATCACAGTGACTTGTGGCCTCTAAGTGGCTCTCCCAATTCCAGGAAGTTTCACTTCCTGGAACGCGATAGCCCAACTGCTATGTCAGTGCCAGAGGCAGGTCGAGGTGTTTCCCCTAGATACCTCACAGGTTTGAAACCCTGAGGTCATCTCTGCTTTCCCGTCTCTCCCACCGCCCACAAGCACAGCCCCCAAATCCTCTTGAGTCTACCCCATGCTCTCTCCACCCCATCACCACTGATGGCGGCTCATGAGGACTCTTGCTACCAGCTCCCAGTTGATCTCCTGACTCACCCCCACTGACTCACCCCCAGCCCTGATCCATCTCATGCACAGCTGCCACAAAGAGCCCCTCAAACCCACGTTCCTGGCAACATGACTCCTCTGTTTGAAACCCTCTCCAGCCTCCCTTCACCTATAAGAGGAGGCCCTTGGCTTGGCATTCAAAGCCATCCCAAGTGTGGCCACTCCCGCCTTTCCAGCTTTGCCTCCTGCTCCACTCCCCTGGCCTCAGCCTATGTTCTGGCCACACAAGTCCACTTGCTGCTCCCCAATCAGCTCCCAAGTGGCCCCCAACTCCAGGTTTGGCTCCCGCTTTTCCTTCCGTGTTGAAATGCTCTCATTTGTGTGCCACTTATCCCTTCCCTTGGGCCAGCTCCACTCTCAGGAACCTCCCTAGACCCCAAAATCAAAATGCACCTCCATCTTCTTCTCCACGTCCCCAGCAGGCTGTCAGTATGAACACAAAGCTCTTTCTTCCCCATCCAGCCCTCATTTACAGGATGAGATCTCAGAGGCAAGGAGTCCTCATGATTTATTTCTTTCTTAGGAGGAGAAGAATTAATTTAACAATATTTAGTCTTCTCAAAGAAGACATTAAATATTAACATAATTTAATACTATTATTTTACTGTGGCACTTTCTAAACCACTGATTTGAGGACAAAATTAATGAAATGACATGTATTTTTAAGGTATTCAAGACTCAGTAGTAATAATGGACTTTGGAACACCAAAGAGCAAACCATTAGCAGGGTATGCTACAAAACCCCTGTGTGCTGAAGGAATGTGAAAACTTGCCATCAGCTGCTTGGTATCCTCGAGGATGTCCAAACAAGACAATATTGTTCTAATGAATCAGCTGGGTAAACTTCTGACTAAAGTGAAAAATCAGGGGGTGATACTCAATCCTCAGTTACTTTTCAGTCTAAAGCAGAAAGATGTGCATTTTTTGCTTAAAATCACACTGCATTACAGAGATTCTGTTTAAGCACTGCTATCAGGCAGAACAGAGAACACACGGGGACATGCTGAATGAGTGTCCTCACACAGTGACGTCATGCTGCTGAGATCTCTGAATGGGAGGTATCTGGCTTGGGTTTGATTTTTCGGATGCAAAAATTCACTCAAAATGAGTTTAGAAAAAAAAAAAAACGTGGGGGGCGGGCAGGATGTTTTCATATAATTTAGGAGAAAGGAGTCACCCTGGGGGTGTGGAATAGTTGATAAACCAGCCAGATGGTCTACCAATATATACTGTGTTAGTCTTTTCTAGTTGTGGACTTGGGATTTTTAAAAAACATTTTATTTTGAAATAATTTTAAACATATGGAAAAGATGCAAGTACAGCAACTACCTATCTGTGTTTACTATTTACATCCACACATAGTGTTATTTTTTTCTGAACCACCTGAGAGTAAGTCACAGGCGTTGTGTCCTTTTCCACCTTAATATTTCAGTTGTGTATTTCCTAAGAATAAAAATATTCTCTTGGGCTTCCCTGGTGGCGCAGTGGTTGAGAACCTGCCTGCCAACGCAGGGGATACGGGTTCGAGCCCTGGTCTGGGAGGATCCCACATGCCGTGGAGCGGCTGGGCCCGTGAGCCACAACTACTGAGCCTGCGCTCCGCAACAAGAGGGGCCGCGACAGCGAGTGGCCCGCGCACCGCGATGAAGAGTGGCCCCCGCTTGCCACAGCTGGAGAAAGCCCTCGCACAGAAACGAGGACCCAACACAGCCAAAAATAAATAAATAAATAAATAAATAAATTTAAAAAAAAAAAAAAAAAATTCTCTTACAAAACCATAGTATGGTTATCAAATTCATGAAATTCAATATTGATTTTAATCTACAGACAATATTTCAATATTGTCAGCTATTCTAATAATTTCCTGTATGGCTTTTCACCCCTCCAGTACAGGATCTGGTCCAGGGTAACATACTACGTTTAGCTGTTACAGAATTCTTGTCTTTTCACACCTCAGATTCTCTTTTATGAACCAAGACAGGAAATACAAAGATAGGCAAGTAGGCTTTTACATTACTTACTCCCTCAGAGGCTTTCACACATGGAATTTCACACGCAAAAGGCACTCAAAATATAATTCTTGATTTCTATTTCCTGAGAAAAAATTCAAAGCAGAAGGAGGGAGAACATGGTAATATAGTTTTACTATAAATGAACTTGGAAAAATTCTGAAAGAAATAAAAGTAGCAGGGCAAAAACTCTAAAGATTAGGAGGGAAGAAGTCCACTTCTGAATCCCACCGTGAAATGCTCTTTCCCATCTTCGGTGAGAGGGTCCGATAGAAGTCTAGTGAGTGTTACGTTCCACCAGATGCTTACTGAGCACTTGCTCGGTGCTCCGTGCGTCCTTCTAAGGAAAATGCACAATTGGAAAGAGGAATGAATCTTTAATGGCAGAATTTCAGGGATGAGGACAGGGATGGGGAGAAGGCTGCTAGTACAGCACTCGCAGCACCGATGTGGACGTTTTCCCACTGAGAGGACAAGCTGATCCTGGCTAAATGCGCCCTGGAGTAGTATCACTGGGAGATTACTAAGACACCAGCTCCTTCCATACGTGTGGAGAAAAGCGCCCAGACCATTACAACGGAGGACTCAGGTAGGGGGATGTTCGCACATTGCAGGAGGAGCTTCCAGGGACCGCAACCCTACCCGCGGGAATCAGTTACCGACACTGTATGGCTATTTCCCCTCCCATTCTGCTGTCCATTAAGGTAAACTTCTTTGCCCAGCCTGTGACTACCTGTCTCAAAATGGTGTTCTTACTTCTCTTTGGGATGGCTGACCCAGAGATCTTTCCTGACACCTAGCCCCGAGTGCATGGAATCCAAGTCCACCAGAGTGGTCACCCTCCCAGACGGCCACTCGCCCAGAGGTGTGGCCTGGCGTCTACTCCACCTAGCCCCATCCCTTCCACCCAGCGGCCCGTTTTCCATCTGCAGCCTGGAGTTCCCTTTTGCTTCCACAGCATTTGCCATTGCGTACAGGTAAGTAGGGCCCAGGGCTCTAACAGCTCATATTATGAACTGAGTGGCTATGAGCTCAGAACTACCCATCTAGGCTGCTCCTCTTTCCACTCCCCTCCTGCCCCCTGGGCTAACGTCACCACCAAACGAGGAGCCAAGGCACAAAGAGGAGCAACTTGACTTACACTCATCCGTTTCTTTTACGTGTAGAAATGCACAGAGGAGCAAACTGATGGATCTAGATCTCTGGATTATGTAACCACACAGAAAATCCAGACTTGGCCTTATTTAAAAAGGATGTCAATGTAACTGACAAAAGGCACTGTTTACTACATTTCTACCTCTGAAAGCAATTTGTCTCTATGATGTCCTAGCGCAGGGGTCAGCGAACTGTGGTTAGTAGATCAAATCTGGGAAGCCACCTGTTTTTGTAAATGAAGCTTTATTGGAACACAGTCACGTACACTTGTTTTCCTATTGTTTATGGCTACTTTCCCACTAAAATGGCAGAGTTGAGACAGAGACTGAGTGGCCAACAAAGCCTAAAATATTCACTCTCTGGCCCTTTACAGAAAGTGTGCCAACCCCTGCCCAAGAGCAATAAGGCATCGAAGAAAGATAAGAATGAGGTACCTGTTGACTGGCAAGTGTTTTCCTGTGACATGGCAGTCATCACGGTTTCTGTGGCTGCATCTCGGATTACTTGCTCCTCACTCTGCAGGAGGGTGAGGACACATTTCCAGAGAGCAAGCGTATCTTGCAGTCCTAAGAAGGCCAAAAAGGATTCAAATTACCTAGGATGCAACTTACAAGCAGGTACAAATACTGCTTCAAATCCAGTACTGAATGAGCAACAGTTACTCCTTTTGTGTGGGTGCTGCAAGGAAGGGAGACTTGAGAGTCAGATAAATGCCAGAAGAGGGAGGACCCTAAGGGGAAAGGTCTGAAAATGTCCTTCTGAATAGGAAACACTTCTGGAGGCAACCAGCCCCAGGCAAGGCTCCCTAGAAGGTACGGCCTTGGCTGGTTAAGGCCCAGCTGTCAATGGGCCTTAGTCAATGACTCATGCTTCTCAGAATGAAACTTTATGCATCAAAAGTGCTTTGGGGAAACTAGCCCAGTGTTAATTTGAGTGACTGTTTCAGCTTATAAATTCTGAAAGCAAAGTTTCAATCAAGATTATGCTTTGGGGGGCAAGAATTGAAAAAAAGCAAAGAACCATGATAAAGGCACCAGCCTGTGCCACTTCTACGTGGGGCCCACGACCTGATCGCCATTGCCCCTGGGCAGGGACCCTATCAAGTCCCTGTGCATCGTGCTGCTGGGGACCAGAGACCAGGAACAGACAGTGTCTGCCCCTGAGCAACCGAAAGGGACATCAAGTGGAGAACACAAGGTAAGGAGAAGGCAGCGCTGGAAACACGTGGCTGTGACTCACCACAGGGAAAGGTCCCAGGGGACTGGTGTAACGGGAGGCGGACTGCGTGAGGGAGGGGAGAGGGGGCAGGGCCTCGAAGGAGGGACACATACTGTCCAGGTGGGGTGGGTCGCCGCGGAAGACCACCACTCATCATCCCTTGACGTTCAGTGGGGAACCAACCCTGCCCTGAGAGCTCTCTTAGCTCACCCTCTCCCTCATCTGTCCACGGAGAGCCCCATATCAGAGCCACCAATGCTCTAGTCATACTGAGAGCAGCAATGGCTCCCTCTGGGGTTTGTGCTCTCCTGTCTGTTATAAATCTGGCTTTAAATTTTACTCAGTCTTTCAGAATCTATCCATTCTAATTGTTCTCTAGGGTTTCAAATTTCCCTTTCTTAACATTTTCTTATACCGCTAAGGTCCCCAATCTTCCCTCTTTAGTCCATTTCAATTTTTCTTTCTCCTTAAATGACTTCGGTCTGCCCTGGACTTGTCCCCATGCACTTTATGTCCTTTGCCTCTCAGTTCTGTGCCTGTTTTTCATGTTCTTGCAGGCCGCCAGCCACTGCCGACCTCCTTCCTCATTGCCTGTGATGCCCTGAGCAGCTCCAGCAATTCATGATGAACCAATGGCTTTTGCCCAGGACTCAGTTTCACGCAGAAATTCCACACTATTCCACACACATTTTCCTGCTATGAACCAGGGTTAGAGCAGCCAAAGTCACCCAGAAAATGTGCTGCAAAATGATATTACCCTCCCTGAGAAGTGTCATCAAAGTTTATAAACCTCTGCTCTTATTCCTCTGGGTCCAACGATTAAAGCAAAATTGTAGCAGGTGCCCTTTCAGTCCCCCTTTGGGTGTAGAAAAAATGCCTAAAAGTCACTTAGAACAGGGGTCCCCAACCCCCGGGTCTCGGGCCTGTTAGGAATCGGGCTGCACAGCAGGAGGTGAGCAAGTGAAGCTTCATCAGCCGCTCCCCATCCCCGCCCCACTGCTCGCATTACCACCTCAACCCTCTCCCCACCCCGCCCCCGTCCGTGGAAAAACTGTCTTCCACGAAACCAGTCCCTGGTGCCAAAAAGGTTGGGGACCGCTGACTTAGAAGAAAGATTTATGAAGATACCAAAGACAACTGTTTCTCAGAGAGATCCAGAGACATGAGACACTTGATTGGCCTGAACTCAATTTTAAGTGAGTAACACTTAAAATTTGAATCTCACCATCTGAAAACGCAGTTCTTTTCTTTATTCTGTAAACCTTTTCTCCACAACTACACTGAAAGCTCCCTGGACGCAGGGACCGTGATTTATTCTCCAGGGCTGGGCATGGAAGAGGAGAACAAAAACAGAATTCCCGTAATGGATGGAAGAGAATCCCAGCATGGTTAATATGGGGGTAAGATGGCAGGAGAGGGCAGGGTCAGGACTCAGACGTGGCTTTGGGTCCTGAGTTTTCCTTTTATTAAACCCTATGCTTAAAACAAAACACTACAATTTAAAAAAATTTTTTTAAGTTAAAACAAAAACCCCTATGGTTTTTCAATTCCTTTGGGTTTCCTAAAGCTTGGTTTTCTCAACCACCATTGATATGATGCTCTTTCCTAATTATTACTCTTGAAGGACAGGGGGTGGCAGTGAGGAAAGAGACATGAATGTAGACAACATGGTTGGAGCTGTACATCTATTTGATTTCAAAATATCTCTACCTTTACTTCCCAAAGATGCCTTAAACTTTTTTTATTTTATTTTTTGGCCACGCTGCGCGGCATGCAGGATCTTCCCCAACCAGGGATTGAACCTGTGCCCCCTGCAGTGCAAGCACAGAGTCTTAACCCCTGGACCACCAGGGAAGTCCAAAGATGCCTTAAACTTAAAACTACTTTCAGTGAAAGGAACCAGCAGTCTTCCTAGTCCCTTAAGCCAGAAGCCTGGAAGTCATCCTTGAATGTTCCCTTTATATTAACCTCAACACCAAGTCCTGCTGATTCTACTTCCTAAATGCCTTCGAGCCTGGCCTTTCTTCTTCCTCAAGGCCACACTTCACTCTGTCCCATTTATTTCTCACCAAGGTCACTGCAACAGGCTTCCTGGAAGAGGTGATGGTTAGGCTGAGTCTTGAAAGACAAACAGGAGTCAGTCAAGCAGCAGTTTGTTTAGAGAACTGCTCCCCGCTGATGACGCATGGGGAGTGGTGGCCAGTGAGGAGGGAGAAGCAGGCAGGGCACAGAAGAGGAAGGGCCTTCTGAGCCAGGCTAAAGAGCATTTAGGTTTTATCCTGAAGGCAATGGGCACCCACTCAAAGGCTTTAAGCAGTGGAGGAAAATGATCAGATCTGTATTTCAGAAAGACCACAGAGGCTTTTGGAAGCATAAGGAGAATGGCTTGGGGGACAAGACAGAAGGGAAAGAGGCCAATTAAGAGGCTGTTGGTGGGGCTTCCCTGGTGGCGCAGTGGTTAAGAATCCGCCTGCCAATGCAGGGGACATGGGTTCGAGCCCTGGTCCGGGAAGATCTCACATGCCGCGGAGCAACTAAGCCCGTGTGCCACAACTACTGAGCCCGCGTGCCACAACTACTGAAGCCCGCGAGCCTAGAGCCCTTGCTCTGCAACAAGAGAAGCCACCCAATGAGAAGCCCGCGCGCTGCAACTAGAGAAAAGCCCGCGTGCAGCAACAAAGACCCAAGGCCACCAAAAGTAAAAATAAATAAATAAATTTACATTAAAAAAAAAAAAGAGGCTGTTGGTGAAAAGTGATTAGAGTAGGAGAGTGAGAGGGTGGGAAGATCTTTGAAAGATGTAAAGGTATGGTGTACGCTGTCATCTTTCATCTTCCCTTCTTTTTTTAACCTAGAGCATCTATTCACGCTTTTAGTGCATTTGGTACGATGGACACCTCCCTCCCACCCCCCACCCAACAGCGGCTCAGCGCACTTACCAAGAACGGGATGGGGGTTGGTGAGGAAAAATGGTGCAGTGCTGGTGAGAACTTCAGCAGCGGCCAGCCTGGACTCGGTGGGAAGATGATCTCCGCAAGAAGAGAGGACCAACTGGACCCACTGCTTCAGGTTGGGGGCCACCAAGTCCCTGGTCTAAAAGTACAAAGTGTACATACAGCAGTTCAGAAGATGCGACATGGGCAGACATGGAATCAGGGATGAGCTACATATGCGTTTCCCAGGCTCCCTTGCATTGGGGAGTAACGTGATTAAGTTCTGACTAATGGGATGCCATTAAAAGTGGTTATCTGTGCAATTTCAGGTCATATGTAAGGAAATACGTGTGACCTTCACTTCTTGGGTTTCTCTGTCCTGCTAGTTGAACAAGGACAGATGATGGGAGCTGGAGCAACCATCTGGGACCAGAAGATGGAAGCCACGTTAAGGACAGCAGAACAACAAGGTAGAAGGGCCTGGGAGCCCAATAATGTCAAGCTACTATCTGCTTTGGACTTCTTCTCTCTGGTTTAAGCCACTGTATTTTTGAGTTTCTGTCACATTTAAAGCAGCATCCTAACTAACAGTATTGTTTAAACAAAGCCCTATTGTTGTTTCTTTATAGTGACAGCTTTATTGAGATACAATTCACATACCATATAATTTACCCATTTAAATACATAATTCAATGATTTTTAGTATATTCACAGATATGTGTGTACCACCATCACCGCAGTCAATTTTAGAACATTTTCATCACCAAAAAGAGAAGCCCTGTATACTTTAGTTGTCATCCCCATCCTGTCAGCTCCCCCTCGCCCAGCCCTAAACCGTTAATCTACTTTCTGTCTTTACGGATTTGTCCGTTCTGCACATTTCATATAAACTGAATCATACAGATGGCCAACAGGCACATGAAAAGATGGTCAAAACCACTAAGTATTAGAGAAATGCAAATCAAAACTACAATGAGGTATCATTTCATACCAGTAAGAATGGCCGTCATTAAAAAGTCTACAAATAATAAATGCTGGAGCAGGTGTGGAGAAAAGGGAACCCTCCCCTACACTGTTGGTGGGAATGTAAATTGGTGCAGCCACTATGGAGAACACTTTGGAGGTTCCTTAAAAAACTAAAAATAGAACTACCATATGATCCTGCAATCCCACTCCTGGGCATATATCCGGAGAAAACTCGAATTTGAAAAGACACATGCTACACCAATGTGCACAGTGGCACTATTTACAACAGCCAAGACATGGAAGCAACCTAAGTATCCATCAACTTTACCCATGGATAAAGAAGATGTGGCATATATACACAATGGACTATTAGTCAGCCATAAAAAAGAATGAAATAATGCCATTTGCAGCAACATGGACGGACCTAGAGATTATCATACTAAGTGAAGTAAGTCAGACAAAGACAAATATCATATGATATCTCTTATATATGGAATCTAAAAAAATAATATAAATGAACTTATCTACAATGCAGAAATAGACTCACAGACATAGAAAACAAACTTACGGTAACCAAAGGGGATGGTGGCTGGGCAAGGGGAGAGATAAATTAGGAGTCTGGGATTAACATATACACACTACTGTATGTAAAATAGATAAACAACAAGGACTTACTGTATAGCACAGGGAACTATATACAGTATCTTGTACTAACCTATAATGGAAAAGAATGTGAAAAAGTATATATATATATATATATATAACTGAATCAAAATTAACTATACTTTAATAAAAAATGGTTAAAAAATTGAATCATACAATATGTGGTCTTTTGTGACTGGCTTCTTTCACTCAGCATGTTTTCAGGGCTCATCCACGCTGTAGGATGTATGTATCAGTACTTCATTACTTTTTATGACTGAAAAATATTCCATTATATAGATATACCATATTTTGTTTACCCATTCATGAATCAGTTGATGGACATTTGGGTTGTTTCCATCTTTTAAACTCTGGGTTTTTACTTTTTCTAGAAAGGGGATTATTGTTCCGAATAAATTTTACTTCCCCTATCAATTAAGCCTCTTTAAATGTTCAAAATGAGATTATTGGCTCCTCTGATCATCTATGAGCATCTACGGAACTAAATTGATCAGTGTCTTAGATCGTGAGGAAGCTGCTGACTTGTTAACTTTTCTCTCCCTGAAAAATTACCAATATTCTTCAAATATCACTTCATTCAAGTACCAAGCAGTGCCTCTGAGATGCACATGACAACTGGTTAAAAACGGCTTTAGATGAGAACGCTGTCTTTTGACAGACTTGTTAGGCTGCCCTGTGACTACTTTCTCAGAACTTGTTCCCCGCCCCTGCCCCAGGCTGTAGTTTTTTTTAGCAAATCCTCTCCCTTCCTACAAACTCTCCTCCTATCCTCCCCAAAACACACACATGACTTTCTTTTTTAGCTTTTTGCATCTCCTAGTGACCACCTGGCTCTGGCCCCTTGGCCTGCCTCTGAATGACAGACCCAGGGAAACTGTGTATATCTGCTTAGTACTCACCCTCTGGTCTTCCCTCTGTCCAGTCCCAGGCTCTCTGAACTTAACAATCTCCTATGTGAAGTCTTCCTCAGCTCTGCAAACACTCCCTCCGGCCTCTGGTTTCTCTCAGCCTCCTTCCTACTAGAGTATCATTTAATATCATGATCTAATGCTCCTTTTCTCTCGTTAGACTGCCCTCCAGTCTTCTTCATCCTTGTACCCCCAGTACCTCTCTCAGGGCTGCTGGAGCATAAGGAATAGGAATCCACAATGTTATGGTGCCACGATCACAGTGCGGTGATGTGAAACCAAGATCTTCAGGTACTTTTACTGTGGTATTGATTGCCTTCTACTTATGATAATTCTCTGATGGTGGCATCTTTCTCATATGCCCCTAAGTATGCAAGTATTTGTCCTAAGGCATCGTTCCAGGAAGCTGTTGTTTTTTTTTAAATTGAAGTATGGTTGATTTACTTCAACTATACTTACAGTGGTTTCAGGTGTACAGCAAAGTGATTCAGTTATATATATATATATATATATTCAGATTATTTTCCATTATAGGTTATTACAAGATACTGAATATAGTTCCTTGTGCTATATAGTAAATCCTTGTTGCTTATCTATTTTATGTGTAGTAGTTTGTATCTGTTAATCCCATACTCCTAATTTATCCTTTTCCCACCCTCCTTTTCCCACCCTCCTTTTCCCCTTTGGTAGCCGTAAGCTTGTTTCCTATGTCTGTGAGTCTGTTTCTGTTTTGTATATAGGTTCATTTGTATTATTTT
Organism: Eschrichtius robustus; assembly: GCF_028021215.1. Taxonomy (NCBI): domain Eukaryota; kingdom Metazoa; phylum Chordata; class Mammalia; order Artiodactyla; family Eschrichtiidae; genus Eschrichtius; species Eschrichtius robustus. Next base: position 35,847,636 of record NC_090838.1, read on the forward strand.
TTAGATTCTACATATAAGTGATATCATATGATATTTGTCTTTGTCTGACTTAACTTCACTTAGCATGATATTCTCTAGGTTCATCCATGTTGCTGCAAATGGCATTATTTCATTCTTTTTTATGGCTAATGTTCCATTGTATGTGTATATCACATCTCCTTAAGCCAACTGTCTGTTGATAGGCACTTGGGTTGTTTTCATGTCTTGGCTACTGTAAATAGTGTTGCTATGAACACTGGGGTGCATGTATCTTTTCAAATCAGAGTTTTCATCTTTTCTGGATATATGCCCAGGAGTGGGATTGCTGGATCATACGGTAGCTCTATTTTCAGTTTTTTAAGGAACCTCCATACTGTTTTCCACAGTGGCTGCACCAATTTACATTCCCACCAACAGTGTAGAAGGGTTCCCTTTTCTTCCCCAGGAAGCTGTTTTGACTACTTTAGGTCCACCCCACCCCCAAAGACATGTCCTAAGACAGGTGGGACACATCTGGGCCTCCACGCAAAGCCAGCTGGACCACGTTTGGGAGGGATATTTAAGCCTTAGCGATATATTTTCATACATAGTTGACTAGGATGCAATCCTAGTGACTTGCAATCCTTGGAACTGACTTGCTCATTCCCTCATTAGATAAAGAGTCTAGTGAGAAAAACAGGAAAAAACAAGGAGTTTGGGCATAAATGCACGTATGTCCTGGAGGGAGGAGGTGGTGTTACCCTCATGGACTCAAATCAAATGTGCCCAGAACAAGAGAAAAGAAATGCCAAACATGGTGCTCAGAAAATTCTCCCCAAGTTATACCCAAAGTGAAAAACCAACACGAATGATATTTTTGTAGAAGCTACACACATATGCCACAGAGATTCTGCCTGTGGGACAGTTCACTTTTACTGACACCTTCCAGGGAAATCAGAGGACAGAAATCTAGACCCCAAAACAGGGGAAATCAGCCTCACCTCCTCACACGTCTGCATGTGGTAGGCAATCACTTTGGAGGCGAGTCTCAGAGCTTCACTTTGAACTTCAGACCTAGAAAAGTCAGCCAGAAAACATACAAAACATATAATCACCCTGAAACTAATATAATATTGTAAGTCAATTATACTTCAATAAATAAATACGAAAATAAATAAATAAATAAATAAAATCGAACATTTTATATACATATGGATTTTACAGATAGTCTGTAATCCATGTGGCTTTGAATACTACTGGAAATCTCTACCTTGTGGCTATACAAATGCCTCCGGAAGCAATTACCTTTTGGTAACTAATGGGAAACTCTGACATCGGTCTATTGCTTGGGCTTAAAACACAGGCTGAGACTTAGAAAGAAATACAGGACCTGAGTCCTTAGGCCAGGACTATGCTCAAGTTCATTACATGACTGACTGATGGGACCATGTGTTGTACCAAGTTTGCACAGGGAGCACTGGAGGCAAACCTTTCATTGGAAGCAATATCCATTGTCCAGATCAAGAACTCCTTTGGGGTTAGATGGACACAGCACTCTGTCTGAGGAAGCCACTCACTGGGGTCCATGCAATGGAGAATTTTCAGTATCTGTGTGAGCCAGATCCATGGAAAACAAACAAACACACGCACACACCTCAGAAAAGTCTCCAGAATCTAAATAATAATCATTTGTACCAATAAGGGACTCTATCTTTCAAAAAGCGCCCACTGACTTCCTTTTTCCCCCCTTAATAGCTTTGCAAGACCAAGATAGTCTAGAGCAGTGGCATACTGGGATCAGAGGGTAGATGCCATATTCCTAGGTCAGTGCCCTTTCCTTTTGATCATTTCCAGGTGACCATCTGCCCCCAAAGAGCCACGTCAGCAAAGACTGCTTACTCTCTCGATCTCTATCTTTGGTTAATCTCTGTCATCAATACCATTATCATTAAACACTTTTCTTAGTACTCTTTTATGCATGAAGCCATGCCAAGCATCGTGCGAGAGAGTCCTTGCCCTTTGGATGCTGAATCTCCTTCCAATCCTGGAGATGCCAAAACCGATCCCGCCTCCTGACCTTATCACTCCAGTGGGCTTGCCAAAGACTGCGGGGAGTGGAAAGGGATGGTCAGTACACCAGAGACTTCACCTTGCAGAGGCATTCTGGGTGATTTTCCTTCATAGCCAACATCAAGAATGTCCCTCCCGTATTCCATAGCAAGGGCGGCAGTCCCTTCTCTCCTAGTCCCGAGGCTGCTGCTGAGAACCTTTCCAACAGGGCTTCCAGCGTCAGCAGGCGCACTTCAGGGAAGGAAGACTCTAACAGCTGAGAGAAGGAGATGGGAACGTCCCTTGCCTGCTCTCCAGCCTGGGCTGCTACTGCCCACACTGCAGCGATGGCCAGTTTGGTGAGGCTCTGGAGGTACTGGGGCAGGCCTGGCACCGTGAAGGTATAGGGGAATCCGGTTATCAACTCTGATCCCAAGATGATCCTTCTGACTTCCTCCCAGAAGCCAAGATGCTCCAGAACTAAAAAACAAAAAAGCAAAGGAAACGAGGCAATCACTTTATTCAAAGTTCCACAGAAGGACACAGGTGAACACACAAGACTCTGGATACCCTGGGTGGGACAACCAGACGTCATTCCTGAGTAGATTTCACACTAACCATGTAATAAGTGACTAGGCCACTAAGATTCAGACTTCTGGCCCAGAAGCACTTTCTATTTAGGTAATTCATGATTTTCCCCCTAGAGTGACAGAAGGCATTCCTAGCAGAAGGTGTGCTCCTGGCACCCCTCCCTAACAGTCAATAAATATAAACTCAGTGACCTCTTGAATCCTCAAGCCTCAAAGCTGAGCAGGATAAAAGAACATCTAGTCCACGCTTCCCTCAGGGGCTCAGATCGCCTCTACAGCACCTCTTCTCAGAGGCTCTTGGCAGAACCCTACAGTGATTTGGAGCTCACGAGACAGACTGTTCCGCTGTTAATAGATCTATTTGCCACAGAGTTCTTTTTGGAGTCTCCACTCAGTGGCCCAATTCTGCATTTTGAGCCCTTTAGGCATTTGAATACAGTTATTATATCCCCTCTGTCTTCTCCAGGTGAAACACCCCTACTTCCTTCAACTAGTCCCCAGATGACGGGGTCCACCCTCTCTCACTGTTCTAAGCCACCTTCCTTTGGATGTGCCTCAGCCCTCTTCAGGCATGGCGCCACAGAAGGGCACATGACTCTCCCTCGTGGTCTGAGCAGCAGGACTGTTGCTTGCCCTGTTCTCACATGAGGTCCCTGGAGACGTATCACACCGTTGACTCATGTGGAGCATAAAGTCAACTGAACCGCAGGCCTTTCTTTTTCACGTGGTCCACTGACAGTGGTGAGTCGTCCATCTCCCACCTTGGACTCAGGACTTAGATCAAGACTTGTTTTCTTTGTTTGTTTTAAACCAAAGCAGATCCCTGTTAAACCTTATGGTCTGCCTTTTAGATTGCCGAGATCTTTTTGTAGTCTCAGTTCTGATCACAAATATTTATTGCCTGCTTACTATGTGCTGGGTGCTAAGTGAAATAAGAATAATGCCCTTAGGGAGTTTATATTCTAATTTGAGAAGGAGAAATGAATGACTAGGTGATTCTAATATAGTGGTGGAAGCGATCACCTGAGTCTTAAAGAGGAAGAGAGAGGAGAATGCGTTGGAACCACCAAAGGCAGAGCAAAGGTTCAAAGGCATAAAACAGAATGGACCACGTGAGGAACTATAGGCAGTCCGATCTCAGCACAGAATTCGAGGTGGGGAACAGCGGGAGATGAGGCTAGAGGAGCAGCACGTCCAGGACATGGGGAACCTCCTAGGCCACGCGAAGGAGCTTGGACATTTTTCTGCAGGCAAGGGGATGCCATTGAGGGGTTATTTTAAGCAACAAGGTCAGGTGAACATGTCCACTGAAGTGTTCTTATTGCTGAGAGGCCAATATTAGGGGCAGGGAGCCCAGCTGAACGACTACTGCAGTAGTGGAAGAGAGAAACGATGAGGGTGTAAAGTAAGGAACAGACAGGAAGAAGATGCGTTTGAGAAGCATGGAAGGAATAAAACTGGCAGCACTGGGGGACTGGCTGGGGGAGGAGTGTTGGGTGCCTCCCAGAACCCAGATTCTTCATACAGCACATTCATCATCCAATAGAAGCTGGCTAAACCTCAATTTGACAAGCAGGCCGTAAGTAATCACTAAAGATGTGGACTGGACCAGCGTGGAGGACAGAGGGCTTTGGTGAGTAGTATAGTTGGTTCCCTGCCTGCCCCATCCCCCGCCCCACTCCAAGCTCTCATCAATTCATTAACCAGCTCTCCGAGGGTCTAGGTATTCCCCAGTTATGAATCCTCCTAACTCTACCATTCTGCCCACATGTTATCTACAAGAACACCAGGAGAGACTTCATCAAATGCCTTGCTGAAATTTAGATATCTCATAACTCAGTGAACACTACTGACTCCTAGAAAATGATCACAAACAGAATAAAAATGTAAAAGATTAAAGTAACAGTAATTGAAATATTACATAGGCTTGCAATAATCCAGGAATTATTGCAATAATAAATAATAAAACTATAGACTATTCCTGTTACACATCAAACTGTTTCAAAAAGAAGTTTCTCCAAAGAGGCAAAAGAGGGGCTTGGGCTCCTATATGATGGTGCCCCTAGAGGCCACCACCCCCCACCTGCTAGCTGTGCTTGCAGACACACCGCTGCTCTTAACCCAGACTCTGCTGGGGTCTAAATTCCAGCAGGAGGGCAGCCTTCTTTGCAAAGCAGCAGGGAAAACCCCAGGTGTCAGGATCCTCAACTTTTGTGTCATCATCTCTATTTTCAATGCCTAAAAACCTAATCCCAGTATAATTTAGAAATGAGAAGACCACACTCCAGTGATCTCCAGGTGTCACTTTCCTAGCCTTCCCACCCACTGCTACCTGAGGACAACACTGTATCAAAAAGGGCTTTCATTTGTTAGGCTAGGAGTCAGAAACATGGCTCAGAGATACGCTCTTTAAAACATAATTAAAAACAGGAAGAACTGTCTTGGTGATTCTGGATAATTTTCAGATGAACCTGCTATAGGTATTCCAGGCGGAGTGTATAGTCCGCTGGACTCAAGAGCTGGGCACCCAGACACACTTGCTTCCTTTAAGACCTTGAGGAAGGATTACATGATCAAGAAGCCCAGGACTGAAGGCACAACCCCATAGACAGGGGACATGGGGCACCTGCTCAGGAAGGGATTCTTTGGGACTTCCTGGCCTCCACTTCCTGTGGACTTCAGTATAATCCCATAAGCATGCATTAAGCGTATAGTAGGTACTTCGGGAGATACAGAGATTCAGAGCTGAGAAAGAAAAATTACCAGCTGTCAAAGAGCTTTAAAACTGATGGGAGGATAAAGACAACCGCTAAAATTGCAAAATGCTTAGTACCCTAAAATCATTAGTGAGAAGAGCTGACAACTATTGAGTACTAACGTGCCAGGCGCTACAGAATATTATATATCCATTATTTAATGCTATGAATAATAATTACTTTTAGAATTGACACTCGTTGAGTATTAGTCTAAGCACTTCAACAAGTACTAAATCATTTAATGAAGTAGGCGCTGTTATGACTCCCTGGTATTTTACAGATGAGGAAAGAGGATAAGTTACTTGCCCAAGGTCACACAGGGAATTGTAGGTAAAGGGAATACAAAAGCCATAAGAATGACCAAAATGAAAGCAATGTGCACTTATTTTCTATCGTAAGTAAAAAAAAAAAAAAAAAAAAGGGGGGGGGTGCTTTCAGAAGGGAACAAAATTTAAGATGGGCAGGGGCTTCCCTGGTGGCGCAGTGGTTAAGAATCCACCTGCCAATGCAGGAGACATGGGTTCGAGCCCTGGTCTGGGAAGATCCCACATGCGCGGAGCAACTAAGCCCGTGTGCCACAACTACTGAGCCCGTGTGCCTAGAGGCCGTGCTCCGCAACAAGAGAAGCCACCGCAACGAGAAGCCTGCGCACCTCAACGAAGAGTAGTCCCCACTCGCCGCAACTAGAGAAAGCCCGTGCACAGCAACTCAGACGCAACGCAGCCAAAAATAAATAAATAAATAAATAAATAATTTAAGATGGGCACTGAGGCTGCCCAGAGGTGCCTGCCTGGGAGAGGAAACGGCAGGGCAGGTGCTCAGGGGAGCTGGGAGAGAGTAGACACGAGAGACCTGCGAACAGGTTCGCTGAATTAGTGTGTCAACAGAGGAGAAGCAGGGGAGGTTAGGTCAGAGCCACAAGCTAGGAAACTATCAGATGACATTCATGTCGGCACTTTCTCCAAACTGCTGCTTAGAAAAAATGTCCTTAGTTCTGCAGCAAGACCCAATGAGGTGTCCTAAAGCAGAGTTTCTCAAACTTGAGTGAGCATCAGAACCACCTGGAGGGCTTGTTAAATCACAGACTGCTGCCTGGGCCTCACCCCCAAAGTTTCTGATTCAGGAGGGCGGGGGTGGGGGCTGAGAATTTGCATTTCTAACAAGCTCCCAGGTGATGCTGCTGCTGGGCCAGGTACTTCAAAACCACTGCCCTCAGGGGATGGTTCTTTTTTTTTTTAATTAATTAAAAAAAATTTTTTTAATTAATTAATTAATTTATTTATTTTTGGCTGCGTTGTGTCTTCGTTGCTGCGCGCGGGCTTTCTCTAGTTGCGGCGAGCGGTGGCTACTCTTCGTTGCCGCGCGCGGGCTTCTCAATGCGGTGGCTTCTCTTGTTGTGGAGCATGGGCTCTAGGCGCCCGGGCTTCAGTAGTTGTGACACGTGGGCTTCAGTAGTTGTGGCTCACGGGCTCTAGAGCGCAGGCTCAGTAGTTGTGGTGCACGGGCTTAGCTGCTCCGCGGCATGTGGGATCTTCCCGGACCAGGGCTCGAACCCATGTCCCCTGCATTAGGCAGGTGGATGCTTAACCACTGCGCCACCAGGGAAGTCCCAGGTGATGGTTCTTAACCAGAGGTTATTAAAACCAACCATGCCTCAATCCCACCCTTGTAGATTCTGATTCGGTTGGTTTGGAGTTGGTCGCAGACATCTGGAGTCTTTTTTTTTTTTTTTTTTTTTTTTATTTATTTATCTGGGTGCGTCCGGTCTTAGCTGCAGGCATGCGGGATCTCTCCTTGCGGCACACAGGCTTCTCTCTAGTTGTGGTGCATGGGCTCTAGAGCATGCGTGGGCTTAGTTGCCCTGCGGCATATGGGATCTTAGTTCCCCGACCAGGGATTGAACCCGTGTCGCCTGCATTGGGAGGCGGATTCTTAACTACTGTGCCACCAGGGAAGTCCCGACATCTGGAGTCTTAAGAAGCCAACAGGTAATTCTGCTCTGTGCCCCAGCTGAGAACCACATTCCTCAGCTACGACTTTCATAGGGGTTCACAGGGTTTTGGGGATGGGCAGTAGGGGCTGCAGTTCCAAAGAGCAGAGCTGATTCCAGCCTAGTACTTCACCATAGTGAAGAACTAGAAAATTCACCGCCCCCCATTTTCTCTTACCAATAAAAACATCAAAGGAGGGGAAACCCCCAAGAATTCAAAAGAATGAATAAACTCTATAAAGGCCCCTTGCAGGCAGGCCTTTGATACTGGCTCATTACATACAGGTTCTGTTCTAGGGCTAGGGTGTAGCAGTGAATTAGAAAGACCAGGCTCTGCTCTCATGGAGTTCCCATTTAGTTGGGGACCACAGAACACCCTCTGCCCCTCTGCCAGGGTGAGGGGGTCTCTGGGCAGAACAGGAGGTTGGGATTAGAAATATGAGCAGCAGCAGTGACTAAAAAGGAAGTATTGCGTTCCTCTCTAGCATAGCAGTTTCTCAGCCCGGGAGGTACATGAAATTTATCTGGAGAGTTTTAGAAAAACACTTATGTCAGGGGACACTTGACTGCATCTCTGGGGCGAGCCTGGTTTCAAGGTGACCCAGGTGATTCTATTGTTCAGCTGGGGTCACAGCTACTGTTTTATGGGCTCTGCACCCCACAGCAGGTAGAGCTCACCAAATGGATCTCACAACCAGGATTTCTTCCTAGTGAAGCACAGGTTTGTGTCCTGCCCTACCAAACGCATTTCAAAGTTGAGATCAACACGGAGTGCTTGTTTCCATTTTTGTGAGTGCCTGCTGTCCGCAAGATACAAAAAAACTCAAGTTAGTTCTCTGACGGCACTTAGTTCTTCTTCAGTCTGAGGTCTGGCAACCCTCTTCTCTAGAAGATAACTTTTCTACTTGCAATTTCAATTTTGCTGGCTTTGGGTTGCCTCCTTTCTATCTTTCCTGGAAAGTCAAGTGTTCCAATGAAAGAATCAAGTCCCTCCCCTTTAATGGCCCCATCTTATTTTTCATTAATTAGATGATTTTTGTAAACTCTTGTTAATTGGAGTTTTTCCCCAGCCCTCCTTGTTTGGAATATCTTTGGATTTTCCCAACAGTGTAGTCATTTTAGTCACCCAAGTATGTGTGACTGATTCTAAACATCCAATTTGATTTCACTTTTGAAATTAACTTCTTTTTTTCTTCTTTAGAGGAAGCATATTTCTAGCCTTCAAAGGAATGGCTCATTGGCTGGATTCACTTGGAAAGACGATACCTCCTGCTGTGCTATGTCCCGGTTCAATGGAGAAATAATTCTCAAGTTTGGAATTCAAGAATCAATCAAATATCAAAAACAATGTGACAGGCTGGTATAAGTTGCCAACATTTTATTTTGTAAAGAAAGGATGTTAAAAACCTACCAGCTATTATTTCATGAAAGAAAGGCTATCTGAACACCAAAAAAGTCATAGATTCCTAGTGTCATCATAAAGGACAATTCTTTAAAAAAATGTGGTTTAAAGAAAAATTTGCTATAGTTGTCATTTTGCTATAGTTTTATTGTGAAAATATCACCAGGGAGCAGCATTAGGGAACTGCAGCTTTGGAGAAGTTGATCAAGTTTCCTGAGGTTGATGTGTTTGGAGAACATGCCCAGCCTGAACAGAGGTGTCCTGGAGAGGAATGAAGGGACTTTGCCGAGTCCCTCAGGACAGCGAGTAGAGGGTCTGTGAGAAGGAGCAAAGTGGTCCATTCACACAATTCCCTCTGGGAATCTCAGATGTGTTATTTTAGCAGTTTTTGTGTTATTTTGGCGAGTTGCAGATTTCAGTGTTATGTCTGCAACCTGAACAGTGATTGCTAAATTAACTGGATTTCAAAGCTGCCATTCTCTAACCAACCAAGGTAGGGCGCTAACATCAACCCAGGCTGCTGAAAGAGGATTTAAAAAGCAGCACTACCTAGAGCATGGTCAGCTCCTAGTTCCCAAATCCTGTTCTATTATTTAGGGAAGTCAGTCTCCTCCCCAAAGGAGGAACACAGCCCCAAAGGGCAGGCCCATGGGGCATTTATCTTTGATTTTCTGAGCTACAGGTTTGTTAAAAAAAAAAAAAAAAAAAAAAAAAATCAACGTAATCTTAAAAGATTCATGTTAATCTAAATAGCTTTGACGAGAGCATTCTGGAAAACAATGTGGATGATATCATTACCACATAATTATGGATATAGTGGAGTTTCACCATAAGAGCATTTAATTTAGGCGAATTTAACTCTAAGTACTCGGCAAACAGAGAGAAAGAGATTGAAAAATAACAATTAAAAGCGAGAGGGCAGTTTCACCTGACATTCCAATCACCGAGCATATCCCCAGGATGGTGGCTGTGCTGTTACCTTAGACGAGTGGCTCTCAAACTTCGGCGCACTCACCTCCAGAGTTCCTGATTCAGTAGGTCTGGGACAGGGCCCCCCAGATCACACTTCTAACAAATCCTGGGCAATGCTGCTGCTGCTGCTGCAGGGACCACACTTTAAGAACCACCGCTTCAGACCATCTGAGATCGTCCGTGCTTCTCACAGTGTAAACATCTTGCCATGCCGAACGTGTATAATTCTAGTGTTTAATGGTATTTGTTTTTGTGCACCATGGCCCCTAATCATATGTCAACCCCTTCATCTAGTGCTCAACCAAAGAGCTCCTGAATATTATATAGTTCCTGGCCTTCGCTGTTAATGTCACGAACCAAGATAGCCTGATTGCTTTGTGCTGAGCTGGCCAAAATAAAAGGGGCCAGAGGGAGTAAGCGTACAGGCCCAAATTGACAGAGTTTTCTTGGCCCCAGCAGAGATGGTTATGGGAGAAGCTAAAACCCCAGTAATCACAGCAAACGTGTTCTACTTGTAAGCAGCAATCAGAATCCATAAAGGGGGAAGGATCCTCCTCAGGACTGAGAAGACCAACAAAACAGAAAAAAAAAATAGTTTCACTGCTATGGAGTAAGTCACTTACTGTGGATACCATGTAAATGGCAATGATATTGATTGTGCCACTATGGTGGTCACTTGCCACTGAGCCTCAGAAGAAGGTTCTGTTTTCTGCCTGACCTTGCATATGCTGTTCCCTCTGCCTTGAATGAATAAATGAACAAATGAACAATATAAATGAACAAATGAACAATATAATTTCGTTACATTGTAACGGTTCTGAATTCTCCGATAGCCCTTGGTCAAGAAAATTCTGTAGAAATTTCCCCTATCCTCCCCGCCTCAGAATCTCTACCCTCCTTAAAGAAGTAGAGAGTGAGGAAATACGAAGCAAATTTTACTTTTAAGGCATAATGAAAGGGCCAACTTTTTCTGTTTCAAAGATCTGTAGCTCTGTTTGGGGAGATCTGTAATCAGATCCAACAAAAGTTCTTATCTGGAACATTGATAAACTGGTTCTAAAAATAATCACAGATGATAATTTGTACACTCCGTGAACGTTAATGTCCTGTTATGCTATTTCTCAGTTAAAAAAAACTGTATTTGGAGAGAAAAGGAAACCATAGGAACTACAACAACAACAACAAAAAATCAACTGATTTAATAAATCTTGGCTTCTCCTTATCGAAGGGAAATTCCATTCCTCTATTTAATCCTCTGCCCCTCCCAGTAAACTGTAATCCAGACCCGAGGGGCCCTTCCAGTTACAAACATGTAGAATGACCTAGTGGAAGGGTTTGGAGACTAACTTTGTCTAGAGAAGTGCCCTGAACTGGTACTAGTTGTTTATTTCTTGCCTACTTTTGTTTCTAGGTCTCTGGACTCCTAGGTCTCTAGGTCTCATGCCCGGCTTTCATAGGTATGGTGCCCGACACACACCCCTTTGAAAACATTTCCCCCTTCCCTTGTCCCAGCCTATTCTCAAAGTATTTTTTAAGCACAGAATTCCTTATCTGCTGTTGAGGAAGAAGGAAGAATTTCTGAGAATACTATTTGAAGGACTCTCTAGTCAACCCATAAAATAGGCACAGTCCCAGTGGCTTGGACAACAGGGAGTCAGAAGAGCTCTGAAAGGATTTGGGTAGGCTAAAAATGAGCTCATCAGGCACTGGGTGGGACCAGCAGTTTTTACTTCTTGCCTCCACCCATCATCCCATCCCTGCTTCTGCCCAACACTGGGAGGAAGTCAGGAAATACTTGTGGATAAACACATGACAACCCAAAGACACAAACATAAACTTACTTCTAAGTAATACACTGCTTTGGATTCTTTGTCAGCGAATTGCTCCTAAGGACAAGACTGGGAAATCAGAAACTTCCTTATCATCACACCTTAGACATCCCTGTTTAATTTAACCTTTTCCCCACAAAGGACCTCAGGCTTCTCTTCCACCCTTAGGCAATGAGATACAGTGTGAAATCAACTTGAGAGTCTTGGTAGCTGGCTGGGAAGACTCTTTTAAATAACTGGGGCTTACCTCTGCTGTCGCACCTGTAATGAGAGACTAGGACCACAGATCTCAGCCCCTTGCCAGCACTACAGTTTACAGTTCTGGGGGAAACAGACGCTAAGACTGAAGAGGTTCCTGGCACCACTGGACTACATCAATGTCTCTGGGAATGATGCTACAAGGTACAGTTTACAGCTGGCAAACCCAAGAGAGTCTGGCTGGACTGCAAATGCTACTTAATGTGAAGTCTGGCCCCAGCCAGGGAGGAATTAAGTAAATTCTGCCAGATGGGCAATGGAGGTGAGTCTGGGAGTAAGCATACCTGGCCATGGGACCAGCAGAAGCTCTGTCTCCTCCTCTGGAGGAGATGACCATTCATTTCTTTGTTCTTGCTATCAATATTACTTCCTAATAGCTGCTTTTCTTACAGTGTTGGATTTTTCCTTTCCTGTTACTTTTCATGGAGTTTTTACAATTTTTTTCATGTGACCTTCACCTCAATCCTCTGAGGGTATTATCCCCACTTTACAATTGAGGAACTAAGAGGTCTCAACACAAAGTGATGAGAGTGATTGCTGCTTTAGCCCATGAAAGTTTAACTGCTACAGAAATTGCCCTTTGCCATAAACAACTAGAAAACTAGACAAATGTATGAAACTATCGTTTTTAAACATCAGACATGAGTAGTATGTTTCCCTGAGAGAAGGAAACAAACAAGGTAGGCCTTATAGTTGCCCTGGACTACTACCTAGAGGCAACTTCCATGCTCCAGCACAGAGAGGGGGAACCCAGAGCCCAGAGATCTTGCTGAGCCAGAACAACTGGATATTCATATGAAAAAAAAAAAAAGAGAACTTTGACCTTATCTCATGACATACACGAAAATTAGCTTAAAGTGGACCATGGATCTAAACGTAAAACCTTAAATAGCAAACTTTAGAAGAAAACCTGGGACTTCTCTGGCGGTCCAGTGGTTAAGACGCCGCGCTTCCAATGCAGGCGGCAGGGGTTCAATCCCTGGTCGGGGAACTAAGATCCCACATGCCACACGGCGCGGCCAAAAAAAAAGAAAAACAACCAAAACAAACTTCAGAAGAAAACCTGAGAGAACATCGTTGTGACCTTAGGATAGGCAAAGACTTCTTTACTAGGGCACAAAAAGCATAAGACACAGAGAAAAAATGGATAAATCAGACTTCATCAAAATTAAAAACAGTTGCTCTTCAAAAGACATTGTTAAGAAAAAAGACAAGCAACAGATAGGTAGAAAATCTTTAACAAATGTTTGTATAAAATACTTATATCCAGAACACAGAACTTTCACAACTCAGTAATAAGAAAAACAAAATTTAAAAAAGAAATGTGCGAGAGATTTGAATAGACCCTTTACCAAGAAGGATATATGTATGGCAAATACGGTACACGAAAAGGTGCTCAGCATAACTGGTCATTAGGGAAATGCAAATTAAAATCACAGTGAGAGACCACTACACATGTACCAGAATGGCTAAAATTAACAAGAGGGGCAATACCAAGTCTAAATGAGGATGCAGAATAACTGGACCTCTCATACATTGCTGCTGGGAATGCAAAGTGGTAAGGCCCTTTGGAAAACAGTTTGGCAGTTTCTTATTACCTAAACAATCCTTATCATATGACCTAGTAATTCCTTTCCTAGGTTTTACTTATGAAAGATAAAAACATATGGCCACACAAATACTTCTATGCTCAGAGCTGCATTATTCACAATTTCCAAAAAGTGGAATAATGCTACCAGAGCTGCATTATCCACAATTTCCAAAAAGTGGAAGTGCCAAAATGTATTTCAACTGGTGAATTAACATAAACAACACATGCATATAATGGAATACTACTCAGCAAGAAAAAGTCATGACTCACATCACATTAATAAAGGACAAAAATTATCATCTCATTAGATGCAGAAAAAGAATTTGACAAAATCCAACACTCTTTTATGATAAAAACACCAACGAGCAAGAAACAGAAGGGACCTCTTCAACCTGATAAAGCGTATCTATGAAAAACCCACAGCTAACACCATATTTAATAGTGAAAGACTAAAAGCTCTCCTCCTAAGATCAGGAACAAGGCACTTCCATTCAACATTGTACTGGAAGTTCTAGCCAGGGTGATTAGGCAAGAAAAATAAATAAAAGGCATCCAGACTGGAGAGGAAGAAGTAAAACCTATCTCTATTGCACAGGACATGATCTCATATACAGAAAGTTCTAAGTCCACAAAAACAGACAAACAAATAAACAAAAGTAAGTTCAATAAGGTCATGGGATAAAAGATTAATATACAAATATCAACTATAGCTCTGTGTAGTAGCAATGAACAATCCAAAATTGAAATTAAGAAAATAATTCCATTTACAACAGCATCAAAAATAATAAAATAGGAATAAATTATTTAACAAAAGATGTTCATGAGGTGTACACTGAAAATTACAAAACATCACTGAAAAAAATTGAAGACCTAAATAAATGGAAGGACACCCTGTGTTCTGATCTGAATATCTGAAGATATAATATTATTATAGTGACAATACTCCTCAAATTGAACTACAGATTTAACATAATACCTATCAAAATCCTAATTGACTTTTCTTTTTCCAGAAGTTGACAAGCTGATCCTAAAATCTGAATGAAAATGTAAGGACTCAGCCAAAACGATCTTGAAAACAAAGAACAAAGTTGGAGGACTCAACACATCCTGATTTCAAGTTACCATAAAGCAACGATAATCAAGACAGTGTGGTCCTGGTATAATAAGGACAGACATACAGATCAATGAAATAGAACTGAGAGTCCAGAAAATCCATGTATTTATGGTCACTTGATTTTCTGACTGACCAAGGTGCCAAGACAATTCAATGGGGAAAGCTGAAGTCTTTTAAACAAATAGTGCTGGGACAAATGGATAGTCACATGCACAAGGATGAGGCTGGACCTGTACCTCACACCAAATACAAAAATTAACTCAAAATGGATCAGAAACCGAAAAGTTAAGACACAAAACTATTAAATTCTTAAGGAGAAAATGGATACAAGTCTTTGTGACCTCGGATTAGGCAACAGTTTCTTAGATATGACATTAAAAGCATAAGCAACAAAAGAAAAAACAGGTTGGACTTCATCAAAAGTAAAAATTTCTGTACATTAAAGGACATTATCACAAAAGTTGAAAGTCGGTGCACAGAATGGGAGAAAGTATTTGCAAATCGTGTATCTGATAAGGAATTAATATCCAGAATGTATAAAGAATTCTTACAACTCAAGAATGAAAAGACAAACAACCCAGAGGATCAGAACAGACATTTCTCTAAAGAAGGTGT
This sequence comes from Eschrichtius robustus, assembly GCF_028021215.1. Lineage (NCBI taxonomy): Eukaryota > Metazoa > Chordata > Mammalia > Artiodactyla > Eschrichtiidae > Eschrichtius > Eschrichtius robustus. The sequence continues at coordinate 35,862,760 of NC_090838.1, forward strand.
ACAAAATGGCTCATTAGCATTAGAAAAGATTCCCAACATCATTAGCCATTAGGGAAATGCAAATCAAAAGCACAATGAAATACGACTTTATACCCACTAGGATGGCTATAATCAATAGATGGACAATAACAAGTGTTGTCAAGGATGTGGAGAAACTGGAAACCTCATACATTGCCAGCGGGAATGTAAAATGGTGCAGTCTCTTTGGGAAAAGTTTGGCAAGTCCTCAAAAAGTTAAACTTAGAGTTGGCACATGGCCCAGCAGTTCTACTCCTAGGTAAATACCCAGGAGAACTGAAAGCCTATATCCCCACAAAAACCTGTTCATGGATCTTCATAGCATTATTATTCATAACAGCCAAAAAGTGTAAACAATCCAAACGTCCATCAACTGATGAAACAAAACATGGTATATCTAACAATGGAATATCACTCAGTCATAAAAAAAGAAAAGATTCATGCTACAAAATGGATGAACCTTGAAAACTTCAAGTGAGAGAATCGAGACACAAAAGGCTATATGTTGTATGATTCCATTTACATGAAATGTCCAGAATAAGCTTTCAAAAACAACTTGCTTAACTAATTTAACTGACATGGGCAACTAGTTTCAGATTATCTGTGAGGACTGGGGTTAGAGTGGGGCAAGACAGGAACACATAGAAAACTGAAATCACGGATGTTCTGAGACCCCAGCTGCCCACTGGAACAGTATTTGACTCCTGGGGTGGAAATGTGAGTACGAAGGTTTCATGACATGGTTCTGTTACAGATCCAGACACTTGGCCCAACTCTCAACACTATTAACTCTGGTCACAGAAACGGGCAGTGGACCAGGAGCCAGGAAAGCTTGACTTTTTCACTAACCAGCTGTGTGACCTTGGGCAAGTCACTTAATTGTTACAGTTTCCCCTCTACTTACTGATGAAATGATCTCTAAACTCTAAAATTCTAAGAATTGTGGGCCAGTGTACTCAGCACCGGGCTTGGAATTAACAAGGGGTCAATACCACATGAACCTGGCAATCTAATAACACATCCTGTATTATTCTTTCTGAATGGTAGCTAGGGATCATCTGCTCATTTTAGGAGCTCACTGTTCCCTGGGAAAGAGACTTTTGGCAAAAGCAACAGTCCAGATGACAGTCCCAGTGTTTTGGAGAAAAGCAACTAATTTATTGATAACAAAGCCTATTTTTTTTTTTTTGAAATTTCATAACTGCAGACCCATAAATACAAAGTCCCCAGAAGACTCTAAAAATATGCTCTCAATTCCCTTTTATCTCCCACCCAGAGCTGAGAGAATAGCATCAACTGTGTCATATTAAACACATCTGCATCCAACACCGATAAAAGTGCATGACCGAGGGAACAGATAAGAATTGTTTTCAATTTGTTCAGATGGGATTGGTTAAATTTAACCTAATTAGACCAAATAATCAAAGCAGGTGTTTTTAAGTTGCCAATGTTTTTATTCTCTGTAATTGTTTGGCTATATTTCCCAGGAACTTAGGTAAAGGAAGTTATAATATGTCAAAAAAAATCATTGACCTTATATTTATTCTTGTCACACATATATTATTCATGTCCAAGGCAGTACAAATACAAGGCATCACTGAATACTTCTCACAGATATTTTACCATTTAACCACCATCAACATCTAAGCTGGCCTTTGGGAGGGCTTATGTTACCGAACTTCCATGATATACACACAAGCAGTAAAAAATGAGAGCCTGTCTTCTAATCTTGTACTGATCTACAAGGCACACTGACTTGGCATTCAGACTATTTAGGGATCCTGACTTCACGCTCACAAGCTGGTCACTTTTAAGGCATTGAGAAGAAAAATAATAACAATAATAAAAGTTACATTTTAGTTAAAACAAAATGTTTATTGCACTTGGCAGAATGATGAGATCCAAACTATAAATGCCAACTAACAAAGAAACCACAAAATGCGGTCACCAGCAGCCTGGTATTAGGAAGTCTTTCATGCAGTGGCTGTAGGTCCACTTTCAAAGGGAAAAAGGGCAGGTAGCTGCCCGGGAGCGTTAAGCTTTCTCTTTCTAGTAACTAGCCCTGGGTACGCTCTCATATTATTCCACACACCCCGGAGACGGGAGATAGCAGTGCAGGCAAGAAAGTCCCCATAAAAGCATGTGATCGTGAAGCTGCTGGAAAGGGGGATCCCTCTCTGAGGCCTGGGGATTCTGCAGCAGCGGCAGAAGCCCGGGAAGCTGAACCAACATAGGGGCTCTAAGGCACCATCCCCGAGACAAGAAGTGGTTTTCCTGACTCAGGCCTGAGTGTGCTGCGGGACCACAGTGGAGGTGGCTGGAGAGCTCGGGCTCTGCTCTCTTACTGTACAAGTGACGTCGGGCAGTTACCTCTGTTCCTCAGTTCCCTCACGTCTAAAATGAAGGACCACTAGTACCTCCTTCACTAATGTGTGCAAAATGCTTGGCACAGTGCTTGGCATGAAGCTAAATGCTCAATACACACTGGCCATAATTATTATGATCCCTAAAAGGGAGATGATACTGAAAATAATGTTTCCTAAAAATTAGAATATAATGGGCCTCCTATATACATTTCAGGGGTAGGGAAACAGCCTTTTGAGATCACTTACACGATGTGGGTAGGATGGACAAATCCTTCTCCACCTAAAACACTTTTTGGAAACTGTTATTATGTCCTTTCTTTATTTCTTTGGGAATAACTAATCCTCTTCAAGATTCATATTTTAATATGTAACAGATAATTACAAAAGAAAGAACGGGGTTACATAAAATCAGTAAAATGGAGACTAGGAAAGGAAAAATCCACTCATAAACCCACCAAGAGAACTTAAACTGAAAGTCAGACAGTGCAAATAGGTAAGATATTTGTTTAAACACTTGGTAAAAGAAAATGTTCAATTCAGTAGCTGTGAAAAACACAAATTTAAGGGGTGTGGGCATAAGAGAGAAATAGAAAGTCCACCTCTCAGAAAAAAGGGAGTAAATATTTAGTCAAGTCTCAGATAGTATTTCAGTAAACAGATATTTCAATGGAAAATTTCCAACCTGAGAGCAAATAATTTAAAATGGGTTTAAAATGAGAATGAAAGCTCTCCATTTCCCTGTCCCTGCCCAGACCTGTAACCCAGCCTCCGAGTCCTTGGAGCAGTTAGGCTCTTTCTTCCTCATCCCCCCAACTCCAACTGGAGACTATAATTTTCTTTCTAGCAGGAAACTGATATATACTAATGATGACAGCTGGATTCAGAAGAGGAAAAAGAATACAGGGGACAGAGAGTCCTTGTGGGTTTAAATCACTTTAAAACTCAAAACAAAACCCCCAGATTTGGAATTTTTGAAACCTAGTTAATGGCTAAGGAAACCTCAAATGATTGGGAAGTACTAAGATAAAAGTTTGAATTACACAAAACACATCATTATCTTAAGCTGTTCTAATCATCTTCTCTGCCTTCCCCTTTCACTGGTTTTCTCATTGTTTATGCCCCCAGCCCTTCAATGTTCTAAGACATTTTAGAGGTAGAAATAGCCTTCCAAGGTCACTTACAGAATAGTGTTTGAGAGGAGACAGGCAGATCCTCCTCCGTCCAAAAAAGTTTCCCAGAAATTGACATTACTTCTTTTCTTTTGGAACAATTAATCTCCTTTAAGATTCATATTTAGATACAGTTACTGTTGAAATACATGTATATACACACATATGAATAAAACAGAATTACGTTATATAAAATTAGTAAAATGGAAAATAAGAGGAAGAAATCCCCCTAAAATCACACCATGCTAAAGCAACAATTTTCAGCATTGTACTGCCTTTAACTCTAGTCCTCCACTTCAGACCCCCCATCTCCCAAACCCTCAATGATGGTTATGACAATACCCTGACATTCCATGAACGCATTTACAGTCACATTCTTTTTCTGTGGCAAAGGAAGCTGGCTCCATTAAGGATCCTAAGACTCCTTTAAGAATGGGGGCACAGAAGATGTCACTCTGTCTTAAAAACCACGTGACCCTACTCTCTGTCTTATATCCTCCGATAATCTCTTTTGTCTACAGGGTCAAGTTTGAGCGCCTTAGACTTCGGACCATGACGCCCTCCTTGACTGAGTTCCCGCCTCCCAGCCTCACTTCTAGCCACACCTCCTGTCCTTGAACCCAACACTGCAATCGCACTGTCCCAGTTCTTTGACAGCTGTGCTGACGTGAGCCTCTGTGGCTTCAGACATGCTCCTTCCTCTGTCTATAACACCCACCTGTCCTTTGCCCATCTGGTGAATTTCTACTCATCTTCAAAACTCTGCTCAACCACCTCCTCCTCTATGAAGGCTTCCCTGTCCTCCCAAGTAGAAACGACCTTTCATTCTTTAGTGCCTCCAATGTATCCCATACACACTTCCTTTATAGCATCTGTAATCCCTTTTTGGACCTACTTATAAGCCCCAAACGTATCATGTGTCTCTCCAGATGTAGGTGCTTAACTTGTCTGACGTTAGCATGTTATGTCTGATGAACAAAAGAAATTAATGAACAACAACCACAAGATGATCCTTTTCTGGATCAGTCAGAGGGGCAGCAGCATTCCTAATCAAGTGGATTCCAAAGTGGATTCTTGACATTCCATGCCAGGTATGCTTCAGTGTTTTCCTAGGAAAGCAGGCATTTCTTCTTTCTTGAAAATGTTTAAGAACATGAGGAGAGTTGTAAATGTGAGGGACTGACCATAACTCTGCCAGGCTGCAGGAAACTGGATTAGATGCATAGTTTCCAGCCAGTGATAATTATAACGATGATAATAATATTAATGGTAGCTAAAATTTATTGAGCACTTATTCTGTGCCATGCAAAGTACATTCTTTACATAGGACTTTACATGTGTTAGTTGACAACCACTCTAAGGTATAGATCCTATTATATCCCCAGTTACAATTGAGGAAAAGTGTCTCAAAGAGGTTAAATGACTTGCCTAAGGTCACAAAAGCTAGTAAATGGCAGACCTGGGATTCAAACCTAGGGATCTAGCTTTAAAGCCTATGTGGTGTACTCCCTACTCCGAGCTCTGTGAGCTTTAGAGGTAGATAGATGTGTATTTACAAACATATACATATAATATATACATTTGATTTGAATTCGGAAAATGAATTTACATGTGACTGATGCATGAGTTTAAGTAAGATTTGTATCTTGATGACACCTGTTACTATTCTGAAAACTGAGGAAGTGGGATGGGGAGGGTGGGAGGGAGGGAGATGCAAGAGGGAAGAGAAATGGGAACATATTGTATATGTATAACTGATTCACTTTGTTATAAAGCAGAAGCTAACACACCATTGTAAGGCAATTATACTTCAATAAAGATGTTTAAAAAAAAAAAAAAAAACTGAGGAAAATTCTGCATTTCAATCAATCAGTTAATAACAAATCCATTTAACGCAGGCCTACTACTTGCTTAGTTGGTGGACACAGAACCTAACCATGATCTATTCTTTCAAGGCGTTTACAAGGTAAAACTGTCACGACAATACTTAGAAATCATACTGAAATCTACACATCCAGGTAAGTGATCACCTTGTTTGGTGATACACTTAGCTATTGCTCAAACTGCCTTTGGAAATAATTTATGAAACACACAAGAATCGATTTAATTATTTTAAGCTCACAGTTTACTTTTATCCTAAACAGTGCTATCTACCTTAACTGCCATTTTATTTGACATTTGGTTAGTTCTAAATATCTAATTCATCCTCAACGGAGGAAAATTTGCTACCACTATTTGTACGGACGTAGTATATGAATATATACAGCCATACAGAAGACACATACATATATATATCCTGTGGTTTACGAGGGCAATTCCCAAAGGACTGGAAAAAAATCAGTGCTTGTCCAACAGGAATATATGAGCCCTATATGTAATTGATTTTCTGATAGCCACATTTTAAAAAGAAACAGATGAAATTAACTTTAATAATACTTTTAAACAAATATATCAAAAATATTATCATTCCAATGTGTAATCAATGTAAAAATTATTGAGAAATTTAACCTATTTTTCATACTAAGTCTTCGAAATTTGGTGTGTATTTTTTTCTCATAGAACATCTCAACTTCGATCAGCCACATCTCAGTTGTTCAAGAGCCGCATGTGGTTAGTGACTGCCATACTGGAGAGTGCAGGATTAAATATTTAGAGCTATAGCTGTCATGTTAGAAAAAGAGTAAAAGTGCCCCATCCCTTGCATATCTTACTCTGCAAAGTAATGACTCTAAGAGGTATAATACATTGATGCAAGTGAAATACTGTTGAGTAATAAACAACAGCTTGTGATCACATTTAATTGGGGCACAAACGCTAAATGATGTAAGAGTTTGTGGAAAGGATGATTCCAAAAGGCCGAAGTCATCTTCATGGAGGAACCTAGCTCATCAGTAAAGGACAGGCAATTGGAGAAGAAAGAAGGGTTTTTTACAACATTCAAGGGTTAAACCCTTCCAGACAAGGAATAATGGTACGAATACACCAAGAAACACTTAGTTCAGAAAAACCTAATGATTATAGTCAACCACACAACTATGATAGGAACCCAGTGAATGGATTTGTGAAGTAGTGAGCCACTCTTTCACGGACAAGGCTCTTTAGACATTAAGCAGAGAAGTATTACTAAGCTACATGAAATTTGGAACTGAAATACAAAAATGGTAGAAACTGCACATGATTTACTTGGTAACATCTGATTCATAATTTCTTTATATAAAATCTCTGGACCCCAGTTAACTCAAGTGTAAAATAAAGTGGATGCAACCCTGAGGTCCCTTATAGCTAGGGTGACCTGTGATTTATTGTGCAAACCTGGACACTTTCAAGAGTAAAAGGGGTACTATTAATAATTATGCTGGGATAAGAGGTATAAACTAGAAGCGTTTCACAGTCATAAAACTATATGATCCTCTTCTACCAAAAGGATGCAACAGCTACCCCTATGCAGGGACGTGGAGCTGATCAAAGTCCAGGTGTGTTCTTATTACCTCTGCATGGCCACAGGGGCCTTGTGGGCTAATATGCATTGATACGAGTGAGGCAGCTTCGCACCTCCCCCCCCCAAAGCATTTTAAATTGGCTTGAATTTGGGAACAGGGTTCCATATGGACAGAGCTGGACTCTGACAGCCTGAATATATTTACTGAAGACAACAAATCATTGACAGACTAAATGTAACAGAGGAAAGGCCTGGCCTGCTTGTACTCAGAATCTGACTTTGTAATTGTAGCCTCCTTTAGACAGGCCTAATCAATTAGAAGAGGCTGATTTTAACCAGTTGCAGGCTCATTACCCTGCATTCCAGTTTGTGTTGATGAAAATCAGTTTCAGTCTGTGGCCTGGAACTCATGTACAGCACTTCCTGAGGCCTCTTATATAAACACATCAAAACATTTTTTTATTTGGAGCTGCCCCTCTCCCTTTTAAGAAAACCACTTTGTGAATCATGATGAAAATAGAACAATTGCATGTGGATCTGGGGCCCATACCAGGAAACATACATGACACCAAGGAACACGTATAAAGTCAGAGCTCAAGGTAGCGAGGGGTGGATTTGAGACTGAGTCTCAAATATCCAGGCTCCAGCATCAAATGAGTCCACTCAGTTATCTCCACAAACTGGAACAGAATGAACTCTGAGTTATTGAAAATGACGACCTTTCAAAGAAAATGCATGAAATAGGAAAGAGCCAAGGTCTCAGAAATACAGAGGGTATCTGAGTAGAGTCCAGACTCTTCCCTGAATGACCAAATAGAAAACAAACTTGCAACTAAACAAGGACAAGTTTCCTTGGGAAGCTTCTATGAGGAAACCGTATGACACTATGTTTAATTTTGATATGTGGTTAGTCCTGCAAAAGTAGAAGGTGGGGGAGTGCGTGGTAGAGCCGCTCAAAACCCTACCTGCATTTCAAAGACCCGTAATCATTCCAAAATATGATATAAATATGACTCATACCTGGCTGGTTGTCTTTTGAGGGTTTGTCAAGACAGCAAGTCAACAGGAAGAGAATATCAATATACACAGCTCTGGTCACCAAACATGGATTTTGCCTAGAAAGGTAAAGAACAGAAAATAAATCGATATCTTCTCTCTCTGAGGCCTGAGTCACAGAAAAGAGAAAATGGGTATTTTCTACCAGGCACGTCATGAGGCTTAGAGAGTGGTAACGAATGCTAAAAATGATGGACAGTCACCAATGGTGAGAACACAAGAGCAAGTCAAGTGAGACAATGAAATCCTACCGCATATGGTGGAGGTTGGGGCTGTGAGTGTACGAAACACAGACAACTCTATGCTCTGGCTCCAAAGAAAATTAACTGAAAACAGACGACAACCAATATCTGATCCCACTTATTTGGAAACAAGGGGGTGGGGGGAATACGACACCATTTTCTGTTATCTTCCTCTGAACTGGACAAATTTAGGGGGAAAATCATTGGTTATGAATATCACTGATTTAGCATTTCGGAGAAGGAGAATTGCACTCACATATGATAAACCACATTTACGGACTTAAAATAACCAGCTGAAAAAACAAACACGCGAAAAGCATTAACGAACGCTGCAACAGACATTCCTTTCCCGATAAATGAGATTTTTTTCTTCTTTCAATAAATGGAGCAGCTCTTTTTTACGCTTTGAACCACACGCTGGAAAAAGTAAGTGGGCTCCGATTTAGGAGGTCTAGATAAAAAAGAATGAAGACCTTCTTTTGAGTACAGCACTGAAAGTCCCCGGCTCTGAGCCTCAGTTCATATTGACCATGAAAAGGGCCCAAACCTCCTTGGTGCACTAAGAACTCAGTGCAAGCAGGAGAAACAGTAGGGACAGATCTGGGTTTGAATGCTGGCTTTGCCACTTAGTATCTCTGTAACCTGAATCAGATTCCTGACGTGTACAACTGACACCCTAATCACCTCAAGGTGAGTCACTGTGAGCACTGATGTGGTACATTCCCTGAGCTGCTTCCCTGCCTCCCACCTAAGATGAGGGAAGGGCACAAGTTCTGGCTAGTATATTTCCATCTGGCTTGATGCCTCAATCCATCCTTCTCATTCCCTGTAAATTAACAGTTTTACCATTTCCCTAAAGTTTATTCACACTCTGTCCTGAACAGAGTATCCCCATATCCTAGGGATACGCATGATTTGCATGAAAAGCAAATCAGATACTTTTAAGTTAAAACTGTCTTGTTTCAAGTTCTCCCCATTGTTGACCTGCCTCACTTCTGTCCCACTGACTTGCTTCACCTACAGTATCTGCTTGCTCCCCGACATAACTACTAGTTTACGTGGATACCTCACATTTGGCCTAATTTCATACCTACACCTGGCTATTTTTAAAAATTAGTTTTAAAAAACAGGTAACACATGCCCATGGTATAAAAATAATTCAAACAGTACAAAAGGGTATGGAGTAAAAATAAAGTTCCTTTTCCATGCCCCCACCATCTACCCACATGTTCTATCCCCTGAGGCAACCGCTATTACAACTTTGTACAGTAAACCCTGCCAGACACATTCATTTACAAGCATCTATCTATAGCTACCCACTTGTTTATTTTTATATAAGTAGTGGTTTACTACATACTAAGTTCTGAGTATTACTTTTTTCCCCACTAATATATTTTAGATATATCATTCTATTAAAAACAGAGATTTGCCTTATTTGTTAAGCAGTTGTGAACTGCTCCATTTCATGGATGTATGTTATCGGTCTTTTCCTTATTGATTTGTAGGAGCTCTTTGCATATTAAGGAAATCTGCCCTTTGTCACATGTGTTGCAAATATGTTTTTGTAGTTTATCATCTGTCTTTTAACTTTATTCATAATATTTTTTTGCAATTCAAAAATGTTTAGTTTTATGCAGTCAAATATATTAATATTTTTATCTATGCCTTCTGGATTTTGTCATGCTAACAGTCTAACCCTTCTCCAAGATAAATATAGATATATATTTTTTAATTTTCCCATATTTTCTCCTAGTACTTTATAGTTCCTTTTTTTGTTCTTGTTAACACTTTGATCTATTTGGAACTCCCCCTCCCCAAATGTTACCCCTATCTTTTGTCTCTATCCAATTTTCCCCAGGTCAGTCCACAACTTGACCTGTGAAGTTGAAAAGCCCACAGTCTATGAAAACTTCTGTAATGATATTTCCAGTTCTGGCATTTCCACTGTTTAACAGGTGGGATATCCTCCCTTCCTCCCAAAGAAACGGTCACTCAAGAAAGCAAGCAAGAAAACCTAATGCCAGGGGTTAATGAATTATCAGACATGAAGCACAGGGCTGAATAATAAATGGTCTGCAGATACCAGGTGGAAGGCCTCCTGAGCATCCAGCTTTGAGCTAGGTGCTGGGAAGAGATGCACATGAAATGATTTCTGACCTCGGAGAGTTTTGTCTCATTATGGAGACACAAATAAAGACAAACTTCGGGACAGGATGTAAGGAGCTAAGGGAAAGAACATATTAGGGTGGACTGGAGACATGGAAATGGGTTTATGAAGATGCAATTCCAACTGGACTGTGAACGATGGGAAGAATTTAGATAGACAAAGTTGACAAGGAAGGGGATTTTGAGAGGGGGCAATAGATGTAGGAAGAAATGAGTTTGGCTTGTCCAGGGACCTGGAGAGACCAGCCTGGGAAGACAGAGAATGTATCGAGAAGGTGGAAACAAGAGTGAGGCAAGCCAGGCTTTCAGGAGATGGGATACTCCGTGCTAACTGGTGCTCCCTGGTGTGCTCCTTGCTCCATTTGGCCTCAGAGTGTCATAGCTTCTCACCCTAGATGTTTTTCTGCTGGTGAAGCCATACAGAACCATAAAGGCAAGTTTTTGGGAAACTGGTTTGACTTTCAAGTCTGGAGGAACTCAGGGGCCTCCCTTCCTACCCCTGACCCTACAGGGTTTCAAGCCTACTTTCCATGAGATTTTTAGCTAGGTTAATATATATTTTTAAATTTCTAAATGAATAGGGAGGAAAGGCTGGCAATCTTTAAAGCCCCCGGCCAGGCTGAAGTGTTCTGCGTCTTCTCTTGACCTGGCGCAGGCTGCCGACCTTGCAGGCCTCCTGGGACACCGCAGGGACCACTCTGACTGCTCCCATAACTGTGAGGCTCTAGGCCAAGTCTAACGTAGTCTAACGAGATCACGGGAGGCTCCCTCAAAGGCTGCTGCTCTTGATTCCAGGAAACAGAGAGGATCCAGGGCTACAAGGGAGTCCATCCATGGCTTCTCCTTCGAGACTGACTCAGAGAGAAATTCTGGCCTGGAGTCCACTGTTCGAGGCTCCACCCTCGAGGACAGCCTCAGCCTCAGCCTCAGAACACTGCTGTCTGGAGTCAGAGTTGGGCTTCACTCTGAACTGGCTTCTAAGTCAGGAAAATAATTTTTTTTTCTCTTTCTTTTTCTCTCCCTATTACTTGATGTTTGTTCTGACTTGGAAATGGTACAGTGTGAGTTCAGGGTGAGCCAGAGGTTTGTTCTCGGTCTGTCAAGCCACTTTGATGATGGGAATAAAATCCTGGGAAAGAGCAAGCCAGCTGGACAGGAAACCAAGCCACAGGGTTTTGGTGGGTTTGGGGATTTTTTTCTTCCCCCAAATGGAAAAATCCTGGCATGGGGCATGGTATAATAAAGATTTAGAGTGTTCGAAAAAAGTCAGGAGTGGTCAGGGTCTAACAGATGGGCTGAAAAACAGCATAACAGTGGTTTTAGAAGGAGTAGCAGGAATCAGGTACTACGAGGACTAAGTTTACATATATAAAATGAAATGAAGGGCTTGTTAAAATTCTTTCTTCCACTCTTTTTATCATTTGTCCCTTGACAAACACCCACCTGAGAACCTGATCTCTGAACTTCATTAAACCTCCTGCCCTCTCTCCTGGAAGTTGGGAGAGGCAGAAGGCAGGGCAGAGACAGGAAGGCTTCCCAGACTCATCCACAATGGTCCTAGTGTCTAGAGGACAGCAGGAGCTCTTGGGAAGTCTGTGATAAATTATTCACTTCTCCAGTCCCTTCCGGAATCCCAGTGGCTGCAGAGCTTTTTAACTGCAGCCCATTCATTCAGAAAACATTTACTAAGAGGAAACTGAGAGCCAGGAATAGTGTCAGGGTATGGAAATATGAAGATGAAATGATTCAGTGACAGTCACTGCCCTCAAGGAACTTAGAGTCCTGAATAGTGTTTTTCAAACTGTAGGTTATGACCCAGTTTGTTAGTTATGAAATAAACTAGTAGGTGGTGACCAGCATAAGAGAAAGAAATGAAGGAAGGGGGGCGGGGGATGGAGGAGGAAGGAGAGAGCTGGCTAGGGAAGGGAAGGAGGGAGAGATGAGGAAAATATAATCCCAGTACACCAAAGTAGTAAGGGTAAGCATCATTCCCTTAAGTTGTTTGTTATACACAGGATTTCTATAAAATCCTTGCCCAGAAAGAATTTTTAATAAATTATCTTTGATATGACATAAATAATTTACAAAATGTAATAATTTTAAGTAAAAATATTAATTGATTTAGCCTAACTCTTTTCTTTTTCTTTTCCAGGTTATAAGTCACCCTCTATTATACTGAATGGTATCAGTGGGGTATGCTTGATATCCAAAATGATGGTGGATATGTTGAACGCTAACATTCCCAAAATTAAATACTCTAATAAATCTTGAGTAAATTCCCTGTCTGTTGCATTTTTTTTTTTTGCAGACTGTTCATATGTTACATAGACAGTAAAATATCAAACTATACAAGATTTCATAGGTGTATGTGTGTATATATGTATATATATGTGTATATACACACACACACACACACACAGTACAAAGTCATCTGTAAAATGTATTTCTTGTTGTGAATGGCTGTCAGAAAACCTTGAAAGCCACTAGTTTAGTGACAGAAACACACAACCAATCATATGGTATGATGGGTGCCCAAAGGAGGGGTTGACAGAGTGAAAATTAAGGATGGGGAAGGGGGAAATGCCTAGGTGAGTCCAGAAGTGCCTTGGCAAAGCTGGAGGATGAGGAGGAGTCTGGGAGACAGACTGTGGACAGAATGACCCCAGCAGAGGAAGCACCATGTCCAAAGATGACAGCATGTGACATGTTTGAAGAATAACAAGAAGTGCAAAGGGGATGTGGAAGGGGAGGGACAGCAGGAAACGACAGCGGATGGGTGACATGCCCCAAATGGGAGTGCTGAGGAGTGACCTTTAAGAGCTCCAAAAGCTCCAAAGGGTTGAACCCTAGTGGGACCCCATCGATCCAAGCCATGCTGGAAGGCTGGGATCCCTGCTCATTAGCATGAAGCCTTGGTGGGTTCCCTGGAAGAAACAGTTCACTTTGGACATACAAAACTCTTCCAGAAGAATTCACTGCCATACTCAGTGGGCTGAAAACAGCTGTTCTGGCTTTAGGCTGCTAGCGTTTGTTAAGGTCTCTAAGTCCCGAGACCATATCTGGACTTCAACAGAGTCAGGGTCTAAGGTCACTCCAGTCTCCAGGGAATTACTCCCGCAGAATCCTGATTAGACTTATGGCTTAACTTTATTAATCTAGAAACCTTTACTAAGCACCATGGGGGATATCCTACTTGGAACAGAAATGGGAGGGAGGGGATAAGGTTCTGGCCTTGAAGAGCTTATGGTTGCACGCACGTGCGTGTGTGCGTGTGTGCACGTGTGTGCGTGTGTGTGTGTGGTGGTGGTGGGGGTATGTGGAGAAAAACAAAACACACACAAAAAAAGTTTTAGAGAATGTCATGGAGGAGGGGTCTGGAGACATGGAAGGATTTGGCTAGTGAATGGAAAGAAGGAATTCCAGGCAGGAGAGTTCACTGGAGCAAAGATACAAAGCTGGGAACGTGCTTGCCACATGCCGGGAAGAATGAAGACCAGAAAATCAAATAGGTGCAGCTGGCCAGCTTGATGGCTTAGAATGACTCGGGGTCGTGAGTCCTGGCAGGGCCCCATCACAGCCTATTGTGGGCTCCTCCTCTAATCTGGGCTCCTACGTGGGCTCACTCCTACACAGGTCACTTCTGGTCTCCACAGCAGTGAGTACAAAGCACGAGCAGCCTCTCACCGTGGAGCCAGCAGTGGAGTTAATGAAGCAATATCCCGGGGACCACCACCGGGCCTGAAATAGGCTGGAAAGAAGAAAACAAGAAAAAAGAGAGGGAAAGTAGGTGAGAAGTGGGGCCGGGGGCTGGGGGAGAAGAGAAGAGTAGAGAGAGCGGAAAAGTAGTAGAAGAGGGAGGAGGGAAATAGTCTCTAACGTGTTCCCACGCCCTGCCACGGTCCCCCACTGGACACGTGTCCAGCCACACCGTGTCCTGTATTTAAAACTCACTTCAAAGCCTGTCCTCTAGGAAACCTTCCCTGACTAGCCATTACAGAACAGCCTCTGAGGACAATCTGAATGGCTGACCTGATGGGATATTTTTTTGACCTTCCTCTGGTCTCCCAGAGATCCCGCTGGCCATCTTTGCAGTCCTCGGCAGTTTGAGACTCTGCGACGAGGGTAGCCGTCTGCAGACCAGACGCCGCCTCTCCCTACATTTGGTTTTAAAAGGAAGAGCTGCTGTGGTTAGGAGGCAGGAGGTACTTCTCTGATGCAAGCTACATTAAGTCATATAAATGTGGAAGTGTAAATTCAATAAAAAGAACCCCTCTCTCCCTTCTGACTTCCATTTTCACCACAGCCCCCAGCCAAGCAACCATCATACGGCATTCCTGGAGAAACAATAAGGGATTTGTTTAAACCAAGATGCCAAACGGTCATGAATTGCAGAGTATATATTTTTAAACAAGTTATTTTCCCCCGCTGTAACATCCAGAATTCAGATCTGCATGAGGGGCCAGCTGGCAGCAGCACGCAGGCCCTGACTGGCTACCCGGGACTGCTCGTTTACCTTGCCCTCCCCTGGGGGAGGGGAGGCGGGTGACGGCAGAGCTGCTTTTTTATGGTTATGTTCCAACTTCCATCCAGCCATTCTTGGTCTGGAGCTTTGCAAGTGTTTATACTCACACCCACATGTATAAGCTGCCCCAGAGCCCTCCTACTTGGATCTTCCTTTTAAAGTGGAGCCATCTTCGTGCCCTGCTCTGGTGGTTGACCAATTTGTAAGGAATTCTTACCAAGTCGTCATGCACAGAGCAAGAGACCATGAGCTGTGAGTCTGTCCAGAAAGGGACCAAATGTCCCACCATGTGCTACAGAGCACCTGGGGCCGCCCCTGGAAAGGCTGCTTTTGTCCCTGGGGGATGGAATCTGTGAAAACAGAGGGCCATAACCACTTTACCAAGGTTCTGGGTCGGCACTCCGCAAAGGCCCAGGTAGTCTGCACGAGGCCCTGGGGCACTTCTTAGGTCAAGGTCGAAGCCACAGCCGCCTCTGCTCCCCTGGGAGTGCCGCTGCTTAAGAGGAACCCCACAAGCTCAATGCCAAGGCTTTGCCTTTCCCTCCATGAAAGCTCACCTGCCTTTTCAGAGGACCCCCAGGGAGCCTCCCACACCCCCAGAGGCCCTCATATTTTTCCATCTTTCTATTAGGCATCTTTTTCTCATTAATGTACTAACACTCAAGTTATGTGTACAGAATGAGGAAAAAGAGACCTTGTGTGGGGCTTGGGATTTGTTCAAAGCCTGAAGAAACCGTTTTAGAGGGTGTATGTTTTTTATTCCTTTTATGAGAGATGCATGTTTCCCCCCTTCTGTGACTTGTTTAAAAGTAAAGTTTAATATGCTGCCAGAGAAACTGCCGGTTAATAACTTAATAAGCAATGTGCTAGGAATTATGGGAGAAAAGTATTATCCAAGAAAACTTTTATTGTACAGTTTGGGGCTTGGAGGATATATAGCTTCGGTTATTATATAAAATGCTAACAGAAGTCCCCTTTCTTTCCAACCTTACTTTCTCCCTAGAATTATTAAAAAAGGATATATTAAGTGAGGTGAACGAACACTTCTAGAAGCTGCGTGAGAAGTCTGCATGTCGATCACAGGTGAGAATTTCTAACAGTACAGTCAGAACTCTGCTAATGTGAACTTGGCAAAGCACACACTTGGAAGTTTGCCTTGGCAATAATAAGAATATCAACGGCATTTTATTAAAAGTTTTATCTTCGAAAAATATTTTATCGTTAAAAGATTCTTAAGAGAGAAGAAAAATAGGCATTATTATTCCCATTTTTATAAATCAACAAAGTAGCTCATATAGCTCAAGTGACCTATCCAAGATCGGGGCAAAACCCAAGAATAGAACCAAGGTTTTCTAGACAAATTGTACCCGTGTGTCCCAAACACAATCAGATGAAAAGTGAGACCCTGTGCCAAACAATCAGGGTATTTCGGTTTGCAGCCACGCACTCTGGTGCTGTGTCCTGGTCACCAGTGTGGTGAAGAGCAAGGCCCTGAGCACAGCTGTTTCAACATGGCCGATGATGCAGACAAAGACTTCGCTATCTGACAATAAATATTCCCTATATTTGCTGAGCTCTTTTGTACCTGCATACCCATTACTCACCATGTCCTTCCTCACCCTCACCTATTTCACATTTTGGAGCTTCCAACTTTACAGATAAAAACTGAAGCCCAAAGAAGTTCGAGGCCACACATCACTGGTTAGTAGTTGAGCAGGTGCCAGAACCCAGACCTACTACCCGCGAGTGTACCCTGCCTCCCTCAACCTCAGGGAGGTGCGTTCACAGCTAGAGGTTTTTCCACTCACCCAGTGCCTCTCCAAGTGACCCTCCCTGTGGTCACCCAGGAACACAGGGCCTTTGGGCTGGTGAGGGTCCCTTCCGGCTCAAGGGGGAATAAGCTCCTGAACGTGCGTGGGAAGCTATATCCAGAGGCCTGCAGGCCAGTCCAGTCGCTGAGGAAGCCTGGGCATCCCTGGCAGCTGAGGGGAAGGACGACAATGAGGCTTCGGAGGGTCTCTCTCAAATCCGCTCCCTTGGCCCATTCATGTGAGACCTGCCCACGTGCCCCACAAGCCTTCCTAGGGTCAGCCCAAAGCTGGCCACATAGGACAAACGCACCAAGGCTAAGTCAGCTCAGTATGAGGACAGAGAAGCAGGAAGCCAAGTGAGGCCTCAAGAAGTGCTCCCGCCAGGTTTGTGTGCTGCCTGAAAGCCTGCCCCCAAGTTACTGACTTAAGGCACTGCCTCCAGAAGATCACTACTGAAAAACAGTTGTATCACCCAGAAGAATTAACTTATTTACACGTTAGCACTAGGTAACATGTGAGCATAATTTGTTGGTCATATCAAGTGGCAGTCAGCCAGCTGAGAGTGGCTTTCTGAGGAAAGGGGATCTAGAATAGCAAAGTTTTGATGGCAATAAGGTCTAGTGCATGGTGCCCTATCCAAGGAGGGCAGCTCCTGAGAGAGGGCCTTGGACAGCTCAAGGGCCTGGGGTTGTGGTGTTTTCTATGAGGATGATCAGGCTGCAGCAGAGGAAGCAAGAGAATCAAGAGGCAGAAAACAAATTTGCTATTTATTGAACACATCCCTAATTTGGGCTATCTTCGGAGCCAGACACATCTGTCAAGTAGGAAAGATTCTTAAGAGAGAAGAAAAATAGGCATTATTATTGCCCCCTTGTGTCTAATTTCCTATCTACAGATAGTGGTTTGGATTAGATCCCTGTTTTGAAATAGGGAGTCAGGGTGCTCTTTGGAGTCCCTTTTGGGGCTCCCAAAGGCTGAGAAGCTATGTGGGTGGGACTCCAGGCCCCCATCTCAACTTGTAACGTATTTGCCATCTCTATTATCTTGAACATCTTGAACTTCCACTTAAGCCTCTGTTTGAAGAAAGGATTCCACTGGATTAGATGATCTCTAAATTCCCTTTCCTGCTATAAACGCTGTGGTTCTACGGTCTTCTTAGCAATGTTGAACAGACAATAGCCATGAAGTCTACAATGCACACAAGCAGCACCTCTATTCCCACCACTAGCTGCCCAGGCAGGCAACAGGGGCCTCCAAGTGCCAGACAGAGCTGGTGGATTGCTACTAGGGAGCTTTTGTTAACCTCCCGGAGGGGCTGGAGATTTTGTCGATCACTGAGAGAGGCTGGAAAGATTTAACACACCCCTCAGTATATCTCATAAGCATGGAGACAGCAGCCTATTTACCAGTGTAAGCCCGAGCTTACTGACTTCCTCTTAACTCTTGGATCAGATCCAAATTCCTCTGGCTGACATTTAAGGCCTGCCACAACTGGTCTCTTATCAAATCTTGCACTGCTCTCCAAACACACCATGTCTTCTTCAGCTCTAATCCCCCACTGGCCCACATGCAAATGCCTTCTCCAACAGTGTGCCACTGTACATGCTGTCCACCATCTTGATATGCTCTTTTCCCACCACTTTTGGCGTTTCCAAATCACACCCATGCTCTAAGACTCTGCTCAAATACCTAACTCCCTTAGAAAGCCTTCTTCCCTGGCTATCCCAGTCCACATTCTTTTTTGAATTCTTATAATTATTTTATGTACTACAGAGTTAGAATTCTACGTGAATGTCATTGTTGGCTGTTTCACATGGATAAGCTCTTTTCAACCAGACTGGATCATAGCTAAACTCTGACAATAATAGAGACTTAATTATATATGCCTAGGTGGTCCCCACGATGCTGAGCACTGTACTAAGATTCCTTCCTTTGTACTTGGGCAATGAGACCTTCACAACTTACTTAGCAACATAGGCTCTATACCAGTATAACTTCACTCATTCTCCAATCTATGAAAACTAACCTTATCTAACAATTAAATCTCACCTAGTCTTTAAAGACTTCTCCCTTCTCCAAGACATCCTTGACATTCCAACCCCCACTAGCTGGCTCCTGTGATACAGTCTGACCTCATTCCAGCATTTACTAAATTCTTACTTGTTTACAGTTACTTAAATCCACAGCTGTCTTATTCACTTGGTTTTTGAAATAGGGACAATATCATTCATCTCTATATTCCCCACTGTGCCTATGACACTGCTTTGTACTGTTTGTGAATCTGAATTGGCTTGGATTCACTGGGAGTGGCTCAGTGAAGGTAACCAGGGCGTTGATTTACCCAAAAGATGAAGCATGTCACATGCTAAGGAAAAAAAAAATAACCCACTATATTAGAGTTTTACATAATACTGTGAAAATGTGTTGAGGCCATTTAAAGCCTGCATCCCTTGCAAGCCGGGCAATGACAACACTGCCCAAATCTTCCAACAACAATACCCCACGAAGCCAACAGCTACAAGTGGAGCAAGACAGATATTTCTGAGCCCTTTATCAAACTAATTACTACCTCTAGGTTAGGTCTGCAGATTTCTATATTTAAAAGTAGAAAGTTGGGGGTTGAATTCTTGATGTGCAGTTGCATAAACAAACTAGCTTTATTTCTCACTGCAATATGAAGAAGCTTTGATCTTGGGTAACTTATTCAAAGGCACAGTTTAATATACTGATCATTTCTGACTGCTTTTACCTGACTAGTTTCCATAAGCTTAGTCTGTCAACAAGAAGTATATCCTATATTCTCAAGCGTCACTTCTTAAACAGCTTATTCTTTTAAGACGTGACATATTTTTAAAAAGGAATATCTAATGAAGAAAATGTTTGGCACCTTGTCCATTGCTTTGGGTTGAAATGTGCTAACTTAATGTCTCTCTCTGTTTTTAAAAATACAAACAGGATCTCATCCCGAGATATCATGACCTTGAACATTCCTGAGAAGTCTGAAAGGGAAGTGAACAAACGTCAACAAGCTTGGGTCTAAAATACACCAACTTCATTTCTCTCATCATTCAAATATGTGTGAGGCTCAAAGAGACTTTGAATAGGCTGAGCTGGGGGATTAAAGAGGGGTCCTGATGAGAATCTCCCTCCCCAGTAAAATCTGGGGGTTGAAAGAGAAGCAATTAAAAAGGGGGCAGGGGAGTACTGGGGAAACTTTTATTTTGAAAAAAAAAAAAAAAGAGCTTAGAAGAAACAAACCAAAAGCAAACCCAACCCCCAGCAGTGCCTGGAAACTTGCTATGTAAGTAACCATCCCTGTTAAGGCTTGCTTCCCTTAAAGTTTTGGCAGGGACCACAAATGATAGCCTTAAAATGCCACATGATCATCTGAATATTTTAACAACCCATCTCGACTGGATTCATTTCAGCAGCATGGGAATGAAACGCAACCTGCAGCTGTGGCAAAGGGCTGGGGCCCCTCGGAGCAGTTGTGAAAGAAGGACCTCTTGCCTGGGGAGAGGACTGGTCCAGAAGGCACGAGGGATTTGGGAAGGGCTAAGGGACAGTGGGAAAATGGAATCAGACCTAAATCCCAGGATTTCTGCCTGGGAAGTGTAGTCTCTCGTGTGAATAAATCTGGTGGTTAGAAAATAACTGCTGTCTTCAGCTGTAAAGCAAAACAGAACCCTAAACCAGGACTTCTGCAGCTAGCCACAGAACCCCCTGTGGCAGAACTGGGATTGCCACACAAAAGCCAGCCCTAGCTTTGTCTCTATAATCATATTTTCCTTATGTATTTAAATAACAGGCCTTCCAGGTTCACACCACCTCAGCTCAGTGGGGACCAGTAAGAAGTAGAGAAAATGGGGAGAGCACATGAGAGTATGGCTAACGGGGTGGACAGGGAAGGAAGTACTAGGGAGATGGAGGAGCACATGGAGGAGTGACAAGGGGGTGTCAGCAGCACTGATGGGGAAGCTGTATAGGGAAGTGGATGGATCATACAGCTAATACTTTTTGCAAATAAGAATTAACTTGGGGTAACAAATCATTAGATCCAGCACAAAGAGGAGGTCTTCAACAAACAAGCTCCCTCCATCATCTCTTCCCTCCATCAGCACTGTTTTATTCAAAAATTTATTTCCCAAGGTTGATTTCCTAGTAACCTTGGGACCTGTTCTTGTATTCTTGAGAGCCTGTTTTTCTCACCAGAATATCAGACTGTTATTTTTCAAAATGATAAATATTCACTGCATGCCAGCAAAGCCTGGGTCCTACCCCAGGCACCGAGTCCACTGGGATGGCTGCCCGGACAAGGGAGTGTGGACTTTCCATAGAGAGCACTGGGGCCATGCGGTTCCCCTTGGTGCAGGTCATCCCAGGTGGATGGAGAAAGAATTCTGGGCTGACCCTTTCAGGAGCCTCACCCTCTCCCATGGCTCCAAGCTCCAGACACAAGCCCTGAGAATGAGGGTGTGAATGTGGGAGTATTTCAAAGGGCGGGGTGGAGCTGGGTGCTCACAGGGGCCGACTCACTGACCCTTGGCCCTCAAATACTGTCTCAGAACCAGCAGCATCGGAATCACCTTGAAGCTTGTCAGAAAAGCAGGATCTCAGGCTCCACCCCAGACATACTGAAGGAAAGTCTTCATTTTAAGGGGCCCCCCAGGTGATTCATCAGCAGGTCTGAGAAGCACTGTTCTAGAAAATGCTTCAGTTATCACCATTCAAAGCCCTGACGTAAAAACACTGGATAGGTGGAAGCAATGTGGTCCAGTGGAAAGAACCCGATGAGGAGCAGGGAGTTAAGCTCTCCACAAATGTTAGCTGTTGTCAGGTAGTTGTTACACCCTGGTCAGCTGTGTGAAAATAGGCAAATCCCCCGACCTCTCTGGGTTGAACTTTCCCATATGCATGGGGATGGGAGTGGACTACAACAAACTTTATGATTCTTTCCAGTTCTGAAGTTCTAGATCTATGATTCTATTTGACAAGACTCTGTTTTGTCGCCCTCCCTACACTAAAGTGGGGGCTTCAATAAGCAGTTGCTATATTTAATATAGTCTGGCATATAGCAGGGCTTAATAAATATTTGTTGAATGAATGGGAAATAAACTGAGTGGCCAGTAATGTAACAATGGTAAGGTAAACTTAATGCCTGATTATTCAGGTGACAAAAATATGCTACCTTTAACAAATGATGTTTTCAAAGATATTTTTCTTAATACAAAACCAGGCAAAAAGCATTTTACTTTTAGCAACGCGTAGATAGTAAAAGTAGAAAGCAAAGCAAAAAAAAAAAAAAAAAAATTATTATAAGAAGTCAGGACAATAACCTTAGAGGAATGATAGAGTACAAAGAGTTTTTTTTTAATGTTTGTTATTAAAAAATTTTTTTTAATTGTGATAAAATATGCATAATATAAAATTTACCATCTTAACCATTTTAAGTGTGCAGTTTAGGAGTGTCAAGCACATTCACATGGTTGTACCACCAATTTCCAGAACTCTTTTCATCCTGTAAAACTAAAACTCTATTAGTTGAACACTAACTATTTCCCTTCCCCCCAGCCCCTGGTAACCACCATTCTACTTTCTGACTCTTTGAATCTGACTACCCCAGGAACCTCACATAAGTGGAATCATATAGCATTTGTCTTTCTGTCATTGGCTTATTTCACTTTGCATAATGTGCTCAAGGTTCATCCACGTGGTACTGTGTGTTAGAATTTCCCTCATTTTTAAGGCTTAATAATATTCTATTGTCCATATATACCACATTTGTTTATCCATTCATCCATCAATGGACACTTGGGTTACTTCTACTTCTTGGCTATTGTGAATAATGCAACTAGAACATGTACAAATATCTCTTCAAGATTCTGCTTTCAATTAATTTGGGTCTATACCCAGAAGTGGAATTGCTAGATCATATATGGTAATTCTATTTTTAATTTTTCTGAGGAAACACCATACTATTTTCCATAGCAGCTACACCATAAAGAGTTTTCAATAAGAGCAAATGATTTCACGATACTGTTAAATGGAAAAAGTAAGCTATAACTTACATATATACAGCATAATCTCAACTACATTAAAAAAAGCATAGGAAGAAAGATGAAGTAAATAACATGAAACTGTTAACCAATAACAGTGGGTTCCACTAGATGTTGGTAAGAGCAGACTTATATTCTCTTCTTTTCCCTAATTTTCTATGATGAGCACAAACTACACTGACAGTCAAGAAAAAAATGTGAAAAAAATTCAGTAGGACACATTTTTCTTCCTGGTCATCACATCATCCATTGCATGGAATCTGATAGTCCATTAAGTTTACCACATTTACTAAAAGGACACACACATACACACACCACACACACACACACACACACACACACACACACACACACAGAGGTTTTTATTTTTATAACCAAAGGAGACGCTAGATAACCGAATTGATTTCTGAAAAATTTTAAGCCCAAAATAACAGTAATTCCAACTCTCAATCAAAGTAAATAAATCTTTTCTCCTCTTTCTCTTACTTGACAGGGCTTTTTAAAAGTCCTTCCTATTCAGGCGGGGCCTGTGATCCAGCTGGGACAGAAGAGCTGGAATCTGTACATAGCGAGGGCAGCAGACAGGGCCTCGAGCGGGGCTGCACTGACCTCCTCTTCCATGGCCCCCCCAGTCAGCCTCGCCAGGCCAGCAGCTGACCCCTAGTCTCACTCAGTTTCTGGCCTGGGTCAGCTTAGTTTTCCTTCAGTAGTTGGTAAACTGCCTTTGCACCAGGAGAGAGACAGCAAACTGGATTGAGGAGAGAGGGATGGAGGAAAAAGGGGAAGGAAGGGACTTGAAGGATTAACGAGCTGATTTCCATAAAGGCTTTGACATCTTGGAATGAAAAGCGGCCTGTAAGAGCAGAGGCCCAGTCCCCTACTTAGGCCATGTTGCCAGCTGGCCATTCATCACCAAAAATTCCCCGACAAATCCATGGCTATTGCTTAATCACCTCATATAAATCCCTATTAATCTTGCAAAGTCAAAACACAAATATATGACAAAAGTCTTTATTTTATATGCCCTCAATTTCGGGGTTAAAATTTTAAAAACGGAACTGGTCATCCAATGGCTCCAATGTACTTTTTTTTTTAAACCCCTTCTTGGGGAATAAATAAATGACATCCTCACGAATGGTTTTGTACACACTGGACTGAATAAACTCAAGCTAATGATCAACATAAACTGAAGAAGGAAAAAGGTGTTAGTGCTAAAATTTAAACCGACTTTTTTTTTTTTTTTTTTTGCAATAACATTGACATTTCAAGCTATACTCAAAAGATACAGAAAATCCTTAGTAGGCACAAAAGAACATTTATTCCTCTTTCTTTCGTAAATTTCTATGGCCATAAAGGAGCCTCTTGAGCAGCCAAATTTGGAATGCTCTGCATTGTAATGCTTTTCAGGGGAAAAGAATGTGAGAATGTAAGTCAGGGGTTGGCTTTGAGAAGGGCCCACTAGGACCCATACGTGGCTCATCTGAGCATGAGGCTCCCAGTGCAGACAAACACCTTCTGGGACAACACTCTCTGAGGACGTCAAGGGCAGGGCAGGCGTGCGACAGGCTGAGGCTTCATCACTTATATCTGATTCTATACCTTCCTATTCAGGAAACTCAAAGTTATCCTGCCAGTGACGTGGACAATCCAGAAGAACTGACACGTGGCTTTGGGATACATTGTGTTCTGGCCATGTGTTTTCCTTTCAAACTCTATTCCAGGCTCTGAACACAACCTGCTTAATATGGTAAAAGTGTGCTGGGGAGCAAGAGGAAGGCTGGTGTTACAGACCACCCACGAAGTGTAAAGTTCACACTTGGATAATAAAGAGTTGACTGTACTGGAAACATGAAAGTGTCTTTCCTGGACTCTGGGCAAAGAAGGTGGAAACCCAGTGAATTTCAGTGATTCATGCCTTTGTTTTCTAGGGCTGGAAAATCATGGAGGAAAATCAGAGAATGGGGGGGAAGGGTAGATGCCGACAATAATGAAAAGACTGATTAGAAAACTGCAATTTTCTAATTGCAATTAGAAGGCCGGGAGGACTTCTCCAGCTGAAGGGGGGGCTGATGGCAGCTTTGTCATCCATCATAGGGAACTGCACAACATGAAGGTCCATTCAGATGGCTGGCCTATTACTCCATCTCCTCCCTCCCAGCCAACAAGAAGGAATTGACTCAGGAAGCCAACAGATGATGAATTTCTGTAAGACCCATCAAGGGGTAGCAAACTAAGGGGGCAGAAATTCCTTCCTTATAGAACTTTAAGAACAGGAGATTCAGATTCTGTCTTGGGGCAGTCCTGGCTGGAAGCAGGGGTTTCAATAGGATCGTTTCCCTGACTTCCTGATCCCCAGAAATAATAGATAAGAGGACCAGGCCTACTAATTGGTAAACAGATGAGAGCACAAATATGATCACAATTCCTTGTTCTCTCAAAAAAGGCATCTTGGGAAGTTGTCTAAAAGTCACCCAGAAGGCAAATGATACTAGGCCCAGGGGAGCAGTTTATGGTCAATGAACTCCTGTTCTCTAAATAAAAGAGAGAAAACGAAATTCGGACTAAAAATGAGAGGCTAACCATTAACCATCACTTTACTGACATTTCAGATACTAGAGAATTTCCCCATCAACATCTCTGGCCAAAGATACAGGTGTTTAGACAAACATGGAGACTCACATCTCTACCCACTGAGAAATTCTTCACTGGGTTGCTTTCCTTTCACCATGCGGCCTCCATGTATCTCCTCAGCCCCATTCTCTGCTACACATACCTTATACTTTAGGTTTCAGAAGAGCTAACTTCTTTCTAGTTCTCCACACTCACCATGACATTTCATACTGCTATGTCTTTGCCCATGACATCACCTGAGCCTGGAACACCCCTCCCTGCCCTGGCCACTTGGCAAAATTCCCAACTCTTGAAGGCATCCACCCTCCCAACCCCGGGCTACTCCTGTACCTACTACATACATTTGTTATCATACTCACCATATTCGATGAAAATTATTTATTTACACATCTTCTCACCTCCTGAATGGGAGCTCCTGGAAGCCAGGACTAATTCCTTCTATATCTTTGCATCCCTACATCTCCTAACACAGCGGCTATCGTGTAGCCCATGCTCGCTCACAAGACTTTGTTGAATTACACTGATTTGTGGACCTCACACTAGCCATTGCTTGTCTTGCCATATAAGATGGGAGCCCAACAAAAGTGAACAAAAGCACATTTTTTGAAAAATAAAAAAGAGGCTGTTATGTTAGACAACCAACATACTAATTATTAATCAAAGGCAATATACCACAGCATGGAATGTGGTAGCCCATGGGCCTCTGCTGGACCCCCCTCTCCTGGAATCACAGAGGATGTAGCAGGGGGTGGGAGGCCTTTGCAGTAACACAGATTTTGAACAGAGTGTTACAGAGAGGACTCCTTGTGTGTTCGAGGGAAATTGAGAAATTCTTTTTGCTCCATCTTTCACACGGTAAACGTTCTAAGTTTCAGAAAAAACTAACGATGGCAAGGATGAAAAAAAGAAAAAAATACGTATCCACTCTCCTTTGCCTTGCTTATTCAAGCTTCTCTACTACCTACCCAAAAAGGCAACTTGCATGTCTTTTTCTTATTCACCCGCTCTGGGCCCCTCTGCACCTGCTCAAGTCTAACATCAACCTCTCATCTCTTGAGCTGCAATGGTACCTGATAGTTTGTACCACATGATTTAGTCAATTACTGCCTTTCATTGTTAGGATATCTAACACAGGGCTGGGCACATAGCAGGTATTCATAAAAACAAGCTGATTGGTGGACAGATAAAAAGCCATATTACATGCCCCCCAGCCACACAGCAGTTTTAGAAAAATTGTCAAGAAAATATTTTTCTTTCTTTACCACAACCCAAAGTTCAAAAAAGATAAATACTCCAATAAGTTTAGAAAACTCATGCCAGTGACTTTTAAAACTCCCACAACTAGAAACAGCATTTCTCCAATGTATTCCTAACCCCTGATAACTCCGTGCTCATGTGGGGCTTTAACATACCTCTTGGCCAGCCAGACTTTGGCTTTAGTACAAACAGTGACGTCAGCCAGCTCCTGCTGAAAGTATGTATTCATTCTGTATTTGGAGTCTGAGAAGGCTTGTAACAAATGAAAAACCTAAACCAAAAAAAGAGAAAAAGCAATATCCTGCTGTGAAAATATATTTTTCCTAAATGTCCAGTTCCTCCCTTTTAGGTTTCCTCAAAACATTCCCCTCAAAGAAAACAGACACCTGCAAAATGTGGCTCTGGTCTCTCTGCAGAAAAATCATGTTGGTCTTGGAGGACGCAGCAAGTGGCGAAAAACCAACGTCTTTCATCTGTACCTGTGCTCTGGGTTCCTCGCACAAGTCCAAAAAATGAAGATTACTCTGTGACCAGTCATTAGATGCCAAGAGCTTATTAGTTACAAACAACCTATAAATTGATTTTAGCAAAGAAATGCAAACATCTTTCTCTATCTTAGCAGTCTCATATGGAAAAAAAAAAGTACTTTTTAAAGTCAAAATCTTACTACACAGGAAAAATCAAATGTCTGTGAGTCTAATCTGGTTTGGGGTTTATCACAACATGCTTGGCTGAAGAAGCAGGCCGCAATGATGCTTGCCTTCGCAAACAGCAGACAGTGATGTCTGTAAACTAAACCTAAAGGTTTTTCAGATCTTCCCTGAGATGTCAGGAGCCGAGCGAGCACTGCGGACACACCCCACTTTCTTATTCTTGCATGACATTATACATCAGAATTAAGCAGAGAAAGACAAATCCTGTTGTATCTCTCCAGCTGCCTATATTTAGAACGAAGGCCACAATTCCAGCAAGCACGTGCCATAGGCCGTGTGTGTGCGCACTGGCACGCGCACGTAAGTGTATCTTGGGTTCACTCAGTGATGACATCAACAAGGCCTTTGTGAGAAGTACAAACCTGCAGCAGAGAACAAAAGTGGACAAGGGCGTAAATGGGATCCACTGACCTTAGCCAGTGTCAAGGGAAAAGACATGTCAGAGAAATCCTTCAGTGCCCTTATCAAGGGGAGTAGGAGGGTGGAGCAAAGCAAGCACAGATAAACACATCAAGAACTTGGAAAGTCTATTTTAATAATCAGTTTGTTTTCTTTCCCTACTGTATCCTTTACCAGAGCGGCACATGATTCTTCCTAAGCAACAAGATTCAACTTTTTCTTCTCTCTCTCCTGTCAGTGAGGGACTTGAGAGTTAAATACAGAAGGAAGCAATGAGGAAAACCAAGAGGCCAAGATAAGAGATCCAGAGATCAGACTCTAAATGGGTATGACCTGGCAGGTTTTCCTGGGTCAGAGATCTGCTATATGCTGAGCACCTATGGTTTAGAGAATCAAAGGAAATTTTGATTACTTTATTTTTTTTAACTGCTATTAAAAATTTTTTTTCTTCCTAAATAGAAGTAATTGTACAGGAGAAGGCACACAAGTCCCCATGTGGAGACTGCAAATCTTTCTCTAATAACTGATCTGTTACTTCAGAAGCAACCAATCAACCACCACTACTTCACTGCACCCTCCACAGGGACTCACACCGCCCGTCGTGAAGTCTGGAGCAATGGGTCTGGCCGGGGCTTCTGTTCTTATGTGATGAGTGCCAGAGTGAAAAGACTACCTCCCTCTGCCCGAATCCCCAGCATCCTGAAAGAGCTGGCAAAGCCACTGGGCCTTGCTTTACTTTTCTCCACAGCTGCACAAAACCAACCACCGGGGCTTTTCATGGTGTCACAGGATTGCAATTAATCAGCAGACACCAGCAAAATACATGACTTTGGAATTTACTGGTAAAGAAAGCTGTGAGATTTTCAAACGCCTCTCATTTAGAAGCAATCACTTCAAAAATAACTCCTGATGGATGTTTAAACTTGGTCCTATATTTGCTCACCTTACTTGGCAAAAACAAGGCTGTTTTTGAAACGCTTGGTAGCTCTGGTTTATGAAAATCGGCCTACAAGTCCATCAATTCTGTCACCTTGGGCACAAACCAGACAACAATTGTGATCCTGGTCATTCACCAGGAACGGAGAGCGATCTGTTTACATGGGACAAATGGAGGGGGAGGTACGCTTAGAAGAACCTCGGTGGAAATAAGCACGTAGGAGAGACAGAGCAATACAAGTGAAAGACAGGGTCAGAGAAGACAAGAAAAACAGGGGGCAGGGGAGGAGAGGGAGCAGAGAAGCCAGAGGGAGGGGAGAGGAGAAAAAAGGCTTGTAAGCAAATGTCTGAAACAGGTTACTACGTTTGAGATAACTTTTTCCTTCAAGATAATTAATGAAAATATTTGAAAATATGACTACCCTCATATGGCATTTAAGAGTGTTGGGTATGGGACTTCCCTGGCAGTCCAGTGGATGAGACTCTGCGCTTCCACTGCAGGGGGCACAGGTTCAATCCCTGGTCGGGGAACTAAGATCCCACAAGGCCCGCGGGGCGGCCAAAAAAAAAAAAAAAAAAAGAGTGCTGGGTATAATTCTCTCAAGAAAAATGAGGCCATCCTTTGCATGAAGTCCAGAAGTGAGGCCAGGCCCCTGGAACTCCAGTCCAAGGTCAGATCCGGGAGCTCCAGGCAGCTCCCAGGAAGGATCATTTGTCCATCAGCTCTGAAAGGACAGCAGGGGTGAGGCAGCTCCTCCTCCTTCCCCCCTTCCCTAAAGTTCTGGTCCAGAAGAACTTCTGGGCAAAGAGCATGGTCAAGCCCAGGCCTGGGATAATTTGGAAACAGCCTATAATACAGGACTGTACTAAACCAAACACAGAGAAACCGAAGCTGCCGGACCCGAGGATGATGACTGAGAACAGGAGAACTCTGAGAAGTTTAGTGTCACTTTAGGCGTCTCAAATTTGCAACAGGATTCCAACATTCAGTCCAAAAATATTTATTAAACAACTATTATCACCAGGCACTGTCCTAGGGGCTGCAGCAGAGAACACATAGAATCCCTGCTTTCCTGCAGCTTACATTCTAGTTGCGGATAAACAGAAAACCAGTCATTTCCCAGATGCCGCCTGGTCGGGATTTACAACCTGCACGATAGCATCGCCATCACTTTGCTCTTATGTGTGGCCTCACCCTTCACCACGTCCAGCGCAGAGCAGGAATCCAACAAGCATTTGCTGAACTGATGTCGATATTTGATGCCCCTTCCTGTATTAACTCTGCCTTTAGGACATGCGCCCATGGGTTTGGTGAGCTGCTGGTGGTGCCAGCCCCATGTTAGGAGTGGAAACACAGAGCTGAATCATGTGCACTCCTCGCTTCAGTGGATTCCTAACCCAGTAGATTCCTAATCCAGTGGGGAAAGCAGGGAGGCTGGATCAGTAGTAAGAATGTAGCCCTGTGGGTGGGGCAGGGAGCACAGCCTTCGGAGCCAGGAGGACTTGGGTGGAAACCCAGTTCCTAGCTGTGGGGCTTTGGGCCACTTGTTCACCGCGGTTTCCTCGCAGTAAAGAGCGTAATAATATCTACCTATCTGACAGGACTGTAGAGAGATTTCAAAGAATATATATGTAGAGTACTTGGCACACGCTCGGCACCTGATCAAAATGCTAGTTCTCTTTCTTTTTCTGTCTCCTCCCTCCCTTCCAGCCCCCATTCCAAAAATAAACAGAGACGGCTTTGCAGGAATATCATATTTGCAAATATGAGATTCATATTTGGCCTTGAAAAGAATCTTGCCAGAATTGGGGAAAGAATACGCAAGCAGAGGAAAGTGAATTATTAAAAAGTGTTAAAGAGTATTAAAACATTGGTATTGCCAACAAAAAAAAAGTGAACCTTAAGGTAAACTATGGACTTTAGTTAATAATAATGTGTCAATATGGGTTCATTAATTGTAACAAACATACCACTCTAATGCATGCTATTAGTAACAGCCAACGGGGGAGGGGGGTGGGGAAGAGAGGAATAACATGGAAACTCTTTGAACTCACTTCTTCTATAAATCCAAAATTGTTCTAAAAAAACCCGTTAAGTAAAAGAAAAATATTGGGACTGCTCAGGGGACAGCAAATAGTTGCGTGTAACAAGAGCACAGCCAGGGTGTGCGTAGGGTAGCAGGAGACACAGCTGGAGAGAGGGGTCAAGTCAGACAAAGAAGGATCTCAAAGGCAGCATCGAGGGATGTGCATTCTGTTCTGGAGACAGCAAAGACCTCCTCAGACAGAGCTCTTATGTGATCAGATCTGTAATGCGGAAAGAAAAGGCCAGGGGCAGTGAGGCGGCTGGACCAGAAGGGGCAGGGTGAGTGAGACTACTGCCAGTCTAGACAAAAGGTGACGTTTGAAACTGGAGCCTGGAAACCAAGAAGAGCCCGTGGTCCAAAAGTGGCTGCAGATGTTTCATCCGGCCTACACAGTATTTTGAAATCGTCATTTATGAATTGGGAGGTTTCACATCAGAATCACCCTGATGTCTAAACTCTTTTGGACAATGAGAAGATCTGACAATTTGATTCTGTGACAACCCCCCTCACTCCTCCCCAATCTAAACGATGGCAGCAGTGGAATGCAGAGGAAAGGGTACATTTGAGAGATGTTTTGGAGGCTGAAGAAGCAGGACTTGGCAGCTGCTCTAGACCTGGAGTTGAGGGTCAGGAAAGAGACCTTCCCTCAGGCAGCTGGGGATCGAGGGCCATGCTTCAAGACACGGATCACGAGAATATGCGTCAGGATTGGGAATGAGGGAGGGGGATTTAATGAGTTTGGTCAGGAATATCCATGTGAGGCTTGTTAGGGTAATTTATCTTCCAAATCAGGAATTCTTTTGAGAGTGAAAAAGAGCTCTATTAATAATCACACTGGGACAGACCAAGACTGTTGGTGACCTCCAGCTATAGCAGGCCCCTTGGAGAAAGGTTAGAGTGGACTTAGGGGTGTCTCCAGCAAAAAAAAAAAAAAAAAGACAACAGGAGAAAGCTTTATTGACTTAAAATAGCTGTGACCCGGTCAGAAAGAGACAAAAAGCACACAGAAAACAACCAAGTGCAAACCAACATCATCACCCATGACTATCACAGACCTGGGACTGCCCAGAGATGAGGTGGTCACACCTGCCCTGAGGAGGGGGTGGTCAGGAAGCAGCTAGAGTGGACTAAGACTTCTTGCCCCTGAGATGCAAGCCTTAATGAAACTCCGGGAGGATCTAAGAAAAGTCTGGAGAACAGTTAGCCTCTGCCCAACCCCATCCCCACTCTAAACACAGAAAGACTGAGGGGAGCCCCAAGCATCTGTGTAAAGCATGGGGTCCATTTTAGCAGCTTTGAATCTTAAAAGTGACTCCACAGAGCAAATGTAATGCTCTTTGAATAAATGCCACAGGCCCAAAAAGAGTCATGAGGCAGATCCCTGAAAAAACTTGTGCTGCACCAGTAAAATATGTCTGGTTTATGCTGCTGGACTAAAATAGTGACTTGTGTTAGACAAGATCAAGATGATATATGGCTGTTTGGGAATGCAGCGCTGAGATGGGTTTTCCTCTTCACCAAGCATGGCTTCCAGGCAATTTTCCCCTTTATAAAATCAACAGCAGCTGAGCTCCAAAAACCAGCAGGATCCAGCAATAACAGGACCAGGTTAGGCAGGCCATGCGAAAGGACAACCCCAACAAGAAAAGGGATGCTCATTTCAGAGGTCAGATATAAATGAGGTGAAGGTATCGTAATCAGGAATAATCCCGAACTCCAAAGATCAACAAATTTATCCCCTTTTGCAGCTGTACTTCCTTAAAAACAAAGTCTGGTCTTCTAGTGCAGCATGCAGACTGGGGGCGAACACTTCTGCCCCTATCACATTCAGCCGAGTATAAAATTTCTGTATCTGCTCTTCTGCCTCCTGGCCTTCTCCCCGGGCTGCTGCAACCCCCAAAGCTAAGTCAGAGCCACATTTTTCCAAGCCCAGTGTTTACACAGGATTTTATTTCGGCTGGTAAAACATCTGTATTTTTTCAGGGACTTAAATAAATGATCTATGCCGGGAATGTACAGTATAGGGTGATGTCAGGCCCCCTTTTCTTCTCAACTCACTGGGCAGAACAGGCAAACATTGTTTCAGCCTGTAGCTGGGAATGCGAATATTTATCCTGTCGACTTAATTCATACAAACAGAACTAAAGGCAGGGAGGCAGGCAGAAGTATTTTATGGCTTTAAGTCAGACTGAAAGGAGGTGGGGTGAGAAGGGAGACGGCTGAAGGAGGAATCTAAACTTTCTAATTCACAGAAACATGCCTAATCGTATGACTGCCGGGAAACGGATATATCAAAAATTATTTAAAAGGCAGATGGTGTTTCTATGTATGTGTGTGTGTGTTGGGGTGAGGGTGAAGCTGGGAAAGTGAGAGAGAGAAGAGTTCTCTAACTTATATGCCACTTCTAATCATTACAATGTGGCTGAGGATTTGATTTCCTGCTTTAGGCGCACTCATCTTATCCTCAACTAGACCACAGACTTCTGGGCCCCATGGCGCAGAGCACAGCGCTTGCCGGGTGCGTGTGCCTGCCTATGTCAGCTGTACAGAGAGCTCCACATACTCCTCTTTGTTACCAGCCTTGGAGGGTCACAGGGTGGACTGCAGGCGTGACCCTTGGATACTGGTCATCCCTACAAGAATGGGCTTAGTGGGCATGTGCCACCCACGGCTACTTACCCATCTAACCTTAGGCCAGAGGGCAGGCCAGGAAGCATTTCAAGTGGTTACTCCCCACAAACCTCAACCTGTTTATCAGATGAGGACAGATCCTTAGAAAGGTCAGGGAGAATTCCCAAAAGGTGACACTTAGCTGCGTTGTGTTGCTGCTGCCAGGAAAAAGATGCTAATTACAAAGTGTCATTACTTCCTGGCTGACTCTGGCTTGGGAAACAGGCCATGAATATCTTTAAAGACTACAATGTACAAAAACACAAAGTCTGCAGGGGTCTGGAAATTCACTTTGTGTCTCAAACACATCCCCTCCTTTCTAGTAACACTCCCACTGTTCTAGTTCAGGAACCAAAAGACCTTACACCTAGATGATGGAAACAACTGAAAGGACAGGTCTCTGCCTCCAAAACTTATTTTACACATGGCTGCAGGCAACTCTTCTTAAAGCCAAGCCCTGGTCGTATCACTCCCAAATTCAAAATCCTTCAATGATCTCCAGCACCCTAAAATAATCTGCTGGCCACTGAAGGCTCAACCTACCTTTCTAGTTTTACCTCCTACTTCTTCCACTTCATGGACCTATTCTGTGGCCACGAGGGATGATCTCCCATTCCTGACAATGCTTTTCTGTCCAGGATGTTCCTTCCATTTCTCCCCACACCCCTTCCAGCTCTGCCTATTGAAATTCCATTCATACTGTAAGGCCCAGCTTAAATACCACCTCCTCCATAAGCCTTCCCCAGCTTTCATCAGCCACCTCCTATCCCCACCCTAAGACTTTCCTACTCAGGGCCCAACAGCTCATTTCATTTCATTTCTTTTTTTAACTTTTTAAGTCCTGTCATTATGGTTATCAATCCACAATTTCCCTTTCCTGGAGCATAGCTCATTGAAGGAAAGGGCTATGTCTGTTCTTCATAGCTCCTGGACTCCAGGGATATACAGCTTTGTCTGGCAGAAAGAGAGACTCAATAAACAGAGCATGTATTGATTTGGAATTCCACCCTGCCCCCTTGCCAGGGTGGCAGGAGCAGAACCTGTATTTGCAGCAGCAGCTGGGGTGCTAAGAGCCACCTCTCTAAACTCTCCCCACACAATGGGGTTGGGGGGAAATACACAGAATTAATAAGAGAGTGAGTATACATTTGTCTTGGATCATTTCTGGCCTTGTGCTCCAAATCTGACAATGCAGTGAGCAGTTCCATCACCCAGAAGAAGTGTCAAGGGTCCCGAGTTGTTGGGTAAGGGTGAGGTTTAGAGGTAGTCAGTCTTAACCCAACATACAAACAAAGGCTTGCTTATAAAGAATTAACAATTTACAAAACAGTGATATAATCTGTCCTAACTAAAGAGTTTCTAGCTTTAGAATACAGACACATTTCTGAAGAGCTATGTATAACATTTTTCAAATTATAAATTATTCATTTGTAAAATTAATCCCAGTTTAAATTTTTTAGGAGCAGCCTGATTATGCTTGATAATTTATCTTTTCTAATATCTGGATCCTCAAACTATTGAGTTTCCTTAAAGACAATACTGAGATCAATAAGGAACTCTTTGATGTAGCAAAACTCATTAATGAAAAATAAAACTGGTAATTTGTTCAGTCAAGACAGTTAATGCAATACTGAAGGAGGAGAGTTAGCAGTGGTATAAATGAAACAAAATTAGTCATGAATCAATAATTGTTGAAGCTGAGTGATGGGTATATGGGATTTATTATATTATTCTGTCTACATTTGTATATATTTAAAATTTTATAACAGAAGTTTAATAAAAAGATTTAGATAGGGAGAGAAGTCAAAGAGAAAACAGCTATAGGACATAGAGATGAAATCAATATAAAAAGAGCTTATGATCTAGCGCAGGAAATAAGATATATACATAAATAACTAAAATTAAAGGTAGAAAACAGTAAGCGCTATAGGAGAGATAAAGAGTAGAAGGTCCAGAAATAACTCCCTGGAAATTCAGAAGATGATAAAAGTGACATTTAAACAGTAGTGAAAAGATTGATTTATTCAATAAATGGTATTAAGACAACCAACTAGTTCTTTGGATCTGTACCCAAATCCTTGCACTGAAATAAATTCAAGATGGAGAAAATTATCAAATGTTAAGAAAAAAGAAACTATACAAATGGTAGAAGAGAAAATGTTTTACAGTCTTTAGGTAAAAACAGGCTAAGAATGAACACAAAGCCATGAATGTAAAAAAATAAAAAGATGTGTTTATAACATGAACTGAACATAAAAACTGAAATCTTTTGTATAGCAAAAACTACTAGGAATATTCAAAAGTACAGGTAAACTGGGGTAAAATATTTGCCAGTTCCCCTAAGGAACAAAGCTCTTGCAAATTACTAACAAAAATGAAAGTAATTGAATGAAATACACCAGGGAGTTACAAACTTCCTCATTCGTAGAACCCTTAGCACCTCAATAATCTTTTCATGGTGCCCCAAGGCCAAAAGAAATACCTAACAGTTCCATTTATTAAGTAGTTAGGTCCAAACAACCTAGTAAGTATTTATGCCCTAACAACTTTTTGAAAAAATAATACATATAAGTGGAAGGAAAAAATATTTTTATTTCATTTTTTAATAACCACAATTACTTACTAATGGGATGTGTATGCCTATTGGATACTTTGTAACTTCCCAAGCCTTGGAATTGCTGGACTCCACCACCCTCATTCCTATTCCACATGGCTTTTCTCATGGTACTGGCTCTTTCTTTTTTTTTTAAACTTCTGTGCTTTTCGTTCATTCATTCATTCATTCATTTTAATTTTTTTAAACATCTTTATTGGAGTGTAAAATTGCTTTACAATGGTGTGTTAGTTTCTGCTGTATAACAAAGTGAATCAGCTATGCATATACATATATCCCCATATCTCCTCCCTCTTGCGTCTCCCTCCCACCCTCCCTATCCCACCCCTCTAGGTGGTCACAAAGCACCGAGCTGATCTCCCTGTGCTATGCGGCTGCTTCCCACTAGCTATCTATTTTACATTTGGTAGTGTATATATTTATTTATTTATTTACTTATGGCTGCGTTGGTCTTCTTTGCCGCATGCGGGCTTTCTCTAGTTGCGGAGAGCAGGGGCTACTCTTCGTTGTGGTGCGCGGGCTTCTCATTGCGGTGGCCTCTCTTGTTGTACAGCACGGGCTCTAGGCGCACGGGCTTCAGTAGTTGTGGCTCGCGGGCTCTAGAGCGCAGGCTCAGCAATTGTGACGCACGGGCTTAGCTGCTCCGCGGCATGTGGGATCTTCCCAGACCAGGGATCGAATCTGTGTCCCCTGCACTGGCAGGTGGACTCTTAACCACTGCGCTACCAGGGAAGTCCCTCTCATGGTACTAGCTCTTTTTTTTTTTTTTTAATAAATTTATTTATTTATTTTTGGCCGCGTTGGGTCTTCGTTGCTGCGAGCAGGTTTCTCTGTTTGCGGCGAGCAGGGGCTACTCTTCGATGCGGTGCACGGGCTTCTCATTGCGGCGGCTTCTCTTTGTTGCGGAGCACGGGCACTAGGCACACAGGCTTTAGTAATTGTGGCTCGCGGGCTCTAGAGCGCAGGCTCAGTAGCTGTGGCGCACCGGCTTAGATGCTCAGTGGCATGTGGGATCTTCCCAGACCAGGGCTCGAACCCGTGTCCCCTGCATTGGTAGGCGGATTCTTAACCACTGCACCACCAGGGAGGTCCAGTACTAGCTCTTTATTCCAGCAACTATCAAATACTCAACTTTGCAAAGACATACAGAATCATCAAAAGGAATGCAGTGTGAGCTAATGTTGATAACTGTAAATGACTTCAAGCTAGTAGTTCACATAATATCTCACAGATGGCAAGTGTCATTGTCCCTCTCCCCCATATTTAAAATATCCCACAGCGCTTTGGCTCACACTTTGGGAACTGCAAATGTTTAGCAAAGAATATAAACAAGCAATTCACAGATGAAATAAAAATAGCCAATAAACATATGAAGACATGTTTAATTTCATTAATGTTTAAGGAAGGGCAATTCAAACAATGAATTTTTAAAGAAAAAGTATTAATTCACAGAGAATTTTTTTTTAAGGGCAGGACGCATTAGTATCTGGGTAAAGAAACATTCTCATTCATCACTGGTGGGAGGAGAAATTGTTACAACCTTCCTGGGGGGTAACCAGCAGGGCCATGTTGTTGCACATACAATGTATTCTATACAACTGGTCTCCCTTGTTGTTAGACAAAGCAGCAATTTGGAAGCATAGCAGTTGCTAACAAAATGGAAAACGTGTACTTTCTTCAATCTTTTTTTTTTTTTTTAATGAATTTATTTATTTTTGGCTGTGTCGGGTCTTCGTTGCTGCGTGCGGGCTTTCTCTAGTTGTGGTGAGCGGGGGCTACTCTTCGTTGCGGTGCGCGGGCGTCTCATTGCGGCGGCTTCTCTTGTCTTGGAGCACCGGCTCTAGGCACGCAGGCTTCAGTAGTTGTGGCACACGGGCTCAGTAGTTGTGGCTCACGGGCTCTAGAGCGCAGGCTCAGTAGTTGTGGCACACGGGCTTAGTTGCTCCGCGGCATGTGGGGTCTTCCCGGACCAGGGCTCGAACCCGTGTCTCCTGCATTGGCAGGCAGATTCTTAACCACTGCGCCACCAGGGAAGTCCCACTTTCTTCAATCTTGCAGTACCCACTTCAGGAATTGATCTCACAGAAGCATTTACAGGTATGGGCAAAGAAGCAGATGCCCAAGGATAATCTCAAGCAGCATTTACCATAACAGGAAAATTTAGAAACAATCAATACAGGACCAGTTGAAAAAATTATAGGACATTCTTATCAAGTATCCCATCATATCTAGCCAAGCTGTACACTCATTAAACGTAACATTGTAAGGACTTCCCTGGTGACGCAGTGGTTAAGAATCCGCCTGCCAATACAGGGAACACCGGTTCGATCCCTGGTCCGGGAAGACCCCACATGCCGCGGAGCAACTAAGCCCGTGCACCACAACTACTGAGCCTGCGCTCTAGAGCCCGTGAGCCGCAACTACTGAAGCCCGTTTCAGTAGTAAATACTACACTACTACACAGTCTGTGGGTTGGTTGAATCCAAGGATGCAGAGGAATCTTGGCTACAGAGGGCTGACTACAATTATACATTGATTAACCCCCGAGTTGTTAAGTGCCAACTGTATAGACTCATAACAAGTTGCAAAAATAGAGTTGTTGTACCTTTCACTCAGCTCCCCCTAATTGTGACATCTTATATAACTGTAGTACTATATCCAGAGCAGAAAACTGACAGTCACGTTACTGTTAGATTATATACCTTATTCAGTTGTCGCCATATTTTATGTGTATTCATTGGTGTGCGTGTGGGGGTAGAGGGGGCCGTTTTAGCCCATGCATGGATTTGTGTAACTACCACTGCAATCAAGATATAAACTTTCTTATTACCACAAAGGAAGACAGCATTATTTTTGGATCAGAAACAATAAAAACAAAATAATACCCTTTTTATCATGTATTCCCTAACTTTAAACTCACTATGAAAATTAACATACTAATTATTAGGACAGGTGGCTATATGGCATTTTTCACCGAGAGACAGAAATCAAGGAAAAGGAACTTTTCAACGCATCACAGAGAAGATGCTGACTTTTCCAAGGCTCCTTTGGTCTCCTCCTTTGACTGTTCAGATCTGTGCCCAATGTGGGTGGAAGAGCTGATCGGAGGAGAGACCCACTGAGGGTGGAGAAGGCTGGCCACCAGGGAGGTGGGGAATGGCGAGCTGGAGAGAGAGCTGCAGGAATTATTTCCAGGGTTGTCTTCAGCAAACAAAGCCGAAGGAAATGCAGAGTTATTATACTAATTTGCATTTCCCAGACGTTAGAGCAGCTGTAAAATGTGCCTTACAAAGAGTCTGACCCACAGAAAAGTGTCTGGCTTTCAGCATCTGGGCCTTCAGGCTGGTAATGCACATGACTCCCTGCTACCCAGTGAGGGGTTTGGGGCAAAAGGCCCCGCAAACCTAGAACTGGGCTGGAGGCAGCCTCAGGAGTGTGTTGGCTTCCAACACACTATGCTAACAGAGACTCCTCTTTCTGAAA
Organism: Eschrichtius robustus; assembly: GCF_028021215.1. Lineage (NCBI taxonomy): Eukaryota > Metazoa > Chordata > Mammalia > Artiodactyla > Eschrichtiidae > Eschrichtius > Eschrichtius robustus. The sequence goes on from NC_090838.1 coordinate 35,902,395, forward strand.
AACGGATATGGAAAAAAAGTTTTTTTGACTCTTTGGGTTGTAGCTTATTTCAAAGGTCATCAGAGTAAACAAAAGGAAAAAACTATGAATCTTTATAAGTCAAAAAGTGACAACTGTTTATAAAGCAACTGTTTATATTTTCACATGGAGGAAGGAAAAAAATGATTCCGCTAAGTCCCCAGGAATGGAGATTTGGGTGCTTCCCCTTTCCCCCAGTTTGTTTGTTCGTTTACCATTCAACACCTCCAGCAGCGAAGTCCAGGAACATCTGTTATATCCATTTTATGTGGAATTATAAAAGTCTACTGGATGGCTGGGATTTGTGAAATAAACCAGGCAGCGTCTTAAGCAAAAGCCTCTGTAGCACTTCTTGATAACTGTGCCTTCCACCGCCCTGCTGAGAAGGTGTGATGCCCACAGTCACATAGACCGGCTGCAGTGAGGTCTCTCCCATTCTCCAGCCCGGTTTCCTCTGAGCACCTTTGTTCAGAGAAGGGTGATTCCGGGAGGTCTAACTGAAGCCAAGGGACAGTGAAACCAATCTTTATGAACCTCCTCTGATCCCTGAGAGAGATCAAAAAACCCTTTTTGCTTATGAGTTTTCTTGGCTGAGCTGACAATGAATTCTGCACAATCATCATGGATGAGCATCTAACTGGATATTATATGTTATTAGACATATTCCAAAATAATGACACTAGATGGTACGACAATCTAAAAGGTGTACTTTTTTTTACATGGGATGCTGTTCGCGTTAATCAAGGTGTGATCCCTTGTTATAAAGATTTCATATTATTTCTACTTAATCCATTAAGGCTCAGCTCATCAACTCCCTCTGTGAAGTTCTTCCTGACAATTTTAGGTTGTGGCCATCTTTCCATCCTCTCATCCTATAGTATTTATTATCTGAACCACTCATCTGGCACCTAAGATATGTTGCCTTGATTGCTATTTATCTTTTTATGTAAACCATGTCTTTTTATCTCCTACAGAGCCTTACCGGAATGCAAAAGTTTGTTGATTTGATTTTAAATTTAAGGCAATTACCATGTGGGCTGAGATAAACAGTACTTCCAAGGCAATAGTTAACTCAGTAGTGAAAGTAAACACCAAGACGGCTTGCGAATGGGTTGGCTTACAAAGTAAGATGACCAATGAATGCAAGTCCTTGAGACTGGTACATGTTTACGGCCTGGGCCATCAGCCTGCTATTCCGAGCCCACTAACATGTCATGTTATCTACACGAATTCATCATCCCCCAAGCTCATCTTGAGGAAACTCATAATCTACCCTCTAAACCTACTTCAGCTCAAACACTGGCGCCTCTATGAAACCATTCTCCCTGGAACTGTTAGGTTTCTTTGTTGAATAAGTGGCTGAATGAAACAGTGACTCTCTGGGTAACCATCCATAATCCATTTTGGCCTGTCCCCTTTCACTCTACTGCTGGAAGGCTACGAGGATCAGGTTTAGGAAAGTTCTAAGAAAAGTTGTTACAAAATTTCCCCCATAAACAAGCCCTCCCAGTCAAATATTGGGACTGACTGCAACAGGACAACAGGATATTCCTCTCAGTACCCAATAAATTTATACTGGAAACTTCAGTCTTTGGACAAGTGGTTCTAAACCCAGGGTGATTTTACCTCCAGGAGACATTTGGCAATGTCTAAAAACATTTTTGGTTGTCACAAGTGAAAGGAAGAGCTACACAGCATCCAGTAGGTAGAGGCCAGAGATGCTGCTAAACATCCTACAATGCACAGGACAACCCCTCTCGACAGAGAATTATCCAGCCTAGAATGTCAAGAGCGCTGAGTTGGAGAAACCCTGGCCTACTGTAACAGCATGGGCTCTGCAGTCAAGACCTAGCTGGGGACCTTGGGAAAATTATTTAACCTCTCTGAGCCTTAATTAATTTCCTCATCTATCAAATGGAGCTAATAATATAACTCATCTCATGAGGGTATTGTGAACGCTAAAAGATAACTGATGTGAAAATAACTTCGTAATTACTCTTTAAAAAATTAGTTGTCCTTATTAATAGATGCATGGCCATGTGTGCCTTTAATATTGCTATGCATTTGAAGCATATCTCAGTATTGGTGTAGAAAGGAGACTAAATATATAACACTAGGAAAGTGAATCCCTTTGATTAAAGACTACTCTCCCGGGGCTTCCCTGGTGGTGTAGTGGTTGGGAGTCCGCCTGCCAACGCAGGGGACACGGGTTCAGGCCCTGGTCCAGGAAGATCCCACATGCCGCGGAGCAGCTGGGCCCGTGCACCACAACTGCTGAGCCTGTGCTCTAGAGCCCGCAAGCCACAACCACTGAGCCCATGCGCCACAACTACTGAGGCCCGCGTGCCTGGAGCCTGTGCTCCGCAACAAGAGAAGCCATGACAGTGAGGAGCCCGCGCACTGCAGCGGGGAGTAGCCCCCGCTCGGCGCAGCTAGAGAAAGCCCGCGCGCAGCAATGAAGACCCAACGCAGCCAAAAATAAATAAACTTAAAAAAGAAAAAAAAAAAGACTACTCTCCCATCCTCAGGGATTCTGTTTTATTTCCGTAACACAGATACCCCTCTTCATCCATCTGGGGTATCTATGTTCTCCTGATTCTGCACTATTCGGTTGCTTTCTTTACCCGTCTGTGGTACCTGCTTATGCTCTTTTTTTGGCAGTTGTTTTCGCTTGGCCACTGGACTTCTGCCTTCTGCAGTACTGTTCCTTAGCAATGCTTTTCTTGGTGGTCCCTCATAATTTTCCCAGAAACTGTGCTTTCTGACTGATCATCTTATTACAGCTCATAACAGTGACCAAGGGTATGGCAAGGATAAATTAATGATTATCCCTCAGGTGCTTTGAGGAGTATAATAAGTACAGTACTAGTTGTCAAGTTTGCCCTTTTTTGTCAGCACCTGCGATTTACATCTAAGGGTAAGTTGTGCCATTCAGTGTTGTCAAAAGAATAATTTGGTGACCTTTGAAGATATTAGCTCTATTGGTTATGACCCTCAAGAGTTTCATCCTTGATACTCTTTCTAACAGACCATGCTCCATAAACTCGCACATCCAGAGGTACAACTTTCCAGCTCCATTTTCCTGCCTCAGAGAGGCAAATGCTTTGCTAAGTGAGCACATTCTTACTTTCCTAAGTACTTCCTAAATGACCCAAACCAGGTAACAGTTTAACCAATACTTTAGCTTCCACTCAGGTCATTTCCTGGGTGAATCTGACCATTTTGCTTTCATTAGACTTATATTTAAAGGAAGCAAAGCATCTTTTCATGCATATGTTAGTCTCACAAAATGGATATCTGTATATTTTATATAGCAAAGCCTTACAGTCTTATGTTGTAGTCTTGTATGAGATGTGTGTTAACGTGTGCATGTATTTAAAATTCCATAGATTCTTGATTTTTAAAAACAGGTAATATTGTAGTTAGTTCCAATCTTCTTGAAATCAGTGGTGAACTTCACCATTGATTGAATAGAATGAATCATGTCGCCATAACTGGCAGAATCTTAGCTATCATGAAAGAGGAGTTTACTCAGAAACCTTTGAAGTGGTGGACGAGGAAGAGGGTCTCACCTAGTCCAGAGAGATGCCTTCGACTTTGGAGATTAGTGATCATTTTACTATTGGAAAAACAAATGGAAAGGCAGGGCTCATCTTAGCATTGTGAGGAAGTGAGTAAGATACTCACCAACAGGGGAATCTTGGTTCGTAAGCTTGTGGACTTAGGGGCATTTACTCTTACGGAAATAACACACAATCCCTGAGGATAGGAGAGTAGTCTTTTTTTTTTTAATTTAATTTATTTTTACTTTTGGCTGTGTTGGGTCTTCGTTGCTGCGCGCAGGCTTTCTCTAGTTGTGGCGAGCGGGGGCTACTCTTCGTTGTGGGCCGCGGGCTTCTCATTGCGGTGGCTTCTCTTGTTGTGGAGCGTGGGCTCTAGGCATGCGGGCTTCAGTAGTTGCAGCACTGGGGCTCAGTAGTTGTGACTCGCGAGCTCTAGAGTGCAGGCTCAGTAGTTTTGGCGCACAGGCTTAGTTGCTCTGTGGCATGTGGGATCTTCCCGGAGCGGGGCTTGAACCCACGTCCCCTGCGTTGGCAGGCGGATTCTTAACCACTGTGCCACCAGGGAAGCCCAGGAGAGTAGTCTTTAATCAAGGGGATTCACTTTCCTAGTATTATTTAAATAGGCTTTTTATGTAATGTGATAGACTCAAAGGCCCAGTAGAGCTACTAAAACTGACTTCTCCTAACACAAATGTATTAGTTTAAAGCAAGGTTTTTCAACCTCAGCACTATTGACATTTGGGGCCAGATAGTTCTTTGTTGTGGATCCTGTCCTGTGCATTATAGGATGTTTATCAGCTTTCCTGGCCTCTACCCACTGGATGTTGATGGCACACCACCAGTTACAACAACCAAAAATATCTTCAGACACTGCCAAATGTCCCCTCTGGGGAAAACTGTCCCCTAGTTGAGAACCACTGCACTAGGCATTCAAATCTACACACTGATACCATGTATTATATCTACTTCAGGGAAGTTGATACGTAGTATAGTCTATGTCCTAAAGAAGATCCTGACTCATTCATTCATTCAGCAAATATTATATTGTTGATATGTCTCTTCTAGGCAGACTGAATAGCACATATCAAGGCCCCGGGGGCAGGACAAGGCCTGGGTATTAGAGGGAGGTTCCAGGGGTAAGAGTCGAATGAAAGGAGGAAAGCAGTATGAGGTGAGGTTGGAGAGGCAGGCTGGTCAGATCATTCTGGTGCTTATAAACTACTGTAAGAAGTTTGGATTTATTTTAAGACTGAAAATGACTAAACAGCTTTAAGCAGGAAATTAAGTCAATCTCATCTGTGTCTCAAAAAGGTCCTTCTGCCCGATACAGAGAATAGAATGAAGGAGGCGAGAGTACAAGTGGAGAGGTGACTTTAGTTGTCCAAGCAAAAGATGAGGGTGGCTTGGACAAGGATAGTGGTGTAGAGATTGAGAGTAGAGAAGTAGATGATACTGATGGATTAGACACCAAGCTAAAGAAAATCTGATCCCCAGGTTTCTTGAGAAACTGGGTGAATGATAGTGCCATTTACCGAGAATGTGAAGCTCAGCGGAGGGCCATGTTTGCGGCTCAGCCAGGTTGTGGAATAAAGAGTTTATATTTGCTCAGATGGGAAGGCATCATGTCCTGATCCAATGCGGGGTGAGAAGGAAAGATAATCTCTACTTCCTAGGCGCGTATGATTTATTTCAAGAGACAGCATACAAGTACAATACGGTCACATCCCCTGTGGGGGTAGGGTCTAAAGCCAAGACTGGGGTGAACGCTGTATACAGAGAAAATGACCTTGAATCACATTCAGCACAGCGACAGACACCAAAGAGACAGTACATTTCCAACTCACAGCTCACTGTTCACTCGGGCGCACATGTTCACTGACCGAAAAGGCAATACTATTCAACAGGCAATTTGTAAATAGTTTTTCTCTATCTTTTATTCCTTAACTTCGCACAGATTTAGCAAGTTAATGCAATTACATAGCAAGTCTATGTAATTCTACTAATATAAAATAAAATCAATTTTCACTTGAAAAGTGAAATACCAACAAATGAGATTTATTATCTAGCAAACTATATACAAATACATAGAGATTCAGTTAATGAAAGATCTAACTAAGGTGGGATAAAGGAAAGGCTCACTTTCTGAAGAATGTGGAGTTTTAATTAGGAAAAAGTCACAAGTAAAGAGACCAGGGTGGATTTGGAATTGCATACATACAATTGGTAGTTACTCCCCATGACCACCTGGGTCCTCTTATTTCTCAGATCTCTATAAACAATGAAAAACTAGGAGGTTTAACTGTTTCAATAGGAGTGGGGTATGATGGCAGGTAGAGAGGGGAGGTATCCACAACATGGTGGAGGACTACAAATGAGAAAACATAAGTTTATGCACAATACTTCTTCATACTGGAGGAGAATGAGGCCAAGAAACAAACCATTAAGGTTCCCAATGAAGTTACTGTCTAGCTAAAACAAGAAATTAAGATTCCCTACGTTTCTATGAAAAAAAAAAAAGTACTGCATTTCCTCAAAAAATTAAAAATAGAATTAACATAAGATGCAGCAATTCCACTTCTGAGTATATATTTAAAAGAATTGAAAGGAGGGTCACAAAGAGATATTTGTACACCCATTTCATAGCAACATTATTCACAATAGCCAAAAGGTGGAAGCAACCCAGTGTCCAATGACAGATGAATGGATAAACAAATGTGGCAGACACATACAATGGAATATTACTTAGCCATTAAAAACGGACATTCTAACACATAGGTGAACCTTGGGGAGATCATGCAAAGAGAAATAAGCCAGTCACAAAAAGACAAATATTGTATGATTTCACTTACATGAGGTATCAAGAGTAGTCAAAACCAGAAAGCAGAATGGTAGTCTCCAGGGGTTGGGAGGGAAGGGAAAAATAGGGAGTCGTTTAATGGGTATAAAGTTTCATTCTTGCAAAATGAAAGAGTTCTGAAGATTGGTCAACAACATGTGAATATACTTAACACTATTGAACTGCACACTTAAAAATGGTTAAGATGGAAATTTCACATGCACTTTATAATAATTAAAAGTTTAAAATTTTTTTTAAAGATTCCCTATATTCAAGTCACCAATATTCAATACTGTAATATTGTATTCAGTATCATTTCTGGGACATGTTTTAAAATCTTGGATTACAGAGTTCCTCATCTATTAAAAAGCCTTGTGGGTGAACTACACATTTACTGTAGTGTACCAACTGGTATTGTGAGCCTGCATTAATTCGATGCTCTTAGAACCTCATTTTGATTTCTTTTAATCCTTAAAAAAATTAGCATCAGGTGCTAATTAAAAATAGCAAGTCTATCATTAGAGGCAAGCCATAAGATGGTACCAACTGTAGGGAAAGGAAAAATTCTCAAGTGACACTGAGACACTGGAACATATGAGCAGACAGTAAAGACCTTTTTTGGGTTTTTTTGGTTTGTTTTATTGAAGTATAGTTGATTTACAATGTTGCAGGTGTACAGCAAAGTGATTCAGTTATATATATACATATACACACACACATATATTCTTTTATTTTATTTTTCTTATTTATGGCTGCTTTGGGTCTTTGTTGCTGCACGCGGGCTTTCTCTAGTTGCAGCAAGCAGGCTTCTCATTGTGGTGGCTTCTCTTGTTGCAGAGCCCGTGCTCTAGGCATGTGGGCTTCAGTAGTTGCAGCACACGGGCTCAGTAGTTGCGGCATGCGGGCCCTAGAGCGCACGGGCTTCAGTAGCTGCAGTGCGTGGTCTCAGTAGTTGTGGCTCATGGGCTCCAGAGTGCAGGCTCAGTAGTTGTGGTGCACGGGCTTAGTTGCTCTGCAGCATGTGGGATCTTCTCTGACCAGGTATCGAAACCGTGTCCCCTGCATTGGCAGGCGGATTCTTAACCACTGGCCACCAGGGAAGTCCAATACATATACATATATATATATATATATATATATATATATATATATATATATATATATATGTATATGTATATATTCTTATCTATTATAAGTTATTACAAGACACTGAATATAGTTCACTGTGAAGACCCGTTTTATTGCTTTCCTAGTGTCCACTGCTTTTCCAGTCTCTCTACTATGATGGATAGTAGATATAAATCCACCATAGAATAAATTCTTAGACAAAGTTTAATTTTTTAAAAAAATTTATTTATTTATTTTTGGCTGCGTTGGGTCTTCGTTGCTGCGTGCAGGCTTTCTCTAGCTGCGGCGAGCGGGGGCTACTCTTCGTTGTGGTGCGTGGGCTTCTCATTGAGGTGGCTTCTCTTGTTGTGGAGCATGGGCTCTAGGAACGTGGGCTCAGTAATTGTGGCATGTGGGCTCAGTAGTTGTGGCTCACGGGCTCTAGTGCACAGGCTCAGCAGTTGTGGCGCACGGGCTTAGTTGCTCCGCGGCAAGTGGGATCTTCCCGATTCAGGGAGCGAACCCGTGTCCCCTGCATTGGCAGGCGATTCTTAACCACTGCGCCACCAGGGAAGTCCCGACAAAGTTTAATTTTTGAAAACTTTCTCCATTGCAGACTACTTTAAAAAGTATGATGCTCACCAGAGAAGACGTGGTTGAGACTATTATTATGATCAATATGTCATCTAAAAGCCATCTTAAGGAGGTACAAAAGTTTGCTTTGTATCATAAACTTGTGCCGAATCATCAACTCTACTTCCCATACAATATCTACCTTCTCTTTGCTCACAGCTAAAACCTTTCAACATTTTCACACTTTCATTATCCCCGTTCCACACCACCTTTTTAACCTGTTGATAACTTTTTTTTTCATTTACCTATGCTGAAATCTGTTCAAAATTTCACCAGCTCACCAACTCAACATCAAGATAGTCCTTTTCTTTTCCATCATCCCAACACTTATCCAACCCAACACCGTAGGTCAGAAAACTTATTGGCGTTCTTACTTCCTTCTCAAGTTCACTATCTATAGCAAAACACCTCTCCCATTACCTCCTGGTCTCCAGCTGTAAAATAGAAATGATATAACCAACCTCTCCTCTATCGCTCTGGATGAGGACCAAGGGTTTATGTGCACTGCTGACCTCCTTGATCCTTATAAGATGTGTCATGCGCAATTATTATTGTTATCTCTGCCCTGGTTTCCCACAACTCTTACTTCATGCCCCTTGATCTTGACCACAAAACATTGTGTTACTAAACAGCTCACTCAGTCTCCCGCTTCCTCCACTCCTGGCTTTGGGCAGTCTTGCCAGCTGCCCTTTAAACTTGGAAGAGTCTCCCCTTGCATCTGCCAAGCTGCTATTTCAAATGTTTCCTCCTTTCTCATGTCTGCCTGACTGCTCTCCACATGAACAACCAGGAGCAACTTTCCTAGAGTGGAACAAGTTTGGGGAGAAAATAAGTGATGAAATGAAATCCAGAACACCTTTTGCCCATTAAATAGTTGCGCTTAGAAATGTCAAGATTTTCTTATTGCTTTCATGGTCCTTTAACCTCAATGGCAAATTACTTAGTGATATACGATATCCATCACTTGGGGGATAAATCTCTGTTATCTCCTGGACATGACACAAGAATCACTTGTCTCGTACATTAACTCGATTTTGTATATTGAATCCCTCTCTTCTACTCTTAACCCACTGTTTTCCAAACATGTCTGATTATAAGAATCACCTGTGTTGTACATGAAAGAGGCAGATTCTGGAGTCCTACTCCAGATCTACACAATCAAAATCTTCAGGACAGGAATTTGGGAAACTGTATTTTAAACACTGCCCACAGGTAACTCTTGTGTCAAGTAAGTTTGGGAAACATATGACAGCCTATTAAGTCTTCCTGTTTTTGTCAGTGTCCTAACAACCAGAGATCTGAAGACATATAACCAGATGGCCTGAATTACTTAGGCTTTAGTCATGAAGATTCTACCTACTCCATCCATGCTGATAATTTAACTTAAAATTAATACTGTGTGATTCTGCACTCTAGTTTTTCTGTTGCAGTCATCCTGCAAGATTCTGGTGATGAATTTATACTGCTTTATATCAACCCAGTGCTTAATTAGCACAATATTGAGCATTCAACTGAAACTCAATTTAAACCTTACTGAACGATCAGCACCACCCAACTCAAAAAAAAAAAAAAAATCAAAAAAACAAACACACTAAAATTCCATGTCTCAAAGCCTACCTGAGTAGCACTATATCCTTCCCTTACCAACCATCAGGTTAATGAGAATGAGAAAATGAAAATTTAGGGTTTGTCTCTTGGCCTGAAATCAATTATTCAGTGATTTGGCCAGATTTCTACAAACTATTGTTAGGCCTTGTCTGACTGCCTAGATTTCTCATAATAGAGTCAACTTCCTTTCATCCCTCAAGGATTACTGCTTTGACCCTGTGTTCTTTCCACCGTCATGCTGGGGAGAGCTCAGAGTTAATGATTTGCATCTGATAGTGCATGATAAAAATTCAAGTAGCAGGCCTGCTTTCAGGCAAGCACACACAGGAACACTTAGATACAGAGAAGTTTCATGTTGAATACTGTAAATGTTCAAGGATGCTTACTTTAAAACATATTTTCAAGGCACAAAGACTATTCTAGATTAAAATATAAATTATATTAAATAGAAAAGAATGTAAGACCCTTTCTAAAAAGTGAAAGATTATCACTTACATAACATCCAGAAAAACAGAGTTGAGCAAAAAATAGGAAGCCAGGGATTTCCCTCGTGGCACAGTGGTTAAGAATCCGCCTGCCAATGGAGGCGACATGGGTTCGATCCCTGGTCTAGGAATATCCCACATGCCGCGGAGCAACTAAGCCAGTGCGCCACAACTACTGAGCCTGCACTCTAGAGCCCGCGAGCCACAACTACTGAGCCTGTGTGCCACAACTAATGAAGCCTGCGTGCCTAGAGCCCGTGCTCCACAACAAGAGAAGCCACTGCAATGAGAGGTCCGTGCACCACAACGAAGAGTAGCCCCCGCTCGCCGCAATTAGAGAAAAGCCCATGTGCAGCAATGAAGACCCAACCCAGCCCAAAAAAAAATCTAAAAAAAAAAAAAAAAAAAAAAAATAGGAAGCCAATTTATTCAAGACATTAATATTGAAAACAGACATTTCAATGGGGGTATACCACAGCTATGCTCAATATTACATGTTTCAAAAGGATGAATCCACTCTCTGCTAAAAAAAAAAAAGCTTCAAATGTAAACAATGAATGGTCCATATGATGAGATTCATCTCTGAGCAGATTTCTAAATCAATGCACAGACCAGGCTATTTATAAACCCTAATTCCCATCAACCTTAGCACAATGTCAACTAGCAATAACAAGTTAATGTTTCCCAGTAATCTTCACTGTGTCATTTAATTACCAGCACTCGGGCCAAGGTAAACTCAACAGTAACAAAAGAGCTAACATCACAATCAAAGAACAAGATTAATGAATATTACATTTCTGCTTTGAAGTGAATGCTGAAAATCATGTCCATAACATATTCTTTTTCAGCCATTGGACTTCAATTGTACCAAATACTCGATTTGAAGGTAGAGTTTAAAAATATTCTCCCTGTTTTTAATTAACCACAAGCTTCATTCCTTGGAGAACTTAAGATAAAGAACATCCTCTCCATAGCGTTATAAAGTGTATAACCCCCCAAATTATCAAGCATATTTCCTAAACTCTGACCGCCAATCCCAATTAAAGTTTTTAAAAAATTGAAATACAACTTAAAGTGCCAAATCTAAAGTGTACAGCTTGATGAGGTTTTATATATGCCTAATTATATAATAACTTATAATACTGTAACTCAACAAATGATTCCATTACATAAGATTATTTATAAGATTCTTTATAAATAAATTTATCTTTATCTTTATATTTATAAATAAATTCTTATTATTTATAACATTCTTTTGCACTGATGGTTAAATGATAGAATTCTCACCTCCAACATTGACTTAAATGTTAACAGTAGATACCGAGTGTTCATAATATAACAAATAGCAGCCCTCACTTTTTGTTGGGGGGAGGGATGAAACTTCAGGAGTAAATAATTTGCCTCTTCATATTAAAAAATATTCAGTAAGAAAATGCTTTTATAAAAATGAAGACAAAAGAAGAAAGCCAAAATGTGCATCTTTTGCTACAAGGAAAAGATCATTGACTCTGATTTTCAAACTCCATGGTTCTTTTGTTAACTCACCCCTGAACATATCAACTCCCCAGTAAACAAAATGAATTAAACCTTTACGGTTTCTCCAACTAAAACTGTTTTACTGTCTATGGACCAAATTGCTTCAGTCTGTTTCCCAAACCTCTATAAATAATTTGGCAACTTATTTGCTAAGAAGGTCCACTATCCTTTCCCTTTTCTGGTTCGTTAAGAAATCACTTGTCATTTTAGCAGCTATGTTTATGTGCTAACTTTCCCCATTGTTTAAATATCTACCACCCAAGCCAGTGATGGATTATAAGACCAGGCTGAGGATATACAATTCATCCTGGACTTCTGATGGTTGAGATAACTTGTTGGTAGGTGTTGGGTTTTTGTCACCACTCATCCAAACACATTCTCCCATCTTTTTAACTGCCTGTCGTCACGTCCTTATAATATAAACTTCTTCCTTGGTCGGCTACGATGATGATGTGCTCAGCTAAACATATCAGTGGCAAATATCTAAGAAGCAGCAACACTTCCTAGATACAAAATAATTGGGAAAAGACCAATCTGAACGTACAAGGAATTTTTTTAAACAGAAATAATTTTTAAAGAGCTGCTGGTCTATTTTAAAAATATGGTCAGTAACATGAACTACATTAAAACAAATGACTGTCAAGTAGCATTTCTGTTAAGCTGATCCTGAAAAAATTCAGAAGCTTCATTTGCAATGAACATTCATGCAAGAAGGTAAATTTGTGTGTAGTCTTAGAGCTACAAAAACAGAACAAAATTCTAAAATAGTAAAATTCAAAGTAATGAGATTTCCTCTTAATCTAGAAAAATCTCACTTTTTTTAATGAACAAAGTGAAAGTTGAAGTGGCCATTAAACCTGGTGTTCTAAGGTCAGAAGTTTCTAACCACACTGAGAACTTTGTATTGCAGGGTGTGAAGGTCCTCAAATCGCCACCAAATCAATGAAGGGGAGTTTTCTACAACATGAGTTTTCTTGTTCTGCTATGCAGCATTCCTGTTTCATGTCACTAAAAGGAAATGGGCCATGGCCATCCAAATTACATCACAAAGTGGCAGAAAGGTCATCCTCCAATGTGCAACAAGTAAAACTTTAGTCTAATAAGTATTTAAAATCTCCATTAGATTATTCCCTAAACACTTATTTCTAATGCTACCAATAGGAAAACATAGAGGAAAAGAAGAAAACACTATTGCACCCTTTCGATTATTAAAAAACAGCATTAATCTAGTTCATTCATTCAACAAACCTTTATTGAGGGTTTAAGGTCAAATGCTATGGGAGTGTATAAAATAATCATGACATGTTCACATTGTTACTTAAAGTACAATATATAGTTTAAATTATAAATGGTGATTCAAAGATTAAAACAAAAAGTCCAACATTTTCAGTATCCCTATGAAAACTGTGAACTTTACAAAACTAATAGCACCTTTATGATATATTCACTTTCACATATACTAGGATGTGTTTCTGGTTTCTCCATTTTGTCCTCTGATCCCCCTTCCTTCCTTCCTTCCTTCCTTCCTTTTCTTCCTTCCTTCCTTCCTCCCTCCTCCCCCTCTCTCTTTCTCTCTTTCTTTCTTTCCCGTGCTGTGTGGCTTGAGGAATCTTAGTTCCCCGACCAGGAATTGAACCTGGGGCCCCTGGCAGTGAAAGCACTGGTTTTTGAAATGAAAAACAAATGAAAGCATTTGTTGAAAGTGGTTACTGGACTGTCAGGGAACAGCCTGATCTTTCTTTCCAATGATGAGTTACTACCACACTTTTAAATTAATGTACAATGATTATAAATATCAATGTACCTTTATGTTTCAGGATTCGATATGGCAAGTTCTATAATTATTGATCTTTCTTTTCTAAATTTTTTTTTTACAGACACAAAAGCCATTAATAAAATGTTAGCAAGTTGAATCCAATAATTAATAAAGAGGATAATACATCAAGAAGAAATGGGGTTTATCTTGGCAATGCAAGGTTGGTTCAATATTCAAAAATCAATGTAATTCATCATATGAATACATTAAAAAAAGAAAACCGTCTGATTATCTCAACAGATGCAGTAAAAGCACTTGACAAAATTCAACATCTGTTCATGATAAAAATTCTCAAAAAACTAGTAATAGAAGGAAAATTCCTCAACTTGATAAAGTGCATCTAGAAAAAAACCTACAGCTAATATCATATGTATTGATGAGAGGCTGAATGCTTTCCCCTTATGGTTGGGAAACATGAGAATGCCCATTCTCAGTACTCCTATTCCACATTATACTGGAGGTCTTAACCAGTGCAGTAAGACAAGGCAAGGAAATAAAAGCCATGCCGATTGGAAAAAAAAGAAAGAAAACTATCTTATTCATAGATGACATGATTATCTATCTATGCAGGAAAACCCTAAAGAATCTATTTTTAAAAGATACAAGAACGGGACTTCCCTGGTGGCGCAGGGGTTAAGAATCTGCCTGCCAATGCAGGGGACACGGGTTCGAGCCCTGGTCCAGGAAGATCCCACATGCCACGGAGCAACTAAGCCTATGCGCCACAACTACTGAGCCTGTGCTCTAGAGCCTGCGAGCCACAACTACTGAGCCCGCATGCCACAACTACTGAGCCTGTGCTCTAGAGCCCATGAGCCACAACTACTGAGCCCACGAGCCACAACCACTGAGCCCACGAGCCACAACTACTGGAGCCCACACACCTAGAACCCGTGCTCCACAACAAGAGAAGCCACTGCAATGAGAAGCCCGCGCACCGCAACGAAGAGTAGCCCCTGCTCGCTGCAACTAGAGAAAGCCTGCGCACAGCAACGAAGACCCAACGCAGCCAAAAATAAATAAATAAATATTAAAAAAGAAAAAGATACAAGAACTAATAAGTTTACTAGCAAGATCTTAGAATATGAAGTCACTTTATGAAAATTAACTATCTTCCCAAAAGACTAGCAGTGAACACTTGGAATTTTTTAACTTAAAAAGCATCATTTCAGGGCTTCCCTGGTGGCGCAGTGGTTGAGAATCTGCCTGCCAATGCAGGGGACACGGGTTCGAGCCCTGGTCTGGGAAGATCCCACATGCCACGGAGCAACTGGGCCCGTGAGCCACAATTACTGAGCCTGCGCGTCTGGAGCCTGTGCTCCGCAACAAGAGAGGCCGCGATGGTGAGAGGCCCGCGCACCGCGATGAAGAGTGGTCCCCACTTGCCACAACTAGAGAAAGCCCTCGCACAGAAACGAAGACTCAACACAGTCATAAGTAAATAAATAAATAAAGAAAGAAAGAAAGAAAGAAAGAAAGAACGTGAATTTCTTTAAAAAAAAAAAAAGCATCATTTCTAATAGTACTAAAACATGAAGTATCTTTGGATAACTCTAAAAAAATATGCGTTAAGATTCATCATACAAGGATTGTGTAGGCCTGTATTCAGCAATTTTTTTCTGTAAGGGCCAGAGAGTAAATATATTGTAAAAGCAGCCATAGACAATATGTAAACAAATGTGTATGGCTGTGTTCCAATAAAACTTTATTTACAAAATAGGAGGCAGGATGGATTTGGCCTGTAGATGGGCTGGCCAACCCCTGGTCTAGAAGAATAAACTTAGTACATCTCCTTGTTTACTACTGATTACAGGTCCCAGACTTAGTGAAGTTACTTATGAATTTGTAGATTTTTGTTGGGTAGAGACTACTAATTTCTGTCCAGTAGAACAGATACTCTGAAGATTTATGACCTATTGGACATTAAAGTGTCGTATCTAATTCAGTTAAATTGCCTTATAAAAATGCCCTAGTTTTTTCAGATTCTCTTTGAGCTGATCATAACATCTTACTGGTGCCCTTTTATTAATTAATCAGTTAAATAATATCTTTTACACTGCTCATTTTAAATTCGCCTGAAAGTGACTTTACCTTTATGAAAATTATACTCTAACAATGTCATTTCTCCTCTGAATTGCTCTAAAGAGTCAATGCAATCCCAACCAAAAAAGATTTGTTCGGGCTTCCCTGGTGGCGCAGTGGTTAAGAATCCGCCTGCCAATGCAGGGGACACGGGTTCGATCCCTGGCCCGGGAAGATCCCACATGCCACGGAGCAACTAAGCCCGTGCGCCCCAACTACTGAGCCTCTGCGCCACAACTACTGAGCCCATGTGCCAAGAGTCCGTGCTCCACAACAAGAGAAGCCACAGCAATGAGAAGCCCGCGCACCGCAACGAAGAGTAGCCCCCGCTCACCGCAACTAGAGAAAGCCTGCGCACAGCAACAAAGACCCAATGCAGCCAAAAATAAATAAATTAAATAAATAAATAAATTTAAAAAAAAAGATTTTGTCTATTATCTTACTATTTATTCTTTCATATGAATTTAATTGTATTGTCATGTGAAGCTTTTTTTAAAAATTAAAATTTTTATTGTAAATCTATTAAACCCATGTTCAAATCTGGAGAAAACTGACATCTCTATAATATTCAGTCCTATCAAAAATATGCAATATCCTTGGGGAAAACCCAAGAGAATCAATGGAAAACATACCGCAAAGGATCTTTACAGATGATATCATAACAAACAAGAGTTAGGTGACTGAACATGGTATAGTATATAACTTAGGAGTATAGGCCCTGAAACCCTGGATCTGCCACTTTCTAGCAGTGTGACCTTGGGCAAGTTACTTAATCTCTCCGAGTGTTAGTTTCCTTAGTATAAAACAGTACTCACTTTCTAGGATTGTAACGAGGATTTAATGAATGAATATATTTAAGTGCATAAAATGGTGTTTGACACAGATAACATGTGATGACTAATAGTATAGTTACAAAGTGAATATATATAGAAATCAATCAATTTCAAGAGGAAAAAAACAGCACAAGTCAAAAGATAAAACATAAGAAAAGTATTCATGACAACAGTAATAAGAAATATAAAGAGAAATATATAATCTACATGAATTGAGGAATATAAAAGACAAATGAATGGAAAGGCATACCATGTTCTTGAGTAGGGCAACAGCATAGTGAAGATGTATGGTTAATAATTTAATGTATAAATTTAATGTGATCCCAATAAAAATATCAAGAGAATGGAGGATGGAGGAACTAAACAAGTTGATTTAAAGTTCACAGGTACTGAAAAAGAAAAGTAATGAAGGGGAATTAGTCTCCACCCAATTGTAGAACATATTATAAAGCTATCGTGAGCAACTGGTGCATAAACAGACAAACCGCTCAATGGAACAGACTAAAAACCTAGAAAATAGCATCTGAATACTGAAATTTAGTGTATGACAAACACAGTGGTTGTTCTGTTTGTTGGGAGTGATAAGCTGTACTTTTCAATAAATGAATTTGGGACCAAAAAAAATCATGCAATAGCTCTCCATTAATTTATTTTTTAATTCCTCTTGATAATGTTAAATAATTTTCATAATAGTATTTTTAAACTAAATTAAACTAGTATTTTAAACTAAAATAGTATTTTTAATAATAAAAAATATAAATCATAGATATCATGTATTAAGAAACTATACCATGACAGCTACTATACCGGGAATTTGTACGTATAACATCTCTACTCCTTATATCCACCTTTCAAATTATGTGTTATCATTATTTTACAGATGGTTAAGCTTCATTTTAGAATTTAAGTGATGTGCCCCAGGTCAAATGCCTACAAAGTGGGGAAAGAGTACGACAAGCCTAGATCTCAAACCTCTTTCCATACAGCATCCTCCATCCACAAAATAATGCAGGTTGTCAAAAAAAACTAAGAATGAAGCAATTAAAACAATGTAAGATTATTCAAGATCTTGTAATAAACTATAATGGAAAAGAATCGGAAAAAATATATATATATGTATCTGTATAACTGAATCACTCTGCTGTACACCTGAAACTAACACAATATTGTAAATCAACTATGCTTCAATAAAAAAAAGAAAGAAAGAAAGAAAACAGTGCAAGACTATAAACTGCATAGCAAGTAGAAATGAAGTAACTACAATAAAACATGGTATCTTCTCTTTATGCTTTTTTAGCTTTAAAATGGTAAATACACTGGGGTCTTATTTCCACTGTATCATGGGAGCCTGGCATTTCAGTCAATGAATGATATCCAAGGTGAATCTACCTTACACCAAATTATTTCCAATAAAGAAGAGAGTTAAAGTGAAGCTAGAGTGAGCGTCAACATAACTTGACACAGAGGAATATTTTGTAACTGTTTTCATTTTCTACGTACAAGGTCCCAATGTGGGAAACTGAAAATCTGTATGCCAGAATAAAATAAAACACTGGTTATTTTGACTTCCCTCTGCTGGGCAGTAAACCTCTTGAACTTCTATTTTTGGAAATTGAGGTATCCCTTTAATCCTGTTACAAAACTGGTGACAGTGGTAAGACAGCAAAGGAAAATCAGCACAGGGCCTGTACCAACACAGTCTCCAAGAACAGGAATAAAACAAAGCACAAGCAAGCAAAAGCATTTTGCAAGAGAATTTTGTGAAACTGGTGTCAGTGTTCACAGCCCAACACAAAAAACACCATCCAACTGCAAGCCATCAGACTAAAGGGGGCTCCCGAAGCCAGATCAACATTGAGAAACTCCCAGAGCCAATATTTACAGCACGGTTAACGTTGTACTTGGAGAAAACAGAAGAGCCCTTCTCTATGTCTGCCCTTCCAAGGATTCTACACATAACCAGCAGTACTCTCTTCCACTTTATTTGGTGTATATAAAGATATGGTTCAGAAAGTGCAGGCCTTCTTCTGTTTAGATTGTCGGGTACAAAGACACTGTTGCTATACTCCTGAAGAAAGACCCTTCTTTTTTTTTTTAAAGACCCTTCTGATGATGATTTTTTTCTACCAGCAGCTGAGACAATTGAGCCAACATTTACTTTTAATGAAAATCACCTCTTCTTCAAAAATGGCCTCCATTTGGCTCAATTCATTTTCAAAGTTCTCTTTGATTCTAAAGCTGAAAACAGGCAGAACGAATGTCCCTCTCCCCAAATGAATTTGGTGTTAGGGGTTTACTAGGATGCCCCCAGACAATGATAAAGAGCCATATTCTAAACCGGCAGTCTCAGTTACTGAAGGACACTTGTTGAATGGATGAAGCCTAGTCCTATCCCACTTAGAAGCAAAACAACCAACACCTGCTTGGAGTCAACAGTGAGGACTCTGTTGCTACTTTCCTGTCCGAGGCCCAAATACCGCACTCGGATGAAGTCAGGTGTCAGTAGTTACTGACATTCAGAAGAGCCTTTCAGAGGCTCTGGCAATCTGAGTACACTCATCATGCTTACCTCTACCCATCACTACTCTATGAGAAAGAAAATCTGCTCTGAGAGGACGAGAAAGTAGGATGTACTAGAGTAAGTTTTAGATGTACCCAAAAGTTGCAAAAATGGTACACAAAGTTTCTGTATATCCCTCACTCAGTTCCCTCATTGCTACCACCTTCCATCACTATGGTTCATCTGTCACAGCTAAGAAAGTGTTGGTACATTATGTCAACTAAACTCCACACACTTTATTCAGATTTCACTAGTTTTTACCTAATGTCCTCTTTCTGTTTCAGGATCCCATCCAGGTACCACATTATATTAGTTGGCATGTCTCCTTAGGCTCCTCTGGTCTGTGACAGTTTCTCACACTTCTTCCTTGTTTTTGATGGCCTTAACAGTTTTGAGGAGTACTGGTCAGATATTTTGTAAAAAGTTCCTCGATTTGGGATGTCTGATTTTTTTGTTTGTTAGACTAGGGTTATGAGTTTTGGGGAGGACAGGTGACATGCCATTTTCATCATATCACAACAAGGGTACATGCTATCACACGCTATCAGCATGTCTCATCACTGTTGATATTAGGCTGGATCACATAACTGAGACGTAGTGTTTGCCAGATTTCTCCACCGTAGAGTTACTCTCCTCTCCTGTCTCTTTCCATACCCTGTAGAAGCAAGTCACTGAATGCAGCCCACACTCCAGGAATGAGGGGAGGGAAGGTGAGCTTCACCTTCTGAAGGAGGCACTGGAGGAGCGGGGGTGGGTAACTACATAAATTATTTGGAATTCTTCTCTGTCTCTTCTCCCCCATTTATTTATTTGTTCAATCATTTGTTTATTTACGTCAGTATGGCTATGTAGTGGGTTACAAGCCCACTGCAACATCCTGGAAAAGGCTTATTTGGACTAGTACTTCTTAACTTTAAGGAGCATATGAGTTTAACTGGGATCTTGTGAAAATGCAGATTCTGATTCAGCAGGTCTGGGGTGACCCAGGAGTGTGCATTTCGGACCAGCCCCAGGCAATGCTGATGCTGTTGGCCTGGCTCTACACTCTGAGTAACAAGGTTCTCGAGACTGTGCCTGACCTCTTTTGGGAATGAGTGTTCACTCCGCTCCACAGCAACCCATCCCAGCTCTGAAAGGCCAAGCAGGGAAGAAAAAAGGAAATGTTTTCAATCCTCAGATCTACTCACTTGAATACAAACTCCGAGGCAGACTTTCTCATGTGGCTTTTGCTTTTGATTTGTTTTAAACTACATGGTAGATGTTTTTAGGCCACCACCACCACGCCCAGCCCAACCTGTAACACAGACACAGCCTACCTCTACCTTCTCCGTATGAATTTAGAAATGACTAAACTCGTGATTGAGGTGGTGATATCGAAGATTTAACTTCTGGAATGGAGAGACAGATGGCAATTGTGTACCTCTACTTACTCTGTGCTTTCCTTCTAGAGGGAGAAAAAGTAAAAATTAGAGAAACAACAAAGAAGGAAAAGCTAGGACAAAGGAAGATTAACAAAGTAAATCATACATTTATCCAGAATAGGTGAAATCATGATCTTGAAGACACACTTGCAAAACGATACAGTCCTCCTTCTTTAATGAGGCTGTGAAGGTCCTGGGGAAGAGTAGGCTGCATGAGCAGAAGCTTCACCACTGCTTAGAGATTACAGGCTGAAGGGCACTGGTATTGATCTTCTTCAGAATCTAACACCTTGTTTTGATTTGGTGGGCATGGATTGCACTGCATCTCTAACTCACTATGAGAATATGGACTCAAATTTCCAACACCTTAATTCTAAATGCATATATACACACATGTAAGTGTATGTTCAATCATAAATTTTAATGTAAACTACTGCCCTATAACTCTGTGCTCTAAATAAACACTTGAAAAATCAAACCTAATGACTAAATTTTCTCTCAAACAGACTGATCAATGAATACCGCTTTCCAGTATAAAAAGAACAGTTTAATTGGACTAGTAAATGTCTCATATACTTGAAAATATCAATTATAAAACAGGAAACTGAAACTAAAACTGCATTTTAGAAACAACATGTTAGATATAAAAATTACTATATATCCTGTAATCCAAGAAGGAAAGGCATAATGTCTACGTGCTATAAACTGACTTAAACTTACAAGTAAAACCTGTCTTACCATCTACATGAAATAAAGATACTTTTTAAAGGCTTAAATAATGAATAAGGGGGAAAAAAATGTCAAACAGCACATTTAAGATGTTAATTATACTGATCTCTTTGAAGTTTAACAAAGGTGATGGAATTTTCTGGCACTTATAAACTCTTCAAAGTCACAATTTAAAAAAACATATTAAATCCATTTGATATAAAAAAATAACTCCAAACAATTTTAGTCCCCTTTTCGGAAATACGATTCTTAGGAAGTTAATGAAAAACGTCCCCCTCACCAGAAATTTCACTTTGCTGAGTTTAAAAAGGCATCCCCAAGCAGGAGAATGACCAAGATCCTAGTGAAAAGAGAGGCCTACCTATGCGACATGAATAAAACATCTGACACCTGTACATACCTAACAACTGCTCCAGGGTGCCATTAATTCAAGTATATAACACACATTCCCTTTATTAATAAGAAAAGAAAGTGGAGGATGAAGCAGGAAGGCAACAGTCTACCTTCATTTGGCAAAAAAAGTGAACGTCTGGAATATGGAGATTTAGCCTTGCTAGGAATCCCTGACAGCATGCCACACTCAAGAGTGATCATGAGGGCTTCCCTGGTGGCGCAGTGGTTGGGAATCCGCCTGCCAATGCAGGGGACACGGGTCCGTGCCCCGGTCCGGGAAGATCCCACATGCCGCGCAGCGGCTAGGCCCGTGAGCCACAACTACTGAGCCTGCGCGTCTGGAGCCTGCGCGTCTGGAGCCTGTGCTCCGCAACGGGAGAGGCCGCGACAGTGAGAGGCCCGCGCACCGCAATGAAGTGTGGCCCCCGCTTGCCACAACTGGAGAAAGCCCTCGCACAGAAACGAAGACCTAACACAGCCAAAAATAAATAAATAAATAAATAAATACATTAAAAAAAAAAAGAGTGATCATGAAACTCACCTGCACACAGAGGCGGTCACAACCAATGAGGCTTTAGAATAGTTTCAAAAGAGCCCCCTCCTGCTCTAAAGAACATCCACCCCACCCCCCTGCCCTCTTATGGAGACAGAAGATCAGTAACCATTAGAGGGCTCTGTTTTTCCTAATTTTCACAGCTATCCCCAGAAAATTGTTTCTCTTTTTACAGAGGAAGGAATGAAGGCTAAGAAATCTAAGTGGGCAGTGGAGCTGGCATTTGAACCCAGACAGTCTTACTCCAGAGGCTTCGTTCCCCTCTCAACTACTATTATATTAAGACAGAACTATTAATTGGGAGAAGCAACACAGATGACGCACAAGGGCAAAGATGAAATCTAATGATCTAAGAGGTTAAAGTAAAGGTTCAAGTATGAGATATGGGGTGGGAGGGGGGTTCCCCGGGTAGCCAGAAAGTCAGAATGGTCAGCACTGCTCTAGGAGCTAGATGCATACATAATTTTGTTGAAATAAATGCATTATTATCTAAGGGTCTAATGGAACACAGTAATAAACAAGGCAAAGAAGAAAGGCATTTGTATGAACAACTGTACACCACCAACTTGGCCAACCCAGAAGAAATGGATAAATTCCTAGAAATATGCATAAGAACCTACCAAGACTGAATGAGAAAGAAACAGAAAATCTGAACAGACCACTAATTAATAAGGAGATTGAATAAGTAATAAAAAAACCTCCCAACAAAGAAAATAACAGGACAGATGGAGTCACTGGTGAATTCTACTTAAATCAATCCTTCTCAAACTCTTCCCAAAAAACTGAAGAGGAGGGAACACTCCCAAACTCATTTTACGAGACCAGCTTACCCTGATACCAAAGCCAGATAAGAACACTACAAGAAAAACTAAAACAAAAACATAAAGCTACAGGCCAATATCCCTGATCAATACAGATGCAAAAATACTCAACAAAATACTATTAAACCAAATTCTACAGCACATTGAAAAATCATACACCATAGGGACTTCCCTGGTGGTCCAGTGGCTAAGACTCCATGCTCCCAATGCAAGGGGCCCGGGTTTGATCCCTGGTCAGGGAACTAGATCCCACACGCTGCAACTAAGAGTTTGCACGCCACAACTAAAAGATCCTGCACGCCACATCTAAAGAGCCCACGTGCTGCAACTAAAAGATCCCACATCACATGCCACAACTAAGGCCCAGCACAGCCAAATAAATAAATAAATAAATAAATAAATAAATAAATAAATAAATATTTAAAAAAAAATCATACACCATAATCAAGTGGAATTCATCTCTGAGATGCAAGGATGGCTCAACTTACATAATATAATAAATGTGATATATCATATTAACAAAATAGAAGATAAAAATCATATGATCATCTTAATAAATATAGAAAATGCTTTGACAAAATTCAACATCCATTCACAATAAAAACTCTCAACAAAGTGGGTATAGAAGGAATGTACCTCAACATAATAAAGGCTGTCTACGACAAGCCCACAGGTAACATCATACTCAATAATGAAAGGTTGAAAGCTTTTCCTCTAAGATCAGGGCCAAGACAAGGGTGCCTACTCTCAACACTCCTATTCAACATAGGATGCACTAGAGCGAAGATGAAACCTAATGATCTATATCTTGTACTAGTAGCCCTAGCCAGAGCAATCAGGCAAGAAAAGGAAATAAAAGGCATCTGAATTGGAAAAGAAGAAGTAAAATTATCTCTGTTTGCAGATGACATGATCTTATATATAGAAAAATAAAACGTGTTAGAACCAATTAAACAAACTCAGTAAAGTTGCAAGACACAAAATCAACACACGAAAATCGGTTGTGTTTATCTGCTAACAATGAATTATCTGAAAAAGAAATAAAGAAACAATCCCATTTACAATAGCATTGAAAACAAAATACACAGGAATAAATTTAACCAAGGAAATGAAAGATCTATACACTGAAAACTCTAAGACATTGGTGAAAAAAAAATTAAAGAAGACACAAATAAATGGAAAGATATCCCGTGTTCATGGATTGGAAGAATTAACATTGTTAAAATGTCCATACTACCCAAAGCCATCTATAGATTCAATGCAATCCCTATCAAGATTTCAATGGCGTATTTTGTTGTTGTTGCAGAAATAAGAAAAAAAACAAAAAAACAAACAAAAAAATTCATATGGAACCATAAAAGACCCTGAATAGTCAAAGTAATCCTGGGGGGGGGGGCGCAGAATCTGGAGGCATCACAATTCCCAATTTCAAACTATATTACAGAGCCAAAGTAATCAAAACAGTATGGTACTGGCATAAAAACAGACACATCGACCAATGAAACAAAATCCAGAGCCCAGATATAAACCTTTGCATATATGGTCAACTAGTATTTGACAAGGGAACCAAGAACACTCAATGGAGAAAAGGTAGTCTATTCAACAAATGGTGGTAGGAAAACTAGATATTCACATGCAAAAGAATAAAACTGAACTCCTAATCTTACACCACTCACAAAAATTAGCTCAAAATGTATTAAAGACTTAAACATAAAACCATAAAACTTCTAGAAGAAAACAAAGGGAAAAAGTTCCTTGACAGTGGTCATAGCAATGATCTTAGGGATATGACACCAAAAGCACACGCAATGGCAGCAAAAATAAACAAGTGGAACTTCATCAAATTAAAAAGCTTCGGGATTTCCCTGGTTGTCCAGTGGTAAAGAATCCTCCTTCCAATGCAAGGGACACGGGTGTGATCCCTGGTCAGGGAACTAAGATCCCACATGCCGTGGGGCAACTAAGCCCACACGCCACAACTATTGAGCTTGCATGCCTCAATGATAGAGTCTGCGTGCTGCAAACAACAGAGCCCATGCACTCTGGAGCCCGAGTGCCACAACTACAGAGCCCACGTGCCCTGGAGCCCACGTACCACAACTAGAGAGAGAAAACCCACACGCCTCAACTAGAGAGAAGCCTGAGCACTGCAACGAAGAGACCGTACACCATAATGAAAGACCCTGCATGCCTCAGCGAAGATCCTGTGTGCCGCAACTAAGACCTGATGCAGCCAGAAAAATAACAATAATAATAAGGAAAAAAATAAAGCTTCTGCACAGCAGAAGAAACAATCAACAAAATGAAAAGGCAGTCTAAGGAATGGGAGAAAATATTTGCAAACTGCATATCTGATAAGGGGTTAATTCCAAAATATGTAAGAAATTCACAATTCAGTAGCAAAAAAACAAATAATCTGATTTAAAAATGGGCAAAGGATCTGAATAGACATTTTTTCCAAAGAAGATATTCAAATGGCCAACAGGTACATGAAAAAGAGTTCAACATCAGGGAATGGTTATTATCAAAAAGATGAGACAACAAATGCTGGCGAGGATTTAGAGTAAAGGGGACCCTTGTGCACTGTTGATGGGAATGTAAATTGGTATAGCCACCATGGAAAACAGTATGGAGGTTCCTCAAGAAATTAAAAGTACAACTACAGCAATTTTACTTTTGGATATATATCTGAAGGAAATGAAATCACTACCTCAAGGAGATACCTGCACCCCCATGTTCACTGTAGCTTTATGATACAATAGCCATGACATGGAAACAACCGAAGCGTCTATCAATGGACAAATGGATAAAGAAAATTTGAGATACACACACACACACACACCCACCCACACACACACAATGTAATGCTCTTCAACCATAAAAAAGGAAGGAAATGCTACCACTGGCAAGGTCCACATGGATGGACCTTGAGGGCATTATTCTAAATGAGACAAGTTAGAGAAAGACAATATTGTATGATCTCATTTATACCTGGAATCTAGAAAAAACCAAACTTGTAGAAACAGCAGATTGGTGGTTGTAGTGGCAGGGGTGGGCATGAGTGAAGGTGATCAAAGGATACAAACTTCCGGGACTTCCCTGATGGCACAGTGGTTAAGAATCCACCTGCCAGTGCAGGGGACATGGGTTCAAGCCCTGGTCCAGGAAGATCTCACATGCCATGGAGCAACTAAGCCCGTGCGCCACAACTACTGAGCCTGCACGCCACAACTACTGAGGCTGCATGCCACAACTACTGAGCCCGCACGCCACAACTACTGAAGCCCTCGTGCCTAGAGCCCGAGCTCCGCAACAAGAGAAGCCACCACGATGAGAAGCCCACACACCTCAATGAAGAGTAGCCCCCGCTCGCCGCAACTAGAGAAAGCCCGCGTGCAGCAATGAACACGCAATGCAGCCAAAAATAAATAAAGAAATTTATTTTAAAAAAAGGATAGAAACTTCCAGTTATAACATAAATGAGGTCTGGAAATGTACTGTAGAACATGGTGACTATAGTTAACAATACAGTATTATATGTTTGAAAGTTGCTAAGAGAGTAGACCTAAAAAGTTCTCATCAAACATACACAAAACTGTAACTATGTCAGGTTATGGATATGTTAACTAACCTTAATGTGGTAATCATTTTGCAATATATGCATATATCAAATCATCACACTGTATATCTTAAACTTACACAATGTTATATGTCAATTATATCTTAATAAAGCTGAAAAAAAGAAAGAAAGGCAAATGGACTATCTTTTCCTTCTTACCAATTCAGACAGGGAAAACGCTGCAGATGACCTTGGTGGAATTCATTATCCAAAGTAGTTTTGCAAAATCATAAGACACTTGGGGAAATGGATGTCAATGAATGTGCATTTCAACAGCAACAGGAATTAAACAGTGGTCTACCTGAATGGGTTTCTTAATGAAAACAGAGAAGAGACTACCACTGCCCATATGTTTGTTCTCAGGACAACATGAGCTTGGTTATGTATTCTTACTAATTCTTTATATTTTAATGTCAAAATCTATAACTAATTTAATTACTGATAATTAGGGTGACTGATAAATTAACTATGCAAAAGTTAGAAGAAAAAAAAATTTATCAAAATATTCACAAGTGCAAATTTTTACCTTAATTATCAACCCTCCAAATCTCCTAGTGTGAAGAGAAGATATAGAAAATGCTTGTTACTGACAGTTACAACAGAAATTCAATTAAGATTTAATTTGCTTATTTTTTCAAATATATGCCTGTAACAAAACCAGAAAGACTCCATTTTAATATCTGTAGCTATCCTTCTAATCAGACTAAGAAAAGCACACATAAGAATTATATAACACTGTCTAAAAGAGGTGTTAAGGGTGTGCTTTAAAAACTCTCATTTTTTAATATACTGAAACATTTTTGAGAGTCAAGTCACAAATTTACTACTGGCTCTCTAGACATTTACGTATCTGAGCCATACACAGTATCTGAAAGCCTTTTAACAATAAAATTAATATAATTACTATCTTCACCATATATTTTTAGCACGCTCATCCAGATTTTTAAAATTAATTAATTTATTTTTATTTTATTTTATTTTTTATTTTTTTAAGTTTTGGCTGCATTAGGTCTTCGTTGCTGCACGCGGGGTTTCTCTAGTTGTGGTGAGCGGGGGCTACTCTACCTTGCGGTGCGCGGGCTTCTCGCTGTGGTGGCTTCTCTTGTTGAGGAGCATGGGCTCTAGGCATGTGGGCTTCAGTAGTTGTGGCACGTGGGCTCAGTAGTTGTGGCGCAGGGGCTTAGTTGCTTCACGGCATGTGGGATCTTCCCAGACCAGGGCTTGAACCTGTGTCCCCTCCACTGGCAGGCGGGTTCTTAACCACTGCACCACCAGGGAAGTCCCACCCTCATCTAGATTTATCTTCCAGTTTCCTTTTTGAGGTCTGAATTTGAGGATCTGGATAAAGCTTTATGTTTAACTCAAAATTAAAATTTTGATGTCCTGGGTTAAGTTTTTAGAGAACCTCTGTTCCCTAGGGAAGGCTTTTCCACACAGCCTCTTGCCCCCTGCCCAAGAGAGACTCAATGAAATAGACAGCAAAGCACTTAAAGTAAAAGTGAGAAAATTCCAATTATGTGTTATTTTCCAAAGCACCCCTAGAATTTTA
This sequence comes from Eschrichtius robustus, assembly GCF_028021215.1. Classification (NCBI taxonomy): domain Eukaryota; kingdom Metazoa; phylum Chordata; class Mammalia; order Artiodactyla; family Eschrichtiidae; genus Eschrichtius; species Eschrichtius robustus. Next base: position 35,930,557 of record NC_090838.1, read on the forward strand.
TTGTGCTCCCTGAGTCTGGGGAGGGCAGGAATGAGTTTCAACTACACACTGTGCAAGGGGATCAGAGGCACGTCGAGACAGGGCCATGAAGCAAACTATAAAGAGCTGGGATTCTGAAAGCAAGCTGGCTTAAATGTTCACAGCATCTTCCCAGCAGAGAGAAAGAGAGAAGGGAGAGAAGGAGAGAAAGGGAAGAAAAGTGCTTCCTTTGAGATTTCCGGCCTGAGTTTTATATCCCCCTCCTAATCCTTTATTCCCATGCACAGCTCACTGTAGTTTGTTGAGCCACAATTTGTTCACGGGTCAGGGAAGGTTTCTGTCATGGCCGTCGGTATCTTAAAAGAGCTGCATCACCCCTTGTCCACACAGGATCATGGAGAGAATCCACAGGTACCATGGAACAAACGTTCTCAACCACGGACGACTGTGCCCCTGAGGGACATGTGGAAATGTCTGGAGACATTTTTTGTTGTCACAAAAGGGGGGGTGGGTACTACAGGCATCTGTTGGGGAGATGTTACCAAATATATTACAATGCAAAGTACAGACCCCACAACAAAGAATTACCAGGCCCCAGAGGTCAACAGTGTTGAGGTTGAGAAACCCTGCCATGGAAGGACAGGGAGGAGGGGATGCAGATACACGGTGCAGTTGACCCTTGAACAACATGGGTTGGAACTCTGTGGGCCCACTTATATGCAGATTTTTTTCAATAAATATACAACAATATACATGTAGAACATGGTGTGTAAGACTTGTACTGAAGTGGACAGCCTATCCTTACATAGGCATAAGGTGAGTGATATTTAACATTAAGAGTGTGTTAGTTTTCTTACCGTGTTATAACTTTGCTTTCAAAGAATTACATTATCATACTATGGTATACCTTTCTCTCTAGTAATTGGAGAAACTGAGTATCAGCTTATTATCACAGGTAAGTAGTTTTAAAAATGTAACAAAGTTTCTGATACTGTATTATGAATATGTCTTTAATACTGTAGGTCATAAAGTTTTTATAGTGTATAGGCTAGGCTACCATAAAGCAATCATATTGCTGCTTCTTTGTTATCAATGCATGAATCATTATACCTGAAAATAAATATTTCTTTTTCACATTTATCTTTTCATTTTTAATGTCTAGTGTTAGTAATACATATAACATCTACAGTGTTTCGTATCATAGAAGACAATATTGATGTAGGTACTGACGGAAGATTCATTTGTAAACAGACTAAACTTAATGGTGTTGATAAATACAGTACAGTAATTGTAAATGCATTTTCTCTTCCTTGTGATTTCTTAATAATTTTTTCTTTTTTCTAGATTACTCAAGAATAAAGTATATAATACACCTATAAAATATGTGTTACTTGACTGTCCATGTTATCATTAAGGCTTCCAGTCAACAGCAGGCTATTAAGTAGTTAAGTGGTGGCGAGTCAAAAGTTATGTGTGGATTTCCCACTGCACAGCTGTCGGCACCCCAACCCTGCGTTGTTCAAGAGTCAACTGTACAGAGAAATATAAGAATGTGATGAACAATAACATGGTTTAAAATAGAAAGACTTTTATTGCTTATTTCCTTTAGGCCCGGGACTGATTTTCCTTCAGGCCTCTAAGGTGGCTGTCATATTGTCTGGCTATTCGCAACCACAGTGCTTTTGAACAGCCAACTGAGTCCTTAGTAACTGAAATACACTGGGTGCTCTAAACGAAACCCAGGGCTATGCAACAAGTACATGTGCTCTGCGAGCTCAAAAATGCTTCCCTCAGGGAAACAATGAGGTGTTCCTTTTGCCTATTAGATTGGCAGAGCCAAAAACAAACGACAAATAATGCTGTCTTCATGGGATGGAGGCCCACCAAACGAATTGCATCACAGGATGGGACCACACACCATCAGATATTTTATAGGAATTCTGGGAAACGACAGAAGCTTGCTAGTGTGCCCACAGCAATGTTTTGTTTTGTTGTGTTTTTAAGAACATTCAGAATTATCTTCTGTCATAAAAAGTCTCAAACAATAAGGCTGGGAGGGGATGGAAAGTGTGTTTTCCAAGATGAAAGGTGAACTCGGAAAAGTGCTAGATTAATCTACGTAGAAGGATCCTGTACTTCCCTTTCACTTTATGAACTTCAAATCTTCCCCTTCGAAAGGTAAAGGACTCCTTTGTTTGGGACAGTGTGACAGTGTTTCTTTCCTGATTCATCGGGTTTCTGATGGGGTCTGGGGGAGGGGGTGTAATTCAAAACAAAACAGGTGCAAGGAACAACAACCTGATAGGCAGGAACTCAACCCTTAAAAATCAGAACTAATCTCAGTTCTTATAATCTTCAATATGACCTACTGGAAGGTAGAGAACACTGAGTGATCAGAGGAACGTCTTTGTGAAGCATGCTAACACATAAAGTAAAAATTGCTGAAAATCAACTTATTCCTCTCTTACGCACACACTCACGTATCAGTAGAGATTCTTACATTACTATTTCAACACAACATTAATTTTTCTAAAGCACAGCTTTCTGTAGCTCAAAATCCTTCACTCACCATCTGCATCAGTGGTCCTCACGTTTTTGGATCATAAACCCCTATGAGGGTGGTGGTGATGGTGGCAGCAGCAGCAACACCAAGCAGTAACAACAGCAATTAATGTGCACTGAACACTTACTATATGCTGGAGTCATAATTTATTTATTTTATTTATTTTATTTTTGGCTGTGTTGGGTCTTTGTTGCTGCTCACGGGCTTTCTCTAGTTGCGATGAGCAGGGGTTACTCTTTGCTGTGGTGCACGGGCTTCTCATTGTGGTGGCTTCTCTTGTTGTGGAGCTCAGGCTCTAGGGTGCGCGGACTTCAGTAGTCGTGGCTCGCAGGCTCTAGAGCGCAGGCTCAGTAGTTGTGGCGCATGGGCTTAGTTGCTCAGCGGCATGTGGGATCTTCCTGGGCCAGGGATCGAACCCATGTCCCCTGCATTGGCAGGCAGACTCCCAGCCACTACGCCACCAGGGAAATCCCTATACATATATTCTTTTCTACTATTACTTCCCCTACTCTAATTCCAAATAGTAACAAAAGCCTGGGGATACATCCACTGACAAATCTCTGGACTCTACACACCCCTGGCTGATACTATGAGTTCAGAGCCTCACAAAACAGCAGTAGGACACTGGTGAGTGATGGTGAAGGTGCACTACAGTCAATGCTCTGAACCTGGCAGCTAAAAGCTGTCTCCCACACCCAGGGCAAGCTCTCGAAGTAACACACACCAAATAAAAGCCTTTCAATATTTATAAGGAAGGGATTAATTCATCTTCAAGAGAAGCACTTTAATTAAAAATGACTTTTCTGGGCTTATATCCAGATAGAAATATATTGCCAGAGAGAAATATATTGCCAAAAGGTAAGATTTAACAAGGTCTACTTTTCTCTTCATTTATTTATTTTTTTTATTTAAGGGCCCAGTGCTTCCCAATCCTTTTCACGTCAAGGAACACACAGAATATAATCCTCCTTTGGCACTCTGGGATAAAGAGATGCTGCAGGTGATTGCCTGGAGCCTCCAGCCCCTTAAGGCCCCACTCAGACTCCCCGAGAGCTGAAGGATTCAACAAATACTTGACACATCTACAGCCATGCCACGGGAGAAACTCTGCCTTAGCCCTCCTTGGACTGGGGACCTTGCTGACAACTTAGATTTTTCTCCTTTCACAGGAACACAGTCCTCAGAAAGAACGAGTAAATCTGGCCACTAGTGACAAGAGTGAGCCTTTATGACTCATTCCAGAAAAAAAGCACACTGACCAGCCATCCATTTACAATTTACAACATCAGCATAATTTCATGCTTTTGTTTTTTATTTTCCATTCTGAAATTATATTTTCTGAATAGAAAATAAACAACAGAGATAGGCCAAGCTTAGGTCACCAAATGGAATCTGTCAAGGAATGTTCCATTTCTGGACAGCTTGAGCAAATTTTTACTTTATGTTTCACAATTCTATACTTTTAAGAAATATGAAAAAGATACTAAAATTCTTCAAGCATAAGGTGCTGTTTTATATGGTCACATTTTAAAAAGATGGAATTGATCATTCTTTTAAATTATACTTACAGGTTTTGGCGCAACAATATTAGTAAAAAATATTTTTTCTAAAAACATTCTCTTCCTTATTTAGAAAACTCCAGTAGAATTTATACTTAGGGCTCCCTCCATCACTCATTTTCTGTTTGTTTCCACTGCTTCTCTCTACAGCAGACAGTAAAGGGTGGTTGGTCTTAGTCCTGTTTCCTGAACAGTGATTCCTTCAGACAACTAGCTGGCCAAACTGGCCTATCTTTATTTCTTTCCTGGTGTTCTGCTTTTCTTTTCCACAAAGGTAATACCAAGATCTACCTCTATGTTTGTCCTCATGCTGTCCCTCCCAGCCCAGCACCCCTATACCCATCCTCATAAAGACCCTAACACAAGCCCTAACACAGAGCATATCAGGATGTTACAGACTAAAGCAGAAAGGGCCTTAGCTTCAGTTTCCTTTTATGACTGATGTGTTCATCTTTTGCCCTGTCTTCCTTTCTGTTATTCATATGCTCCCTGGTCCCCAAGGGTTTAAGCGGCTCACTTGGCTTCTAACCCACAGCTCCCCCATACTGGGAGGTAAAAGCCTTAAAGGCAAACTCGTGTTTTCACTGAGCCTAGAACAGGGTAGGCATTCCACAGTGTGAACTGAATTCAATCTTGACCACTTTTTCACGGTCCCAGCAGCTCCCAGGCCTAGGACCTATGATTCCTATGGTTGCCCATGTTTGATAGGTTTTGTCACACCCTTAAGGATGACAGAAGGTGTGGCAACTGTGAACTTGGTTATGACCTAGGTCCCAAGAGAGGATTCCATATTTCCAGGTTAGGAGTATTAAATGGGAGACCAAAGAGAAATGACGAGAAAGAGACAAGCAGAGGGAGGGAAGGTACAATAAGTACTTTTAAAGGTCTTTTACCAGTTGTAGCTTTGCAGGGTTTCACCGGCTTCCTCTGTCCCTCTTTATAATATGGATGGACTTCTTTGTTTCCAATGTTGTAGTATCATGTCAAATTAGATTTAAGGAGACTGAGTGACAAGGGATTAAAACAAAGATGGATTCTTGATTTGGTTTCCCTAGGCATAAAAAGTAGTTATTCACATAAACTATTAGGGACGCAACAAGTTCTAAAGAGAAAAGGAGTGCAGGCTTTAATGTCTTCTCTCTACCCCTGACTACCTCTGTGACTTTACTCAAGTCACTCTGCCAGGCTCACCTCAATTTCCTCATCAGAAACACAGAGAGAATGTGGTGGGTGTGTGTGTGTGTGTGTGTGTGTGTGTGTGTGTGTGAAAAAGAGAGAGAGAGGGAGAGAATAATGCCTATCTTGCTGGGTTGCTGGGAGGATTAATGAAATCGCATGTGCAATTCATGTGGAATACAAGAGGTGCTCAAAATGTTCATTTTACTTCTCTCATGGCAAACTTTCTAAGTGCGTGGGCCTAGGCTATCTGAAGCCCAGCCCTGGCTAATATTTCACATCAACCCAAGGACGGATGCAGCAATGCTACTCCACTCCACAGCCAGAAAAGTGGAATCTTTTTAACCCAGAATTCTTAAAGTGCAGAAATCAAGGCTCCAAATTTGGGGCCCCGGAATAAAAGAATTAAACAAAGTGTTCGACAGATTCTGCTGGTAAAAAATGGAGAAAATTTAATACCAGGAAAGGGATGTGTAAAACTGTGGTGATTATTTGGATTAACTGAAGAAAAAAAGAATACCTTTGTCTAGAATGTACACATAAATGCAGAAGTGCTTTTTCTGCTTTAATAGCAGCTAACTTTCCTCAACTGCCCACTTAATCTTACCCAAATAAAAGAGCTTAGGGGCTTCCCTGGTGGCGCAGTGGTTGAGAATCTGCCTGCCAATGCAGGGGACACGGGTTCGAGCCCTGGTCTGGGAAGATCCCACATGCCGCGGAGCAACTAGGCCCGTGAGCCACAATTACTGAGCCTGTGCTCCGCAACAGGAGAGGCCGCGATAGTGAGAGGCCCGCACACCGCAATGAAGAGTGGCCCCCGCTTGCCACAACTAGAGAAAGCCCTCGCACAGAAACGAAGACCCAACACAGCCAAAAATAAATAATAAATAAACTTAAAAAAAAAAGAAACACATCTCTACATAGCCATGGATCAAAGAAAAAGTTATATGAGAAAATATTTTAAAAAAAAAAGAGCTTAATTAAGGAAAGAGCAGGGATCAGCTTTTATATGTCTGTACAATAGGAAAAATAACCAAATTGGGCAGGAAATGAAAAAACTCAGAATTCAAACTTTTACTTCAAATGGTATATGTTTCCTTAGGAAACACCAAAAGATGAGCTAAGTACCCAAGGATCAGAATAAATCTTTCCTCATGATTGTTGGCCAAACTCTTCCTCAGTACAAAAGAACTTTTTGAACTCTAACTCGATTTCTTGGGAGTGATAAGTAAGCTTGTAATAACATCAAGTCCCCAACATGAAGAATTTTGGCAACAAAAACAGACGTTTAATTCTACTTAAAAGACAGGGAAGCCCTGCCATTGCTGCTCCCAAATGAGGTACCGTCCGTGTCTCTTATCTAGCCTTTACTGAGGTTTAATGTCATTTACCACTGGCTCTCGTGAACCTGCAGGATAATCTCACCTTTTCTGATGTGCATTACTTCCATCCATTTCAACATGGCAATTATGAGCCTCTGGTTTTTAAAATGATTAAGAAACAAATCCCACATGTTCTTTCCTTTTTTGCATGTCCTATAATTTGAGTCTTTCTTCCATAGTCCCCGAAAATTCAGAGATCAGCACATTTCTCGTTTTCAAGGTATAGTACTACAGAAATACTCCAAGGTTTGATATATTTATGTAAACATTTTTCAAAGAAGTCAAAATGTATAATTCAAGAAAATGTTCTGTGAAAGAATTTGTTTTCTGATTACAAAATGATTTCCTGCTTCTGAAAAAAATAACAACTTTCTATTTACTTAGCTGGCTCTGAAAGTCCCATGGAGATTACTGTTCCTTTCAACCCCTAACATCTCTTTTCCAGGTGCAGGTCTTTTACTGATTTCAAAGGTAGCTTTATGCAGAAAAGGAATCTATAAACTACAGAAGGAAAAGAGAAAAAGAGCCCTCCCTGTCTTAACCCCTTATGCTTTCCCCACAAAGAACAACAGGGTGAAACAGAACTATTACAACACAGATGAGACACCCGAATAGACATGACAAAAAGATTTCCACAGGCCTTTGACTTCTTTTTTTCAACCAGGGAATAAGCCAATCTTGGTAAAGACAGGAATCTGTTTGACAAATACAAACACAATACCCAGCACCCAACATCCATATGGTTGTTGTTTTTTCCAACAAGCCCTTCATCTCCCCAACACTCAGGAACAAGAGGAATAGTCATAACCACCCCAGAGTTAGAGGGTTTTTACCTTCCCACAGTGTTTCACATATTATGTAGCAGAAGAAGTAACTTTGAGAATATCAAAGGCAGCCCTGCGAGAAAAAGACCGTATTTTGTGGCTGGGCAGACTGGTGAAACACAAGCCAGACCTTTTAGTGGTGTGTATGGGGAACGAGTCTGGGAGGCCCATTTGTACAATTGGTGAAAGAGCCAAGGAAACAATTCCAACCTCACTACTTCTAAGTTCGGCCAAGAGTGGATCTTCAATAAAGAAAATCTGACGGCTGATGCCGCCCGACAATCCGAGCCTTCCTTCTAACTCAGCTGCATCCCCTATCTCTGAAAAGCCTGTTCTGCATTACTCATTACTGCAGGCCCTTTCCCTTCAAAGAAGCAGTGGAGTCTGACACAATTGTATGGGCCTCAGGGTCCCATCTTTATAACTAAGATAACAACCCCAGCCCCTCTCTTCATCACAGGGATATAGTGAGGACCAAGGGAGATGAGTGCTTAAGAGTTTGTATTAAAGAAACCACCAATGATCCATAATGCATATAACGGAGACCAGACCATCTGGTCTGGGACCCTTGGGAGTTGCACAATCTTTTCAGGAGATCTGCAAGATTAAACTATTTTCAAAATGACACTAGACATTACTTTCCTCTTTTATTCTCAGTCTCTCACAAGTATACAGTGGAGTTTGCCAGAGGCTACAAGGTGTGTGATGATGTCATCTCTCTGATGACTAACGGAATGTGTGCTTGTGAGTTCTTGTGTTTTATTTTCTGTTTTAGTTTCTAATTAAATATTAATAGACAAAAGCCACTTGGGTTCCTCAGAAACTTTTAAGAGGGTAAAGAGGTCCTGAGACCAGTTTGAGACCTGCCACCCTAGAACTTTAGTCCCACCCAACCCTGCAGTTTCCAGATGGGCTGACTCTCACCCAGTCTGAGCCTTTCTATATGCTGTTCCCTCTGCAGGCGGGACTCTTTCTCTCCCTTCCCTTGGCTAACTTCTGCTCTCTTCTTAGATGTCACTTTCTCTGGGAAGCTTTCTCTGACTTCTCCAGGACCAGTCAGGTGACCCTGCTATGCTCCCCTAGCACTTGGCATACTACATTGTAATTGCCCATTTTCTGGCCTTGGTTTTTTTTTTTTTTTTCTGTCCTCGACTCCTTCAACGCAAGAACTGACTTGGTCACTATTTTGATTGTGACACAGTAGTGTATACGAACCATTCAACAAATACTTGATAAATATATAAAACAACCAAGGAAGGAAGGCAAAAAATAGGTCTATCTTACATTCTCACCTAGATGGAATTAGTTCAAAAGTATCAGTTTTCATTATAGCACAGACTTATGAAAACTATGATAATAACAATAATAACTATATATCTTGCTATGTACCAAGTACTATTCTAATCACTTTACATGTATTAATTCATTTAGTCTTCACAAAATCCCTAAGAGGTATACACTACTATTATCCTTGGTTCAAAAATGAAGACACAGATGTACAGGTAGTGAGTGATGAATCTGAAATTGACACCTAGACTAGTCTGGATCCAGAATCACAAGCCTTAGCCACTCTACACACTGCCTCTGATGTCAGCAGTGTGGACTTCAAGCTTAGAACATATATTTGGATCTCAAGGCCATCTCTCTAATCTGCTCACAAATCAGAAGCATGACCTGATATTTAAATCCCACCCCAGCCCTGCCCCACTGTGAGTGACTACAGCAGCCACGTGAACAGCAGACCTTCTTACCAGTACCAAGTTTATAGCTAGGGGTCAAAAAGGACAGTTTCAATAAGAAGTGTATTTCTTAATCATTTGTTGTACTTGAGTCTTTTCTAGAAGAAAAGTTAAAAGCAATAAATCAATTTGTATATTTATTCGAAAGAAAAGTCTCTTTTGTATTGATAGCACAGAGAAAATAGGAAAGTAGGGTTTGATATTTCATGTACTGTGGTGTTAAGCTCCCTGATGTGTATCAAGGAATGCTCACAACTTCACCCTGAACACGGAGTGGCCTAGAATGTTCTGCAGGCATACTTGATGGAAAAGACACAACTCCACCTGGTTCAGAGAGGAAGGCTAAATGGAAAAGCATGCTACAGAAAACCTAGGTTTTAATGCAAAAGGTGGCCTGACTGAATCACAGTGTGACACCGCATTCATGTTTATGATGAAAAAAGCACACCTAGGAAATACTTGTTCTTTCAGCAGTAGAAAAAAGTTCTACGGATGAAGTGAAAAGCTTGTATAACAAACCTTCACCTGCTAACAGTGTCTGTGTTTGACAGAAGTCAGAAAGAGTGACTGTACTTACCTGGAGAAGTGTCCCATGAATATGATTTTGCCGGAAACACTGGTCAGTGCAGTTGGGGAGTTTGGCCAACAGAGTTCGGATGGTATCAGGGATGTCGTCCATCATAACAAATGGGACCAAGGCACGAGCTGCCATTTCACGGGAGCGGTAGGCAGGTGAGCAACCACATCTGGGAAAAGATAAAAACACAAGACCATTCAACACTCATTTCCACACTGTGTCTTTGTATATGCTGATGTTCTATCTAGCTCTGGCTGGGACATCCAAGGGCTGGGGTGGCAGGAGGAGTTGCTCCCTATTCCAAATGATTGGTTTTTTGGTCATTAATTATACAGGCAACTTTGCTTTTCTCATAAACATCATTAACATCTATGATTCCATCACAGGAATAAATGCAGATAGGAATTGGGAGTAAGACAATAAACAGGTAGTTGCTCCTCAACAAACAACTATTTATTGGGCACTCAGAATGAACAAAAGCACCGTGATGAGTGCCATAAGAAATAAGACAGTCACTGTTGTCTCTGAGGAGCCTAATATGCTGGTTGGCAAGATAAGGAGTACATCTGAAAAGATAACTGAAAGCGGTACTGGAAAAATGATAGGCAAATGATCTTGACATGATGGCTATAGGAGGATGAAATTGTGGATTGTGGGTTGTGGGTTGTAGTACTGAGAAGGATGGAAGTCAGGAAAGCAAGTGTGATTCAAGTATGCCAAAAGAAACCAGGCAGTTGTCTCAATCAGGGACAGCTGTATAAAGCAAGGGTAGAAATGCTCGAGGTATAGTTAATTGTGTCTGGTTGAAACAGAGGCTCATGAATAGCAGTGGAACTGAAGGCTGAGAAGTGAGTCAGGCCAGACTGGGGAGTGCCATAAACGGCCGAGTACACCCTCTGAACTTAACTGTCATGAGAACAAGAGATGGACCCTGTGGGTACAGAGCTTGGAAAGAAGCCAGTTCTTAAGTGAAAGTCATGGACAATTGGTATTTTGTGATTCCACAAAGGTCACTGGAAAGGCAGGTCATCTAAGGGCCTCTTGACTTTTTTGTAAACACTTAGAACCTGAGAGTCCACAACCATTTTGTTGAAACTGTACACTTGAGAGCCTTCACAGATATAGTCTTATTTGAAAGGAGAGCCCAATATGGTAAGTCCTAGCTTAACTAAGTTCTTGACTAGAACTCTCAAGACTTGATGATCTTGCATCCCATTAAAAAAATAACTCAACTTATATAAATGTCTTAGATGCCAAGACAAGAATGGGGAAGATCAGAAGATAGCAGACTCTGCAGGGGAAAGAGATGGCCTCTTGTTTTTTTCCAAAATTAATCAATAGTCCAAGAAAAAATTACTGGTAAGATCTGGGCCGTTAGGCCCATGTGGCCATTTAGGCTTAGCATGTAGAGACAAAGCCCTATGACTGAAATGTTTCTAACACCTCAGAAGTATCACTGACATTTATCTTAATATAACAATAAAGTACAGATATAATTTCTGTACAAATGTAACGATGCAAGCAGAATTTCACCATGGGGAGGAGGGCAGGTAGGAGGAAATAGGGAGACAGAAGAAAGAGGTACAGGGTAAGTCAAAACATTGTGTCGTTTTTTACCCTAAGACAGTAGGTCCCAGGTGGGGCAATCAGCACACACTTTCAGGATGGAGAAGAACTCTCCTTACAACATGTTATGAGAAGACACTGAAGGCTACGGCTACAGTAGGTAGCTAGAGATTTCCCAGTGGTTTTTGACTGGGTTTTGCCAACTCACCCATTTTCTCACTTACCTTTCCTTTAAAATGATTAAATGTTTGATCTGTAGCTGGCAAATGCAGTCAAATGTTTGCTTTGGCCCATGGGGGCTGGGGGGTTGGGGGAGTGAGAAACATTCACTTGATGAAGAAAAGAAAATACTCTGAAAAAGCTTTGAGATTTAATTAGCAAATGACCTCACTCAGCACAGTCATTTGTCGGAAGCTTCCTGGGCTGTCTGTCCCCCACCCCTTTGACATACACACTTTGTGTTATAGTGTGTTTTATGTTACTGAAAAGGCTTTTGTGTATAAATGTTTCTTTTCAAATACAAATAATTCTGACATGGTTACAGATGTTTAGTTTCTAATTAGCAGCAACTGTATACTAAAGAATGCCCCTCCTTTTGCTCCTGACCTTTTGCAAATGATGATTTCCCAAAGGAATCTGGCATCCATACCGGAGAAAGAATGGAAAGTGGGAAAAGTGCCAGAACTTTCTGCTTTCAGATACCCTGTACTAGGGTACTTTCCAAATGCACACAATCAGGTTAAAAAGCAAAACAAAACCTCCCCTCAAAAAAGTAATGCAATTACAGAAAAAGAGAAGAAGCCTATTTTTAAAGTAATATTTAATTAAGTACCATTCATTCTAAAGCAATGACTAAATGTAATTTCAAACTCCTCTCTTATTGCAAATTGTTTAAATGGAAGGATAGAGTCTAGTCAACACACACACACACACACACAACTATCAAGCAAAAAAAAAAACCATTTCCAGGTTACTGTTTTGTCAGTCTTTGGGGACAGGGAGAGGGTCTGATGAGATTTAGCTTTTCTCCAGGTGTATGTGGCCTGTAGTGTGAGGGGATATAAACAGTCTTTTCAGCCCTAAGTGGAATATATTTGAAGTTAAAATCTCTCTTTCCCAAAGATAGAGTCTTCTAGTTTAATTCTGCAAAGTTACCAAAATCAAGCAGAGATGTTCTTCAGGGACATAGATCTGGTGACTAAAAGGACAGATAATCAGAGCGCCTAGATTTTCATCCTGCTTTGGACACCAAGGTTTGTGACTTGGACAAGTTGTAGTAACCTCTGTAGATCTGTCGAGGCCACAGTGGTGGCAATAATCTATCCCCAGTGAGGTGGTGTCTATAAGAACATTCCAAGAAGGAAGGTACTTTGGAAATACAAAGTTTTCATAATGCATTATGCCTGTGTTAGTACAGGATCAGCATAGTCGAGGAATGGCAGGCCTCTCTGTGGCCCCAATGAGAGAATTAAGGCTGTGGTTTGAATGCTGTACCATTTAAAAAAGAAAAGACAATAAATTGATGATATGATGGCAAGGAGGATTGTGGTTTTTTTGGCCTCCATTATAAAGTGATGAGGAGGATGCTGGAGCCCTCCTGAAAGAAGTGGGGGCAGCTTCTACTCTTTAAGTGTCAATTTCCTCTGGAAAATAAAGCAAATGGATTTGGAATCTCAAAGGTCATTTCTTCTTTTACCATAGTTTGAAAAGCATTTCCTCTGCATCCCTAGCTGTGCTCTAGGCCTAAATACTAGATCGTTCACAGGATCTGCAAGACATACAGACACTGGTGTCCTTAAACCTGTAGCCCTCTCACTCCAATAAACCCTTTCCACGTCGTTTTAATCATATATTTATCAACCGCCTACTGTGTTCTTGGCACTGTGTAACATGAGAAATGACACATGTGTAATAGTAATACTTGCATCCTACATTGTACAGCCCTTGGCAGTTTATAAAATGCCTGCACATCTGTTATCTCTGGACTATACAGCATTCCTGTAGGACGTGAGGGCATTATAAATGTCAGTTAACAGATGAAAAGTAAAATGCAGTTCAGAAAGGCTAAGTGGACCCTCCACGATGTGTAAGCAGCAGTGTCCAGGCCAGAACTACCATCCATGGCTCCACGTGGAGCTCGTGGGCTATTCCAAGCTGTAGCTCGCACCTGGATATCAGGGGAGCATAAAAATATCTCCCAGCTAATGAAAACACAAGCTTGAATTTACAAGTATGTGGAAAAATCTCTAAATTAGTGGGGTGTTTTTTTTTTTTTAACATTTGTAGGATCGTGAAAACATTTCAGAATCTAACATAAACCATGGACTCTCTCACAAGAGCAGCAGATTTATGAACATACACATAAAATTTCCCATACAATTTCAGGAGGTTCGTGATGCACATTCAAAACCCCTGGGGCTGTGTTTCCAGACCCAGGTCAAGAATCTCCAGTTGCTCCTTTGCACACAGTGTGACGGGCAGGTAAGCACTCTGCTTTAGAGATGTGGCAATGGAGAGCAGGATGCTGTCACAGGGAACCATCAGTTTAGAGTGGCAGCCAGCCAGACAACCTCATGATCACAAGTCCACAGTACCCATGGAGACATACAAGGGTGTGCAGGGCACAGCAAAGGGAACAGGAGGGAGAGTTGGAATCACTTTCTGGAGGAGATAAAGGACCTTCAAGTGACAGTGATATACACCCTTTGGACTTCAGGAACCCTGGTGGACCCTGGAAATTTTAGAATATAGTATTCTGAGCAGGGAAAGACCCCTCTTCTGAGATCATCTTTCACAGCGTGGTGGCTAAGCTTTTTTTCCAGGTGGTTCCCTCTTATATTTACCCTCAGAATCTGTTCCAGTGAAAGATTTCACAGGTAAGTGGCTGGACATCACTCACACCTGTAGGATAGGCATGGAGACACCCACTGAGTGCCTAGCAAAAGCATACACTGAGTTAGGAACCAGAGAGAAATGTCACTGCCCAGGCCACAGGGAATCTATAGTGGGAAATACAGGCCAATCAGCCAATGCTTTTCGGGAACATGAGAAGTAAATGTAGGCTGTTGTAGAAGAACTGAGGTGGGACACCCAGAGAGGAGGGTGGGTGGTCTGGGAGATCATGGTCCAGTTGTGACTAAGTGGGGTCAGGCAGAAGGAACATTTGGGTTTGGCAAGAAAGAGGTGCCCTCCCCTGTGCCTTTCTGTCCATGAACCCACACTGCCCCCCAGGGCATGCAGTCAAAAGCAAGGGAACTGAGGTTTATTAAATGACTACTGTGTCCCAGGACTGGCTACGTACTTCAGACACACTATTTTATTTACTTCACTAAATCCTCATTATAAGGTCTCCAGCATCCCTATTTTAAGATGAGGAAAGTGAGGTTTCCCAGCATACTTTAGGTCATAAAATTAGCAAGTGGCAGATCCTGTATTCTAATAAGGGTTTGTCCACCTGCAAAATTTAGTCTAAGACTTTACAATGCAGTTGCCTCAAAATCCTCAGCCTTGAAAACGCCAAATATTTCCAAAGTAACCTGTTCAACCTAATCATCACATTGAGGTATGAATGATTTATGGAACTAACCAGTCCCTAATTGGTAAAATGTGAAGCAGAACAATAAAGATGATGCTGATAGTAACTAACATTTACTAAGCACCTACAGAGGGCCAGACCTAGTGTTAAAAGCTTTGCATGTATTACATCATTTAATCCTCACAACAAGGCAGAATGGCTGAGAGAACATTATTAGGCAATGTGGGAGAGGTAGTTTTGAACTGAGGGGACTCTGTAAAGCCTGGTGGCCTTGAGTGAGCCCCCCATTTTATGAGAACCAGAGCGAGAGTCTTCAGAAAAAAGTCTCAGAATGGCTTCAGGACCCAGCCAGTCCCCCTCCACTCTCTCTCATTGACATGATGAATGCTCCCCCAGTTCCTCTGCCTTCTCAGACCCAGATCCAGTCCTGATCCTTACTTTCCAGAAATCAAGCTGTACCCTGTACAAAACAGAAGCCCCCAAACTTCTGCTGCTGATGAAAATACTCATCCACTTTCTCTAGATGCCCCTACTTGACAAAGGAGTTAGCATCTTAGGAGCTGAGCTGAGTTTGAAGAAGCTGTGTCTCACCTACCCCCAAGTCCCTCACTAAATTTACTCAAGAATGCCTGCCATTATGGTCTGTTTCTCATGCAGCATTGGCCAGCTGCTCTTGGGGAATAGTCATCTACTGACAATCTTAAAAGCTGAGACAACCCTACCCTGCAGGATATCTCTGAAGGCTAGGAAGGAAGGAGTAGGCTGAGGCTACAGGTTATACTATATATACATATATAAAAAACTTTCTATATATGTTTTGTCAAGCCAACTACTGCTTCATCCTTAGTGCCTCTGCACACTGCCGTTCACACTTGTTGGAATGAATGGCCTTTTCACCCTTGTACACTTGGGGAACTCTTCTTCATCCTCTGAATTCTGCTCAGGTATCACTTCTTTTAAAAAATCTTACTGCACTTCCTCTGGTCAGAGTCAATCCTTTTCTCTCCCGTGCCCTGTCACTGCAATGGCATGCTTACAGCTGTCAGGGTTGGGGGTCACATCCCATTTGCATTCCCCACAGGAGCCCTCAGGTATCATGTTGGCCAGATCAAAACAATCTTTTAAAAAACAAATTTTTTTTTTATTGAAGTATAGTTGATTTACAATGTTGTGTTAGTTTCTAGTATACAGCAAATTGATTCAGTTATATATAGATATAATTTATATTTATGTTTCTTTTTCATATTCTTTTTAAAATTAATTTTTATTGGAGTATAGTTGCTTCACAATGTTGTGTTAGTTTCTACTGTACAGCAAAATGAATCAGCTACACATATACATATATCCCTTCTTTTTTATATTCTTTTCCATTATGTTTATTACAGGATATTGAATATAGTTCCCTGTGCTATACAGTAGGACCTTGTTGTTTATCCATTTTATATATAGTAGTTTGTATCCGCTAATTCCAAACTCCTAATTTATCCCTCCGCGACCCCCCTTTCCCCTTTGGTAACCATAAGTTTGTTTTCTATTAGACCAAAATGATCTTGAGAACAGAAACAGGGTCTTTATAGTTCTGAATAATATAGCACAAAAGACAGGAGTTAAGAACCTGTTCTGGAATCCAGCAAACCTAAGTTTAAGTCCAAGTCCTAAAGCTTACCAGTGGGTGACCTTGGACAGGTCAGTGAACCTTCTAAGTTTTTATTATCTGTAAAACAGGGAAAAGTAACTACCTCATAGGCTGTTGTGAAGCTTAAGTGAGATAATGGATATAAAACACAACACCTATAAGTTAATGACCAATAAATGGTAGCTATTATTGAACCTAGTAGGTGGAATAACTTTCAAACTGAAAAGCGTGATCCACACGTACAAACTCTCTAGGGTTCTCTATCTCAACAACTGGCTGAGGACACAGAGCCTTGCTGTATCCAACAGGCTTCAGGGCTTACAAAGGCCTGCCCCTCCCCCTCCTCACCAAAGGAGCTGGAAAGGAGAGAAGGACGATTGAGTTTGGGGCCAACTGACTTGTTTATGTGAGGCCCGCTGACTTTATTCCTCAGGTCCAGGGCCCAGGTTTTACTTTCTGTCAATTCTAATGCTGTTTCTAATGCCGTTTCACCAAAGGTTTCTTTTTCCTTTTTATTGTGTGTGGTTCCTGGTTTCAATCTCGCCTTCGGAAACATGTACACGTGTGGTACATGTGTATGCATAAAAGAGAGAAACCACTAAAAAAATACGGTGGTACCAGTGAATTTGAAAAAACAGTTCAGCATGTCCTGTCACTATGAAGTATGTTTTTGTTATAAGTGTTATTCCTTAAGCCGTCCTTACACATTCTCAGGTGAGTTCAGTGTGGCCACGGTTGCCAGATTCTCTACTTGTCCTTCCTTTACCGATTTTCAGTTCATCAAAGGACCTACCACCACCTGAACTACTTGTTCCTTTTCCTGCAACTCAAACCGCTAGCACTTAGAAGTTGCATTTACTGTAATCTTGCCCTCTGCACAGCTCATGGATTTCTTTATTCAAATATATTTCTTGGAAGGGTAATGGGTTCAGGACTTTTGAAGTCTGATTTTAAAAAGAATCCTTGGTTTGGATAGTGAAGGAGAAATAAGAGCAGTAGACAGTAGCTAAGCTAAAAATCGCACATTTCCAGCTTTCACGGCAAAAATATACATATGTATCTGCAGGTAGAACGTTTAGTTTAAGTATCTACTGGCAGCTCAAAGCTGTAATTGCTCTTTACAAATTAACTCTAATCAACATGTTAAGACCTTTAAAAAAATTTTTATGAAGAAATGCTGAAAATAATTAATAAGCCAAAATAGAACATCTGAGAACAGCAATATGTAACCCCCTGGGACATCCCAACCAAAGTCTAAGCTGTAGAAGGTGCATCCTTTTAAGGTCACCTCCACTCTACCTCCAAGTTACCAAGGTTTTCCCCAGGTCAACTAGCCACAGGCTGTTAATCCCAAAGGGGTGAAAATGGCAGCTGCCAGGAGTTGGGAATTGGCCTCCATCACTTTGACATCCCTCCACTTGTCCCCGTAAGAACTGGGCAAAGCACTCGGCCACATATGTGGCAAGGACACAGGGTCTTGGATGCAATGGCAATGGCTAGTTGCATTCATACCATTCCTTTAGGTGTTAGGAAATAAAGCTAGGGAATTTTCCTACAGGGACAGGGGGGAAGGTATCCAGTGTGGTGCTTACTTTAAAGAGATCTTTGAATAATGCTCTTTAATTATTTAGAATTATAAACATGTTTTAAATAAATGAAAGGATGCTTTCTGAATGCTAATCCCTGGTTACTTGCTGATATCAAATCATAGAGTTTTGAAAAAACATAAGAGTATGAAAATTATATTTCATCTGAAATTTCATTTCATGCTTTATTTTGTGACTAGACAATAACAGATACAATTTGAAACTGAATTTTTCAGATTCCAACCAAATTGTCCAGACAGCTGGAAAGAAGGTTTTTTTCCTCTGGAGCACTGAAATGAAGTTATACCTTAATAATGATTCTTTCCTGACTCGGAAAAACATGGAAAAGACTTTACAGCAACATAAATACAAAGACATTGGAGGCCCTAGAGATTAAAAGGGAATCATTACTTTCAGTCTTTACCCAAAATAAAATGGAGTAATATAAAGTGGAAAAAAAAATCTAACATAAACGGTATAAAACTCTCCTACATAATGAAAATAACCACTAGACTTAGTTTGAAATTTTGGCATGATCTTCCCTCCCGGTCCATCTGTGGGTTTTCCTCTCTGACCTTGGATCAACAAGCCACATACTACTGGCCTCCTCACAGACAGCTGGAAAAGCAGTTCTGGATCTGCCCTCAGGGCTCTCAAGCTGGGATAAGCTGTGTGCAGGGCAGGAGCTGAGGGCTGCAACTTGTGCAGACCGAGGGAAAGAGCTGCACATTCCTCTCAATAGCAAAACCCTACCGTTGTTTCTGCCCCTGCTCCACTAAAGACCAAGAGATGAACACACACAGACAGCCATTGAGTCTTTAAGGGGGTTGATCGTAACACCTTGGCCTCCGCATGTCTTCTCCTTTCCTTGCAGGTAGTGGGTGGGTTGGAGAAAACAGTCCTGAACGTGCTGAGTCTCCTTGTGGTGAAGGTCACTGCTCAAAGGCCAAGTTCTCTAAGTGACTTCATACAGTTGAAACGCACCCCATTAACCTTTAGGGCATGTGGTTCCATATTCACAGTGAGTGGGTTTCAGTTCATAAACCCAGGATTGGGTGGTCAATTTAAGAAACTACACAAAGGTATGGAGAAAATTTACTCTCTTCTTTTTAAGCTATGTATATTTAGGGGGAAGGTTTGAAAAGGAATGTTTTTGGTCCTGTTTTTAAGAGGTTTTTTTTTTTTTTTTTTTTCTGTTTGTTCTTTAGCTTTCAAATGTTCCAGAACCTGCGACAACCCTCTATCGCCACACTAAATGCAAATTTCTCATTCTGGCATTCAAAGCACCCTAAACCTAGCCCAATACTGGGTGGACAAATCATAGGTGCTGAGTACATCTTTCTTGGAACAATGGAACTTGACTTTTCAGGTGACTCTTTCTGAAAAGATACTAAAATCTTGTAAAATCTAAGCATCCTGTGAGTCAAGTGAGTGCTTAACATTTTTAAATAAACACTTTTAAATGTGAACAATTTTAGGAACTTCCCTTTTGACAGGAATCTGTTACATTTCTGAGCGATTTCAATACTCATGCTAAAACTCAAGGAGGGGAAAGGGAAAGGAAGGTGGGAACATTTACTGAGTGTCTGCCAGATGTCGGGCAATGTGCTAGGTACTTTCAGATATTTTATCTCACTTTTAGTACTCACATAAACCCTCTGAAATAAGTATATAAAACTGTATACACATGTCAGTTTTTGCTCTAGATGGTCTCGTGGGAACATGTATAGAATGATGAGTTACCAAATAAAATGTACCCACAATCAAATAAAGTGCACTGTGCCGACTTCTTTCTGTTGTGGTAATGGATGTGCAATTTATCCCATTAATTCCAATGGTTAGAACTCATTTTTGCAGATCCCATACACAATGAACTGGTGGCCTAAATGTATTTCCTACTGCTCCAACTAGTGCTTAATAAAATAAAACCAAAAGCTTTATAATGCACTATCTTTAAGGAAGGCAAATTAGTCACCAGGAAATAGTCGTCCACGAAATTGTAGTCTTTGTAGCTCAGCCAGCAGCCAAAGGTTTCTGAAGAACCCTGTATTAGACTGGGACAGGCTCGCCAAGGGCTGTGGCAGTGTCCTCTGCTGTCCTCTATCAATATTGACCACCTCGGGTCAAATCATCTACAGTCTTTTGAAGTATAGTATTTATCTAGAGACAAGTTCAAAATGTCCAAGAATAAGAATCTTTAACATTTTTAAAGACAACAGACACAGGTCAGCACACTGGCAGGATCTTCATGGGCACACTGGCAGGATCTTCATGGGCTCAGGAAAAAATAATACACATCGTTATCAGCTTTAAGTGACTATTTTGGTGGAGTGAAACCTGCTGCTAAGCAGAAACTCTTACACGGTCCCTTTGATGCCTCTTGAGCCAGACTACTTTTAAAACATCCTCAAATTAAAATATTAGTATCTAAATGTGGCCATAGGCAAATTACATAATGTCCTTTCACATCCTCATCTGTAAAAGGAGATTAGAATAAGTGATCTTGAAAGTCCTCTTCAATAACAAAATCCTACAATTCAATGGACATTTAAACATTTCAGGCAGATAGCTATATTTTTTATTTTAAAATATCTTTATGACCTCTCTTGACTTGCTCCATTGCTTAATCTCGTAACAACACTGATGCCTATAATAGAACTTTTACGTTTAATACAAACCACACTCAATCTTTCTATAGTCGGGAGCCAATTTTCTCTAGTTTGAGCCTCTCCAGAGTTGGAGAACAAATGACCAGTGTTTTCTATACACAGGAAAACCCTTCACTGACTATATTGGAATCCTGTCATTAAATCACCCCTTACTCTTCCCTTCCGTGGGCTAAAACAGCCCCAATTCCTTTAATCATGTAGAACCTCTTCTCTAGAATCTAGTTAATTATTTTGCCTCTACAGAGAGTTGAATGCATCTTGCCAGTACTATCGGCTAAAACAGTGATTTGTGCTACTGCTAGATGAGAGAAATTTGAGCATTTCTTTTAATTTGATTACTCTCCAGACATTGCAATTTACTTTTGCTAAAGTTAATTAATACCCCTGAATGACCCTCCTCAGGTTTCACAGCAACACTTCAAGCTAAAATCAGAAAGAATAAATTTTTTAAACCCATGAAGTACATGGAAAGTTTTGAAAAATTCCAAGAAATTGCACGTTTTTGGCCTGAAAAAATAGCACAAAAGAGCAAAGAACACTGAGGTATTAGTAACAGACCCGCCCCAGGGAAGATTCTTATCTCAAATGAAGACTGCAATTAGGTAGATTAAGTCATACATCAGCATCCCTACAGCATCCAAACAGACCACTGCCTTCAGGGAAAGTTTTACATCCTCCTTTGGTTGCCCCAGGGCCCACATTTGTGTCACAGTCAAAAAGTACTTCCTTAAGTATAATTACACTTTTCTTACTGCAACTTAATTTTGTTTTCGTGGTTCTACATGCCAGGGAAATAAATGAATTTATGCCTAAAAGAATAGTCTTTTGACTTGTGTCCAGAATATATTCTGAATAAGAAGAAAACAAACAACCCAACAAAAAATTGGGTCAAACTTTGAACCAAGACTTAAGCAAAGAAGATATATGGATGGCAAAGAAACACATGTAAAGATGCTCAATCTCCTTAGTCATTAGGGACGTTCAAATTGAAACCACAGTGATATACTGCTACATACTCACTAGAAAGACTAAAATTAAAAAAGACCAAGCACACCAAGTGTTGACTAGCATACGGAACCACTGGGACTCTCATCCTCTGCTGGTGGAAATGTAAAACGGTACAATCACTTTGGAAAATAATTTGGCAGTTTCTTAAATAGTTAAATGTACACCCTTTTCTACAACCCACCCATTCCACTCCTAGACGTTTATCCTAGAGAAACGAAAGCATATGTCCATACAAAAACTTGTACATGAATATTTCTGGCACCTTTGTTTGTAACAGTCAAAACTAGACACAGCACAAATGTCCATCAACAGGTGAGAGTGTAAGTAAATAGTGGTATATCTGTACAATGGGATACTATTCTGCAATAGAAAGGAACAAACTACTGATATGTGTAATCACATGGATTAATCTCAAGATTATTATGCTGAGTGAAAAAGTCAGGCAAAATAAAATACATAATGTATGATTCCATTTATATGAATTCTAGAAAATGCAAATTAACCTATAGTGATAGAACAGCTGTTGCCAGGTGACGGGGGCGGGGCTGTTGGAGAAGGTTACAAATGGGCACAAGGAAACTTTTGTGGGTGATAGATATGTTTACTGTCTTGACACTGGGGGTGGTTTTATGGGTGTATAAACTTAGCAAATGGTACACCTTAAACATGTGCAGTTTATGTCAATTATACCTCAATAATGCTGTTTTTTAAGAATAACATTTCACATATATTAGAAAAGTGAAGTTATACATCCTGTCTTGTTCTCCCTTCTCAACCTCCAATCGCATCTCCAAAACATCCCAAATCTTCTTTCCTCATATTAAGCAAGCCCAGCTATTTCCTTTGAACTTTTATGACCAGAATGAACCTTTCCTTCTGCTCTCTTAAAGAATCAAATAAATAAACACTGAAATCCTAACAATCGCATAAGAATTAAAAAACAGAAACTTTTTCAGGACAGTGTTCCAAATCTTCCACATGCTCTTCTAGGACAGGCTCAGAGACAGTAAGTGACTTGACCAAGCTCACAAAAGAAGTGAATGGAGAAGCCGGGATTCAAAGTCAGGTCTGTCTGACTCCAGAGCCCGTGGTAGTTGCAAAACCCTGCATGCCCCAACTATAAGACATTTTTACCACCACAGGGTGGAACGACAATAACAAATACTAAAAGAAATTCAATTTTATAGCTCTTACCTATACTTGACAACTCACACCATTCAACCAAGCAATGCCAAATCTGTTGGGCCCACTTAATAAACTACATTTAGCGGTAGAATTTTTCAAGTGGTTATTAAGGTAAAACAGATTTATCCTCCATCTCGAGTAGATTGAACCTGCTTCCTAATATCTTTTATTTTTGCTTATTTTCATAATTTGCTTATTCCATAGTGAACAGGTAATTTTCAACTCATCCCAGTTTGAATCATGCTGAATTCTGAACAAACAGAAACCAATTAGTGCACTATTATTTAACATAGTCCCAGTGACTGCACAATGGAGACAGCTGTGCAAAGTTTGAAGATGAAACAAAACAGATTACACTCACACATACCCACATACCCTACCACTAATTAAAAAAATTCTAGTGTTACAAGTATACAATTTCAGCTGTGGTATTATCTTTGTTCAGAAGCAAGGTACATTACTATATGGTTGAAGCCTTCCAGCATTTAATTAGGTTACTAATTATAAGGAGAATCACATTACCTTTAAGTCTTTCCTTGGGTTGTGACTAAGGCTTAATACATTAATTTCATGGTAACTGTATTTTAAGATGGGGAACATGTCAATAAAGAATTCTGGTCACATCCTCCAATATGTCCATGTGACTGAAGGTTCTGGCTGTGATACAATTTGATACATTTACTAGGAGGAAAATCACTGCTAATTCCCACTGCTACTGGTAGTGGCCAAGAGATATTTTATGTTGCATTTTAAGCATAAGTAACATTAAAGAGAATCTTCACAGAGGGCATATACATGAATATAAAAATAAATAAAATCATTAAGTGACATTCTTTACTCCCATTTAAATTCAATTAATAAATTTAGCATCAATTCAGTATCACATTACTCCCCAATTTCCTTCCTTGCCCATCAATAAAAACAGTGCGAATTGTATGAGTCATTCTTCAATCATGCCAAGGACATAACCTTTAACCTAAGCTTAAAAATAAAGTGCTATGGGACTTCCCTGGTGGTCCAGTGGTTAAGACTCCATGCTCCCAATGCAGGGGGCCTAGGTTCGATCCCTGGTCAGGGAACTAGATCTCACATGCCACAATTAAGACCCCGCACAGCCAAATAAATAAATTTTTTTTTTTTTTTCTGAAGTGCTATGTGTGAAATTCAATACTGTTTAACTTCTGGGTGCTAGCATCTAATACAAACAACATTTCAAAGGAAAATGAAACAATCTGGATCACTTCCATTCATTTTTATGATTTCATTGGTAGATTTGTATGGCTTTGGCTTGGATCCTTGATAAACTGGAATGTGGAATCATTTCGTTTATAATCTGTATCACCAGTTCGTACAAGGCACAGAAAAGTTCTCCACTCCCTCACATACTTCAAAGTATTTCATTTATTATTCAAATGATTGTTCTGACAAAACCATTAGTCAAGAAGAAAGCAAAGAAATCTTATTTTTTAAAGTGGAAATTTTAAAGATGCAGTTTTCACAACAGACTGCTTTATCTACTCATGCTATTCTGGCAAAATCTTTATTTCCTAAAAGAAAACTTTTATTTTTTTTAATTAAAAATTTTCTTATATATTAGAAGGTCAGGGAATGTTTTTACTGATTTCACCCAAAGTGAGTGTTTATATTTTAAATTTACCTTAGCTGCTTCTTCCTAAATTCCTATAGGCTCTCGCCTTTTCTAAGGAAAATACTAAATTTAAATTTGAGAAAGGTATTGCTGAAACCATGGTGAATGTTTCACAACTACCTTGAAATGACGGTAGGAATATGCACGCTCATGCGTGCTCTCTCGCTCTCTCTCTCTCTCTCTCTCACACACACACACACACACACACACACACGGGAAAAAAGAAGTACCTTTTAGTCAGAGTTCTGAGTTTAGGGCTTTTGGGGTTAACAAGAAAAAAAGTTTCCTGATTTGCAGTAGAGCTATTTTCATACTTTCTTTTTCTACACCGAAATCACATTGCAGCTGTATCACCAAGTAGCATGTTTGCAAGGTATGAGAAGTTTCTTGGCTTAGCAGAAAAAAAAAAAAAAAAGCAACAGTCTAGTCCTCAAAAAGAACCCCCATGACCAGTGAGGCTGAAAAAGCTGGCTGAATCACTGGTCAAGAGTCAGTCTTATAGCAAAAATCGGTTGGGCTGAGAACAGAACCTAACAGGAAAACATAAGGTCAGACTTGAGTCTGATTTGGTCAAGAAACATGTGCTTGGCCACTCAAGGGCTGCAGATATACAGATGAGGTTAACTTCCG
This sequence comes from Eschrichtius robustus, assembly GCF_028021215.1. Taxonomy (NCBI): domain Eukaryota; kingdom Metazoa; phylum Chordata; class Mammalia; order Artiodactyla; family Eschrichtiidae; genus Eschrichtius; species Eschrichtius robustus. The sequence continues at coordinate 35,955,819 of NC_090838.1, forward strand.
TGACTACTACTAGTCATGGAGCATTTCAATGCCACTATTTGAGAATCAGAGCAATAGATGCTACTACTATTCCAGCCACCAAGAGACCCCATTCCCCTCTTCTGTTACATTTGTGGAAGGAGAGTGGCTATAGTGGTTTAGAATCAATCATTTTCAAGATACGGCTCTTTTCCAATCCCAGACTTGCAAATATGTCCCTATGAAGGTGGCAAAATTTGTCTCTTTGTCTTATGTTCATTAAGGTTCTCTGTGCTTTCAGTCTCACAGTTCTTAAAAGGAAGCATGATACCTCACACGCAACAGTGATCAAGTTCAATATAAGGCAGACGATGTAGCCCAACCCTATGGTATTTCCAACTGTGTCCAAAGTACTTGGAGCTGCCAGAAAGCAAGTATCATTCATTCATTCACTCATTTATATTGTAGTAAAATATACATAACATAAAACTTACACTTTTTTTTTTTTTAAGGTAAGAAGTGGATTTATTTAGAGATACACATCCTTCGGACAGAATGTGGTCCGTCTCAAAAGGTGAGAACGGCCTTGGGAGAAACACACTCCAGAGTGTGGGCCATCTCAGAAGGTGAGAGGCCCCAAAATATGGGGTGGTTCAAAACTTACACATTCTGAAGTGGCGTTTAGCTCATTCACCAAGCAGTGTTAGAGCATTTTAGACTCTGACCTCAGTGTCTTGATATCCAGGTATTCACTGGTTAATACTCATGGCTTCACAGAGATAAATGTCATTCTATTTTCAGGTAACCTTTCGGATAAGTATACAAAATCAGAGTTCATTCAACACACTAAGGTTTGTATGCTGAAGGTGAGGCAAGAACCACCCAAACCAAGCATTGGTCCATTTCCTTCCAGGTGGAAGGCAGAAACTCTGATATGCTCTTCCTTGCCATTAAGCCTTTCAGAAAATAAGGAACCCACTATTCCCTGACCTTTGGGATTTTTACAAACATCAGCCTGCAGTTCAGAACACAGACAAGAAACTGTCCAGGGAAAACATGCCCCCAAATGAACAGGATATAAACAAAGCTGTAACTAGGTAATTAATGGTAGGGACTGGACTCCCTTCACTCCGCTTCTCTGATAACAATCTGGTATTTTATCAGCAGGTCTTTTATCTGGAAGGATTCACTGTATTCTGCTGCCTGGAACTATTCTGGGAGGGGACAAAGACAAGCTTTCATCTTGGAACGGAAATGGAACCACATCTAGAAGGAGGAAGCGTCAAAGCTGTAAAAAGGCCTCCAAGTCTTTCCCTGCCAGCAGGGAGAGGTAAATGGAAAATAGGATGCCCCGTTTCACTAAATGCACGGGAGCAAATTCTGGTGGGGAAGAAGCCACTGCGGTCCCCATCCAGGCAATGCGCCATCTGTCTCTGTCCCAAATTCTACACTCTATCGCCACCGCTGCCAGCCTTATCCCATCTCTAATACCACACCCAACCAATGTCTCTTCCTGTCAAGATCAAAGAAACTTAAACTGTGGTTTAAATGACCAATAATACCTTAAAATGCTATATCTCACCGTGGGATTTCCATTTTAGAAAGGATCAAAACCGTATACTTAAAGAATGAAAGTCCAACTGTGAAACTTCAAGATTCAGCTCAAAAGGGAAGAGGCATCTGAGAAAACTGGGTGGGTAGAAGGCACTGCTTAAGACCTCTCAAATCATTCCATACAGATTTCAACTACCCAGGGGGTGAAGCTGGGTTAGAATCTGGCCCTCTGAGTTATTACCGGTGTACATATTAATTAGGAGTAGAACATGTTCCCTAAGCCCCTCCAAACACGGCCACGCCACTCAGACCTCATAACATGTCATGGACTGGTTATGGAAGGACTTGGGAAAAACAGGCCTTTGAATTCCTCCTCCTACTTAGAACCCAGGAATATTTATCCAAGGTTGAGCCAGGGTGGCTGGCCAATTCCAAAACCCACAGCCTGGGGCTTATGAACAAGAGCACAGATTGCCCAGTGAGACCAGTGCCCTTCTGTCAGGCTGTGGAGCAATCCTGTGAAGCTCCCTAGGTTCAGATCCCAGGCCCTCATGACACTTCACAGTGGTGCAGACTAGGGGGAGGGCACTAGGAAACCGCTCTACTGGCCAGTTTTCCATGGGGAATTCTATCAGGACATGGCATTCTAAAGCTGCTACTTTAGGGACGTGTTCAACCATGCAGCAGAATGCAAATCCCTCTCTAGTCTTTTCAAGTTTTTCCTAAGTCCGGTTTTCATTCTGGCTACGAATTAAGTTCTGATATCTTAAATCATGCAGAAAAAAAGGGGGTAAGAAGAGATTGAATTATATTAATTATATGGCATTGAAGCTCAACTAGAAAACAAGAATTACATTTCTTAAGTTTCTCTTCACTAGGCTTCTGCAGGTTATAATTAGTATTAAAAAGAATTTTACTTTTCATTTTATCCAAGCTGAAAAGAAGCTGAGCCTTAAACTCTGGCTTTACAGGAAAGAGAGATTCTTCTGGAAAACAAGAAAAAAAAATGAATAAACAGTCAAGCAAAAAACAAACCAGCACTACTCACCCATCACCCAAAAAGATAGCTTAAGTGACTCACTTTCAGCGTTTGAAAATATTTTCTACCCACTGCTTCGTAAATTATCTTCTTGTTGGTGTGACACATCCTTTAGTAACAATCCAGCTTCTCCTTGGCTACCTAGATATATTTCCATAGTTACTACCAAAACAGATGGCCTTTTCCTGTATGACTGCAATAATCAAAAAGGAGCAGGCTTATTTACACAGAAGCATCCTCCATACAAATAGACATTTTGTTAATGCTGTGGACACTGTAGAGACAAAACAGAAAATCTCATTCACGTGGGCCTGCCTAATTTTGATTTTGCAATTATTCAGACTGAGGCCGAGCTAATGTTTACTTTTGGGACTGAGAGTTTCATTTAAAATTGGGAGAAATGTGGCCATCTCTTGGGAACTGGTGGCCAGGACACAAATATCCCAGACCAGGAATTTTCCCTGATGCAAAAACGAAACAGAACAAGACAACCCGGGGGGCACATCTCACACATCTCACTCTCAGTGTGCTCTCCAGCAGGTTTGGCTAGTAACCTTTGGTTGGTGAAGGAGGGAGGTGTGACTCTGCACATGAGAAATATAAAACTGAGGAACAAAGGGGGATTTCAACCCACCTCAGAGGCCTCGAGGTGTGGCTTAACAACTAATACGTTAACCAGATGCTACTGTTACCCACCCATTAAAAAGCAGTTCCCTAAATATATTACATACAATTTGGAGTAATGAAACTTTCATTTCATAATATCCAGTAATTTGAACACTTCACTGATTCAGACTTGCCTTTTTAAGGTATCCTTTTAAAGTGTAGGATTACCACATAAGAAAATGTTGGCAATTTTTCAAAATTTCAACATATATTGATATCCTTATGATGCTGTTTTCTAAGACAGTAAAAAGAGGATGATCAAGTAAGCTACTGTTTATGAAAGTACATTGTAAACTTCAACTTCTTTATTTAAATGCTTGTTACTATTTTTTTTTCTTTTTCTTTCAACAACCCTGAAGCTTTTCAAAATTATGTTAAGTTTCTACAGTAAAAACCTAAGATGGTAAAGTCAGATGGAAAATATATGTTCTAATAGTTTAAAAATTATGCCTAAGTAGCAGCCCACAAATAATCTCATTAAGATTTTATGCTTCTTAAGCCTCAAGACACATTTTTTCTTTGCTGAGACACTTATAACTGTGCAATGACCCACGATTTCCTATTACAAGGAAAATTTCTTTTGTAAGAAATCCTCAGTGTTTCTCAAGAATCTCAGAAATTCAGTTGAACCAGTCTTATTTAGCAACCCGTCACAACCACTTGGGCTTACCTGCAAGTTTTTCTTTCTTTTCTACTGATTTCAGATTAGAAGAAGAGACCACTGCTAGAGCAATGCCCAAGGCGGGCAGGGGAGAGATATCTCAAGAAAGCAAAGTAAGTCCAAGTGTTTGTTATTTAAAACTTCAGGTTAATTTTGGCATATTGAGAACTAGCCTGTCATACCCCACAGATGGAGCATTGTAAACATGACCAAAAGGGCGAATTGTAGTATTAAGCGCTAGCGTAGCTAAGGGAGTGGCGAAGAGCACGGGTTCTGGAGCCAGATTGCCTGGTTCAAATCCTGGCCTTATCACTTCTTAGCAGTATAACCTAGGGCACATTTCTAAGCTTCCCACTGCCCAGCTTTCCCTCTCTGTAGGATGGAGGATGTTAGGGACCTCATAGTGTTGTCATGATGATTAAATGAATTAGTATGCATCAAGTCCTAAAACAGTGTCTGGCCCATAGTAAATATCTGCTAATTATTATCACTTATCACTAATTATATGGAAAAAAATCAGAGCAAAGATGATAGGGACCAAGAAGCAACACAGCACAACAGATATCCCATTATGCCAAAAATCTTATCTGTCTGATGCTCCACTGTATTTCTATCCTGCCGGACACACAATCGATGCTTACAGTAATTATCTGTTGAGTAAATGAATAAACGAATCAACCCCTGACCCCTTAACGAATCACTTTTTGACTGTGGACACATTCTGCTTACTCCTTCTGGACCTTGACTTTTCCATCTCCAAAGAAAGTTACCAACACCTGCCACTTGCTACCTCAAAGTGATGATCATCAGTATAAGGGAAAAAGCAAATCATTTCAAACTTACTGAAGGGATATCAAAAGTCAATGACTTTTAAAACCAATGTTCCTGGGCTTCCCTGGTGGCACGGTGGTTAAGAATCCGCCTGCCAATGCAGAGGACACAGGTCCAAGCCCTGGTGGGGGAAGATCCCACATGCCGCGGAGCAACGAAGCCCGTGCGCCACAACTACTGAGCCTGTGCTCTCGAGCCCGCGAGCCACAACTACTGAAGCCCGCATGCCAAGAGCTCCAGGGTCCGTGCTCTGCAACAGGAGAAGCCACCACAATGAGAAGCCCGCGCACCGCAACGAAGAGTAGTCCCCGCTCGCCGCAACTAGAGAAAGCCCGCGCACAGCAACGAAGACCCAATGCAGCCAAAAATAAATAAATAAAATAAATAAATCTATTTAAAAGACCCCAATGTTCTTTTGTTATTGAGTACCTATGAACACAGTCAATAATATTGAAAGGCTCCTCTGTAATACCCTGAGTCCTGTTTCCTTTCAAAGAAGTCCTCTGACTCCAATTGGCCAGGGGGAATGTGCAGACATTGTGCTAGGCCCTAAGAGATGGCTGTTCAGACCTCAGTGTGCAGAGGCACTACCTGGGGGAAACTGCTGACTTTTAGATGTCTATGGGACATGCAGAAGGAGTTGTCCAACAGAAAGGTGAATCTATGATTCTGTACAAGTTCTAGATCTAGGACTGACTCATCAATGTATGTGAGTTGCCAGCCAGGTGAGGACTGTACATGTAAGGTGAAAAAAGAGAAGAGTGGAGGGCAGGACCAAGAGGTGCACCAACATTTAGGAGGCAGCATGAGGAAGGGGCCCTGAAAGAGGAGGAAGAAGCAATGGCCAAACAAGGCCACACAGGAAGAGCATCCTGAAGATGCCAGTGTGCAAGAGTGTCAAATACCAGAGGAAGATTCAGAAAGATAAAGACTGAAAAGCATCCAGTGGCTTTTGTAATGAAGAGGTCACTACTATTTCCCCTTTGTCAGTGAAGCTTCAGTGAAGTGGTGGAAGAAGCATCCAGACTGCAGTGGTTTAAGGAAGGAATAAGAGAGGAGGAAATGGAGACCGTAAACACAGACGACCTTTTCCAAGAGTCTGGCTATAAAACAAAGGAGAGAACTACGGTGGTAGGTAGAGTGGGTGTCTCCACGGAGAGAGTCCATGCCTGATGGCTTCTATTTTCTCTTGCAAATAAGAGATGATGAGAGTAGGGCCTTGGGTTACGGCAATGACACAAAGTAGGCCCTCAGCAAACACATTTAATGGATGGATGACCTAGTGACGAAGAGTGCTCACAAAATAAAGTGAAAGACAAGAATAAATGGTGAAGAAGAGAGCAGCTGTCGCTGTGTGGAGGGGAGGCAAGACGGGCAGTCAAGAGTCTCAGTGCTCAAGGTGAGTGAGGAAAATAAGGCCCAAAGGGAAAAAGTCGAAGGGTATGAGGGTGAATGATCTGGTGCAGCTGATGTGACTAATGCAGGTTGTTTTAACAAGAAGATGATAAATAGACTGGTAAGGGTCAAGGCCCAGAGGAGAGGGAGGAAAAAAACTGCGCCGATCAGAGAAAGATAATCAGAACATGGTATGTCGTGCATTCTTCTTGTCTCATTTTAAGCCTACTGTAATTCTTCTTTACCTTCATACTCTCTTCCCTAATTCAGATTTTTCTGCCTAAAGAGAAAAACATACAGTTTTGATTCTAAAATGTTCCCTACCAGGTAGGAGAAGATGACTTCATATTAGCTGGCATTTGGGGCTTGGTACTCTCAAATCTTCAATTCAGCATTAAAAATGCCTGCTGAGCATCTTGGCTACATTTTTGAGAAAATAATTAAGATTAAGGAAATAAATGCTCCTTAAGGAAAAATATTATTAAAATATTTTAAAATTTAAATATTACTACATTTGTAATAATTTTCCCATTACTCTTCATTATTTCCATAAGACTTGGAAATGCAACACTTGGAGTAAATACCGTTCTTAATTAAAGTTACCAAAGATTCACCATGGACGGTTTCTTCTGTTAAGTAGCAAACCATTTATTTTGTGAATTTCCTGGGTCACCCTTGATTCTAGTGGAAGCAAAGCTCTTTATGATAACTTTCAAGTTATGAATCATAAAACTCTGTCACAATCTTCCGCTTGTTAGAGCCCACTGTCTGCAGAATGAACAGTATGACTTTCCTCTCTTAAGAGCTGCTAACCAACAAGGGAGATTTCTTAAAGTCTTCAGGATGGTAAACTGAATTCCCGTGTTCTTTTCCTGCCTTGCTACTAGGGAAAGCCTCCTGCATTTCTCCAACCCACCAGTGCTCCTCCCCTTGTTTACAGGACCTTGGTCCTTAGTGTATCTGCCATATAATTAAGTGGTTCATATACAGTATGTCAGGTTCACAAGCATGCGTTTTATCTCACTAGCTAGATCATAAGTTCTTCAAGGATGAAAAACCTTTTTCCTTCACTTTGCATCTTATCCAAGACCTAATGCTGGCTAGGTATACAATGGATGTTTAACAACTACTTAGTTAATCTATTAACTGATTGGATTCTAAGTCTGAGAGTGAATGGCAGCAATAGGCCATGGATTATCATCATTGTCAGAAATTTCACCTAAGAACGAGGCTGTCTACAGATCAAATCACTTGTTCTAACATGACCTGAACTGGCCTACTGAAGTAACAGATAACACTGCAGAAAAGCTGGTCCTTACAAGTTTTGTTTTTCTAGCTTGCTTTGTCAATGCATTCCATTAAGAGGTGAACTCCTCATTCCTTTTGCTCAAAAACATATTTAGAAAATGGTCTTAAAGAGATCTGGCACCAGAGATTAAGTTGGCCAGGCCCCTCTCTAGGAACTGAGAGAGAAAAATCGGTGACAGATGTCAGAGTATCTTTTTATGCCAGAACTCTTCGCAAAAAAGCCACGCGATGCAGAAAACATGATTTCATTCCACACACTGAACCTCAGGTACCCCTGGGTAGAATTTGGAAATTCAGAAGGCCATAAGCAAAAAAGCCCTCCAAATAAAGCACTAGCTAGGCAGGGCCATGGTAAAAAGGAGACCAAGTAGATAGCTGCCCAAACTGTGGTTTCACCAGTATTGGGAAACACCTTCCGATCTCTGCTTTTAGGTCCTCCCTTATGTAAGGCCTAAAATTCCATCACCTAGATTCCTCACTTTATTTCAAAATGTGTATCTGTGTAACACAACAAACAGCCCCAAGGAAGGTAATGACTAGGGTCATTTACACGTCTGTATGAAAGGAAGGAGTAGGCATGGGTTTGGCTTATAGGCAAAGAGGAAAACTGAGCACTCAAAAAAGCCCTGAGTGGAACTGAACATCTGCACCTTGACAATCTTGCTCAAGGCCTGGCCTGGTATCAGCGTCATATCACTAAAACCAGAGGTCAGGGTTTCTACACGTTAATGGCATGGCAGCTCCCTTTTTTCACCCAACCATTGTTAGCAGATCAGGATGGTATAGGGAGACTCCTAACCTTTAATCCCATTCTCTAAGGCTCATGGAATTGACCAGTAACCACAGGACAGGTGGAGTTCTGAACCTCTAGGATGGCCAGGCAGGAGGAAGTGCTGTAGTAACAACACCAGGAAAGCCCTATTCTCAAGTATTTTTACTTGTAATGGGCTAGGACTGGCAACTCCTTTATTCTTTCTACAGGCATCTCTGTTTGAAGTTTGGACAACAAAGAGTTATCTATTTTAATCACTCCTCAGAAAAGCATCTCTGACTTTTCTCAAAGACTCAGATGTTCCTTGTAGAAACAAATGTGGCTTAGGCCAACATCTGAAATGGAGAAAAATATAGCAACCACCAAAAAATGATAATTAAATTAATAAGGAATGCTTTTCAGACATGACATCCCATAGGCCAAAAAAATGTTTTCAGAACTATAGAGAACAAAGTTATAGAAGTTACTTAGAAGCTAAATTTAAGTGGATTAACTGCTGAAGGGTACCATGTAGGAGCAGACCACCGTGATCTGTGGGCCATCCGAAGTATGGCACCCCAACTGGTAGATGGAGGAACCCATGAATAAAAATGTACAAACATGTGTTACAGGTTTAGAGGCAGGTTTATCATTTCACTGCACGTTTAGAATCTACAGCCAGGTTGTTCAGCTATTCTAAAATAAGACACCTCAAAAAAGATGCCTTGACGGTCATCTGGCCCCACCTCAGATGCACTGCAGAAATCTAAAAAATATACACAACATGTGATCAGTTTTCCTTGATGACATTCAATGACCAGCAGCTCAGTATTATGGAAATCTGTCCGTTCTCTTGATGCAGAATGTTAACTCTCACAAAATTCTTCCTTATATTAAAATCTGAAATCTATCTCTTACTTTCCCATTGGGAGCACACGAGAGAAATTATGTGCCTTCTGTCATACGGCGGCCTCTCAAATATGTAAAGACTGTTACCATGTTGTCTCTAACTAGACTTTTCCAGTCTAACTATTTCCAGATGTTTAGCCTCCTCCTCATCTTGGTCACCTTCTCTGGATAAATATTAGTTTATCAGTGACCCTCCTAAAACGGGAAGCCCACAGCATAATAACATAATAGCAGAATGATGTGGGTTTAGTCTGACCAGCAGAGTTCAGGGGGACTATAGCCTTCACTACCTAGAAGCAGCAACTGTGTCATACTGCTTCCTCAGGGCTCACCAGGAAATCCCGTTCCTCAAGATTTTTTCATAAAAACTGCTATGAAGCTGACCGCTCTCATTCTATATGTATGTAATTTTGACTTTTCTTTACAAAATCAGAACATGATATATATCTCTATTAAATGTTATCTTGATAGTCTCAGCCCATCAATCCAGTCTTCCAAGACTACTCTGAAATCATATTTTTCAATTATGGACTATATTAGACATATCAAATAAAAAAGAGTAGAGAGAATAATATAACAGCCATTTGCCCAAAACCCAGCTTAAGAACACATCACAAATAAAACAAGCTCCTAGTATATGCTTCCTTAATTTTATCCCCTCCTTCCCTGCTTCATACAGGTAATGGCTACTAGCCTGAATTTGTGTCTGTCACTCCCATGCTTAAAGACTATTTTGAATGGGAGTCCATAACCAATTATATTTCTCTTATATGCAAACCTAATAAGCACACAATCTAGTCTGTCTTCATTTTAAGTAAGTAATTCAAACGCTGAATAAAGCAGTATTGTCCTCATCTATCAGACTCGTAATCCCATCAGAACAATGAGGTGACTGGCATGACAAATTCTTAGGGAATCCTTACTAGCTCTCAGCAAATAAAGTATGAAGCACTTGCAAGTAATACATTGAATGATCCAGTCTAAAACAATATCGGCACAATTGTTTGGTCACTGATAAAAATATGCCTTTTCCTCTCTCTTTTGAAATCTTTCTGCAAGCTCCGAGGATAACATTCCCATGCCACCCCCCCCCCCCCAATTACTGACTTGGTTCTAGGCTAACTTGCACCTGAGGCTGTAAGTTATCTGGGTCCAAGGATTTGCCTTTATCCACAGGAGACAGTGTTCTTTTTCTATCACCTCACCTACATCTGGTTTCAGGGCCTTCCTTTCAGTTTACTGGCAAAGACAAAGCTGAAGCAGGAGTTAAAAAAAGTCTGCCCTCTATCACCATTATACTATCAACCCCTTCCTCTCTCTAGAATTTTTCTTAACCAACAAACTAAGGGGCGTTTATCTGCCATTTTGTAGTCAGGATTATCCCCATTATACAGATTGACAGCCTGAAGCACTCAGGGGCCTTCCTTTTCGTGCCACATTAATCAGGAGGCTTTCCCCCACGTATTTTGGCTTGTTTATAATTCTATGACCTCCCTCCTCCTCTTATCAATCCAGGCTCCTCTCATTTGGCTCTAAAGCCTGCAGCATGGTAGCTGCAAGGTGGACCTCCAGATCCCTTGACTGGATAGCAGTCAGGGGAGAGGAGGTCCGAGTCCAGGAAGGTCTCAGGTCATAGGCTCATAAGGCCAGAGAGGACGCTGGGTAATGTCCAATACCTTAATTTGATAGAAAAGGAAACCGAGGGTGTGACCTTCAGAGAGGTGAAGTCAAAATAAAAGCAAATGTCAGAGCTCACATTAGAGCATAAGATTCCTCAAAGGGCAGGTAAAACAGAAAACCCAGCTGAGCCTCCTTTCTACATAATCAGTAACCAGTGGGATATGAAATGTGGCTCCGATACTGTAAGACTAGGAGTCCCTTAAGTACTTCATAGATACACAGATCTGCTAAGACACGAAGTGTCTCATTTCACAGTTAGTTTCGTTTTTAGGTTAATAATTCAGCCTCTGTGCCCAAACCTGGGCTACGCAGAGAAAGGTACCAAAAATGAAAAACAAACCGAAAAAATCCATAGCTGCTTCTCCATGGAAAGAGATTAAGATTTATTTGGAGGGAATAAGTATTGAGCATATAAATTACAATATGATACAGTAATGACGACTAGTAAGAAAAGAGATTTAAATTAATGCTATAGCTATTCAGAGAGAGAGAGGATTAAGAGCTGGGGTGGAGAGAAAGGGAGGTGGGTATGCCTTCTTTCCCAGCAGTGTCTCAACAGCCCTCTGCCTGATTTCTCTCTCTATAGAGCAAATCCTGCCTTCTACTTATCACAAGGATTCTGGGAAGACAGAACAGATAGAAATGTGCAGCCTTGGAGGAAAGTTCCTGGTATTACAATCACAAATGAAGGTGGAAGCCAACTACTGTCTACTGCAAAAACCCCAGCTCTACACGATGGCAAATAAGATCTTTCAACTTCATAACCTGGGTAAGGAGTAAGGTGATAATCCTTGCATTATGTAACTTTCAAGGAAAAGAAAACAAGAGTCAATATTATTTCCCAATATCACAGGCTTCAAAGGCCTAAGTCTTAGTTTTTGTACTCCCTACCCCTCCCTTCTTCTTAAGACTGGTACAATCAAAAGGTTCCATGAAATATTTTAAAAATACATAAAATGCGTATTTTCCAATTTTTGTTTTGATTGTTGACTAGATGTTTCAATATCGCAACTAAAACAGTTTCCATTGCATACATAGGTCGCCATGGGTGATTTCCACTGCCACCTGTTTAATTAAGATTGTATGGTTATCTGTACCTCAAAATTTTTCACAAAACAGAAAGGCAGATTTCACTGAAAATTTACCTAAAGTGAACAATGATTGAAATGGTTTGGAGAAAAACATATCAAAAGTCATTTGCAATGAAAATAAGTCAAAAAGGGGGGAGACTGGGGAGATTCTTTTAAAAGCATCCCAGAGTGAGTAAAAGGCAGTAGAGGGATTTAATCCGATGCTGAGACCTCAGTTATCTGCAATAGAAGGCACTTTTTGCCTCACACATACAGGTACCACACTGGTCCAAGGAGGGTACAGAACCTTGCTCAAGCATCACAGCTAGTGAATAAGTGGCAGAGCTTAGAAAGAACCAAGTCTCTTGAGTCCAGAGCCTTTGTTCTGTTCAGGATTGCCGAGGTTTGAGGCATTTTTGGTTTCCTACAGCTCATCAATTCAAACTTGAAGCTTGCTTGTGAAAGGGAATTCCAAGGTGTGTGTCCAGAGATATTCTGGTCTCTAGAAAGCCCCGGACAAGTGGGCACTAGTGAACTGTATTCAGGGAGCTAGTCAGGGTCCCTTTTAAAGCATGCGTCACTCTGCTCTGTGGTGTCTGAACTGAAGGGTGAATGGCCTTAAATTGAAGGCATCATCTCTGCATGGAAGAGGGCTGTGTATCTGGATCCAGCACAGCATTAGGCACATAAAATACACTCGATTTGAAAAAACCTTGTAAACAAAACACTGGGATTAACATGATCATTTCTGTTCCAAGATGATGCAACAAATCATAGCTGTGCACACACATAACTGTGGCAGATCCACATCAGAAGCTTCTAAGATTTAAGTTAACAAAGAAAGGCAACAGAGATATAAGCTTAGATTTCCAAATGTGGAATAAGGGACAAAGGTACAAATAATACTTCCTAACACCTCACAGAGAGGAAGGAAATGGCAGGTAAGTATATGTAAATCAAAGGGAAATAAAAAGCTGTCATCAGGGCTTTTAATCTTCTCATTGTACAACTGATTCACTTTAGCACAGTCAGAGCAACCTTTGTGCTACTCCCACTAGCTGAAAAATTTTGCTTTAGCTAAACTCAGAGTATCCAAGAGCCTGATTAGAGCTCTTCCAAGTACGTAAATTAATACTAGCAATGCCACAAAAATAAAACACTGCCCATCCACTTGTGCATACATCCGTCTTTTCAGCCATTATCCCAAGTCAACACAGCCCAATCTTTACCATGATTAGAACCACAAATACTGCCTGGATTGGCAGGTTTTTACGATCAATCTTTCACTTTTTTTGTGAATAATTTTCTCAGAAGTAATTTAAATCTAATGTGTATAGTTTTACCAAATTTGCTGTTTTTTAAAAATCTTTTTATAGAGTTCATCTCTCCAGTGTCACTGTGAACATTTTAGGGTAGCACAAGGTTGTCCTGGCAGTAGGTTGATGAAACCCAAAACTGGGTTTTCTAACTCTAAATCTAGGATCTTTCTACTTTCTTTTCAAGAAAAGCCAGGCTTCTTCTATCCCAGGCCACAGAGTGGCCCCAATTACCCCAAGCAATGATCCCACAGATGTAAGCCTGAGAGAAAGCCTGCACCCAATCAAGCCACTGCCACCACTGGAAAAGCAAGGTCAGGAGCAGACCCCACTGCAAGTGGGGCATGACTTCTACATCGTGAAAATAGCCTGCACTTGGATCCACTGCCTAGATACAGGCTCCTAATCGCTCCTAGTTGCGTAAATTTCAGGGCCCTTGGGGCTACTCAGTGTAGCTAAAATTCTTAACTACACAAAAGGGAGTTGGATATTTTGGTGTAATAGAAAGAGGATACCCAACACTCTTGACAAGCCCTACAGTCTTGGGTTCATATTCCAACTCTACAACTGAGTCACTTTCTGAACCTCAGTTTCCTCAACAGGTAAAGAGAGGTGTAACACCTCCTCTCAGAGTCATTGTTAAGCAAAACGCCCAGTTCAGTGCCTGGCAAACAGTGGAGACTCAACAAGGTTGGTCTACTTCCTACTGAATTCTCTGCTCAGAATATTTTCTTGCTTGTTCTCTGCATTACTGGGTCAAAAGCTACTTCTAATAAACCTCCTGAATAGCCTAACCAAGTATGATCCTACTACTGTATAGTTTATTAAAATCATCTCTCTGTATGTGTGTGGTTCTGATAATGTTTGATATCTCAAATTTAATCTTGCTACTCAATGTGTGATCTGCAGACCAGCAGCCTCAGCATTACCTAGAAGTCTGTGTGAAATGCAGAATCTCAGGCCCCACCCCAGACCTACTGAATCAGAATTTATGAGACCCCCAAGTGATATGTTTACATCTTAAAGTTTGAGAAACACTGCCTATAACATACTTTGACATTCAATAAACCAGAGCCTACGGACACTCTAAGGAATCCGCTATGGCACTTTTGCTGCTGGTGATGCTCTATGAATCTTTATTCAAGTAGAAAGCAACCACTGACTAAGGCATTTTCACTGGAAGGACAGGAGAACTGTACATTTCTTTCTTTGTGTTTCTGAGTTAAGAAAAAGAAGATGCACTAAGTACACTAGCCTTAAGGCAATATTTAAATCTCCTATGTTCACGCGATCTTTGTATACGTAATGAGTGCTCTGAGTGTAATTAGTAATATGAGCTTTCTGATTATATGTAAACTAATAAATAACAGGAAGGATACTTTCAACGTAGTAACTTCTGGTTTCTAGGATGTAACACATATCAGATTGATTAGAAATAAGCTTCCACAAATTGGATGTTCTCAACACAGGATGATAAAGTTCTAAAGCGTGTCTTTGTTTCTAATGTACACTGTGATTCTGTATATGTGCCTCCCCCAACCATCAACTTTCTGAATTATTTTTTAGTTCTTGCCAGTTATATGTGAAAGTACAATTTTTAAATGCTCCTGAAAGTAAAATTTATGACCCAAATTCCTAAAATGAATCACCAAATGCTGGATATGGGAGGCTGGTAACTCTGTGTATCAGGAAACAAAAACCAATCTGAGTGAGTCATCTCTGTGATCACAGATAACACAGCCACAGCCAGGGCTTGGCGCAAACAAATGGCTACAGCAATCACACACCAGAATCTTGCGTCTAATGGTTTCTCACATTAAAATGCATCAGTCAGCTCTGTGAAACCAGGAAGTGGAACCCAGGACACCACATAAATAACAAGTACACTCTCTTGAGTTGGTTATATTTTATCCTTCTGCTGTATTTCAATTTTTGGTAGATACATAAAAATGAAGGTGCTGTTTTGTCAAGAGGTAAGCAGAAAGGTAAAAGCTAACTAATATCACAGGGTTTCTGAAATATTTCATAAGAAAATTTCAATACTTTTTGGAGGCCTGTTTATTGAGGCCTTTGATCCAAAATGAAAAAGGTGATCAGAAGCTGGCAAATGCCTCAAAGAAATGTAACAAGAAGAAGTGGTAATAGGCTGTAGAAGCAGAAAAGCCTGTTATCATTTGATTCCACGTGTAACCTTTATGCATGGCTTTTTCTCAGGTACTCCAAGCTTGAAAGGGAAGATGAGTGGGAAGTGAACTCGTGCTACACAGCATTGCCATCTAGATGTTGCCCCTTGCAACCACCAGCAAACCACTCCTCCAGAGTGAAGGGCCAGGTGTCCTCTTGAACCCCTGGACAGGGGATATATGCCAGAACCGAGCCTGCCCCATGCTGGCCAGGCTCAACACAGGGATAATGCAAACACCCAGGCTATGTTTATCAAAAGGGGGTCTCTCCTATCAACACCACACACCCATTAGCAGGCAGGACTCCCAGAAAACACTACTTAAACAGTAGATATGAGCTCCTAAACACACCATCTGAAACACTGGAGACCAGCTGGGGGCAATGGCAATAATCCCAGGCCCCTGCCTTCACCAGAACCCTCCCAGAGTAAAAAAAAAAAAAAAAAAAACTATTATTTCTGAAATAGGAACAGGATTAAATAGCCCCATAAAGCCCCCATGCCCACTCCCATTATTTCCATGAGGCATACACTACCTCATGATGAAGGGAATAAAAGGTGCCATGCTGAGAGCAGAACAGGTGCCATCCATCGGGGAAGGGTAGAGCCTCCCCAACACCAAAAGTAAGAGAAACATGCTGGGATGATGGTTTAGTTCTCCTGTATCACTGAAAAAAAAAAAAAAATTATTGTACATAAAAGGTTTAAAACTTTAGGCAAGGCACTATCTTCCACCGTTTTTCTCATTAAGTAATTATGTATTGATATATAAAGTGAGACTCCATGATCAGCAATAATTTTCCGTTTTGCGTTTTTTCCTCCATTCACTTCATATTTTCTTAGTGTGCAAATGAGGAAGAACTACTGGCAAAGCCATGGATTGGGCTTTTGCACAGGATTCTCTTCTCAAAGCATATTATTTGATAATTCGAGTCTGCTGTTTTGATTTCAGCTGTTCAGACAGTAGAGAGGTGTCTATTCCAGAGTATGAAACGTGAAACTTTCAACATCCAAATGTACTTAAGAAAGCGTGAACAGTCACTTACTAGGGCCAGAAAAGCCTGTCTGCACAAATTACTAATGTGAAGAAATGTATCACAAACAGAAGTAAAATTCATTGATGCGATTTTATTTTCTCATTACAGACAATTGGTATAAATTCATGCCAAGTGCAAAAACTGCTAAAAGAATAAAATGGTCCATGCTCTAAGATGTCGATTCTAAAAATTACACTACCAGCCACAGAATGTGATTGAAAAGACAATGGTGAACTTTTTTATCTGTTCTGATCAGACTGGAAGCCCTCTTAATAGCATTATTTTGTGTTTCCAGGGTCACTGGCCATCTGCACTCAAGGAGAATAGTACCATTTCTGATCACAAGTGACCAGATTAGTCAGCTGCAACAGGCCAGTGATAAAAAAATGACAGGTGCGTGTTAAAGCAAACTCAATATGTAAACACACAGATTTTGAATATAAGAGGAAGAAAATGATTCTTAGAAGAAATCACCATGTGCTTCTAAAAAGCTAACTCCTATAAAACACTAAAAACTTTAAAAATAGGATTTTTAAAATGTAAAATATAATATAAAACCTGGATTTTATACAGCCTTTCAGGCACATATCTACTACAGACTGTCAGGCAACATGATGTATTTAATAAAGAAGCACTTTAAAAAAATCCATCTATGTTTACAAGGAAGAAGCTGATTAAAAACTGCTGCCTGGAGGGAAAAATCTTGAAGTAATTCACATCCTTGATTTCACTTTGCCCCACCCTGTTCTCTTCTTACCTGTCTACGGTATTGGCTACAGTTTCCAACTGTTTGAGAAGAAAGGGATAGAGTTCGGGGAAACGAGAGAAAAACTCACTCCCTGTCATTCTGTGGAGAGAGAAAAAGAGATAAATTACTATCATTTATTTCTTCTGATTTGATAATAAAGCCTTTTTATTTATTTATTTTTCTAAAGAATGACAACGCAGATCATTTGAAGATTTAATGAAATAAAGTTAAGAACAAAACTCACATCTGAAGAATTTAACAATCAATAGAAACAACACATTTAATTTGGATTTTGGAAATGCTCTTAACGCATGGAATTTTACCTCAAAATTTAAGATTACATATACTTACAAGTATTTAATACTAACTTCTGACAGCGAAGAAATATGCAATTTGTGAAAATGCCAAGTTTCCACAATTGATTTGGACTATGAGTATAGTCGGCACCTGGCGGACTGAGACTGACTCAGCGTCAGTAGGAGGGGCAGCGTCACTACTGAGGGCAGCGTCAGTAGTAAGGGCAGCGTCAGTAGTAAGGGCAGCGTCAGTAGTAAGGGCAGCGTCAGTAGTAAGGGCAAATGTAAAACAAGGTTTCTCGAAGTCGGCACCAATGGCAGCTTGGATGAGCTTCTCTTTGTTGTGGAGGCCGTCCTGTGCATTGTAGAGGGTTTAGCAGCCTCCACAGCTTCTACCCACTAGATACCAGTAGCTCAACACCCCCTCCTCCCACCAGCTGACAACCAAAAATATCTCTGGATGTTGCCAAATGTACCCTGAGAGGGAAAAAAAGGTTCCCAGCTGAGACCCACTGGTCCGGAGCACGGTTATCAGAAGACATGGCATGTGAAGTTCTGGAGCGCCAATCCGAGAGGGCTACCTTTTCCCTCTTTATAAATACTCTCCCCCCTGAACTCTGACAAGATTCTGAAAATTGGTCCTCAAACTGTACAACCGACAAAAAAGCTCAAGCTAAACATAGCGTTTGGTGTTAAGTACTGTCTCCAAAACTATTAAAGAATTACTCTGAAGGGGTAACATAAATATTCCCCAACTTGCCCTTCTTAGCAACTCTAGATGCATGCTCCTATTAATGAAGACCCAAAATATCATTGTTTAAAAATTGGGGTGTATTTCACACACAGTGAAGTGCTCAAACCTTAAGTGTACCATTCAATCAATTTTCACAAATGCATACACTCACGTAATCCAACCCTATGAAGCCTCAGTAAATTTTCATCATCCCAGAAAGTTCCCTTGTGCCCCTTTCCCAGTCAATTCTGAATCCCCAAAGCAACCATGATTTGATTTCTATCACCACAATTTGGTTTTGTCTATTTCAGAATTTCATATAAATGTAATAATGCATTACATAACTTTTTGTGTCTGGCTTTTTTTCACTCAGCATAAAGTTTATGAGATTCATTCATGTTATTCAACATATCAATAGTTTGATTCTTTTTGAATATACAAGGTTGTTTATCCATTCTTCCCTTGACAGACAGGGACTGTTTCCATTTGTTGGCTTTCATGAATAAAGCTGCTATGAACATTCTTACACAAGGTTTTTTGTGGACACATGTTTTAATTTTTCTTAGATAACTATCTGATAATAAAACTGAACTATGTTTAACATTTTAGAAAACTGTTTTCCAAAACAGTTATAGCATTTTACACTCCCAACAACAAATAAGCATTCTAGTGGCTCTATATCCCTTCCAACATTTGCTGTTGTCTTTTTTTCCATTTTAGCCATCCCGTGGGTATGTAGTGGTATTTCCCCATGATTTTGGAGAGAAGTGATTACTTTTGTTTGTTGCATACTTTTTAAACCTTACCACACTATAAATTTTCTTCTATACCTATTTCATATTCAGTAAGATCAAATTTTTTAAAAAGTCCTTACTCCATCCCAAGTTACAGATTTATTGAACATTTACTGGACATTTTATGTAAAATATGCTCATTTCTTTTTCGTACTTATTAGATATTTTTATGGAAAAAATTAATAAATATTATAAGAAACACACTAGACTGCCCAGTGCCTCTCCTCATAGAAAACTATGCAAAAGTAGCTTAGATTTCTCTTTTAAAAAATTCAGTGCATTCAAGTACTTACTTTTTGTTTGACTTTTTTCCCCCAACAAATATGTATATTACATATACTGCTGTGCACCTTGATTTTTTTTCATCTAAACTATATCTACAAAGTCATTCAATATCAGGCACCCTGAACTATTTCTTTCCATTTAATGGCTGCAGAGTAAACCACATTATGGTTGAGTGTAACTGATTTAATCCCTAATGGTTAGGGCTTTGGGTTGTTACCAGTCTCTTGCTGTTACAAAGGATAACATGTATAAATTTCGTCGTTAATAAATTGCAAACCTGGGCTTTGCAAGGTCAACGTTTTATTGAGGGGGAAGACAAAACAATTCCGCTACAGGCTATGTTACATTCTTTACCACCTCCAAGCAAAACTGGTCAAGAATATCAGCTTCCATTTTTAGTGGAGTCACTTAAAGATAAAACTGTTAAGAGTTCAGTACTGGGATCCCTGAGTACATTTGCTCATACAGAACATCTCCACCTACACAACAAAGCCTGGTGGATATCTCTTCTCAAGGAATCAGTCACTAATTTCCAGGGGAGTAAGTCATTCCTTAATGGCCTGATATCTCTTGGTGCAGTAACAAAGACAAGCATTCTCACTTAAGTAGACCATATGGTTGTTATCACCATCATCTAGAAATTGCCTTGATAAATAACTGGCTCTGCTGACCATGATAATGCCAGAGAAAAGGGCTGAGGAGCTACTATTCTAAAATTAAACCCTTTTTTTTTTTTTTTGGCTGTACCGCGCAGCTTGCAGGATCTTAGCTCCCCAACCAGGGATCGAACCCAGGACTTCACGACAAGAGAAAGCAGAAAACATAGGATGACATACGATTTTTTAGAAATCTGAATGCCAGACTAGACAGATTCACCTGTCTTACAGGCATTGAAAGTATCTGAATAGGAGAGAGAGGTGACAAGAGCAGACAGACTAGAGAGAGTAGAAATGTGGTGACCCCATGGACATTCACTAAATGTGTACCTTTTCACCTCAACTACAGCATTAATATTTATAGGCATCTATACTTCCCTGCATCTCTCTTGATACACAGCACAATACTATGTACATGTTGGTTGACTGGTAAATATTTTGGCAATGAATGAATAAGTAATATTAGCCGCAGATGAAAAAAAATTCTAATATAGTTGACCTCAGACCTATGCCTTATGCCTTTTTTCTTCTCTCAGTGACTGGTACCCACCCAACTGACACTTAACTACTCACCCAACTTGCCAAGCCTGGAACTCCCAGTGCACCCAGTCAACAGGCAAATCTTGCTGCTTCTACCTCCAGAGTATCTGTTGAGTCTATTTCCCACCATCCCCACTACTTACAAGTCTGACCGCCATTATTTCTTGCCTAGATGCTATGTCAGCCTCTCACTTGATCTCTTTGCCTCAGAGCTTCCCCCTCTGTAACTCTCTGTTGTGATAAGAATCCTCTCTTTAAAATACAAAGCTAATCATGCGACATTATGAGATTAATGGCTCCCTACTGCTTTTTGGAGAGTCTAAACTCTTTAGCCTGATTTTCAAAGTTCTGCTTAATCTGACTCACTTGTAAAGCTATCTCTTGCCTCTCCACCTTCAAACCCAGCCATGCAGAGTTTCTTTTGGTTCTTTCAACATTACATGCTCTTTCTAGTCTCCAGATGTTGGCAAATATACTTTCTACTAGGAACACTTCTGCCCTCGCCCACCCCAGACTGACTCCAAATAATCCTTCAATTTGGGGCTTAGGCCAGCTTCTTCCAGGACACCTTCCCTGATGTCGCAAATGTGGGTTAGGTGCCTGACATTGGTCTTACACTATAACCTACAATCTCCCCCCATCATAGCACTTATAGCACTTCATACATAGAACTTCCAATTTACTTATTTCTCCCACTGATTACATGTTCTGCACAGGCAGACACTAACTATATCTATCTTATTTCTCCATATTATCTCAGGTACTAAGTATGACGCTCAGTTCACAGCTGGTGCTTAATAAACAGTTGCTGAGTGAATGAAGCTAGACGAAAGAGTCCTTGACAAAGTCAAGGAGAAAAGGAATTATGACTAAGATGGTAACAAATTAATAATTTCTTAAAGTACATCCTTAGCTATATCTAAGGACATTCAGAATCATCATCTGAATCAATAAATTGAGTATCTTGCCAGGGCTCGAAATGTTCTTAAACACAAATATACAAAGCTCATCTCCCTGGTTTGCAAACAGTTTGATTCTAGCTCCCCCAAATAAGCCAACAGGCTGATATGTTACCTCCCCAGATACAGCAAGCCCTGGGGGTAAATTCACCAGTGACAGGCATTTCAAACCTGTTTATCTACGTGGCCAAAAACTAGCCCAGCAACTTTACAGGAAACAAGAGAAATGATAAAAAGGAAAAACTGAACCTCTGTAAGTTCAAGCTCCTAGGAAGACAAAGGAGACCAGCAAAAACTCTGAATGGGATAGAACAGACAGACACAGGAGAAAACAAACAAGCCAGGACAGAGAGTGAGAATAAGCAGCTTTAACCTTGGAACTGTCAGACTACACAAAAGGTGAGTTATTCCCTCCCCCACCAGGTAAGAATTAAGCAGGCACAACCGATGAGAGGCTCTTGGGGGAAACACAGAAGCTGCCTGAAGAAATCCACTTGCCTTGCACCAAGAACAAGGAACACAGAGTGGCTGTGATCTCTACCAAGGCGCTCCTCGGCCTGCCATGTTCAGTGCTGGACTCCCCCAGAGCCCAGCCGGGGCCGAGAACAGGTAGGCTAGCAAGAGAGGTTTACTGAATGAAAGAAAATGCTTGCCTGGCACCATTTTGTTTTATTTTAAAAGCAATTTAAAATGTATTCTAGCACTTCTTATTTATCAAGAAAAAAATTAGATAATGAAGAACACTGCAAAGAAAAATCTAAAAATCACCACAAACACACTACCCAAAGATAGCTACCAGTCTGTTCTGAGGTCTGTCTATACCTTTCTCCTCCTTATATACTGCCCTATAATCTGTTTTTTACACTTCACAATATATCAAGAACACTGTTTGTATCAATCTGAACCCATTTTAATGTAGTAGCCTGTGTGTGGTACACTCTCTGTGCCTCTCCTATGCTTGAACATAGGTTTGGGGCACTAATCCAGACACCATCCAGAGCAACTCATCCCGTTTTGGCTAAACTGTGTGGGGGAAAGCAGTCCTAATCCAGCCACATTCGGCGCTGCCCTTTTGTCTGCACATTCCACATCTAATCTTGGTAATGCCAAGAGAGTCTAGTTTTTGAGAGCATCTGAGCTTTGGTCATTTTGGTAGTCTGTGAATCCACCCTGCCATCTAACAGCCTAGAGGAACCTTCAATTGAATCAAGCTTGTATTTCTCTTAGAGATCTGTATCCTAAGATTGGCCACACATATGAAAAGTTGAAATGCCAGAAGCACATGCTTCTGAGTTTCACAAAAGTATCAGGATGAAAACTATCATGCAAAGAAAAGAAGCACTTAGGGAAATGTGTTAAAAGTAAAAATAAGGTATATCCACCCCCAATTCCTACATACATACCCCCTATCATTCTCAATCATCTCAGGAACAGGGATCAACAGAGTAATGTACAGAGGTATAAAAAGAGAAAGCTAGCAAGGGCAAGCAAAAACATGCAGGAGTAAGGAAGTACACAGTAAACAGCAGCAAAGGCAGAGTTTGTGCCTGGTTTTAAAAAAAACAGGACTTATTCAAAGGCCATGGAGAAAACACCATAAAACTGGTCATTAGATGGAAACAAATGATGAAGGCAAAAGCCTGGAGGTTTTCAGTCTGTATTTGAAATGGGAACCCAATAAACTATTAAAACCTAGCTACTCCCCAGATTCTGGCCTATAAAACCACCCCAGAGGAGAGAAATCAGCTAAGGGCCTATGTCTCCTTGCCACGGTGATTGCTGATAAAAACAGCAAGCTCATCTTAAGAAAAACAGTGCTCCCAAATGCAAACAAACCTACAAAGAAGACAAAGCACACACACACACACACACACATTTCAAAGGATGATCAAATGCAAACTCATAAAATAGAAAAAACTAATAAAAAAGAAATCTGGATTTGGACTCCCACCAGGAGAACCATGTCTGACTCCATTTCTAGAATCCTCTCTCTACCTCTGACTGGGGCTGACACCAGAATTTCTCCCTAGAGTACTAATAATTAAGCAAGAATAAGTGACTGGACAAAAGGGATGTCAGGGGTCCCAGGGTCAGAATCTTATACTCAAGAAGCACTTGTAATCACTGTGATGGGTCCACCAGGAAGTCCTGTTACTAAATTTCAGGCAAATGGTATAGGAAGTTAAAGGAAGGGCATCTTTTTCAGGGCCTCCGTTCTAAGGGGACTGACTCTGACCAGGTCTCCTGCCAGTCTCATCTCCCTTCTTAACCTCTGTAGATAGCCATGAAATTCTTGGCCATGTCGAATGTTTTTCTAATCCTTCCCTTCAGGAACTGCTTTTCAGGTGGAGAATCTTCCAAATCACAAAACCAGCCATCACTATACTATACCTAGGGAGGGAAGTTAAAGGTCTTGGCTCTGGAAGTGCCCTGCCTTTCCCCATGTGAAATCACTAGCCAGGAGTGAGCTGGGAAATAGAGTTCCACTCCTTACCCAGCCAGTTGGTCAGTAAGCATGCATCTCTTGAATTCCTCATGTGTGCAAGGTCCCATTCTAGTAGCTTATGTTGGATTTTTTTACATCAGAAATTTTTTTCTTAGAAAATGTTTCTTACTGAATCTCCTTACATATAAAATCTCAGAATCAGTCTACCTGGGTTAATTCAATAATCATTTTCTAAACAGTTTGTGGTAGACTGTTTCCAAAGATGGCCGACAACAGTTCCTACTGCCCTATATGCGCAGGCCTCCTTCCCTTCAGGAGGTAGGGTCTATCTCCTTTCCCCTGGACTCTAGTCTAACCCTGTGCCTTCTCTGATCAACAGGAGGTAGTGGAAGTGCCTTAGGCTCCACGAAGCAAGGCAGCTTCTGTATTCACTGTCTTGAGGATGTGACTACTCTGCTAGAGAGGCCCCTCTAGCCCCCCGCCCCCAGCCATTTATGCCCCCAGTTGACATCTCAGATGAATGCTTCCACTTGAGTGATCCCAGATGACACCACACAGTAAAGAAGAACCACCCAGCTGAACCCAGCCAACCCACAGAATTGTGAGAAATAAAAAACTATTGTTATTTTAAGCCACTAAATTTGGGGGTGTTTGTTATGCAGCAATAGGTAACTGAAGCACAGTTATAACATTCAAGGCACTGAGTTATACTCTGTGGAAAAGGTAATATGCTAAATAAAAGGGACCCTGATAACAAGGAACCCACAATTTAACTCTCACAGCTCTGGAGGCCAGAAATCTGAAATCAGTATCAACAGTCCAAAATCAAAGAGTCAGTGAGGCGCCTCCAGAGACTCTAGGGGAGAATACAATCCTTAACCTCTTCTAGTTTTGGGTGGCTGCTGGCATTCTTTGCCTGTAGCTCCATTACTCCAATCTCGGCCTCTGTGGTCACACTGCTTTCTCTTCTTCTGTCTCTCAAATCTCCCGTCTCCCTCTTATCAGTGATTACATTATCCCAACCAAATAATCCAAGATAATCTCCCCATCAAAAGATCCTTAATTTAATCACATCTCCAAAGACCCCCTTTGCTTACAAGGTAACATTTACAGGTTCTGGGGGGGCCATTACCTGCCTAGCACAACTGTGAAAACATAAGAGTTACGTCACTAAGGGCAAGAATGAACATAACTGGTTTATTCCAAGCCAGTTGTTTTCCAAATCTTTAAAGCAATGGACCACTTTTTTCAACTATAATCTAAATATTTAAAACTTAAAAAAAAAAAAAATCAACAACAAACTAGAACTGTTCTGGTTGAAGCAGGGTTGAGGTGAGGGATCATCAGTTTGGTCTCCATCTTATCCTTTGCAAGTGCAGGCTCTGATACACCTATGTGAGCTCAAGAGTCACAGTTTAGAGAGTGAAGGCTTTGGAAGACAAAGTGAAGCTCAGACATCTGTCCACACTCCCTACCTCTTTACTTCCTTTTACTCCCATCTTTTCAAACCTCTCTAGTTAAAAAAGCACACTCCATCTGTCCCTACAATAATGATTTCATCTTCTTCATAACACTAATAGTTACTGCTGTTTATTAAAACATGTCCCAAGTCTGTCTCCTCTCACTAGGAAGTTAGATCCTTAGACTAAAAATTCTTATTTCATCTCTAACCTCAACACCTAGAATGGTGCTAGTACATGGGACACTCACTAAATATCTGCTGGCTTCTTACCGTTTTCTTAGAACTCCCTGCACAAATCTTGCCCCAGAAAAGGATGGGCTGTCTTCTTTTCAACCATAGGGGTCCATTCCCCAACAGTCTGACTCTAAAAATATGTACAGGATTAAAAAACTCTTATTTGGTAATTCTAAGAGAGTATCATACAGGTATCAAAATCCTAGTCAAGCAAATGCACTAAACATGCAAACAGTTCAAACAGTGCTGAACTGGCCTCATTCTCATCCAAAATTCCAGCAAGAAATCACCTAGAAATTTCTTTTTTACTCATTAACAGTTAATAGACTAATTTAGCAAAAGGTCCAATATTTCAGAATAAAAGCTTTTTGGTTTCTGTCCCTGTGTATACTTTCATTCAATTAATTTTTTCAAGATTCTACCCTAAACCTTATAGACATTTTCATTAAGGCTAATATTAATTTGCCAATTCTTATTACTAAAGTGAGGGGAAGGTGCCAACAAGAGTTCCAGACTTCAAGGAAAATATTAGAATGAGAAGGACCCTCAGAGAGGTCTACTACTCTAATCGCTTAATTTTCCAGATGAGGAAACCAGTGCCCAGAAGAATTACGATGAGTCTCCCAAGATCAAAATACAAGCTGGGGGGAAAGTGCACAACTAGAACCCAACTGTCTTGTTTCCCAATCTAGCCACTAGACTTTTCAGGGTTTCCTATTACACAGGTAATCCAACCATCCTGTGCCAGGCATCTGCTTAACGAGCAGAGGACACTATGGCCCAGATAGGCCAGTTTTCAAAGGAGTTCATATCCTCATTATTGGATCAGATAGCGATCTCTCCACTGCTGTCAATCAGCCCTGGTCAACTTAGATTAAGATTCCCTACCTGAGCTTCCACTTCCATACACTGAGCCTGGCCCACCCACTGACTTTAAAGGGAATAGATGAGCAGGCAACCCGCCAGCTCAACTAAACTTCAAAAATCTATCCATCTGCTCTTACAAAGCATTTTCAGAGATCAGTGGACCACAGACATTCCATTTGATCTAATAGTCTCAAGTCTCTCCTATATTCAAATTAAGAAAATCTTACTAATACACTACAACTCTTAACCATTCTCCCCACCACAACCGCCCCCCCCCCCCAAAAAAACACTAAAAACAAAAATACAACGGAAAAAAACCTCTAAATCTCATGCAAATCAAACCAGAAAAGAGAGTGTATATGCTTGTTCTTATTCAGGCTCAAGGCTTCCTTCTCCCTAGTGAATCCATGGTTTTTTGTAAGTTTATACTCAGGCCAAGGCTTATTTACAGGGAAAAAAAAAACCAAAAACAAAAACAGAAAAATCAAGGAGTCACCAGGCAAATGTTACATTCCCAATAAATACACAACGCTGTCCATAATGAGGTATGATGTGATGTCTGATGTACATTTTCCCAAATTCACAGCTAGAAGAAATAAGACTCAGAAATCAAAGTGTGATTTCTTCTGCTGTATGGATAAGAGTCTCCACTTAGTGGATGTCCATCTTAGACTGCAGGATTTAGTCTTCTCTCTGAACAACTGCCTGGAAGTAATCAAAAAAATGGGATAATTTTCAACAGATTGGCTGGATCTCCAGACGAAGAGGAAAAGCCAGCGTTTGGCAGAGTTGTGAAAAGAACATTTTGGACATCTTCGCCATTTATTTTTTGGAGAGCCAGAAAACTAATCTAGAATAAGTATAACTCATTATTGTTATTATTATTTAAAACCCTAACCTCTGGCTCCTGGGTTTGGCAGCTGGAAGCATGTTGGTTTCTGTAGAAATGCAAATGAAATTTATTAAATTAGACATTCCAGGATCAGGGTTCTTGTTTGGTATTCTCACGAATGCTGTTTTTTTAAAGTACTCTCAAGTAAGTAGGCTGCCATCTCTTCACAGACCCTGGAAAGCCATCTGCTTGGCCCTGAGAGCAGCCTGTACATTGAGATCACACAGAGGCAGACTTTCAACACGGCTGGGAGCCATTCCCTTCCATGCGTGTTTCCCCTTAACAGCCAGACCCCAAATCCTTCAAAGGCTGAGGCTGTGTTTGCTACTTCAACTGTATCTCCTACAGCACCTAGGAGAAGAGACAGACATAGCATGCACTGCTTACATTTTCAAAAATAAATTAAGGAATAAATCATGTCTCTTTTCTAACCCTCTTTTTAGTTATATTCTATTAATTATCAATATAATTAATATACACTCATTTAAAAAACCCTAGACGAGTTAGTAGTAAAAGAAATTTCACAGTGGCCCATTCTAGACCTTTTCTATACATGTATAAAAACATTGAAATTAAACATATGATACACACAGTTGTTTTGGAGGAGTAGCAAACATAGGTGTGTGTGTTAAATATTGTTCAGCAACTCGCTTTTTAAAAAGTATTTAGGTGCTTTACTCATTTATGTTCTGTAAGTAGAAAGAGAAAAATCAAGTTTTCCTTGTCCTTAATTTTAAAAAATGTTTCGAATAAAAGTATATTCTTATTATTTTATCTCTATATTTGATCAATAATCTAGCTGACTACAAAATAAAAGGAAGGAAATCATACTCCATCAGAATGTTGAAGGTATCTCTCATATCTTCTAAGTCTTTTGCCATTTTGATCCTTAATTCTCCACATGTGAACTGTTGTTTGTTTTGTGTTTTTTTTTTTTAACTCTACAAAATTTTAGAAATTCCATGATGATGTGTCTTGGTGTGGATCATTTTTCATTCATTGTACTAGAATTTGTACCCTTTAGTTCTAGAAAATTTTCCTGTGCTATTTCTTTGACAATTTCCTTCCCTCACTTTGCTCTGCTCTTCCTTTTGAACTCCTTTAAGTTGGATATTGAACTGCTTGAAATAAACTTCTAATTTTCACATTTTTTTTCTTTCCCACATTCCATCTCTCTTGATCTCTTTAGTTTTTGCCCCTGAAAGGGTTCTTTTACTCCGTCTTCCATCCTATGTTTTGAAATTTTTATTTGAGTTATCATATTTTCTTAATTTCCTACAGCTCCCTCCCTCCCTCCTTCCCTCCCTCCCTTCTTTCCTTCCCTTTTCTTTCTTCCCTTCTTCCTTCCTTCCTTTTTTTGGCCGCGCCACACAGCATGCCGGATCTTAGTTCCCCGACGAGGGATCGAACTCGTGCCCCCTGCAGTGGAAGCGTGGAGTCCTAACCACTGGACTGCCGGGGAAGGCCCCTTACAAGTGCTTTCTTATTCAGGTGGCTCTTTTAAAAATACCATCCTGTTCTTACTTCATGTAATCAATTTTATCCCATTTCCCTGAGAAGGTTAATTTACCTTTTTTTCATTTTAAGCTTTCTTCTGGTCCCTATACTAGATCTGCTTCTATTCAATTCCTTTTTTGCTTTTTTTAAAATCTCTATTCTTCTTCTAATACTGATTATAAATTTTAGGTGGCAGCTGTTTCTTGGAATGACTGTGGTACTTGTCTCCCTGTTGCACAAACACACACATTCCAATGCAAAGAATAATTCTATCAGTTAAAAACATGAAGTTCCATAATGTGTCAAACAGGGTTTAGAAAACAGGCCAACAAGAAGGCAGCACAATGAAGACCACCCTGAACAAGCAATATAGCAGAAAGGTATTTTATTCAAAGGATGGTTTCTGGTTTTCTTTTCTCTGCAGAAGCTTTTCATCATGTGAATCTAAAGAACACCATTCTAAATGCAAAATGTTCTACATAAAAGATTTTTCCCTTCTTTCCAATTTGGCTGTGACTCTAAAGAAACAGAGACACAATAGTTACTAAGGAGGCAGGAAATCCTTCCAGTTAACCAACTTTTACATACTGTTCCTTATGGTCAAAATGGTGACCACACTGTGGTAACTCTTTTTGACTTTATGACCTTATTACTAAGACCGCCAATTACAGTCATCGTTATTTGAGCAGAGGAACTGCTTGAATGCCAAAAGACTACTCTACAGTACTATTTAACCTTTCCCAACAGAGACTCATTGAAAATGGGAGCTTGGTAAAATGTTTCACCTAACCTTGCAAAGATACTTCCCAGTAAATATTTGAAGGATATAAATACCTCCAAGTAAAGTCTTAAAAATGTGTAAAACTCACAAATGTTAAGCCAAATACCCATCTTAATTATATAATCACATAGAAAGTAAAATAATGCCATGAGTTCAGACAAAGGAAAAAATATGACACATAAACTAAGGCAGTTCAAATATTACTTATCTGCCTATATTAAGCCTATTTTCAAAGGCAAAATATTTTTACATAATATGCACAACATTTTATTTTAGAAAAGGCTTCTACTACATCATGGGTTAAAATTTGAAACCGTGTTCCATAGATTATTTATTCTGTGGTGGAGTGGAAATGAGGAAACACAATGCAGAGAAAGAGCAAAGGTTTGGAATCAGCCAGACCAGAGGAGGATTACTTATTGGCAGTGTAACTAACTTTGGGTGATTTATCCAACCTTGCTGAGTACCTTTCCACTTAGTTTTCTATGAAATGGGAATAATAGTGCCTACTCTGTGGATTTACTGTGAGAAATGAGATAATACACGGACAAATCTAACACTGTACCTTCTCATCCAATTACACATGCATTGTTCTTTGGCCTTGGCTCCTGCTACCCAGCCCTCTTTGTTCCCCTCCCCACTTTAATAAAAGATGAGATGAAAGGAATAGAGAGGAGATTGGTACAAATTACCATTAAGGTCAACACACTCTGAGATTCTAAGATCTAAGAGTACCAGAGAACACAAGTCACTTTCAGTCTTGCCATACAAATAGCTTTTAAAAATACATGAAGTGCCGCATTGAAAACATGAGTAAAATGTGGGTTTGGCACAAAAAATTTTACTTAGTATCCTGAATATATTAACACCTATACTTTGCAGTAATCATACACCAAACTATAAATGTAAGAGTCAAAGGCCAGGAAGACAGCTATAAAGTGGGATGGATGGATCCATATTGGTAGAAAAAAACATGGTTAGGGCATCCAAACACAAACACACACACACACACACACACACACACAGGATGGATATGAGACAATAAAAATGATGGTATACAAGGCTGCTCTCACATTCTTCCACTCACATATGCTAAGAAAAGAGTATTTGTTGTTGTATTTTTTTTTAAGGCTTTCATAGAGCTTACTTTCTTTTCTTTAAAAAATAAATTTATTTATTTATTTTTGGCTGCATTGGGTCTTCGTTGCTGCACGTGGGCTTTCTCTAGTTGCTGGGAGCGGGGACTACTCTTCGTTGCGGTGCGCAGGCTTCTCATTGCAGTGGCTTCCCTTGTAGCAGAGCACAGGCTCTAGGCACACGGGCTTCAGTAGTTGTGGCACGCGGGCTCAGTAGTTGTGGTGCACGGGCTTAGCTGCTCTGTGGCATGTGGGATCTTCCTGGACCAGGGCTCGAACCCATGTCCCCTGCATTGGCAGGTGGATTCTTAACCACAGCACCATGAGGGAAGTCCCAGTATTTGCTTTTGATGTGCCCATTTTACTAGTAAAAACACACACTTCCATAACTGAACATACACACAAATAGGTGCAGATGCTTCAATAAAAGTATATTTCATCCTTGGAAAAGGAAAACCATATTTCTCATAATTATTTGTGATTACAATAGACCAGCTAGCCATTGAGTCTGTACAGAAATAATTTAATGTCACTCTAATAGTTTCCCAAAAAGTCTCCAAATTTGCCAGAAAACAAGGAGCTTACAAAAATGGTTGATATAAAGACTAAATAAAAATAACTAATTGAAGGAACAGTCACTAATCGTTTTCATATGTAAATTTTGGCATTCCATCTTATTTTTAATTAATTCCATTAAATTGGTGTTTCATAGGTCAGGGGATTTTATGACTACAGACCAAAAATGTTGTTTATAAAGCCATTTACAGGGAACTGCCCACAAATATTTTCTAATACATTTTTTCCTTTTGTCCGATTCAAATTGTTATTGCTTCATTTTTTCCTCCTTTTAAGTCCAATTTTGTTCTTTGTATTTACTTCCACTTCCTTTCTTGGCCCTTCAACAAGGGGTAGTCCATTATAAAGTCTACACCATTCTTTTAAAAATTCATATAGCACCAAATAACTCTAATCTGCAAGCACACTAAGGAAGAAAAGGGAAAAAAACAACAAACCAGGTGATAGGAGATAAATATTCTTACACACAAAGCCTCACTCCCCCAACAAAAACGCATAAATAGGGTGGCCAAGGCTTATTTATAGAAAGGACAAAGGGTAACACAGGATAAAAATGAAAATATAGCCAAAGAAGCCTCTTAGTCTCCTCTGGCCTAATTTAAATAGGGTTACTCAAGTTCATGGATTGGTAATGGATGATGTTGCAAAATAATGATGAATCAGAGTCATCACTAAAATATTGTTTTATTCTAAGGTTGGACAATATCATATGTTTCGCCCTAAAAGACATGACTCACAGGGAGCCCACAATTCCTTTTCCTTTCTTCCCTGAAATTTGAAAAAAACCAAAAAGGGGTGGGGTGAGGGAGCCACATATCCAGAGTTCCACACCATTTTAATGGTGATTCAATTCTGCTATTACTCAGATATGTGACTCAGGTAAGTCACCTAACTTCCAAGTCTCAGTTTCCTCATCTGTTAAATGGGGATAATTATGCCTAACGTACCTATGTTACCTGGTTACCATCAAATGAGGTAAGAGATCTGAAAGTACTTTGAAATCATCAATTTCCGCTGATTCTACCTCCTATTTCTCAATTCTGTTCACTTCTTTCAATTTCCGTTGTCACTATTCTCATTCAGATCACCAATATTTCTTCCTTAGGCTGGATCACCTTTACAAATATCAGACCACATAGGTGCCCATTCATGAGGAAAATGAGAAAAACCAGGGCAATATACATATAGCTAAACGTATTCCATTTAAATATCTAACATTTATTTGAGATTCTCCTGTGAGTGTGGTGTATGTGTATTTGTAGGCATGTATGTTAAAACGTTCTTTCTTTATTATTTTTTTTAAATAAATAAATAAATTTATTTATTTGTTTGTTTATTTATTTATGGCTGCGTTGGGTCTTCGTTGCTGCACATGGGCTTTCTCTGGTTGCGGCGAGCCGGGGCCACTCTTTGTTGCGGTGCGCGGGCTTCTCACTGCGGTGGCTTCCCTTGTCGCGGAGCATGGGCTCTAGGCGCGCGGGCTTCAGTAGTTGCAGCACGCAGGCTCAGCAGTTGTGGCTCGTGGGCTCTAGAGCGCAGGCTCAGTAGTTGTGGCGCACGGGCTTAGTTGCTCCGCAGCATGTGGGATCTTCCCGGACCAGGGCTTAAACCCGTCTCCTCTGCATTGGCAGGCAGATTCTTTTTTTTTTTTTTTTTTTAATAGGGAAAAGATCAGTAATCTTTTTTTTTTAAATTTATTTATTCATTTATTTAATTTTTTTTTTTTTTTTGGCTGCACTGGGTCATCACTGCTGCACGCGGGCTTTCTCTAGTTGCAGTGAGCAGGGCCTACTTTCTGTTGCGGGGCGCAGGCTTCTCACTGTGGTGGCTTCTCTTGTTGCAGAGCACAGGCTCTAGGCGCGCGGGCTTCAGTAGTTGTGGCACACGGGCTTCAGTAGTTGTGGCTCGTGGGCTCTAGAGCGCAGGCTCAGTAGTTGTGGCGCCACGGGCTTAGTTGCTCCGCGGCATGTGGGATCTTCCTGGACCAGGGCTCGAACCCGTGTCCCCTGCATTGGCAGGCAGATTCTTAACCACTGCGCCACCAGGGAAGTCCCAAAACGTTCTTTATTTTATGAAATGAGCCTGAGAAGTGGGATGTTTTGTTTTTGAATTTTATTTTATTTATTCTTTAATACAGCAGGTTCTTATTAGTTATCTATTTTATACATACTGGCGTATATATGTCAATCCCAATCTCCCAATTCAAGTGGGATGTTTTTTAATGTCCTTTTGTTTTTTTTTTTTTTTTTTTGGTTGGTTCATGAAGTCCAAACGTCTGGGTACCATTAGTCTATATTATCCTAACAAACAAAACTATTCAAACAAACTGATCTCCCAATCTTCAGCGTTTACTCCCAATCCAGCTTCAGTGTGTTCTCTACACTGTGGCCAAAATGATCAAACTAAAACAAATTTAATCCTATTACACCTGTGCTTAAAATACTCTCCTTGCTCCTGTGTCCTCAAGTTGGCAGACAAGGTCCTCACCTCATCTCACGCCACGCCTCCTTGCACACAGCACAGCAATCGTGTGTTGTGATGACTCACTGTCACCCCCAGACTTCTGCACAGGAGCGGTCACCCTCTACCTCACCTGCCCTTTCCCAAGTAAATATTGCATATCCTTTTGTTCAGCCATTATCTTTCTTGCTCTAGGGTGTCTTTCTGGATTCCCTCAAGCCCAGATGACATGTATCTCCCACGTGCCATTAGAGCAGCAACCCTTCCTTTCCTCACTGTAGAACTTGACTTGTAAACTGATAAATATTTACTGGGCTTCTGCTATGTGTCAGGCACTGCTCTAGGTGCTGGAGATAGAGCAGTGAATGAGACAAAGATCCACCTCCAAGGAGCTAATATTCTAGTTAGAGGAAACAGATTAGAAATCAAAATTCAAAATAACAGAGAAGTGAAATATTTGGTGATAGCTCATACTTGTATCCCATGAACCTGGAACAATGCCTGGCTCCTAGCTGGTGCTCAAAAATTATTTGTTGAATGAACAAACACAGGAGTGTCAAAAAGCAGTATACAAATATGAAGGACTGACTACTGTGTGCACTGGGTTCAGACTGGCCTATTAAAATCTCTTCTTAGAGTGTGGCCCAAGCTTTCAGAAGCCTTAAAGCATGCTGTGTCAGTCACATCAGGGCACTCGCTATTCTGAGAGTTGGTTTTATACTTCGCAAAAGTAATAATTTTGCCAGTAATTTTTAGTTCAAATGAGTTAAGCACTGAAGTCTCAAAAGTCCCAAATTGGCACAGCTTGCCTCTTCCTCAAACTCAAAACACAAAATTAAAAGAAAGCCAGTTCCTTATATGGTTCAGACACCAGGATGCTGGCTTCCTGCTACATCGAAAAGGTTCATACTGGAAAAGTCAATAACTACCATGAACAAGGACCTTGTCAGATCACTGTCAAGGCATAATCCCCACCTGAGTTATAACCCGCTGAAGTGAATTAAAGTCAAGAAAGTAAACACTTAATGAATAAGCAGTTGCCTTTGGTTCAAGAAAGGTCTTAGAAATAAGCTTTCCTTTAATTAAGAATAAAGGTACCCCAGAAAGCTGACATGAGATCTGAGGAACACTCCACATGGGTCAGCTAGTCGGCATAAGAAAGAGTTGGCAGTACCCACGTGAAACTGCTCCAGAGTGTGACTGTAACACCATTCTGTTCATGCAAAGATTTGGAAAACAGATTTTCTGGACAGAACTGGGCCTGACATCTCCACTACCAAGCTGACAAGCCAAAAAAATAAACCTGGTAAAAAGGTACCCAGTGGTTCTGAAAATAGCTCGCTGTCTTTACTGACTGCTAATGATCAAGCCCCGGGCCTAGGCATGCACCAATCAATCAACCAAGGGACAAACATGTGCTTAAAAGTAAGCTAAGTGCTCTGGAGGACACTAGCACATAGAAGATAAAATTCTAAGCCTCAAGGGTTTAAAATCAAGTTTAAAAAATTAGACAGAAATTAAAACAAAGCATGATTGAAGGACTGGTGTGGTAAGAGCCAACAGAGTGGCATAACCTGGCTCTGGAGACCAAAGCAGAGGGGAGAGCCTCCAAAGGGATGCTCAGGGAAGGCTCGTTTCACAGGAGGGAAGGCAACCAGGAGGCTGACAGATTTGGAAATGCAGAGGAAGAGAGGTCCTGAACTAGTCTAGGTGACTCCTGGCCTTGAAGGACAGCTAGGAGTCCCCTTTCCCAGGGGCGCGGGGAGCTTGAAGGAGGAGGAAGTATGTGCAGGAGATGGGGCTGCACGAGGACACCATGGAGGTAGAGATGTGCAAGGCCTGCCTGAGGACAAAGGAAAAGGCTACAGCAAAAAGCTCCTCCAGTAGAGAGCAGGTTGGAAGGCCCTGAATGCCAAGCTAATGAATTTCAACCAGATTTCTCAAATACTGGAAAGCTACTTGAAGTTTTGGCCAACGAGTAACACGATGAATTGTGTTTAAGTCTGTCCTAAATAGACATTTTTACATGAGTCTACACTGCCCACACAATAGAATTAAAAGGGAGAATTTTTCTCAACAATGTTCCAAAAGTTTAAAGACCAGCATGTTTCCATAGATATTTAAATAAAATCATATCACTGTGACTAAGTTTTAGATCACTCAGTAAATCACATATACTTGAGTAAATGCAGCAACCACTGAAAGGTTCATTTTCAACAGCACTGAAAATGACTTTTTAAAGACAAACCCAGTCCTAACTACACCTTACTTCACCCTCCCCCCAAACCTGACTAGGGTCTTTATTTTTGCATTAAGCGTTACAGATTTTCTTATGGACCTGGAAGGAAGAGCTGTTGGTCATCAATCTGGATGGTGCGTATTAATAAGGTCTTTGTTCAGAAAATTTAACTATAGGTTTGATCCTTGGACGAATGCAAAATGAAAATATTGGAGGGGACTTTCCTTCTGCTAATCTGCCAACTAAGCAGTACCATGGACTTTCAAAACTGTCCCTGTGCACATCATTTGGAGAGGCGGTCTCCTCCCTGGTGTCTGGGGCATGGCTGACCCCAGTTTACCCCTGATGGCTTCCCTGGCCTGATCTTGGGCTGCCCTGTGCCGCTCAACTTCCAACAGAGGTTCTGCAATCAAAGGCCCGAGGATGCTCAAATGTAATTTGGGCCGTTTCATACCTTTTAGAGGCTTGTGCCTCAACAAAGGTGACATGACTGCACTCGCTCACTCTCACTGGCTCCAGGCGACCCCAGGACTTTCCCACCTTTGACCCCATAAGCTGTGTAGACGGAGCCCAGAGTTTAAAGCCAAGCTTTAATCTACCCTCAAGTTTACAAAATGATTTTACTCTGACAAGTGATTATCTGGGGAAGGCTGCTGAATATGCTGAAAATGCAGTGTTCGAGGCTGCATTTTATACTTTGATTATCATATAGATGCTAGCACTTAAAACCTGTATGGTGACAGAGCATAACTAGACTTATCATGGTGATCATTTTGAAATGTTTAGAAATACTGAATCACTGTGTTGTGTAACAGGAACTAACATAGTGCTGTAGGTCAACTATACTTCAAAGACATGCAAACAGAAAAACTCATAGAAAAAGAGATCAGATTTGTGGTTACCAGAGGTGGGAGTAGTTAGAATTGGAGGAAGGTGGTCAAAAGGTACAAACTTCTAGTTGTAAGATAAATAAACACTAGGGATGTAATGTACAACATGATAAATACAATGAACACTGCTCTATGTTAAACATGAAAGTTGTTAACAGAGGAAATCCTAAGAGTTCTCAACACATGGAAAAAAATTTTTTTCTATTTCTTTAATTTTGTATCTCTATGAGATGATGGATTTACTGAACTTACTGTGGTAAGCATTTCCTGATGTATGTAAGTCAAATCATTGTGCTGTACACCTTAAACTTATACAGTGTTATATGTCAATTATATCTCAATAAAACTGGAAGAAAAAGCAAAACATAAAAAGATAAAAATAAAAACTATAAACAAGGAACCAAATAAATAGCAATCATATCAGTTAAAGACACTGGATTTTGAAAGTTTTCTGAGCAACTACGAAAGCAAGGAGAAAACCCTGGTTAATAAAAGACCTGCTTTCTAAATCTTAGGACATGTTCAGGCACTCTTCCACAGAAAGTCTAAGATTCCTGCCAGTGTCACAACAGGAAAAGTTGCCAACCAAAAACTGTCAATATGAATGAAAAAGTATAAAGAGAATTTCCCAAAGTAGTAGGGGGGAACAACAACTGCCTGGAAATCTCTAAATCAGTCCCTCCAAAAGCACTGTAGAGTGAGGGGAAATTCTCTAGTTTAAAAAGTAGGGGAAGCTTTCCAATTTAAAGTAAAGTTAAATAAAAAAGTAAAATAGAAGTTAACAATCTCTCCAATGTATTAAAACATTCAGATTCCTAGAGAAAAGCAATATGTAAATATAACGTAGAGGAATTATTAGGGCAACATTTAATTGAAAGATGAAAGAAACCAAATGATCAACAGATCATTTTGGAAACAAGACCGAAGGACTTGGGTTTCTCTTAATTTCTGCCATTCTTTCATTACTGAGCCCTTATGCTTTTAGAGGCACTATGCTTGGCATTGTGGGAGAATACAAAGATGAATTTGGCTTTCAGGTCCCCTCAGTACAGGGACGGGGGGGGGGGACCCCAAATCAAAATCATAAAACACACAACAAAAAGCCATCCCTTTCTGAAACCTGCCTTAAATGTTAAAAGCCATTTTCAGTTCAAAATGCAAAGGTAACTCTTCCCACAGAGAGCTGATTATTTGGATAGAGACATGTGGTAAACATTTCCTAGGGAAGGAGAGAATGAAAAAAGGTCACAGGTCAAAGTCAACTGAGAAGAGCTGCAACATCTCAGCAATTTACAAATTTAAAGGAGAGCAACAGTTTGAAGGGTGGGGATAAACACACCACCTCTATTCATTATAAACTGAGAGTTAAGAGAGAATCTTTTCCTTCTCTGGGGTGAATACCACAACATCTGTTCTCTTGTCATAACAGCAGCTAAGTTGATTTAAGAAAATATTCTCTCTCTCTCTTTTTAAAGCTGTTGGTGCATAATTACACGATTTCTCTTGAGCCTTGGTTTCCTTAAGACGTGTTTATTCTGCACATCTGCTCTCCCCATACCTGATTACACAAAGGTATCATAAATAGCAAACCAACAGGTATAAAGAGACCAGCCCTCAAAACAGATCAAAGCAAACAGCCCGTGGAGTCCTTTGGAAATCTTGGCTGGCGGCTCTTGTAAATAAAAGTGCTTCTAAAGCAGAAAGCATTCAACTACCGTATTTATATAGGACGTGATTGACAGGTCAGTTATTAACTTCATAAAAACACAGTCAATGTTAACTAGCAAGAATGTTTGTTCTAGCTGTTCTATCTGAAGGAAAATGAAATCCAAGATAGAATGGCTTGCTCTCTGTTTCTTTTAAGTATTTATTTTAGAACCGTGCAGTATAAAAGAATGTTTTTTCAAGTCAGTGAACTTAAGCTATTTTGCTTACTGTTCTGGAATTTAAGTATGTTGTTATAATTCTTTAGAAAACAAATGTTACATTTACTGAAGGCAAATTCCAATGGTGCACCATGATCTTTTCAACCCCTTTTTTCAAGAAAAAAAAATTATTCTTTTGAATTACTAAAAATTTTTTTAAAGTACATTAATTAATGTTTCTTCCAGTAACTAAAGTATATCAAATCACAGAATCAAAGAACAGGGTTTCCTCCCACTGCTCTAGAAGAAGGCATGTATGTGTTTCCTGAATTGCCTATGGTAGCAAGTCTAAAATTTGCCAAAAGGGGATAAGAATAAACCGGTCTGTATTTCATTAATAATGTTTTGAGGGCTTCTCTTTATTATGAATACATTCTGTTTGATCATTCACTTCAATATTACAATGCAGTACCTTTTATTTTTTTTAATTCTTTCAAAAAATAACATCAGTTATATGCAGATATATGGTCAGGATATCTTCAAAACCCACTTCTGTGTGCAAGGACTTTCATCCTTGAGGCTTAATAAAGTTAATCCCACCCCTATCCCAGTGGAAAGTAACACAAATGTCAGCCTATGTTTCTCCAACTTGAAGAGCAACTTTATAATAGATTTAAGCAACTCTATGGCAAAGAAATTCAAAACCTTGCATCTATCCAATCTATATAATCATTCTTCTATGAAATGATTTTCTTTTAAAGTAACAAGGAAGAAATACAAGGAAAAGTTGGGAAGAAAAAAAAAACCCAAATTTTGCTTTTTTGAATCAATCGGCCAGTACTTTTAAGACTGAAATTATATAAAGTTGGCATTTCCCAGCCAAATAAATGCTTATGAAGTGGACTGTGTGTTTATGTGCATGTTTGTTTATACATGTTTAATATCCTCAGGACTGAGAGTTCTTCCATGTAAACATAAGTTTTGTTAAATGCCTCTTCAATTAAATTTAAAGGCTATTTGTTATCAAAATGTTTCACTCTTAGCGAAGGCTGTCATTATGAGAGCTAAATACCAAACACAAGAGCAAACCAAAAATCCCCAGAAAGTCCATCCTTGCTCATCAGTACGTTTAATGCACCACAATCCTGTTTTCTTCAGCACTCCTACCAGCAACAATCTTTCAGAACACAGAATTCTTACGAAATAAATACTCAGCCTTAGAACATGCCCTGGCCTCCTCCACTATCCACCCCTCCCCCTTCCCCCCCCCAGCAGGACTATATTTTCAAACTAGAATATTTGTTTTGACAGACTTCTGCTTGCTTAATTCTCTGGCAAAGGACTGCTTGTTGCGCCCCTAGCCAGTAATGAACATTTTGCCAGAAATATGCAACTTTTCGCACAACAAGAAGAGGGAATTAAAACAAAACAAAACAAAAAACTGCCGGCAGAGACTTCCAGAATTGAAGATAAAAGCAGGCACGCTGGATGAACAGAATCCTTTCCCTTAACATATCATAATTTCCTCTTGTTTTCCCTGCTTCTCGCTATCAGGAGGAAAACCTTCATTTGGCGTTTTCACATACCTTCTCTACACTATATAAAGCAATGAGAAACTATTCCCTAAATCTTGGTTTCTAATTAAAGAATCACTTATCCAAATGAAAAATGTAGGTTAGCTAATCCTACTCAGAGAGTAAATCTCCAAAACAATTTCTTAATAATAGTTTATCAGGAAAATTAAAATCCATTTA
This sequence comes from Eschrichtius robustus, assembly GCF_028021215.1. NCBI lineage: Eukaryota > Metazoa > Chordata > Mammalia > Artiodactyla > Eschrichtiidae > Eschrichtius > Eschrichtius robustus. The sequence continues at coordinate 35,996,286 of NC_090838.1, forward strand.
ACTTGTTTAATCCAGTGGAATACTTCTCTTTCATGATTTTTCCAGTTACACTGAAGGACCTCACACTCAAAAACTTAACAGTGCAACATGGCTCCAACTTCCCCCTCTGGGCTCAGAAGGGTTGGGCGGGATATCTCACACTCACGGCAGAGAGCTTAGGGTGTGGGTGAAGTGCCTCTTTCTACAACTACCCAGATTCTTGGGAGGAGTGGCCCACAGAGTAGATTTCCTGCATGGGTGGAGTCAGACACTTTCCAAAAAAACAAAACAAAACAAAATACTCATGGACCTTGAAAGGGGGGCACAGGGGAACTGACAAACATGTCCCAAAGAATATCAGACTGTCGAAATAATCTCTGCTGAGAGATCCTCTTTCTCCACACATCATTTAAACAGTGATGCCCCCAGGAGCCTATCCTCACCCGTCTGGGTTCTCTCATTCACTTTCTGGCATAAAATACCATCTCTCACGGACAACTCCTTTGTCCAGCCCAGAGCTCATTCATATGCTCCAGACCCAGGATATTGAACTGCTTGATGAGTATGTTCCATTGGATGTCCCTCAGGCATCTCAAAGCAGATACAGTAACTGAACTCAGTATCTCCCCCATCCATCACCTATCTGTTTTTCCTCCTAAATCTTCACCTCTGTAAATGGCACCATCAGCCCCAGACACTGTCCCAAGCCCCAAATCTGCCATCATCTCATTATCTTTCCTCTTCTGTGGTCTCCTCATTTTTCATTAAATACTGTTAAACTGACTGCCTTAATATCTCTAATCAACATGCCCTTCTCCACTGTCCTTGCCTACCCTCTTTCTGACCTGCACTCACCTCTCACCACCCAGTTTATCCAGAGTTTCCCAAAGTGTGTTCCTTAAAACATAGTTCTTTGTAAACTACTCCATAAAAAGGATTCCATAATTCAACATTTTAAGCGAGTAACTATACTGTGACTGGAAAGTCACAATACCTATCAGCATATTAGAGTCTTCAAGAAATCCTGGATTGAACAAACGTGTTCACACCAACCCTTTACCGCTGTCATCTGTCCTCCTGGCTCCCTTTTCTTCCTCTACTGTTTTCTTGGCTAACTTCTACTTATCCTTCAAGCTCAGGCCCTGATTCTTATAGGAAGCCTCCTCTGACAGCAGGTACCCATTCCTACTCTGCGCTTCCAAATCTCTCCTTGCATGCCTCTATACAGAACATTCATGTCAACGGTGTGTACTTTCCTGTATGTCTCCTTCCCTTGACTGTGAGACCCTTAAAGGAAAAGACTTTGACTCATTTATATTTCAACGCCTAGCACATTACCTGGCGTGTAGCAACGGGTGAATAAACACTGCTGAGTAAATGAATGGCAATAATAGCAAAATGTATTATCATTTACTCTATGCCAGGCACTCAGTCCCCTTGCATGTATTAATTCACTTACTCCACCCCAAAGCCCTGTGAGGTGAGTGCTAGTTGTTTCCCCCATTCGATACATGTGGCAACTGAGGCAGAAAGAATGAATAAGTTTTATTATTTCTCCAATATGATCTTACTTTCTTATCTCCAGCAGGGTAAATACCAGTAATTTTAATCTACTTCTTAGGAAAGAGGATGTGATAAAACCAGTGGAAAGCTGTTTGGCAGGACATTGTTACTTTTAGAAATATTGTATATTACAGAACAAAAAGCTTTAATGTAATGGAAAAATAACTGGATTAGGAGTCATATCTGAATTTGACCACCAGCTCTGCTTCATACTAGATATGAGACATATAGCAAATTAATAATATAAATTCCAAGTGTGTTATTTAGAATGAGGACAATAATACTTATTGAGTATTCCAAACAAGGATTACATGACATAAGTATATGAAAGTCCTTTGCAGCTTTTATGTTATAAAGTTGGGTATACTGATGCTATTACCTTCACAAACAATACCATGGAATGATATCTGACTCCCCCTATACCAAGTGTTTATAATTGATTACTGTATATTTTTAATTTTTATTTCCCTTGTGGATAAACTGGTCCAAATAAGTGGAAAAGTTTTCAATCTACATAGAGATTTCTACTGAAAGTTTAAAAACTTTCTACTAAATTGAACCAATCAAACTACATCTGTTTTGAGGCTCACAGTATAAACTGGGAAATAACGAAAATCACTGAGAATTAATAAAAAAAAATCTTGACAAAAGTCTTAAAAATTTCAACAAAACCATGACCAGCACAACTGACTAAATTATCTACACTGTAGAGACTGTCTACACTCTACTGTCACTAATGGAATCTTATATAATATAACCAGTGCTCTCAGCCCTACAAACTATGAACAGCTCAATAGATAAATCTCAATAAGCCTCCACATCAAACAGACTGGAAGAAATCAAAAGACTGCTGAGCTAAGCCAGACCAGGCTGATATTTTGGTTTATTGGTTAACTGTTATGTTTGGAAAGGCATAAAGCTTAATTGCGAGGCTTGAGGTGTATGTCAAAAATGCCTGACTTAAGTAGAAATTCTGATCATAGCATCTGTCACTAGTTAAAATACATGGAGCTCTTAATCCAGGATGTTTTTTGTTGTTTATATTTTCAATAAATGAAAATAACCCAGTCACATGGTGACTAAATATGAGTCATTGTTTCAGCATTTTGAGAAGGGTTTTTAAATCCCAGGTGTAAATTAGGGAGTAACACTGTTGTTAATCCAAGCCATGTGAAAGTTAAAAAGGGGGGAAATCTGGTTTAGTTTATGACTTCTTGTGGTATTAACCATAGGTTTCTCACAAATATTAATGAATACAACACTTTGAAACACTATATGGAAAAGTGAAATCCAGTGGTGTTATTTGGATATTTTTACCATTTTCTACTGAATAACTAACTCCATTTGGCTGAACAAGCAACAAAAGTAAACATTTCTTAAAGGCCCTAGGAGAAATAATTTCTTCTAGCAAAGGTCCAGTAAAGGTTTCAGTAAAAAAACAGAAAATGAGGTCTTCATCACTGCCTTGCCCTCGTTTTCACTGCTACCAAAGCTACTCAGCTATACCTAACCAATCTGTACTTACACAGTGCTTTAGGATATACATCAAACTTAAAACACAATCCCTCCCCTTAAGAACTTGGAATTGATTTGAGAGTACCTAACTAATTCATAAGAAGCAGTACCAACACAAGAAAGAGACGGCACACATCATTTGGGGTACACCAGGAAGAGGCCTAAGGAAATGGAGACCAGTGAGTGCTGGGATGACCAGTTTATTCGTTCAGTTAATTTAAAAACAATTCTCACTGAAAGAGAGCCTCCTATACACCAAGCATCACTACACCAGGCCCTTTATGAGCATTACCATGCTCACTCCTCACAGCAACTTGGGAGGCAGATCCTAGTATCATCCCCAGTATACGATGATGCTGAGATAAAGAAAGTGAGGCTCAAGGGACTAAACTTGCCCAAAGTCAGAGCCAGAAGTTAAATCTAGAGCTGCCTAACTCAACATGCATTTTCTTAGCAACATCAATAGATCATTTCTTTGCCTCCTATGTAAGGCAGACCCTTTACAAGGTACTGGGGCCAAAACGGGCACCAGACACAGGCCCTGCTCTCAAGGAAGCCATAGTCAGGTCAGGGAAAACTTCCTAGAGGAAAAAAGATAACAGGTTGAATCTCAAAGGATGGGAAAAATCAGCATACGATAAGTAGATGAGAAGGGACAAGCATTTTAGGAGCAGAAAAAGCATGAATAAAAGCAACAAAAAGGAAAATCTCAAAGGAATGGTAGGCAGATTAGCTTGATTAGAGTATATGTATTTGTTGGTAGAAGTTTAATAAATATTTGTGGGTTTGACTAACAGGAGATAAGGTGAAAAGGGCAGGTTCAAATTATATAGGGCCCTGAAAGCTAAGCTGAAGAAAATACAATTAACCAACAAATAATGTGGGCAAATGTTCAACCGTATTAGTAAGAAAAGCAATATAAATTGAAACAACATGGTAATTCCCCCACACACACATTCTTTTAAATTTGCATTAAAAAAAGAACAATACCCACTACTAGAAAGATTATATGTGCTGGCAAATTTGTAAATTGATATCTTATTTAAAAGAAGTCTGGCTATCAGTTTCATGGAATGTTTATATTCCTTAACTCTGCTTCCATTTCTGATCATTTATCCCAAAGAAATAATCCGAAAAACATGGGCGAAGCTAAAATGTATGAGGTTATTCCCTGTACCACTTTGCATAGTGTGGAAAAATAAGATGGACTGTAAATGCTCAATGGTAGAGAGTTGGTTAAAACAAAACAAAAAAAGGTTTAACAAAAAGCACAAAGGCTAATCAAAGGGGCAGAGACCTTAGACCATGGGCAACAGAGAACTAATGAAAATTCCTGAGTAAGAAGGTGACATGAGGAACCTTTTTCAAGATTAATTTATCAAGAAATCTGACAATATATAAAAAGAATCTGAAGACTAGTTATATTACTTTGTTGCCAAGAAATCACACCAAGGAGAATCTATCCATAAGAAATAACCCTACATGTTAAAACACTTCCTAAAATAAAGATACTCACCACGCCATTATTAAAAATATTTTAAAAACTAGGAGAAAACTAAATATTTAATAGTAAGAGAATTATTAAGTTAACCATGATTTGTCCATCATAAGGAATGTTACTTAAAAATGCTAGAGGGACTTCCCTGGTGGCGCAGTGGTTAAGAATCCGCCTGCCAATGCAGGAGACACGGGTTCGAGCCCTGGTCTGGGAAGATCTCACATGCCGCAGAGCAACTAAGCCCGTGCGCCACAGCTACTGAGCCCGCATGCCACAACTACTGAAGCCCGTGCACCTAGAGCCTGTGCTATGCAATAAGAGAAGCCACTGCAATGAGAAGCCCACCACAATGAAGAGAAGCCCCCGCTCGCTGCAACTAGAGAAAGCCCACGCACAGCAAGGAAGACCCAACACAGCCAAAAAAATAAATAAATAAAAATAAATAAATTTAAAAAAATGCTAGAAAGAGTGGTACACAAAACCAAGAAAAATCATTACATTTCAATTTAATTAGGGGTGGGGGCAAGAAGAGATTTCCAGAGAAAGAAACCTCCATAGAAAATGCCATGAATCCCCTGGAATTCAATTTTCATGGCTGAACCAACCAGTTTGGCAGTGCATGGCAGCACAATGTTGAAGGCAGTCAGGGCTGAAAACATGAAGAAAAAGAACAAGCAAGTATTTGAGAATGATATGCCCATCTGTAGAAAGGGCTACAACTTATAAATGATCATCTGGCAATTGAAATACGTTTTCCAAAGACATAAATATTATAAATGGTGGCACTGCAGATAACCCACAGAAAATATATTTACTTCCCCTTTGAAACACTATACTTTTACAATGATAAAATGTTAAAGCCTATGTTATTGCAGTATTAGTAACTAATCGAAGCAAGAGAACACCATTGAAAGAGAAGTTCTCTTTCACTTCCCTAAAATGTTGACGCTTAAGGAAAATTAAGTTGGCTTAATTAAAAGCAGAAAGGAGACAGAGATGATGACTTGTGGTGTGTTTCTGGGAAAAAGGGGGCGTTCACCACCGTCAGAGGCCAGTGACGCTGTTCTATTAGTACAGAGAATTTCATTTCCAAATACAGATAGGGGAGGCATATCACTAATACTGCCCTCTTGTTTACTGGTCATGAGCTGAATCATTGCTTGCCCCACAGATAGAACAAAGGCAAGATAAAGAAATGGTCGCATGAGTCTTTCCTGCCTAAATGGTAGAAGAACTGGGATGGGAAGGAGGAAGGGTCTAGAAAGGATGAGTGTGTGAAAAGTGTGAGCTCTGCAGAGGCGCACTTACGCAGTGGCAGGGAAGAGAGGAAATGGGAGGAGTGGCACATGCAGGCTCTCCCCCCAAGAGAGAGGAAAGGAGCTAACAGAGTACTCATGGCTTTCCACCTTGCATTACAGTTGAGTTGAAGTCTTAGCTCACTTCTTCCACTATTCTTCAAATACATAGACCATATTTTATAAATGTCTATACTCCTCTCAGTGCTCAGTCTTGAACGTAGTAAGCATGTTTGTTGAATAAATGATGAAGAAAAAAAAATGTTGGACCATCTAAACAGACCACCAACTATAAAAATGAAACCAGTGGCCTAGAAGGAGGGCTTGGATTGTAGGGCGTGAAAATGGGGATCAAGTGAATTAAAGGGAGGAAGTGTGTAACTGACCATTTATATGTATCTAAATCAGTTGTTCACAAGAGTCATCACAGAGATGAAGAGAAGAAAGACAAAGATGTATTAGGAGCAATGGATGGCTCTAGGAATGTGTTTATAGAGTAGAAAATTCTAGGGCTTCCCTGGTGGCGCAGTGGTTGAGAGTCTGCCTGCCAATGCAGGGGACACGGGTTCAAGCCCTGGTCTGGGAAGATCCCACATGCCGCGGAGCAACTGGGCCCGTGAGCCACAACTACTGAGCCTGCGCGTCTGGAGCCTGTGCTCCGCAACAAGAGAGGCCGCAACAGTGAGAGGCCCGCGCACCGCGATGAAGAGTGGCCCCCGCTCGCCGCAACTAGAGAAAGCCCTCGCACAGAAACGAAGACCCAACACAGCCAAAAATAAATAAATAAATAAATAAATAAATTTATAAAAAAAAAGAAAATTCTAGACCTCCAAGATTTAGCACCTGGATCAGACTTATTGATCCTTGTCAAATGTAGCCAGTCTGACCCCATCTTCTGCTGAGCCGGGCTGGTCTGCTCTGACCTAGACAGACTCTTGTTCCACTTCTATAAAGGCAGTTTGTACAGAATAAAACGCTAACAGTTTGGAAAGACAGAAAAGAAAAAAACCTGGCAGATAGAGAAAGAGAGATTGTTCAAGACAGTTGGCCTAATTTGAATTCAGAGGCCCCAACATTAAAATACTATGCTCAATTTAAATAGAATAGGGATTTTGGGTTAATAAATTAAAATAATTAAGTACCAATTCCAATAAACTTAGAAAGATCATTTGACTTCACACCATTTGGCCCTACAATAACAAAATCAATGTTGTAATATACATTGGTCAAATTCCAAAGTGAATTAGAGTTTATAATAAAAAACAGAGTTAACATTCTGTTAGCTTGTTAGAGATTAGCTATGAATCAGGGAGATATTTCATATTGCAGAGCAGCATTTTCTGACTTAGAAAGTCATTGTATTTTATTCAGCATCTCTATTTTAAAGCTCTACAAAACTTTTTTCATGTGTGAAGACAAAACTTTGTTCCTGAGCGAGAATTTTATAATGAAGGCTTGCCTTCAGAAGCGAATTATACAGAACCACATATCCAGACACTTTTACTACGTCATATCTTTTAAAAATTATATGGAGGAATTGCACAAATAAAGGAAAAAAATACACTTTCCTATTAGGCTAAAATACTCCATATATTATTATTTATCTTCCTAACATTTTCACAGCTTTTGAGATAGCCTAGAAGAATGTAGCAGCAGACATCATTAGTCACCTAACAAAAATCCATTCCCTCATCCCATCCTTCCTTTAACAGTATTTGACTTTGGTTGGGTATTCACCCTTCTCTGAGTAGTCATATGCTTCAGGGAGGGCTGACACCAACCCCAGATCCAACTGGAGAATCCTAATTAGTCTAAGCTAATTATGGTGGATCCATTTCCCTTGTCAGGGATAAGCTGGGGCATACTAAGATGTTAACTCTGCCAAAAAGATGTTAAGGAAAGTCTGTAGAGTGTGGAGTTGACAGCATGGGAACACATACAAGAGGTGGTGCTGTCATTCTTAAAAAGAAATAGGGATGCCACAAGGCCACTGAATATTGCATCTACTACATCTAGATGTGATGGCTGGAACTGTGGCCATCTTGAAACCATGAAGGACGCTTGCCTGAGGCCAATGCCTTCACATCCAGGATGGCACAGCAAAAAACTGAAAGAACCTGGGTCTCTGATGACGTCATCAACCTGGAACGAATCAATCCCCCTTAAAACTTCTTGGTTATATGTGAGATAATAACTTTTCCTTATTGTTTAAATTTTGATTTGGGTTTTCTGCTACTTGCAGCCAAAAGCATTCTAACTGCTTCAAGTCTGAATTATTTCAAGCCTCTGTTTAAATATTAACAAATGAAGCTGTTATTTGGGAGATGAAGGACAACAACAGGGTATGCTGCTAGCAAGACATACAGACCAAAGGTACAGAACTCAGCCGTCCTAGTAGATCCTAAGGCCTTACCTATTATATTTCAGAGCTGGCTACTGTTCTGTTCCCCTCTCCCTACCTGCCTTTCCAACACACACACACACACACACACACACATACATACATCACACCCTGATGGGCTTGGTACTGACCTTGCTGATCAGTTCATCAACCAGGGTGTAGGCCCTATTTCCCCCATTATCAATGATCAAGGCTTTGGGAAAATGGACGTTATCTTCTTCTGACAAAATGGTAGAAGAAACTGATTTAGGATATAAAGTTCATTCTCCCAAAGAGGCACTTTATTTATGTATTTTAAATTTTTTTAATAAATTTATTTATTTATCTTTGTCCGCGTTGGGTCTTCGTTGCTGCACATGGGCTTTCTCCAGTTGTGGCGAGCGGGGGCTACTCTTTGTTGTGGTGCGCAGGCTTTTCATTGAGGTAGCTTCTCTTGTTGCGGAGCATGGGCTCTAGGCGTGTGGGCTTCAGTAGTTGTGATGCGCGGGCTCAGTAGTTGTGGCTCGCGGGCTCTAGAGCGCAGGCTCAGTAGTTGTGGTGCACGGGCTTAGTTGCTCTAAGGCATGTGGGATCTTCCTGGACCAGGGCTTGAACGTGTGTCCCCCTGCATTGGCAGGCAGATTCTCAACCACTGTGCCACCAGGGAAGTCCCCAAAGAGGCACTTTAAATATAAGATTTTAAAAGGTCTAAAATTATGAAATTTTCATTGATTCATATTTATTTACCACCTACTATATGCCAGGATACCATTTTAAATTTATATCTGGTGGACTTCCCCAGATATAAATTCCCCAGATACAAGTTCTTTAACTTGGGGAAATACTGCATGTTATATCCCACTCTTGAAGAGACACAAAAACCACTGTAGTGTATTAAATGTTCTGAGAAGTCCTGTCATAAAGAAATTTTTATTTAATCCAGCATTTCCAAAACTTACTTGACTTTATAATTTACTTTTCACTAAATATCTTTTTAATATCTTAAGGAAGCTAGTAATCCTTAAAACATAAGGCATATTCCCCTCTAATATAGCCACCACTCAATTTAGAAGTAACAAAAAGAATAAATGCTGAAAAAAAACCATACCAAGCTGGAACCGAGCTTTAATAATCTACAGAGAGTATCAGTTATTCCTAAGTAACTTTATTCCAGGGTCTTGCATCATATTCTCCAATACTACCAGCGGGGGACACAGAATGCAATCACTTCTCAACTGATTCCTAAAACAATGCCTTTATCATGGAATACTCCAATACTAAAACTTATAAATGATTCATAATGTTGTGTAAAATTCAAACCAGTCTCCTTGGCTTATTTGTTTTACTCATTGATATAGCCCCAGAACATGGTTCAGTGCTTACACAGAATAGATGGTCAGTGAATCCTTGGCTCTAGGAATAAATGACTAAATGAATGAACGGATGAATATTTCCATCATGTGCTTTCAGTCCTGGTCTGGTTTATCTTCTAACTTTCTCAGACATATACAACATGTGTTCCAACCTCGATATCTTTGTTCATGCCTATATAACCTTATATGCAACATCCTCGTCTTTACCCATTCAAATCCTACCCATTTTTTCAAATCCAGATTAAGCCTGACTCCTGCACGAAGCCCGACCTCATCCTCCTCTGACCCCCTCATCCCTTGACAATATCAGAGTTTGATACTCATTTTTCCTAAGCTAGCTCACATGTTGGTCTTCTCTCTCAGTAACTGATAAAATCCTTGAAATCCAAGACCATGTCATAAACTACTTTTGTGCATATTAGAGTGGCAAGGCACATAGTAAATATTCAATGAAAAAATTTTATTGATTGTATTTTATTAAAAGTTTGGTGTGTAACAAGAATAGTTCAAAATTCCTGGAATTTCTAAACTATCCATTACTAAAATCAATAGCTATAAGGACCAAGTTCTGAATAAAGAAGAAATACTATCCAAGTTCTAAAGAAACTGTTCCCTCTGGTTTTAACCTCTTTGACTCCATTTTCTCATTTGGAAAAGAGCTCTGTGGTATTTCTCTACAGGTATTGAATGAGCAACAAATACTGCTTGTAAAACCCCTGATAAATGAAGACTTTATCTCAGAGTCCTGGAAGAAATCCTGACGTCCTAAATTATGTAATCCTGGTATTACATTATATTAGTCTGGTTCATATAAAATGTAAGCTACAAAAATACCAAAGCTAAGAAAAAATATTTACTCATGCTTTTACTGAGATGCAGAAAGAGGATGCACGCATTGCCAAAATTCCATAGAACATGCTCAAACTAAAGCAACAATGCCTTAGTTATTAAAGAAGGCAATGGCCTGAAGCAGTACTTAGGAACAAAGATTACTTCGTCCCCGCAAGAGTCAATATTTAAGAACACAATGACTAATTCCCACTTCAAGTTCATGAACATATTTCTTTTTAAGAGCTTCTTTTTGGTTAAAATTTTTATTTGTGGTTTTCCTACCTGTGATCCATGAACCTAAGAATGAACAAAAACTTGAAACATGAAACTCTCCAGTAGGCCAAAGTGTCAGAATAGACTTAATTCTGATTTTAAGAACTTCTCAACAAGGGTTACACAAGACTTGTACTTAACTTCTCAGTCTCCAAGAATACACATTTACCTACTCTGCCTAAAGAACCAGATCGAATGTTCTGTAAACAACTGTGGAAGACGCATGAACGATACCTCCAGACCGTATCAAAACACTGGGGCTCTTAGCTTAATTTCAAATTATTTGAATCCAAACTAGTATTATTGTTGCTAATAGAAACTCCATTTATAAATAATCAGCTAAAATTTTTAAATGTTCTAGTTGAGCTTACTGTAAGCTAAAAGTAACCATTATTTCCAGCACTAGCTGTGTGACCTTGAGCACCTCAATTTTCACATCTGCAAAATGAGAATGGGACTGGATGGCTACTTATGTCCTCTCAAATATAAAAACTAATATAATAATGGTTATTATTATAATCATTATTAAATATATGAATGAAAATTATAAGCAGAGATTTGGAAAAACATTAGGTTAAGCCTAGAAGACATCATACAATAGACAAAGATTATCACAAAACCCCCAAATCCTCTCCCCATAGCACCAAACTATCATCAAATACCAGAGTTTTATAGAGGTAAATAAATGGCTTACTGGCCACACTGATATCCTATTGGGGGTAATAAAAAGGTCTTAAAATCAACTTGCCACATGGAACATGTGAGAGTCCTGGCTCCACACTGAGACTCTGGTGAAGTGCCTCATTTCCCACAGTCTCAGGATGTAAAATCTAAAGCCACACTCTCAAAAGTGACTCACTGCTCATAAGGGGCTGTGTGTGCTGGTGGGTAAATCCGCATGTGCTCTGCAGATGTAGCTGGATTTGGGTTCTAGTTCTACCACTTTCTAGCTGAATGACCTCGGGCAAATAACTCAATCTCACCAACCCTAGTTTATTCCTGTGTGAAATTAGAATGACTCTATCCACTCTGCAGGACTGTGATGAAGGCTAAAATAGACACTTATAAAGAATTTGGCACATGCCAAGCACGCAAATAGGCGCTAAGGATATGCCATCTCCCTTCACAACTTCTCCATTCCTTTTACACGAGTGGAACAGAGACTCTAGCGCCGCAGGTAACTGCCATATTCTTCATTAGACTGTCCGTTTCCCTAGGGCCAAGAGTATGTCTGATTCATCTTTGGATCCCAGTGCCCAGCAGAGGGCCCAGAGTGAAAATGCAATATAAATGCTTGTTAAATGGAGAAGACGAGAACCCATTGGGTCTGAGGATGTTAAGGTTATCCTGGCCACAGTCAAAAGAAAATTCTGATCTTCAGTTTGGCCAAATAGGCACTTGCTACAAACTACTATGTAGTTCAAAGCAAATAAGCTATTCTGAATTCTAATAATTACATTCTCTAAAATTTAAAAACCTAGTTGTCCTACAGCTCCCAATTTTAGTTTTGAGAATCCAATTCTTTCCTAAACAATGGAGTGGGTAACCACAAAAACTTGTGGAATCTCTTTTCCTAGAAAACATGAAGAACAGGAGAGAAGCCAATCTGTCTGGAAACTGCTTCAAAATCTGTCTCTAAGCAGGGGCTAGACTAGACTAGATGTCCCTCAGAGGATCCTTCCAGACTCACACCACTAAGACGTTAAGGGAAATAACTAAAGCAATTCTCTGTTATTTGTACCCTGGAAAATAAAACAAATACAATTTAACATCTCCTAACATAGTCATTAGAAATAATTTTACTTGGACCTGGTGATCCTTTTACAAACATTTTCCTCTTAAACTGTATTAAATCATCCTAAGCTATTAATTTGAATATGAGCTCTCTCTAACAAGACAGAATTGAGATTGTACTTAACACTGAAAACAAGATTATTATTCTTTTGTTCCTCTTTTTCAACCTACCTGTTTCCACGTACCCCAAATCTACTCATCCCCAAAGCTTTATAAGAAACACAGTCCCCCCAAGTGCTCCACTCAACTCTCCCACTAGTGAATTTCTAACGCAGCCATTATTCAGACCACATTGTGCAGCTAATTACTGTATGTTGTCCTCTATTTGTATCTGCTTCACAACAGATGACAATTCTCGTTTCCCTAGCTGAAACGTAAGCTCCTTGAACAAGGTCCACCTTTTATATTTCTCATGGACTCCTCCACCGTGTCAATATTGAGTTCATGACAAATGCTTACGAATTCTTATTGGCCGACTGATTTAAAATGAAGAGAGAACAAGAGCTATAGAACACTCTGTACACTGAGCACCTGTATGAAGCTTTGGCAAAGTCTAAAATAAAGCTTTTCAGACTACTACATGTATATTGATATTTGTTCTTTACCTGGGAATAGAACAGTTGAAGATTAATACAAAAAGGGGCTAAAGAGAAAGACCTAGAGTTAAAGATCACACTGGTTTAGCTCCTGCCCTGTAAGGAATGAGGAACTACCAAGAAGAGCCCACTCACAGTGCAGATGGAGGCTATTTTGGAATGCCCAGCACACTCCCCACATCACAGAGCTGAGTAGCTTCTGATTCTATCAATACAAAGGATCAATTACTCATTCTGTCGGGCCAAGCCAGTCCGGGGGTAATAAATAGAAAGGAAAGGAGCTTTAGAAAATTTAAATGTAATACCATTATTTAAAACAAACAAGTGAAACATGTTTTCTCATTCTTCATAATCCAAAAGACACATCTAGAACAAGGCTAGTGAGCTCTAGAGTCCAATCATTTCAAGCATACTCTATATACTTATAAATGGGAAAGAGGCAGAACCTCTGCTCCTTTCTTTATACATGAAACGGGAACTTCTTGTCCCTACTACCAAGCAGGTACTGTTCTAGGCACTGGGAACATAGCAGTTTACCAAACTCATAATTCTAGTAACAATTACGTAAAGCCCAGCTTAGTATTTGACAGAAATAAAGAGACTTCAAGGATAGTCCAAATCTCTTATCTTAGAGGAGAAAACCAAGGCCCAGAGAGGTTAACTAACTTGTTTCAGTTGGTTATGGCGGGTCTATGGCAACAAAGCCAGGAGTAGAAACCAGATTTCTCATCTCTCATCTAGTAACAAAATTTGCTTATTCAGTATGCAAGTATTTCTGGCCATTACATGCCAGACATTATGCTAGGCACCAGGCATACAAAAATAAGGATAAGATACTGACCCTGTACTCCAAAAGCACAGGGGAACTGTAAGACAATGAGATGAGTACAATAATAGAAGTGGTAACAGAGAAAAAGCAAACTACATCTCTAATTGCATAGGACTTCCAATATTTTAAAAGAAAATCAACTGTTACTAGTTTGTTTTATTCTCCCTACAGCCCTATGAGTACAGAACACAGATCTTATTATTCCTGGTCTATAGATGGAGAAATTGAAGTGCAAAGCGGGTAAGGGAGTCTATTAAGGTCATCTCCAGTGGTAGCAAAATGCTTAGAAACCAAGTCTGTTTACTCCAGGATAGACTATTTTTCCACTAGATGGGAAAGGCAGATGTTCTTTTTCTGTCCAGTTCCCTTCTGATCAAGAGCGCACATTTGCAAGACTGTGCGCAGAACAATCTGTGGCTGTGAAAGTAGACTTCACTGGCCTATGAGGTCTCATTGGCTGAGTTTAGTTATTCAATGGTTGAGTAACCAACCAATAAGACATCATTATTACTAGCATTCTTACAGTGTCCATGATACATACACAGAATAGAAGCAAAAGGCGCTGCCCACGGGGAGTTAATATTGTAGCGGACAGGTATATAAACATTTCACCCAAAAGTGACATGATTAAACAAACTACAGCTAGAAGAATCATTACAAATAATGGCAAGTTTAAGACACTAAAGGTTTTGCAGAGCAAATCTAGTGGGTGCTGCCGAGAAATATACTCTTTAAGGGTTAAACAAAGAACAGAAGCCTTGTATATATAATGATATATACTAACCTTCAGGTTATTGAAATAAAAACTCTTACCAAAAATGCTTATCACATTAAAAATAATTAACTTTTGAATACCTTCATTTCACTTTTCAGCTTTATTCAAGACAATTATATGAATATTCTATTTCCCTCTTTCTAGGAAAGTTATATATTTTGTAACCTTTCCTATTTAAGAGGAATGAATTTATAATGGAGGTTCACATCAGCAAGCTGTGGCAAAGAGATTGCAACAGTGTGGTTTCATTGTGCCATTCCTCCACCCTCCTTCAGATGCAACCTACATAAAATGAATCTGATCATTTTCTCCTGTATAAAGTAAAATTTGTATACACATCCAAGAATCACTCACTTCATAAAAAGTAAAAGGGAAAAAAAGCATTTCTTCATTTGCGAGTTCAGTTTTAAACATTAATTTCACTTGTTTGATAACCTCATATTTTATTTATACACTATTTATCATGGCCTTATAATATGACCAAACTGTTTTAAACCTCAGCACTTTATTGAATTATTAACAAAATAAGCAAAGCTAAAAAGAAACAAATATTAGTGATTTCAAACTAGTGACAGGAAGAATTTATTTAGGAACCAGCTAAATAGTAAAACTTACAATCAGCCTTTCAAAGGAATAATGTTACCATTATTAGAAATACAACTCAGCTAAAAAAAAAACTCTCTAGTATTTCCTTAGTATACTCAAGGAATTCACACTTACAGCCAACTGCTTTCCATTTAAATATTTATTGAATTTTATAGGGTGATAAATAGCAATTTAAATAACAATTCAGAACTACCAGTAGATTTCATTAGATTTACCAACAGTGCATCATAAAATTATTTCATGATATTTTCTCATTCCTAAGACTTAGTTCCATCACAAGAAAATATATTTTAATAAACAAGAGCTTAAAACCTGACTTAAAAGTGTGATCATCAGGGGCTTCCCTGGTGGCGCAGTGGTTGAGAATCTGCCTGCCAATGCAGGTGACATGGGTTCGAGCCCTGGTCTGGGAAGATCCCACATGCCGCAGAGCAGCTAGGCCCGTGAGCCACAACTACTGAGCCTGCGCGTCTGGAGCCTGTGCTCCGCAATGGGAGAGGCCGCTATAGTGAGAGGCCCACGCACCGCGATGAAGAGTGGCCCCCGCTGGCCGGAACTGGAGAAAGCCCTCACACAGAAACGAAGACCCAACACAGCCAAAAATAAATAAATAAATAAATTTATTAAAAAAAAAAAAAAAGTGTGATCATCAACTTTTTTAGGCAGGAGAGGAATAGGGCCTGATTTATCTCTAGAGCATCAAGAGAAAGACCACTGGGCCAAATCAGATATAGTAAATGAAGTTAAGAAATGATTAAGCATGCAGCGACAGTGACATCTAGTGTTAACAACTGCAAGCCACTAGACTAACACTAAACCCTCCTAAGTGCTAAAGAAACAGCTATTCAAAGCTTCTCTTCTTTAAAAAACAAACAGAACTTGTGCATTGTATCTAAAAATTACTCATAATCAAAATATTTCAGTAAGTTTTTTTCCCAGATGTTAAAAAAAACCTTAAGAGGAAAATGTCTTGGAGAGTAAACATAACACCGAAGACCTAAAAGTAAAAAGCATTGTTTATTCTGTGTGACCAACATCCGTAACTGCTCCCCTTGGTTAGAGGTTAATGTAAAAGTAATCTGGGACATGTCCCGATGAGTGTACTATAAACATTTAAACTTCCAGTTACTATAAAAGCAAAGATATTGCACAAGCTAGTAAGTGATGACACATCAAGAAAAAGCAAATATAGGACATTTCAGGAATACGTGAAGAAGATGTAAATCAAAAACAAAACAAAACAAAAAAACGAACTTTAGCTGTTGCACTGAGAAACAAGCTCTACATTTCAGCCCTTGCTACTCTGATATATATATTTTTGCTGCTTTGAAAGGTCCACTTATTAAACAGTAGATATTTTTGCCCAAGGGCTTAGAATTTGGCAGCATAGGTTAATTTACCATAGTATTTTTACAGTTTTATGCTCTAGATGAATCTATAAAAGTAAGCAAAATTCCAAAAATTATTTTTGGCCAGGACAATATTTTGTAAAAAAGTAAAGTTAGCGTTAGATGAAGCTTACCTATTTTTTTTGGAAAGTTCATCCTTTCCCCTTTTAACTCCAAATATTCTTGTGATCAATGTACTGAAGAGAAGTGTGGATGAATTTCTCACCTAATGTAAAAATAGATACACAATAAAGGTTAAGAAATATTCATGGTGTGAAACCAACATTTACAATGTTCAAACTAGACATTCAAAATCATTACCCGATTGCCTAGTGTGGGGCTAAAGAAGATGTGGTTTATGTCCATAAAGGAAGACAATTTTCAATAACTTTATAGTAATTACCTCAATGACTTCCTCTTAAACTGAGCTCTACAATCCAACCACATGCACACAACACAGCTTTTTCCTATACTTCTAATATTACCAGCAACTGTTTTCATTATCTCTTTGTACTTGTATCATTAAATAACACTTAAAAAGAAACAATAAATTCATTTTCCCACATCATTTCTGATGATGAATATCCCAAGAAAGAGCTCAGCTCTTCCCTTTTATTTTCTGTAATCATTTACCTATGAGAAAATACTTATCAGACCTAACTCAAAGGATCCACATTATTAATATCGCCAAGAAAATATTTAATATCATATACAAAATGTTATTAACCACACAACTGCAGTAACCTAACAAAGTAATTTTAACCCTAAGATTATCTGAGGCAACTGGTTCACAGAAATAAGAAGAAAAAACTATAAACATGAATCATTTCTTCAAATGGTAATAATAAAGCAGATCTATTTCCAAACCAATGTGTCAAGACGCTTTCCTACATCATAAAAATGTCTTGAAAGCCATGGGATATTGGGCTTCCTCAATTACCTTGCCAAATCAGAGTAGAGATGTATAAATATATACTGACTTCCCTATAGTGTGTAAGGCCCTATACCAACCCCATGGAGAATGTCCAGAAATAAAACACACACACTTACTGCTAACACAGAGCTTATATTCTAATTAGATAGGAGTCATATGGTGTGTTAAATAGCAATATAAGAAAAAAGGTAGTTAAAAGTAACAATGTAGGATTTAGAAGATAGCTTCCTGAAACTACTGCAGTAAGGATCACAACTCAAACGCCCATAAGGGCAGTGAGTGACAGAGGCAGCAGAGGATTGGGTCTAATGCAGTCACTATTCAGCTTCAGCTGAAGTTGCTGCCTTGATGGGAATGTAAGCCCAGTGTTGCCAGATCTTCTGCTTTTTCAAGAGAAGCCAGAAACCCCAACTTTTATGTGAAATCTATTTTGAAAAGTTGGCAACAAATTAAAGGAAAAAAAAAAAACTATTGTGGAAGCCAAATAAAACACAGCTGTGGGCCAGATTTGACCTATCAGCCACTAGTTTGCAACCTCTCCTCTAGAAGCACATGACTGACTCAATTTATGTGTGGTAACTCTTGAAATGGACCACAGATACACTGGCACAATTCATACCATAATTGCAATAAAACCCTAAAATTGGACAAACTCACTTATGTCCATTCAACAGTTAACAAACATTAATGAAGTCCCTACTGTGTGCCTTGCCTAATATCCCTAAACACATCACTCTGTCCTGTTACTCTATCAACATCACCTCTGTCCTAGCTCAGGTCTTGATTATCTCTCACCTAGGCCATTGACTTGGTTCCCAAAGACTCCTTAGGTTCAAGATGACTTGGTAACGTCATCCAGGACCCTATCGCCTCTCAAGAATCATACAAAAACATAAAAAGAAAAGAAAAATCAAAAGACAAACTCCATCTTGCCCTAAACCAAACTTTCTGACAAAGACTGCCAGAAGCAGTAAACTTAAAACAGAGGAGTGTCTGGAGATGAAAGAGGATGCCTGCTGAGGCATACCTTATCAAAACTGTAGAGGACTGTTTTACAAAGTGAATGGGCACCCATCCCCCACCCCAACCAAGAAAGAAAACTCCCTTGTTTGATTTGATAGGCTGAAGGCAGGAGACACATAATGTCTTTTAGTAATGTTAAGATGGATCAAACAGATTACCAGCCTGATCCATTCATCAAGTTCCCTCATTAGTAGCCAGTGATTATCATTACTTATTCCAGTAGGTATAGCAAATTAGTGATATTCTACCATTAATTAGTTACAATTTTCAGAAAAACTACCATTAAAAAAAAAAGCTTTCCTTCATGAGCTATTTGGTCATTCTGTTATCAGTTAGTACAGAATTATTTCCATAAATTTACCAGTGTGCAGAATGAGTTCATGTCATAGCAACCTCCAAAGGTGACCAAATGATAAACTTTTAAGACATTTCTAAAAATTAATTTTCCTGTTATTGAGATATAATTCACATACCATAAAATTCGCCATCTTAAAGGTACTATTCAGTGGTTTTTACTATGTTCACAAAGTAGGAAACTATCACCACTACCTAATTCCAGAATATTTTCATGACTCCAAAATGAAACCCTATACACATTAACAGTAATTTCCTATTCTCCCTCACTAGGCAAGTACTAATCTACTTCCTGTCTCTAGGGATTTGCCTATTCTGGATGTTTCATATTCATGAGATCATGTGACATGCAGCCTTTTATGTCTGGCTTCTTCCATTTGGCTTTCATTCTCAAGGTTCACCCATGTTGTAGCATGTATCAGTATGCCATTCCTTTTTATGGCTGAATAATATTCCATTGAATGGATATACCACATTAAAAAAATCTACTCATCATTTGATGAACACTGGGTTGTTTCCACTTTTTGGCTATTATGGATAATGGTGCTATGAACACTCACATACAAGTGTTTTTTTTTTTTAATTTTTATTTATTTATTTATTTATTTTTGGGTGTGTTGGGTCTTCGTTTCTGTGCGAGGGCTTTCTCTAGTTGCTGCAAGCGGGGGCCACTCTTCATCGCAGTGTGCGGGCCTCTCACTATCGCAGCCTGTCTTGCTGCCGAGCACAGGCTCCAGACGCGCAGGCTCAGTAATTGTGGCTCACGGGCCCAGTTGCTCCGCGGCATGTGGGATCTTCCCAGACCAGGGCTCGAACCCGTGTCCCCTGCGTTGGCAGGCAGATTCTCAACCACTGCGCCACCAGGGAAGCCCCATACAAGTTTTTGTGTAAACATGTTTTCACTTTTCTTGGGTATATACCAAGAAGTGAATCTGCTGGGTCACATGGTAACTCTATGCTAACCTTTTGAGAAACTGCCAAAGTGGCGGTACCATTTACATCCTTACCAGCAGTGTACGAGAGTTCCATTTTCACCAGTTCTCCAAATCCTCCCCAGTAATTGTAATGGTCCACCTTTTAAATTATAGCTATCCCACTGGGTATGAAATGGTTATATCATTGTGGTTTTGATTTGTGTTTTCCTGATAATGAATGATGTTAAGCATCTTTTCATGTACTTACTGGCCACCTGTGTATCTTTCTTTTGGAGAAATATATTCAAATTCATTGTCCATTTTTAAATTGGGTTCTTTTTATCATTGATTTGTAAGAGTTTTTTATATATCCTGGATACCAGTCAAATATACAATTATCAGATATATGATTTGCAAATAATTTCTCCCATTCTGTCAGATGTCTTTTCATTTTCTTAGTGGTATGCTTTGAAACACAGACATTTTAAATTTTGATCAATCTAATCTACCATTTTTCTTTTGTTGCTTGTGCTTTAGGTGTCATATCTAAGAAGCCATTACCTAATCCAAGGTCACAAAGATTTATACTTATGTTTTCTTCTAAAGGTTTTATCATTTTGGCTCTTACATTTAGGACTTTGATCCATTTTGAGTTAATTTCTAAATATAGTATAAGATAAGAAGCAAAAGCATTCTTTTGCATGTGGATATTCAGTTGTCCCAGAACCATTTGTTGAACAGACTATTCTTTCCCCCACTGAATTGTTTTGGCACCTTTTTTATTAAAAGTTAGGTTTTATTTCTGGACTCTTAATTCTGTTCCATTGATTTATATAAGTCTATCCTTAAGGCATTACCACACTGTCTTGATTACTGTTGCTTTGTGTAAGTCTTGAAATTTGGATATGTGAGTCTTCCAATTCTGTTCTTTTTCAAGATTGTTCTGGCTATTCTGAGTCTCTTGCATTCTCTCTCAATTTTAGAATAAACTGGTCAATTTCTGCAAAAATGTCAAAACGGAATTTTAACAGAGATTATAGTGAATCTGTAGATTGGGGAGTATTGCCATCTTAAGAATACTGTCTTCCGGGGCTTCCCTGGTGGCGCAGTGGTTGAGAATCTGCCTGCTAATGCAGGGGACACGGGTTCGAGCCCTGGTCTGGGAGGATCCCACATGTCGCGGAGCAGCTGGGCCCGTGAGCCACAACTGCTGAGCCTGCGCGTCTGGAGCCTGTGCCCCGCAGCGGGAGGGGCCGCGATGGTGAGAGGCCCGCGCACCGCGATGAAGAGCGGTCCCCGCACCGCGATGAAGAGTGGCCCCCGCTTGCCGCAACTAGAGAAAGCCCTCGCACGAACCGAAGACCCAACACAGCCAAAAAAATAAATAAAGTAGCTATAAAAAAAAAAAAAAAAAATCGAATTCATGCTCTGCAATTCAGTTTAAAAAAAAAAAAAAAAAAGAAATATTAAAAAAAAAAAAAAAAAAGAATACTGTCTTCCAGTCCATGAATATGGAATAGCTTCCCACTTATTTAGGCCTTCTTTAATTTCTTTCAGCAATGGTTTCTAAGTTTCATTGCACAAATCTTAAACTTCTTTTGTTACATTTATTCTTAAATATTTTATTCTTTTTGATTCTATTATAAATGGAAATGTTTTCTTAATTTCATTTTTTGATTATTCATTGGTAGTGTATAGAAATACAACTGATTTTTGTACATTGATCTTGTGTCCTGCAACCTTGCTGAACTTGTTTATTAGCCCTAATTTGTGCGTGCGTGTGCGTGTGTGTGTGTGTGGGTGAACGCCTTAGGATTTTCTATATGTAACTGCAATTGAAAAACAGAAATATTTACAGACAGTTCTGTGTGTACTCTGATGCTATTGCGAATATGTTCCTATAAAAGGGTTTCATCTTTAAGAAATTCATGGAAAAGACTCTGACAAGTACAGGTTTCTGGTAACTGACTGTACTGCTGAACTGAATGAATAAGCAGAACTGAATTTTCAGAACTCTAATGAAAAACTGATGAACTCATAAAAGTGCTAACAAAAGATCAAGATAAAAAAAAATTACATGGGACTGAGTGAACTGATGAGGATGAGTATAATTTTTGTGACTTTCTGTCTGAATTAAAAAAAAAAAAATCCAACAAGGACTCAGAGGCAAAGAATATACAAATCAATTTTCACTGCAAAGTAAAGGAGCTGTTACAGTGGAGGATTACTGGACTGAATGTCAATATTATGACATAGTATGAGTGTGTTTCATGTTTGGTAATTGCAATCATTGTTGCTTTTGTTGTGGTCATCCATGTACAATGCTTGGTGTCAGTCTATTTATCTCTGGTAAAAATAAAATACAGTGTGTGTGTGTGGAAAAAAAAAAAAAAAGAAAAACAGAAATAGTTTTGCATCTTTCTTTCCAATCTGGCTGATATTATTTCTTATTCTTGCCTAACTGCCCTACCTAAAACCTCCAGTACAATGTTGAATAGATGTGACAAGTGTGGATATCCTTGTCCTGTTCCTGATCTTAGGGGAAAAGCTTTCAGTCTTTTACCATTAAGTACATTGTTAGCTATGGATTTTTCATTAACACCCTTCATCAGATTGAGAAAGTTCCCTTCCATTTCTAGTTTATTGAGTGTTTTTAACATGAAATGGTGTCAGATTGTGTCAACTGTTTTTTTGCCTCTGCTTAAATGATCATGTGGTTTTTGGTTCTTTAGTCTATTTGTACGGGTTATTAAATTAATTGATTTCCATATGTTGAAATATATATACTCTGTTTTAAAAGTGTAGAAGTTATACAGCATAACATTTTTAAAAGTTACTGTAAATGTAGAGCAAAATAACTATCATGAAGACTACTTGTTACTTAAGCTAGAAGAGTGTCCTTGTTTCTGTGTGACAGTATTAATAGTTCAAGGACATCTGTTTCAGTTACCCCTTTTTATTTTCTAATATTTCATCCATATTTTCTGTCCCTGTTCACTATAAAGCTAATGAGGAGGGGAACTAAGTAGAAGTACAATTGAGAAAAAGGTTGTGACTAACTGACAAACTACATTATCAACTCCTAAAACATGGATAGTAAATACTAACGTGATTCACTGATGTTAAATCTTAACGTGGGTAATGAAAAAGTTCATATACAGTGCTAGTATATTTTGAAAAACTCATAGTAGTAATGGCAATGAAAACAGTCCTGTTTATTAGGAAGGAAGGACCAAGGAGAGTGCAAGTAAAAAGGAAAGTAACAATAGAAAAGAGCAAGTAGTAATAAAGTTAGAAATGGAGAGAACAGAATGGCTGCCAAATAACTCCAACTATAATCAATCCTTATCACAAGGAAAACACCAGAAAACCTCTTCTCTTACTACCTTCCCCATCAAGCCCCCAACATACAGTTGATAGAGACTTGGTATTCAGCTACAAACTGACAACTGCTGCCAAAGTTTTCCCCTTCTATTAGCTGATTACATATGCTTTTTCTTTCCTTTGTGGTACAAAAGAGTTTCCAAACAGATTTCTGTAAGATACAGAAGAGTTAGGTAAATGAAAATTAGGTTTCACAAAGCAGTGTGTGTGTGTATGTGTGTATATATGTATATGTCTACTTATGTATACTACATACTTTGCTTATACATTTATGTCTTTTCTTATATAACATAAATGCTGCCTTAACAAATATTTAAAAAATATGAATGGAGAACCTATCATGTGCAATCACTATGTGGTACAATTATTGTGGTGTGGTGTGGTACACACCATATACCTTCACCCTTTATGGACAGTCACATCCTTGAAGATGGGATCTGCATATAATATTATGAAATATTTTGTCTAGTGTACATAGTGCCAGTTTATAGTAGAAAGAAATACTTTCTGAAAAAATTAAATGGGATTTCGATTCTAATTTGCCTTCCATCACCTCTTAGCCATGGACCTTGAAAAAGACACTTAAAACTTCAGGTCACAAGTCCCTCATCTGCAATCCAGGAAAACTGTACTATGATTTCTGGTTCTATGATTAAGGGGAGGGCCAGCCCTGTCTGGAATTCAGGGTAACTTTCCTCCAAAGTAGCAAGACACTTATCCCATGAGAAAAGAAGAGACGGAGCTTCTAGTAGCCCACGCACCACCTACAGGTGAATTAAGGAAAAAGTACTCTTCCTGTGAGTGAATAAAGCTCCACGCAAAGGCATGCAGTGTAATAAGCAGAGCATGGCTGAGTTTCAGCACCGCACAGCCCTCAGCCTGGCACCCTTGTGGCAACCTCACAACCACCAGTGGGCCTGTCAACGGTGCCGAAAGAGGAATAGAGTGCACATGGCAGCACTAATGGGAAGATTTGAAAGGCTCTTTTTCTTCCTCAAACCCATTGCATACTGTAAACCAGAGCTGGCCTGAGGGAAGCAAAGTAAGATGTACCAGATAGAAATATAAACCTGGTGTGGGTCTGAGAAGGACCCTAAGGTGGCATACTCAATGGAGCTTCTGGGCAAGCTGGAAAGATGAGTTACCTACCCTGCAATGAGGATGCAGGGAAAGAAGATCAGGTAGTTGAACATAAAAAAGGAAATGCCCAGAAATGTCTCAGTTTTCAAAACTTGCCCAGAAAATTCTGTTTCCATAGATATATGTATCTACAAATCACTGTTTGTTACCTAATTTTTAACTAAACTAGCTTCATCTCTAAAATATATGTTGAAGATTATCACTTGTCACCATCTTTACTAATATTTCTCTATTCTGAGCCACTATCATCACTTGGCAGAACTATTACAATAGCTTCCTGATTGGTCTTCCGCCTTCCCTCCTGCCACCTCACAATCGAGCCTCCACTTTTCACCACATCAGTCAAAGCCCATCATCCCCCTACTGTGAAACTCTCTCATGCAGGGTTTTTCAACAGCAGTGGAAGCCAAATGTCAAACCCCAGACACCAATGGTGACTGTGGCTCATCCCGCCATTTCCAGACTCAGATGAGATGCTACATCACAGGGCATGGGATCTGGCTTCTCTAGCAGCTGCCCAAGGGTTGTGTCAACACCTGCGCAAGTTGTATTAATGCCCTAAGGGGTGAATTTTGACCAATAAGAGAGAGAAGGTGGGACTGTTCCCAGAGTCGGTAGTTTCACATGGCCTGGCTAGAAGATAGAAGATACACCACATGACCAGACAAGCAGCTCAGTTTTCCTGCAAGTTAAACTACAACGCCTGCTTGATAATGTCTCTTCTCTTTTCTTGCCTCACTTCCCTTTTCCCTTCATTCCTGCTGCTGTAGGTTTGTACCATTCAATAAAACCTTAGCACCCAGGCTATATCTCCAGCTCTGTTTTCTAAGGACAGGGTCAAAACCCTAAAAGGTAAGTAAGATACACCTTCGCCGTATTCCTATAATACCCAAAACCTTCCCCGATAATAGCACAGATTCTAGAATCACACAAAAAATACTTGTACGCCCTTGGACAAAGTTATTTCTCCTCTCCCCTCTCTTTATCTGTAAAATGGGGATTCTAATAACAGAATCTACCTAGCAGGATTGCTCTAAGCATGAACTGAGATAATCAATGTAAATGATACCAAGCACATGGAAAATAGTCAATAAGACAGTCACTATTATGATTACGTCTTACTTATCCTTGTATTTCTAGTGTTTAATATTGTTTGTAACCAGTAGGTATGCCTAATGTCTTATATATATTTACAACAATACATTTCCCCTGGCTTTTAAAAATGCCTAATAGGTGGCAAAGATTGAGAGATTTGTGTGGTCTCAATACAAAGATTGAGGACTCTGTACAAACAATTAATATACACATGAATGCTTCCTGGAAAATGTTCCTTCACTGCAAAATTAAAATTAAGCTTATTTTACTTTTTTTTTCCCTCTAACTTACCAGGAAAAACAATTAAGCCAAAAGTACAGATGGAGTCACCTTTAGGTACAAGATATATTCCTGAGAAGATGTGTACAAATCAGATTTCTGTAAATCAAACCATATTTCACACACAGTCAGGAAAAACCACTCTTTAAACAACTTCACACAGAATGCTACGGTTAATTGTTTTGTAAAATGAAGACTTCTTCACATTCATTGAGTATGTTGCCATGGTTCTGGCGTATCTTAGATTAGGTTTTTATAAGGAAGGAAACAGAACAATTGATATATTTAAGTCAGAGTATGGATCATTATAGCTGTGATGTTTATTTTCTCTGGTAAAGCAAACAAACTGAATAGAAACAAAGAAGATTCCTTTAAAACACGTGTTAAAAGGGAAGATTCCCCCCAGATAAAACTATACATAAGCACTTATATATATTTGTGCAGGCTTTTATAGATTATGTGTGCATATGAGTACTACACACACATAAAAGCCACATAGAAAAAAGAGAAAGAAAACACATTCGAATGCTAAAGATTATTATATCTGTATGGTAGTTAAACCGGTGACTTTTCCTTTTCCTTTTACGCTTATATTTTCAGACTTTCTGCAGTGCCCATGTGTTACTGTTTAAAAGGTCTCCAAAAAAGACTTTTAAAAAAAGATCCATTCATTTCTGATACTTTCAGTTTTCCTAAAGTTGGAAAAGTCACCAGGTTTCACTCTCTTGAAAGCCCTTTCATAGAGAACATTTCTCTGTTCACCTGGAATGAATGGCTTAAAGAAAACAATACTGACATTTCTGGCAATCAGCTTTATGATCTCTACTCTTCCTGATGGTCAAGCCACATTCCTATCTACCTCTCCTGACAGTATACAGGTATTGCTTCGTTTTCCTGTAAATGCAAAAGGTAAACACCATGTCCTCAGGAGTAGTTAGGCAATGCTCCTAGACAGAATTTCAGACATTTATCTTTCTTACAGGAAGATGTACGACTTTCCCGGCAACAGTTGGCAATCTTGAGGATTCCTCTTTACATTGGGAGTCTGTGCCTTGGGCTACACTGCAATATACTGACTCTCAATTAGAGGCTCATCAGAGAGTTATGAATTGGTTTGTGCAGCTCACTAATTGGAAAGCCTGCCTTTCTAGTAAATTCTCCATTCTGCAGGTAATATATTAAGGTCTACCTTCTTTTCTCCTCTCCCTTTGCCAGTCTTTTTTTTTTTTTTAACGCTACAGTCAAGTGCCTACAAACCATAGGTTAGTCTCCTTTATTCTAGAAGGCACAGTGATGTAGGAAAAACAATAAAATCATGGTGTTTCTCCCAGGAATTATTAAAAAAAAAGTGGAAGTTTACTTTCTTTAATCTGAAAACTGTACTGGGTATTGCCCACAATCTTAGAGTTCTGAATCAGAAAGTTTCTGGACGGTAATCATATTGCAAAAAAAAAAAGAAAACAAAAAAAGTGACTCAGCATTTAACCTCCCCCATTTTCATGTTTTGCATCTGTTTTTTTCACCTTTTGATAGAGTATATTTCCAGCATTCGCTCAACACACTGATACCCAGAGCCCACAACAGACACATTCAGATACTCAGAGTCATTCTGCTTCCAGCTCAACATCAAGTGCGATCAAAACATCAAACGAGATACCACTTCACACCTGTTAGGATGGCTGTTACCAAAAAAATAGAAAATAACAAGTGCTGGCGAGGATGTGAAGAAAATGGAACTCTAATGGGAGTATAAAATGGTGCTGCCACTGTGGAACACAGTTTGACAGTTCCTCAAAAAATTAAATACAGAATTACTATATGATATACACAAATGAATTGAAAGCAGGGACTCAAACAGATGCTTGTACACCAATGTTCACTGCAGCATTATTCACCCTAGCCAAAAAGAAACAGCTTAAGTGTCCATCAACAGATGAAAGAATAAACAAAATGTCATATATCCATACGACGGAATTTCATTCAGCCTTAAAAAGGAATGAAATTATGATACATGCTACAACATGGATGAACCCTGAAAACACTATGCTAAATGAAACAATCCAGACATGAAAGGACAAATATTATATGATTCCACTTATATGAGGTACCTAGAATAGGCAAATTCATAGAGACAAAAAGAAGAAGAGAGGTTACCAGGGGCTGGGGGAAGGGGGATGTGGGGAGTTACTATTAAGGGGTACAGTTTCTGTTTGGGAAGATGAAAAAGTTCTGAAAATGGAGAGTGGTGATGACTGCACAACACTGTGAATGTTTTTAATGCCACTGAATTGTATACTTTAAAACAGTTAAAATGGTCAGTTTTTAAATAAAGATAATTGACAGTTTAAACAAAAATAATAACAATGTAGTGTGGGTTTACAATATACATAAAAGTAAAATGTATAATAAAAGCACAAAGATTGGGAGGAGAGAAATGGGAGTACATATTGCTAGGTTCTTATACTTTAAGATGGTAAAATATTACTTGAGGGCAGACTGTGATGTTAAAGATATATACTATAAACTCTAAAGCAAATACTAAAATAAGAAAACAAAGAGTTATGGCTAATAAGCCAACAAAGGAGACAGAATGTAACCATAAAATACCAAGGGTCAAAATGTAGCTTGATCCAAGAATTTATCCCTTGGAGTAACTCCTTAATAAAATGCAGTACATATTTTTTATCATCTAGTGAAAGGTTAGTTTATTAAAACCTACTCAGAGGTATAATTAAGTCAATGAAAATAAATAGCAAATGCACTTACTGCCCAGACTGGTGATGTAAAGCCCAGAATTGCAGCCTTAGCTCCATCAGCAACGTAAGGGATAATAATTTCTCCCAGACGTGTATCTCTGAACAAGGCTCTAAGGATATTTAAAGCATGAACCTAGAATAAAAAGTTCAAAATCAGTTGTAGGTTGAAGACTGTGGTAATTCCAAATCTGTACATATCCAGTAGCATAGCCTCCAAACAAAAAAATTACCAAATTATAAGAAGAAATGGATAATTCACAAATAAAATAGATCATAATAAAACATGCCTAATGATTGATAAATCAATTTTCTTAAGTAAGCAAGATTTGAACAATGCAGTACAAAAGTTTGATCCAATGGACCTATGTAGAATCCTGCACCTAGCAAATAGAGACAATACAGTCTTTCCAAGCACACATGAAACATTTATTTTTTAAAATGACCTCAAACCTAGCCATAAAGCCTCAACAAATACCAAAAAATTAATTTCTTACAGATTATGCTCTGATCATAGTGGAATTAAGTTAGGCATCAGTTTCTTTGCATACTTTTAAAACTGACACATTTTAAAACACTGGTCAAAGAAAAAATTTTTTAATATTTACAGCTGAACAATAACGAAGATGCTACACACTGACGCTTGTGCGATGCATTTAAGTGGAACATAAAAGAAATGTACACCTTAAATGGCGTCTATTAAAAAAAAAGGCAAACCATTATATACCAAATGGATAAAAACAAGGTCCTACTGTATAGCACAGGGGACTATATTCAATATCCTGTGATAAACCATAATAGAAAAGAAAATAAAAAAGAATGTATATATATGTATAACTGAATCACTGCTGTAGAGCAGAAATTAACACAACACTGTAAATCAACTCTACTTTAATAAAAAAAATGAATTGGAAAAAACGTCCAATTAAGATGACAGAAAAAGAACAATAGGGGCTTCCCTGGTGGCGCAGTGGTTGAGAGTCTGCCTGCCAATGCAGGGGACACGGGTTCGAGCCCTGGTCTGGGAGGATCCCACATGCCGCGGAGCAACTAGGCCCGTGAGCCACAATTACTGAGCCTGCGCGTCTGGAGCCTGTGCTCCGCAGCAAGAGAGGCCGCGATAGTGAGAGGCCCGCGCGCCGCGATGAGGAGTGGCCCCCGCTTGCCACAACTGGAGAAGGCCCTCGCACAGAAACGAAGACCCAACACAGCCAAAAATTAAAAAAAAAAAAAAAAAAAGAACAATAAACTCAAAATAGAGAAATAAAATTTAAAAGAGTAGAAAATTTTAAAACATCAATGACATAACTATGAGCATTAACAAAACCAAAAGGTGATTCTTTGAAATAGAAACAAACCTCTGATGAGACTAACCAAGAAGAGAGAGAAGAAAATATGCAATAACATGAATACCAAAGAGAACATGACTAAAGGTACATCAGAGAATAAAACAAAAATATTTCTACCCTAGTCAATTAGAAAAATTAAGGCAAAATGAACAATTTCCTAGAAAACAGAACTAATCAAAACAAATTCAAGGAGAAATGGAAAAGCTATATAGATATTACCATTATATAAAGAAAATCAATAGTTAAAAATCCCACAGACCAAAAAGAAAGCAAGACACCAAACCCACCAAAATCACACACACACACACACACACACACACACAAAGACCCACATGATTTTATGGATGAATTCTACCAAATATTCAAATAATAGATAATCCCAATCTTATTTAAACTGTTAAGAGAAGATGCCCAAGTTTATTTTATCAGTCCAGTACCACCTGGCTATCAAAATAAGGTACGGACAACTACTTTGAGAAATGGTAGTATCTATTAAAGCTCAACATACACATACTCAATAACCACTCCTAAGTATCTACTCAAAAGAAATGTACATATTTGTTCACCATTAGGCTTGTCAAAGAATGTTCTTAAAAGTACTGTTCTTAATAACCCCAAATTTAAAACCATCCAAATGTTCATCGACAGAAGAATGGATAAATAAATTGTATACTATTACATAGCAATGAAAATGAATAATTCACAACATGGATGGATATTGTAAACTTAATGTTCATCAAAAGAAATCATATCAAAAGAGTATATAATGTATGGTTACATTCATGTGAAATTTTAAAAAAACAGGTAAAGCTATGGTGTTAAAACTAAGCTAGTGGTTACATTTGGGGAAAAGGTGAGATTAGAAGGGAGTATGAGTGGGCTTTCAGGTGCTAAAATGTTCTGTTTCTTGCTGGTTATAGAAATGTGTTCACTTTGTGGAGGCAAACATATTATTTGTACACATCTTTGTATGTTTGTTATAATTCAATAAAAAACTTTTACATAAAAATGAGGACAGGTACAGCATGAAAAAGGAAAACCACAGGTTAATCTCACTTATGAATCCAGTGAAAATATGTGAAAAAAAATTTTTTTTCAAATTTTTAGGTGAATCTAGCAATGTGTAAAAAAATCTATCATTTCAAAGTTGGGAGTTCATTCTCTGTAGGCAAAGATCATATTATATTAAAAAGTCAATATAATTTATGATGTTTGCAAATTCTAGAAGAAAACATTTATCTCAAAAATGCTTGAAAGCATTCAATGAAATTTGGTTTCCTTGATAAGAGACTTTAAAACCTACAGCAAATATCAGAAACAACATAAGGATGTCTGCTATCTCTATTTCTATACAAAACTGTACTACAAGTGCCAGCCAGAAGAACAAGAAATTTTCTTTAAAGAATTAGAAGAGTAAAGCAAATTTAGCATTACTAAGGATATGATTGCCTATAAAGAAAATTCAAAGAATTTACAGACAAGTCATCAGTTGAATTACAGCAATTTACGTAGGTTGCTGAACATTTCACAAAAGATCTGTAAGATTTTTATGGAAAATTATTTTTAAATGTAATGAAAAACATTAAGGAAGATCTGAATAAGTGGAAAAATAAAGCCATGAACATGGACTGGAAGATTCAGTATCAAAAAAAGAAGTCATTTTCCCCAAATAAATCAATAAATTTAAATTCCACCCAAAATTTAAAAAGGGCTTTCTGGTTGAACTTAACAAGCTGATTCTAAAACTTATATGGAAGAGCAATGGTACAAATATTGCCAAGGTAATTCTGAAGGAAAAAAAAAAGGAGATTCACCCTACCAGATATCAAGACTTACTTAAAAATACACAGTAATTAAAATAGTGATTTGGGCCCAGGGACAGACTAATAGACTAACAGAATAGAGCACAGAAACAGACATGCGTATCGACAGAAATAGTACATGAGAGAAGTAGTGTCAGTACGATAGTACAAGAGGAAAGGATGTATTATATAAAGAAAATATAAAATATCTTTCTGACCCTGGGGTATGGAAGGCTTTCGTAAATGAGATCCAAATGCACAAACCATAAAAGAAAAGTCTGACATATTCCATTTTATTAAAATTTAAAACTTCCAGGCAATAATAGAATAATAAGCAAAGTGAAAAAAAGCGATAGACTAGGAGAAGATACGTGTAATTCAAAGAACCAAAAAGGAAAAAAAATCAGGAAAATAATTTTAAAACAACAAAAAACCCAACTCCTGCAAAACAAAGACAAATAACCAAATTAAAGGTAACCAAAGTCTTTATATAGGCAATTCACAGAAGTCATACTAAAGCCTAATAAATACATGGAAAGATGTTAAAGCTAGCCAGTTATCAGAGAAATGCAAAATAAAACCGGGAAACACAAATTTCACACCAGGCAGAAAGGGAAACATTTGTATACAATGAAACTCTGCTTGGAAATTAAAATGAACTTGGAGCTCACTAATTTTAAAAAATGTTGACTGAAAAAAACCCAAACTATAAAACAATGTGTAGATAACACAATTCATGTAAAAAAAAAAAAAAAAAGCTCTTAAAAGAATGAAAAAAATGCACGAAATGATTTGGTTTAATGATTACAGATGAGGAGGACCAAAGAGAAACAGAATATGGAGGAATCTACAGTGTATGCAACTGTATCTGTAACGTTTTACTTCTTAAACTTGGAACTGATTTCATAGATGTTGATTATTCACTGTACATTTTTACGTGCTGAAATATTTCACAGATAATTAAAAAATAATATAGAAGTAAACCATGGGAGGGGAGAAGGAAAGCAAATCATCATCCAACACCTAGAAGACTGGTCAGAGATAAAATATTAAATTTTTACCAATTTAATAAAAATGATCACTAGTGGTAATTAATGACCTTGAAGCAGAGTAAGGTAATAATTTAAAGTACTCTTTAAAACCAAATTTCACTATTTTCAGATGTTCTTATTAAACAATGGTATTTTTTTTAAAGTGATAGTCTAAGAAAATGGAGCCAATTATATTTTTCACACTTTTCTGGGGAAAATAAAATGATCATTTCTGAAAAGTGATCAGTAACTTTTTATTTAAAATTTTTAAAGAAATTTCACATCGTATAGTCACAGGCCACTATGTGACATGTGTTAATAAACCCTATCCTTTCCCACTGGTCCACATTCTGGCCCATGGGCTTCCCTTTAATACCTCCCACAGGCTCTGACATAAAACCATATGTACTTAACTGTACTTGACTGTAAACTTCAGCTCTCAGTCTGTTCTCTGACCTAGCATGGGCCTCCCACAGGTGGGTAGGAACATCCCACTATGAAGCATTTGCTGAGAAAGCCTAGACAAGAAGTATCTGACAGGTATGCACTACCATGGAGTGGACTGAAGCTGTGAGGAACACTTAACCCAAATTCATACACACACATAAGTACATACTTAACTCAATGTTAGCAGTGACAAAAAAAGGAGTAAGTATTAGCTAAAATTAAAATATGAATATACCCAAAGCCAGACACTACATTTTAGGGAAAGATCCAACTGCCAAATCATAAAATATACATCGACTCAAGAAAGCACACATGAAATTTGAAGGTGATAGCACATGCGTTTTTAAGTTTTTAGATACAGTTGTAATATTACAAAATATCTTGTCTAAATTGAATGCTTTCACCACAGTTTAAAAACAGATCATCTTGGTCAATCTATATCAACTAAAGCAATGGTTTATTTTGTGGACTGGAAAAACCAAACCAAAACAAAACCCCTCTGAATAAGCTTCAAATGTCTGTCTTATCCTCAAGAGTTCTGTACCTTCAGCAGATTTTTTTTTTTTTCTTTTTAAGTACAGCAAAGATTTAAAACCACTGCCTTCCTAGCAGGGTTTGTATATTTCCATTATTACCTTAGGGACTGTGCTCTGTGAGTCATCTGTAGGTCCAGCCAAAGAGATTAACTCTTTCATTGTTATTTTCAACAAATCCATTTTGCCTTTCTTAGGTTCAGATGCCAACAGTGCCTATGGAAAAACAAGACAGAAATTATCAGGACTATTATTTTATATACACCTGTTTGCTACTTCCCAGAATTGATTCCCCAATGCAAAATCTCCTTTATAAAAACATGTGGTGTTGAGCTAGTTAAGCCACGTGGCCTTGGGCAAGCAGCTTAACCTCTCCATCCCTCAGATTCTTCGTCTGTAAAATTAGGTGGTGATATCACAGCATCTCTAAGGTCACCTCCAGTTTGCTTATTAACTATGTAATTCTAAGAGGTTGAAAATGGCTCTTGTTGACAACTCTTCTAAGACCATAATTGGGTAGCAGGTCTCAGACACAATAAGCATGTCAGTTTTAATAACAAATTTATCCAACAAGAAACTTCTCTTTACTTGAAAAACAAAAAACATCTGGATTAAATTTCTTGTAAGGATTTGGAAACTCCCTGGAGATTGATCAGTTATTTAATTCTTCACAAGAGTCTACCTGGAGGACTATAAAACTGTAGCACTGGAAACTCCATGGGACAAAAGGAAATACTACAAACTTCAAAGGGGGTCCTATATTTGAATATTCAAGAGGTGCTTATTTATTTTGTGTCTAACATTTTGCCAGTATTCAATAAACATGAAAATAGGAACATCAAACCACTTGAGGCAATAGAAAGGAATGAAGTACTGATACATGTTACAATATGGATGAGCCCTGAAACATGATGCTAAGTGAAAGAGGACACAAAGACAACATATTATATGATTCCATTTATATAGAGACAGAAAATAGATTAGTGGCTGTATAGGACGGGGAGTAATGGGGAGTTTTTCTCCATAGCTAACACCAAGCAGAGGTTTCCACCAGAACAAGAACATTACTTTATTGGTAAGTTATGCTAGGAAAAATGGGGCCTCTCTGAGCAGATTTTTCTGATAATTTAGATTTTATTCAACTAAAATAAATAAGAAAGCTATATATGATTACTAATGTGTCTCCTGGGAACAATAGTTTTTTTTCCCCAAGAGCTGTGTATAGTTATGACATTCTTCCCAAGGCTGGGCTAAGAAGGTGCAGTCCTGACCCCTCTATCACTATGACCAATATGTAGTACTAGTTGGGAACCAGAGATGGAGGCACATAGCACAAAGATGCAACCAAACCTTGCTGTTGCATTAACACATGTCCTCAGACAGACATAAGAGGCAAAAACACACTAGGTCAGAATAACTCAGAGGCAGGAGAATGACCCACACTGGTCCAGAATGGGTCAGATCAGAGAGGAGTCGATTTCTGAAGGTCACCAAAATCTACCCAGCAGAACCACCTCGGTGATCTCTATGCCAAATCAACCTCCATGACTGGTGCCCGTTGTCATAAAAATCATGACTCTGGGAATTTGAGGGAGGCATAAGAAAGGGAAGGAAAAAATGTTGGGGCACTAAAAAACAGACTTCATTTCACTTATTTTCATCGCTTTTTTTTACACCACCCCATTCCTAGATTTTATCTTCCTGAATATTAAACAAAGATCATTCAGGTCGGGTCTGATTTAGTATCGTGAGGACTTGGTTTTCATTCTTTGGATTCATAATGGTGACAGCCTCTTAATTTCAACACTGTGGAAATAAAATATTTTAGTATCAAGTAGCAATATCTGAGTATGCTGATATGAAGCAATCTTTAAGCAATCTTTGTATCTTTATGCTGATATGAAGCAATCTAAATTAAGTGGAAAAAAAGCAAGAGACAAAACAGTGTGTGGAGTATGCTTTCATCTGTGTTAAAAAAAGAAAACGCGTGCGCACACACACACACACACACCCCCAGCAGGGTGCCTGGGCTCAAGTCTTAGTGCTGCTCTTACTATCCCTGTGGCCATTAGCAAATCACTTACCTAACCTCTCTAAGGTCCAGTTTCTTCATCCACAATATACGGATGATCATAGGACCTACCTCGTACGCCTTGAGGAAGGCCTAATTTAAATATTAAATTTAATTTAAATATTAAATGAGATAATATATGTGAAATAACCACTTATAAAAGTTAGCTACTATTAGGATTAGGATTATTTTATGCATGGATATTTTATAGAAGGATTCAAAAGAAATTGTTAACACTGGTTGCCTACAGAGTCTTAAGGGTCTTTGACATGAAAGGAAGAATATTTTTTCTAACTGAGAAAAAAAAAAAAGGGCAGCATGTGCACTTCCTGGAAGTGAGCAATGAATGCACCACAGCGATGTCTTCCTACTTCACACACAGGCGGAAATCTCTACCACCCTCTGTTCATATTACAAGACTGACCTCTTAGAGGGTTTGTTCCAAGAAGAGATCTGTCACAGGAACACACTGTCCACACATTAAAACAAAATCACAAATGCTATAGTACTTGTGAAATGTACTATAGAGAATCAGAAATGTCCCTTATGCAATATGCTCACTCACATGTCAGGGGGGTTAGAATACACTACTATCAGAAGACCAAAAACAAACAAACAAACAAAGCCCTCAGCTATGATCCTGTAGATAAGTACCTACCTGTATGTAGAAAGGAATTCCAGCACTGCGTCTTGTAGCACAGAGTTTAGATGAAGGATCACTGCATCTAATTTCCTCTAAAACATTCCATAACCACTCTTCCGGTAGCTTCTGCAGACTCAAATTAGGGCACCTAAAAGGCATATATAAAGCAAACATTTGGGATTATCAGGTACCAAAAAGTAAAAGCATGAACTATTGATATACATTAACACTGTTAGGAAAGAATAAACATCCTTACATTCGGAGGGAGGGAAACTAAAAAATGTCTCACTTTCCACTTTTCACCTACTTTCTTCTTTATGATGGGTCTTAGCATTTGTAGCTATTATAGATTCCATTTCTTACAAAAGCATGAAGAGCATGTGTCTTGTCTGCAAATGAGCTTTAATACCTAGGCCTGCACCCACGCCCAAAATGTTCTGAAGGTTAATCAAACTCTCACCAATGTTCTATATTGCAAAATTCAAGATTTCCAACAAGCAGAACATAACCTTATAGTTTACTGTAGTTTATATTCTACAGTTATAGAGATTATACACATTTTTGAAAGTGTATTTTAGTAATCATTTTAGCTTTCTCAAGTGTGGCCTATCACAAATAAAATTTTCATCCACATCCTATGGAGAATTAATAAAGCAAGTTATTTGGAAAGAACCTTAAACATTTTAAAGTTATTTGGACATTACTGTTAGTGAGATTCTGCTGTACTATGTTAATATATTCTAGAGTGCTTAAAAACATGTGACTTTAAAAAAATTTTTCATCTTACGCCCTAATATACAGTTATATAACATTATCCTAAGAAATAGCGTATTTAATGTTAGATAGGCACAATTATTTTAGAAGGATCATAATTGGATTTAACTAAAATTAATACGAAAATAAAGAGGTAAAGTCCAAAGGAAAAATACTCTCTTTTTTAAATTGAAGAAGACAGTCTGCAGAAAGATAACTGATTTCTAATTTGTAGAGAGAATTAGAGCTCTTAGAAACATGTGGGTTTTTTTCGTTTTTTTTAAATTGAAGTATCATTGATTTACAATGTTGTGTTAGTTTCTGATGGGGACTTTTTTTTCTTTATTTTAGTTTGGTGTTAAGATAGACAACTTCAGTTTCTGACTAACATTCCAAATAGCAACTCAAATTTAGTTGTTTATGTCTTGTATAGAACAAAATATACATAAATAATACTCCTTTGAAGGAGGCATTTTTTTAAGTTTGACATGGGCCTAAAAAACATTATTTCAGCCCCCAATGTTACAACCAAATCTCCCTACTCCCAGCAGGCCCTGTAATTTTAAAGGTTTCCTTTTAGCCTGGCTTAAAGTCTATCACCTTGTTCCTGCTTCTTCCCCCTCAGCTCCCTCAGCCATAAAAACCAGCCATCAACAGACTGAACCACAAAATTAAAAGAGATTCAAAGGCAGAACAACCAAATGCAAAGTGTGAACCTTGTTTAGATTCCAACTTGAAAAAAACAAATTTAAAAAAAGATACTTTGAAATAATACAGATAGTTATGTATATATTAGATATTATATGACACCAAGGAATTATTTATAGGATGTGCCAATGGCATTGTGGACATAGAAGAAAGTGTATTTTTTAGAGAGGCACACTGAGGCGCATAGGAGTAAAAATAACATTTCAGGGATGTACTTTGTAATACTTCAGCAAAGGACAATGAAAGGGATAGATGAAGCAAGTGTGGCAAGGCAACTGCTGAATCTGGGTGATGGATAAAGGTGGTTCATCACATTATTCTCTCTCTCTCTCTCTCTCTATACACACACACACACACACACACACACACATACACATATACGTGTGTGTGTGTATATATATGTTTGAAATTTTAATACGCTTTAAATGTTTGTAATTTATGTTTGAAAATTTTCATAATAAAAAATCCATTTCTATGTTTGAATTTTTTATAATAAAAATAATCCTCCCATACTTACGTTACTTACATTACTGAAGTTACTTCCCAATCACTGGGTTTGTATCTTTTAAAAATTATGATAAATGCATCTGTTTCACAGAATAATTTCTCTAGTATACTATTAACATTGCCAATGTCGTATAATCCTCACACAGTTGCCCAGTCAAAAGCTGAAATCTAAATCCCTAGGAGTTGTTATTTAAGTGCTAATGATACAGTTATGGATTACTGCCTTTTTTTGCTCATTTTTCATTGTCTTTTAAGTATATTTGGGTTAATTTACACCACAATGGGTGAGCAGAGGAAAAAACAAAGAGAGAATTAAAGCAAAGTCACCTTTCTGTGATCTAACCATCCAAGAAAAAGCTGGAGTCACAGAGGTGAGAAAAGGAAAAACTACTTGATCTAAGGTTATCTGTGGATTTCATTTACTTATATTTTCTTCCCCACAACAGGACCACTGGCAGTGAAGGACTGGCTTACAGATAATGCTTCAGATGAAGGTTAAGTATTCCTGTAGGAATTCACTATGTAAGAAAAACGAAAGGGGAAAAGGAACTGCAGGAGATGAGGGATACTTTCCTATTTCCTTATTTTTCTATCAAGTGCACTGAAATACTAGTACAACAAATACTAGTTCAATAATGCTCCTCCTCCACAACACTGTCCCGGGCCTCCCTGAGCTGGCACACAGAGGTTCTAGCAAAATCAACCAATCCGAGAAGGCAGGCAGGTCTGGGATCAGAGTGGGCCACCTCGCCAGCATCACCCTTCCTTGCCTGAACTTACAATGGCTCTTGACTATTAAGAAATCTTGAGCTAACTCATTTTCCATCTTGATCAAATCTTCCAGTTGGAAAGGTCCCCTATGTCCTGGCTCCAGCCCTCCTACTTGAATCTAACCTTAAAAATTCTTCCAAATTCCTATGCAGACCTTCTGTTCTAGTAAGGTTGTTCACTTTGCAAATTGCAGTTCTTTGTTGATCTGGAATAAACCCATTTTTGCTGGAGAAATAATTGGCAGTCTATTTGTTTTAAGTCAATAGCTGATACCGGAGATCTGCTGGGTTCTAGCTCTAGAAGCAGAAGTAATGGCCAGGAAGTCAGTTCCTATGGGGTAACTTGCCTACCTCCCAGGAAACAGGGAATTTCAGTGGCTTCCTCTCCCATGAAAGGTTGTAAAGGCTACTGCCAGAGCTGCTTGGGGCTAAAGCAGTAGGAAAAGCCATGGGTCCAAGGTAGACTCTATCAACCAGGCTGATTACTAACTAGGTGACCAGATCTGTGATATCCCCAGTATCACTGTGGATGGAAGATCCAAAATGCCACTATTTAATCTAGTTCCTCTGCTAGAAAGGAATGAGCCTAGAGAGAGAGAAATAAATAAACAAACTAACTAAAAAGCCTCCCAATCATAGCCAACAAACCAAAATTCAAAACAGAAATAAGGTTTTTATTAAAAAAGACGATCTAAAAAAATCAGTAATTAGAACATAAATTCACTCTACATGAAGCTTAATTTTATGGAGCAGTCTGACAAAAACACTAAAATAACTGCTTAGATACTCAAGAGCTAAATGAAGGAATAACTTTCACACTATTTTTAATCTAGCAAAAAGAGATGGCAGGGAGAGAAATTAAATAATTTACCCAAGGCTATATACAACTTAACAAGTGACAGAGAGAGAACAAAAATGTAGATTGACACCAAAGCTCTTGCTTAATAAATTAAAGGCATTATTTCAAGGTGCCTGTCCTAAATGCTCAGATATACATTTGGTTTGATCCGGTTCATGATAGAGGTATTATCAACTCTCTTACTATTTGCTTCAGTAGGTTTCATTCAGTCATTTGGAAAAAAGATCTATTAAGTACCTAGTAGTTGCTTGGCACTATGCTGTGCCCTAGGAAAGGAGCAGTAGAATAAAAATTCCAAATTACACATAATTCAGGAAGCAGGTTCCTATGGATCTAGAATGCATTACCAGAGTATATTGTTTTTAAGGACTGCCTTCCTAATCACGTTTTAGTCAGGTTACCGTTCAAATTGATTTCAGTCCCTGAATATCCACCATCAGAGGAGGGGTTAAAATAGTTTTGAAACAAACTGGTGATATGGATAGAAAGCTAGCTGGAGAATCAAAATATCCTATAGAAAATCCACTCAGCGGACAACCTACTTGTGACTGACTTGAGGTAAACTGTGTCACACTCAACTCCCTTAGATGACTGGGGACATTTACTACTGTTAATTAACTGTTTTCTTACATTAACTGAATGACTCATCGCTGGCCTAAAGAAATTACGTCACCTTCAAACACAAAGCAACTAATTTCACATTTTAAATGTGAAATACATTTAAAACCGATATATGAAGCAAAATTCCCAGAAAATTATCAAAACTCAATTGCCAGGAAATTAATTATGTGTAACCTCAACTGAGTAAAGGTTAAGCCTCTACCAATATCTTCATTTCCCAAATAATAATTTACTTACCAAGCTGTTATCACTAAGGGTTTTTTGTTTGTTTGTTTTTTGTTTTAGCACAAGAAGGAAGTAAATTCTTTCCCTTTCCCCTAAACACACTTTTACTTTGTCAGGTTTAAGAGCAACTCCAAATGAAAATTCATTCAAATAAATAAGTTATTGGGTACAAAAGTAAATGTCAATAAAAACAAAGCTACTTATTTACTGATTGTTAATAAACTTTTACCTTACCATGGTTCCTTATTTTTCATTTGCTAATTATTTAAATAATTCTAAATAACGCGAAGGAAAAAAATGAGTGCTTTTGGAACAAAACCAGGATTTGTCCCTAACCTTGATACAGAGTAAATGATGTGTATTTACTCAGGCTCAATATCATCAGTCATCACCATCATCATCTGAATGAAAACAGCTAT
This sequence comes from Eschrichtius robustus, assembly GCF_028021215.1. Classification (NCBI taxonomy): domain Eukaryota; kingdom Metazoa; phylum Chordata; class Mammalia; order Artiodactyla; family Eschrichtiidae; genus Eschrichtius; species Eschrichtius robustus. The sequence goes on from NC_090838.1 coordinate 36,037,595, forward strand.
AAACAATAATTTCAAAAATAACAAACACTTAGCCTGGCTATTCAGAACAACACACTTAGATACCTAAAACACTGCATATCACATATCAGAGTGGATGATACACCGGCAACCAAGGGGGGAATGATTAGTACTGGTCTGATATACACTACAAAGACCTAAGAGTATTCCTTCCTTCATATGGATGAAAACAGGAAACTGAAAAACATGTACCTTTCTACATTTAAAAAAAAAAAAAAGTGAGGTTTCATGGAAAGTAGAAGAAAGATAATCTGATCATTTCAGATATCACTTCTAAACCTCTACCATATTAGTGTTATGAGGAATTCGAGTTTTCTCACTCACCCAAGTCCAAAGTTTTGCAAAGCAAAACTTTAGCTGCCTATAACATAAAAAGCAGGTCAGACTATTGATTTTAAACTGGAGTCGGGAGGGGGGGCTATACCCGTATACTTGGAGCAGTCATATCTTTTAGATTTAAAAGAGAAAACTATCCACAATGTAAAAAAAAGGTGTTTGCTTTTACAAGTTACATGCTTGAAACATTCCAGGCACTAATCTGAAACCATCATCCACTGATGATACTGAACAAGCTGATCTAAGGTTCCAGGTACAAGTAGAAAAAGAGTCAGGAGGAGGATAAAGGCAGCTTGGAAAGATACAGCACACTTTCTGGGAACAGAAACTTTATTTATTTTATATTCATGTCGCTTCTCGTTGGTCCCATCCAGCCCTTCTCCCCTCTTCTATGCAACTTCATAACACACACATATACACTTTATCTGTTGATCATCATAAAGCTACTTACTAGAGTCCATACATATTAATGTCTGTTCAATTCCCAAGATACCTTTTATTTTTATATCCATTTGGTTGGAGGCTCTCAGGAAAAAAAAAAAAAAAAATTTCCAGGAAGCGCAAGATCCTGGCTCACAAAGCCCGACATATTTGAACAACCTCATTCAACTATCTTGTATCATTCTGTTGTTTAAATACACCAAAGGCTTTTGCATTAACTGTTCCCATTGCTTGGAAAGCTCTTCCCTTAGAAAGCTGCTGCTTCTTGTCATCCAAGCCTTGGCTTACTTTAGTGTAGGAGGAAAGAAAGACTTTTCCTTACCACCAAACTTTATCACATCAGAATACATACCGTTATCTGACAGTTTATTATTTTGTAGATGGCCTTTAAAATATAAACTCTATGACATCAGAGACACACTCTGTCCTGTCCACTTCTTCATTTCCCAGCACCCAGAACGGGGCCTGGCATCCCAATAGGGAGCTCAATAAATATCTCTTGAATAAATGAACAACTTATGACTTACCAGCTCCATTAAGTGTACCATTCTAAAAAACCAGGCTGACAAACCAAGAGGATATAGTAACTGGAAAAGAAAGTATAAGCAAAAGTGCTTTCCAATGACAAGAGGCGCCACCATTAGAGCCAGCAGATGATTCAACTCCTTAGCTTCCTCAAACAGGTATGAACACATTCAGAATCTCCACATACCAAGATCATAGCACTGATGTGAAGATATTTTCTACTGAAATCCCCAATCAAAATCAACTCTGTTAGCCTAAATACTAACCCAAGAGATCATTTTTTCCCAATATTCAAGAAAAAAAACCAAGGATGGGGTTCAAAAGCCAGTGGAGGGTTCCAGTTTGTATATTGTTTAACCGAGGTTTGTATGGTTGTGAACATGGGGTAGAAAGATGTTTCAAAGAACCAATGTTTCTGAGTTCTAACAAATACAACATTTAATCCCAGATTATAATCATTTCCCTTCTCTCTTAAGGCTCTTTAGGAGACCAGGCCTGTGCCTTCAACTATTTCCTCTGTATGGGTGACTCTCAAATATATACCTCTAGTAAGAGTGACCAGTGTCCCTGTCAGCCTGGGACAGAAACGTTTCCCAGAATGCTGGACTTCCAGTGCTAAAAAATTGGAGAAGTCCCAGATCACCCTATCTCCAACTCTGACCCTTCTTCCCATCTCTTGACCTGTATTTCCAACTGTCTGCTATCCCTCTAGGCAGCCTCCCAACACCACTGCAAACCTGACATGTCTGAAGTATTATCCTGCCTCCGATCAGGCCCTTCTTCCTGCCTTGCTTATTTTGTTAATGCATTAATCATTCTTCCCATAAATCGGGACAGACAGCTCAGTAAGTGGACTTTTTTCTTGGTCTTCCATTTCTGGCCTGTAAATAATCTAATTGATTTCTCTAATACCAAAGATTAAAAGGCTAGGCTAGAAATTCCTCTAAGAACAAGAACCACGTTTTACCAATATTTTACCCTCTATAACGTCTACCTATCACAATTTCTTACATAAAGCAGGTGATCGATATACTTGTGAGAAACTGCTAACTCTGAAGCAGAATGAAGTTCAAAAAAACCATGTGGATTCTAGTGCTGGCTCTGTTACCAACTAGTTGTGTGGCTATGGACAAATCACTTGATTTCTCAATGCCCAAGAATGAAAATAAAATCATTGTAAAAATGCTTTGAAATTCAATGAGATATTATTACCTGGGTTACTGTTTCAAAGAGAGAAAGCAATGACCCTAAATTATATAAGTACCCAAAGCTCCTGATGTGACTGTCCCCAAAACACCTCAACGTGGCCTCACACAAGCTACAGTCCCTTGTTCAGGTCTTCACATGCCTCTCTTAGTTCTACGGAGTTAAACGTTTCAAATTTAGATCCTAACATATGTCTCTAGGTTCATAGCAACTCTGGCTTACCACATTGTACTCTCAACGGTCAAACAGAGTGTTTCTAACACAGGCACATAGAAGATGTTCAAGAAATCGCTTGTTGAATAAATAAATAAGGACCCACTAGTGTTGGCGCCAGCTGCTGCATATTAGCTGTCCTTCCGTTAGGCACATGATTGAAAAACTAGGTGTAGAAAAGAAGGGCTAAAAACTGTAAGGCTCCTCAATGGTGAAGTCACTGTGCCTAGAAAAACACAATTAATAGCCTAACCTAGAGTTCTGACTATTCAATGAACCTTCTGTCTACTCCCCAGCAAGGAAAGATTACTTCACAAGGAAGTGATTTCAAAACTCCAGAGTTGCTGGTGTTTATGGTAATGAAGGAATTGAAAGGTAAAAATGGAACCATGCATGGCTCCCAAGAACAATGCAACAAACTCTAGCTGTTTGTTTTGGTTCCTCATCACACAATACAGGGGGCAGCAAGGAAAAGGGCAAGGTCCCTGAGTGAAACAGACCATGATTGGCTGTGCCAGCTCCATGCACTCAACAGCCCCAGCCGTGGGGAATTCCAAGCCTGCTTGGGTTAGCGAGTGCCTCTCCACTAGAAGAGCAGACATCCTCTTTGTCTGAAGGCTCTTTTGTTTTATTTCACTCCCATGTCAACTTAATACAAAATATACAGTGTCTTTAGTCTCTGAGTACCTCATAAAAATTGGAACTTTCTTAGGAGGGATTCAAAGTTCTTCATAAGCAAGCCTCACTAAATGTTATTAATCCACAAGTCTCCCAAGAGATCAGTATACCAGTTCTAAAGGAAGTTTACTAAAAATGTATCCAAGTTCCCTGATCTTTCATACCCAAAATCCCCAGACTTTCCCAATCAGAAACTAGAAAGCAGTATTGTACCATGAGTAGAATGCTCAGAATTTAAAAAGGCCTTAGAAAGCTGGATTCTCTTATTTTATCAAAGAGGACACAGCAGCCCAGAGAGATTTACATGGTTTTCCTAATATCAACAGAGCTGGTAGGTAGAACTCACTTCTAACTGGTACCTCAATATTCTCTCCTCTACACTCCGAGGGAAGCAGTGGTTAAGGATGGGGGTGTGGGAGGATCAGACCACGCTGGTGTTCCTGTTCTTCACAGTCAAGAAACAGTAGACATTAGGGGCTTCCCTGGTGGCACAGTGGTTAAGAATTCACCTGCTACTGCAAGGGACACGGGTTCGAGCCCTGGTCTGGGAAGATCCCACATGCTGCGGAGCAACTAAGCCCATGCGCCACAACTACTGAAGCCCACGTGCTTAGAGCCCGTGCTCCGCAACAAGAGAAGCCACCGCAATGAGAAGCCCACGCACCGCAATTAAGAGCAGCCCCCGCTCGCCGCAATTAGAAAAAGCCCGCGTGCAGCAACGAAGACACAACACAGCCAAAAATAAATAAATAAATAAAATTTATTAAAAAAAAAAAAACGAAAGAAATAGTAGACATTAAAAAAAGGGAGGGCTGACAGGAAAGAGGCGGGAGGTGTTGTTTTTGGGTTTTTTGTATTTGTTTGTTTGGTTTGGTTTTTCTATGCTAAGTGCTATAGCTTGAGTCCCTACCAAAAGTAACAGAAATGAACAGGCCAGTCCATGGCTGGTGTGTCTTTGTGTTGTCTTGAGAAGATCACTGAAGCAAATTATTGTTCTATAAACAGATTAGTCCAATTTCTATCCACAAAGCTATCTCACTGGTAGTGGGTAAGTATTCTAAGATAAGCATAAAACCCAGACTGAAATCAAATTACATATGCTGTATACCCAACTAATTGGTCATTAGACTATTTTGTGCCAATAAATCAGGTTCCCTGACTACAGAGAGGCTCTCCAATGGCTTCATCCATCCACCTAAGGATGGTAACATAGAGCTACATTTTGCTGAGTTCTGATTAGTTATATTATGATTGTTAATTGAGAAATGTTACCTTCATTTCCTCAGACTCTTTCAGTATTGTTATTTTTCCTAACTTAGAGATTTTTTTCCAAGCTCCTATTATTTCATAAGCTAAATTCTCCACTCCACTCATTCTTTGGTCAAGTATTGTGTTTATTATTTCAAGGTTCGTGTTTATTATTTCAATTAAGCTAAACAGTGACAGATGTGCAGGAAGGTTGTGTGCATGTACATGCACATTTTAAAAACAGGGAACATAGCCCTGAAGCATGGAGATATTTTAAGCCTGAAAAAACGATTTGCCCAAATGAGATCCAGTGAGAAAGCTATATATCAACAGAAGCCATCTTAACCTCCCTCACCACCATCAAATATTGCTGAAGTTTACTGCAGGCTAAAACATCAGGGGGCTATTTTGAAGGCTCAGCTGCAGGCACAGGCAATAATAACGATGACCAAATATAAATTGAATTACCAATCAGAAAGCCATGGGGGGAAGGGCAAGACACAGTGGATTAAAAGAAGTGGTTAGAAGGATGTAACAAATTGTTGGTTCTCTTAATATTTAATACAACCATTGCCTGAGATCAAGGAAGAAAAAATTAATATTAAAAACTCTGGGACTTTACTAACAAAGCCGAGATAGAAGTTACTCACTAAGAACAAGATTCCTTCATTATTGAGTCTAAAAAGACTCAGTATTATTATGAGAACTTTAAAAATGGTTATTCAAAGTTCCAGAAAGAAGGTAATATCTTAACTATGGAGTGGGCTTAAAAATAAAAATCCAAGGGTCACAAACCAAAGACACAAAGTTTTAGATTTTAAACATTAAGACATTCTAAAAAATAAATTAAAAAGAAAAAAAATCATTAAGACATTCTAGTTTTCCCCAAATCCTTTTTTTTTTTTTTTTTAAAAAGCAAGATAGATCCGAACCACTGGACCAAATAACATGTAAGTTGGAAGGGGTGGGGAGAATTGGAGTTAAGACCTAATTTTTTTCTTTAATTTGTTTGTTTAATTTATTTATCCCCAAATCCTTTTAATACACTATAGAAATGGGAAAATTAAAGGATTTTTTTCTCTATGTAAAGTATTAATATGGCTTCCCAGAGTGGATGATCACTTAGTTATTCTTTATTTAATTATTAATATTTCAAATAAAAATCACAGGATACTCAAAAAGTGTCCTAGACACATCTGCCAAAGGAGATGAAAATAAAGGCTTAAACAAGATTATATATTTTTTATTTATAGAGTTGAATGACTTTTTCCCCAAACCTCATACATTACATTCTACATTTATTTCTTGCTCAACTGCATATTCTTTAGAGACTTGGTCTTTCATTCTCCAGTAGAGTGAAATTATTTTTTCATTATTATATTTCAAAGGTTCATAAGAAGTCTTCTGTTGAATTTGAATTGTAGTAGCTATAATTAACTGATGAAAGTTGAAATACATATTTAAATTACTTCTGTCCACCATAATTGTTGACGTCCATGGGTCAGTAGTAGCATTTTATGACAAAAATTGCTAAATGTCAGCAGTTTATTTTTTCGGGCCAACAATGTGAGAATGATTGTAATCAGTGCAGTAAATATTCATAGGTTAAGCTACATTTCAATAAGCAGAGCAATTCAAACAAATGAAGAGTAAGACAATATCAGGTACTCATGAACCTCCCTTCTAGATTTAGAATTGTAGACAACAACTTAATCCCCTTAGAGTTAAGCTTTTTTTTTTTTTTTTTAAATTATTTATTTGTTTATTTTTGGCTGTGTTGGGTCTTCGTTTCTGTGCGAGGGCCTTCTCCAGTTGCGGTGAGCCGGGGCCACTCTTCATCGCGGTGCGCGGGCCTCTCACCGTCGCAACCTCTCTTGTTGCGGAGCACAGGCTTCCAGACGTGCAGGCTCAGCAGTTGTGGTTCACGGGCCCAGCTGCTCCGCGGCATGTGGGATCCTCCCAGACCAGGGCTCGAACCCGTGTCCCCCGCACTGGCAGGCAGACTCTCAACCACTGCGCCACCAGGGAAGCCCTAAGCTTTTAATTTATGGCTGAACAAATGAAAACTAGATTCCCTGCTTGGCCCCCTAGTTTAGAATTCTGTTTATTTTCACTGAAAGAATAACTTAAAATACTAAGATTATAGAGCGTAAATAAGCAAATATGAATTTCATCAGAAACCTGAATTTACAGTGATAACTTTAATGCATTTAGCCACTCTAATCAAATGCTTAAGCAGGTAATTATGCATGGGCAGGTGATTATGTTTTTTAAAGAGTGAATGAATATTTCATCAAATTCTAAATAGAAAGGACCATATAAGAAATCAGATTCTAGAAAATTAACTCAACATATCGTGTGTGTGTGCGCAAGTGTTGCTTTCAAAAAATTCCCAGAAAAAAGAATAGTGCCTCCCATTCCTATTTATTCTTAGATGATTGTTTAATAGTGAAGTCAATTTACATTTGAAGACATTCTGAATAATCCTGTTAAACATCAATTCAAACAATGTGGCTCATGTTTAACTCTTCGGTTATTTACCCATTAATCTCTTTAAGTGCTTGCTTCCTTAACACAGCTGTAGTTCAAGGGGTGGCCAGCAGTTGGCCTCCATTTCAGTGGATTTTCCTGAAAGCCCAGATTTCTTTCTGCAAACTTTAAAACACTGTATGCCTAAATAAATTTTTCATAACTTAAAAGCTTTCAGAAGGATCCAAAAGAAATACATTTGCTTTTAAAAATAAAAACCAAACAAAAGGAAGCCACACATACTGCAAAGATGTTCTCCGTAAAACATTCTGTTCAGCAGATCTGAAATGTCTCCAAAGGGATCAAGAACCACTTGGTTTGGAAGCAACAGTTGGGAACTCATAACAGGTTGGTTAAAAGCCAATAGTGACAGCCATGAGGAGATCTTTACAGCAGATTAGGAGTGGCTGAGATACCAGGCACTGGGCCTTGCCTCACCTCCTCACTCCATTTATTTGGAATGCCTTCAACGGTACTTTCAACTACAAAGTACAGTTGTTCAGAAGCCTCTGTCCTTGGTCCTCTGTTCTTTTCTCCTTTTAAGCTCTTCCCTAAAGACTGCAATCCTACTAGCTACGATATTTATGAAGACGGCATAAATCTACATCTCTGTTTCTGCAACAGCACCCGAACTAATCCCCTATCTCCCAGTTCTGACTTAAATATTTCCACCAGGATATGCCACCATCATGTCACACTCAACATATACAAAGCAAATGTATTCACCATTATCAAAGTAATCTCCTCTTTCGGTCTCCTTGCCTTTGGTAACATCAATCCCACTTTTCTGGTCACCAAAAATTAAACCACAGGAACAGTTGTGGACTCCCTGGGGACCTCTATCACACACATTCAGTTTACTTCACATGGCAGATTGCATTCTTCAAAGATGGCCACCACTATATCTCCCATCCCACACGTATTTCTACAATACGATCTTGCCACTTTACCATCAAATGGTGACGTTTAATTCCTCTCCCCTTGAATCCGACTGGCCTTAAGACTCATTTAGAACCAAAACAATGTGACTGAAGCAATGCCATGAGACTTCCAAGGCTAGGTCAGAAAAGACCATGAAGCTTCTGCCTGGTTCTCTTGGAATAGTCTCTCTGAAGGAAGCCAGCTGCCATATAAGAATTTCAGCTACCCCAAGACTGCCATGCTGAGGGGCCACATGCAGTCCCAACTAGGCCCTATCTTCTAGCCATCCCACCAAGGTGCCATAATGTGAATAAAGCTGTCTTGGATCCTCCTGACCAGCTGAACACCACCAATTGAATTCGATAAATACCCCGAGGAGAAGAACCACCCAGCTACGCACTGCCCTAATTCTTGACACATCAAACCATGAAATAAGAGATGTCCACAGCTTCTCTTCTAAGCATTCAAAACATCATGTGTATAGTTGTTACTATGTGGGGATAAATATTAACTGAGATGCCACTTCTCTCCCTCCATTCCCAGAGCCATCGACTCAGAGGAAGCTCTCATCACCTCAGCTCTAGATTGTTAGAGCCAATGCCAGTCTCGTCTCACTACCATCTGTCACTACAATCTATCTAACCTAACACTTCCAACTGAAAAACTACATTGATGCACCAACACCATAACCAACATCAATCTCATAATGTTTTACATTTGTAGAAAGTTTAATAATGCAAAAGGGTCTTCATAAATAGGTATTTTACTTGATCCATATAACAAAAGCCAGAGAGATCTGTCAACAGGGCAAATATTCTTTTCCTTACTTTACAGATGAAGAAATCAGAGGCTGAGGAGAGTAACTTTTGTACAATCTCATTGCCAATAAACAGAATGGATGTAAGTAGAACTAAGACCTCGTGTCACAGATTATTGCTATTTCTCCATTCTACATGCCTCCTATGATCTATTTCAGGTCGAAAATGTTCAGTGCCTCTCTCCATCCCTACTACAGCAAATCTGCTTTCTAGGTATCCATAATTTGACCTCCATCTATCCAAATGTATGATATTGCCTAGTAACTCTACCACCAGCACCACCACCACAACAATCAGGCTGGCTCATTTACTCAGCTAACAATATGCCATGCTGGTTCTAGCCTCTGAACATTTACTCATAAAGTCTCCTCCTTTCTCCTCCTATCTACTTAAACCTTACTCATGCATTAGCACAAATTCCACCTCCTCCAGTAAGCCCTCCCAGCCTTTCCTTGTTGCTTTCTCTCTGCTATTCCTACAGAATTTGTAAATTTCACCCAAATTTTGACAATTACATTGGCTCATCTTGTTCAAGTCTCTTGGTCTCACTTTCCAGGCTGGTATTCAGCTAACACACATCCATACAGACAGCGATCTTGGGTGCTTACAGCCAGTGTCTGTTCTGACCAGTCAGTGCCCATGACGTACCATTTGTTAAATATTTTGAATTTCGTCCCTGCTTATTTCCCCAACTAAACCATAAGCTCTTTGAGAACAGGAACCTGTCTCATAAAGAAGTATTATATCCTCCAAGCCAAGCACAGTACTAAGCACACAGTTAGTGTTCAATATATATATTTGTTAATTGATTTGAAGGGAGGGAAGTGTGTTGTGTTGTGAGAAAAAAATATTCTTAAGTCATGTCTACACTGGAAAGAAAGAGCTGCAAAGACAACAAAATATTTTCAAGATCAGCAGTTTAATGTCAAGGACATTTTTTAATGTATCATTTAAAGATATTCTGTGCAGCCCATAACTGCTAAAATGTTTTATAAATGTTTTACCAGGAGTGTGAAAAAAATGCTTCAAAAATATTCAAGGAGTAGATGTCTTAACGGCCCAAAATAAAATGTTTGCTGAGGCTACAAGGCTGGCAGAACTCTGCTTCATTTCAAAAAGTTTCCAGGCAATGGAAATGTTTTCCTGGAAAATACTACCTTTTATTTAGAGGACACTTGCCATGAACACTTAGTCATTAAGTAATTTAAGGTTTCCTCACAAGCTCTTTGGAGGAAATCTATTATATGAATGAATGAAATTATCAGCACCTATAATGTCAAAAAAAAAAAAAAACATTTGGCTAAATGTATGAAATCTACTTAAGTATTTTTCCAAGTAAGGGGGAAAAGTCCTTTATATTTTTTGGTCTATTTACTGTTCTTTTAAATTTTTCTATAAGATAAAATTACGAAGAAAAACACAAAATCCTTAAGTGTTTCTCTGTAACATACACAAATCCAAAAAACTGGAGGGCTTATTTTATTCCACAAGCCAAGTAATTTTCAAACAGACAAAACAGTCATTTCATTCAATGAAAATGAATGGTAACTTCAAATCTATTTTTAGCAGAATCTGAGTTTGTGTCAAATCACCTTTCAATGAGAGAGTGACTCGGTTTGGACATTTCACTCCATCATCTTCAGTAAATCATACAATGCAACCTAAGAAAACAATTTCTTCCAAGAGTTTTGAAGCCAACTAAGTCTTGTTCTTTTAAACATCAAAAGACACAACTAAATTCTACTTCGAGCACATGGTTTGTACATTTAATCTTTTTAAAATTAAAGGGATATTTGCTTTGTTTTACCTGTTTAGGATTTCGGTGAGTTTCACAAAGCCAGTGTAAGCCAGTTCAAATGCTCCTCTATGCCTGGACTGTAAAAGGTGCTGTTTAAAGTAATCTCCTATTTCTTTTACCTTCAAAACAAAATCAAAAATAAATATGCCATTTATGTTTACATTGACAGATGTATTTATGTCAGTAACATCATTTAGAACTCAGGTCTCGATGCCCAGCCATTTAGCACCTATTATGCAACAGGTAATATTTTAAGCGTTTTATACTATCACAATTAATTCTCACAATAATTCCATGAAAAAAAGCACTATTATTATCTCCACTCTACAACTGGGAAAAATGAGGCCCAGAAAGGGCAAGTAACTTATTCAAGGTCACACAGCAAGTACATGGTAGAACTAGTAGTAAATCCAGGCAATCTGGCTCCAGAGTTGGCCATCTTTAACTGCTAGGATAGAACTGCCTCCCTATGCCAGCTTCACAAATCTTGCTGTGTTCTCCTTGTTAGTTCATATCATTCAACACCAACAGCAAATCACACAAGGTGACAACCCTCACACACCTAGGCCTAGGTGAAATAATTACCTTTTAGTCCCCTCTTCAAAAAAAATTTTTTTCTATTATGGTTAAAATATACATAACATAAAATTTACCATTTTAACCATTTTTAAGTATACAGTTCAGTGGCATTCAGTTTATTCACTTTACTGTGCAACCACCATCCATCTACAGAATTTTTTCATCTTCACAAACTGAAACTCCAACCCCTTGAACAATACTTCCCAATAATTACCTTTTAGAGATATACAAATATTAATGGCCACACAAGATTTAGTGCAAAGGGCCTCCTGAAAAGTGACAGGCTTCACTTTGAGTCAGAACAATGGAGTTTTCCAGAATGCTACCCAATCGCTTTCCTACATGCTGCTTTTCTCCGTACAAGTTTAAACAAATAACAAATATGACAATCTACTTTTAAGAAGACATGACTGACAATTAGTTGCTGATTAAGTTTTGTACAGCATTAACTGTTAAAGTGGTTGGGTTGATTCTACATTTATACCATAAGATTTGGTAGCTGATAAGCTTTAGAGAATCCAGATTGTGTATAAAACTCAGGACCAAAGCTACAACTGGCTCTCACTTGATCCAGGTCTCTCCAGCAGGTCACAGAATGGTGAAAAAGAAAGCTAACCCAAGATAGCTCACATAGGCTTATCTAGAAACAACTTCTACCTCAGCACAGTGACTGGTATTCTGCACACATTAGAGATGATAAACAGTAGAAAGAGTAGTTAAACATGTAACCATGGGCAACTGCCTCAGTCTCATCTATAAACTGGGAATAATAATAGCACTTGCCTCATAGATTGTGTATTAAAATGAGTTAATAAATCTAAAAGCTCAGCACAGGCCCTTAACTTATAAACCAGTTCAGTTCAATGTGACCTCTGTCTGGATTTCCAAATAGAAGAAAGCTAAAGACATACTCTAAACTCAAAATATATATGATGATACAAAGACGGGTGATACATTTAGAGAAATAAGAATCAGATATGAGATCAAGAAAGAACCAGAAAAGCAGGATATAACAGAAGTTTTAAAATTCTAACAATTTAATATCCCCAAAGAGTGCCATGTCATGTTCTTCAGCTAAAGTTTTCAGGTGAAGATCTGATGATATCCCTAATTTTTAATATTTTTTTACAAGCTACATACTACTAGTCGTCAAAAGTCAAGAGTCAGGGTGAGCCTTATCATTTTACCTTCAATACGTAATTTCAGAGTATATTTTGAACAGAATTATCAAGCACAAAATCTGAATTTAACCCCCAAGACATACCTGAAGCTCAAGAACCCTACAAAACAGGACCAGAAGAAACATCAGTTAACTAACTTGTTATGACCATCATTTCTATTATTAGAGAAACAAAAGAAGATTTCTAAAAAGGTGTTTTAAGGCACAAAAAATAAAAACAGGAAGTCATAGAGATGGGGTCTCTCTAACATCCTTAATCTTTTTTTAATGTTACAGATATTAAAACATACTTCAGGAAAACAGAAATGTTATTGGTAAAGTGCTTCTCTGTGGACTTACAATCTAGTTCTTAAACAAAGATCAGATTTTCATTGCTTCCTTTACCTTAACTCCCTTCAAAGGGGCTTAAACCAAAAAGCATATAATAATATCAAAGACCTCAGAGGTGAATGAGACCAGTGGATGGTCTCTCTTCTGAAGGGTAGACCTCAACCTTAGGTAATCCTGGCCTCAGAAAACAGAATGAGATTCTAAAGACACAAGTGAGAGGTAGACCATTTTTTCTCATGTCATTTTGCACTTAATTTCCCAACAAACCCACCTAGGTAACACCCAGGCTTAATATGAATTTTTCCCTTTGAAGAGAGTATATTTCTATTAATCAGACAGTAAGTACTTTTTTAGCACCCTATCAAATGCTTAGCAGCTTAGTGCTGGGTAGACAAAGAACAAAACAAGATGTTTGTCCTCTGAAAGCTTTCAGAGAAAACCAATATGCTGGATGGTACCCATCAGAAGCTTAACAGCACTAAGAAATGACAGCTCTTTTTGCATTGAAATGAATAACTAGAAAAAGCTTCATGGCCAGACCTTAAACAGGATATACATGAGTGAACCAATACAGAAAAGGATAATTAACATGAGAAGAAGCTGGCATACTAGAATAAGTGAACAAACATTTATTAAGTATCTGCTACCTGTCAGACACTTCACCGGGTCTTTCTACATGAAATGAACACAGACTATACAGGAGACTGATAGCAGACCTGGCTGAATGGCCTCAAGGTTTCGTGCTAGAAAATAGTGGAAGAAGACAGGGTTGCAAGGTAGGGATGTACCCTATCACAGTGGGTGGGAGGAGTCAACAGGGCAATGTGGTCCATGAGCAGCTGGACAGGGAAAAGGGGCCATGCTGACACTCTCCCCTTGGATGATCAGACTACAGGGAACATACTTAACCCTGTAGAAACTTATGACAATAGTAGAATCAGAAAAAGAATTTCAAAATTTTATTTAAAAAATGAAAAACTCCTCTGAAAATTCAACTCGATTGCCTTTCAATCTATCTATTAGATACTAAGCTCCTATTTAAAGTTCATAAAAACTTTTCTTTTAACATGGATGATGTCTTTACAAAATATTTTCTTAATAAATAATATATATCTCAGAATTTCTGAAAGGCAATTAAATATGAAAAAAAAAGGGCACTGATTTCTATTCTTAAAATGAAATTCTAATCACTATCTTTTTAAGTTTAGTGTATCCTGGTTCTAACTTTCCATAAAACCTACTTCTATAGGCAAATTAACATGCTTTATGGATTTACAGGGTATAAATTTCCACAGGGGAGGACAGCTACGTGCCATGTCTCTAGGCACCTATAATTCACCAACAGACTAAACAGGGGAGCTAAATGCTCACCTAGAGCATAAAACCCACAAAGGGCAAATGTAAATACATTTTTTGTTTGTCCTTTATCTAGATAGTAGAGAGAAATACAAGAGAAAAGTCAAAGCTAATTCCCCTCATTATAAGTTAGTAAGTCCAAAAAGATTCAAGTATACAGGTGGGACATTTCTACAAAGAGCATGTGCAGTGGTTAAGATCTGGGATCCTGGAGCCAAGAGGGCTGAGTTCAGGAACACTACTCAGCCTCCTTCTCAATACAAGCTAATTACATAAGTAACAGAGTTCTCTCATCTGTGAAAGGGGGATAAAACTAGAACCTACTTCACAGGATTATTCTGAGAAATAAATGAGATTATGCAAATAAGCATTTAGCAGAGTACCTGGCAGAGAGTAGCAATCAATATTGCTAAATGTCAATTTTTGTTTTCATTTTGTTTCATCAAGTAGTGAGACTTAATCCCTAAACCTTAATTTAAATTTTACTTTAAGACACAGCCACAACCTTAGGAATGTCAACAGGAGTTTCTAATTCCACTTTGGTTAAATGGAATAGTTTATAAAAGTTTACACTACAGTAAGATAATTAACATTTTAAACTGGACATTCTATACCACAGTGATTTCTTACTAACACTTGGGATTTCATGAAAGCCCAAACACTGTCCTCCTATATAATAACAAAGATGATGGTTTCCTGGTACTCACACATCTTCCTACCAGAACGTTTATTCTTTGTTTTCTGGCAAATCCTTAACCATGTGCCATTTTAACAGTTGCCCTTTAGTCTGACTTTTTGAAATGAATTTGTCTTGTATCCCCTATTACATTTCTAAGCCCTTTGAGGTCAGAGAACCACATAGTCTATTTCTTAATATTCCCACAATGCCCTTGTAGTAAGGCAGTCAATAAATAGTTGACTAAATTATGTAATTACATGCTCAGCTTCACTTCACAGCTTAAAAATGGTAACCTGCAACAACTTAAACACAGTAACCTGCATTCAGCACAGTTCAATGAATACTTACTCATAATTTCTAAAAAATAAACTTTGTTAAAAGAAAATACAAAAGGTAATTTCTTTAAGACTGACAAATGCTTATAAACATACATCCCACTTACAGTTCACTGACAGAAATCTAAAACAGTAACAAAAGGTACTGAGGGAACATATAAACCCAGTTAGCCATGTACATCATGAAAATTACAATAGAATCTAAAGTAGGAGTTTTTAAAATTGCTTATTTCTAATAGTTGGTAATTATTTTTAATCATGTGATTTCTGTGGCAATAATTCCTAGGAAGCAGAAAGCAGATACATTTAAAAAAAAAAAAAAACTACCCAAAAGTTTCTTTTTAGGAATATTAGGGGAAATATATAAACATATGAACTGATAGTCCAGGTAGAGGAAGTTTAAAAAAATCAGTAGGTACTGGGTATCTGATATCCCATGGAAAGAGGACCAACAATGTATCAAGCAAAAGCTCTGCATCAGCAAAGCATCCAGCTTGAAACCCAGACACACACGAGTCAGGAAGTTTGTGAGATAAGGTTGCATGCACTGCTCACTCTTTAAGGGTCTCGACTTACATCCCTCAAAGCTGGTTTTATCTCTGCCTCTCGGACAGGGACATTATGAAAGAACCTTTCATAATGTGATTACAGCACAGGAGAAGGGTCAGACATGCCTCTGAATGAACACATTTTCTTCTTGATGAAGTTGCAGAGGACACACTCCTTCACAAGCAATCATCTAAGGGAATGGATCATTTGCTATAAAGTTCAGTAGCAAGTTGCCTTACTGTCCTGTTGCTTGCAAAAATCTGGTTGGCTATGGGAAGCTGGGAAAATTAAATTTAAAGAAAAATTAAATGAGCCATTCAGAACAAAGGCAGCACTGTGTCATGGCGGAATACAGGCTGGGAAGCAGAAGAATCAGGTTCCTGTCCCAGAGCTGCCACAAACCAGCTTTGTGATCTTGGGCAAACCAGGTAACATCCAAGGGCTTCAGACTCCCCTTGTGCAAGAGAGCTGGATAATATCATCTCTGTGATCCTTCCAGCTTGAACAGTATGTGAATACAGCACTGAATACTCAGAATTATAAGCGAGCACCAGCTCCTCTCCTCGTATAGCAGCAAAAATCCCCAAATTGGAGTCTCACTACCTGCTGGCCTAGTATAAACTATAGTCATGTATGGGGGATTGAAGTTGTCACCCCTTTAACAAAGGGCTGTAAAATCAGGATGGGCTTAAAGGAGCTGAGTTCCATGAGAAATCCTCTCCGTCGTCTAAATGTGAGAACTCAAATATAAAATGGCAGTAGAATCCTATTCCTTTTTCAGTAGTGAAGGGTGAGTGGAGAGCAAGAGAAGCAACAGGCTGAACACCAGTATTTCAGGTTCTGTAGAACAGCTTCCTTCATCCACTGAGAGAAAAGGAGATCACAGTTTTTATGATTCTTGGGAGTAAGAAATCCAAGTTCCCAATTCTCCCCAACAATGCAGAGCGTTCTGCCCGCAAGTCACTTCACTGCCTCTGCAGGTCTCTTGTGGTCACATTCACCTACACTGTTGACGCTTACATTTGTAGTTTTGCCACTAGGTGCACAGAAGAACTAGTGATGCCAGGGCGGCTATGCCCTTGGAAGGAAGGTAGACCCTAGGCGTGGCCCCAGCACTCCAATGCAGACTGCATTCTTCTCTGTCATTTATATTTTTAACTCTTAAAAGTACTAAGTACATAGGAATATGTTTAAAGGAATTTCACGGAACAAAATTATATGTTTAAAAGCAGGAATCCTCTAGTAATATAAGTAACACTAATTTCTTGATAACTTTAGATTTCATTGACTAAATGCCCCCATTTTAAAATGTAAAAAAATTAAAAAAAATTTTTAGGAGCATTTTAATTTTTTTAGTAAAATTTAGCATGATCAAGACTAAAGTTTTCCACAGAGGGCAGGGTTTCAATGTCAGAACAGTGCTATCACATACATTCTTGTTCACTCACTCAGTCATTAATTTCTTCTCAAACATATATATGTGGGGTCACCACATGAATGGCGACATGGAGAAATGACTGGACCTGATTAGAATGGAAACGGATATTTTACAGAAAAACAGGATTCTATTTCTTATTCAAGAAAACAGTCATCAGAAGAGCTCTTTGGTTTATAAGAGCCTCTCTTTGTTATTGTTGTTGTTTTACAAACATCTCTTCTATTTTATATTAGTTCCCAATTTTTAAAAATTAATTCCCAATTTTAACCTGGATATCCCACATAACTTCATAAGATTTGGGTGCTCTGTAAAAGGTGTCAGGGTGAAATGATTTTCACAGGACGCTTTCAGGTCTTTCTCAGTTATAGTAAAAGTAAAATATGTTTCCCTTAATTTTGTTTTTAAACACTGGCCAACAAACCCAAAACACTAGATGTTTTAACTTGTCCTTGAAAAGTTGAGAAGTCAAGGGGCTCTAGCCCATATTTACTTCTTAGTGAGATGGTGAACATCAGTGAAGTAATCATTAATCATAGCTGGATTCCTCAGCAAAGATGTTGGCACTGGCACTCCAGCCAGTCACCAGTAAGGACTGCAAGTAACTCTAGGACACTAACGCCTGTTTGATTTGGAAGAGAATAAGGAACATAATGAAGCCGGCAGTGTTCTGTTCCCCTTTGCCGTTCTCTGTCTCAGAGCCTTGCAACATCACAAGCCCAGCTGTTAACCAGATGCAAACAACATCAGCCACAGAGAGTGTGAGAATAAAAATATTAGCGTTATTTCCATGGAACTGGTCACATGGTTATTACAGAAATAATCAGCATTAGCATACTACAATATTTGTTTTGTTCTTAAATGTCATAACACCCTATGGGAGAAATTATCTTTATTTGAAAAAGGTTAAAAATGAAAGTACATGTTATGTATCTTTGCTGGAAAATGGTGGGAAACGGATTTGTTGAAACCATATGGAAAGGAAGAGGGAATCAATTAAAAACAGAAATCTAATAAATCTAAAATATTTCCAAATGAAATGCTTGTGGTAAGCTAATTTCTTATAAACACTGCACTCAAGTCACTTGAACAGTCCCAGATGGAACTAACTTTGTGGTCTTAAAATAAAAGTCAGCCAAAAAAACCAAAGTAACTATAACTTTATCATCAATGTAGAGGGAAACATGAGATCCATGATCAACCAATATATAAAGAAAAAAAATATATATATATATTTTTTTTTCTTTGCAAAATTTAAGAGGTTTGTGGAGCTTTACTAAATAGACAATTTCATTTACATTTGAATTTTAAGTTTGTGTGTGTTAAATGGAGACATAAAAATTCAAATGTTAATATTGAAGTTAAAAGTGAGGTAAAAGCTATCATTATTTATATAACTTAGAAAAATAAAAACATTTCTAAAAATGCCAAAGTTTGGAAATGGATTGCAAGATCCAATTCCTATACTTTAATGAACTTTCTTCAGTTGACATCTGTAGGATTTTATTCAAGAAAAATGTTTAAAAAATTTTTTTAAGTTATTTAACTTTTAAATAAAAGTTTGTGATTTATGCTTTGACCAGAAATTATACCAGGTGGAATAAACATCTACCCTACCTGTTCCACTGTCAATAATCCATCAGGAGATTCTGGCACAGACCGCATGGGTAGAAGCTGGCACAGTGAGCCTAAGAGTAAAGCGACTTCCTTCATGCTTCTCCAACAACATACCAGCACCATCTGAGCAGTTACATCACATGTTTTTCCTTCTTTACCTTAAAAAAAAAACAACAAAAACTACTGCAACACTAGACACTTGATTACTCACATCCCAGGTTTCCTAGAACAAGCTTATTCATAATTTCCCCAAGAATAATCTGCTTGAACAAACCAATTTGTCATATGCTATATTTATTCAGGAGAAAATAACTAACATTTGTTTGGCATGTGTTATGGGTAGGAATCACAGTATTTTATTTAATATACTATATTCAAAATAAATTTAAAAATAAAACACAATATTATTCTAAAACCGAAGTCTAACCTTTGGAAGTTAATGAAACAAACTCTTCCTGCCTCTCAGTCATCCATAAAATATGACTATAATAAATATATTTTATTATTTGTTTTGGTGAGGGTGGCTGCTATGTCAGTAAAAGAATAGGATACGACTTTCCTTTCAAAGGAAAATACAAATTCTCTTTCAAAATATATTTAAATTTCATGGTCAATTAGCTATAAGAATCCTTACTCTCTTTTTCTAGCTTTAGGAATATTTTAGTACTGACATTAAAAAAAAAAAATCCAAAACAAACTATTAAATTTAAAATGTAAGTTAACAAAATAACCTTTTTAACGCAATCCCATTTGTCTTTTAAAAGGCCACTAAACTCAAAGGATAAATGTACAGACACTTAAATACATAAAATTGGTCTGAAATGATGTACACTAAAGAGGGATGAAATAGGACTGAGGAGGGAATAAGGAAATGAAAGAAAACAAAATTAATTTGTTATTAATTCATATTTATCTCTGTATTATTTGAAACTATTACAAGCATACATTTGTGTTATTTTCTGTAATTAAAAAAAAAAAAAAATCATAAAGAGAAATTTTTACAAGACAATATCCCCATCTAGTGGAGAATGTAGAATATGTTATAAATCAATAAGATATTACTGCTTCTGATGATTTTTACAGCATTATAGAAAATTATAAAAGAACTAATGAGAAAACAAACAGTAAGAATTTGAATTCTGGAGGCCTGGTGCAACAGAGCAGCTCACATTTCTCTGAGTCATAAATCTGTTTCCTTTAAAAGGCTGTTTGACTGACTATGAGGACTCTCACAACATCGAACCATAGTGCTGGGAGAAGCAGACTGCTCCCCAAACCCAAGTTCACTGTGCTTCACTGTTCCTACATCACCTGGCTGTCAAGACAGGTGTCAGCACTCAAAGGCTTTTTGCTGAAGCACCTCATACACTGCACTGGTGAACACCATTTTCTGGTAAAGTCTTATGAACTCATTCCCCAAAATAAATCATTTATAAGCTCAAAAAAGACTTTATTTTCTAGAAGTGTACTACACACATTCGCAGCCTCTGATTTACTATAGAAAAAGAGCATTTGGCACATTTTATTTGTCGCTTAAAAACTGACTATAATACTGATTTTATATATACCTTTGATTTCTGCAGAAGTATCAATATTCGGTACACTGGCACTCAAGTCCTCCAAATCAAAGCTATCACATTCTTTCAAAATTTTAGCTCGATTGAAATAATCATTAGTATCTCGGGGCTGAATCTCATTCAGAATTGTCTGCAAGCGGCTTGCTGACTCTGAGGGAGAGAGATGAGATTATGTAAAACCCCAGTTCCACATCACATGAAGACTTCCCTTGGGGGTATTTGCCCTCAAAAATTTTGTAATTTTCAGTACTTGATAATTAGCACTATAAGAAGGGACTCACAGGATGGATAATGTGAAAATTATTTATATAAGGTCTTCATGACACTTGAGTGTACTTTCAAAATATGGTGAATATTTTAAATAGGGTGAAGATTGGACAAAAAAGCACAACAGAAACTGTCCATAGACAAAGGCTGCCATCTCCCTTACATTGCTTTTCTCAGTGTTGTCTAAGAATTTCAAATACAGTGCTCAAACAGATGAAGGAAGAGCAATAAACTTCAATGAATTTTGTTTTAAGAGGTAAGAAACCCCACCACCAACAAAAATAATCTTTTATGGCCCAGGAATATCATGAAAACTCCATATTTGGCTTTGAAATGCATAAGTAATATACTGCTTTCTAAGTTAGATTTCCAGTCCTAGTATTATATTAAACTTCATTTTTATTTCTTAGTAAGCACTCACTGTATTAGGAAATGTAAACTTCACGAATGCAAGACTTTGTTTACTGCTCAACTGCTAGTGCCTAGAACAGAAACTGGCTCATGGCAGAGGTTCAGTAACATGGGCTGAAGGAATTTATGGATGACTAGGTAATAAAGAGCTAGGCAGGCTCAGATTTTGAAAGAAAAATAACAACAGGTAATCATCTGAAACCAATTAACAAATCAAAGAATGGGTTATTTACTGTATACCTATTATACACACGTATATTTTAGGTATTATGGGAAATACAAAGACCCAAACTGCTATCATAATGGTTCAGCCAACATCTTATGTTCAACTTGTGGCTTCCATGAAATTTTGCCAAAAACAAATTTTGACAGCCATGAGAAAGTAACACTGGCCCAAAAAGAAACCATAGAAAGACTAAGAAAAAAGAGAGGGGTGACCAGAATAAAATTTTAAGAACCATTTTTGTGGCTTTCAGGGGAGACTTTTTTCAAAGAATTCAGAATGCATGGCAGATAACATGGGAAAGACATAAGAAAAATGGAGACAACCAGAGGAAAGAAGAAAAGGCAAAATTACGGAAAAGTTAGTGGACCATAGACAGTTTTTGAGACTGACAGATATTTTAAAACTTTAATGACAAACAAAATTTTAGCATACTCTGAAGGCCCTACCCACAACTGGTGACAAACATTCAAGATTTCTCATCCAAAATATACTGGTATTGCCTGATCCAAATATTAGCTATCAGACTGGATGTTCTCTATTCCTATGCACTGTTTAAGTAGGAAAACTAAACCAACAAATTTTAGTATTTAGACTATCAGCCAAAATAAATCTATAACTGTATCTTAGTATCAGGAACCACCACCAACCTTCCAACTCATTTTTAGTAAAGAACAAAACATAACATTTTCTATGCAACCACACAACTCTAGATTAGTTTAATTATCGGCCCGAAGTATTGTATTGTATGATGCAGTGTGTGTTTATGATTTACTCAGTGTGTTTTTAATATAAGCCTCTCATTTGCACTCCAAAATGCATTCACCAACTTTATTTCAACACCAAAATATAAATTTACTTCATGATTTTCTAGGTGTTCAAAGGAACGTTCATGTTAGTATATACCTTTAACGGTCAATCCCTCTGGCCTGTTGTAGTACAGATCCAGTAATCCCCTCACACTGTCCCTCTCCATCCCACCTGGGATCCCCAGCCATCAACATCGTCTGCAGCTGACATCCAACCATCAACATCGTCAGGGCTCCTCCTTCTGATGTATCGCCAGGAGGTCAAGAGTAGCCTAACACTACGTCATAATGCCTACGTCATTCACCTCACCTCACCTCATCACACAGGCATTTTATCATCTCACATCAACACAAGAAGAAGGGTGAGCACAGTATAGTAAGATCTTTTGAGAGAAACAGAGAGAGACCACATTCACATAACTTTTATTACAGTATACTGTTATAAATGTTCTATGTTATTATTGGTTATCATTGTTAATCTCTTACTGTGCCTAATCTATAAATGAAATTTTAACATAAGTACGTATGTATAGGAAAAAACATAGTATGTATAGGGTTTGGTGCTATCTGCACTGTCAGGCGTCCACTGGGGGTCCTGGATCATACAGCCCTCAGATTAAGAGGGAACTGCTGTATGCACATACCACCAAGGGCATCCCAGGCACTGAATTTAGTTCCTATACTTTCAGGAATTGTTCATTCATTCTAACAACTATTGATAGTGTGCCTCCTTCTGCCAGGCACTGTGCTAAGCACAAGGGAGGAAAACAGACAAGATTCCTGTTAAACTGCAACAACTCCATGAAGGAGAAATCTATGGGAAGGGGAGAATGCTAAGAGACAAGACTGGCAAGGTAGCAGGAGCAAAACTATTACAGGACCTGGTCACTAACGTATTTTAAATAAAAAGGAAGAGGGGGTGGGCAGAGCACAGGGTTAAGTAAAGATTATGTGTAACATGATAGATTATATGACTAGAAAAGCTTACTTTGGACGTGGTAAAAAGGAAATGGAAGGAGATAAGAGTAGATGTGGGGAAACAAGAGAGGATAAAAGCCTACAGTAAGGTAAGAAGATGCAGATAAAAGAAAAAGAGATTTGAAAGCTATTTAAGGGGCACCACTGAAAAAACGTGGAGACAGGCTAGATATAAGGAGCAAAGGGGAGATGTCAAGCAGCCCTAGCCTCCTGACTTGCATGAACAGGTCTCTGGTAGGGCCATTTGCAAAGATACAAGGGTTGGGAAGGAAAAGACAGATGAAAGTTCATGAGTTCAATTTTGGGCATTTTGACTATCTCCTCCAATTTTTTTTTTTAATTAAATGGTCTTTGTATGTCCAATGGTCTTTGCCTATTCAGATTTCTAACAAGTTGCCTTCTCTGACTGAACCCCATCAATTGCTAATTTATACTGCCTGCTCCCCCAGTTCCTGCCAGAATACAACCCTGGTAGGTTGTATTCCAAAATGACATATTATAAAACCCAATTTACCCCAGATGAGGAAGTACCTTGCTGATCACCTGGCTATTTATTTATTTATTTTGGTTATTTTTTCATAGTTAAAAATATTACTAAAAAGGCAGAAATATCACTAGTCATAATAATAATTTCTTTCCCCCCTATTTAGCCTCTATATCTCTCTGAAGAAATGATTAGGGGAAAAAAACATAGTCATTCTAGCTTTCTTCGTTTACTGACCTGCATCAGTGTCCATGGGGATGAGGCCTTCTGGGGAGGAGCTCTGAATAACTGGAGACACCACGGCGGAAAGCCTGTAGGACGTCACAAGGAGCTTCTCCACCACGGGTCTCCACTCACTCACCAACTGCAGGCTGCTGCAACAAAGACATTAGGGTAATTTATACTAAGCAAAAATCACATTTTCAAGATGAAATTAATAGACGAAAGGGGTCAAAAGAATTTGGGTTTCAAAACCATGCAATCTATGAAATATTTAAGACATAAAAATACACGTATATATGTACTTTTTTTAAAAAAATAAATTTATTTATTTATTTATTTTTGGCTGTGTTGGGTATTCGTTGCTGTGTGCGGGCTTTCTCTAGTTGCAGTGAGCGGGGGCTACTCTTCATTGCAGTGCGCGGGCTTCTCATTGCAGTGGCTTCTCTTGTTGCAGAGCACGGGCTCTAGGCGCACGGGCTTCAGTAGTTGTGGCTCGTGGGCTTCAGTAGTTGTGGCTCGCGGGCTCTAGAGCACAGGCTCAGTAGTTGTGGCGCACCAGCTTAGTTGCTCCGCAGCATGTGGGATCTTCCCGGACCAGGGCTCGAACCCGTGTCCCCTGCATTGGCAGGCGGATTCTTAACCACTGCACCACCAGGGAAGCCCTATATGTACATTTTTAAATCTAATTTTTAATTACCTTTAAGGCAATACGTTCCTTTCCCAGGACACATTCCAGTAAGAGTTTAAAGCTCAGAAGTGAGTACTGAGGAAAGAGCGGGGGGGATATACTTACTTTAGAGCTAGCTTCCGCAAAGCTCCTGTTATACAGTGGACCCGCCCGTACATTGGAAACGATGCTGCTGCCTGAAGCAGAGAATTTTCAGCCCGAGATACTTCTTCCTCAAGATTTTCCAACAAGCATTTGATAACTAGAAAAAGCAAAAACAAAAAAAAAACAAAACCCACCAAAATAACGCCAGTTTAAAAACACATTTACAAATTGGTGCACAGCAGAACAGTTCCCACGAAAGCACCCAACTCAGCTGAACTTTATACTAGAGGTTTTTGAATGAAAAAAAGAGATCTTTCAAGGTTATCCAGCTTGTTCTCCATTTCCAGTTAAGGTAGTACTGTGTCTTTGCCCTGACTTCCTGGATCCATTTACAGCATTCATTCTGGATCATTTCTCCTAGACATCCTCTATCTGGGTTATCAGAGCCCAGGCCCATGTGCCACGTGCTATTTGGACAGATTTTAAAAAACAATGGCTTTATTGATATATTACTCATATACCATACAATTTATACACTTAAAGTGTACAAGTCAAAGGTTTTTAGGATATTCACAGCTATGTGCAACCACCACCACAGTCAATTTTAGAACATTCTCATCCTCCCCCCCTCAAAAAAGCCTCACCCATTACCAGTCACTCCCCTCCCTGCACCTCTCACCATCCCCAGTCCTAGGCAACCACTTAAGCATTTTCTGCCTATTCTGGACATACCATATAAATGGAATCATACAATAAGTGGCTTCTTTCAGAGTTCATCCATGTTGTAGCATGTATTAATATTTCATTACTTTTAACAGCTCAGTAACAGTCCATTGTATGGATATACCACATTTTATTTATCCATTTATCAGATGATGGACATGTGAGTTGTTTCCACTTTTTGGCTATTATGAAGCATGCTGCTATGAACATTCATGCACAAGTTTTTGTCTGGACATAGTTTTCATTTTTCTTAAGTATATGCCCATCATGGACTGAATGTTTGTGTGTCCCTGCCTGTCTCCCCGCAAATTCATGCTGAAACCCTCACCCTCAATGCAAGGAAATTTAGAGGTGGAATCTTTAGGAAATAATCAAGTTTAGCTGAGGTCATGAGGGTGGGACCCACATGATGGGATTAGTGTCTTTATAAGAAGAGGAAGACAGACCAGAGCTTGCTCTCTCCTCCATGTGAGCACAGACTGAGAAGGCTGCTGTTACAAACTAGGAAAAGGGTTCTCACCAGGAACCAAATCTGTTGGCACCTTAATCTTAACCTTCCCAGCCTCCAGAACTGTGAGAAATAAATGCCTGTTGTTTAAGCCACCCACTCTATGGTATCTTGTTATAGCAGCCTGAGCTGATTAAGACAATGCCCAAGAGAGGAACTGTGGAGTCATATGGTAATTATATGTTTAACCTTTCAAGAAACTACCAGATTGTTTTCCAAAGGGGCCAGACCATTTTACATTCCCATCAACAGTGTATAGGAGGGACTTCCCTAGTGGTCCAGTGGGTAAGAATCTGCACTCCCAGTGCAGGGGGCCCGGGTTCGATCCCTAGTTGGGGAACTAGATCCCACATGCATGCAGCATATGGCATGCAACTAAGAGTTCACATGCCGCAACTAAGAAGCCTGCATGCTGCAACTAAGACCTGGCGCAGCGGAAGGGAGAGAGGGAGAAAGCTAGGGAGGGAGGGAGGGAGGGAGGGAGGGAAGAAGGAAGGAAGGAAAACATAGGGCAGTAATTACATGGTAGGAGGAGGGAGCTAGGATAAAGAAGAGGCTTCAAAGTTATGGGTGCTGTTGTATCAATACTTCTTAAGCTGAGTGTTATTACCTAGCTTGGGGACAAAACTTGTGAAAGCTTTATATTATTACTATTTAAATCCTATATATATATATATATATATATTTATATATTCTTTGTATGTTTGAAATATTTCAAAAAGTTTAAAAATGTCTTAAATTTGAAAGCCTTTACATGAAGTATGAACTCCCCAGTTCACCCCAATTGCAGACCTCTTCTTATCATCTTATCAGGGTCTCCTCTGGAATCCAGCCCTGAAGCAATTAGAGTTCGGCACGTGTCTTGTTCCATGGCACTGTCATCTCTCTATCCCCAGCTCTATGGCCACATTTCCATCAGAACTATCCATGGCCTCCTAATTTTCTCCCATTATTAGTTCTCTTTTTCATGGCTTTTTCTACTATCTTGGAGAGAATAATTGTCAACTCTCTTTCAACATCTGACCTCTGTTTTGTTTAATAAAAATCTCTATCCTTATTTCTAGTACAATTCCAAAATGAAGATTTACTAGGGTAAAATTAAGTACATGAATATTTAACAAATATTTGTTTAAGTACATGAATTAAGTACATGAATATTTAAACAAATATTTGTTTAAAATCATTAGATCTAAACCAACTCAGACCCTAGGTTTTGGAACTGGCTATATGGGAAGAGTAAAAGGCAAGGGTATGACAGCCAGTTAAAACATAAACCCCAACACACAAAGGAACTCTGCTCTATATAGAATTAACAAAGATGATTTGGCTATAGTCATAGTAAAATTTCTGTAGAAAAAAAGTACATTTTTGGTAGAGAAAGAGGTCTTATTTAAATAAAAGCTCTATTAATGTACATTTGCATATGTACTTATTTAATGTGAATCCTCTGTTTAGAAGCAATATAGTTGAGTAAACTATTTATTTGCAAAGGAGAAATTCATGATATACTTATATGCCAGTAAACTACAAAGCTGGTAAACTCTTAAATAAAAAAAAAAAACAAAGTAAGTGTTTAACCATCAGATAGCCTAACCATATGAATAGTGAAGAAAGTAAGATACTGGTTTTTTTTTTTTTTTTTTTAAGATACTGGTTTTGATAAATAAGAGCAAAAGGTCATTTACTCAATACGAACCTATTAATGTGTTACTTTCCACCAGAGCAGCAGACTTATCTCCATCTCCACATGCAACCCGCTGAGTTTTTAAGTAAGACAGAGATGATGGTAGAGCATTCTGCCAGATTAAGAAGTTCAGTAGGTAGGAAGCTGTTACACAGTCATATGGTTTGGTGCTTGTGCTGAGCTCCAGTGCTGCCTGGAATAAGCCTTGTAGTTTCTCTGAATCCTAGGATAAAGCAGAGACTCAGTCATTATCACTGAAACATTTCTTTAATTTGGAGGAATAACACATATTTAAAGACAGAGCTTGCCACACAACTGCAACTCGATACGAACATTAATTCTCTGAATATAGGTTGGAGTTTTTTTTTAGGCTGCGCCATGTGGCATGCGGGATCTTAGTTCCCCTGCATTGGGAGTGCAGAGTCTTAACCACTGGACCACCAGGGAAGTCCCGATAAAGCTTTTTTTATAAAGTACCTCTTTCTTCAGCAAAAGCATACTTTTTCCTGTAGAAATTCTGCTATGACTATAACCAGATCATCTTCGTTATTTCTATATAGCCCAGAGTTCTTCTGTATGTCAAGGTTTGTTTTACTGGGAGTCATGCTCCTGCCTTTCTCCCCACCCCCTTCCCATACAGCTAGTTCAATGGAGAAAAATACACATACATATGAAAATACAAATTCACCAGGCTGTTCCTGGCAAAGCTCCATGTATATGTGTGAAAAATAAAGTGATAAGATCAACCTCAGAAATTCTGCATTAGAGCTCCCACACCTATATCTCATCTAAACATGCACTCACACAGCCTGTCCTCAAGAAGACAGAACAAAGGGCAGTTCACTGTAATATGCATGGAAAGGCACGGGGCTGAGGACAGGAGACATAGATCCTAGTTCCAACTCCACAGTTGACAAGTTGCATGTTCACCACGCTGGAACCTAGGGTTTCATTGCTCAACAATATTGATTCTGCTAGGATTATCTCATAACTGTCTAATATAAGGGAAAAAATCATTATCTAGGTATACCAATATTTAATAATGTCTTCTAATATCAAATAATAGACTCAAATATCAGCCTATTTCTATTTAAATTCTTTGCCGTTTGCTGTTTAATTTTCTATGACCTAAAAAACTGAAAGACAGTGGCTAAAACTCAAATCTAAATAAATATTAGAAAGAATCAATTAAGCATCTCAACCATTTTTTGTAACTGACAGTTAAGTCCCTAAACTAACTAACCAATTAGTAAGAAACAAAATAAATAGCCTTTGGAATCTAAAAGAGCATCTTTGTTCTATCATCTCAGGTCAATCAAAATATAAAGACCTTGGATA
The DNA here is from genome assembly GCF_028021215.1 of Eschrichtius robustus. Classification (NCBI taxonomy): domain Eukaryota; kingdom Metazoa; phylum Chordata; class Mammalia; order Artiodactyla; family Eschrichtiidae; genus Eschrichtius; species Eschrichtius robustus. Next base: position 36,066,382 of record NC_090838.1, read on the forward strand.
TGTAGCTCCACAAGAAAGAAGGGCAAGAGACTAGGTGAGTAGTAAAGTCATATATTAGAAAGATATGCCATCAAAATATGAATATACAGATCCTTAGAGAGATTAGGCTAGCATTCAAAAAATGTTTTCAAGTTAGCTACATTAAAAAGCTAATTACATATTACATAGGGTATACCCAAAGAAAGACTTTGAAAATATAATACATAACTAATATTTTAAAATCTTGAATTTAGAATCTTGAACCTGGGACCATTTACTAACATACAAGCCAGACCAGATATATAACTACCAGAATCCTATAGCAAGCCATATGTGCTACTAAGTTTCCTGAATTCTATAAGTTGTGTCTATATACCAAGCATATGTTTATCAAATTAGATACACAGAGCCCCCCTGAGGGGCCTTCATAGTTCATGTAAGGACCAGGTCTTTCATATAGGTGCTATAATATATACCATTCCCCACTCCAGATACTCTCAAAATACTAGCCAGGAATGAGGCATAGTTATACACATGATACGAAGCTACAGTGTGATGAATGGTAAGAGGCAAGGGTTGGTGGAAGGGGAGATAGAGAAAGAGAAAGCATCTTCTTTAAAAACGCTTATAAAGTACAAAAGTTAGCAGCCTAAGCACCAAAGAAGTTTCTGCTCATCAGGGCACCTGAAAGACCACCAGGACAGGTGAACACTAGGGAGCAACTCTCAATGTGAACCCAAGTCAGAAGAGATGTCTGAGATTTTGCAATGCCGTCCAGAAGCAGTGGAAACAGACACCTTAGGCTCTCTGACATGTGCTCCTACAGAATCCCACTGCATCTACAAGCTGCCATACCTAAACAGAGCCTAACAGCTAGAGCCCAGACCATGGCTCAGCTACCACCCCTAAAGGCTCCCGTGGCCTGTATACAGCTCCAACAGGGAGCCATAGCAAAGCTCTAGAGCCAGTGACCCGACAGCTGCTGGTGACCTCACTGCCCTAGAATAAGCCTCAAGGGTAGAGCCAAGTACCTGGGCTATGGGGTCTCCTGAAGACCCATCCCCAAGCTTTGCCTTCACCCCTGAGCCCATCTTTGATTCTCACCCCATGGTGGGAAGTGCAAGGCATCAGGAAGAGCATGGGGGCTGGGGATGGGGTAGAACACCCAGGGAGAGAAATGCTGTTAACCTCAAGTACTCTGAGTTTCAGTCTCAGTTTAGCTATTGCTTATTGGAAGATCAGAAACATGTTCTCTACCTCATTTACACTAAGCTTCCCAGTCTACTATGCAGGGAGATTATCTCAAAAAAAATCAAGTTACTGTAAGTGATGTGTTTTGATCGAATATTAACATGTCCAAGGGAACTGGGGAGACCACAGTTAACTGAAATCTACCAATAATCTTGTAAACAATAAAACCTACTGCCTCCTACACCTCCCTTTATATCAAAACAATTTTTTTTTAAAAAGCAAAGCTCACTGATTTGGATTTTGTTTCTCTTACAGTATTTCCTCCTTCCCCACTACCCATCCCTACCTTCTCCATTCCACTACGTGCAACAGGAGAGGTATTAATGATAACTGAAACAGAAGATGTAAGAAGGCAGACACAAAGAGCCTGGACAATCCACAGATTGCTTTAACTGCTGCTAAGATAGAAAGTTTTCATGCATACGCCACATTTACACTTACAGAAGAAAAGCCCAAATACCTGAAATTGTACAAATGTTTTTGGTAACTTCATTAGAAGATCAAATGCTAAAATTTTCACTTCTTCAAAAGTGCCAGTTAAACATTCCATTAGCGTTTGGAAACGACCAACATCAATATCATGACTCAGCTGATATACTGTTTGGACTCTACCTAAAAATTAAAAAAAAAAAATTTTTTTAAGTGAACAGCAGGAAAAGGAAATCAACATTTTGAAGTTATTTGGCCAAATTTATAGAAAGTTAGTATAAGAACTCACACCTTATATTTTACCCACAATAGCATAAAAAATATTTCCAATAATTTATTTACTAAAATGATAAAATAATAAGTATTACAATTCTACAAATAGGAAATAAATATTTTTCAATAACCATTTTTAAAAATTGAAGAACAGTTCATTTACAATGCTGTGTTAGTTTCAGGTGTACAACAAAGTGATTCAGATATATATATTTACACACACACACACACACACACACACTCCTTTTCAGATTCTTTTCCATTATAGGTTATTACAAGATATTGAATATAGTTCCCTGTGTTATACAGTAGGTCCCTGTTGTTTATCTATTTGATACGTAGTAGTATGTATACATTAATCCCAAACTACTAATTTACGTCCCCCCGCACCCCACTAGCCCCTTTGCTAACCATAAGTTTTTTTGTCTGTGAGTCTCTTTCTGTTTTGTAAATAAGTTCATTTGTATCATTTTTTTAAGATTCCACATATAATTGACATCATATTTGTCTTTCTCTGACTTCACTTAATATGATAATATCTAGGTTCATCCATGTTGCTGCAAATGGCATTATTTCTTTCTTTTTTATGGCTAGGTAGTATTCCATTGTGTGTGTGTGTGTGTGTGTATGTCTACGTGCACACACACCACATCTTCTTTATTCATTCATTTGTTAATGGGCATTTAGGTTGTTTCCATGTCTTGTTATTGTAAACAGTACTGCTGTGAACACTGAGGTACATGTATCTTTTTGAATTAGAGTTTTTGTCATTTCCCGATATATGCCCAGGAGTGGGATTGCAGGATCATATGGTAGGTCTATTTTTAGTTTTTTAAGGAATCTCCATACTGTTCTCCATAGTGGCTGCACCAATTTATATTCCCACCAACAGTATAGGAGGGTACCTTTTTCTCCACACTCTCTCCAGAATTCATTATCTGTAGACTTTTTAATGATGGACATTCTGACTGGTGTCAGGTGATACCTCATTGTAGTATATATATATTTTTTTTGTCACACTACACAGCTTGCGCTTGCAGGATCTCAGTTCCCTGAGCAGGGATCGAACCCAGGCCCCCTGCAGTGGAAGCACAGAGTCTTAACCACTGGACCGCCAGGGAATTCCCGCTCATCGTAGTTTTGATTTGCATTTCTCTAATAATTAGCGACACTGAGAATCTTTTCATGTGTCAGTTGGCCATCTGTATGTCTTCTTTGAAGAAATGTCTATTTAGGTCTTCTGCCCATTTTTTGATTGAGTTGTTTGTTTTGTTGATATTAAGCTATATGAGCTGTTTGTATATTTTGGAAATTAATCCCTTGTCAGTAGCATCGTTTGCAAATATTTTCTCCCAGTCTACAGGTTGTCTTTTCATTTTGTTTGTGGTTTCCTTTGTTGTGCAAAAAGCTTTTAAGTTTAATTAGGTCCCATTTGTTTATTTGTTTTTATTTCCATTACTCTAGGAGATGGACCCATAAAATATCGCTGCAATTTATGTCAAAGAGTGTTCTGCCAATGTTTTCCTCTAAGAGTTTTATAGTATCCAGTCTTATATTTAGGTCTTTAATCCATTTTGAGTTTATTTTTGTATATGGTGTTAGAGAATGTTCTAATTTCATTCTTTTACATGTAGCTGTCCAGTTTTCCCAGCACCACTTATTGAAGAGAATGTCTTTTCTCCATTGTATATTCTTGCCTCCTTTGTTGCAGATTAACTGACCAGAAGTGCATGGGTTTATTTCTGGGCTTTTTATCCTGTTCCATTGATCTATTTGTCTGTTTTTGTGCCAGTACCATACTTTTTTGATGACTGTAGCTTTGTAGTATAGTCTGAAGTCAGGAAAAGTGATTCCTCCAGCTCTGTTCTTCTTTCTCAAGATTGTTTTGGCTATTTGGGGGTCTTTCGTGTTTTCATACAAACTTAAAAATTTTTTATTCTAGTACTGTGAAAAATGCCATTGGTAATTTGATAGGGATTGCACTGAATCTGTAGATTGCCTTGGGTAGTATGGTCATTTCAACATTACTGATTCTTCCAATCCAAGAACATGGTGTACCTTTCCATCAGTTTGTGTCATCTACAATTTCTTTTATCAGTGTCTTACAGTTTTGGGGGGTATAGGTCTTTTGCCTACTTAGGTAGGTTTATTCCTAGGTATTTTATTCTTTTTGATGCAATGATAAATGGGATTGTTTCCTTAATTTCTCTTTCTGATATTTTGTTGTTTGTGTATAGCAATACAACAGATTTCTGTATATTAATTTTGTATCCTGTGACTTTACCAAATTCATTGATGAGCTCTAGTAGTTTTCAGGTAGCACCTTTAGGAATTTCTATGTATAGCAACATGTCATCTGCAAACAGTAACAGTCTTACTTCTTTTCCAATTTGGATTCCTTTTATTTCTTTTTCTTTTTCTGACTGCTGTGGCTAGGACTTCCAAAACTATGTTGAATAAAAGTGGCGAGAGTGGGCACCCTTGTCTTGTTCCTGATCTTAGAGGAAATGCTTTTTGCATTTCACCATTGAGTATGATGTTAGCTGTGGGTCCGTCATATATGGCCTTTATTATGTTGAAGTATGTTCTCTCTATGCCAACTTTCTGAAGAGTTTTTATCATAAAAGTTTTACCATAAAAACAAAAGGGGGGAAAATAAGACCTACAAAAACAATTCCAAAACAATTAATAAAATGGCAATAAGAACGTAACATATCAATAATTACCTTAAATGTAAATGGACTAAACGCTCCAACCAAAAGACACAGACTGGCTGAATGGATACAAAAACAGGACCCGTATATATGCTGCCTATGAGAAATTCATACAGATCTAGAGACACATACAGACTGAAAGTGAGGGGATAGAAAAAGGTATTCCACACGAATGGAAATCAAAAGAAAGCCGAAGTAGCATTACTAGCATCAGACAAAATAGACTTTAAAGACTGTCACAAGAGACAAAGAAGGACACTACATAATGATCAAAGGATCAATCCAAGAAGGAGATATAACAACTGTAAATATATATGCACCCAATATTGGAGCACCTCAATATATAAGGCAAATGTTAACAGACATAAAAGGAGAAATTGACAGTAACACAATAATAGTGGGGGACTTTAACACCTCACTTACATCAATGGACAGATTATCCAGACAGAAAATCAATAAGGAAACACAGGACTTAAATGACACATTAGATCAGATGGACTTAATTGATATTTAAAGAGCATTCCATCCGAAAGAAGCAGAGTCCACATTCTTTTCAAGAGCACATGGAACATTCTCCAGGATAAATTACGTGCTAGGCCACAAAGCAAGCCTTGGTAAATTTAAGAAAACTGAAATCATATCAAGCATCTTTTCTGACCACAACGTTATAAGGCTAGAAATCAACTACAAGAAAAAAACTGCAAAATTCAAACACACAGGGGCTAAACAATATGCTACTGAACAACCAATGGATCACTGAAGAAATCAAAGAGGAAATCAAAAAATACCTAGAGACAAACGAAAGGAAATAAATAGTTTTTTAAAATTTGTTTAAAACTATTTCATTCTCTTTCGAAAAGTTATATATTATATACAAGATACCTAAGTAATTTTTCAAATAAACAAGTACAAACAAATAAATTCAGGAATACATCTTTTTAAAAAACCTTCATAAACTTTCTTGTCCTAGAATCCAAAGTCCTACCATGTCTTAGGTGAACTGACATAGAATCATCAATACAATGACATATCCTTTAAATAATTTAAAAATCTGCCTGTTTGATTTGAATCTTATTCAAATATGTAGTTTTCCCTAGGTACCCATTCAACTACATGTATTACTTGCACTTAGGTTTGGCTGACTGAAAGAATCAGAGTGGAGGATGGAAGAGGCAGTGATGTAAACAAAACAGAATGTTAGGTCTCCCTCAAATAAATATCTGAGTAGGTGGATTACTCTGTGAATTTCCTATTATAACACAGATAATCATAATTGATGGATAAGTTAAGGTATCTGCATTGCCCACAGTCTATTATAAGAATATTATCCCCAGTTGTTTTTTTTTAATAAAGATTGATTGTTACTTACAAAAAAAAAAAGGTTAAAATTACTATCAATATGTAATAATCATTCCAGTGTTTAACATACAAATGTGTGAACAGGTTGATTTTTTTAAAGTAACATTTAAATTATCAACCATTGAAATAAGCGATTATATTTATTGAAAAAAAAAAAAAAAAGACATATCCTAATACCATTCCTGGGCATCAACAGTAAAGAAGGAATCTTTTTGCCATTCAGGCAAAAAGTTCAATTCATCTACAACGTGGAAAAAACCAGGCTGGCTTCACTCTTTGCCACAGCAGTATGTAGTGCTAGAAGATAGTGGAGCAATGCTTACCAAATCCTTAGGGAGAAAAGGGGTGATGAAAATCTACATATCAAAATCCCATTTCAGTATCAAGTATAACAGCAATATAAACATGTTTGAATGTGCAAGAAATTAAGAGCTACATTTTCCCAAAAACTCTTCTCAAAAAAAGATGAATTTCAACCAACAAAGAAATTAACAGAAAAACTATCACTAAAGAATGATGATAGGGCTTCCCTGGTGGTGCAGTGGTTGAGAATCTGCCTGCTAATGCAGGGGACACGGGCTCAAGCCCTGGTCTGGGAAGATCCCACATGCCTGGAGCAACTAGGCCCGTGAGCCACAACTACTGAGCCTGCGCGTCTGGAGCCTGTGCTCCGCAACAAGAGAGGCCACGATAGTGAGAGGCCTGCGCACCGCGATGAAGAGTGGCCCCCGCTTGCCGCAACTAGAGAAAGCCCGAGCACAGAAACGAAACGAAGACCCAACATAGCAATCAATCAATCAATCAATCAATCAATCTTAAAAAAAAAAAAAAGAATGATGACAGTCACCAAATCTATTTAATTCTTAAGGCTAAGACTAAACCTATGGGAATAATGGATTTCATAGCAGGATGTGAAGAACCTTTAACATTTAACGAATTAACCCCTCGTAATACCTGAAAACATTTCTATGCTTAATTAGAGGAATGTTGCTCAATATAAATCAGCACGTGAGTTCATTTAATCTTAACTCGCAAGTTAGTCCAACCCTGTGAAATTCATAGGGCAAGCAAATGAAGTTTTTGTCACTTCAATCACACCTCTGTTCAAATCTGCCTCTTCTTTTCCCATTCCAACACCTTTCATTTCTTTATCTTGCCTAATTCCTCTGGTTAAAACTTCTGGTACAATGGTGAATAGCAGCAGTGAAAGTGAGCATCTGTGTCTTGTTCCTGATCATAGGGAAGGGGCTTTCGGTCTTTCACCATTGAATACAGTGTTGTCTATGGGCTTTTCATGAATGTCCTTTATCATACTGAGGAAGTTCTCTTCTATTCCTAGTTTGCTAAGTGTTTATTTGTCTGAAAGGGTGTGGAATTTTGTCAATACTTTTTCTCCATTGAGATTATCATGTTTTTTTTGTTGTTGTTGTTCTAATGTGGTGTATTACATTTACTATCTTTTCTTATGCTGAAACACCCTTGTGTTCCTGGGATAACTTCCACTTACTTAGTCATGGTATATAATTCTTTTAATATGCTGTTGGATTTGGTTTTCTAGCATTTTCTTGAGAATTTTTGCACCTATATTCATAAAAGATACAGCTGTAGTTTTCTTTTCTTGTGGTATCAGAGTGATGCTGGCTTCATAGAATGAGTTAGGAAATGTTCCTTCCTCTCCAATTTTTTTGAAGTTTGAGAAGGAATGGCATTAATTCTTCTTTAAATGTTTGGCAGAATATACCAATGAAGCCACTCCCCTTGGACTTTTCTTTGCTGAGAGCTTTTCTTTTGAGAGGCTTTTGACTCCATCTCTTTATTTGTTATAGGTCTGTTCAAATTTTCTACTTCTTGAGTCAGCAATTTGTGTATTACTAGGAATTTGTCCATTTCATGTAGGTTACCTAATTTATTAGAAATACAATATAACTGTTCACAGTACTGTCTTATAATCTTTTTTATTTCCTGTAAGGTCAGTAGAAATGTCTCTACTTTTATTTCTGATTTTAGTGATTTACATCTTTTTTTTATTCTTAGTATAGCTAAAACTGTCAATTTTGTTGATCTTAAAAAAAAAAACTTCTGGTTTTGCTGATTCTCTGTATTGTTTTTCTATTCTCTATTTCATTTATCTCCATTCTAATCTTTATTACTTCCTTCTTTCTGTAGCTGTGGGGTAAGTGTGCTCTTCTTTTTCTAATTCCATGAGGTGTAAAGTTAGGTTATTGATTTGAGATCTTTTTTCTTACTTAATGTAGGCATTTACAGTTATATAAATCTCTCTATTAGCACTGCTTTTGCTTCATCCTATAAGTTTTGATAAGTTGTGTTTTCGTTTTCTTTCCTCTCAAAGTATTTTCTAATTTCCCCTTTGACCCATTGGTTATTTAAGAGCTCTGCTCAAATTGGAAGCCTTCTCTGACACCATTGTATGAAAGAGCTATTACTCCCAACCTCCCAGGCACTCTATACTTCCCTGCACTTTTCTTCTTGAAATACTTTTTCATACTACTTATCTTCATCTGAAATTCTACGTATCACTTGTTGACTTACTGTCTAGCTTCACTAAAGTCTAAGCTCCAAAATGGGAAGCACTCTGTTTTGTACACTGTATATCCTTGGCACTACATAAATTATTTGTTGAACAAACCCTTTTAATCTAATTGTGGAATCCAATTTTTCACCATGAATACTGTGACATTTTATTCCAAATGAGAAAGATGCATGTGGCTTATTCTTCTTGAACTAGGACATACTTGAGGAAAGGCAAAAGCCATTTTAACTAATCCCAAATCACAGTCTTTCTATAGAATAATATAAAAACCTACATTAGTATTCTTGAGATAAAGATGAAGAATGAGTTTACATTTCCTATCCTGTATTTTTCAGTCATGCTTCTTTAGCCTCCTTTACAGTTAATGGGTACAGTATGGTTTGCTCTATTTACGTTACTTCCCAGTTGTTTAATTAACATCATTACTGTGCCATCAGTCACTGCCCAATTATACATGGCTCATTCATTAGGAAGATGACACAGGTTTTTCACTTTTAAAGTATATTTAAACATATTAAACTATTCTCTCAATTGAAAAATTACCAGTATAATTCAGCCTAGATATTTCCCTCACACCTAGGTGTAACTATAAATATAGGAATGCTCAGAAAACTTTTTGTTAAATGGATAATCAATCACTCTCAGGTAAAACCTTATTTTCTAAATTCAGTTGTAGTACCACTGAAATTCCCTAAACTGATGGGTACTCCTGTATTCATTTTCTGTGGATGCTGTAACAAATTACCATGACCTTCGTGGCTTAAACCACAGAAATCTATTTTCTCACAGTTCTGGAAGCCAGAAGTCTGAAATCAAGGTGTCTGTAGGGCCATGCTCTCTCTCGAGTCTCTAAGGGAGAATTCATTCCTCGTCTCTTTCAGCTTCTGGTGTTTGTCAGCATTCCCTGGCTTATAGCCACAGCATGCCAATCTCTACCACCACTGTCACAATGACTCCTCCTTTTCTTTTTGTCACATTTCCCTCTGCCTCCCTCTTACAATGCCACTTGCAATGGCATTAAGGCCCATCCAGATAATCCAAGATTATCTCATTTTAAGATCTTTAACTTAATCATATCTACAAAAACCCCTAAATAAGTAAGGTTTAAATAAGTAAGGTTCACATTCACGAGTTCTAAGAATTTGGTATGGGTTTCTTTTGGAGGTCATTTTTTGTCCTACTACACTTACGTTAATCAGGTGATCCAATTTATCAAGAATAATGGGACAAACTAACATCATGTATCTCCTGTTATCATGCCCTGAGAAAGAAACTACATCACCTATGCAGTATTCTTGCCAAAAATGCATAACCTGAATCAAGTCATAAGAAAACAATCAGACAAACCCAAACTGAGATACATTCTTCCAAAATGTTAATGTCACGAAATAAGAAAATTTCCAAATTGAAAGAGGCTCAAGACGCATAACAATTAAATGCAATGTGTGATCTTAGACTGGTTCCTGGATTGTGGGGAAAAAATTTTTTTCTATAAAAAGCCACTTATTAGGACAACTGGTACAATTTGAATATGGACTGCATATTAGATAACAGCATTGTATCAATATTAATTCCTGAATTTGATCATTGTGTTATGGTTAGAAAATTAATGAGAGGGCTTTCCTGGTGGCGCAGTGGTTAAGAATCCGCCTGCCAATGCAGGGGACACGGGTTCGAGCCCTGGTTCAGGAAGATCCCACATGCCGCGGAGCAACTAAGCCCGCGTGCCACAACTACTGAGCCTGCGCTCAAGAGCCCGTGAGCCACAATTACTGAACCCGAGTGCCACAACTACTGAAGCCCATGCACCTAGAGCCCATGCTCTGCAACAAGAGAAGCCACCGCAATGAGAAGCCCACGCACCACCACGAAGAGTAGTCCCCTCTCTCCGCAACTAGAGAAAAGCCCGCGCACAGCAATGAAGACTCAACGCAGCCAAAAATAAAATAAATAATAAAATAAACAAATTTTTTAAAAAAAGAAAATTAATGAGAGAGAAACAGTGAGGTAAAGCAAATATCACAACAGAATAACTTATGAATCTAAGTAGAGGGTTCATGGCTGAACTACTCTTGAAACTTTGTTGTTAGTTTATTCACTGAACTATTCTTGAAACTTTGCTGTTAGTTTCAACTTTTTCAAAACAAAAACTTGAAAAAAATGGTTTTCTTCAAATGAAGCAAGTCTGTATTAACAGCAAATAACTGCCAAAAAATTATACTTTGCCTAAAAATTTAAACTAAAAAAAAAAAATCCAACTATAGTGTAAAGCTTCCTGGTCCTTTGGCCATTCCCTCCAAAAGAGCAGTACATTTTCCTGTTTGTCCACCGTCAAGGAAGACTGAGCACAAACAAGAAATCATCATTAAAATACACATACATTCAGGTATGGAGATAAAAAGAATCATTTCTTGTCAAAAAGGAAAATAAGGGCTTCCCTGGTGGCACAGTGGTTGGGAATCCGCCTGCCAATGCAGGGGACACAGGTTCGAGCCCTGGTCCGGGAAGATTCCACATGCTGCCGAGCAGCTGAGTCCTGTGCGCCACAACTACTGAGCCTGCGCTCTAGAGCCCGCGAGCCACAATTGCTGAAGCCCGTGCATCTGGAGCCCATGCTCTGCGGCGGGAGAGGCCACTGCAATGAGGGGCCCGTGCAGCGCAGCGAAGAGTAGCCCCTGCTCGCGGCAACTAGGGAAAGCCCATGTGCATTAATGAAGACCCAACACAGCCAAAAATAAATTAATTAATCTTTTAAAAAACTTAAAAAAAAAAAAAAGGAAAATAAAACAACACAAAGAAGGAAGTTAAATATTCATCCTGTTGAGTACCCCACAGAGGAGATACAAAGGGTATGATTAAACCAGAATGCCTGGAAATGACATCCTTATATTGTCTTTCCAAAACCAGATTCAGACTTATGAAACAGACAGCATATAAGGGAAACCACATTTTAACCACAGAGACTCACTGAGGAATGTTATACATAAGAGAAACTATTATTATTTTAATTTTTTAAACTTAGAGAACAGATTGGGCACTATCCTAAAATAGCAACATACAAATTAGGGGAGTGAGGGCAGCAACTCATCTCATAATAAGCATAATCCATGAAAACTCTAGTTTTGGGTCAGCAAATAACAATCACTGAAAAGTTTCTCTTCCTTATGCCCCTTACTGGCAAACTGAATTATGTCCAAATAAGAATTATATAATGAGACTAACACCTCCGATAAGAATCTAAACAAAAGACAACAAACCTGAAACTTCAAGTAAACAAAATATTGAAAAAGTATGTTTTGCAAGAAAACAAATACTTTCCCCAAACATGATTGAAAACTTACCTTCTGGCACAGGAAATACTTCAGCTATTGAGCCTAAAATGGTTAAAGCTGAAAATCTAGTTGGGTAGGAAGAGCCAGGAAATAATGCTTCAAAAAGACTGTTGCAAATGGATGACATGAAATTCTAAAAAAAAAAAATTACAGTAAGTATAATTGAGCTAACTCACAATAGGTTATCTTGAAAGTATCACTACTATTACTCTGAAGAGTGAAGTTTTTTCTAATTTAGAGAGAAAAGATTTTTTAAAACAATACTAGTTGTTCACTTTGCTTGACCACGCAGATTGGCACCCTTGACCATGAGCTCATGACTTCAGTGAACCCTATCTTTGTAGAGTCAACAAGAAGTACAGAAGAAAATGAAAACACTAATTTAAAAAGATATGTGTGCCCCCATGTTCACTGCAGCATTATTTACAACAGTCAAGATATAGAAACAACATAAGTGTCCAAGGATGGACAAACAGATAAATAAATCAGACAGAAAAAGACAAAGACTGCATGATCTCTCTTTTATATAGAATAAAAAAATTAAAAACAAAAACAAAAACCAACCTCATAAATACAGAGAACAGACTGGTGGTTGCCAGGGGTCGGGTGGGGGAGGATTTGGAAAAATGGGTGAATAGAGTCAAAAGATACAAACTTCCAGGTATAAAATAAAATAAATAGGCCATGGGATGTAATATACAGTAGAGTAGAGTGACTATAGTTAATGCTACTACATTGTATATTTGAAAGTTGTTAAGAAAAAAAACTTTTTCTAACTTTGTATGGTGACAAATGTTAACTAGACTTAATGTGGTAATCATGTCCCAATATATACAAATGTCTAACCACTGTGTTGTACACCTGAAACTATTATGTCAATTATACCTGATTTAAGTTTAAAAAAAAAAAAACAAAACCAACAACAAAAAGTACAATTCTAAATGTAGTCCAGACCAGCAAAAACATTTTTCTGGTGAAAACATGATCCATTCTGCCCTGACTTGTGTTAAAGTTGAATGAATGTTGATTTTCTTCACCAGAAGCATTCAGGCATCAAAGGTATATATACTTTTTTTTTAAGTTTTAAAATGACCAAAGACATATCCAATATATACTACTTGATACATTTGATAAATACGTGGTATTTAGCTATAATGACATATTTCATGACAAAGATCTAGCTATTCCACTGTCTTCTATCTGCCTCTCTGAGACTCCTATTCTACCTTTCTGTTTATACAAATGATTAGAAATGAAAACTTTTAGTAAAATGCAATTTAAAAAAGCAATGTGGGAAATAGTTTATCCAGGATAAAGTCTTCTTCCTCTAATTAAAAAAAATAATAATAATTTCTCCATAAGACCAAAGGAAAAACATATAAGGAAAAGCTGTGATTCTCAAGCCTCTCATACACTGCTATGCCCTGACAACATATATTTGTAACTAAGCAGCATATAAGCAGCCCTAGTCCCAACCGTCTTTAGATAGGATTCCTGCATTCATTTCCTTGGTCAAGGACATACAATCTTGGGGATTTATCCTGTAGGCCTTTACAAGCCCTAAATAAGAGTTTACTAGTTTATTAATTCTATTGGGTTTCAAAGGAATAGGGTAGTTATTGAAAATATCCTAAACTAGTGTTAATTATAAATGAGTAGTATAATATTCACATTAAATGGCAACAAGTTCATCCTTTAGGATATATCTTATCCTAACTGCAGTGTCAATTATATTTTCAGATATAGTTGTTCTTTCCCTCAACTAGACTGTAACCACAATGGAGGCAGGAACCACAATTTAGACATTTATGTCCTGAACACAGTGTACTACACATATAGTAAGGGCTCAATATATGCTTAGTCCCTTTTAATGGCTCTTGGTGAGGATTCCAGATACCATGGCCTAGCATTCAAAACTCTCGGCTACCCATCCCCAAATTGATTTTCTAACTCATTTCCCATTATTCAATTCCTCTGTCCGGGGACTTCCCTGGTGGTCCAGTGATTAAGAATCTATCTTCCAATGCAGGGGACACGAGTTCGATCCCTCGTTGGGGAACTAAGATCCCACATGCCGTGGAACTCGCGTGCCACAACTACTGAGCCCGAGTGCTCTGGAGCCCACGTGCCACAACTAGAGAGACCGTGTACTCTAGAGCCCACACACCACAATGAGAGAGAAGACTGCACGCCGCAACAAAGAGCCTGCGCACTGCAACGAAAGATCCTGCATGCCGCAACTAAGACCCGACACAGCCAAATAAATAAAATATTTTTTAAAAAAACAAATAGTTAAAAAAAAAAAAAGGACTCTGTGCTTCCAATGCAAGGGGCATGTGTTTGATCCCTAGTCGGGGAACTAAGATCCCACATACTGTGGGGCGTGGCCAAAAAAAAAAATCCTCTGTCCCTCAAGTATCTTATATGTCATTCATACTAGTGAATTCACCATTCTCCAAATTTTCCCTGTACTCTCTTACCTCCAAGCCTTCCCTCAAGCTGGCAGTAGGGAAGAAACTATTCCGATTTGGTTGTCCAGAGCAGATCTGGATTGTAGTCAGGCTCTACCACTTCCTGGCTGAGGACCCTTGAATAGTGTGCTCATTCAACTTTTCCAAGCTTCACTTATCTCACTTGTTAAGTGAGGATAATAATGCCTATCTCACAGTTTCATCATTAAAGATTAAAGGAGAACACGGATATAAAGCATTTTATACTTGAAAGTACTCTAGCTAACATATTTTTAAGTACTCTAGCTATTATTTAGGTATGAAATAACCTCCTTCACTAGACTAGAAGACACCTTCTCCCACTCATAGCCTTCTCTTCTCCCCAGCACTTAGTCTGTTGACTGGCACTGAGTCCACCACACACCGCACGCGACACCCACTATTCTAATGACGATGATACAACAGTTCCAAAGTTGCAACCTCCAAAAGCCACAAGAGCCTACAAGTGGGGGAAAATATCAGAACTATGAGACTGACTCAGATCAAGACTCTAAAGGACTAGTTTTCAAAAAATATATATTCATAAGCAAAACGAAGAAACCACGCATACACGAAAATTCAGAATGTCAAACCACAAAATCAGTTTTGTGTTTCTAAGTACCTAATTGAGATTTCACAAATGTCATTTTATCCCCTGCAAAAAGAAGCAAGGTGTTTCTGAGATCTAGCAATGATCTAAAAAGGGCTAAAATATAACTGTTACACACACACAGCAGATGCTCAATATATACTCTAGTTACTTTTAATGATGCCCAGGAAGGCTTTTTAGAGTGATTCAGAGTTTGCAAAGAACATTTCTTGTTTAATCCTCAAAACCAACCTTTTCAGAGAGGTTACTCATCCCACTTATAGCTAAGTAGACTCATGAAAGTAAGCCAAGTAGTCAGTGGCAGAATTGTTTACTAATTATGTCAAGTTTAGGTTGTGACTTTCTCATCTTTTGTTGTTGAGATTTTACGAAGATGAAGCTGATTTCAGCCTTTGTATAGGAATGTTCTTCTTTAGATGATTTTTAACCTTTAGTAGGTAGTAAGTATAGCATGGTTCCAATATATCATTTATTATACTTGTTTCCCTAAATGAAATAAAATAGATGAGCTCTGTCCTCTATCTGAGTCTTAGGAGAAAATAAGCATCTGCTTCTGAGAGGAAAGATTTGGAGTAAGAAACCAGTGAAAAGCTCATTCTGTTCTGATGGACAGAAGTTGAAGGTTGTCAAGTTGAGCCCTGGCCCAGACTGGAGCTGCTATATCTGGGGATCCATCCATGACATTAACCTGGTGTCCTGAAATCCAGTCCTATTCTTCAAGTTCTCTCCAAAACAGGATAGAGAGGAAGCTCTGTAACTAGACCATGGGCCAGGAGTCACAAACATCAAGCCACTGTTAAGTCATGTTAGACGAAAGGGGAAACGGGCTCAGATGCAGCAGTCATCTACCCCGGGGAGGGGTGGAGGAATCAGGGCTGCCAATTACCTTTTTTTAAAGTACTAAATTCATCTGGCTCACATAAGCTGTAAAACATCGAGGTTAGCTCATTAATGTAATTCTTTTTTTTTTTAACATCTTTGAGTATAATTGCTTTACAATAGTGTGTTAGTTTCTGCTTTATAACAAAGTGAATCACCTATACGTATACATATATCCCCGTTATCTCCTTGCTCTTGTGTCTCCCTCCCACCCTCCCTATCCCACCCCTCTAGGTGGTCACAAAGCACCAAGCTGATCTCCCTGTGCTATGCGGCTGCTTTCCACTAGCTATCTATTTTACGTTTGGTAGTGTATATATGTCCATGCCACTCTCACTTCGTCCCAGCTTACCCTTCTCCCTCCCCGTGTCCTCAAGTCCATTCTCTACGTCTGAGTCTTTATTCCTGTCCAGTCCCTAGGTTCTTCAGAACAATTTTTTATTTTTTTAGATTCCATATATATGTGTTAGCATACGGTATTTGTTTTGTCTCTTTCTGACTTACTTCACTCTGTATGACAGTCTCTAGGTCCATCCACCTCACTACAAATAACTCAATTTCGTTTCTTTTTATGGCTGAGTAATATTCCATTGTATATATATGCCACATCTTCTTTACCCATTCATCTGTTGATGGACACTTAGGTTGCTTCCATGTCCTGGCTATTGTAAATAGAGCTGTAATGAACATTGTGGTACATGACTCTTTTTGAATTAGGGTTTTCTCAGGGTATATGCCCAGTAGTGGGATTGCTGGGTCATATGGTAGTTCTATTTTTAGTTTGTTAAAGGAAGCTCCATACTGTTCTCCATAGTGGCTGTATCAATTTACATTCCCACCAACAGGGCAAAAGGGTTCTCTTTTCTCCACACCTCCTCCAGCATTTATTGTTTGTAGATTTTTTGATGATGGCCATTCTGACTGGTGTGAGGTGGTACCTCATTGTAGTTTTGATTTGCATTTCTCTAATGATTAGTGATGTTGAGCATCCTTTCATGTGTTTGTTGGCAATCTGTATATCTTCTTTGGAGAAATGTCTATTTAGGTTGTCTGCCCATTTTTGGATTGGGTTGTTTGTTTTTTTGATATTGAGCTGCATGAGCTGCTTGTAAATTTTGGAGATTAATCCTTTGTCAGTTGCTTCATTTGCAAATATTTTCTCCCATTCTGAGGGTTGTCTTTTCGTCTTGTTTATGGTTTCCTTTGCTGTGCAAAAGCTTTTAAGTTTCATTAGGTCCCGTTTGTTTATTTTTGTTTTTATTTCCATTTCTCTAGGAGGTGGGTCAAAAAGGATCTTGCTGTGATTTATGTCATAGAGCGTTCTGCCTATGTTTTCCTCTAAGAGTTTTACAGTGTCTGGCCTTACATTTAGGTCTTTAATCCATTTTGAGTTTATTTTTGTGTATGGTGTTAGGGAGTGTTCTAATTTCATTCTTTTACATGTAGCTGTCCAGTTTTCCCAGAATGTTATTCTATAACAGACTTCAAGTCCAGCACTGGTTCCACAACTCAGGCTACCTTAAGAGAAGTTCCAAAGCACTAGAAGGAATATGTAAAACCCAGCTTGAAGGAAAAAAGCACAGAAATACTATTCACCAAGAGTATTTACTTCTCTTTAATGTTTATTCAAAATTGTTTTAGGTTTCTTAAAAATCTGTATATCTAGAAATCTATCACCTACCTTATATTGCTGTAAAGATACAGAAGGGTGCTGTCTGGTTAACTGATTCTCTGGTTCATGTTTGGATTTACTTTGTTCCAGTTTATAAAGTACCTGAGAACTTTCCTGTATCCTACAAAACAACTTTGAGAAGAAGAAAAATGAAGCATACGTGAGCCACAATAACCTTAAACATCAGCTTGAAAGGCAAAGGAAGAACTTTCTAAATTCTTTAGACTAAAACTTCAGGAAAGGGGAGTACTGGTTTTTAAACTCAGTATTTAAACAGTGTTTCTTTTTGACAGAAAATTAACCTTTACATTTTAAAAACCAAAAACCAAACATTACTGCAAATCAGAATCCAGTCATAAAGCCACAGTTCTATTTCCCTTAGGTTGGCATGAACCTAAAGATGACATACTCACTTCTACTCTCTACCAACTCTTCACCCCAGAAGTGTGTCAGGTGATTAATTCAAGCTGAATTATTCAATAATGACCATTTCTTGAGGCACTTACAGGAACGATAAAAATACAAAGACATCCTTCCTCCTCTTACTAAAGTTTTCTTAAAGTACCTTATACCCTGAAAACTCCAGTGCTAGATTTTTTTTGTTCTTTCAAAAAAAGAGTTCAAGGCTGATTTATTACACCAGAGTGAAAGGACTTTTCACTCTGGATTTTAACCTCAAATATAAACTTTATGGAATCCCAGAACAAAGCATTCGCAGAAGGGCCACGAAGAGCTGTGGTAGTCCAATCCCATGACCCTTATTCCCACACTCTCCTCGGATCTGGGCTCTTTTTAAAAATAATTCCAGAGCAAAGTTCACCCCTTTCCTACACTTTCTGAAGAGAAATTTTACCTTTTTAAGAAGAGAACAAATCTGTTGCCGCACTCCTGGAGACTGACTGTTAAGATTGTATGTGATAAAGAACTGAATGCACTCCATTTCTTCTGTGGAAACAATTTCTGTGCTTCGATTACTTTCACAAAGCAAGCCTAATGTATCGATCCGTACCTAAAATACACCAAGCAATAAAATGTTAATTTTTCAATGAAATAAGCAAAGCCTAAACCACTTGACGGGTTTAATTATTTACACAGGCTACCAAAGGTGGCGGGGGGAGGGAAGGTAAACCTCAGTTTACCCATGTGTACTTCAGAAAGGTTCCATAATCCCAAAGTTCCTGTGGTTATTTCCTATAAAATTATTTTATTAAATGTGTAAATTGGGTATTTTATAAAAGTCAAAAATCTTAGAGATTCTTATTCCACAGTAATGCTCAACTTCATTCTTTTTTCTCAGTGACCACTCTGCCCCAGGACCACATCATCTCACTCTCCAATTACTGTCTTGAACATCTCACTGGTTTCTTTTTGCTCCCACTCTGGAAACTCATCTCTGTTTCCATTCATGCCACTTCCTGGCTGAAGGCAGAGGGGCTCTGCTTCCCAGTTACCAACTGGATAAAATCTGAAGTCTTCAACCAAGCATTGGAGCCTTCCATAAAATGGACAAAATACTCCACTCCAGCCAAACGATGTCTTTAGTCACCCTTCAGCCCTTGTTTACTGTGTCCTTCCATTTTGAGTAGGCACCAGTGCTTCCCCTCCTCAGATCACATTTATCACTTTCCTACTCAACCACCATCTATACTCAGATCAATCTCTTCTTCTAAGCTTCCCCAGTCTTTATGCATAAAGGTACACTTGTATCTGCATTGTCTTCTAAGAGTTTCCAGTTGTCTTATGCAGGTTTCCTTATTCTCTCAACTAAACTTTAAGTAGCCTGAGTGCAATGTTTATACTCTTCCCTTTCTATTCATCCTTCCTATGGAGCCCTTAAAACAGTGTTGGGCATAATGTAGGCGCTTCTATATCGCACTGTTAAATGAATAAATGAATCAGGGATCTACCGCATGTATGAATTCCCAGTTATTTTGTTTACTTACTTGGCAGTGCTGATGAATTAAGCCTTGCTTTATTCTTGCACTGGACACAAGGTCCCTCCAGGCATCAGTTGCAGACTGAAGATGTCCATGAGCTCTAGCTGTTCGTAGACAAGCCATCAAAGCTCCCAGAGCCCCTCTGCTGTCATAAGACCCTAAGGATGGAAAAGATTACTCTTGGCTCAAAACACAGTAACAAAGACCACCACTGTGCTATTTAAAAACTACAAAATTCACATGTTTCCAATTAACATTTCAAGAAACAAGCTAAATTCTAACATGAATTAGTGTTTCTATTATAAAATCATTATTTAAAAGGATTTAATAGTTCTTAAATCAATAATTTCAGTAAGCATAATCCACTTTTTGTTAACTTAAAAAAATCATAATTTTTGGCTGATATTTTTACCTTTCCCTTGACAGTTAGAAAATAGACCATCAAGTCAATCAGGAAAAAAATCAAGTGAAGAAATATTTAAAACAATAAAAATAACTAAAATGACTTTCAGCCGAAAATAGGAAAAAACACTTCAGTGGCTAAAGACCATTATTTCTCTAAAAACAAAACTGAACCTCTCTGTATATTTTGGAGTTACTGTTTCTTCTTAGCAAAGGAGATAAAAGGGGTATCACAAAGAACCTGATGCTTTCAGAGGCCAGGACATCAGCCATTACTAAGGGGACAGGGAGCTCTGGCTCACAGGACACCTTGATTTAAAATAAAGACTGCCTAGCTTCAGAACAGATTCACGGGTCCTCAGCTTTAGATGGCTTCTCAAAAATGCAAGGGCGATTATTGTTAAAAATTATAAATAAGGCTCATTTTTGTGTATAGGAATCAAATTTTCCAGCTATCTCATGGTTATTCTTTGAAGGATTGAAAGATTTTAACTTAAATTTTAGTTAGAAATACTCCTAAAATGTGGTGTAGGGTACCATATTCCTGCTTTGTTAAACAGAATATGATAATTTTAAGATTTACATGAGGAGTCAGGATCAACGTTTTATATATTAATTACTAAATTATGCTTCAATGCAGTGATTCTTTCAAGGTTACTGAGTTTCAATGGGATGTTTATGCTTATTCTAAATGACCAGAGAGAGCTGTTTCCTGAGGTCATGCTTCTAAATTTTTTCTCTCTTTCCCAGAGACAAATACTTGCTACTGCCAATTTACCTGTCTTTAACCTTGCCTAAAACAATTTTTAATTACTATTTCAATCACTTGAATAAGCAAATTATATAAAACACACAAACGTTTACTCCAGTCTGACAACCAAATAATAAAAACTTGGTAAAATGAATTAAAACCTAGTAATAAAGGAAACCTCATAATCATAACTGGGATCAATCCTTAGCCTGTAGAAATGACTTCAGCCAAAAACTCTATTCAGCTAGGTACAGGAACATTCATTTCAATCCAAAATTTCTATCTTTAATATCCTCCTGTACTATTAAAGGAAATGGTAATATTTAAATTTGCATATGGGCAACACCTGCCTAGGTACCTAAACTTAAGCATCCTAACTAGAAATTACTAAAACAAAAAAATTCATTTTCTTACCAGTTTTAGCATCAGCAGAAGTCTGAAGAATCTTTACCATGTAGTTTAAGCTTTCAGGGTTGCAATTCAATAATTTTGGCAAGTAATAATCAATCACGTAAGATTTTTGATCCAGATTTCCTTCACACAGTATAAACAGCAGAGGAGAAACCCAAGTCTCATGCCACTTGTCAATCCAAGTGCTGTCAACAGCCTGGGATTTCAAACGACTCTTATGATTTTTAAACATGGTTTCCAAGAGGTCACTTGCATAAGGCACCAAGGACTGGTCCCCCATCACCTCTAAGATTTGCGATGGAATAGTTTTAGCTAATGCCAAAATATGTTCAATTCCTATGTAATCTACTAAACAACCAAGGCATGTGTACTTTCCTTTACTATGCCATTCCAATCGCAGAAGACTCTCAGTCAGTTGAAAAATGAAACCATCAGCAGCCAAATCTGAACCTGACTCTTCCAGGGCAAGCTGGTGCATTTGGAGAATATTTCTGAATATGATTTTGGTTTGGTGTCTCAAAGCATCCAATGGATGTTCCCAGTGGGTATAGACATATTCCAAAAGTCTCCTAACCACATCTGAATTCCCATTCAGACAGTCCTTTAGCCTTGGGGAACTTGATTCAAGGACTTGTATAGCTGAATTAGTCCAAGATGCCAAAATTCTAGACAGAAACATTTCCAGAGTTGACTCCTTGATCCTGAAGAAAAATGAGTCATATTATTTTATACTGACTAGTAAAAGGAATTTCATTTTATAATCACTCAGACTTTAAAAATATCAATACAAAATATAAAGAATGATCAGAAAATTGAATCATTATTAAATTTACAACAAAAAATTACAAAGCCAAAACAGATCTCAAATTTGCATATGAATCTTTCCATTTCATAAAAACTAATCCATAAAAGGACACAGGGAAACTTTTGCAGGTGATGGAAATGTTCATTACTTTGATTGAGATGCATCTTTCACAGGTGTTTTAAAATATACTGAGGGGCTAGGGAATATTAGTGGGAATGGGGCTTCTTTCTGGGGTAATGAAAATATTCTAAAGTTGACTGTGGTGATAGCTGCACAACCCTGTAAATATACATACTAAAAAAAAAATTGAACTACATGCTTTAAATAGGTGAATTATATGGTATGTAAATTATACCTCAATAAACTTATAAAATAAACAATGAAGAATAATTTTTAAATTACTTTAAAATATGCACAACTTACATCAAAAAACCACAAAATACAATCCAGTGAAGTCAGAAGACCTCATTACATTTCTGGCTTAGGTGCTTAAAAGCAATATGCTATTAGGTAAGCATTTACTTTTCTAAGCTTCACTTTACCCATTCAACAGATTAGATTTCCTATCCTATCTATCAGACATGTGAGGATCACACTGAACTACCTATGCTGAAGTTATTCGTAAACTCTAAAGCATTATACTTATAGAAGTGTTTATAATTTTTTTAAATGCTTGCATTAGAGACTGAATGTTAAAATTAATTTTACAAGTGTTCATTACAGGTTAACCTGCACCAATAATTTCTCTCTCTCTCTCCCATCATCCCATCTTCTCCTGTTCTACTTTCATACCCACTTCATTCCCTACACATATCTCCCTTCTAATTTAAGATTATCCTGACCACTTTTCATTGAATTACTAAGTAAGCCAGCTCAGCTGCCATCTTTTAAATGTCTGACAAGCAAAGCAAAATATGAGACAAAACTCACTGTGAACTCAAGGTGAACAGAACACGCACAGTATCCAAGAGCAGGGCCTCCCCACTGGGGCCCATCCTCCCATCCTGCCAATCCAACATGGTGAGTGTCCCCTGACACAGGAATAAGAGAGCTGACTGGGAGACATCAGAACAACAAAGGCTCCTGCAGCAGTTCAAAAGCCACTCGGGGATGCTGGTGTGGTCCACTGAACGGAGAAGCAAACTACTAATCTGAAAAATATGACAGAGCTGATACACATAAAGCCTCTAAAACTTTCCAGATATCCCAAATTATAAATCCAAAATTCTCTTTCCCCTGAAATGTCCTAGGAAAAACACTGAATCTAAAGGTGAAAAACCCACAAGTGTTAAAATTATTATATCAAGAGGAAAAAAATTGAATCTAAATACATGAACCGTTTTGCTGGTTTGAATGTACTGGGAGAGCACAACACATTGCCACCTGCAGGTGGATGAGATTATTAACTAATGCTTTTTTAGAGGTGATTTGAGAAATTAAAATTTTTAACTTTATCCAATGAAAATTACTTCATGTGAGCTCATAAAACAGTATCCATCTATTTTGTATAAAGTCATTTTGCTCTTAATAAAGAACTAAAATAAGTTCCTAGATAAAACAGTAAGGAAAAAAAAAACTGCTAGTTCTAAATACAAGAATTGTATTATCAACTTACACCTTCCATACAATCAAATTCCCTGAACAATTGATTCTAGTACAATATTTGGGTTATTCTTAATAAAAATAACATTTATCAAAAAGTTATTACTGTATATATCTATACATTAATCTCTAATTTTAATAACACAAATATCTTTTATGATACTGAGAGATGGAACTGAACAAACAACACTAGAAAAAAACAAGGATATACACCCAAAAATGTTGATAATGATTATCTTTGTGAGACAGATTTATAGGTGACTACTATTGTCTTCTTTCTGCTTTACCCAAATTTTTGGAAGTCACTTATTATAAGGGAAAAAGGTCATCAGAAAGATTCTGACTATGCAAAAAAAAATTTTTTAATTCACTTCTTTAAAAAAATATTTTTTAATTAATTGATTTATTTTTGGCTGCGTTGGGTCTTCGTTGCTGTGTGCAGGCTTTCTCTAGTTGCGGCGAGCTGGGGCTACTCTTCGTTGTGGTACGCGGTCTTCTCATTACGGTGGCTTCTCTTGTTGCACAGCATGGGCTCTAGGCGCATGGCCTTCAGTAGTTGTGGCATGAGGGTTCAGTAATTGTGGCTTGCAGGCTCTGGCGCACAGGCTTAGTTGCTCCACGGCATGTGGGATCTTCCCGGACCAGGGATCGAACCCGTGTCCCCTGCATTGGCAGGCGGATTCTTAACCACTGTGCCACCAGGGAAGTCCCTAAAAATATTTTTTAAAACATGTGTCGGGACTTCCCTGGTGGTCCAGTGGTTGAGACGTTGCCTTCCAATGCAGGGGGTGCGGGTTCGATCCCTGGTTGGGGAGCTGGGATCTGCATGTCTCGGGGACAAAAAACCAAAAAAACATAGAACAGAAGCAGTATTGTGGCAAATTCAATAAAGACTTTAAAAAATGGTCCACATCAAAAAAATCCTAAAAAAAAAAAAGTGTCTAACTATCAATAAAGTACAATTCTAAAAAGGAGATGGACTTACCAAATCAGGAATCTTTTCAGGTGGATGAAACATAGCTTTAATAAAAAGAATAACAGCTAATCCAGATGTACTCTGAATTGTCTGTAAGAGGTCATCTATTTGACAAAAAAGTAGAAAGCATGTATTAAATGATGATGGATACTGTGGTACAGTAGAAAGAGCAGATGCCGTGGGGTCAGACAGTCCTGGGTGCAATTTCTAGCTTGACCACTTCCTAGGTGGATAGGCCTTGACTAAGTTATTTAACTTCCCAGGGATTCAGCTTTCTCTTCTATAAAATGGGAAAAATATAACTCCTACCTGACACAGTTGTTGTAAGGTTGAAATAAATAATGAACATAAAGGCTTTTATGCCCAGCACACAAATAATCAATGTGATTCCTTCCTTTCTCCTCTAACATCCACTCTCTCTTCCTCTCCATCTACTCCCTCCCAGCACATCTAGCAGCAATACCTCCTATTCCCTCCCTTCCACTGAGGCCTCTGCATCCCAGTCCCCATGGTACATTACTTTTTCTTAAAGTGATTTCAGGGCTTGTGTAAAGAGCCCACATCAGTGCTAATTACAAACTTTGCTCTCACTGGCACTGTACCCAATGTAACCAAACAATCCTTGCTTACTATCTTCTTTTTGTTTTCTATTAGCCTCTGGTTTGTGAGAAAGTAAACAAAATAATACAGTGAATTATTCACCTTGGGGTAAGAATTATGAATGCCTACTATAAGCTATCTTCCAAAAATCTATTCTACCCTTTATCCCTGTTAACGAACTGTGACTCTGGGAGATCCACGTGCCCAGCCAAAGACAGGATACCTGTTTCCTCAATCTTCCTTGCAACTAAAGGTACCATATGAGGATTCAGGCCAATGGGATGTAAGCAGAAATCTTTTGGCTATTTTTGTTCTTCCAGATTAAAGGTAAAGATGCAACTGGTCCTCCTTCCTGCCCTCAACACAGACAAGGGGTCTGGAGACAGAGCAGTCATATAGTAACCACGAAACAACAAACATATGGATGAAAGCCAACAAGCTGAAGACGGCAAAGCAGAAAAGCAGAAATGTTTGGGTCCCAGACTGCCTACAGTAGTTCTGGATCACCTGCCTCTGAATTTATCCTTATGTGGGGAGGCACATTTAATTAAATCCCTGAAGTTCAGTTTTCTGTTACTTACAGCTAAGCACTTTACTGATACATGAAGCTTTAAAATCCCAGGGAAGAACAGCATTGATTAGGGGCCATCAACTTTTCAGAAATGAGGTTGCCTCACATTAAATTCATGTCTTCTCTGCATTTCACTGAAGTCTTTTTTTTTAGATTTATAAATTCCTCTTTTAAAATGTAAATATCCTCTGAAAACATGTCTGTAAATTATGCCTTAATAAAAGGAACTTTATTTTCCTTTTAATACTTATCTGAGATCCTAGGCAAAGGAAGGAAGGCAGGAAGGAAGGAAGGAAGGAAGGAAGAGAGGGGGAGACAGAGAGAGAGAGAAAGGAAAGAAGGCAGGAAGGAAGGAAAAGAGAGGAAAGAAAAGAAATACTAATGAGACAATATAGTTAGGACTCTCACTAGTTACCAGGGTTAAGAACATATAAACAATGAGATACTATTTTTTTCGAATCAGCCTAGCAAAATCAGAGTCAGTTACTGTTTTTTTACAAGCAAGAGCTCTGAACAGATCCCATTAATGTTTTTCTAATTAAGTTAATATTCATACATACATTACCATATAGAATAGGAGGTAAAGGGTGAAAAAGTAATACAGCTTTTTATGTAGATACTTATATGTTTAGTATAACATTTTTGCTAATCTTATTGTAATATAAAACACAGACACAGAAAACATCCAAAGCAAATGTATAGCTTAATGAATTATTAGAAGGTTAACACCCTTGTACTCACCATCCAAGGCAAGAAATAGAACTTGGCCACCCAGCCCAGAGGGCTCATCCACATGCCTCACCCCAATCACAAGCTCCTCTCTCTCACCCTGAGTAAGCATTATCCTGATTTTCACAGTAATGACTGCCTTATTATTTTTAAATAGTTTCATTAATCAAATGTGCATCCCTAGACACTATAGTCTCGCCCATTTAAAATTTTTTTGATATGTCCTTTAATCTACAGGTGTCCCTTCCGTCCTTTTTATTATAATTTCTGTTGAAGAACTCTGTCCTTTTAACCTGCAGAGTTTCCCATAATCTGGATGTTTACTCCTAGTGTGGTTCAACACTTTCTTCTGTCCTCTGTAATTCCTGCAAAATGGCAGGTGACCTAGAGACGGGGTCAGTCTCAAGTCCAATTCCTTTGGGAAGACTACACGTGGTAAAAGCAAGACTCAAAAGCAAGAGGCACATGTTGTCTGGTTGTCTGTTTCTGTAATGTTAGCAGTTGTTGACGCCTAATGCCTACCTCAAGTCACTGGGGGTAACAAAATGGTGATATTCTAATTCTATCATTTCATTTTAACTCCTTAGTTGAAACACTTTTATAAAAAGACACTTCTTCTCCTTGATAAGCCTGTAGATTGCCTCACATTTGTCTGTTTACAAAGTAAACCTTACATCCAGGGAACAAAGAGCAACCACCAGCAGAAGACTTTGCAGAACCCTCTAATTTGGTGCATTGTTAAGTTTTTCAATGCATGTATGAAATGTAGAAAGATGTAAAAGAAATAAATTAGGATACACTACTTGGTGTTGTACTGCCATTCCTACTGTATTTTTATACTTTTTGGCAGCATTAAACATTTTTACTAAATAGACAAAAAAAAAAAATAGACACTTCCTCTCATTACCTACTTGGTTTCCTGGTGGTACAGTTCATATGGACAGAAGCAACATGAGATATAAGGAGGAATAATGACCAGCCCTACAATGACCGCTGTCATTATCTGAAGGTAACACCTGCTGCTAAGGAGAAATGCATGGGTTACACTAATCTTTCCAGATCGTACCTCCAAATTTGGAAATTTCTCAAGAATTTTCTTTTGCTTTTTATAGTCTGTGGCTTTCCAACACTAAGATTGTTGGGTTTTCTTCTTTGTATACAATACACACATGCATACACGCATACACACATTTAGAAAAGTCCTTCAATGGTATCCCTTGTTGAACTGTAATCCAGAACCTTTTGCCACTTTGAGGGGCTGGGGGAGAGGAAGTTCTATATCTCAGTTAAGTATCAAATATTTCATACCATTAGTAGCAAAGTGATTGATACTCAATTGTAATCATCATTTGTATGTTTTATACTTACCATCGCTTAAAAACTTGGTAAAAATACTCAGCAATCCACACATACTTTGCCATGTAGGAGAACTCTTCAAATGAAGTCTCTGGAAACCTTGTACTTTCTGTACTAACATCACTGAAACTCTAATGCCTACCAACAAGTCATTCATCAACTGAGTTTGAACAATATGATTTCCAGCCAATTTTCTACAACAAAGAAAAGAAATTATTACAAAAGAAAAGTCAAATTAAAATGTCACCTTTTCTATCTCTCCAAAATAATCCCTCAATCAAAGGGCCAAAATCAATTTTAGATTATAATCAATATTTATGCCTCTCTCTTCCATTCCCATAAATATTCCAGTTATGCAGACATTTATGGCAAACTTCCAACACTCTTAACTTACCTCAAAATTTTCCCATTTTCTCAGCTAATGACTAACCTCACTTCTTCTTTTTCAAGTAAAAATAACAAATCAGGAATAAATGGTACAGTCACTGTGGAAAACAGTATGGAGTTTCCCAAGAAAACTAAAAATAGAATTACCATATGATCCAGCAATCCCACTCCTGGGCATTTATCCAGACAAAACTATATATTCAAAAAGGTACACGCACCCATATGTTCATTGCAGCACTACCCACAATAGCCAAGACATGAAAACATCCTAAATGTCCATCGACAGATGAATGGATAAAGAACGTGTGGTACATATATATATAATGGACTACTACTCAGCCATAAAAAAAGAACAAAATGCCATTTGCAGCAACATGGATGCAACTAGAGATTATCATACTAAGTGAAGGAAGTCAGAAAGAGAAAGACAAATACATATGCTATCACTTACATGTAGAATCTAAAATATGACACGAATGAACGTATCCATGAAACAGAAACAGAATCACGGACATAGAGAAAAGATTGGTGGTTGCCAAGGGGGGACGGGGAGTGGAGGAGGGATGGATTGGGAGTTTGGGATTAGCAGATACAAACTGGTATATATAGAAGGGATAAACAACAGGTCCTACTGTATAGCACAGGGAACTATATTCAATATCCCATGATAAACCATAATAGAAAAGAATATGAAAAAGAATGTATATATATATGTATAACTGAGTCACTTTGCTGTGCAGCAGTAATTAACACAACGTTGTAAATCAACTATACTTCAATTAAAAAAAAAAAAAGAATAAATGACATAATTTCTAAATCCGAACACTCCCTAACCTTGTAACTTCCTTGATCTGGCTTCCAAAATGCCAGGTGCCCTTAGATTTTTCTCCTACTTCACTATTGTTGAGCCTTCTCAGACACCTTGGCTAGTTCTTCTCCCTGATGCCTTTATGCTCGAGCTCACCGCAACCCAGTCTTTACTTCTTCTGTCCATCTAATTCATTCCCTTGATGCTGAGCTCATCTAGCTCATAAGCTTTAAATTATAGTCTATATGCTGACAATTCCCCAATTTTCATCTCCAGCCCAGACCTCTTTTTCCAATTCCAGGCTTGTGTGTGCAACTTCCTACTCAACATCTTCACCTGGGTGTCTGACGGACATCTCAAACTACATGAACTTATCCACGACTCCACACCAGCTCCACCTGCTAGGATCTCTATCCTACAAGAACTTGGCA
Source organism: Eschrichtius robustus (assembly GCF_028021215.1). Classification (NCBI taxonomy): domain Eukaryota; kingdom Metazoa; phylum Chordata; class Mammalia; order Artiodactyla; family Eschrichtiidae; genus Eschrichtius; species Eschrichtius robustus. The sequence continues at coordinate 36,095,686 of NC_090838.1, forward strand.
GTCATCCTTGGCTTCTCTCCCCCTCATCCCATCTGTAAGAAAATCCTGTTGGTTCTACCTTCAACATATATCTAGAATCAGACCACCTCCACTGCTACTCCTGGCCTGAGCCACTCTCATCTCTCCCTTGCATTACTATTACTGCAATAGCCTCCTAACTGGTCTCCCAGCTTCTATCCTTGCTCTTCTCAGTCTATTCTCAACATAGCAGAACACAAGAGCAATGATGATATTAAAACAAAAGTCAGGGAAAACAGTTTGGGGGCTCGCTCCTCAAAAAGTTAAACATAGAATTACTATATGATCCAGCCAATTCTACTCCTAAGTATATACCCAAAGGAACTGACAGTAGAGACTCAAGCAGATACTGGTATACCAATGTTTATAGCAGCATTATTCACATTAGCCAAAAGGTAGAAACAACCCAAATGTCCATCAACAGATGAATGGATAAACAGAATGTGGCCTATATATACAATGGAATATTCTGCCATTAAAAGGAGTGAAATTGATACATGCTACAACATAGATTAACCTTTAAAACATTATAAGTAAAATAAGCCAGACACAAAAGGACAAATATTGTATTCTACTTATTTGAGTTTATCTAGAATATACAAATTCAAAGAGGCATAAAGTAGAATAGAGGTTACCAGGGGTTGTGGGTAAAACAACAATATATAAAAGGACAGTGAATTTTCTTTTGGATGCATTGAATTTGAGGCACCCTGTAAAACAACCAGGAGACAACCAGGAGACAACCGCTATATGAGTTGAGCTGGCTGTCTTCCCAGGAGACAACCGCTATATGAGTCTACCACTCAAGGAAAAGATCTAACTTGGAGTGATGCCTGGGAATCCTAAGTATAGAGATGGTAGCTGACACCAAAGAAGTGGATGATATTAAGCAGTCAGAACAAACAGAATGAAAAGGACAGAACTCATATTTAAGAGATGAGCAGAGGAAGAAGAGCCTAGAAGGAAACAGAGAAGGAGCTCCTGGTAAGGTAAAAGGAGACTTGGGTTAAAGATGGCACAAAGATATTACTTCTACTCTCCCATAGAACATCCCTAAACCAACAACCAAGGGATTTAAAACATAAAAAGACATAAATACACAAGGGCAACAAAAGACAACCACTAAAATTTTAGGAGCAGATGGATGAGTGATAACTGACTTCGCAGAATCAAGAAAGGTGAATCCTGAGTCAGAGAACAAGCCCAGAGCAACCCGATTTGCAGCCCCCAAAGGCTAAGAAATTGCTGGCACCAGTTGCTCCTTGATGTGGAGCTAAATGTAGGTATGAAAACAGGAAGAGTGGCTACGCTCTGAGAATGACAACTCTGGATCATACCCCCAAGCTAGTAAACAACTGGTTTACCTCCAGAGAAGGTAAAACAGTTAAGTGTCTGGACAGGAAGACAACACACACACCTAAAGCAATGATACCATATTGCAAACAGGAGAATTAGGAAAATATATGCACAATAAATGCTAACTGCCAAGATCTCAGCTTTCTTCCCTCACTCAGCAACCAGAATATTAAGCCAATGGTTTGAAAGATTCTTCCATGGCAAATCCACTACCCATGCAAAAAGACCTAAAGATACTGGCATCAGGCGTTCCCCCAAAGAAACAGCCCAGCTAGACTAGCCTACAATAAAGCCTGCAATCAACCCCAACCATACGTACAGAGATCCAAATCAACTCTCAGTGCCCCAATCTTAAATGAGTGCTCGGCCAAGGATCACCAGACTTCCAAGGAAAGCTTCTAGCAACAAATACAGTGACCAAAACCAGCAAACAGAAAAAAAGTAGGTTGGAAGAAATAGAGACCCATGTAAAGACAAGAAAACTTAAAAAAAAAAAAACCTTATTATTAATATCCTCAGAGAGATAACAGAGCATATTTCATCCACAAAATAAAAACAGGCTGCTATGAGAAAGGAACACTCTAGTAAAAAAAAGCTCTTCCCTTTCTCATTTATTCTCATAATAATTTATTTGATCTTTTAAAATTAAATATCAAACCTCAAAAAAATAAATTTAAATAATTACATCTAATATTAATGGAGAGGGATGTAAAGGAGCACATTCTGGACCCTTCTTAAAAATTTCCTTTGTGGGGACTTCCCTGGCAGTCCAGTGGTTAAGACTGTGCTTCCACTGCAGGGGCCATGGGTTCAATCCCTGGTTGGGGAACTAAGATCCCGCAAGGTGCATGGCACAGCCAAATAAAAGAAAGCAAGCAATACAATACAATTTCCTTTGTACAAACACAATGCACAACTGCAAATGTACACACACACATACACAAGCATGGAAACATGTTAACACTTGCCTGTTTTCTTCTGAGATTTCAATTAAACTCTTCTGTAGATAATGAAGCACTGAAACAAAAAGAATATAATGAAAAATCAGAAATTTAAAACTGTGAACTTTGACTTCAGCACAAGAAAATATTTTAAATCACTGCTACCCAAAATGATATCACAAAAGTAGAAATTTAAAGGGAAGGCACACCACATATGTTAGTCATCTGCAGTACTCCACCCATTGCCAAGAAACTTAAAAGAACCAGTTCCAAAATGACTTACACAAGCAGTCACCTCTCAGAATAAAATAAAATAATAGGACTTACCATTTTCAAGAAGATTAGTAACACCTGATCTACCTGTGGGGGAAAAATTAACACTGGTAAGCAGTTTCAGAACCAAAATTAACATCATTTAAAACACTGATGCAACGACAAGTGTTAGCCAGAAAAAGTACTAGAAAAGAGATGGCTTACCCAAGTCAAAGTTCTCCATACAGGAAGATATATTGTCAATAACTTTCCTATAAGAGTATAGATCAGTAGTAGTATTCAATTCTTCCTGAAGACGAGAAGTAAAACTCTGTGTAGCCTCAGTTAGAAAAAATTCAGGTAGGTCATTTAGTGAGCTAGAAAAAGAACCAAATATTAAAAATCTGACAACCTTAGAGTATGTACAAGGATATGTAGGGAGGGAGGGGAATATTATAAATGAAGAAATATTGAACGACACCTTCAAAAATACAGCCAGGAAATTATAACATCACACCACTAGAAGACAGATCAGGAACTCCCTCTCACCTGGTCTCCCTGCTTCCATATTACCTCCCTCCCATTCTGCAGACTATCCTCAACAGAGCAGCCAGAGTGATATTACTAAAATAACATGTTACTCCTCTGCATAAAACCATCCAACAATGTCCTTCTCAGTCAAAGCAGTAGCCAAAGTGCTTACATTGACTTATGAGACCCTACACGATCTGGGCCCAGCATTATCTCTCTGGCTCATCTTGATCCTTGTTCACTTCACTCTAGCTACACAGCCTTCCTCCATTCCAACAACATGCCAAAGTCTTTGTACTTGTTATTTCCTCTACCTGGAACTCTCTTCCCTCAAATATACCCAATAATCATTTCCTCGCCCCTTTCAGGTCAATCTCAAACATCACCCTATCAATGACACTAAACAAAGATGTCTGAAGTCACTACTGTATTTTAAACTGTAACCCTCACCCCATCCTTGGTACTCCCTTTCCCACTTCTCTGCTTTATTTTTTTTTCTCCATAGCACTCATGCCCTCTAATTCCTATATATTTTGCTTATTTATCTATCTTCTGTCTTCCTCTTAGAAGTAACCTCCGTTCTGGACTGTTTTATTCACTGTATTCCCAATGCCTAGAAGAATACTTGACACATAGTAGATAATCAATAAAAATTTACTGAATGGATAAATTAAATTTAATGCCAATTTACCACAGTTAATCTAAATTAACATTTCTTTAAAAATCTGACTCAACAGTTCTAAAGCTTTTCTGGAAGGAAAAAAAAAAATTCGAAAATAGAATATTCTGAAAAACAAGAGTCACTACAGAGATGACTTGTTCTAGTATATAATTAAACCATAGTATCAAACTATAGTGAATAAAAGTGTGATGTTGGTGGGTAAACAAATAGACTCAAGTCTAAAATCAAACCTTTGCTTATACAAGAACATAGAACATAATAATACGGCATTACAAATATGTGGCGAATAATGGACTATTCAACAGTTTGGGGATAAGTAGCTCCCCACACAGAAAAGAAAACTAAGTTGGATGTCTATCTCACACTACACTCAAAACTTAATTCCAGATAGATTTAAAAGTTAAACAAAAAGTATTTTCAGATAAGACAAGTAATTTTATATAATCTTGTATTAGAGAAAGCATATACAAGCTGAAACTCAGAAATCTATACAAAGGAAAATATTTGCAGGTTTGAGTATGAAAAAAATTTTTTTTAATTTTTATAAAGCAAACACCAGGAAGAAAGTTTAAAGACAAGTAACAAAATAAAGGAATATATTTGGCACATAATCTGTATAGATCTCTTATAAATAAAGACATTCTACAGTTGGCTGCCTTCCTGCAGGCATTCCCCACACCCTTCTTTGCTGGCAAAGCTCACCTTCCACTAAGGGACTAAAGGTGTGACACCTTTGCTTCCTAACCATTTTTTACAACGAGGGAGAGAGAAAGTATATGACCCAATCTTGACAATGAATATTGACAGGACCTTCAATGAAAAGTCTACTGGGACCTTCCACAAAATGTTTTTTCTCTCCAATAAAAAGAAATGCGAAGGAGGAAATTTCCTTTTTTTTTTCTTTTTGCCAATTGCAGTAAAGTCTATATCAGGTGCTTGTAACTGCTTTAACCCCTTGTAACTCTGAGGGAAGACAGGGCCAACACAGTGAGAGAAAGATGGAAAACATCAGGATGTTCAATGACATTTGTTGACTACTTCACCAAAACCCGAGAACTGGCCAGTATTTGATCATTTGCTTTATGACACAATAAATACACTTGCTTAAAGAAAAAGAAAAATAATATTCTAACAAGAAAACATACAAAGATATGTAATCACCAAAAAAAAGTAAAATAGTCAAAATCCACACATTAAAAAATATTGACTCTTGGGGACTTCCCTGGTGGCGCAGTGGTTAAGAATCCGCCTGCCAATGCAGGGGACATGGGTTCAAGCCCTGGTCCGGGAAGATCCCACATGCCACAGAGCAACTAAGCCCATGTGCCACAACTACTGAGCCTGCGAGCCACAACTACTGAGCCCGCATACCACAACTACTGAAGCCTGAATGCCTAGAGTCCATGCTCCACAACAAGAGAAGCCACCAAAATGAGAAGCCCACACACTGCAACGAAGAGTAGCTCTCACTCGCCACAACTAGAGAAAGCCCACGGGCAGCAACGAAGACCCAATGCAGCCAAAAATAAATAAATAAATAAATTTAAAAAAAATAAAAAATATTCACTCTCACTAGTAATCTGGAAAATGCAAATTATAACATAATACCATTTTTCACCTACCAAATTTTAAAAGATTTATAGATTGATTTTATTCAGTGTTGGAAAGATATGAAGAAAAAGGCACTCTTATTCACTTGTTAGAAGGAGTATAACATGGTATCGTGTTGAGGATTACGATTTAGCAATATCTATCAAAAATTTTGATAGGCATAAGTTTGGTCAAGAAATTCCTCTTCTAGGAATTCATTTCAGAGAAATACACATATAAAATTATATACATAATTAAGAATATCACTGTAGCATTGCTGGAATAATGAAAACTTGAAAACAAACTATCAACGGAGAAGTGATTAATATGTAATATGGCACATATAAATTTCGGTACATCTGTATTACGTAATATCTAGCTGTTAGAAAGAATGAGGACTTTCGGTGGAAATGTAAAACAGTGCAGCCATATGGAAAACTGTTCAGAAGTTCCTCAGAAAATTAAAAATAGAATTACCATATGATCCAGCAATCCCACTTCCGGGTATATACCCTAAAGAACTGAAATCAGGATCTCAAAGAGATATTTGCACAACCATGTCCATTATTCACAATAGTCAAAAAGAGGAAGCAGGGCTTCCCTGGTGGTGCAGTGGTTGAGAATCTGCCTGCCAATACAGGGGACATGGGTTCAAGCCCTGGTCTGGGAAGATCCCACATGCCGTGGAGCGACTAGGCCCGTGAGCCACAATTGCTGAGCCTGCGTGTCTGGAGCCTGTGCTCTGCAACAAGAGAGGCCACAATAGTGAGAGGCCCGTGCACTGCGATGAAGAGTGGCCCCCACTTGCCGCAACCAGAGAAAGCCCTCGCACAGAAACAAAGACCCAAGACAGCCATAAATAAATAAATAAATAAATAAATAAATAAATAAATAAATAAAAAAGAGGAAGCAATCCAAATGTCTATCAACAGACTAATGGATGAACACAATGTGCTATATACATACAATAGAGTATTAATCAGCCTTAAAAAGGAAGGAAATCCTATCACATGTTACAACATGGATGAACCTTGAGGACATAAGTCAGTCACAGAAAGATAAATACAAATGTTCTACTTATACAAGGTATCTAAAGTAATCAAAATCATAGAAAAAGAAAGTAGAATAGTGGTTGCCAAGGGCTAGGGGGAGGAGGAAATAGGGAGTAGTTGTTTAATGGGTATAGAGTTTCAGTTTTGTAAGATGGAGAAGTTCTAGAGATCCACAGCACAACAATGTGAATACACTTAACACTATTGAACTGTACACTCAAAAATGGTTAAGATGGTAAATTTTATATTATGTGGGGTTTTTTTAACCACAATTAAAAAAAAAAGAACTATACTGACCTGAAAATATCTCTAAGACATTCCTTAGTGAGAAACAACCTACAGAGAAATATATAGAGTATAACCCCATTTACATAAAAAATAAAAATTAAAGTATAACACACACACACTAAACCCAAAGGAAAGGCCTAGAAACACCAAAATGTCAAGTGATAACCTTTACTACGAAAAGATAGGCCAGAAATAGTGAAAAGGAAGGTTCACTTTTTATTTTGTGTACTTCTATATTGCTTAAACTTTTTACACTAAGCATATATTCCTGTATTACTTGTGTAATATAGGTAATGTGGTAATATATTCCTAATATATACTTAGGAATATATGCTTTAAACATCTGTTTAAACCAAGAACAGATGGGACACAGAAAAAACAGCAGGATGACAGACTTAAACTTAACCAATAATTGCACTACATGCAAATGGACTAAACCAGGAGTCTGCAAAATACAGCCTACAGCCTATTTTTTTAAGGTCTGTGACCTAAGGAGCCTTTTTACATTTTTAAAGAGTTATGATAAATAAATAAGTAAATAAAACAAAGACGAAATGTATGAATGAAATTGCTAAGTGATATATTTCAGTTCAGTTTTACCAAACCATAGAGGGAACCGTAAATACTGGTTACTTTTGGTCAAATTAAACATTTACAATGTCTAACTTTTCTTTTTTTCCTTACCTTGCCAAGACTTTCTTCAAGGGATTCTTTAGATTCAAAGAAAGATAAATGCCTGCTAAAATATCCAAACAACTTCGAATAGTGGGATCACACTTGCCATTTTTATTTGCCTTCTCCAGTAAGGGCACAATCTATAATCCAAAGAATTCAAAGCCATAGTAATGTTTTTCTAATATCAAGAATAGTAAAGTAACATAGATTCAAATACTTTTTTAAGTCTCAATTTTAATGTGTAATATTTTCCACTCTACACTGTTAAGGGTACTAATTTAAACACTATTTAATTTAACTTAAAACTATTTCAGTATTTATTAAATTTTTAAACCATGTCCCCAACTCCCACTTTACCCTCCAGACCCACCTTCAATGAGAAGTAGACTTGTTAATGGTTTAAGGTACAGGAATTCTGTAGCACTACTGAAAACCAATAATACATTTAATTGCTTCCCAAAAAAATATTATGCAACTTCAAATGATAAATCCTAATACTGAAATGCTCGTAAGGACAGTCTTTACATTTTAAGTTAACTTTTTAATGTGCCTGCCAAAAAGTTTTGAAGATTAAAATTAATATAAATTTTTTTTTAATTTATCTCCACAAAAATGGTACGCACAGAGAGGGCAGACAGCAGAAGCAAGAAGAACTACAATCCTGCAGTCTGTGGAACAAAAACCACATTCATAGAAAGATAGACAAGATGAAAAGGCAGAGGGCTATATACCAGATGAAGGAACAAGAAAAAACCCCAGAAAAACAACTAAATGAAGTGGAGATAGGCAACCTTCCAGAAAAAGAATTCAGAATAACGATAGTGAAGATGATCCAGGACCTCGGAATAAGAATGGAGGCAAAGATCGAGAAGATGCAAGAAATGTATAACAAAGACCTAGAAGAATTAAAGAACAAACAAACAGAGATGAACAATACAATTATTAAAATGAAAAATACACTAGAAGGAATCAATAGCAGAATAACTGAGGCAGAAGAATGGATAAGTGACCTGGAAGACAGAATGGTGGAATTCACTGCTGCGGAACAGAATAAAGAAAAAAGAATGAAAAGAAATGAAGACAGCCTAAGAGACCTCTGGGACAACATTAAACGCAACAACATTCGCATTATAGGGGTCCCAGAAGGAAAAGAGAGAGAGAAAGGACCAGAGAAAATATTTGAAGAGATTATAGTCGAAAACTTCCCTAACATGGGAAAGGAAATAGCCACCCAAGTCCAGGAAGTGCAGAGTCCAATACAGGATAAACCCAAGGAGAAACATGCCAAGACACATAGTAATCAAATTGGCAAAAATTAAAGACAAAGAAAAATTATTGAAAGCAGCAAGAGAAAAATGACAAATAACATACAAGGGAACTCCCATAAGGTTAACAGCTGATTTCTCAGCAGAAACTCTACAAGCCAGAAGGGAGTGGCATGATATACTTAAAGAGATGAAAGGGAAAAACCTACGCCCAAGATTACTCTACCCGGCAAGGATCTCATTCAGATTCTATGGAGAAATCAAAAGCTTTACAGAAAAGCAAAAGTTAAGAGAATTCAGCACCACCAAAGCAGCTCTACAACAAATGCTAAAGGAACTTCTCTAAGTGGGAAACACAAGAGAAGAAAAAGACCTACAAAAACAAACCCAAAACAATTAAGAAAATGGTCATAGGAACATACGTATCGATAATTACCTTAAACGTGAATGGATTAAATGTTCCAACCAAAAGACACAGGCTTGCTGAATGGATACAAAAACAAGACCCATATATATGCTGTCTACAAGAGACCCACTTCAGACCTAGGGACACATACAGACTGAAAGTGAGGGGATGGAAAAAGATATTTCATGCAAATGGAAATCAAAAGAAAGCTGGAGTAGCAATACTCATATCAGATAAAATAGACTTTAAAATAAAGAATGCTACAAGAGACAAGGAAGGACACTACATAATGATCAAGGGATCAATCCAAGAAGAAGATATCACAATTATAAATATATATGCACCCAACACAGGAGCACCTCAATACATAAGGCAACTGCTAACAGCTATAAAAGAGGAAATCGACAGTGACACAATAATAATGGGGGACTTTAACACCTCACTTACACCAATGGACAGATCATCCAAACAGAAAATTAATAAGGAAACAGAAGCTTTAAATGACACCATAGACCAGATAGATTTAATTGATATTTATAGGACATTCCTAGGTTTAGGACAAACCTAGGGAGACAAAAGACCTGTATGCAGAAAACTATAAGACACTGATGAAAGAAATTAAAGATGATACCAACAGATGGAGAGATATACCATGTTCTTGGATTAGAAGAATCAATATTGTGAAAATGACTATACTACCCAAAGCAATCTACAGATTCAATGCGATCCCTATCAAATTACCAATGGCATTTCTTATGGAACTAGAACAAAAAATCTTAAAATTTGTATGGAGACACAAAAGACCCCGAAGAGCCAAAGCGGTCTTAAGGGGAAAAAAACGGAGCTGGAGGAATCAGACTCCCTGACTTCAGGCTATACTACAAAGTTACAGTAATCAAGACAATACGGTACTGACACAAAAACAGAAATATAGATCAATGGAATAAGATAGAAAGCCCAGAGATAAACCCACACACCTATGGTCAACTAATCTATGACAAAGGAGGCAAGGATATACAATGGAGAAAAGACAGTCTCTTCAACAAGTGGCGCAGGGAAAACTGGACAGCTACATGTAAAAGAATGAAATTAGAACACTCCCTAACACCATATACAAAAATAAACTCAAAATGGATTACAGACCTAAATGTAAGACTGGATACTATAAAACTCTCAGAGGAAAACATAGGAAGAACACTCTTTGACATAAATCACAGCAAGATCTTTTTTGATCCACCTCCTAGAGTAATGGAAATAAAAACAAAAATAAACAAATGAGACCTAATGAAACTTAAAAGCTTTTGCACAGCAAAGGAAACCATAAATAAGACTAAAAGACAACCCTCAAAATGGGAGAAAATATTTGCAAACTAATCAACGGACAAAGGATTAATCTCCAAAATATATAAACAGCTCATGCAGCCCAATGTTAAAGAAACAAACAACCCAATCCAAAAATGGGCAGACAACCTAAATAGACATTTCTCCAAAGAAGACATACAGATGGCCAAGAAGCACATGAAAACCTGCTCAACATCACTAATTATTAGAGAAATGCAAATCAAAACTACAATGAGGTATCACCTCACATCAGTTAGAATGGACATCATCAGAAAATCTACAAACAACAAATGCTGGAGAGGGTGTGGAGAAAAGGGAACCCTCTTGCACTGTTAGCGGGAATGTAAATTGATACAGCCACTATGGAGAACAATATGGAGGTTCCTTAAAAAACTAAAAATAGAATTACCATATGAACCAGCAATCCCACTACTGGGTATATACCCAGAGAAAACCATAATTCAAAAACACACATGCACCCCAGGGTTCATTGCAGCACTATTTACAATAGCCAGGTCATGGAAGCAACCTAAATGCCCATCGACAGATGAATGGATAAAGAAGATGTGGTACATATATACAATGGAATATTACTCAGCCATAAAAAGGAACGGAATTGGGTCATTTGTAGAGACGTGGATGAATCTAGAGAGTGTCACAAAGAGTGAAGTAAGTCAGAAAGAGAGAAACAAATATCGTATATTAACACATATATGTGGAACATAGAAAAATGGTACAGATGAACCGGTTTGCAGGGCAGAAACTGAGACACAGATGTAGAGAACAAACGTATGGACGCCAACGGGGGAAAGGGGCGGGGGGTGGTGGTGGTGGTTTGATGAACTGGGAGATTGGGATTGACATGTATACACTGATGTGTATAAAATGGATGACTAATAAGAACCTGCTGTATAAAAGAATAAATAAAATAAAATTCAAAAAACAAACAAACAAAAAGGTATGCACAATTATTTCATTATCCTACCTATATACAGCTCCAATAGTGGTGGAAGCCTAAGTATGGCTTCCTTTGCCACTCTAAATAAAAAGATATCATACAATGAATAGAAAAAACAAAACAATCCCTTATTCTTTAATGATACATTTATATTAAATAATTGGGAGCCAAAAATTATCAGTTAATTTTAAAAGTCCATAATAGCATGATAACCTTCAAGATGCACTCATGAATATCAAATCAGCCTTACCTGTTTAACATAATGGATCTGTGACACTCCATCAGTGAGTTGTACACAATGTAACAGCAAAGAAGCTAGATTCTTCCCTTCTACATCAGCCAAAGCTACATAACACACACAAAAAAATTTCTTCAGTGATTTAACAATATATGGATATGAGTTTGCGTTTGTCATGTGTTCTATAAAATTTAAATATTTATAAACAAACAAAAAAAAACCTGGCAGAACTTAGTTTGAAGAAAGAAGTTTAAGAAAACCATTTTACAACCAAAACTGAATGTAAAGAACATGGAATAATTAAATACCAAGAGTTTGAACATTATGTGATATGGAGTCCCAGAGATAAATATACTGTTTGCAACCTAAAAAAGAGATCAACAAATGAAGTCAGAAATCACTTACATCTCAAAGTTTCAAGGTCCTGATGACAAACGGTCAATGAAGTAACTTGCGTTTCTTTCTTCTTCTTTACACCCATTTTAAATAGAATTAACAGTAGTCACTACAAGAAAGAAGAGTTTTAAGACACTGATGCACTAAAGACCTCAGTACCACTGACATTTTGGGCCGGATAATTCTTTGCTATAGAGTGTTGTCCTGGGCACTGTAGGATATTTAACACATCCTTGGCCTCTACCCACTAGATGCCAGTAGCATCCTCCTTCCTCTAAGTTGTGACAACCAAAAAATGTCTCTAGTCATTGCCAAATGTCCCCTGGGGAGCAAAGTTGCCACAGGCTGAGAACTACTGATCTAAGGATTTCTGCTTTGAAAAACTTTTTTAGACTCAAGAAGAGTTTATTAATGTCTAAAGTTACTTTTACCTACCCAGTCTTTATATTTTAAAATACAGCAAACCTTCATTTTAGTAATAACAAAGAAACCAGCATGGTTTTTCAAAAATAAACTACGCATACCTAACCTCCGTTTCTTCTTAGACTGACAGGTCAGGAGGTATCATGAGATGCTACATCTTGATTTCTGCAAAATATTTGATAAAGGAAACTTTCATATACTATCCTTGTGAGTTTGCTTTTAGTTAACGAACAGAGTTTGTTTCAGCTAACTGGGTTCATAATGGGCTGAACAAATGTACTCAAAGGATACACACTAATAGTACCATGAGGTCTGAAGACAAGCCACTAGGGAAATGCCACACAGGGCTCTTTTCTTGGTGCAGTTAGCATTTTTAGCAGTGTTTATAATGTAGACATTAGAGGACATAACATAGTGAATTTATAAAAGACACACAGGTGGGAGCACATGTTGGATGATGGACTTAGGATTAAAAAAAAACGACCAATAAACTGGAATAAATTTACCAAGATGAAACAGAAATAAATGTAAAATGCTGCATTTGGATTAGAAAAATATAATCTAGAAATACAGGATGGGGAGGTGGGGGAGAAAATATGTGATTTGAAACAGCTCAATATGTGGTTTGAATATTATGTGAGCCAATAGCACAACATGACTGTTAAAAACCACATTAGAAGTCAACTAGACCAAGGGAATGCCTGATCCCTTGGTCAGCTTCACAGGTCAGGTGACATGCGAAGCATTAGGTGCTATGCTGGTGGCCATATCTTAAGGAGCCATAGCAAATGATGGAGCTTCCAAGGAACAGCCAGATTTCTGAAGGGCCAAGAGAGCACCTCCCTTCAGAAAACAGTTCAGTTAACCAAAGGTGTTTGGCCTAGAGAAAAGTGGACTGGACGAGTGCCTTAAAAGAGCTGCTGTTGTTGGAGGACTGCTTTGGAGAAAGAGGAATAGATGTCTTCTGTCTTTTTTTTTTTTTTTTGGCTGCACTGCGTGGCTTGCAGGATCTTTTCCCTGACCAGGGATTGAACCCGGGGCCACGGAGTGAAAGCACCAAGTCCTAACCACTGGACCACCAAGGAAATCCCAGATGTCTTCTATCTGAGATGGCTATAGAATTTGTAGATGTCTATAGAATCAGGAAATGTCAGTGCAAGCTTCAGGGAGGCCAGTTCCAGCTCAATACAAAGGAAGAACGCTATGGTTCAACTATAAAATGTGCTGCCTTTCAAAAGAGAATTTCCCAACACTGGGAATATCCAAACAGAAATTGAATTAACCTTTCCACCTGTACTCCTGCAATAACCTCCCAACTGGTCTCCAAACTTCCATCCTGCTTCTGAAGAGTCCATTCTTTTCACAGTCATCAAAGCAATTTTTTTCAAATCTAATTACTCTCTTTCTTAAAACTTTCCAAGGGCTTTCATTTTCACTTAGAATAAAATCCAAATTTGAGACTTGGCCTTCAAGGCCCTAAATAATCTGGCCATGCTTTCCCCTGCAGTTCATCTCAAATTAATCTTCTCTTCACCATCTAGGGGACTTTGCACTTCCTGATACCTCTGTCTGTTAGGTTTATTCCACCACATCTTTGCAAGGCCAACTCTTCATCATTCAGGTCTCTTCTCAAATATCACCTCCTCCAAGAAGCCTTCCATGACCACTCTATCTGCCACCACTCCTACACACATACAGACCATTTCTATTGCTTTATTTTCTTCATAGTACTTACTACTACCTGAAGTTACAGGAACTTGTTTATTTGCATATTATCTGTCTCCCCTAGTAATAAATTCCATGAAGGCAGCAACTTTAATCTGTTTTGTCCACTGTTTTAACTCTCAATTCCCAAAACAGTACCTGGCACATATTAGGTGCTTAATAAATATTTGATGAATAAACAAATGAGTTAATTAACAAACATTTGTCAGTGATGTTCTAAAAGGTATGTATACTTTTAACAGCAGCAAGTGGACTACCTGTCATCTTAAGTAAATTCTATATCCAAATGACAAGCTAGTCCTGACACTGAAGAACCTTTGGTCCCTTTGCTAAGCAAGAAATCAATACAGCAATGAAATGTGAAAATCCACTTAACAGAAAATGGTAATAAAAATGGACACAGTTAGAAAAGCATTGACAAGGTAAGAATCTGAAAAGTGACATGATCAAGGGGAATATCACTGGGGATCACTTCCTAGGTAAGTCACCAAGGGGAATATCACTAGGGTTCACTTCCGAGGTAAGTCACCAATATACAAAGCTTAGAAGGAATAGAGACAGACAACTGGGGAGGCTATTCTCTGGTGAATGGTGAGCAAATCTGCAGCGGGATTTGATCCTGGAACCCTCAAGACTGCACAAAGAGGTCTGGTGCTTATGCGTGCTCAATGGATGTCTAAACGTTTGTCCTGAAGAACTGGGCCTCCCAATAGCGGAAAATCCCGTGCCCACCTTAAGGTACTGCTTAAGTGGCCAGAAGATGCTCAGTAAATTATACTCCTCCTGGGTCCCACTGGCTGCTTCCCTTCTGATTGCTGCTTCACTCCCATCTACAACTTTCTGGCTGACTCCCACAAACATTATCTGGGCAACTTCCCAACCACGTGGAGGCCGGGGAATGACAGGTAAAAACAAAAAGTGGTTAAAGTTCTATCTCCATGGAGACCTAAGCGACCGGAAATCAGTTTCAAGACAGCCAAATTCTCGCGTAACTGAAGGACGGGAATTGGTGAATATCGCCTGGCGGCCCTAGCAAAGTGGCCGAGCCGAGCGGTGGAGAGTCGAGCGCTACCGCGGATAGGGCAAGCAGGACGCCTGGCAGCCAAACCTCGTTCCCGTGAGAGTCTGAGAAGAGTAGCAGCCGTCAGGACGAGTCCCGGAAGCTGGTCTAGTTCTACGGTGTCTCCGTGGCTCACAGCGTGGTCTGTAGGCAACTACCGGGTCGAGGCGAGGGGAGGGAAGCAAGAGGACCTGGAGGGAGAATCATCGCGAGAATTGAGCCAATGAACTCCTCCAATCAGGAGTCCAGAGGGGTGGTGATGTCACCGGAGAACCGGTGTTAGTGAGTTTGGTCAGACCCTACTTTAAAGAGTGCGCGCGGTACCTCACTTGAACCGCTAGGGCGAGCCCTGCCCGCCTCCTTGGCCTTAGGGCAGCTTTGACAGTGACCTCCACACCCCTGAGTCCCTGGGAAGCACTTTTGCCTTAACCCAGACGTTCCACCCTTCTCCCTCTCAGCTTCCTCAGCGCAGAGACAGAGAGAAAACTGCCTCCGGGCCTCTAGAACCAGGAGCCTGACGACTTTAGAGCCTGTGAGAGGGGGTAGGGGATGGGACGGGCAGTCAACTGAAGCCACAGTAAGAATTTTGACGAAGATGCGAAGTACTGAAATGAACTAACGTATGCCACAGTGCAGGTATTCATTCAGCAAACAGTGCTGTTGTCGGAGCCGTTACCAGGGGCTAGCCTTGAAAGTTATCCTATTTAGGATATATATATTACGCAGAAAACCAAATTATCAGATGGTTCGGCCCTTTAAAAATACATAAATAAAATAAGTAGGTGCCAACCTCTACGCTAGGAGCTGGGACGGGGGTAAGATCACGAAATAGACACGGAGGTTATGTTCAAGTGCAATTAATTTGGGAAATACTGAGAAACATTCCAGTTCCCCAAACCTTTAGTCAGATTGATGATTTTAAGTTTTTAATCATTACTTTTCTGAATTTTATCTCACCTTCGTTTGTTTTTCTTTGTAGTTTTATCACCTGTGTATGTATCACTAAACACATCTTATTTTGTTTGATATTGAGCTTTGTATGTGGAATCGTTTGTTTTCTCCAGGACTTTGCTTCTCTCAGCATTGCTTTTGGCATCCACAGAAAAGCGGATCCGTGTAGTTCTTTCATTCACTGTTGTATAGTATTCCATTGTTTAATATACCGCATTTATCCATTCTAGTCCTCTGGAGATTTGGATCGTTTCCATCTTTTGCACTAACAATGCTGCTGTGAAGTGTCTTTTACATGTCAGCTGATGAGTGTATGTAGAACATTCTCTACAGCAATTTTTTTCTAATTTTGACTGGGACTGATAGTAAGAAATACATTGTACCTTAAACCAAGTACACCTAAGTACTCACACATATATAACTGAAACAAAAATTTCGTGAAATATTTGTTATTCTACAAGTGCTGTGTGCTCTGATTTTTTTTTTTTTAAGTTGTGGTAAAATACACATAACAAAATTTACCATCTTAACCATCGTTTTTTTAAAAAAAGGAGAAGAAAGAAACAACAGGCTCAAGGTGGAGCCACTATCCCCCAGGACAGCAAACCACGACTTAATGGCAGTTTCAGCCTGTCTCAAGAACAGAATATCTGGAATTGCTTATCAGCACTAGAGAGGTAATCTCACCTGAAACAATCCTTTCTTTTCCTTTACTCATAACTTCCTTGTCCCACCCCATTTCTATAAAAGCTTTCCATTTTGTACCACTGAAGGAGTGCCTTCCTATTTACTAGATGGGATGCTGCCTGGTTCATAAATCATTGAATAAAGCCAATTAGATCTGCACATTTAGTTGGTTGAATTTTGTTTTTTAACACCATTTTTAAGTGTTTTCCTTTTTTAAATATATGTTTCAGTCTCACTGAAGGAACTTCGTAACGATCAATGGATTACAACCCTTTTTAAATTTTGGCCCAACAATTTGAAAGTAAGGGGCATTTGAGAGTAAGACGTTGTGAGTCTTCCCCCCACAAAATTAGAGCATGAGCTAGGAGGCAAACAAACACAATTAACATGTATGTGCAAAGGTGGTAACTGCCATAGAAAAAACAGGGGGAATAGAAGATGAGAGTGAGGGGGAGATCTGTTGCCATTTTAAATAGAGTGGTCAGGGTAGGCTTCCTGGAGTAAGGATTTGCAAGAGATGTGGATACCCTGAGGAAAAGCATTCCATGTGGAGGGAACAGCCACTGCAGAGGTGTCAGGGCAGGAGCTTGGTGTGGAAGAACAGCAAGGAGGCCAGTGTGGCTAGAGCCAAGCCAGCAAAGGTATAGGTTATAGGGAATGAAACAAGGGAGTTTCAATTATGTAAACCCTTACAAGGACTTTTACTCTAAGTGAAATGGGGAGTCATTTTGAGCAGAAGAGTGATAGGATTCATCTGCATTTCAAAAGAGTCCCTGGAGCTACTTTGTTGAGACTAGACTTTAGTGGAAGTGGGAAGACTTCCCACTTCAATGAGTGAAGAGGCTATTGCTATAAACTAAGCAGGCAAGATGCTGGTGGCTCAGACCAGGAAGGTAGCAGTGGCAAGTGTGAAGAGTGGACAAATTCAGGATATGATTTGGAAGTAAGCCAACAGGATTTTCTGAAGGATGGGATATGGGGTATGAGGAAAAGAGTCAAAGATGATTCCAAGGTTTCTGACCTGAGCAACTGGAAGGATGAAGTTGCCATTCATAGAGTGATCAGGGCAAAAGTTTGCTTGGAGTGGATTTGAATGGGTTTAAAAGAGACTGGGGGGAAAGGAATTGACAGTGACAAGATCAAGCAGAGACAATGGCGGTATAGTACACAGTGGCAAATAAATGGAGTGGTAACTCCTAGAGGAAATAGAGGCAAGAGAAGGTTCAGGTTTTAAAGACTGAAAGAGTAACGTGTTTGGAAAAGCGCTTTTTTTTTGGAGTCAACTCGCACCACCAACTTGAGACCACTTTAAATTCTCCGCTTGAGTCTTTTCAGAACACAGCATGAATTTGGGCCATGAACCTTTTTTTAAGTAGCTATATATTTTATTTGTAAAAATGTAGTCCAAGGGAATTTTTAAAGAATCAGTAATCCTTGATATATGAAAGTATAAAAGAAAACACTTAAATGGCATCTTATGGTAAAAGTGGACTACATAAAATCATGAAAAGTAATCAGTATATCTGTGTTTTGTTAAGTGTAGTTTTACTTTAAATATGTACCTGTTAAAGCAGCATTTTCCCTTCAAGTAGGGAAGGGAATATTTTTATAGTTATTTAATGACACATTTTCACACATAATGATTTTTTTAAGTTCTTTTACATTTGAAAGGATGTTTGAATAATTAAAATTTCACCTTTCAAAACCACAAAAAAGGGATTTAATTGCCTACTCATTTAATACTTGTTCATAAACTTCACTCCAATCAAAGTTATCTACTATAATAGGTATTGTTTTCCATAACTGAAAATCTCAATTGAGTCTGTCAGTCTCAGAGTCACCCTTACATTCTAAAAAACACACTTTATGATAATAATCTGCCAGTAGTGTATGGTGATTTACATAATTAAGGAATCCCTCCTAATAAGCCCTATTTAATAGCTTCATGTCTAAAATGAAATCCAAAAGCATATACTAGAGTATGAATATGAATATTTTATTGTTTGTTAATATAAGATGATATTTTCTGGCCAGGAGTCTCTCATGAGGTTGCAGTCATCCAAAGGCTTAACTAAGGGTGGAGGATCCATTTCCAAGATGACTTAACTCAGTGGTGCTTGTTGTTTACAAAAGGCCTCAGTTCCTCCCCATGTGGGCCTCTCCCCCAGGCTGCTTGAGCTTTCTCACAACATGGTAGCTGGCCTTCCCCAGAAAGAGCAAGGTAGAAGCTTCAATGGCTTTTATGGCCTAGCCACAGAAGTCCCATCTCAACAATATCGCATTGATTACAAAGTTCAGTCCTATTCATTGTGAGAGGGGACTACACCAACCCATAAATGCCAGGAGGCCAGTATAATTGGGGGGCCACTTTGGAGGCTAGCTACCACAGTCTATAACACATCTACAAATTTCTCTTGATACTTAAAATGTACTGACTAATGGATCACAACTAAGGAATGATTTATTTACGAGTTGTTTGATTATAATTTCCACAGTATATCTTGAGGAAACACTAATGCTCATGTGTTCTTACAAACTTATTTGCCTTTAATGACATACATTTTCATAGAAGACAGCCACAGAATTTAAACATAAAACTAGGTTTACTAGATGCACGAGGATCCGTGGGGCCTGAGACTGGGTTTCAACCTGGCTTCCCAGGATGTTGGTAGCCTTCATACCAGACTGGCTGAGAGGCAGGGCAGAAGTCAATCAAAATGATCCAGTGGGTCCTAGAGAATGACCAGCTGATCTGCTGTATCGTGGAGTATCAGAACAAAGGCCAGGCAAATGAGTGCACCCAGTACCAGCATGTGTTACACAGAAATTTCATTTATTTGGCTACTATCACAGATGCCAGCCCAACCATTGCTTCAAAAGCAGTGGAATAATCTTCCAGTTGGCTGTTGTGAGGTGTCATTGAATGTAATTCATTTCCTATGAAGTAGAATCTTTACCATCTCAACTGCTTGAAACATGAATGAAACTTCTGTGACTCTCAGAAATGTGAAGAAAGCTACTAAATTAACTGTATTCTCAATGTAAATATTTATTTTAAAAATTAAGCAGATTCCCTAAAAAAAAAAAATCAAAAAAAGGTTTGTTAGGTTTGTTATGAGTGAGGCACATTTTAGATGTTCTTCAAACTTTTTCTTTCTTTTTTTATTTTATTTTGATTTTTAAAATTTTTATTTTTGGCTGTGTTGGGTCTTCGTTGCTGCGTGCGGGCTTTCTCTAGTTGCGGCGAGCAGGGGGCTACTCTTTGTTGCGGAGCACAGGCTTCTCATTGCGGTGGCTTCTCTTGTTGTGGAGCACGGGCTCTAGGCGTGCGGGCTTCAGTAGTTGTGGATCGTGGGCTTAGTTGCTCCGTGGCCTGTGGGATCTTTCAGGAACAGGGATCAAACCTGTGTCCCCTGCATTGGCAGGCGGATTCTTAACCACTGGGCCACCAGGGAAGTCCCAAACTTTTCCTTTCTAAAGAACTCTGATCTTATCCCTTCCCTACTTAAAAGCACATGATGGCGCTCTTTTATGTATTCTTTCTTTCCTTCCCCATACGCCAGCCTCCAACTTGTGGGACCTTCTCAGTATTCCCTGAAAGCACTGATCTTTCATGCACTGTGCTCTCTGCTTGGAAGGTTTTTCTTGCTTTTTATTTTTTTCTTTAAGATTTTTTTTTTTGATGTGGACCATTTTTTAAAGTCTGTATTGAATTTGTTACAATATTGCTTCTGTTTTATGTTTTGGTTTTTTGGCTGGGAAGCATGTGGGATCTTAGCTCCTGACCAGGGGTAGAACCCGCACCCCCTGCACTGGAAGGCGAAGTCTTAACCACTAGACCGCCAGGGAAGTCCCTCGGAAGGTCTTTCTGATTCCCACCCGCAAAACTTCCTCACACTTGAAGATACATCTCACATGTCACCTCCTCAGTGAAACCTGACAAGAAATTCTTGTTTTTACTGCCAGTAGTTTTGTCTCAGCATTGTCACTTTGTCGGGACATGCTAGTTATTTGTATGCTTGTCAGTCTTCCTATTAATTTCTGAACTTTTCCAAGACAGGAGCCATCTTTAGGTCCTTACTGACTAGTACAGTGCCTAGCATGAGTAACTCAGCAAATATACTTGTTGGGTTAGGATAATAGACCATCAAGTTCTTTTCCAGTGTTAATGTGCAATGATGCTTACCTTACCACTATGTGGCAGCAAACTACAGAATTATTTCCACCTTTCAATAAGGAGTTCAGCCAGGATGAACGTTCACCAGACAATGGTTTTTCTGGGAGTAGAATTACGGAGGCCCTCACTTTCCATGTTGTTTATTTCTGCACCATTTGAATGATAGCATATTTTTTCATGTGGAATGTAGAATTCATCCAGAAAAATACATAAAACAAATATTTACAAATAGATTTTAGCTTATTAACTTCTACCCAAAGTGTGTTAGAATAGCTTGTCAGCTCAGTTTAAATGCTATATTTATTTTGAAACATACATTCAAATAGAAAATTACTTTTTTTATGAAAATTGCTCAATATTGTGTTTTTAAAATTCATAGTGCTGCTTATACTTTTTACAAAAAAATCAAATATTTAAACTTTAAAAGAAAATTTCAGTGAGTAACTTAAAAATTAAGTCATAAGGAAAATAGTTATAAAATAATATGACCCGGAAATATTAAAATAGCAAATCATATATACATTATGTTTACAACTTGATAAAAAAAATGTGGATACTGTGAATAAGAGTTGGAAAATAATGTGTTTTGAAAAGCAGTTAATCAGGCTGGTAACATTATGAGTGATCTTTTTTTCTTCTTAAACTTTAGTGTAACGCTAGTTTAATAGAGTTTTCTTTTAAGGCTTGTTTTTGTAGGTTGTAGAGTTGCTAATTGGAACACCCTCAAATTACCAAAAAGTTAATATTTTTTACCAACTGAATTTTATTATTGTCATTTTGAAGAAAGGCAGCAATTGTGTTGGGCACAGATGGAAAAACACAAAAATTTTAAATACATAGCATCATCTTTGATTAAAATGCTTTTGAAAAGAAAATATTTTTTTTTATTCTTGTTGCAAAAAGCAGTCTTATTTCCCCCACATTATTCTGCCATCCCAAAACATCTATCATTTGGGAGCCCATGTATGGACTATATCTGAGAAAGACCAATGAGGAAGATTTGCATCACCCAGTCCATATGGCAATCCCAATTCTCAGTCCTCTCCAGAGGAGGGGACTTGTAGATACCTACCACTGTTTCTTTGGGACATCTGGAGAAGAAATCTCTAGCACAGGAAGAGATGGAAAGTTTAATATAAATTTTAGAGAGTAGGACTCTGCTGGGTCCTGCAAGGGGAGAAAACAAAGTTTGTAAAATATAGAATCTCTTGGAAAAGGTAAAGATTGTGTTAAGTTTGTTTCCCTTTTTTAAGTATAGTTGATTTACAATATTGTGTTAGTTTCAAGAGTAAAGCAAAGTGATTGATTCAGTTATATATATTCTTTTCCATTATAGGTTATTACAGGATATTGAATATAGTTCCCTGTGCTATACAGTAAGTCCTTGTTGTTTATTTTATATATAGTGGTGTGCATCTGTTAATCCCACACTCCTAATTTATCCCTCCCCCCCTTTCCCCTTTGGTAACCATAAGTTTGTTTTCTTTGTGAGTCTGTTTCTGTTTTGTAAATAAGTTCATTTGTATTATTTTTTAGATTCCACATATAAGTGATATCATATAATATTTGTCTTAGTCTGACTTACTTCACTTAGTTTGATATTCTCTAGGTCCATCCGTGTTGCTGCAAATGGCAATATTTCATTTTTTATGGCTGAGTAATATGTTCCATTGTGTGTGTATCCTGAGTAATATTCTATTCCCCCTACACACACATACACCACATCTTCTTTATCCATTCATCTGTCAATAGACACTTAGGTTGCTTTCATGTCTTGGCTATTGTAAATAGTGCTGCCACGAACATTGAGGTGCATGTATCTTTTCAAATTAGAGTTTTCGTCTTTTCTGGATATATGCCCACGAGTGGAAATTATGGATCATATGGTAGCTCTATCTTTAGGTTTTTAAGGAACCTCTATAGTGGCTGCACCAGTTTATTATTTGCACACTTTTTGATGATGGCCATTCTGACTGGTGTGAGGTGATACCTCATTGTTGGTTTTGATTTGCATTTCTCTAATAATTAGCGATGTTGAGCATCTTTTTTTTTTTTAAAGCTTTACATTTTATTATTTTTGGCTCTGTTGGGTCTTCGTTGCTGTGCGCGGGCCTTCTCCAGTTGTGGTGAGTGGGGGCTACTCTTTGTTGTGGTGCGTGGGCTTCTCATTGCAGTGGACTCTCTTGTTTCGGAGCACGGGCTCTAGGCACGCGGGCTTCAGTAGTTGTGGCTCGTGGGCTCAGTAGTTGTGGCTCACGGGCTCAGTAGTTGTGGCGCATGGGCTTAGTTGCTCCCCGCCATGTGGGATCTTCCCGGACCAGGGCTTGAACCCATGTCCCCTGTGTTAGCAGGCGGACTCTTAACCAGTGCACCACCAGGGAAGCCCTGCAATGTTGAGCATCTTTTCATGTGCCTGTTGGCCATCTGTATATCTTTGGAGAAATCTCTATGTAGGTCTTCTGCCCATTTTTTGATTGGGTTGTTTATGTTTTTGATATTGAGTTGTATGAGCTGTTTGTATATTTTGGAAATTAACCCCTTGTCAGTTGCATCGTTTGCAAATATTTTCTCCCAATCCATTGGTTGTCCTTTCATTTTGTTTATGATATCCTTTGCTGTACAAAAGCTTGATTTGGACTCATTTGTTTATTTTTGCTTTTATTTCTTTTGCCTTGGGAGACTGATCTAAGTAAATATTGCTATGATTTATGTCAGAGAATGTTTTGCCTATGTTCTCTTCTAGGAGTTTTATGGTGTCATGTCTTATATTTAAATCTTTAAGTCATTTTGAGTTTATTTTTGTGTATGATGTGAGGGAGTGTTCTAACTTCACTGGTTTACATGAGGCTATGTTAAGTTTTTAATATCTACATTTATTAATAGTATCCTGACTGCAAGATTAAAGGCTTCTGGAGCAGAGCAGATTACTATTATTTCCTTACAGCAGATAACAGCCATATGGTTCCCCAGTGCCCAAATTCTTATCCCTGGGATGACATGATGAGAACTGGTTGAATAAAGGTCTATGTAGAAGTAATATGTATTATAGGCAAGAAACTCCAAAAGATGAACCTGAGCATTTATATAGAAGGGAAGGCAGCTGTATCTCTCCCCTATTCTATTCTATTCTGTTCTATTTATTTATTTACTTATGGCTGCACTGCGTGGCTTGCAGGATCTTAGTTCCCCAACCCGGGATGAAACCCAGGCCACGGCAGTGAAAGTGCCCAGTCCTAACCACTGGACCTCCAGGGAATTCCCTCTCCCCTCTTCTGAGAGCATATCCTTGGAAATGCAATGGGAAGGGTCCTAGGTTCTTACTCTAACCCTTTGGAAAATAAATTTTTCCAGGAAGAAGATAAACCTGATGTCTCTAGCTTTACTATCCAGGGATGTCTCTACAACATGTCTCATACCCCCCTGGAAATGTAAACACTAACACAAATCTCTGTAAATTACAGAGGTTTACCTCCTGTATGTGTTACAGAGTAAATGTCTCCCGTATGTGCATGCTAAGTAATAGTTTTATGGATATTAAGAACTTAACACAGTCTTCAGGTCAGGAATCCAGGCTCATAGAGCAGTAAGTCAACAGGGAAGTGGAGACTGTGCTTCTTCAGTAAACAGGCAGGGGAACCCGAACTCACTCCTAACTGCCAAGTACTCTATCTCAAGATCCAAATGTGGGCCAACCATCAAGCGAATGAAGTAGATCTAAACTTCCCAGATGTGCTAAGCAGACTGGTGGTGTTGCAAATGGGCAATGAAACACCAAGATAATGATTCCTCAGACTTCAGAGCAGCCAGGATAGGGCTGGGGACCCATACATATACTGCCTTATCCATTTACCTGTTTACCATTCTGTATTCACATTTTCTGTGTCTAATGAGAACCCCTGGACAAGTTCTTTCAGCCATGAGGACAGGAACTGACTAGTTTGGGGTAACGTTTTCGAGATATATTGTTCAGTACCCCCAAATACTCTTTTTCAACTGCTCTGCTTGTGAGGCATAGTCATGAAAGGTACTTAAATGGATTTAAAAGATGACTAGGAGGCCCAATGGACAGAACTCAGTGACTAATTGAGTATAGTAATAAGTGAAAGACAGGAATCAGGGATGATTTCTAGGATTTTGTTTGGAGTGAAGACACTCCTAGTGGTCCTAGTCCTCTGGCAGGACTGAGTCGAGACCCAGCAGAGTAGCTGCTTGGAGCATTTTGGGGTGTGAGTAAACATAGTTAACACTCTTGCCCCTTTCAGGAAAAGCCCAATTCACTTCTGTAGACACTTCTGTTAGAAAGACTACAAAAAGGGCCATTCAACTTTATTTTAAATATCACACAAAAATAGTATCTTCTTTCAACTGAATGCTCCACCCTAGTGTCTCATGGTACCAGCTCTCCAGCAGCACACTAATTTCAGAGCTTACAGCCTACTTTGCCTGGGGTTACTTTGCCAGAGCTTCTGCCTGCCTGAGAGAGGAGGGACTTGAGCCAGGAGGGACCAGGGAAGGTTAGGTCTGGCAGATGGTAACAATAAAGGCCAGTGTTAATGGGGCACTCACCACGAGTCACACCTCTTCTCAGCCCTTCACAGAGGTCAGCTCACTTAATCCTCACACAAATGTATGAGCTAATTACTGTCTCCATTTTGCAAATGAGAAAACTGATTTTTCTAGAGGTTAAGAGAAAGGATTGAGTCAGAGACCCAAGTGTGAAGCTTTACCACTGACTAGTAAACTAAGCTCTTTCAGCCTCAGTTTTCTCATCTTTTAAAAATGGCTGTAATAATAGCTACTTTGCTACATTTTTGTGAGAATTAAATGAAATAGCACATGGGAAGTGCCTATCAGGGTTTCTGGAACAGAATACATGCTCAATAAATGGTCTGTTATTTTTCCCATTCACACTTGACTCTCAACCACAAGCCCTCTTGGGCTCACTGCCCCTCACTTAATTTTCAGTACTTCCTATGATAGGCTGAATAAAGGCTCCCCAAATATGCCCATGTGGTAATCCTCGGACCTGTGAATGTGTTATCTTACATGGTAAAAGGGACTTTGCAGATGTGATTAAACACATTTTGAGATGAGATTATCCTGTATTATCCAGGTGAGCCCAGTCACAAGGGTCTTCATGAGAGGGAGGAGGATTGAAGTCAGAAAAAGATATGATAACAGAAGCAGGGTTTAGCATGATCTGTTCTGAAGATGGAGGAAAGAGCCACAAGCCAAGGAATGCAGGCAGCCTCTAGAAACTGGAAAAGACAGGAACACAGCCCTGCTGACACCTTGATTTTTCACTCCATAAGACCCATTTCAGGCTTCTGACGTGCAGAACTATAATAAAATTTTTAAGTGTGTGTTGCTTTAAGCTACCAAACGTGTAGTGTTTGTTACAGCAGCAATAAGAAACTAATACACTCCCTAACTGAAAAAGAAGAGTGTGGACACCAAGCTGCACACCTCCATTGACCTCAGTGTCAAAGCCAGACCAGTTCCAGGGTACTCACCTGGCGGGCTGCCCTCAGCCCCTTAGCTCAGACAGCCTTAGGGCTGGTGAAACTAAACCCTGTGTAGCTGGGACTTTTGTGTGGTGCTTTTTTTTCTATTCTTTTTTTAATTTAAAGAATAGATTTTGGGGGGCTTCCCTGGTGGCGCAGTGGTTGAGAATCTGCCTGCCAATGCAGGGGACACGGGTTCGAGCCCTGGTCTGGGAAGATCCCACATGCCGCGGAGCACCTGGGCCTGTGAGCCACAATTACTGAGCCTGTGCGTCTGGAGCTTGTGCTCCGCAACAAGAGAGGCCGCGACGAGAGGCCCGCGCACCGCGATGAAGAGTGGCCCCCGCTTGCCGCATCTGGAGAAAGCCCTCGCACAGAAACGAAGACCCAACACAGCCAAAAATTAATTAATTAATTAATTAATTTTTAAAAAAAATTTAAAGAAAGAATAGATTTTGAAGAGAGAAAAAACATGGGGCAGGGAAGTATGGAATAGAAAACGAATACAAATGCAAGCTGTTTTGCTAGTTGCTTTTTAACCACAACAAACTAGTACCGACAGCACCAGTACAAAAGATCGCAGTAAAGGTTCAAAGATCAAGATGTTCTCTTAGCAAGGCTGAAAGATTCAGTCTCTGGTCTTTGGAATTTAGGCTGCAGTCCCTATTTGTGGGTAGATCCCTGGTTGCCCGGCACAATCCACATTTTCAGTCGGATTTTAACTGAAGAATGGCCACTTGGCCCAGTGGTAGAAGTGGATGCGGTGTTGGGTATCCTGTGTCACATGAATACCGAAGTTCCTCCCCCTCCACGCAGCGCCAGGTGGGGGTGTAGTTCTTAGCAGACTCCTTGCGGTTTTGGGCCGCAGTGCCCTCCTCTAGGTCGTATTTCTCCAGCCCCCAGTACCGCACTCCACTGAGTCCTGCGGCATCTCCTCGGCACCTCTGCGTTTTTCATCACGGCCTTCCGGTCGCAGGTGGTTCCTATAGGGCCGGGTCTGGCCGACAGCTGCGGTCTCCTACAGGAGACCTAGCGGGCACATCTAAGCCTGAACCAAACTCTCCTGGCTTGGCTGGCGCTAGCCTCTGCCTATGCCTGGACTTTGGTGTGGGAATGGGTAAATTCGGGCAGTGAGGGTCCATCACATAGCATTGTGAAAAATTTGTGCAAACCCAGCTACCTCTTCCTGGTCTGGTAGCCCGCACAAGCAAGAAGGGCAGGAGTTGAGGATTCCTGGAAGAAATAAACCATGCACCCCAGCATGCAGGAAACATTTGTGCTGTTCTAGGAAGGGAGCATACCTCAGAGGACGCTACAAGAGGAGGAGTAACTGCTCAGCCCAGGAGTCTGGCTTAGACTAGCCCCTCACCCTAGAAGCCAGGCAAAGTCCCTCCACCTCCTACAGGACGCCATCCTGGCCCCCCATACTCAGAGCTCTCCTGGACTAGGGAGGAACACATGTGGTCCCTTCAACCAGACCCCTTCCCTCAACCCCAATCATTTTCATTTGTTCCTTAACCACAGACCTTTAAAGCAGGCAGGGCTGGGATTCTCATTTTACTGATGGAGAAACATATTCAAATGGAACAAATGGCCAATGTGCAGTGGTTCAGATGCTTAGTCCAGGGCTCTTTCCATTATATTTCAAACCCTCCTTTTTATATGCAAATGAGGCCAAGTGTGTCGGTGACACTTTCCTACAAAATGAAACAATGCCGTAATAACAAGGTCTTGGGGAATTAATGGTACTAAATGGGTAATTTGGGTTTAATGTTAAATCCTGGAGTGGGTGACCCAGGGCCAGAAAGAGTGGCTTTCTGCGTGTCACCTCTGCCATCTGGTGACCAAATGACAATATAACTAAAACAACTGTGTATTGATACTGTCATCATAGAAAAGTCATGCATGACCCAGAAGCTGAGTGAATGATTTGAGTGTGAGCTCTGACTTTTAGGGCCTGAGATGATAAAAATAAAATGTTAAGTCTACAAATAAAGGTCAGAGTTTTTCCACAATTATTTCTGCTCAGGGTGAGGAACCTCATAGTTTACAATGGAAGAACCCCTTCATCCATTTAGTCAACGAACATTTATTAAACATTATCTTAAGTCAGTTCCCAAGGAAACAGATTCTAGGCAGAGATTTGCATAATGGAGAGTTACTGGGGAGTACTCTTGAGAACAACTTTTGTAAGGACTTGAGGGAAACAGAGCTGGTCAGAAAGGGTTGAAAGGGGATGAATTTGCTACAGAGGCCTTAGCCAGTCCTACTGGGAGCTCTGGCGTTGGCTTGGCAAGGGACAGAGCCTCTGTCCTGCATGAACCAGTTATTGGATCAGGTAATGAGCTGTCACAGCTGAGACTAGCCGCATCTGAGGGAATGAATGCCTTGGTCCTAAAGTGGAGATCTGGGCAGCACGTCGCAGCATCCACTACAGACCCCCCTACTATGTTGTGTGCACTGTGCCATGGTCTAGTGGTATGATATTGAACCAAGACAACATCTCTGCCTTCAGAGGTACCCACA
The DNA here is from genome assembly GCF_028021215.1 of Eschrichtius robustus. NCBI lineage: Eukaryota > Metazoa > Chordata > Mammalia > Artiodactyla > Eschrichtiidae > Eschrichtius > Eschrichtius robustus. The sequence continues at coordinate 36,124,728 of NC_090838.1, forward strand.
GGTGCATAGTTAAAGAATAAACAAACAAATGTTTTTAAAAAAGCCTCAGGAAATAGAAAATTATCTTGTAGCTAGAAAATGTATCCCATAAACTTAACAAAGAAAAATCCTTGCCTTTTATTGATGGCAATAAAAAGTTTGAAAATATTTAGGGTGTAAAGTGAATTCACTCTCTGCTGATATAAAAATTGAAGAAGAAAAAAAAGTCATCCAGGAACAGTTCTAGAGAAACTTGCCTAGTAAATGTAACTGAAGCAGCTGGAGATTACTTTGGCGTTTGTCTGTAATAGACTGTGGATCCCTTCATCTCGACCCAAGAATAGGTGATGGGGCTTTATTTCTATCCTGGGGCCTTCAAGTGGTCTTAGCTATTGGAAAAGAGGGCTGCCTTTGCAAGCAGGGATGTGCTGGCTGCTGATACTGATTCTGCTCTGTCCACTTGGTGCCCCTGACCCAATCCCATTGTCCCAGCCATCCTCTCCCCTACGTCCCCTTTGTCCCTACCCTTCTCCCACCTGAGGAATCTTTATTTCATCTCAGAGAAAAGTACTTGGACTTGCCTGTTATCCCAGCCTGTTACTTATAGCATGACAATGAACTCTATACCTTGTGCTCTTTAGGGCTTAAAAATTTGAAATGCACAAAACTGTTTCTCTGCCATGGGTTTCAGAAAAATCATGTGGGACTTAAAAAGCCAAAAATTGCCTTCCTTCTCCTCTGGTTGAGCTGTGGTGTCCATTCCCTGAAGCAGGAGGGGTGGAATTGTCCTAGAGGTTTGGGTAGGGCAGAGGACCATAATAGAGGTACCTGTTGACCATTCTAAACTCTCTCTATTCAGAGCTTCAGATGCTGGCCTTCAAATGAACATCTCTATTTGGATGCCCTGCCTCAAACTCCTATCTGTTTTTGCTTTACTTCTAACTAACTAGCTCCTTCTTCCGAATTCTCCATATAACTTGTGCCCTAAACAAGCAAAAACTCTGAGAATCTTTCTTTCCCTTGAACTCCACTCCCTCCCAACTGACTAATCACCAAGTTCTAGATAGTTCCATATTTGCTATCATTGTCCCAATTCAAGACACTGCTAACAACCTCCTTACCCTGGCACCATTGACATTTTGGACCAAATAATTTCTTGTGAAGCTGTCCTGTGCATTGTAGGATGTTTAGAAGCATCCCTGGTTGCTACCCACTAGATGTCAGTAGCACACCTTTGTCATGAGAAAAATGTCTCCGGACTAATACTGTGTTGGGCCATGTTGGAGCCTGAGGCAAAAGGAAAAATCTGTGCCCTATATACACTTATCAAAATGTCCTCTTATATTTTGAACCACGTGGAAAAAGTTAATGAAAGTCCTACAACAGCAAGAAGACTGAATTTACTCTATGCTAATGTAAAATTTGAAGGAAAAAAAACAGACATCCAGAAACCATTCCAGAGAAACTTTGCAGGGCCCAGTACAAACTAAAAATACAGGGCCCCTTCTTCAAAAATTATGAAGAATCTCAAGACGGTGACAGCAGAGCAGTAAACCAATTGGGGGGCCCCTCTAAGTGTGGGGTCCTTCTGCATGTGGAGCCGTGTTCAACTGCACAAGTCTCACACCCTTGAAGCCAGGCCTGAACACCACATTACCCAATTCACCTGCTGGGAAATGTGACAGTTATGTGGGCCCTGGGAACCCCAAGCAGATTGGAAACAACTGTTCCCATTGCACAATAACACAGGGCCCTAAAACACAACATTGTGAATTTTTGGCATTCATTTTGATTTTTTCAAAATGTTACATTATCGTACTATCTTTGTTACTGAGGATTTTGGCACCCTCTTAAATTTTGCACCCGAGGTGAGTTCCTTCTTAATCTGAGCCCCGCTCCAGACTTTGTCAAATGTTCCTGCTGATTTAGAGCAGTGATTCTCAAACTTTGGCCTGGATCAAAATCCAGGAGGACCTGGAGGACTTGTTGAAACACAGACTGGTGGGCCCCAATCCCAGAGTTTCTGATTCAGTAGGTCTGGAGTAGGGCCTGAGAATGTGCATTTCTGAGTCCTCAGGTAATGCTGAAGCTGCTGGTCCAGGGCACACTGAGAACCACTGCTTTAGAGCCATCCTTCATGTCATGCCAGTGAGAATGATATTTCTAAAATACAAGGCACTTCTCTGCTTAAAAAGTGGTCCCCATATCCTATAGAATACAATAGATGCTACTTGGCATGGCATATATTACTCCTATGGACCCCCCTATTGTGCCCCCCGCATGATGCTCTAGTAATAGGGGACTGGATAACTCTTATGAAACATCCCTTAACACTCAGATCAGCAGTCATCATCTTTAGAAACCTTTTTTTAGGCCTCTAGATTGAGTTAGGTGTCTTTTCTTTGTCTTCTCATTGAACACTGAGTATAGCTCTCTATTAGCATTGAACTTGGTACAAAAGTCTACCCCATCAGAGAGCAGAATCCTGGAGGACTGGGATTATCTTTATTCCTCTAGTCCGTGCTATAGTCTGTTGCAAACAAGTGCTCCAGTAGCGTCTAAAGAACTGAGCTGGACTTACCCAAATGCCATTCTGTTATAGCGGAGTAAAACAAAGAGAAAAAGACTATGACCTCATGTGACAGCTAGAGATTTAAGTGCACAAGGGGAGCACAGCGGAGTCTCAAGAGTCTTGAGGTTTAAGAGTCTGGCAGACAGTTTTCCAAATGTCTATAAGAGTCGAATGCTTTTTTAATGGAAAATTAACCCTTAATGTGTAACTGGTGACCTTTAGATCCTACTGATAGTAATATCCATATAAGCTATGAAAGACAACAGCTAGGGAAGAAAAACTTGAAGCATTGGTTAGAACCAGTAAGAAATGCAGTCAGAAAGAAAGAGCAACAGTAGAATAGAATGATCTAGGATAACGTGGATAGGAAAAAAAGAGCACAAGAGAAAAAATTCTTAGATTCAAAGGAAAAGTATTTTTTTTCACTAAAAGGTAATTTTTATAATGTTAAAATTCTTCAATAATATCTATTACACTGAAAATATTTCAAGAAATCATTTGGCTTCATTGCTTTAAAATAAGTTTGAAGAATCATTTTATGGTTCTTTTATGATCAACACTAAACTTCAAAGTACAGAGCTACCATATGAATCAGTTTAAGTGAAGTTTGTTTGGATAGTTGGCTCCTGAGGTCATGGAAAAAGGATGGGAAAATGAAATTCACAGCACCTCAAAGGAAAGAGTGCTCTGCAATCTGCCATGGAAAATGTTAGATGTCTTTTGGGACAAAGTAAACCAAAATTCTGACTTAAAGGTATTACCATCAAACTTAAAGAAACGAAGCCACATGGCAGTGCTTCAAATCCAGTAATACCTCTGAGAAAAATGTATTTGTAGTATAATTCCAATATACTGATTTCCATCATACACCTTTGGTGTTTTCCACACGTTTTTAAATACACATATTTTTGTTAGGGAAATTTGAATATAACCTACCTCATTTGAAATCATGACTGTACGTTTATGGAATAAGACTGTGGTGAATGCAGAGGTCCTGCTTCAAGGAAGGACTTGCTACACAGGCTGCTCGGAATTCAGTGACCATACAGCTTCCAGCTGTCACTCCCATAAGGGTTTCCTTAAACCATTTGCCATATCCAAGCTCACACACCTTTCCATCTGAGTATTGATCAACTGATGGCATTCTTAATATACTTGTGGTCACCGTGGGACAACTCTGACTGGGGTCGTATGTGCTCTCAAACTCTCCATGGCGTTTCCTGAGCCTTAGGGGAGCCTACATTGCAGTTCTTGCTCCAATCCTACATCCTCCCCTTCCAACCAGAAGATGGCCCCTAGTAAATATCGTGCACATCAAGCCCCATCTCAGCTTCTGCTTTCATAAAACTAATTGGAGACAAATATTAATAAATTTATGGAATAAGACACATTTGTGGTTCTTCACCTCCTTTACTACTCAAGCAAGAGCTAGAAGATAGATAGAATAGATAAAATCGATCTATGTCTATATTTATATTAGTTTTTACTCGCAGTCATTATTTTCTTGATGTAGGAAAGTCCTGGGATTTTCTAGTCAATGTCTTCTCCAAGTACTACTAGAATCAAGAAATTACATACAGAATCAGTACTAATCATTCATTCATTCATTCATTCAACAAACATTTAGCGAGTGCCTACTCTATGCCAGCCTCTTGGAGTTCCTAGTGCCTAAGGATACAAAGTATATAAGACATATTTTCTGTTCCCTAGGGAATTCCATCTAGTGTTGAAGAAAAACATTGGTAAGGGCTAGAATGGAGGAAACACTGATTATAGGGATGGGACAAAGAAGCAAGTGACTACATCAGCTTTTGCGAGGCAGGAGAAGCCACATAGCAAAAGATTTTTCAGGATGTAAAGGTGATTAAGCTGTAAACAGGGTGGCATTCCAGCCTTTCCCAGCACAGGGAACAACATGATGTAAGACATGACACAAATCGGTGCCTTTGGGGAGGGTAAATCTTTAATCTGGCAACAGCTTCTCTCACTGTTCAACCTTCCTGTAGACCAATTTCTGCGTGAAACACTCTTGACTCTACTAATATTTCACTTGGATTAACTCCTTGTCCTTCACGTCTGTGTTAGGACATTACTTCCACCAGGAATTCTTCCTTGATTCCCTTAAGCTTGGCTAGATGAGTCTGCTGTACAGTTCAGTGTCTAGTACTTCCACTATTGCAGCATTTATTACACCATGCTCTAATTGCCAATTTACTTGTCAGTTTGCCTCTGAGTGGACCATAACCTCCTCGAAGGCTGTCACTCGAGGTTAGTCACTTCGAAGTTTAGTCACTGTTCATCACCAAATCTCAACATACTGCCTGAAAGATAAAAGGTACTGTTTGTTTGATGAATAAATGAGAGCAGCTAAGTGCAATGGACTTAGGAAGCATACTTTCTTTATTGAATAAACACTTATCTGTGCCCATCATGTGCCTACATCTCTAGGCACTGAAAATAACAAGAATGAAAAGAACAAAGAACCTCATGGAGCTTACATTCTAGTGGGGAAAGACAGACAATAGACAAACTGCTATAAATATAAAGCAGGATGGGGAAGGAGAAGTTTCTTATTTCGTATAGGGTGGTCAGGGAAGACCTCGTTCTTAAGGTTATATTTGAGAAAAGTCCCAAAGAGATGAGGGAATGAACTATAAATGTTTAGCAGATAAGATATGCATTGGAAACATCATCAGCAATACTTCTTAAAATTACCCCATGAATGTTGGTTCTACATCATGGCTAATTTCTCTCAGCTATTTTGGGTAATGTCATGAAGGCTTTTTGTTAAATTCTGACTTTTATTGTGGCTATCTCTTTAGGTACTAGCAAAACGTCTCAAGGTTCTTTATTTCACAGTCCATTTTGCAAGGATTCCTGTAATGGTCAGGAAACTTCTTTGTTTCTAAAGCCTTTTGAAATCATAGACTAACCCAAACAATACCCACTATTAGTACCAATATTTTATCTTTTGTTAACTGGCACTGGGCAAGAGCAATTAATATGGCCATCGGAACTGATTTAATTTCTGTGAGAAGCTTAAATTTCAAGGGTAAATTCAAGACTGTGATAAACTAGCCTGCTTGGCAATTTTTAGTTTTTCTTTTTAAGGATGAGCCACCACAATTAAATCAGGGATACTCAGGAGAGTCTCTGTAAGGTCCATAAGGGATGTGGAGAGTTCCCTGATAGGGGTTAAGTAATTACAGGGTTCTCCTTTTTTCAGGTAAAGGAAGGAAGTGGCTGTGTTAGTGTTGTAGTGATATGGGAGGAGAAATACAGCAATATTTTATAAAGATTAGGTGACTAGCTGAAAAGGGATGAGCATTTTCTATCAATAGCAGAGTCTATATAGCACAGGAACCATTAAGGTTAGTGAAAACCTTAAAACAAAATCAACTAAAGTTTTCACACATTTTATTATTGCCGTCATACTTTCGGACAAGGTAGCTATGTTTTGGCTACTCAGAGAAATGCTGAAATGAGCAATAGGCCTCGAAAGATTACCATGTATTTGCATTAATACCACTAGTATTTATTCAGATTCTGTATGAACAAAAAGGGAAATAGGAATTGTGGATCTAGAATCCTGGAAGACATATTTTGATAGGCAGTTATTGTACCAGTCTTTGTGCTTGTACGTGAGCATGTCATTGGTTTTTTTTTCTTAAACTTGAAAAGTATCCAATCATAGAAAGTATTTTTATTTAAGAAAGATATTTTACTTAAGTATAATTTACATTAGAAGATAAACTCTCTTTTTATTGTCAGTTTTTTTTAATTCTAAATTTGTTAAACAAAAGAACTCATACAGGTTGTTTTTTGTAAAAATAAATTTATTTATTTATTTGTTTATGGCTGCGTTGGGTCTTTGTTGCTGTGCGCAGGCTTTCTCTAGTTGCCGCGAACGGGGGCTACTCTTTGTTGCGGTGTGTGGGCTTATTGTGGTGGCTTCTCTTTGTTACGGAGCACAGGCTCTAGGCACACAGGCTGCAGTAGTTGCGGCACACGGGCTCAGTAGTTGTGGCTTGCAGGCCACATGATCTTCCCGGACCATGATCTTCCCGGACCAGGGCTCGAACCCGTGTCTCCTGCATTGGCAGGCGGATTCTTAACCACTGCACCACCAGGGAAGTCCCCACGTTTTTAATTAACTAAAATTTGGAGAATTTTAGACAAACCTAATTATTCCTATTTTCCTTTCTTTTATTGAGGGATGGAGCAAATCTTTGTGCTACCTATAAGTCATTTTAGGGAACTGAAAGATAGCTCAGGCGTAAAAGGCATTTTAACAGTTTTATTATTCTGAATTTGAGGCCTGAATTTAGGAAAGGCAACATCGAGAGTGATTAAGGAGGCAGATTCATAAATATCTAAAGACAAAACAACTTGCAGCAAAGTTCTAAAAACATAGCAATAAGCAACAATGGTTGATAGGAATTCAACTTTTTTTCAAAAGTAAAGACTCTTGAAAAATGATTTAAAACTGTGTCAAGAAGTACCAAAAGTTAGCAAAATAATTTTCTGATCTCCACTGATCTGTACATAAAATAACTTATTAATTTTATAGAAAAAAGATCCAAATTCTATTTTTACTCCCTGTGTGTATTATTCATGTAACAATTTGCAGTAAAGGACTTATTTTTTTAGTCTTTTTAAAGTCTTTATTTTTTAAAGTCTTTATTGAATTTGTTACAATATTGCTTCTGCTTTTTTATGTTTTGGTTTTTTTTTTTTTTTTTGGTCCCAAGGCATGTGGGATCTTAGCTCCCCAACCAGGGATTGAACCTGCACCTCCTGCATTGGAAGGTAAAGTCTTAACCACTGGACCACCAGGGAAGTCCCTAAAGGACTTATTGATATGCATTAATATGTACTCAATCCCACATACTTAAACAGATATATAAATATTAAAATAGATATTAATTTGAAGTCTTTAACTATAGTTTTAAAATATAATTAACTTAGTAGTAGAGTAGATAAAACAATGTATATAGCATAGTAAATTTGCCATCTGAACAAACTATAACTTTCTTAATAAAAAACAAAAAATCATATGTATTATCATTGTATATATATTTGTATTTTAAAAATATTATTGTATAAAAAAAAATTATTGTATGTAGTGTAATTAAACAGTTATACTAATTGCCATATTTAACCAAAGTAACCAACTTTACTTTCCTCAGACACAAAAGAAAACTAGAAAATTGAAAACTAAAATCTGTTTTTATCCTTTAGCATTTATTTCATATAATTCTAACAAATCTGAGGAGGCAAAAATAACTAAGTTGTGGGTGTGTGAGTAATATTTAAATGTATTTGCAAATTTTGTTAATCTATTGTCAATTTAAGTAATAAGGTAACTTAAAATTTTGTTTAGTGACCAATTTTTGTGTTTCTTTTTTTAGAAACTGTCTCTGCATCCAAAGATTTTTTATTAATTAACTTAGTCATTTGTCTAAGGTTTTAAAGTTAAAGATCTGGAAATCATAATTTAGCTAACACATTAAATCCTTATGATTTGTAACATTGTACGAACATCATAAAACTAAACCCTTTGAACAGACATTGATCATCATTCCAATTAGCTGAATACGATTTTACATGTATAATTTTTTACTTAAAACAAGTTATGGAAACAGTGGCAATTTATTCAATTCATAAAACCAATGTGGGAAATTTAAGATGTTTGAATCACAAGAAATGTGATTAAATGGTCTTAAATGAACCAAACTGTTACACTGACTTTATTTTTATAGGGTAAACTAATTTTTAAAGACTCAATCATGACAAAAATTCTTCTTTTAACTTAAAGTTGAAGGCTTTTCTTCCTATATTATAGATGTTATGCAGGCTAATATGTAAATATACTTTTTAGTGTCAATAGAAAGAAACATGGTTTAATAACTTTATTTTTCTTTCAGATCTTTTTGACCGCTTATCTGGACTATACTCCTAGAGTGAGCACATAACAACTGATGCGTCTTTTAAATTAATTCATCTTTAAGGTTTCCCAAGAGAAGGAAAAAGAGAGGAAAAGAAACAGAAAAAATGTGAGGGAGCTGTTGTCAGATAAATACAAAAAAACATTTTTTAAAAAAGTGAATTATGTTCCCTCAGTAAGGAGGGGAAGAAGGGTTAGATACAGAAAAATAAATGTGATGTATATACACACAAAAGAGAGTGATGTGCGGTTCGTTTTGACAGAACTTGAATCCTTGAAAATTTTTATCCAGCCATAAATGAGAACATCAGATATCATTAATCTGTAAATTACAAAAAAAAAAGGGGGGATATTTCTTAAGCTAGACAAACTTTTCTCTCTTTTAGACAAACAAGACAATCTTCTTAAGAAAGTTTCTTCTTTTCTTTTTGTTCTGAGGCACTTCTCAAATGAACAACCTTGTTCATGTCAAAAGTTCCCTTGAATGGCCACCGCGTTCCAAACTGTCCCCGTGAAACTGTGCCCGTTAGAAAGTCAAGTGTACAGGTTTGTATATAAGGAGAAAACAGGAAGGCAGCAGGTGTTTAGTCTGGAAGAGGTGCAGTTTTATACTGAGAAAACCCCCGAGAATGGAATGCTCCGTAAGGACGGTGCTTGGCTAACTTTGTGTCTCCGGAGCTTGGCCAAAGGCCAACTGTAGCTAATCCAGAGCTGAAGAGAGTCTCCTGATTCACTGCAGGTGAAATTAAACACAGCGGTTCTCAGGGAAACAAAGACAAGACTGAGGAAGAAGTCCTGATAAGGTCTGTAAAGGTGACCCATGGAAAAGTTCATTTAAACTTTTTAAGCTGGTCTGTGGAGAACTTTGAACTCCCTAGCCCTCGAGGCTTGCTCAGGATGAACTTATAGATTTCTTCTCCCTACAAATATGAAATTGTTCTTTTAAAAAGCTAATTCTGTTCTCTCTGCAAGGAGAGGGAAGAAAGTTTAGATCCTCTCCCTGTAGAGTTTTCCTTTTACAAACAACATTCAAAACGCTTGTCAAGCAGAAGCAGGTGTTGGCTAGAAAATAATTTTGCCAAAGAGCAACACAAAACTGGTTACGTTTTTAAAAAAAATCTTAAGGGATCTTATTCCTATGAAAACAAAATAAACCCAACACTGAAGGGCTTCAGTGAAATAATGGAGCTCAATTTAGTACGTGCAGGTAGAGACACAGGGCTCTCAGATACGCTCAGGATTACTGGGCTGAGGGTCCTGTGCATGGTGCTGAGGGCTTCCACTGAATCTTGGTGGAACATCTACTTCTGTCAACTCCCTACAGCCAGAGACCACCAGGAACACTTGTAGTTAAACAAGTTGGGTTTATTACTTATTGCAGCTAAGATGGACACATACTATGGGGAACCATGATGTCTCAGCAAGTGGGTGTAAAGAGGTAAAAGTAAGTGGGTATAAAACAAATGAGGCAAAATATATAAGTGATAATAGGTAAAATCCATATGAGTTTTCTCTGTACTATTTTTATTCCTGCAAGTCTTCTTTATGTCTGGAATTATTTCTAAAGTAAAAACTTAAAGAAAATAATAAATCTACTTAGGCTTCAATCACGTGTGTGTATACATATATACTGAAAGCTAAATTTAACTAGATGTCAGCTAGGCCCTCTCAGTCTGTATCGATTTGACCCAGTCTCCTCTCCTTGAAGCCCAATCCCCCACTTCACCCAATTCCATAGCTGTGGAAGAATTAAGGCACACTGAAGATTTTTGTGATTTCTCTGAGGCTGATATCCTTATGGTCACTTTGCCTCTGGGCTCCTGTTTTGTTTCTGCCCTCAGTGTCAGATGTGAGATTTGGTCCCATCCTCTTACTTATGCAAAGCATTTATGAGCTTTGCAGGCATTGCAAAAGATTTGGGGCTCCTGAGAGAAGCCACATCATGCATCATAGAGCAAATAACCTAAAATCACACAGTAGACTTACTGTTCTTAAAAAGCCTTTGGCCACACCATCCCTTGGGATTTCTCATTGCCCCTTTACCCTATGCCGTGCCAGCTCTCTGCCATTGTGCCATCTGGCTTCTTGGTCCCTCTCTTTTCTTTTCTCTCTCAGGAGCAAAACCAAATTCCTCTCATTTTCATATTACTACTTTCCTAGACCTGACACTTTTGCCTTTGTAGGCTCCTTCCTCAGTAAAAGCACATTAAAAGTGATATTTTACCACTGTGTTGGTTTGAAAATGAATATATTAATGCTGTGTGTTAAAACATTTCTTTGACCACAAAGTTCATTTTTTTCTTTGGATTTTAAAGTGAAAATCCATATTTTCATGGACCATTCAAGGTATTGTGGACCCTGAGCATTGTGTCTATTCTGCCTAATGGATAAGTTGGCCTGAAGGAAACTAGAAAAAATAGACACTGTGTTAATGATACAAATTATAAATATTATGATATTACCAAAGTCTGACGTTGTGGTGCTCTTGATATGAAATTTATGAATGTGAATAGCAAATATATATTTTAATTTTCAGTGCTACCATACGTGTAGGTCATAGGGCAGAGACTGTCCATGCCCTACCCATATGCCTAAGTGCAAACAACAAAAGAAAAAACTGATAAACTGGACTTTGTCTAAATTAAAATTTTTTTCTTCAAAGGACATCTTCCAGAAAGTAAGACAACCCACAGAATTGGAGAAAATATTTGCAAATCCTATATCTGGTAAGGGACTTGTATCTAGAATATAAACCTTACAATTCAATAATAAAAAGACAAATAACTCAATTGAAAAATGGGCAAAAGACTTGAATAGATATTTCTCCAAAGAAGATATACAAATGACCAAAAAACACATGAAAAGATGTTCGACATCATTAGTCATTAGAGAAATGCAAATCAAAAAGGCAATGAGATACTACTTCAGCCACTAGGATGGCTATAATCAAAACGATAAATAATAACAAGTGTTGGTGATGATGTAGAGAGAGTGGGACCCTCAGTCACTGCTGGTGAGAATGTAAAATTGTGCAGCCACTTTGCAAAACAGTCTGGCAGTTCCTTAAAAGGTTAAACATAAAGTTACCATATGACCCAGCAACTCCAATGCCAAGAGTTGCTGCAATTCTTCCAATAGAATTGAATACCTAAGTCCACACTAAAACTTGTACACAAATGTTCATAGCAGCATTATTCCTAATAGCCAAAAAGTGGAAACAACCCAAATGTCCATCACCAGGTGAATGGATAAACAAAAGGTAATATATCCAACTCAATGGAATAGTATTTATCCATAAAAAGGAATGAATTGCTGATACATTCTATAACATAGATAAATCTTAAAAACATTATGGTAAGTGAAAAAGGCCAGTCACAAAAGATAACATATTGTATGGTTCCATTTATATGAAATGCCCAGAATAGGCAAATCTATAGGAGCAGAGAGTGGATTAGTAGTTGCCTAGGTCTGGTGCGGAGGAGGGGTTGGAAGGTGATGGCTAAAGTATATTGAGGTTCTTTTTGGATTGATGAAAATGTTCTAGAACTGATTATGGTGATGGTTACACAAATCTGTGAATATACCTGAAACCACTGAATTGTACATTTTCAATAGGTAAATTGTACAGTATGTGAATTGTATCTCAATAAAGCTGTTATTAAAAAGTCTTCCAGGGACTTCCCTGGTGGTCCAGTGGTAAAGAGTCCGCCTTACAATGCAGGGGATGCAGGTTCCATCCCTGGTCAGGGAACTAAGATCCCACATGCCACAGGGCAACTAAGTCCACGTGCCACAACTACTGAGCTCGTGCCTCAACTAGAGAACGCATGTGCCGCAAACTACAGAGCCCACACACTCTGGAACCCTCGCGCCACAACTACAGAGCCCACATGCCCTGGAGCCTGCTCACCACAACTAGAGAAGAGAAACCCGCACGCCACAACTAGAGAGAAGCCCGTGCACCACAACGAAAGATCTCGCATGTCTCAACGAAGATCCCTTGTGCCGCAACTAAGACCTGACGCAGCCAAAAATAAATAAAATAAATAAAAATTTTAAAAATAAAAATAAAAAATAAAGTCTTCCAAAAGATTATTATATTAGGAAAACATGAAAATATTGAAACAGTTATGTTGTTTTTTATACTAGTGAAAAATTGGAAATAAGCTAATTGTATAATAATAAGAGAATGGTTAAATAAATTAGGGTAAAATCTTATGGTAGAGTATTAACCAGTCCTTAAAAATGTTTTCAAATAATACATAATGACAAAGAAAATGCTCACAAAAGAATAGATATATGTATATGTACAACTGAATCACTTTGCTGTATACCTGAAACTAACACAACATTTTAAATCAACTATACTCCAATATAAAATAAAAATTTTAAAAAAGAGAAAATGCTCACAATAAAATCTTAAGTGTAAAAGATTAAAAAGTATACATTCAGCATAATCTTATAAGGGACTATCATTACAGGAAAAGTTTGATGATGAGAGAACAAGAGAAAAAGGCTGATGATGGATGGTGGGTAATTTTAGTTTTCTTTGTTATATCTTTCTATATTTTCCAAAGAAAATTAATTTATATTGATTTCATAATCAGGAAACAGTATAAGACAAAAGTGACTATGGGGAACTTTTTCAAGAAGTTTTTGTATTGATTTGCATAAGTAACAGGGTAACAGCACTAAAGTTCAAAGCCCCGGGCCACCATATGAATTTGGTTAAGAAAAGGAAAAGGCTTATTGAAAACAAGAATGCAGGTAATTACTTTGATTCAATTGTTGGTTCAAAATGCTGTTGCCAAGCCATCTCACATTATTTCAGCTAGGCTCAAAGCGAACCCACTTCTTGAATTCAGTGAGACACTGCCTCTCTTCTGTTTCTACATATAGCCCTCTCTCATTTTTACATTTCCCTTGCTCCATTTGCCCAGTCCTTCTCACCTCAACTCTTAGGATTTTCCTGCTATGTATCTGCTATCCTTCAAATAAATGCTCCATGCAAGCTTCCAATACCCATCAAACACATTAGGCTGTACTTCATTCAGTGGCAATCAAATACCTGTTCAGTCACCCTGCCAGGTTTTCTGAAACATCCATACTATATTCCATAGGCAATAATTTTACAGTTATCCCAAGGCACATAATAATGTCCTTATAATGTGTCTTTTCTCTAATTGTCATTGTCAGGGGATGTTGTGGTCAGTTTTGCTGTGTTTTCTGTTCCTTTACTTCTGGCTTAAGCTGTCCCTTTATGCACTGTAAAAAGAGAGAGGGAAAAGTTTTAGTTATTAGCTGTAGTGAGGATCTGGACCAGAATAGCTGCCTCTGCCTGGTAAGTAATGACCCCAAATACAGTAAATCCTCTGTTCACATTTAATGTTTTTTTATATGGTTTGGGTCACTGTTTTCCTGTGTGACTCTCATGTGTAGTGTCTTTTGCTTTTTTTTTTTTTTTTTAACTTCATGGGTCCTGACCAAGTCATTGCTATCTCCCTCAATCTGCTTCAATGGTCTGCTTCTCCTTTCACTTACCTTAAAATAAGTGATCCGGGGGCTTCCCTGGTGACGCAGTGGTTAAGAATCCGCCTGCTAATGCAGGGGACACGGGTTCGAGCCCTGCTCTGGGAGGATCCCACATGCCACGGAGCAACTAAGCCCCATGTGCAACAACTGCTGAGCCTGTGCTCTAGAGCCTGTGAGCCACAACTACTGAGCCCGCATGCCACAACTACTGAGCCCACGTGCCACAACTACTGAAGCCCAAGCGCCTAGAGCCCGTGCTCCACAACAAGAGAAGCCACCGCAGTGAGAAGTCCGCGCACCGCAACGAAGAGTGGCCCCCGCTCGCCGCAACTAGAGAAAGCCAGCGAGCAGCAACAAGACCCAACTCAGCCAAAAATAAATAAATAAATAGATAAATAAATAAAATTAAAAAAAAAAAAAAAAGTGATCCGGGGCTTCCCTGGTGGCGCAGTGGTTGAGAATCTGCCTGCCAATGCAGGGAACACGGGTTCGAGCCCTGGTCTGGGAAGATCCCACATGCCGCGGAGCAGCTAGACCCGTGAGCCACAACTACTGAGCCTGTGTGTCTGGAGCCTGTGCTCCGCAACAAGAGAGGCCGCGATAGTGAGAGGCCCACGCACCGCAATGAAGAGTGGCCCCCACTCGCCGCAACTAGAGAAAGCCCTCGCACAGAAATGAAGACCCAACACAGCCAAAAATAATAAATAAATAAATAAATAAAAAAGTGATCCGCAAAGCTCTGCCCTAGCTCTTTTCTTTTTCCTCTGTGCACCCGTGTTCTCTCTGTGGCTTTACCAGTGCCCATTAAACTCTCACCTCCAGGCCTTGGCCTGGCCTCACCTACAACCTGCTGCCCACACCAGTCTGTGATAGAGGCGGCCCAGCTCACCTGGTGAGGCTGCCTTCATTCAGCCCCAAAGGACTGAACAGGCCGTTATGCCCTGGGCACTGGGGACACACCAGGCAGGCCATCTTCCTGTCCACCCCTCTAGGAGGGCCAGGTTGTTTGTCTGTCTCCCTGGTTCTAGGGACACTTTGGTGCCCAGAATTTGCTGGTCTCCTGAGTTGCAGGTAAACAGGTTGGGGTGCCTGGGCCTATACCCCACTTTGTACCCTAGTCAGCCAGTAAGAGCTTGATCCTACAAGCCCTATTTCATTTTCCCAATCTTCTTCTCCCTGTCTTTGTTATATTTCCCCAAGTGCTGGGACATCTACTTTCTGAACTGGGGTTTCCAATATCTCTGTTCCAGAAGCCATATGTTCATTCTAGTGGGGTCAGTGTCTCCTTTCCCCTTGTTTCTTTTTGGATTTTATGTGCAGTTGGATTAAAGAGCCAGACTCTTCTTTCCTAGTATTTACCCAGCTCCCTTATCCCTGCTTCCTTCAACCTCTCTGCTCTTGTTCCTAGTATGCCAAGTGGCTATATGGTCAGCAATCATTCTGCAATTTACAAAAATCTCCCCTCTGTGCAGATTACCTTGAAATGTATACTCAAACCCAAGCCTTTGTCCTCAACTCAGTCTAATTTCCTGCTGGCTTTCTCCTCCTGGATATTTCAAAGGCACTTCAGGTTGCACTCAGCTCATCCAAGCCAGATCTCATTCTTCTTCCCCTAAACTAATTCCTTCTTCTCCTTGCTTCTCTACTTTGGTTAGTGGGACCATCATTTCCCAGTTACTCAGAGCCTCCCAGAGCCTCACGTCCCTATGCTCCAATAAGTTTTCAGAACTTGAAGATTCAATTTCTTGAAAGAAATTGAGGTGCAGTAGAGATGACTGTGAAGCCAGAATTCCCAGTCCTGCTACTTAATGTCTGTACAACCTTGTGACAGTTATTTAAACTGTGTACCTCGATTGCCCCATCTGTCAGATGGGAATAACAATTGTACCTATATCATAGGACTCTCCTTAGATTATATATGCTAAAGCACTTGGAACAGCTCCCTATGCATTGTAAGTGCCGCAAATTTGTTTACTATTTTTATTTGTTCTACCCAGAATCTAATTCCCACCATGGCCTCCATTTCATTCTCACCATGAGCACCCTACTTCAGATCTTCATTGAGCTGGTTCTCTTAGCCTCCTAATTGTTCCTCCCTCTAGCTATTCTCTCCAGCACACTAGATAGAGCTTCCCAAAGCACAGCTTTGGTCGCCCATTGCTTTTTTCCATTACCACCACTCCCCAGCTGCCACCACTTGGCCATCACTCCTATCCTCCCCAGCCCCTCATAACCACTAATCTACTTTCTGTCCCTATAAATTTGCCTATTCTGCACATTTCATGTAAATGGGATCACACAAAACGTGGTCTTTTGTGACTGGCTTCTTTCACTTGGCATAATGTTTTCAAGGTTTATCCATGTTGTGGCATTTAAACGTACTCTTCTTTTTATTGCTAAATAATATTCCACTGTTCATGTATTTTTCTTAGCACAGCCAGAAACAGGATACCGTTCCACTGTGTTCTCCACAGCCAAATTCAGTTTGTCATGTTTCTAGAAAAAGGTGACAGTAAGCAAATGTTGGCAGAGCCTTACAAGAGTGGCAGCCGTGTTTAGAAAGCTTCTTTTCATGAGTGACTTTATTCACTCAGCTCTCTTAGTCTATTTAGTATTCTGACTCATAAACGGAAGCGATTCTATTTTGGCATTCTTTCTCTTTCTCCTGAACTTAGCTCTTTGGTCTCTACTGACTTGCTGTGTTAAATTTTGCAAGTTATTTAAACTTTGTTTATTTAACTCCTGTGTGCTCTATAAAATAAACCCAGTCCAGCCTGCTTGTTTGCCAAAGCTGTTTGGAGACAGTTTTTCATATGCTAGGCATCATCAGCTCCCACAGAAGGCAAAAGGAATTTGATGTGTGGGGGTAGTCTGGGATCCAGTCCAAAACTAGCGCTCATCTGGAAGAAACATGGAAGCCTGATACTCACTTGCTGGCCTTTTAGTCTTATTCGTTTATTGCCTTCCCTCTGTGGAACTTTGTAAATCTTTATCTGTTTTGTGCTTTTTCTATATAAGGTGAGATAAGCTTAAGGAAAAAAAAAAAAGATTGTACTGAAAAAAGCCTCCTGCACTTTCTATTGGCCAACAGTGAACCAATGGGAGTAATTTGTCTGACCTAGCTTTGTGACCTGGGGTAGGATTACCCATAACATTCAGAATTCTCTCTTTTTTTTTTTTAACCCTGGGATTGGCCTCTCCAGACCCCATCTTGGGATGTAAAATCCAATTATGTTAAAATGATCACTTACTTACTCATGCGATTTGCGCTGTGCTAAGTGCTGAGGAGGATACAAAGAGAAAGAAAACAAATCCCTGGTTTCAAAGAGCTCACAGTCTAATGGGGAGATAAGGAATGGTACACAGGCAGAATGAGCTAAGTGCCAAGAGGAGAAAAAAACGTAAATGCTCAGGGAGCAGAAACAAGAGAAGAGATTACTGCTAGGTGGGGCGACAAGCATGGTTACATGCAGAAGATGATTTGAGCTGTGTCTTAGAGGATAGTTAGAACTTTTAAAGGTGGACATAGGAAATAGTAGGTAAATATTCCAAATGGACTTCCCTGGGGTGGGGAAGTGCACAGCAACAGTCTCAGGTGTGTGAAGGGCAGCTGTGAATAATAAACCTGACAAAAGTAGGTTGGAAGCTATGAATGCTACACTAAGGGATCTGTTCTTGATAACTTAAGCATAAGGAAGCCAATGAAGGTCTTTGTCAGGGTGTACATCAAAACCGCACTTAAGGACAGTTAACCTTGCAAGAGGCTGAAGGATAGACTGGTAAGAGGAGACACTTCAGGCTGTGACACCAAACAGGAGGATGCCGAGTTGAGGCAGAGGGAATGGAAAGGAGGTGAGCGCTACAACAGGCTCTGAGCTCTAAGTGTGCCAAAGGCCAGGGATAGAGACTCCTGGACACATCTCTCTCCTGGGATAGGGACTGGGAGGAGTCAAAGTCATGGCCACACCCCCAGGTGACGTCAGGAGGGCGACTGAGGTCTCTGATTGGCTACCACGGCCGCCAGTCCGGGGAGGAGGCGGTACCCTGTCCCCCGCCCGCTCTGGGCTTGGTGTGAGGCGGGCGCAGGCTGAGAGGCGCAGGAAACCCGCACCAGACGCACCCGGGACAACGGTGCTGCCCCCGGGGGCCAGCGCAGAGGTAGGCAGATGAGTCTGGCCGGGAGCCGAAGGGCGACCCCAGAGACTCCGGTGCCCGGGGATCCCCGCCCCCTCTAGAGCGCGCAGTCCCGGGTGGGCGCGTCGCGCGGAGGATGGGGACCGGCGGGCTGATCCGGAGGGCCGGGACCCGGGGATGGAGCGGTCTGGCACCGGACTCAACTCCGCGCCTCCCAACGCAGCCTCCGCACTCCACGTCGCTCCCCTTGCTGCTCCCAGGACTGGGGTCTCGTCTGGGAGCGGTGGCCGGCGGCTCCTCGCCCTCTGGTCTCCCGTGACATTTTGTTTGAAGAGTCGGGGCCCGGGTTTGTGGCGCGGCGCGGGCAGTCAGGGGGGCACACGGCGCTGCTGCGCGTCCTCGCGCTGAGTGGCCCACGCAGTTAGGGATGCTGCGGCTCGGCCTCCGCTTCTTGGGAGCCCCACTGTGATCTCGGGGGCGAAACTTCTCAAAACTTTAAAGAACCATTTTCTACATCTTGGGTTGCCAGAATGTCAAAGTGCCCTTAGGTGACCTACCATGAAACTGCGCTGTCCCTCAAGTTATTCGACCACTTTTTAAAAGATGGAACATTTGAGCCAAAAATTTTGATGTGCGAAACGCAGTGGAAAGAGAGGTTGAAATATTTACGCTGGAAAAGTCCTAGTTCTGTGCTACCTGCAGGTCACTGCTTTCTTTGTGAAAATGCCAGTCGCAAGCCTCGACCACACAGCTGTGTGTGTCCCTGAGGAGCTCTGGAGTGAGGAGCACGGGTTCTGAGCAGTGCTACCGAAGGGCAGGCTTTGCCCAAGTGATGCTGGGTGGTGGTCGGGAGGTTGCTTAAACAAGGCAAGCCTCAGTGTGGTCAAGAAAGACATCTTTTCTGCTTTAGAAACACACACACACACACACTCACTCTCTCTCTCTCTCTCTCTCTCTCTCTCTCTTACCGGGCCAAGTAGATGAACTCTTTCTTTTCTTCTTCTTTCCCTTTAGGGATTTGGAAGAGAAACAGGAAGTCAAAGATTCAGAGAAAAGAGCATTCACTCCACAATCGTAAACAGTTTATTTCGTGTCAGTAAATGTTTCCCAAAATCACTGGGGTATTTGGAAAACCAAGACTTTTTCCTGTCCGCTGCAGTAAAATTAGATTACGTTCAAATTCAAAATCTAGAAATGATATTTATTTAGCAAGTGGTATAGCTCCCAAAGCTATCATTAGGCTCTGTAAAATCAGTAGTAATGGAAAAGGATGGTGGATATTGTTCAAAATTAGAATCTTTACTCAAGATGGTGCATTAACACAGCAGTTACTTTATATTAACTGAAATTACAGAATGAAGTGAGGAAATCAGGTGTCTAGACCTCAGGATAGACCATTAGCTAACCAATCTGTAGTTTTGAATTTTTAAAATTATGACTGTAGTAACTGGGAATGCAGACATTAAATACCAATAATGTTCTTAAGGTTTTGCTACTTCACTGTAAAAATATGTAATTAGTATAACTATAGAAATGAATAGGTGTGTTTAACAGAATTTATTTGATGTGTCATTTTCATAGCACAGTACTCTTGGTAAAATATATGTCTGATACTTGTCATATTTGAGATTAACAATTAACTCTAAATTGTTCGAGTTAATGGTGGAATTCTCAACAGGGATAACCACAAACAATAGATTATTAATATACATCCACTTAAACTGTTATTTTTCTTTACTCATTTGTAAATATATGCTCTTTATAATTAAGGTGTAATTCACAAACCATGAAAGTTACCCTTTTAAAGTGTACAGTGCAGTGGTTTTTGATATATCCTCAAGGTTGTGCAGCCAACAGCACTAATTCTAGAATATTTTCATCACTTCAGAAAGAAACCCCAAACCCATTAGTAGTTGATCACCATTGCCCTCTCTTCACAGTTGTTGGCAACCACTAAGCTACTTTCTGTCTCTTGGGATTTGCCTATTTTATATAAATGGAATCATACAGTATGTTGCCTTTTGTGTCTGGCTTCTTTCACTAGGCACTTAGGGTAATGTTTTCAAGGTTCATCCATTGTTGTAGCATGTATTAGTGCTTTATTCCTTTTTTTGTGGCTGAATAAGATTCCATTGTGTGGATATACCACATTTTGTTTATCCATTCATCTGATGATGGACACTTGGTTTGTTTCCACTTTTTGGCTGTTTGAATAATAATGCTGTTAACATTTGTGTACAAGTTTTGGTGTGGACTTAGGTATTCAGTTCTCTTGGGTATATACTTAACATTGGAGTTGCTGGGTCATA
The DNA here is from genome assembly GCF_028021215.1 of Eschrichtius robustus. Lineage (NCBI taxonomy): Eukaryota > Metazoa > Chordata > Mammalia > Artiodactyla > Eschrichtiidae > Eschrichtius > Eschrichtius robustus. The sequence continues at coordinate 36,145,201 of NC_090838.1, forward strand.
TGGTAACTTTATGTTAAAACTTTTGAGGAGCTGTTAAACTACTTTCCAAAGCAGCTGTACCGTTTTTACATTCTCAGCAGCAGTGTATAAGAGTTCAGATTTCTCTACATCCTCACCAACACTTATTACATGTCTTTTTTATTATAACCATCCTATTTAGTATGCAGTGGGAAGTCATTGTGGTTTTGATTTGCATTTTCCCTTATAGCTAATGATGTTGAGCATTTTTTCTTGTGCTTTTTGTCCATTTGTACATCTTCTTTAAAGAAATATCTCTTTAGATCCTTTGCCTACTTTTTAACTGGATTTTTTACTGTTGAGTTGTAAGAGTCCTTTATATAATCTGGATAAAAGTCCCTTATCAGATAATGTGATTGGTTAATATTTCTTCCCATTCTGTGGGTTATCTTTTCACTTTCTTGATTGTGTCCTTTGAAGCACAAAAGTTTTTCTTTTTAGGTTAAATTTACCTATTTTTTCTTTGATTACTTATGCTTTAGATGTCATATCTAAGAAACTATCGTCTATTCAAGGTCACAAAGACTTATGCCTATTTAATCTACTATGAGTTTAGAGCTTAGGCTCTTACGTCTAGGTCTTTGATCCATTTGGGGTTAATTTTTGTATATGGTATGCAGCCGGGGTCCAAATTCATTCTTTGGCGTGTGGATATCTATCTAGTTGTCTAGCACCATTTATTTAAAAAAAACTATTCATTTCACCTTGTCAAAAATCAGCTCGCTCTAAATGTGAGGTTTTATTTCTGTACTTTTTTTAATGGATTGAATAGCTGGCCCCCCCCACCAAAAAGGATGTGTTGCAGTCCTAACACCTAGTATCTCAAAATGTGATCTTATTTGGAAGTAGGGTTGTTACAGATATTTTTAATTGAAATATAGTTGATGTACAATGTTATGTTAATTTCAGGTATACTACATAATGATTTAATGTTTGCGTACATTATGAAATGATCACCACGATAAGTCTAGTGACCATCTGTCCCCGTACAAAATTAGTACACTGACCATATTCCTTATGCTGTATGTTACATCCCTGTGACTTATTTATTATATAATTAATATAAGAGGTTTGTACCACTGGATCCCCTTCACCTATTTTGCCCCCCATCCTTATTTCTTATTTCCTTATTTCTGTACTCATAATTTTATTCCACTGATCTATATATATGTCTGTCTTTATGCCAGTACCACACAGTCTTGATTACTGTAGCTTCGTAGTAATTTTTGAAATTGAGTGTGTGAGTTGTACAACTTTTTAAGATTGTTTTGGCTATTCTGGGTTCCCTGAATTTCCATATGAATTATAGGATCAGCTTGTCAGTTTCTGCAAAAAAATGCGGTTGGAATTTTGATAGGCATTGTATTGAATGTGTATATCCATTTGCAAGTGTTGCCATCCTCACAGTATTAAGTCTTTCAATCCATGAATGTGCGATGTCTTCCATTTATTTAGGTCTTCTTTAATTTCTTTCAATGATGTTTTGTAATTAATTTTTTTTTCATCTTGATCAATGATGTTTTGTAGTTTTCAGAGTACAAATCTTATACTTCTTTTGTTAAATTTACTCCTAAGTATTTAATTCTTTTTGATGCTATTGTAAATGGAATATATTCTTGATTTCATTTCTGGAGTTTCCTTGCAAGTATAAAGAAAAACAATTGATTTTTCTATATTGATCTGGTTTCCTGAAACTTTGCTGAACTCAAATAGTTCTAATAGTTTTTTTTAATGGATTCCTTAGAATTTCCTATGAATAAGACCATGACATCTTAAAATAGAAATAGTTTTAGATTTTCCTTTCCAATCTGTGCGCTTTCTATTTTATTTTCTGGCGCTGGGCAGACCCTCCAGTATGACGTTGAATAGAAGTGGCGAGAGCAGACATCCTTATGTTGTTTCTGATCTTAGGCGGATCAGTCATTTACCATTAAGTGTGATATAAGCTGTGGGCTTTCATGGATGCTTTTTATCAGGTTGAGGAAGTTCACTCCTATTGCTAGTTTGTTGAATGTTTTTATCATAAAAGGGTGTTAGATTTTGTTGAATGTTTTTTTCTGCATCTGTTGAAATGATCATATGGTTTTTGTTTTTTATTCTATTCATATGGTTCATTACATTGATTTTCATTTGTTGAAAACTATGTTTGTCATTTTTAAAACTGTAGAAATTTTACAGTAGAACATAAACAGGTTATTTTAAATGTAGTGCAAAAATTAACCAACATGAAATAGACTCTTCTTGTTGCTTAAGATAGAGGAGTGTCCCTATATTTCTGTGCAGTGCTATGAATGGTTCAAGACTTAAGGATGTCCATTTCAGGACTGCTTTTTATTTTTAATATTTTGTCTGTATTTTCTTCCTTGTCCACTCTAAAGCTAATGAGGAGAGAAATGAAATAGCAGTAGAATTGAGAAAAAGTTTGTGACTGACAAACTACCTTATTTACTTCTAAATCATTAATAGTAAATGCTGATGTGAGTAATGAAAAAAAGGTCATTAACAAGGCTAATATCCTTAGGAAAAACTCATAAAACAGTGGGGTGGGGCATCTGTGAAAACGAAGAAATGAAGAGAACAATTTCTAGCTCTACAATAAGTTTCACTTAAATTATGGCTAGAATTTAGGAGCATGTGGAGGCTTTGAGATGGTTGGGGAGCTCTTAATGAAGTTGTAGCCTTTGTAGAATAACTTTGCTTATATTTATTTCTAAATTATTGAGTGATAATGTAAGTATTAATGTGAAAACTGATCTAAGCACAAATCAATATTTATGCTAGGAAAATAATCTTTTGCAGATTTAAAAAACTGGTATAGGTTTAAGAAGGGGTTATATTACACTAAATATTGGGAAAATAAACTTGGTTAATTTGTGAGGGAGACATATTTTTGTAAAACAAAAGAACAGAATAATACGCTTCAACTGCAGTTCTATCCTGGGGTTCTGAGAGTTTTGCTGTCACATATATTCTATGACTAGGACTTGGCTTCTCCTGAAGAGCCACTCCTAATGCAGATTTTGTCAGTTCATAGCAAGGGCAATTCAGAAATACATTATCAAGCCATTTATGAAAATAGCCTGATGAAACATTAACAAACATTTAAACCTACTTTTATGAATCCCAGAGCTAGAAATAATTGTGCTTCCAAAGTCAAGCAATAGTTTTTTGCACTTTAGAATTTCAAAACCAGTTCCCCTGCCTCTTGGCTTCCCCCTTACCGTGCTTCTCCCTGGGATTAATCTCCTCCAAAAGGAAGGTTAGCATCATGGAAACCACTGAACCAGATTTACTTAATGTTGGTGATTCTAAATTTCATGTTTATATGTTTTCTCTTCTTACACCAAATAAAAATTATCTAAACTTGTCCAGGGTCGTAATACTTTGCCCAGTTAAATATGCCAAAGGATTTTTAGTTTGAAAGACAGCCTGGACCTGGACAAATATAGGGTGGTGGTAAGTAATAATTATAAGTCTAAGCCATAATTGTAGCACTGATATGAAGTTTCTTTATGTTATTCTATGATGCTACCAATTGAATCAAAACTGTAATAATTCTGTAAGTTTAAGAACATGGTAAAATTACGAACTGACAGATTTAAAAAATCTTACCTCAACTGTTGGGCAGAGCTAAAATAATGACAGTACTCTGTTTGTGTGGTGCTGTTATATTGTCCAAAGTGTTGTTAAGAACAGCAGTATTTAATTTGTTGCTTACAACCTACCCATGAGAAGAATGGTTTGTTATTGCCGCATTCCCCCTTTTTTCTAGATTAGATAAGCTGAGACATGGAAAGGTTAAGTTAAACAGAAAGTTTATGTAACCCAGTTGGGCCTCCAACCCTGGCCTCTTGTCTCCCCTAAGTTCTTTCCATGAGCTTTCACCAGTTCTGGAATTTATCTTAGAATTCAAAACTTGCGTCTAGATATTGTTAGATGGTGACTAGAATATGTGTTTTCAGTGATTTAATGAATTATCCTGAACGCTAATTGATATTATGCCATTTGAATGCTTTCTTTCCTAGAATAAATATGGCAGAGCTTTCTGAGACAGAAGGACCAGTAGATTGGAAAGAACGATGTGTAGCCCTGGAGTCCCAGCTCATGAAATTTAGAGTTCAAGCGAGCAAGATACGAGAGCTCTTAGCAGAGAAGGTAAGCTTTTCTCCCTCACCTTTGTTAGTAAACATCAGCTATTTGGGGCCCATTTCATTTATATTAAATAATCTCAGTACTTTAGGCTAGGGTAAACATTTTAAAAATAATGAATGTAATTTAATGTTTTGTCAGGGATCTGAAGCTATATTTGGCATATTCTTTTGCCAGTTTTATTTTATTTTTTTTAGATCTTTATTGGAGTATAAAAAAATATCCCCACCCTCTTGAGCCTCCCTCCCATCCTCCCTATGCCACCCCTCTAGGTCATCACAGAGCACTGAGCTGATCTCCCTGTGCTATGCTGCTGCTTCCACTAGCTATCTGTTTTTCATTTGGTAGTGTATATATGTCGATGCTACTCTCACTTGGCCCCAGCTTCCCCCTCCCACCCCGTGTCCTCAAGCCCATTCTCTATGTCTACATCTTTATTCCTGCCCTGCAACTAGGTTCATCAGTACCATTTTCTTTTTTTTAGAGTCCATATATACGTGTTAGCATACGGTATTTGTTTTTCTCTTTCTGACTTACTTCACTCTGTATGACAGGCTCTAGGTCCATCCACCTCACTGCAAATAACTCAATTTCGTTTCTTTTTATGGCTGAGTAATATTCCATTGTATATATGTGCCACATCTTCTTTATCCATTCATCTGTTGATGGACATTTAGGTTGGTTCCATGTCCCGGCTATTGTAAATAGTGCTGCAATGAACATTGTGGTACACGTCTCTTTTTGAATTATGCTTTTCTCAGGGTATTTTGCCAGTTTTAGAATGGATTGGACATTAACACAAAAAACACTTCTTTGCAAATACTAGTGGGCTGTGTAAGAATTGTGTGTATTTGATGAATGTGGAGTTCATTCATTCCAGAGAGAACAGCTATAATTTACTTGATTTTACTAGAGTAGTGTGACAACATTTTGATCTACTAAATATTTAGGAAAATCATCTTTAAAGTGATTATTGTTCGTTCCCTGTTGATAGTAAAATGTGTTTATACTGTATTTGGAAGTATACACCTATTTAGGAATTTGTGTTGACTATGTATCATTAAACTATAGAATGGAATTAATATAATTCTATGCTTCCGTTAATAGTTCCGATCATGTAATTAAAATTTCATTTATGTCATAGGATTTTTAAAGAATATATGTGTATAAAACTGATAGATTAATTCGTTTGTTTATTCATTCAACAAATATTCATTGAGGGCTGATCTTGTGCCAGACACTGTTCTTAATGCTGCAGTTACATATGTGAATGAGACAGTGCATGTTCCTATTTCCAGAAAACTTGGATTCTAGACCTGCACTGTCCAATGTGGCAGGCACTAGCCTCAAGTGGCTGGTGAACACTGGAAATTAGGCTGGTTCAAATTGAGATGTGTTGGAAATGTAAAATACACACCGGATTTCAAAGATTGAGTATGAAAAAAAGAATGTGAAATACCTAAGCAATAATTTTATATTGATTACATGTTGAAATGATAATATTTTGGATATTAGATTAAATGGAAAATAGTAAAATTAATTTTACCTTTTTTAAACTTTTTAAATATGGGTACTAGAAAATTTTAAATTATATATGCAACTCACATTATATTTCTGTTGGACAGTGCTATCTGGATGGATGGATAAATGGTATTAATGGTCATTCAGAACTGATCAGAAGAATTTATAGGTGGTTTCTTAAACTCTAGTCTGCATAATCCTTTTAGGGTGGAGAAAAATCCTTTTGGAGATTTTTAACATCTCCAAAAATTGTGTTAAATCTTACTTTCATTGCTAGCCAAGAGTCTCTTATCACAGAAGAATTGTAATAAAATCCAGTAAAACATCGTTCAGTTTAACCTTTCATATGTATCATCTTAAATTTTTGTGTATTAACAGCTGTTAGATGGAAAGATTAAAGTTATCCTACTCACTTTGGGCCATAGGGTGACCCAGTAATAGGCTTTGTGGAATGAATCCCCAATATCAATTTTCTTTATTTATCACTATTAGAATAAAAATTATAACTTGAAAAAAAATTCCCAGTTGGAATATCTCCAAGTTGGAGAAGTTTATCCTAACTCAAAGTTAGTGACTCATGCTTTGTCTTTTGCTCCTCTCTCTATAAAAATCATATCCCAAATCAAAACTACAATGAGGTATCACCTCACACCAGTCAAAATGGCCATCATCAAAAAATCTACAAACAATAAATGCTGGAGAGGGTGTAGAGAAAAGGGAACCCTCTTGTACTGTTGGTGGGAATGTAAATTGATACAGCCACTATGGAGAACAGTATGGAGGTTCCTTAAAAAACTAAAAATAGAACTACCACACGACCCAGCAATCCCACTACTGGGCATATACCCTGAGAAAACCCTAATTCAAAAAGAGTCATGTACCACAATGTTCATTGCAGCACTATTTACAATAGCCAGGACATGGAAGCAACCTAAGTGTCCATTGACAGATGAATGGATAAAGAAGATGTGGCACATATATACAATGGAATATTACTCAGCCATAAAAAGAAACGAAATTGGGCTTCCCTGGTGGCGCAGTGGTTGAGAGTCTGCCTGCCAATGCAGGGGACACGGGTTCGAGCCCTGCTCTGGGAGGATCCCACATGCCGCGGAGCAACTGGGCCCGTGAGCCACAACTACTGAGCCTGCGCGTCTGGAGCCTGTGCTCCGCAACAAGAGAGGCCGCGATAGTGAGAGGACCGCGCACTGCGATGAAGAGTGGCCCCCGCTTGCCGCAACTGGAGAAAGCCCTCGCACAGAAATGAAGACCCAACACAGCCAAAAATAAATTTAAAAAAAAAAAAAAAAAAAAAGAAAGGAAATTGAGTTATTTGTAGTGAGGTAGATGGACCTAGAGACTGTCATACAGAGTGAAGTAAGTCAGAAAGAGAAAAACAAATACTGTATGCTAACACATATATATGGAATCTAAAAAAAAAATAGAAAGGTTCTCATGAACCTAGTGGCAGGACAGAAATAACGACACAAACATAGAGAATGGACTTGAGGACACGGGGAGGGGGAAGGGTAAGCTGGGATGAAGTGAGAGAGTGGCATGGACATATATACACTACCAAATGTAAAATAGATAGCTAGTGGAAAGCAGCGGCATAGCACAGGGAGATCAGCTTGGTGCTTTGTGACCACCTAGAGGGGTGGGATAGGGAGGGTGGGAGGGAGGGAGATGCAAGAGGGAAGAGATATGGGGATATATATATATGTATAGCTGATTCACTTTGTTATAAAGCAGAAACTAACACACCATTGTAAAGCAATTATACTCCAATAAAGATGTTAAAAAAAATATAGATAGATAGATAGATACAAATCCTTAGGTTACATGATGCCTACCTCTCAATAAAGCTGTTTCATGATTTAAAAAAAAAAGAAAAGAAAAAAATCATTTCCCAGGTTGTACTGTGATTTATCTGCTATTTTCCACAATCCCAATCCCCTATGCAATGATCTTGTCAATATCACCAATTATAACCTTGCCACTAAACCTCACTGGACACTTCCCAGGTATCCCAGGTGCCTTAGCCTCTCAACAGTTGGCCCGCTGTTGACCACAGCCTCCTCAAAATGTTCTTGGTTCTGTTGACTACTTACTCTTTTGGTTTCATTATGGACTTTATAAGAAGTTATGCTTATTTGGGTTCCAATTAATTGACTTTTAAATTCTTAATTTAATGCCAACATTTGTTCTTCAGAAGGCTTATCGTAACAAATTTCTTTATGAGTGCCCATTTTGTAAATTTTGAAAGTGTCGTTTTCTCTGTAAGTAAAATTGTGAATAGTTTTTTGGTGATTAATTTATGTTATTAAATTTTCTTTTCTGTCAGTGAGTGAATATTGAGAGGAATATTATTTCAGAATTGCTGTTTTATTTGTGGTTTCTTTTTCTTCTTCTCCTTCTCCTCCTTCTCCTTCTTCTTCTTCTTCTTTTTCGTCTTCCGTAATTTGTATCTGTCTGAAATCCTTTGACAGATCTCAGAGATGGAATGATTCAGATGTGTTTCATACAGTGGAAAGAGGATAAGCATGCCAAATTTACTCATGGTTTCCCAGTAAATAAAGTCAACACCAAATGGGAATAACACTTTTCATGATATTTTCTGTTATTTTCCACTATGAAATATTTTTCTCTGGATTAAAAATTATTTTTGGTACCCACCCATGTTTTAATAAAAATACCAAATATTGATTTATGTACTAAGCACTTTACAGATATGATTTATTTAGCTCTTATAACAACCTATGAATTAATAAGTTTTATTGTTCCCATTTTACAGATTAGGAAAATGATGCTTACTGTGTGCCAGGCAATCTTCTAAGTGCTTTATGTATATCAACTTTTTTTTTTAAAATTATTTTTGGCTGTGTTGGGTCTTCAGTGCTGTGCGCAGGTTTTCTCTAGTTGCCTCTTGATTGCAGTGTGCGGGCTTATCATTGTGGTGGCTTCTCTCATTGCGGAGCACAGGCTCTAGGCACGTGGGCTTCAGTAGTTGTGGCACGCGGGCTTAGTAGTTGTGGCTCACAGGCTCTCGAGTGCAGGCTCAGTAGGTGTGGTGCGCGGACTTAGTTGCTCCGCAGCATGTGGGATCTTCCTGGACCAGGGCTTGAACCCATGTCCCCTGCATTGGCAGGCGGATTCTTAACCACTGCGCCACCAGGGAAGCCCATATATTAACTTTTTAATCCTTATAACAACCCTATGCGGTAGCTATTAATATTATTCATATTTACGCAGGAGGAAACTAAGGCACATAAAAGTTATTTATTTACCTTGCCTGAGTTCATGCTGAAATGTAAGTGGTGGAGCCAAGATTTGAAAATAGGCATTTTGTTTTTAGAGCTTGAATGCTTAGCTGTCACCCTATATGGCATCTCTAATATAGTTTTGTTACCACATTCTTTGCTTTCTCTGATATTCTTACCTACTCACCTATTCTGTCTTCTCTGTTCAGCCACACAGCATGTTAACTCCATCTCTGCTTGGCTGCACACGTCTGTGTAAGTTAGGATGCATTTATGCATGTAGTAATAACAGTTTACATAATATTACGTATTTTTCAAAGCAAACCCTATTGCATTGCTTCTGCGTGCCAACACAACTTGAGTCACCTACTGCGTTCCAGAGGATAGTCTGGTCCCATCTGTAACCTTTAGTTTTGTGTGAGAACCAGTCTGCCCCAAGGCTTCTTCCTAATAGTTCTCCGTACCTTCCCTCCAGATGGTTGCAGGCCTAAGTCTGAAGATTCTTGAGAGAATATTAATTTGATTCCTCAGCTCTTTGCCAGAAATTCCGTACAACTTTTCCTTTCTGCTACAGTTCTGGTTCTTAGTTCTGTTTTCTTGGCACTGATTTGAGGCATCTAACACTAGGTGCTAACTATGGTTCCTAAGCCTTGACTACAACCATTAGCTAGTTTCAACCCTACAGTAACTCTATGACATAACTATTATTACCCACAATCTACAGATGCTGACATTAAGACTGAGAACATTTGAGTAGTAGGCCCAATATTACACAGCTAGCAAATAGCAGAGTTGGCATGAAACCTTAGATATTTCACGCTTTTTTTGTGATGCAGCTAAAAGAGTGCCTGGCACATAGAAGTAACTCATTATTATTTTCCTGTATCTTTCTGACTGGACACACTGGTTAAGTGTACAAGGAGATGACTTAAACTAATGTAATTGTAGATTGATGGGTGACATCTTTCTGAATTTTTTTAGGAAAAATGTATGAGAGGATCTCAGAGTGTTTTTATAATTCAAGATGGCTTTCAATTATATATACGTTGTATATTTTTGGAGATGGATTAGGAGATTACGTGGGATTTTTTTAAAACTATTTTTTTCACCTATTTGTTTTTTCCATTACAATTTCCAAGTAACTTCGAATATTGAAGCTTGTGAAGAAAAAGGCCTTATTGAAGTCTTGGGCAAATCCTGCTGTAAGTGGGAGAGGTCTTTAGAGGAATTTAAGGAATGGTGTTGGAAATATCTCTAGTATGCCAAACATAAACTCTTTAGGGAAGCTGAGATTTAAGTAATTTTCCTACTTTACAGTATTATTAGTTCATTTTCGGAGTCAGGGAGGGAAAGGGAAAGTTTCTTTTTCAGTTGAAGTGAATGTTATTTTCTATGGGTTAGATTTTCAGTGAAAAGGAAAAGGTGAAAAACATGAAGAATTTTCCCTTTGGGCATCAGCATGGACCACATAACCTAATGCTGCCTTTACCTGATACAGCATTTATGTCTGGCAGTTCCTGCCACTTGACCTTCCTCTTGTGAATGATTCCCCTGAGGTGGTCTAGGATTCTCGTCTAGGAATAAGGAGTATGTGGATAGCATTGTATTTGCTTTCATGTAACGGTCCAGTCACCACCGTGATTGCCCTATTTAAACCACACATGCCCTGTTACTCTTTTGCCCCACCTAATATTTCACAGTGCCCAGTGAAAATTATACATATACTAATAATTAGATTTTTCAGGCTAATTTAAATTTCATTTTTGGGCTATTGACTGAGGATATTATTATTATTTTTTTTTTATAAGGAGCTTGAATAGATACACAAACCGTTAGTATTTTTTTTTAATTAATTAATTAATTTATTATTTATGGCTGTGTTGGGTCTTCGTTTCTGTGCGAGGGCTTTCTCTAGTTGTGGCAAGCGGGGGCCACTCTTCATCGCGGTGCGTGGGCCTCTCACTATTGCGGCCTCTCTTGTTGCGGAGCACAGGCGCCAGACGGTGCAGGCTCAGTAGTTGTGGCTCACGGGCCTAGTTGCTCCGCGGCATGTGGGATCTTCCCAGACCAGGGCTCGAACCCGTGTCCCCTGCATTGGCAGGCAGATTCTCAGCCACTGCGCCACCAGGGAAGCGCAGGATATTATTTTTAATAACAAAATTTTTAAATGGTGATAGTGTCTTTCATGGGTTCTATGGGGAAAAATCAAGAAGAGAGATACTTAATGAGGAATTTCTGTCCACATCAATGAGTTTGAAGGTTCTAAAGTATTCTGCCTGTAGTAACCAATTCATTAAATAAGTTTATCTGTATACAATGCATGGAACAATGAGATCACTGAGTGTTATGTATGTGTGTGTGTGTGTGTGTGTGTGTGTGTGTATATATATATATATACATATATATATGTAAAATCTGGACCAGTGGCAGATTTCCCTCTGCCACTTGCTGCTGTGTTCACACTGGCTACAGAGGGCACTTCACTGTGGTAAATCAAAGCACCAGGCTTAGAATTTGCTTCTTCATTTTATTATTGTATTAGTGGCCTGTTCGTAAAAGACTTATTTTTGTCCAAAGCCTGATATGGATCATTTCAGGCTTCTTTTACTGACTTAGTATGGATTGGCTGTGGAATTGACCCAAGCTTTACATTACAGTCTACATTGTGAAAGTAAAAACTTACATGGGTATTTCCTGCATTGCTTTTTTTCATTTTTAGTATTTTGCAAAGTTATTGCGCAGTTTGAATGATTATAAAAACAGTCACTCAAAAAACAAAGTATTGCTTTTCATCCTGTGCTTATGTTTAAACTGATTTTTTTTTTAATTAATTTATTTTTGGCCACATTGGGTTTTTGTTGCTGAGCACGGACTTTCTTTAGTTGCGGTGAGCCGGGGCTACTCTTTTGTTGCAGTGCGTGGGCTTCTCATTGCGGTGGCTTCTCTTGTTGCGGAGCACAAGCTCTAGGCGCGTGGGCTCAGTAGTTGTGGCTCGCGGGCTCTAGAGTGCAGGCTTAGTAGTTGTGGCACACGGGCTTAGTTGCTCTGCGGCATGTGGAATCTTCCTGGACCAGGGATTGAACCCGTGGCCCCTGCATTGGGAGGTGGATTCTCAACCACTGTGCCACCAGGGAAGTCCCTAAACTGATTTTAAAGTGTTCTAAACTTTATTGGATATACTTAATGTGTATTTACATTTATGCAGTGTGAAATGTTTGGTATTTATGATGTTTAACATAGATGAAAATGTAGTGATTTTCTTTTATCAAAATGTATCTTTGTGGGCTTCCCTGGTGGCGCAGTGGTTGAGAATCTGCCTGCTAATGCAGGGGACGCGGGTTTGAGCCCTGGTCTGGGAGGATCCCACATGCCGCAGAGCGGCTGGGCCCGTGAGCCACAAGTACTGAGCCTGTGCGTCTGGAGCCTGTGCTCCGCAACAAGAGAGGCCGCGATAGTGAGAGGCCTGCGCACCGCAATGAAGAGTGGCCCCCGCTTGCCACAACTAGAGAAAGCCCTCGCACAGAAACGAAGACCCAACACAGCCATAAAAAAAAAAATATATATATATATATATATATATATATATATATATATCTATCTTTGCTTTTAAATAATTATTTGGAAAGAGTTGAAACCTTCATCCATTCATTCATTTTTTTTTCCTTTCTTTTATTTGTTCAACACACATTTATTGAGTTTCTGTTATGGGATATTTGTGACTCCTGCCGCAACCAATGTTATGTAAGTAAATAATAAACCCCAAATCTGGGGAGAGACTACTTAGGTAGAATTTGGTTAGAATCTCAAATTCTAAATTTGGCCTCTCTTGGTCATACCTCTGTCCCTGTGTTTCCTTCTGCAATAGGTTTCTTGAGAACATGCAACTTAAAGTTGTTCCTATTATGAATGTTAATGATTTTAATTTACCAATAAAAGATTCCTAGGCCAAAAGAATAGCATGCAAGGGACAAAAATAAAGACAAATGCTTTCCAGCCAAAGATTTTGTGGTTTCACGTATTTGGGACTGATCTTCATATGGTTCTGTAGAACTATACACTGTGTGTGGAGTTTATAAATACCAAAGCTGCTGTGGTTCAACTAAAAGAGCAGTAGGGAATCTGAACATGAAGACTCACATCCCAGCCATGTCACTAGCTGGGAACATTAGCTTACACAAGGCATACTCATTCGAAACACCAATTTCCCAATCTTTATAATGGGAATAATGATTTCTGTCTTATGACGTGACTGTGAAATAATGTATTTGAAAATTCCTGGTTCCTGAACACTAATTCTAATTTTTTAAAAGTTCTCTTCCCTGAATTATTTTTCTTTCCTCTGAGATTATTTTCCACTTGTATGTTTGTTTGTTTGTTTGTTTTCAGGTTGCAGGCTTTTCTCAAATGTCTGATGATCTTTGGTGGTCCGTTTATATTTAAGAATGAGATATCTGAAAAGCTGACCAACAATTGTGTATAAATAGTCAGTGCTGGTCAACTGTCAATGTTTGCTTTAGAATGAGTGGGTGGGAGACGGCTTATTACACCATGAGCCCATAAATGCCACAGTTGTTGGACTAGAGCCCTCCGAGTAATTTATTCAGCATTATAAGAGAAGAACATATCAGTTTTTTAACAGAAGTAAATGCTTAGCTGCTGCACATTCGGCACACGGGGATAAGTGAGAAGGTTTCAGGGAGTTAGTTGACTCTAAGGGCCACGTGTTTTCCATTAATACCCACTATTCCCAGCCCCACACTCACTTCCCCCTGTAGGTCTTTTATTATTTTTTTTTATAAATTTATTTTTTTAATTTATTTTTTATAATTTATTTATTTATTTTTGGCTGTGTTGGGTCTTCATTTCTGTGCGAGGGCTTTCTCCAGTTGCGGCGAGCGGGGGCCACTCTTCATCGCGGTGCGCGGGCCTCTCACTGTCGCGGCCTCCCCCGTTGCGGAGCACAGGCTCCAGACATGCAGGCTCAGTAGTTGTGGCTCACGGGCTTAGTTGCTCCGCGGCATGTGGGATCCTCCCAGACCAGGGCTCGAACCCGTGTCCCCTGCATTGGCAGGCAGATTCTCAACCACTGCGCCACCAGGGAAGCCCCCCCTGTAGGTCTTTACAGGGTTGTGCAGGGCATTCAGCTCCCAGGGGAGAAGTTCAGGACCCTCCAGTCCTTATTCTAGGCTGTGGTTTCTGGCACTCTGCTTCACCAAAAACAAGAGAATTAAGTGAAATATGTATATTTAATGGTGAACTTGTCCTCCCACTCCCAGCCTTCTTCTCCTACATGGTTCCTAAAATGCTGGCAGCCAATTCTACAGGAGGAGATTGAAAGTCTCTGGGCAATCTTATCAGCCCAGGTGGAAAGAGGTAATAATGCTGACATCAGTGGTTCTCCAACAGAAAGTCTAGCCAGATCACCTAATATTAAAGTTCATGATCAGCAAGCTCCATATATGTGTAAAAGCTTCTAGTCAGCTTTTTAGTTCCTTACCTTTAAACATCAGTGGGCATCTCATGAATGACCAGACATCTGATGAAGGCCTCTAACATGGAAGATAGAGAACAACCAATCAGAAAAAACCAATATCGCCTATGCAGGGAAAAAAGAAACAAAACAAATAAAATCCTATCATTTAATATTCCCAGAGAGAAAAGATATTGCATCCATGAAACAAGGAATATTCAGGAAATAAAAAGAACCCTCGAAAAATTAAAATCATGATAGAAGAAATTAGTCAATTTAATAAAGAGTTTGGGATATAAACTTAAGGTAAGTTCCTGGGAAGTAGAGAAAGATGTTGAAGAGATGGAACACAGGAGAGAAAAGAGAAATTTAGAGGACCAGTCCACTATGTCCAAGCTCTGGATAACAGGAAATCTAGAGGGGAGAATATCAGTGAAATGATGCACAGAGGTTTCCCAGGATTGAAGGATGCAAGATTCCAGATTGAGAGGGTCTACCAAGTGCCTTGCACAACAGATAAAAATAGTTCCACTCCAAGGCACATCATCATGAAAGTTCAGAATATATAGACCAAAGAAAAGATTCTGCAAGCTTTCCAAGAGAAAAAACATGTCACATACAAAGGATCAGGAATTAGAATGGCTTGGACTTCTCAAAAGCAACGCTAGAAGTTAGGAGATAATGAAAAAATGCATTCAAAATTCTGAAGGAAAGTGACACCAAACTCGGAATTCTGTACTGAGGCCAGTTATGAATTTTATCTGAAGGTAGAATAAAGAGATTTTTAAGACATGCGGGGTCCGGTAACCTTTCTGAGGTATCTCCAGAAGGATATGCTCCATTAAAAGGAAGAAGTAAACCAAAAGAGAGGAAAGCATAAGATATAGTAAATAGGAGATTCAATGTGGGAGGAAGTTGAAGGGCCTTCCCAAGAAGACAGCAGTGCCCAGGCAGAAAGAGGAGCCAGTCTGTATTGACACAGGTCAGAGGCTTTAGGAGCAGCTTCAGGAAGATGAAATTGGTGGAAAATTAGATGTGAATGAGCATCTTGAGAGATGATTTAGACAGTGTTAAGTTCATAGAAAGTTAAGTAAATAAAAGAACAAGACACTTTAGGGAAAAAAGTTACATAGCAAAGGAAAAAGTAACCATAGTCTACTACGTGGTTCCTCTTTGACTATCATACATAGTCACAATAATACTAATAAAGAACAGTGATTTAACCAAAGGTAAGATATAAACATATTGGAAGAATGGGCGTGTACCTGTGTTGATGGCAAGGAGATCAAAGAGCTAAATCTTCATTCTCCGTAAAGGAAGTAAGTAGGAAATCACTAAACTGAAGAAGTCAAGAGAAATAGAAGCATGTTATTTAGAACACGTAAGGAAATAATAAGAGCATTGACCAAAAGAGTACAATTATTTTATTAAAAAATCTTATGAAACTGGTTGACACAATGTGTATTTATGGCTTTGATCAACATTAAAAAACCAGAAAAATTAAATCAAACTGTGAAATAGATGGACTTGTTCAGTCTTTTGGGAGGAAATCTTAATAGGATGTTTCCATGGAAATCACTTTCTAAACAAAATAATTTATTTTGTGTTTTCAGAGTATATCAAAAAGAATCAAACCTTCTGGGTTATATACTTTGGGGTTTTTTTTGTTTTGTTTTGAAGTATAGTTGATTTACAATATTGTGTTAGTTTCAGGTGTACAGCAAAGTGCTTCTGTTATATATATGTGTGTGTCTGTGTATGTATATACAGAATATATATATATATTCTTTTTCAGATTCTTTTCCATTATAGGTTATTACAAATATTGAATATTGAGTACTGTTCACTGTGTCATACGGTAAATCCTTGTTGCTTATCTATTTTATATATTGTAGTGTCTATCTGTTAATCCCATAGTCCTGATTTATCTCCCCCCCCCATTCCCTTTCCCCTTTGGTAACCATAAGTTTGTTTTCTATGTCTGTGTGTCTGTTTCTGTTTTGTAAATAGATTCATTTGTATTATTTTTTAGATTCCACATATAAGTGATATCATAATATTTGTCTTTCTCTGACTTCACTTAGTATGATAATCTCTAGGTCCATCCATATTGCTGCAAATGGCAATATTTCATTCTTTTTTTATGGCTGAGTAATGTTCCTGTATATATATATGTGTGTGTGTGTGTGTGTGTGTGTGTATACCCACACACACACACACACACACACCCCACATCTTCTTTATCCACTCATCTGTTGATGAACACTTAGGTTGCTTCCATGTCTTGGCTATTGTAAATAGTGTTTCAGTGAACATTGGGGTACATCTATCTTTTCAGATTAGAGTTTTCATCTTTTCCAGATATATGTCCAGGAGTGGGATTGCTGGATCATATGGTAGCTCTATTTTTAGTTTTTTAAGGAACCTCCATACTGTTTTCCATAGTGGTTGCACCAATTTACATTCCCATGAACAGTGTAGGAGGGTTCCCTCTTCTCTACACCCTCTCCAGCATTTATTTGTAGGGTTTTTAATGATAGCCGTTCTGACTGGTGATAACTCATTGTGGTTTTGATTTACATTTCTCTAATAATTAGCAGTGTTGAGCATCTTTTCATGTGCCTGTTGGCCATCTGTATGTCTCCCTTGGAGAAATATCTATTTAGGTCTCTGCCCATTTTTTGATTGGGTTGTTCGGTTTTTTTGATATTGAATTGTATGAGCTGTGTATATTTTGGAAATTACTGGGTTATATATATATATATATATATATATATATATATATATATATATATTTTAAACTTTTTTATTAATTAATTTATTTTTATTTATTTATTTTTGGCTGCATTGGGTCTTTGTTGCTGCACACAGGCTCTTTCTAGCTGCAGCAAGCGGGGGTCACCCCTCGTTGCGGTGCACATACTCTTCACTGCGGTGGCTTCTCCTGTTGTGTAGCACGGGCTTCAGGTGCGTGGGCTTCAGTAGTTCTGGCGCACGGGCTCAGTAGTTGTGGCTCGTGGGTCTAGAGCGCAGGCTCAGTAGTTATGGCACACGGGCTTAGTTGTTCCGCGGCATGTGGGATCTTCCCAGACCAGCACTCGAACCCGTGTCCCCCGCGTTGGTAGGCAGACTCCCAACCACTGCGCCACCAGGGAAGTCCCATTATCATATGATTTTTATCCTTCATTTTGTTAATGTGATGTATCACATGGACTGATTTGTGGATGTTGAATCATCCATGCATCCCTAGAATAAATCCCACTTGATTGTAGTGCATGATCCTTTTAATGTATTGTTGAATTTGGTTTGTTAATATTTTGTTGAGGATTTTTGCATCTGTGTTCATCAGGGACATTGGCCTATAATTTTCTTTTCTTGTGACATCCTACTTTGGTTTTGGTATCAGGATAATGCTGGCCTTGTAAAATGCGTTTGGAAGAGTTCCTTCCTCTTCTGTTTTTTAAGAGTTTGAGAAGGATTGGTATTAATTCTTTGAATGCTTGGTAGAATTCACCAGTGAAGCCATCTGGTCCTGGACTTTTGTTTGTTGGGAGAGTTTTGATTACTGATTCAGTCTCCTTACTAGTAATCCATCTGTTCAGATTTTCTTTTTCATCATAATTCAATATTTGTAGGCTGTATGTTTCTACAAATTTATCCATTTCTTCTAGGTTGCTCTATTTTTTGGCATGTAATTTTTCATAGTAGTCTCTTATGATTCTTTGTATTTCTGTGGTATCAGTGGTAATATCTCCTCTTTCATTTCTGATTTTATTTATTTGAGTCCTCTTGTTTTCTTGGTGAGTCTAGCTATAGGTTTGTCAGTTTTCTTTATCTTTTCAAAGAATCAACTCTTAAGTATATTGATCTTTTCTACTGTCTTTTTAGTCTCCAATTTATTTCTCGTCTAATCTTTGTTATTTCTTTCCTTTTATTAATTTTGGACTTTGTTTGTTCCTCTTTTTCTAGTTCCTTGAGGTGTAGGTTGTTTATTTGAGACTTTTCTTCTTTCTTGAAGTAGACATTTATTGCTGTGAACATCCCTCGTAGAATTGCTTTTGCGGCATCCCATGGATTTTGGTATGTTACATGTCCATTTTCATTTACTCCAGGTATTTTTTTATTTCTCTTTTGATTTTTTTCTTTGGCCCATTTGGTTTTCAGTAGCATGTTGTTTAATCTCCACGTATTTGTGAATTTTTTCAGTTTTCATGTAATCAATTTCTGTTTTCATATTACTGTGGTTAGAAAAGATGCTTGATGTGATTTCAACCCTCTTAAATTTATTAAGACTGATTTTATCACCTAACATATGGCCTCTTTAAATGTATCTGAAATCACAATAAATGTGTTATTTCTATATATCATATTGATGAAGTTTTCATTATCTCCCTGTTCCCATGCTTTTTTTCCTCTCCGATGCTTTGGAAGCTATGGACTGAATTTCTGTTCTTTTAAGTGATTGTCCTTAACTCTTTTTTTTAAAGAAGGCCAGCAAAAATACTTTATATTGTAACAATAAAACTTGAAACCGAATGTATCAAGGAAACATTAGGGAGTTGGTGATAATTACAAACAAACAAACAAAATCTCTATATAAGGTGGCATTGTGGTAGGGGGTTGGTGAAGGAAAGGATGGAAACCAATAGCAATGGAGAGCTGAGCATCAAAACAGGAACTGCTGAAACTGTTAGGATGGCCAGCACTGATTTTTCTTTAGAGAGCACTCTTTAGAGAATGAGCATTTTCTAGAACTTAAAAAACAGCACCTTCAATTTAAGCTTTCAGTCAAGCTCTTGGAATTTAATTAATTATTTAGCATTGAAGATGCTAGAAGGTGTTAAATGTGTAAGTCCAGTATAAGCCATAAAATGGGAGAATGTCAGGCAACCAGAAAGACGTCAATTGCCCCATCTTTCCTAAAGAGAACTAGTGGTTTTTCCAACATAATCATGAAACTGCCTACTTTGAAAGCCTGAGGTGGTGTGGGGATACATTGGGATAGGGTGTGATGGAATCACATTTTGGGTAGAAATATTAATACAACTGAAGGAAATATTTCACCTTGGAGAATAATTTAGCCCTCAACATCTCCTTAGTCTGCCATGGCTCTGCAACAGCAGCAGACTTTTAATTTGTAATATATATAAATGTGTTTTCATAAAAAGAAGAAATATAAGTATAAATATGTTTTAAAGGCTAGACCCAAAATGGCACGATGTCACTTCCACTGCATTCTGTGTGTTAAGGCAGGTCACAAAGCCATCACAGAGTCAAGAAAAGGGACAGGAGACCTCACCTCTCAGTGAGAGAAGTGACATGTACTTACAGGGAGGAAAGGAATTGATGGTGGCCATTTTGGGTGGCTGTCTAACCCTAATCAGTCACTTTAATTCACTCAGACTCTTGCATTCCAACTTGTGTCCTTGCTTCCTCACATTACAGCTGAACTCACAAAAGTCACTAATGACCTCTTAACTAGCATATATTTACATATATTATTTAATCACACTGCATTTCATTTACATGTATCTTTCAGTATGTCATTTACATATTTTTAAAAACTTTTTATTAAAGAAGTTTTCAAACATACAGAAATGAGCAGAATATTATAATGGACTCCAGGTACACATCACCCAGCTTTAATGGTTATTAACTCAGGACCAATCCTGTTTCACCTATACCCTGACCTACTTCTCCTCTCCTGTTATGTTGAAGCAAAGCCTCAATATATTATTTAATCCATCTATGTATATTTTTAATGAATATATGGTATCTCTTTAAATATTTACACAATCCCCTGTTTGGGGACATTCATGGCTTTTATTTTTATCATTCAAATTATAACACCACAACTGCTACCACGTATTTCTAATTAATGAAACACCAACAGCTCTTTCATATCACTTTTACATTTTTTTTGTTTTTTATCCTCATAACTTCCTGTCAGGTAGGTAGAATAGGTTATATTATCCCTATTTTAATAGGGAATTAAGAAGAATTTTAGAGCCCAATGCCAAATTGTTGGTAAATAGTAGAATTAGAACTAGAACCCAGTGTCTTAAATCTATAGTTTGTTCATTTTCAACTAAACCTTGCTAACTTAAAGTTATTCATAAAATACGGTAGAAATACACAGCTTTAAATTTTTCTGTATAAATATTCATTGAACACCTATTAAGTATTAGATACTATGCTGGACACTTTCCTGTTTAATTGTCACATAAATAGTATGAGATAAGTGTTATCTCACTTTACAGGTAAAGAATGCAGACTCAGGGAGGTAAATGTCTTACCCATCATTACACAGCTTATAAGTAGTGGAATCTGGATTCTGATTTAGGTGTTCCTGCCTCCAAGTTCAGTGCTCTTTCCACTTTTCCCTATATTCATATTTCAAGGACTATCCCTTTTAAATTAAAGCAGAAATACTTTTTGGACATATCCTTTTAATTAACTCACTGTATTCAAAGGCATATCCATATAATTTTCACGTCCAGCAAATTCAGTTTATTTGTAACCTTATATACCAAGTCCTATGAAATGCTGTGTGTGTGTAATGCTTTTTATAGTAGAAAAATCATTTTTTGTAAGGTTATTTCTTGCTGGCAAGCTTTTAGAATTTTACTGAGTGACTGGTATGTGCAAAGATATGGTGTTACAGAGGATATAAAGGGTACTCACACATGAAATATGTCTTCAAGCAACTTACAGTGTAGTTGTGAAAATAGTACAGGTAGAAAGTAAATGCCATAGGAACAGAAAAAAAAGTTATTTGACAGTAGTAAAAATAATGCTGCTATCCTTCATACAGGCATAGTGCTTTACAGATGTCATTTCATTCAATGATTTATAATATATTGAATACCTATTATGTATAAAGAGCTGTATCAGGGTATGTAACAGTGAGGCAAACAGACAAGGCTTCTGCCCTCACTGTTGTCACTAAAAAGCAAACACTTCAGAAAGAGAAATCTGACAAGATATTTGTATAGTCCTTGTCTTAGTCCCTTCAGGCTACTATAACAAAATGTCACAAACTGGGTGCTTATAAACAGCGGAAATTTATTTCTCACAGTTTTGGAGGCTGGAAATCTGAGATCAGGGCACCAGCAACACTGGGTGAGGGTACTTTCCTGGGTTGCAGACTTATCATTATATCCTCACTCGGCAGAAGGACTCAGGGAGCTCTGTGGGATCTAGGGCACTAATCTCATTTGTGAGGGCCCAGCTCTCATGACCCAGTCACCTTCCAAAGGTCCCACCTTCTTTTTTTTTTTTTTAATCAGTCATCAGTTTTATACACATTAGTGTATACATGTCAATCCCAATCGCCCAATTCAGCACAACACCATCCCCACCCCACCGCGGTTTTCCCCCTTGGTGTCCATACGTTTGTTCTCTACATCTGTGTCTCAACTTCTGCCCTGCAAACTGGTTCATCTGTATCATTTTTCTAGGTTCCACATACATGCGTTAATATACAATATTTGTTTTTCTCTTTCTGACTTACTTCACTCTGTATAGATAGTCTCTAGATCCATCCACGTCTCAACAAATGACTCAATTTCGTTCCTTTTTAAGGCTGAGTAATATTCCATTGTATATATGTACCACATCTTCTTTATCCATTCGTCTGTCAATGGACATTTAGGTTGCTTCCATGACCTGGCTATCGTAAATAGTGCTGCAATGAAAATTGGGGTGCATGTGTCTTTTTGAATTACGGTTTTCTCTGGGTATATGGCCAGTAGTGGGATTGCTGGTTCATATGGTAATTCTATTTTTAGTTTTTTAAGGAACCTCCATATTGTTCTCCATAGTGGCTGTATCAATTTATATTCCCACCAACAGTGCAAGAAGGTTCCCTTTTCTCCACACCCTCTCCAGCATTTGTTGTTCATAGATTTTCTGATGATGCCCATTCTAACTGGTGTGAGGTGATACCTCATTGTAGTTTTGATTTACATTTCTCTAATAATTAGTGATGTTGAGCAGCTTTTCATGTGCTTCTTGGCCATCTGTATGTCCTCTTTGGGGAAATGTCTATTTAGGTCTTCTGCCCATTTTTGGATTGGGTTGTTTGTTTCTTTAATATTGAGCTGAATGAGCTGTTTATATATTTTGGAGATTAATCCTTTGTCCATTGATTCGTTTGCAAATATTTTCTCCCATTCTGAGGGTTGTCTTTTCGTCTTGTTTATGGTTTCCTTTGCTGTGCAAAAGCTTTGAAGTTTCATTAGGTCTCATTTGTTTATTTTTGTTTTTATTTCCATTACTCTAGGAGGTGGATCAAAAAAGATCTTGCTGTGATTTATGTCAAAGAGTGTTCTTCCTATGTTTTCCTCTAAGAGTTTTATAGTGTCCGGTCTTACATTTAGATCTGTAATCCATTTTGAGTTTATTTTTGTGTATGGTGTTAGGGAGTATTCTAATTTCATTCTTTTACATGTAGCTGTCCAGTTTTCCCAGCACAACTTATTGAAGAGACTGTCTTTTCTCCATTGTATATCTTTGCCTCCTTTTTCATACATTAGTTGACCATAGGTGCGTGGGTTTATCTCTGGGCTTTCTATCTTGTTCCATTGATCTATGTTTCTGTTTTTGTGCCAGTACCATATTGTCTTGATTACTGTAGCTTTGTAGTATAGTCTGAAGTCAGGGAGTCTGATTCCTCCAGCTCCGTTTTTTTCCCTCAAGACTGCTTTGGCTATTCGGGGTCTTTTGTGTCTCCATACAAATTTTAAGATGATTTGTTCTAGTTCCATAAAAATGCCATTGGTAATTTGATAGGGATCGCATTGAATCTGTAGATTGCTTTGGGTAGTATAGTCATTTTCACAATATTGATTCTTCCAATCCAAGAACATGGTATATCTCGCCATCTGTTGATATCATCTTTAATTTCTTTCATCATTGTCTTATAGTTTTCTGCATACAGGCCTTTTGTCTCCCTAGGTAGGTTTATTCCTAGGTATTTTATTCTTTTTGTTGCAATGGTAAATGGGAGTGTTTCCATAATTTCTCTTTCAGATTTTTCATCATTAGTGTATAGGGATGCAAGAGATTTCTGTGCATTAATTTTGTATCCTGCAACTTTACCAAATTCATTGATTAGCTCTAGTAGTTTTCTGGTGGCATTTTTAGGATTCTCTGTATAGTATCATGTCATCTGCAAACAGTGACAGTTTTACTTCTTTTCCAATTTGTATTCCTTTTATTTCTTTTTCTTCTCTGATTGCCGTGGCTAGGACTTCCAAAACTATGTTGAATAATAGTGGCAAGAGCGAACATCCTTGTCTTTTTCCTGATCTTAGAGGAAATGCTTTCAGTTTTTCACCATTGAGAATGATGTTTGCTGTGGGTTTGTCGTATATGGCCTTTATTATGTTGAGGTAGGTTCCCTCTATGCCCACTTTCTGGAGAGTTTTTACCATAAATGGGTGTTGAATTTTGTCAAAGCTTTTTCTGCATCTATTGAGATGATCATATGGTTTTTATTCTTCAATTTGTTAATATGGTGTATCACATTGATTGATTTGCATATATTGAAGAATCCTTGCATCCCTGGGATAAATCCCACTTGATTGTGGTGTATGATCCTTTTGATGTGTTGTTGGATTCTGTTTGCTAGTATTTTGTTGAGGATTTTTGCATCTATATTCATCAGTGATATTGGTCTGTAATTTTCTGTTTTTGTAGTATCTTTGTCTGGTTTTGGAATCAGGGTGATGGTGGCCTCATAGAATGAGTTTGGGAGTGTTCCTTCCTCTGCAATTTTTTGGAAGAGTTTGAGAAGGATGGGTGTTAGCTCTTCTCTAAATGTTTGATAGAATTCACCTGTGAAGCCATCTGGCCCTGGATTTTTGTTTGTTGGAAGATTTTTAATCACAGTTTCAATTTCATTACTTGTGATTGGTCTGTTCATATTTTCTGTTTCTTCCTGGTTCAGTCTTGGAAGGTTATACCTTTCTAAGAATTTGTCCATTTCTTCCAGGTTGTCCACTTTATTGGCATAGAGTTGCTTGTAGTAGCCTCTTAGAATGCTTTGTATTTCTGCAGTGTCTGTTGTAACTTCTCCTTTTTCATTTCTAATTTTATTGATTTGATTTGAGTCCTCTCCCTCTTTTTCTTGATGAGTCTGGCTAATGGCTTATCAATTTTGTTTATCTTCTCAAAGAACCAGCTTTTAGTTTTACTGATCTTTGCTATTGTTTTCTTTGTTTCTATTTCCTTTATTTCCACTCTGATCTTTATGATTTCTTTCCTTCTGCTAACTTTGGGTTTTGTTTGTTCTTCTTTCTCTAGTTCCTTTAGGTGTAAGGTTAGATTGTTTACTTGAGATTTTTCTTGTTTCTTTAGGTAGGCTTGTATAGCTATAAACTTCCCTCTTAGAACTGCTTTTGCTGCATCCCGTAGGTTTTGGATCATCGTGTTTTCATTGTCATTTTTCTCTAGGTATTTTTTGATTTCCTCTTTGATTTCTTCACTGATCTCTTGGTTATTTAGTAACGTATTGTTTAGCCTCCATGTGTTTGTGCTTTTCATGTTTTTTTCCCTGTAATGCATTTCTAATCTCATAGCATTGTGGTCAGAAAAGATGCTTGATATGATTTCAATTTTCTTAAATTTACTGAGGCTTGATTTGTGACCCAAGATGTGATCTATCCTGGAGAATGTTCCGTGCGCACTTGAGAAGAAAGTGTAATCTGCTGTTTTTGGATGGAATGTCCTATAAATATCAATTAAATCTATCTGGTTTATTGTGTTATTTAAAGCTTCTGTTTCCTTATTTATTTTCATTTTGGATGATCTGTCCATTGGTGTAAGTGAGGTGTTAAAGTCCCCCACTATTATTGTGTTACTGTCGATTTCCTCTTTTATAGCTGTTAGCAGTTGCCTTATGTATTGAGGTGCTCCTATGTTGGGTGCATATATATTTATAATTGTTATATCTTCTTCTTGGATTGATCCCTTGATCATTATGTAGTGTCCTTCCTTGTCTCTTGTAACATTCTTTATTTTAAAGTCTATTTTATCTGATATGAGTATAGCTACTCCAGCTTTCTTTTGATTTCCACTTGCATGGAATATCTTTTTCCATCCCCTCATTTTCAGTCTGTATGTGTCCTAGGTCTGAAGTGGGTCTCTTGTAGACAGCATATATATGGGTCTTGTTTTTGTATCCATTCAGCAAGCCTCTTTCTTTTGTTTGGAGCATTTAATCCATTCACGTTTAAGGTAATTATCGATATGTATGTTCCTATGACCATTTTCTTAATTGTTTTGGGTTTGTTTTTGTAGGTCCTTTTCTTCTCTTGTGTTTCCCACTTAGAGAAGTTCCTTTAGCATTTGTTGTAGAGCTGGTTTGGTGGTGCTGAATTCTCTTAGCTTTTGCTTGTCTGTAAAGCTTTTGATTTCTCCATCAAATCTAAGTGAGATCCTTGCCGGGTAGAGTAATCTTGGCTGTAGGTTCTTCCCTTTCATCACTTTAAGTATATCATGCCACTCCCTTCTGGCTTGTAGAGTTTCTGCTGAGAAATCAGCTGTTAACCTTATGGGAGTTCCCTTGTATGTTATTTGTCGTTTTTCCCTTGCTGCTTTCAATAATTTTTCTTTGTCTTTAATTTTTGCCAATTTGATTACTATGTGTCTCGGCGTGTTTCTCCTTGGGTTTATCCTGTATGGGACTCTCTGTGCTTCCTGGACTTGGGTGGCTATTTCCTTTCCCATGTTAGGGAAGTTTTCAACTGTAATCTCTTCAAATATTTTCTCTGGTCCTTTCTCTCTCTCTTCTCCTTCTGGGACCCCTATAATGCGAATGTTGTTGCGTTTAATGTTGTCCCAGAGGTCTCTTAGGCTGTCTTCATTTCTTTTCATTCTTTTTTCTTTAGTCTGTTCCGCAGCAGTGAATTCCACCATTCTGTCTTCCAGGTCACTTATCCGTTCTTCTGCCTCAGTTATTCTACTATTGATTCCTTCTAGTGTAGTTTTCATTTCAGTTATTGTATTGTTTATCTCTGTTTGTTTGTTCTTTAATTCTTCTAGGTCTTTGTTAAACATTTCTTGCATCTTCTCGATCTTTGCCTCCATTCTTATTCCGAGGTCCTGGATCATCTTCACTCTCATTATTCTGAATTCTTTTTCTGGAAGGTTGCCTATCTCCACTTCATTTAGTTGTTTTTCTGGGGTTTTATTTTGTTCCTTCATCTGGTATATAGCCCTCTGCCTTTTCATCTTGTCTGTCTTTCTGTGAATGTGGTTTTTGTTCCACAGGCTGCAGGATTGTAGTTTTTCTTACTTCTGCTGTCTGCCCTCTGGTGGTTGAGGCTATCTAGGAGGCTTGATGGGAGGCTCTCTAAACAAGATAATTTTTAAAACTGCTAGTATGGATGGTCTCCTGTGGCTGTGGCTCACCGTGGGGACAAGGAAACTGGCAGCAGAAGTTCTGGGAAGTACTCCTTGGCGTGAGCCCTCCCAGAGTCTGTCATTAGCCCCACCAAACACCCCAGGCAAAGGTCCCACCTTCTAACACCATTATTTTGGGTGTTAGAATTCCAGCATGTGAAACTGGGGGGACACAAACAAAAAAAGTCTAAAGAATAAAATTTCATATAAATACCATATTTTTAAAAAATTGAAGTACAGTTGATTTACAATGTTGTGTTAATTTCAGGTGTTACAGCAAAGTGATTCAGATAGATATATATATATATATATATATATACATACATACACATACACACACACATATATATATATATTCTTTTTCAGATTCTTTTCCACTATAGGTTATTACAAGATATTGAATATAGTTCCCTGTGCTATACAGTGGGTCCTTGTTTTTTTATCTGTTTTATATATAGTAGTGTGCATCTGTTAATCTCAAACTCCTAATTCTAAATACCATCTTAATCAGATATGGGTGAGACTCAAGGTATGATTCATTCTAAGAAAATTCCCCCCAGCTGTGATTCCGTGAAATCAAACAAATTATGTGCTTCCAAATTACAATGATGGGACAGGTATAGAATGGACATTTCATTCCAAAAGGGAGAAATAGGAGAGAAAGAAGGGGTAACAGGTTCCAAGTAAGTCCAAAACCCCAGAAGACAAACAACATTAAATCTTAAAGCTTGAGAACAATCTTCTTTAATTAGATGTTCTGTTCTGTGGGGCAGAGGTCTTACCTTCCAGACCCACCTGAGGCATGGTATGGGGGTGGTCTCGCCCTCTGGACACACTGGGATGTGCTCGCCTCCCATGGCTTTATTGGGTGTAGCCACACAGCAGCTCTCGCGGGTTGCAATTGCATGCTGGTGGTTCTACCAGTCTGGGGCCCCAAGGGTGGCCTGATGGCTTCACTGGCACTGCCCTGGTAGTGGCTCCCTTCAGTGACCTTGCCCTCAAGTGACCCTCTGCTTGGGTTGTGGGCCCATGGCTCCAGGTTGCTTCATCTTTCTAAATCTAGGTGGAGGTAGCCATGCCCCTGTGGCTCTGCTGGGCGGAATAGAGCCCCCATAGCTTTGGGCAGTACCACTTTGATTTAGGCAGAGGTCGGTCATCTGGCCTGTTGAAACCCAGGCAGTAACCCCACCCATCTACCACGTTTTGAAACTGAGGAGGCAGCCCTAATGATCTCTCTCTCTTTTTTATTTTTTAATTTTTATTGGAGTATAGTTGATTTATAGTGCTGTGTTAGTTTCTGCTGTACAGCAAAGTGAATCAGTTATACATATACATATATCCACTCTTCTTTAGATTCTTTTCCCATATAGTCATTACAGAGTATTGAGTAGAGTTCCCTGTGCTATACAATAGGTCCTTATTAGTTATCTATTTTATATATAGTACTGTGTACATGTCAATCCCAATCTCCCAGTTTATCCCTCTCCCCCTTCCTCCCCAGTAACCGTAAGTTTGTTTTCTACATCTGTGACTATACTTTGTAAATTAGTTCATTTGTACCTTTTTTTAGATTCCACATATAAGCGATATCATATGATATTTGTCTGTCTCTGACTTACTTCACTTAGTATGATAATCTCTAGGTCCATCCATGTTGCTGCAAATGGCATTATTTCATTCTTTTTATGGCTGATTAATATTTCATTGTATATATGTACCACATCTTCTTTATCCATTCCTCTGTCGATGGACACTTAGGTTGCTTCCATGTCTTGACTATTGTAAACAGTGCTGCAGTGAACATTGGGGTGCATGTATCCTTTTGGATTATGGTTTTCTCCAGATGTATGCCCAATAGTGGGATTGCTGGATCATATGGTAGTTCTATTTTTAGTTTTTTAAGGAACCTCCATACTGTTCTCCATAGTGGTTATGTCAATTTACATTCCCACCAACAGTGCAAGAGGGTTCCCTTTTCTCCACACCCTCTCCAGCATTTATTGTTTGTAGACTTTATGATGGTGGCCATTCTGACCTGTGTGAGGTGGTACCTTATTGTAGTTTTGATTCGCATTTCTCTGATGATGAGTGATGTTGAGCATCTTTTCATGTGCTTCTTGGCCATCTGTATGTCTTCTTTGGAGAAATGTCTATTTAGATCTTCTGCCCATTTATTGATTGTGTTGTTCGTTTTTTTGACATAGAGCTGCATGAGCTGTTTGTATATTTTGGAGATTAATTCCTTGTTAGTTGCTTCCTTTGCAAATAGTTTTTCCCATTCTGTGGGTTGTCTTTTCATTTTGTTTATGGTTTCCTTTGCTGTGCAGAAGCTTTTAACTTTACTTAGGTCCGATTTGTTTATTTTATTTTTTATTTTACTTTTTAAATTTATTTTATTTATTTTTGACTGTGTTGGGTCTTCGTTGCTGCGTGCAGGCTTTCTCTAGTTGCGGCTAGTGGGGGCTACTCTTCATCGCGGTGTGTGGGCTTCTCACTGCAGTGGCTTCTCTTGTTGCGGAGCACAGGCTCTAGGCGTGCAGGCTTCAGTAGTTGTGGCGTGTGGGCTCAGTAGTTTTGGCTCGCGGGCTCTAGAGCACAGGCTCAGTAGTTGTGGCACACAGGCTTAGTTGCTCCGTGGCATGTGGGATCTTCCTGGACCAGGGCTCGAAACTGTGTTCCCTGCATTGGCAGGTGGGTTCTTAACCACTGAGCCACCAGTTAAGCCCCTATTTCTGTTTTTATTTTCGTTACTGTAGGAGGTGGATCAAAAAAGATATTGCTGCGATTAATGTCAAAGAATGTTCTGCCTCTGTTTTCCTCTAAGAGTTTTATAGTGTCTGGCCTTACATTTAGGTCTTTGATCCATTTCGAGTTTACTTTTTCTTTTTAAATTATTTATTTATTTATTTATTTTTGGCTGCGTTGGGTCTTCATTGCTGCACTCAGGCTTTCTCCAGTTGCGGCGAGCGGGGGCTACTCTTTGTTGCAGTGCGTGGGCTTCTCATTGCGGTGGCTTCTCTTGTTGCAGAGCACGGGCTCTAGGTGTGTGGGCTTCAGTAGTTGTGGCACGCGGGCTCAGTAGTTGTGGCTTGCAGGCTCTAGAGCACAGGCTCGCGGGCTCTAGAGTGCAGGGTCAGTAGTTGTGGCGCATTGAGTTTACTTTTGTGTATGGTGTTAGAGAGTGTTCTAATTTCATTTTTTACATGTAGCTGTCCAATTTTCCCAACACCACTTATTGAAGAGACTGTCTTTTTCTCCATTGTACACTCTTGCTTCCTTTGTCAGAGATTAATTGACCATAGGTGCGTGAGTTTATTTCTGGGCTTTCTGTCCTGTCCCATTGATATATGTGTCTGTTTTTGTGCCAGTACCATACTGTTTTGATTACTGTAGCCTTGTAGTATAGTCTGAAGTCAGGGAGTGTGATTCTTTCAGCTCTGTTTTTCTTTCTCAGGATTGCTTTGACTATTCAGGGTTTTTTGTGTTTCTATATAAATTTTAGAATTTTTTGTTCTAGTTTTGTGAAAAATGCCATTGGTAATTTGATAAGGATTGCATTGAATCTGTAGATTGCTTTGAGTAGTATGGTTATTTTGACAATATTGATTCTTCCAATCCAAGAACATGGTATATCCTTCCATCTGTTTTGTCATCTCTGGTTTCTTTCATCAGCATCTTATAGTTTTCAGAGTAGAGGTCTTTTGTCTCCTTAAGTAGGTTTATTCCTAGGTATTATATTCTTTATGATGTGATTTTCCTTGATTTCTCTTTCAGATCATTCATTGTTAGTGTTTACAAATGCAAGAGAATTCTGTGTATTAATTTTATATCCTGCAACTTTACCAAATTCATTGATGAGCTCTAGTAGTTTTCTGGTAGCATCTTTAGGAGTTTCTATGTATAGTATCATGTCATCTGCAAACAGTGAAAGTTTTACTTCTTCTTTTCCAATTTGGATTCCTTTTATTTCTTTTTCTTTTCTGATTATCACGGCTAGGACTTCCAAAGCTATGTTGAATAAAAGTGGTGACAATGGACATGCTTGCCTTGTTCCTGATGTTAGAGGGAATGCTTTCAGCTTTTCACCATTGAGAACAATGTTAGCTGTGGAGCCCTGATGATCTCTGAATTACGTTTATGGTCCTTCTTTCCTTGTCTTTAACAATAGCCTGTGTTCACAGCCATATAGTCCTGTCCTGTAAAATCTAAGTCCAACAGCCTTCCTCATTCCTTCTTCTTCAGTTCAAATGGACTGTTCTCCTGCTGGGGCAGCTGATTCAGTCTGTGGTTCAAACCCATACTAATCTCTTAATCACAAGGTGGCTTGGCCACACCCTGTTCTCTCTGGAACAAGCTTTCTCATTTCTTTCAATATGGATAGGCCGAAAATTTTCCGTTTCTGCATCCTATTTGGTTAACAATTCCATCTCTAAGTCATTCTCTCTTTTCATATTTTACTGTAAGCATTCAAAAAGAACCAGGCCACTCCTTAAACACTTGGCTTAGAAATTTCCTCAGCTGTATATCCAATTTCATCACTCACAAGTTCTCCTTTTCACAAAACACTAGGACATGAACACAGTTCAGCAAAGCTCTTTACCACTTTATAACAAGGATCGCTTTTCCTGCAGTTTACAATAACATGTTCCTCATGTCCGTCTGAGACCTTAACAGAACAGCCTTTACCATCCGTCATTTCTACCAACATTCTGTTCACAATCCTCAGGTATACTCTCCAAGAAGATTGAGGCTTTCTCTATAGCTTTCCTGTTCTCCTTCTGAGCTCTCACCAGAATTGCTTTTAATGGTTCGTTCATGGCAATGTAGGTTTTTTCTACTATGCACCTTAGAATTCTCCCAGTCTCTTTCTGTTACCCAGTTCCAAAGTTGCTTCCGCATTTTTAGATATTTGTTACAGAGGCACTGCACTCTCAGTACCAATTTTCTGTCTTAGTCTGTTCGGGTTGCTATAACAAAATACAACAGACTCTGTAGTTTGCAAACAATAGAAATCTATTTCACCCAGTTCTGGAGGCTGGAAGTCTGATACCAGGATTCCAGCAAGATCAGGTTAGGGCCCTCTTCTGAGTTGTAGACTTCCTGTATTTTCACCTGGCAGAAGGGGCTAGGAGCTCTGTGCGATCTCTATTATAAAAGCCCTAATCCCATTCATGAGCGGTCCACCCTCAGGATTTAATCACCATTACATTGGGCACTAGGATTCCAACATGTGAATTTTGGGGGGACACAAACATTCAGATCAGAGTGGTCCTCTTGAGAAACTATTAAATCTTTCTAAAAATTATTATTATTAAAACTTTGTCTTTTTAGAGCAGCTTAGGGTTCACAGAAAAATTGGGTGGAGGATACAAATTTCTTGTATAGTCCCTGCCCCCACACATGTATAGCCTTCCCCATTATTAACATCGCCCACCAGAATGGTACATGTTACAAATTGTTGACCCTACATAGACACATCATTGTCACTCCAAGTTCATAGTTTCACTCTTGGTGTTGTACATTCCATGGGCTTGGACAATGTCTAATGATATGTATCCATCATTATAGTATCATACAGAGCATTTCCACAGCCCTAAAAACCTTCTGTGCTCTTTTTTATTCATCCCTCCCCCACCCCAATCCCTGGCAACCACTGATCTCTTTATTGTCTCCATAGTTTTACAGAATGTTATATAGTTGGAATCATACTTTATGTAGCCTTTTCAGATTGGTTTCTTTCACTTAATAATATGTATTTAAGTTTCCTCCATGCCTTTTCATAGCTTAATAGCTTATTTCCTTTTAGCCCTAAATAATATTTCATTGTCTGGATATACCACAGTTTATCCAGTCATCTACTGAAGGCCATCTTGGTGGCTTCCAAGTTTTGGCAATTATGAATAAAACTGCTATAAATATCTGTGTGCAAGTTTTTTTTTAAGATTTTTTAAAAATTAATTAATTATTTATTTTTGGCTGCGTTGGGTCTCCGTTGCTGCACACGGGCTTTCTCTAGTTGAGGCAAGTGGGGACTACTCTTTGTTGTGGTGCGTGGGCTTCTCATTGCGGTGGCTTCTCTTGCTGTGGAGCACGGGCTCTAGGCACATGGGCTTCAGTAGTTGTGGCACATGGGCTCAGTAGTTGTGGCTTGCGGGCTCTAGAGCACAGGCTCAGTAGTTGTGGCACATGGGCTTAGTTGCTCTGTGGCATGTGGGATATTACTGGACCAGGGGTCGAACCCTTGTCCCCTGCATTGGCAGGCAGATTCTTAACCACTGCACCACCAGGGATGTCCCTGTATGCAAGTTTTTATGTGAACATAAGTTTTCAACTCCTTTGGGTAAATACCAAGGAGCACACTTGCTGGATAGTATGGTAAGAGTATGTTTAATTTTATAAGAAACCATAAAAATGTCTTCCAAAGTGGCTATACCATTTTGCATTCCCATGAGCAATGAATGAGAGTTCCCATTGCTCCACATTCTTGCTAGCATTTCGTGTTGTCAATGTTCTGGATTTTGGCCATTCTAATAGGTATGTCAGTCTTTTTTTTTTTACTAGCAAAATTTTACAGAGCAGCAATCTGTGAATTTTCCTGTTTTTCCTGACAATCTCAAAAATTTTCAAAATTGAGGCTAAGGCTGCACAAGTGCAAAAGTTCCCCTGAAAACACAATGTAGTTGCATTGCAGAGGTGATGATTGTTAGCATATTGTCAGTAGTGAAAGAATGTGGTGTTGGCATGTGCATGCCAGTTAGTTTTTTGGATAAGGAATATCCTAGACAGGAGACACAATGCTTGTCCAACTGCTTGACATAATGCTGCAGTCTGTAACAATGACTCAATAAAATGCTTTGAGACAACAATACTTGCTTATTAAACATTTGAAATATCTTCACAAAAATTAAAGGTGACATGATGTCCAGTGAATGCACTTGGGAAGTATCTATTTACATATCCAAATATTTGAAACCTCTTCCAGAATCTAGATCCCTGCAGTAAACCTCCTTTTAAAAAATGCTGCCATGTGGACAGGAAGTTAAATTGCCATATATGGTGATAATGGAATGTTTTACATTTTTATTATCCAATAGAAATATAAAGTAAGACACATATGTAATTTAAAAATTTCTTAAATAGATAAAAGAAGCTAAAAAGAAATCTTCCATTAAATAAAAGAAAGATAAAAAAAAAAATCTTCCATAGGGAATTCCCTGGCGGTCCAGTGTTTAGGACTTAGCACTTTCACTGCTGGGCCCGGGTTCAATCCCTGGTCAAGGAACTAAGATCCCACAAGCCGCACGGCACAGCCAAAATAAATAAATAAATAAAAGAATGCTAAAAATTTCTAACAACATTAATAAACTGTAAAAGAAACAGGTGACATTAATTTTAATGTTATATTTTATTTAATGCAACATATCCAAAATATTATCATTTCATTGTTGAGTCAGTATGAACAATTACTGAGATTTTTATACTTTTTGTACTAGGTTTTCAAATAATATTATTGAATGGAGTGTGTATTTTATACTTATGCTACATGTCAATTTGGACTAGCCACATTTCAAGCACTCTTGGACAACACAGTCGTATTATTTCCCAACCCTCTGTCATTTTCTGAACCATTTGAAGGTAAGAAAATCAGTGTGTCATTGAAATAATGTCCAAATGCCCTGAGCTGGTACACACCATCCATCATTACTATCATCTTTTCGGGAGTCAGTCCATTAAAAGTAATAGCCATATCTGAACAGCAGGCTTCTACTACTTGCTGAGGGTTACTAGACATTGTCTCTTGAATAAGACATGCAGTAGTTTTGTATTTATAAATAGAGTTCGTCCTTTGGAATCCTCTGCATTTTCTGCAAGAACTCCTGCATATTTCAGGCAGACTGCCAGTTGCATATCTTCAGATAACTTCCAAATCACACTTTGATCTGCATACTTTTCAGACTTATTCAGAAGTCTGTTAAGTCTTTTCATAGCTCTATACTTAAAACAATTCCTTCTCCCATAGTCACGTATTCAGGGTCACCAGATGTTATAGTGTGGCCCAGATAAAAAGGTTGTGATGCATCCCTAGTAAACAGAAGATACTTTGTTTTCAATGACAGTAAATGTAGTGGGATGTGCAAGAAAGAACCAGTTGTAGTTGTTGCCGTGCTTCCCAAAGACATATTTGTACCTCTTCCTCATCTGTGTCCACATGTCATTTTTTATCTTAAACAAACCATCATTTTCAGTACTCTAGTGCTCTGTTTTGTCACAGGGTTTGGTCTAAGTCTCTTTCAGTACAGCCCAATAATACTCATCATTGGGTTCTACAAGGATGGTAGAGTAAATACAGATACTTTTACTCAGCTCCATGCATTCCACTCCTGAAATGTTTAAGAAATCTTTTGTGTTAGGTGGGCGAAGGTGATGGTGCTCATGGTCTTGAGTTTTGCCTGTGTCGAATGGTAATTCGCCCAAACATAGTTATCAAAACACAGCAAATTCTCCCAACCAGTGTACCCTTAAAAAATGATACAGTACACTCATAACAGAAACCATCTTTCAGACGTTGAGAACAGCACACACCTCAGTTGGGGTCCCTGTCACCCAGGCGGTCCAGAGCGGGCAGCTCCCTGCTGGGCTGTTGTAGCTGCAGGAGGCTGCTTCTCTGTGGTTTTTGAGAAGGGGGCGGGTCTGGCATGTCGGCTATGGGGGTGGTACCCAGGGTGCTGTGAGTTTGAGATGCTCTGGAAGTTAAGGGCGTCTGGGAATATCAGCCAACAGTAAAATTGATAATGAACACAGATTGAGCCACAGACGGCTCTAAGTGTTGACCAGACTTCAATACTCAGTAAAAAATAATTCAAAATTTAGTTTTACATCCTGGTTGTGTATGATGTTAACTTGCATTGGGTCCTTTTTAAGACATTTGTTTATTTTACTTATAATATTCATTTTACTATTTTACCTTAACTCTCCAAACTTATTTTTATTCCCACCCTCTAAAATCTCCAAACTTTCTCTTCTTCACAGGAACTTTTAAAATATAGCCAGATATTTTTCCATTCTCTGTGCTGTATGCTTTTGTGGACGTGTGTGTTTAATTGGAGTATCTTCTATACTCTTTCCATCAGGATCTGTAAGAATTAAAACTCCTCAGTTGTGACTTAAACATACCACCTATGGAGCTTATGAGAATACACCACTTTCTGATATCACTGGGACTTTTTTTTTCTATATTAAGCCTGTGTCAATGTATCTTTTGTTTTTCTTTCTTCTTTTTAAGAATTCTTATTATTTATTTTTTATTGAAGTATAGTTGATTTACAATGTTGTGTTACTTTCAGGTGTACAGCAAAGTGATTCCATATATATACATATATATATATATATATATATATATATTCTTTTTCAGATTCTTTTCCCATATAGGTTATTACAAAATATCGAGTATAGTTCCCTGTGCTATACAGTAGGTCCTTGTTGTTTATTTTATATATAGTAATGTGTATATGTTACTCCCAATTTCCTAATTTATCCCTCCACTGCTCATTGGAAAATTTTTTTTTAACATCTTTATTGGAGTATAATTGCTTTACAATGGTGTGTTAGTTTCTGCTTTATAACAAAGTGAATCAGCTATACATATATATATATCCCCATATCTCTTCCCTCTTGCGTCTCCCTTCCTCCCACCCTCCCTATCCCACCCCTCTAGGTGGTCACAAAGCACCGAGCTGATCTCCCTGTGCTATGCTGCTGCTTCCCACTAGCTATCGGTTTTACATTTGGTAGTGTATATATGTCCATGCCACTCTCTCACTTTGTCCCAGCTTACCCTTCCCCCTCCCCGTGTCCTCAAGTCCATTCTCTAGTAGGTCTGCGTCTTTATTCCCATCCTGCCCCTAGGTTCATCATGACCATTTTTTTTTTTTAGATTCCATATATATGTGTTAGCATACGGTATTTGTTTTTCTCTTTCTGACTTACTTCACTCTGTATGACAGACTCTAGGTCTATCCCTCTCACTACAGATAACTCAATTTTGTTTCTCTTTATGGCTGAGTAATATTCCATTGTATATATGTGCCACATCTTCTTTATCCATTCAACTGTTGATGGACACTTAGGTTGCTTCCATGTCCTGGCTATTGTAAATAGAGCTGCAATGAACATTGTGGTACATGACTCTTCTTGAATTATGGTTTTCTTAGGGTATATGCCCAGTAGTGGGATTGTTGGGTCGTATGGTAGTTGTATTTTTAGTTTTTTAAGGAACCTCCATACTGTTCTCCATAGTGGCTGTATCAATTTACATTCCCACCAACAGTGCAAGAGGGTTCCCTTTTTTCCACACCCTCTCCAGCATTTATTGTTTGTAGATTTTTTGATGATGGCCATTGTGACTGGTGTGAGATGATATCTCATTGTAGTTTTGATTTGCATTTCTCTAATGATTAGTGATGTTGAGCATTCTTTCATGTGTTTGTTGGCAATCTGTATATCTTCTTTGGAGAAATGTCTATTTTTGATCAACAAATGAAATATGACATTTGAGGTCTTACTATTCTCTTAGATTTAATTTCTTGTTCTTAATATGTGTTAACCAGTGATTTCTAACATATAGTCCAGTGAAGAAAATTCTAGTGATGAATACTCACGTGGTATATATTACATTGTATTAAAAGTATCAAACCTTTGGTATTTTGTTTGATCCATTTTTAAATATGCCCTGAAAGAGCTTTTAATGTGCTAAATTGTATGCAATTCATCTTCACTGAAGTACTTTAAATATTCTTAAAGAATTACAAAAGGGAAATATGAATTTTTCTATTTTTTATATCTTTTCTCACTTTTCAGATGCAGCAGCTTGAGAGACAAGTTATTGATGCTGAACGTCAAGCAGAAAAAGCTTTTCAACAGGTAGGGTATAGTTTTAGTTAAAAAATTGTTTTCTGCCTCTACCAATATAAACATTGTTTTGCCCAAAACAATCCTGAAAATAGTCTTCAGCTGTCCTCCTCATTTTATCATTTTTACTGTTCATGAGCTGGTTCCATAGAGAAAATGGAGAATCTAACTTTGTTTTGCCCCTTAATAAATTTTCAAAAGGACAAAAATGCTTCTATTCGGAAGTTTTATCTTACTTATGAAAAAAATCAAATATGACTTTTATGGTTATGGTTATGCCTAACCATAATGACATTTTATGTATAAATATGTTCATGGCAGCTTTATTTGTAGTAATAAAGAGTTGGAAATAATATGAATGCCATTTTATAGGAGAATGAATTAGAGAACTGTATCTATTCCATGAAATATTAAACAACCATTAAAAATAACTATTACAAAGAATTTATGCAAATACAGAAAAATGCTTAGAGTTATATTAGGAAAAATATATACAGATTTTTATATTTAACATGTTAATAGATATGGGAGGAAAAAGTCAAACCTAAGAGTTTAAAAAAAAAGCTGTTAGGAAACATCCTGAAATTTGTGTTTGTGGAATTATGGATGATTGGTTTTTTTCTTCTGTATCTTCATACTTTCTAGTTTTTGATTTTGGTACTACTTTTACTTTAAAAAAATAATCTTTTGATAAATTACTTAACCCTTTCTGGGCCTTGCCAACAGTAAAATGAGCTGTTTGGATGAGCCCACCAGCCTTAAAGTTTGTCTAAGGAGCCTAAATTGATAATTTCACATTTTATGAAAAGATCTCTGTCAGATTCAGTCAAGAATTTCAGAAGTCTTACATACAAAATTATTTCTTCCAAGAAGTGTATATTCAATTTCTTATACTTGCTCTAAGTTTGTCATGTTTCTTCCTTCAGTTTGAGTACTACCAAATCTTGTTTTCACCTAAAAGATTTAATTTTACACAGTAGATTGTTTTAGTGGCTTGACTAAATTAACCCAATTTAACCTAATCCTTAATTTTCTTAAATTAATTATACTTGAAGATAAAATCTTAAAACTTTGTTATGCAAAATTTCAACCACTGCAAGAGTAGAGAACATAGTATAATGAAGCCCCGTCATCACCTTCAGCAGTTAGTTGATGCACAGCTAGTATATACCTCCACCCACTTCTTCCCTACCCCCACACTAGGTTATTTTGAAACAAGTCCCAGATATTATATCATTCCACCCAAGAGTATTTCAGCAACTCATCTAAAAATGAAGACTTAAAAATCATAGCTACAGTACCATCACCCCACTGAAAAATTACCAATAATTTTTTAAAACCTCAAATGTAGATTTTGATACAAGTACTAGTAGTAATGGTAAGGATGTATGATTTGCTTGTTTTTTTGTATTTTATATTCTTTAGTTGATGGGACCAAATAGTAATTACTCTACATATATCTATAAAAAGCCAATAATTGGGCTTCCCTGGTGGCGCAGTGGTTGAGAGTCTGCCTGCTAGCGCGGGGGACACGGGTTCGAGCCCTGGTCTGGGAGGATCCCACATGCCGCGGAGCAATTAGGCCCGTGAGCCACAACTACTGAGCCTGCACGTCTGGAGTCTGTGCTGCGCAACAAGAGAGGCCACGATAGTGAGAGGCCCGCGCACCGCGATGAAGAGTGGCCCCTGCTTGCTGCAACTAGAGAAAGCCCTAGCACAGAAACGAAGACCCAACATAACAATCAATCAATCAATCAATAAATCTTAAAAAAAAAACAAAAAGCCAATAATTAACAGTAAAGTCGTTAAAGGTCACTTACATTCTAAAATAAAGACTCTTGTGTTTATATCACTCTCTGTCACTCTATACCAAATGTCTTTTTCTGTGGTGGGCCATATATGGGCATCCCTGTTCAGCCTTCAGCCTTGCAGCATACGTTTGTCATTTTGTCGACCTCTCTGACTTTCATGTCTCCTTCCCTGTCTTTCCCTTTCTGACTTTGGCCTTTCCTGGTGACATCTCTCTTTATCTCTGTACCCATGGCTGTCTCCATACGTCTCTCTGTCTATTCTTTCCTAGCTTTCTTTTCCCTTCCCTTCCCTTTTTCTCCTTTAACTGCTCGTATTATAGGAAAAAAAAAGAAGGAAATTAAAGATGGTTTTGTTTTGCCTTTTCTTAAGTTAAAAGTCTAAATTCATATATGCAGCAAATTTATTTAGCTCTGAAAATTAAACTAAATGAAGAATTTTTTTATTTGTGATTTTCATTTTTTTTACCCCTTTGGTTCACTGGATCTTGAAAGAAAAAAGGAATCCCCATTCTCAATTCAAGGGAAGCAAACCATGGCAGTTTGTAGCCATCAGGGCCCAACCACTGATCTTAATAAGTTAACAGGAAGAATATCTTATTTGAAGTTGTCCTTTGAGGATATCAAATGTAAAGTTATTTAATTCTATGTGCCACATTTTTAAGCAAAATTGTACAGTGATTGGTTATTTTAGATATACTGCCTTAAATCAACACCCCCCCAAAAAGAGTGAGAATTGAAGATCTCCCAGAGTTTCTTTATAATCTGTAGATATTTCTTTTTGTCATAACACTTAAAATTTATACAGTACCTATTTTTGTTATGCTTCAGAAGAATTTTTTCTTAAATATTTCATAATGAATCTAAAAGTTAACAGGAAATATAAACAGAGAGCAGATGAATTCTAATGCACTGACTATATTACTTTTTTTTTTTTTTTTTGCCTTTGCAAGACTAAGTAAATATTATTAACTTAGAGTAACTGAATCCTTCACTGTCTTTAACAGTTTCCATGGGACTATGGCCTATCTGCTGTTCATGTTGCTTAAATTCATAATTTATCCTTTGTCAAGCCATATCCTAAGACTTAAACTGTATTTATACTAACCTAGAAAGAATGTTTCACCACTAAAAGCAATAGTCAGCTGAAACAGCTCAACTCTACACTTTAGCTTTGTACATTTTTCTCCTTGTTTATTAATGTGTGGACATCACTTGCATAATCACTAAATAAGTTGCTGATAGAAAAAAGAATTAAACATTCTTCCAGAGAAATCTTGGCAGTCTTTTTACTTAATGCTGTAGTACATCTTTATCGTTATTGTTCACAAATTTTGAAAGCAGTATGTGCAGATCAACCCAGTACTACTTATGAGAACTCTTGTGAGGCAGAAAAGCAGCAAATAGCACATTTGGGAGACACTGATAAACAGGATTCCTTCTCAAGTATCTGACTAGTTAGGTATATAATACAATCTAATACACTAATTTATGCTAACCAAAGAGGGGTAGATAATTTCCCCTGTAGAAGTTTGTCTTTTCAATTCTGTCCTTCTGGACTCAGTCCCTTGCGTGTATTTGATTCAGGCTTGGTAGGAGTTGGATTTAAATTTCCTTCTGACCATTCTAATATGTGGGCTCATCTGCCTTTTATAAAGCTGGTTCTTAGTATCCAAGTTATTTTTGGTTCTTAATAAATGATAACTACTCAGTCATCCTAACATCCAAGACCGTGTAATGATTTGCTTCATTACGTGGAAACCTACCTTATCCAGTGATGTTCTCTTTCACCTTCAATGAGAATGGGCCTGGCCTTACTGCATAAATTTTGGAGCATTATGCCGAAATAACTGTGTTTAAAATATGATTAGAATGATTAATTAATTTGCAATAAATTTTAATTAACTGGAAAATGGTCTGGGATTCAAAATACTCTTAACAATTTCGTCATTGTATTTTGGAATGATTAAGTATCTTTGTCATGTCATTGTGATACTTATACAGGAATAGAGACTTACACCCCCCCACTCAAAAATATAGTCACATCTTGATTACCTGTAGTGGGGGAGGGAGGGATGAAGTTAGAAATGGGAAGAAGGAAATATTGATATGGATAGTTACAATGGGGAAAATATTTGCAGTTTCTGCTTTCTCCAGGATAGACAAGAAAATGGAAAATAGCATTGGGAGTTGTGTCAGGGTCCCCAAGACTACCCTCAGGTTTGATGATTCACCAGAAAGACTCATAAAATCCTGAAAAGCTGTTATACTCATGGTTATGGTTTATTACAGTGAAAGCATACAGATTAACATCAGCAAAGGAAAAATGCACATAGGGCAGAGTTCAGGAGACACCAGGTACGAGCTTCCAGTTGTCCTCTCACAGTGGAATTGCACAGGAATGCACTTGATTCTCCCATCAGTGATGTGGGACAACACATATCAAGTATTGCCAACCAGGGTTGTTCATCCGAGCCTAGGTGTCCAGGATTTTTACTGGTGGGTGGGGTGGGGAGGGGTCAGTCTTGTAAGCACGAAATGCATGCATAACCCACCTTAGCTACTCAACTTCCAACCTCTCCAGAGGTCAAACTTGATACAGTGTGGCCCATGACCCAGATAAGTAAACAAAAAAGGTATTCAGTATAAGTCACACTGTTAGCATAAACTATCTGGTGTGGCCCAGTATACCAGCTATATAAAGACAGTCTTATCAGGCAGAATATTCCAGGGGCTCAGAGGTTATTTCCCAGGAGACAGTCAAAGGCCAGTTCTTTCTTTGGAATGTACAGGGTTTGAACACCCCAAGTCTGCTGAATTAACCCTTCACTGCACAAAAGCTCATAATCAACAAGACTTTCGGGAAATAGCTGAGGAATGTGCTGAGGAGGTAGGTAGATGCAACCAGAGGCTCTCCTGGAAGTAAAGGAGAAAGGTAGCCTGAAAGTACAAAACATTCCTCACTGGAGGATATCCACATATTGGTAATTGCAGGAGTTTATTCAACAACTAATTTTAATTCATAGGTGTGTGTTACTGGCCAGTCTCCGAGTAGTTAAAATTGTATAATTCAAGTTAAATAAATGGTAAAAGATCTGACCTATTTTCTGTGTACTTGTGGTAAGATGTTTTTAAAGGCTGATTAGTTTTTCTGTAGGCCTCTTAACTTTTCTGCAGATTTCTTATTCATACTAATTGCCAAGGAAGGCTGGTGAATCCTGTGGAACTTGGTCCTAACAGGGCCAGCTGGAAGAAGGTTGCCTGTAACTGCTTTGTGATCTCTCTCCTGCAGAGATGTTGCCACTTTTGTCAATATTTTTCTTGCCCAGGAAAGTTGTTTATCTAAAAGTAATAGTCGAATGAAACAGTTGCACAAGGCAAAGGTGCAGCCAAGGAGCTCTGACTCTAGCATTCATTCGTAAAATGAGAACACCTTTCAAGTTGAATGTGTTTTTCAGGGAAGAAGAAGGTCCTGGAAGAATAGTTTTCCAGGACCATAGGCCTTTTCTAAGCAATAATAGGACAATTTTATGTGGTAGCCCAATGTCCATAGGGTGGCTTGCTCCAATTTAATAAAAGGAGACTGTAAATGTAGGTCCGGTAATATTTATTTTTATTAATTTTGTCTTTCTGGAGTATTATGATCTATTACTCCCTCCTTGGTGGAGGACTACCATTTTCCACTTGGTCTCTGCTCTTCTTTCCCTGCTTCCACAGCTACAGAATACCCTGCGTGGAACTGGCTGTACCATTTTAAGACTGACCTTTGGTATTTACTGTCCAGCTCTCTGTCCTGCTCTGGCTTTTTTCATGACAGCATCTCTGATATAGGCCTTTGTCCTTGACCTCTTGGTCTGAAGTTCCTGCAGAAAGCCTGCCATATTATGTTAAAAAATCTAAATCTTAAAATGACTTAAAATTATCATTTGGATAGTAGAATATATTTTTTCTCCTATTTTTTGGATCTACTTTTATTTTCATAGCTTCCAGCCTTGTGGGTGGTATTTAAATAGGACAGTTTTGGCATTTGAGTTGAATTTACATTTATACAGTGAACCCAGAGATGAACTTTGTATTCATGGTTAAAAAAACAAAACAAAACTAACCTTAACACCCTCCTTCTAGGAACCCTCATTAATCAAGTATTTTTGAGCTTTAAGTAAGTTCATTGTGATTTTTCAGAGATGTTTTATAAGATTTTTCATCTTAACTATCATCTTTAATTTCTCAAATGCCTTTACATATTTTTCTTCTTTGCCCCCTATAATCTAAAAGATTACTAAAATTACATTCTTACCTATTTGGAGTATATAGAATAAAAGTTTTAATATTGTATACAGTGCCCAGTACTTTATTTTCTTTCTTACTAACATTAACATCACACATATCTCTTCAAAGATTTCATATGCCCAAATGTGTTTCGCAGAAGATCCAAGCAGAGCCAGTAT
Source organism: Eschrichtius robustus (assembly GCF_028021215.1). Taxonomy (NCBI): domain Eukaryota; kingdom Metazoa; phylum Chordata; class Mammalia; order Artiodactyla; family Eschrichtiidae; genus Eschrichtius; species Eschrichtius robustus. Next base: position 36,189,191 of record NC_090838.1, read on the forward strand.
ATCTTAGATATTAAAATTGAGGCACCACAACCCCTAGCCGTACAGCGATCTATTTTATCTTGCTTTATTTTTCCCGTTACCCTTGTTGCCATCTGTAACAAACTGTATGATTTTTAGTCATTATTATCTTTGTGATCTCTCTTACCCACTAGAATGTAATTTCTATGCAGGTAGAGATTTGGGGGTCTGCTTTATTCACTGATGTCTTCCCAGGACCTTGTATAGACCTGGCACTTGGCAGGTGTTCATTGAATATTTGTTAAAGTATTGAATCAATAAACCCTCACGGAATGTACTCTCCTACCTATAGCTTGACTGTCATACTTTTTTACTCTCTATGATTTCATCATTGGGGTTTTTAGGTTCTTTTTTGGTTTGTTTTTAATATTTATTTATTTATTTGGCTGCAGGTCTTAGTTGTGGCACGTGGGATCTTCCCTGCGGCGCGTGGGTTCTTCATTGTGGAGCGCGGGCTTCTCTCTAGTTGTGGCGTGTGGGCTCCAGAGCACATGGGCTCAGTAGTTGCAGTGCGTGGCCTCTCTATTTGTGGCACATGGGCTCCAGAGCGTGCGGGCTCAGTAGTTGCAGCGCGCAGACTCAGTTGCCCCACAGCATGTGGGATCTTAGTTCCCCGACCAGGGATTGAACCAGCATCCCCTGCTTTGGAAGGCAGATTCTTAACCACTGCACCACCAGGGAAGTCCCTTTAAGGTTCTTTTGTTTTACTTTTGCTTTCTGTTGTATATGTGTACCTTTTTCATCTAAGTTCAGTTTTTTTTCCCAAGATGTGTTATTATACTAGGTCATCCAGACTGAGTCATATCTTACCACTCAACGTCTTTACTTGATATTCTTACTTTTTTTTTAAATATGAAAAAATGAGAGCTGGAAGCTTTCTAATTCTATGCTCACATGAAATACTTTGCATATTATCATTGATCTAGTTAACATGTACGTTTCTTTACATGATAGCAATGTTCTGAGAATCTTTCATGTACCCTCATGCACCTCAGGGGTAACATCACTTAGCAAAATAGTCTTCAGACTTTATAATTGTTAAAACTTGCTGTTCAGTGTTTTCCTTTTATGATGATATCTTTTAGGAATTTAATGTTAAAGTAAAATTCTGAATTTAATACTATGATAAATTAAGTACATGCATAGTTTTAATATTTTATCCTCTGAATTTAGGTACAAGTTATGGAAGAAAAATTAAAAGCAGCTAATATTCAAACCAGTGAATCAGAGACGAGGTTGTATAAAAAGTGTCAAGATCTGGAAACCCTAATACAGGAAAAAGATGACATCATTCAAAACTTGGAACTGCAACTTGAGGAGCAGGTTAGGAAGAATTTGATCATCAAAGAGTCCTAAATATGTGCATTCATTTATGCATAATCGCAAAGATTAAGAAGAGAGTCAAAATTTCTAAATTTTGATCAGAAATCTTACTTGGTGACCCCCTAGGATTACATCACATTACTGGTGAAAGGTGCAAGTTAAATACATTCACTTTAAATCCGGGGTGATTCCAAGGCAGTATCTACCACTTTTTGGATGTGACAATACTCCTTAAGTTGGAAACACTTGATTATCAGCAGGTATTTATGTCTGTAAAATGTTTCCAATAAATTTTTGCTTTAGATTGTTAGGGTGTTGGAAATGTTTATGGAAGGTTAAATTTTAAACATGTGTTTGATTTGACTCTAATCCTTCTGCTTAGAAATGTGTATACTGCTTTTAAACCACTTCATTTTAGATCAAATATAGTATTTAGTTTATTTTTAAAAAATTTTTAGGAAAAAAATTGCATTAGGGTTATTTACTTAAAAGGTCATTTAGTGTCATTTAAATATGACCACTATAGAACTGTTAAATGTTTAATCATTTTTTTCATTTCTCTGGCGTCAGTGTTCCTTTAGGTCAGTGGCTTTCAGCCTCCACCCACTAGGATTTATATAATAGTCACACTCTCAGTAGTTTTGTGACCATAACCAGATTTAAAGGTTGATGGATGTGAGCTAGAGTTTCTCAATCTCTATTTTTTCTGGACCTTCTAAAACTAGCACTTGAGGGGAAAATAAGCCATTCTCCAGAGGAGATTCTGATTCTCCTCTCCCCAACCTGGTTGACCTCTATTCCACTGTTCTAAACCTAGACTATTTCCAGAAATGGTTTATTTTGTTGATAAATTCAGTGGATTGATTTTGGTATATGATCTTTCAGAGAAAGGGAATAGCAGATGTTAAAGCTAGAAATATTTATGTACGCTTTTATTATTGTTCTGCTGGACAGCCATTCTTATTTTTTCCTATGTTTGGTAATTTAAAGGCAGACGTCTTAACTTGGAAACAGGTTTTAAGTGGACTTGCCTTTTATATCTATGACTGTAACGTTTCCAGACCAGTGAGCTTCTGTTTGAACTAAACAAACTGCTAATGTTATTTCAGAAACAAATAAGGATTCAAGAAGCTAAAATAATAGAAGAGAAAGCAGCTAAGATCAAAGAATGGGTAACAGTTAAGTTGAATGAGGTATTTATTGCCGTATTTATCTTTTCTTTACCTTTTACTTCTTTTGAATAGATAAGTCATCAGAATATCTGAATGAAACAAAATTCTGATCAGTTGGTGGTGCTGCTGGCTTTTGGCAAACGTGAGATAGGTAGCTTTCACTTTAATGACTAATGTAATTTTAAAATTAAAAATATTGATAGACCCATGGTAATCAGTGTTAAGTAGCCTCATTCTAATTAGTTGACTAGTTCTAATTAGTTAACTTTAAATAATTAGAGAATATATGTGCATATCTCATAAAATTAATATATTCAGTATCTGAGAAGTACACATTATTTAGTTTATATGGCAGATTAAATGCCAAAGTAATTTGGTTTAAAATAACTTTACAGTGGAAAAGGCATAGGGGTGAAAAACATTGAAAACTTTTAGCTCTGGAAACAAATATTAAAGCCATAATTATCTAGGCTGATAAATTCATCTGATATTTACTTATTTCTTTTGTATTTTGCTTGTGTTTAATTAGATATTAACATTTTCTAAATGTTGTAATTTACTAGTACGTTTTAGAAATGTTTTCCCTAAATAAAAGAAAACCATTATGTTCTTTTAGCTGGAATTGGAGAATCAGAATCTTCGTTTGATCAACCAAAACCAAACCGAAGAGATAAGAACAATACAGTCAAAATTACAAGGTATGTGCACTTTGACTAAGACAGCCTAGTTGGATTTATTTGCTAGAATTTTACTATTGAGCGCTTGAAATATGAATTGCACAACTAAGGAACTGAATTTTACATTTTACCTGATTTGAATTCATTTAAATTTAAATAGCCACATGTCCATATTAGCACAGCTAGACAGTAGTAAATAACCCAAAGTGGGTAATTTGAACGTTTAATTTCAGGTATGTTCACTTTAAAAAAAATCAGTCGTTATTTTCTATTTTCATTTTGTAGCATTGTGCTCAATGGTGATTGAAATTCTTACAACCTGAATATTTTGAGCAGAATTTTATAATGGGAATAAACTCTTTGCATTTTCTAATGCTTAGGGCTATTTTCTTTCTTTTTAACTTTAAAGCCAAAGGATGGGTGGTAGAGTTAATGATAGAGATTCACTTAATATGCTATTCGCATGATAGCCACTCAAGTGCACATTGAGCTGAAGAGGAGGTAAGTCAGCAGGGTGTATGGATAGCCTGTGCTTATTAGACCCATGGCCTAATATAGTGCTTTTTAAACTCTTATTTAGCAGCAGAACCCTTTTTAAACAATTTTTTTTTCCTATAGAATCTCAAGAGATAAAATAGGTAAAAAACCTGTACTGGGTGATGGGTCCAGAGTTCTGCAGACTTGGTCTCTCCCATGACTCTTCTTTCATTTCTTGCATCCTCTGCAACATTTCCATAAAGCCGTGGGGTTTCGTAGAATGCATTGGAAAAATACTGACGTGGTAGAAAGAACCTGGACTTTGGAGTCAACTTTAATGCCCTACAATTTAATAGCTGTGTTTATATCTCCAGTTGTTTTTTTTTTTTTTTACATCAGTAAAATGGTGACTATAATAGTGTCTTACTGGTTTAATGGGGGGTTGTTGATTATAGGACATGTGAAAGCACTTTGTCTACTGCATGTTAGTACCTATTGCTGTCATTTTGTAAAGGGAAAAAACTCCTGTTTTCCCTCTTAATATTTCTGACATGAGATGTGTGGAAGTTTTTCCCACACCAAGCAATTCTCCAATTCTCAACAGACACCGACTGGATGTCCTATAAATATAACTCAATTCTGACTTATCTACTTGGATAGCACCAGACCCCTCACCCCCACAAAACTACCCACCTGCACCTCCGAGCAGGCACTGAACACACACACAAACACACACTTCAGACAGAGTCACAAGTACAGGGTGGCATCCCTGCTTCTGTCCAACAGACTGTAGATCCAAGGTTCCCAAGATCCCTTCCTTGGGTTCAATAATTTGCCAGAGAGGCTCACAGAACTCAGTCAGACAGTTCACTTCCTAGATTTCTGGTTTATTACAAAGGATGTAACTCAGGAACAGCCAGATGGAAGAGATGCATAGGGCAAGATACGGGAGAAGGGGCACAGAGCTTCCAGGCTCTCACTAAGTATACCGCCTTCCCAGCACCTCCACGTGTTCACCAACTTGGAACATCCTGAACCCCATCCTTTTGAGTTTTTATGGAGGTTTCACTATGTAAGCATGCATGATTGGTGAAATAATTGGCCACTGGTGATTAATTCAACCTCCAGCCCCTTTCTTCCTCACCTGAAGTCAGAGGTAGGGGGTGGAGGATGAGGCTGAAATTTCCAACCCTCTCATGATTTGGTTGGTTCCCCTGGCAACCAGGCCCCATCCTGAGGCCATCTAGGGGCTTTCCAGAAATCCCCTCATTAATACATACTCAGATGTGTTTAAAAGGGCTTGTTATGAAAACAAAAGACACTTTTATCACTCTTAGGACATTCCAAGGGTTTTAGAAGCTGTGTGCCAGGAACCATGGATGAAGACCAAAATCTATTTCTTACATCACACATTTCCTCTACCTATATGATGAAAAAAATAGGTGTTCCTATAGTTGATCTGGAATTCCATGTTTATAATTAAAGTTTTAGGTCTTTGTGGTGTTCACCCTCTCTGAAATAGACTGGATGTACTAAGCCCCTTCACCAAATACTGTTTCCCTGATATTCTTAACTTGCAATTCTAGTCTTCACTGGCAGCCTTTTAGTCTTGGAGACTAAGGATTATTGATCCTTGGAACCTAGGCTTTACTGGAGAAGAACAGATACAACATATGTAGATATAATATGGTACTTTAAAAATATATATGTATATATGTGATTATTAAAAATCATGAATTAGTTCTGTGAGCGATGGCAACTTGAAAATATTAAAAGATACATCTGAAGGAATACACTATATAAAGGTATTTTTCTATACTCAATTATCAATTGCTATTTAACTTAACCCTTTGGTGCTCTCCCAGAGTTGAGAATTTAATTTCTTTGGAAACTTTTCTTACTATCACTGGGATCTCCATGCTTTTGATCTTACGAGCAGCAATGTTACAAGTCCTAGAAGATGAATTAAACCCATGATTAGGTGCTCGATTAATGACTCACCTAGCTGTCTAAATTCTCAATCTAGAGACTGCCCCCTCCCCTTTTTCTTCTCTAAGGAAGTGATTAAGGCTCTCCATGTTGTGGTCACCATAGACCAAGCCCCTTCATCTGCTTTCTTATGAGAAGCACACTAAAAACTAAGATAAGCAAAAGTTATTCCAGTGATCATGTGATATTTGCCCCAGTGATCATCTAAATTTTCCTGGGTTGTCTTGGCAACCAAGACCTCAGTCCCTTTTTTCTCACTATTAGTAACAATACCAAACAATCAAATTTTACCAATACTTGATTGGTATTTACCAATAGTTGACATTGCAAGAAGCTATAACTTCCTAGTTGTTTATATCTGGATTTTGGTTTGTTTGAGAACTAACTACTTTTAAAGGGATTAGAAATGTTTCTCTTTGCAGTTAAAAAATAGTGTGTGCATTCAAAATATATAAACAGATTTTAAACATTGGCGTGTGATGCTAGACATTGAGGGGTCATTGTTCCTATACATAAATAAAGATGAACTTCAGGCTTTTTTCTGTTATAAGGAGTGATTTGTCCACGTTTTTATATGCTTTGGTTCTCTGTTTAACAAACCGTTATAAAAAATTCAGATCTTCATTTTGATTAATGATCTTGCAGAAGTTCAAGGAAAGAAGTTGTCCACTGTCTCCACACCAAAGCTCACAGAAGGCCAGCGTCTGAGCACTCTGACCTTTGGGTGCTTTTTATCCCGAGCAAGGAGTCCTCCTCAAGTTGTAAAATCTGAGGAAACAAGCAAGATATCATCTAAAGAACCTGAGTTCACTGAAGGAAAAGACATACAAGGTATTTATGGACTAGAGGAATTTACTTTGACATTTTTTTTAAAAAGGAAAAATCATTTGCTAAGATTAATGCAAAGATAGCTTCATTTTCCTTATTTTTTTCCTAACAACTTGATGTTTTATGAGACTATTTCTAAAGAGCAAAACAGCATTTAACTCTGTGTATCCAGTTATCTTGTGTGTTTTTTGAGACTCTCTGCCAATGATTTATAGGAAAAACTGGTTTACCCTTCTTGATACTTTTTCTTGCAATAGGTAGCAGTAATAGTTAAAATTTAAAAATGTACAGTCATACCTACTTGTTTTAATTGAGTTTTAGAAGTATGAACTTTCTATTCATTATTTATTTAAAATATAAAAAGATTATCTAATATTCAATATGAAATTAAATGTGACACAGCAAACTTATAAAGAAAAAGAACACCAGGTGACAATTTAGTAACTGCTTTGATTTTCCCTTTATTGCCTCAAAGAGGAAAATATTTGCCAGATGTTTAAACTTTGGACCTGTGTGCAGATTTCTACCCTTCTTTTAGTCTTAAAGCCCCTCTAAATTTTGCTTAATTTTGTGGTTGCTGCTTTGCCACCACTAGTGTGACTTTTCCCAAATATTTTAGAAAGACTTGAACTTGTATCTTCTCTGTTTTCAGTTCCTGCTTCCTTCCTCCAAAGGAGAAAAATTATAGCCCTAAGAACTGTCTCTATGCTTGGTTATGAAACTCTGAAAACTACATAATGTTTTTCCATTCAGAAGGCTCCTTTGGTACTTGTTTTCATGCCATTACATGGATTTTTTTTTCTTTTTTGAGAAATCATTTTAGTTTTTTTCCCACTTTCTAATAGTTGAGTACAGCTCAGTACAGCTGAGGTTGCCTGTACTGCCGTTCTTGCTCATTTGCAAATTTAACAAACTGCCCGATACCAAATTGTGGAGTTTATTTGTTCAACCTCTGTATCCTTAATTATGAAGGTCCTATCTATGTTTTCATGTTTTCAAAGTTTCTTTTGTATTCTTCAATCTAAATTTTTAGTTCACTGTTTATAAAGTCAATGGTTCGTTCTATTAATTATGTTATAAACAAAAATAAGCCATATCTAAAGATATTTTTAAAGACTTATTTTTTATTGTAAAGACATATTTTGTAGTTATGATTAAACCAAAAGTAGAGTGAATAAAGCTTTTCTCTGTGTATGTTTTCCTTATGGTTTTGCATATTTCATGTAGTGAAGCTTGGGAACAAAGTATTTTTTTTTAAACTATAGCTTTATATTTATTATGTTTAAATTTACTTATGATAATTTTGAAGTTTAGTAGAAAGAGGGTTGTCATTTTCTTTGCTTCTAAAATATAATTAATGGTGTTCATTTTTTTAATGGCTGCTTTCTTTGATAGTCATTGTTGCCCTATTTTTCATTTTGCTTCTTGTATTATCTCGCCCTAGACTATTGTCAGTTGTTTCTTCTTCATGTTTCTTTGTAAAAAGCAGTTTCATTTTGATATTATTCTATTGAAGTGTAAGGGCTCAGTGTTTTATAGAAAGCTTATAGTTTTCAAACTTGGGTTTAAAAAAGGCATATGACTAAAAAAGGGTAATGTAAATTAACTTGACTCACATGGAAATTCCAGTTTGTACGATGTAATTATATAAAGCTAAACATACAGAAAGATTGTATGATTAAAGGCAACATGCCAATATAATGTATGCTTTTCTAGAAATGGAAATACCAGAAAAGTCTGTCGATAACCAAATTCAAGAAAACAACCGAGGTCAGAGAACATTGCATCAAGTGCCTCGTGTCTCAGAGCAGAATCAGAAAACAAGGACAAGCTTTGTGATGGATGGTGGCATATCCCAGAATTCTGGGGCTCCTGGGAGTGACTGGAGTTCCGATGAGGACGATGGGAGCAAAGGAAGATCCAAGTCCAGGTACACGTCCACCCTTTCCAGCCACACATCAGAGGAGGGGGTCCAGTGTAGCAGAATGGGCAGTGAGACGTATCTGACAGCCTCTGATGACAGCAGTTCTATATTTGAAGAAGAGACTTTTGGCATAAAGAGACCAGAACACAAGAAGCTGTATTCTTGGCAACAGGAGGCACAGTGGAGTCCTCTCGGAAAGGGAAATTCCGAATCAAGTAAAAAGGAGCACGATAGTTCCTCAGACGAACTGAATAAAAAATTTCAGTCTCAGAGACTAGATTATTCATCTTCATCGAGTGAAGCCAACACCCCAAGCCCTATTCTGACCTCAGCTTTGAGTCCAAAGCATCCTAACTCACTCCCTGGAAAAGGCACAGAACTAGTGCCCCCGTCAAACCTGCCACCTCCCAAATTAAGGGTTCCTAATGTTTTCAGCTTAAGTGTAGCTCTAGCCAAAAGACACCTAAGCCAGCCACAGTTAAGTTCCGACAGGATGTTTGGTACAAACAGAAATGCTATAAGCATGATCCGGCCACTGAGACCTCAGGAAACAGATCTTGATCTACTTGATGGCGACAGTACAGAAATTTTAGAGACTATGGACACTAGTTGTGATGATGGATTATTTTCCTACGACTCCCTGGCGTCCCCGTGTTCAGACGACCAGGAAACCCGCGACTCAGCAAAGAAGGCGGCCTGTGGCAAACCTCCAACTCCTCCCCTGCACCGGTTTCCCTCTTGGGTAAATTATGTGTTGTGTGCAACGCACACACGCTCGTTTTTGCTCAGCGCTTATTTTCAGGTTTTACTCTACTTCTTCTCCTTTCTTTTCCAGTCCGGCTTTGTTCTGACAATTCCCAGTTTTTAGAATTCGATTTCCCCTTCTCTTTCCCCCAAACCAGTCGAGAAATAAGAGAAGGGTAAGACAAAGGAAGATCAAAATGTTACCTTTATTACTGATAAAACGGATTTTAGAGAATTGGTGGGCAAAGGAGCCAGTACTGCACCTGGGAAAAAGCTAGATTTATTCACCCAGGCCCAGGTAGCGCTTGACCAGCCACCACAGGCTGCCTCCAGTGAGGCCCAGCTCCTCTAAAGCTTACAGTCTAGAGGAAGAACAAATGGTTATTTCCTGCACACAGCTACTTCTCAGCAGAAAGGAGAGGGGGAAGGTGCCGGGCTTTGCATGTCCAGTTTCTCCTTCTAGGAATCACTGGCTAGAGATCAGGAATGTTCAATTTTTGGAGCTCCCTCCACATGGAAGGAAACACTGGGGTGGGGAAGAAGGGTTCTCCCTAACTGTATAATACTTGTGGGTAAATTCTGGATGAGGACACTTACTGGTCATTAGGTTCTGAACTTAAGTATTTACTTGATTGGCTTTAAGAGAAATTTAATTTTACTCTTCATGAACTTATAAATCTATTGCTTTAACCAAAAGCATCTTCCTGTGTATCTAGAATAGATTGAAATTTCTTCCATTGAAACATTGACCATTAATATAATAATTAACCCATTAATTGTGTGATTCTTCTTAGGAATCTCTAGATTAAAAAAAAATTCTTCCTATATTTGAAACCAAGTGAAATTATCTGTTTTGTAGGTTGAAGTTTTCCTTCACATATTGACATAATTTAACCTTTGGCCTCCAGAGAATCATCTGGGTTGCGGGATTTTTTGGGTTTTGGAGTCATATTCTGTTATTATTTTTTATTTAGTGACCAATGCAATTTTAAGCAAATGAAGGCAACTATGTTTTCCTAGTATAAATTCAGACCTTGAGATGTATCTGCTCTTATTTACTTTTTTTTTTTTATAAATTTATTTATTTATTTTTGGCTGTGTTGGGTCTTCGTTTCTGTGCAAGGGCTTTCTCCAGTTGCGGCGAGCAGGGGCCACTCTTCATCGCGGTGCGCGGGCCTCTCACTGTCGCGGCCTCCCCCGTTGCGGAGCACAGGCTCCAGACGCGCAGGCTCAGTAGTTGTGGCTCACGGGCCTAGCTGCTCCACGGCATGTGGGATCTTCTCGGACCGGGGCACGAACCCGTGTCCCCTGCATTGGCGGGCGGATTCCTAACCACTGCGCCACAAGGGAAGCCATGCTCTTATTTACTTTTAAAAGAACATTTCATTGCAAAGGCCACGTGAAACCGCCTGCAGTTTATTACTAAATTCTGGATAGCGTAAAAAAATGGACATTATGGGCATGTGAATCTCTGGAATTCCAATTATGTTACCCTTTAGGCAGTTAGGAGTTGAAATTTTGCTTCTTTCATTATGTTGAGATTTTCAGAGATTTAGGTTAGACTTTCATGTTCATTTTATTTGGCAAACCATTTTTACTACTTTTTTGCCTTTTTCTCTTCTTGCCTTCTGAAACTATCCAGTCCTGAAAAAGTAGTACCGCTTTGCAAAAGCCTTCTAGCAAACTGGCCAAGTTTGAGGTTTTATTTCTGCTTGTTGGGTATTTTCAAGTTTCAAGTTAAAGAAATACATTCTAGTCATCTCAATTTATGAGAGTTTAAGGATTTTTAAGAGTTTATTTTAAGGCATAGCCCATTCTTACTGAACTGGACTATCATTAAAAAATACAGTAGTCACTCTAGCAGGACAGCATGTAATGATTCAGGAGCACCTCTGATGGTCAACTCCTTAGAAGAACAGGTGATACCCACTGTCCCTGGTCCCGTGGCTCAGCTTGTCCTCTCCTGTCTACAGTGACTGTCTGCTTCTCTCACGACTGCTAACTACTCTCCTTCGCTCTCTCATGGCTTCTAAGTGCCTCACTTAACTGCCTTATTTTTATATGTCTTTTTGTTCTGTCCACTCTGTTGTTTGTCTCTCTCTGTGTATCTCACCATCACACTCTCAAAGAAGCTGTGAGAGTGATTCATTCAGTCAGCCACTCTTCAATCTAAAGTGTCTCAGATGGTTAGAGATCTCCTGCCCATTGCCTCACAGGCCCCTGGCTAGCTCAGTCCCAAAGAGGACTGCCTTAGTTGCCCACTATGCCCTGATCCAGATAACTGTCCGGGTTAGGTGTGTTACAAAGTTCAGGACATGGTGATCTATGCCTTAGGAACAACCTAGAGTCCCTTTTCTCAGAGGGGGCAGGGCCAATAGCCTTCCAGTACCCATTTCAGAAATCTCTCTCAGAGAAGAAGAGAAAGCAAAATAACAACCTACTTTTGGAACAAGATCCTATAAATTCCATTGCAATTCTCAAGTTCACTTATTATTTGACCTCAGGTATTTCTTCTACTTCATTGAAATGTACATTGAGATATGAAGGTGATAGCACTAAATGCTACTTTGTGTGTGCTTTCTGACTTCAAGTTTTGGCTTTCTCTTTTTCTTTAGCCATATTCTAGAATGGTAGAATATTAAAGATAATATTTGTGTCTAGTCAATGATAATAAATGGTTTCTGGCTTCATGTTACAGCCATTCAGAGTTTTCCTTTTCTTTTTTTTTTTTTTGACCGTGTTCTGAAATGGTAGAATGTTAATGGTGGTATTTATGAATAGTCAGTGATTGTGAATAAGCTTTCTCTTACTTTTTTCCTGTCTCTTCAAAATAATTTAAAATACCAAGCAAAAATTTGGGAACAAAGATAAATAATGGAGTGACTAATGGATGGAAGAAAATTCTGCAGTGCTGTTCACAGTGGCATATTTTAGTTGGCACTGGTGACAGTTTTATAATAATTCTGTACTCTGGTGACAATTAAATGAAGCACAAATGAAAAACATGTGTATTGAAAGTAATTGTTTCTTTGCTTCAAATATCCAGCTTAAATCTCTCTTTTACATTAGGAAAGCAGAATTTATGCTGTAGCCAAATCAGGCATTCGAATGTCTGAGGCCTTCAATATGGAGAATGTTAATAAAAGTAAGTGATTTTGCATGCTGCAATGCAGGTGAACCTTGAGGACTTTATGCTAAGTGAAATAAGCAGTCACAAAGGACAAATACTGTAGGAGTCCACTTATATGAGATATCTGACATAGTCAAACTGATAGAAACAGAAAGTAGAGTTGTGGTTACTAGGGGTTAGGGGGAGTAGGGGAAGGGGAGCAGTTGCTTAATGGCTATAGGGTTTCAGATTTTCAAGATAAAGTTTTGGAGATCTGATTCACAACAATGTGAATATACTTAACACTAACTGAACTATGCACTTAAAAATGGTTAAGGTGGTAAATTTTATCTTATGCGTTTTTTACTACAATAAAAAATGTTTAAAAAAATAAGTGATTTTGTATTGCCATTTCATTAGCCAAGAACTTCCTGTCTAAAGTCATTAGAAAAAATACAACTTTGCCAACTTCCAGAAAATGCTTTCTGAGCTTGCTGATTTATATTTTAAAATTGAAATTCATGTTACTCAGTATAGGGGCACGTAGATGTTCAACTCTTATGTAGCAAGTACCTCATGTTTTTACCCGAAAGAGGCTAAAGCTAAGAAACAGTGGAGTTTCAGCTGTTTAAAATTGTAAAACTATTGATCTCTATGTCTTCTTTTTCCAGAGTTTAAAACACATTCCTCCTTTCTTTCTTTTTTCAAAAAATTATTGTAGAAACAATGCATGTTCATTATGAAAAATAAAACCAAACAACAGAGAACTGTCTGGAATAAAAAGAGAAATTTTTCTGTGGTTCCTTCTACTGGCCCTCTCCCTATCCTACCTCTGATCTGTATCTTAGAGGTGACTATTGTTGTTCTGTTCCTTTTCAGCTATCCTCTGTTCTTGCCGCTCAGGAAATATATTCTAACCTTTCAATCTGAGGTTCACCTGATAAAGGTTTAAAAGTGACGATGTTTTAACACGTGTCAGTAATAGGTCTCTGAATAGCCAGAGAATATATTCATAGGGTACTGCTCACTGAATCAGTCAGCAGGTGTTTGTACTCATTTCTGCCCATTGTGAGCTGGATGGAGATGCCAAAGAAATAAAAGCTAAGATCCTTGCTCTCGAAGAGCTTACAGTCTAGTTGGGGAACTAGCACACCTGAGGACATAATGAACCATGTAAGAGAGTGTATAATTAAAACTGCCATAAATGCTATAATTCTTCAGGTAGACTGTGTAATGAATATTGTATGTTCATCCAGTTTCTCTTTAATTGGAAGTTTTGCTAATTCACATTCATAAGAAATAGACATAAGCACTAGTTAGAAGGTTTTTTTTTCTTAATCATTTTGTTTTCTGTTTCAGATTCTGTTGCAGTGCTTTCCTATACCACATCAGGACTTTATACGTCACTGATATACAAGAATATGACAACCCCAGTGTACACAACTTTAAAGGGGGTAACTCATTACTGTTACTGTTAAACATGTGGGGCTCTTCATAATGAATCAAGAAAACTGTTTAGTCAAGCTCCAGATTCCATTCTTGACATTTTACATGGACTGTCCCTTTATAGGGAGTTTTAGAAGTTCACACTAGCATATCATTAAAAGAGAAGAAATGGAAAGATCTAGAGAAGATATTTATTCTTATTGGAGTATTAGAGGTCTGATATGCTCCGTTTTTGTTATGCTACATGTGAGTCTCCACCCCCTCCATAGCTGTTAATTGTTTAAAGAAAATAGTATTAATGATGTAATGAAAACTCCTAATGTAGAAAGATCTTTGTATCACTGCCAGGGTTCCCCTCCTTTGTGTGAAGTACCTAATTAAAATAAGTATCAGAAAAAAAAGTATCGGCAGGTATTAACAGCCTTATGTTCTTAGGAATCTTTTATAATTGACAAATGCCTTGCTAATTGGAATTTGGGATTTAACAACGTGACTTTGATAATGGCAAAATATTTTCTTGTATTCCTTAAAAAATCTTATTCCGTAACTTCTGGTAAAACATTCTATAGCTAAAGAGAGTGGTGACTTTAAGGATGGACACAGGGAGGCTGTTTTGCTTTTCTTTAGAAGGCGACCCAGATAAGCAGCAACCCATTCCTGGATGACTCCTCTGGGTCAGAGGAAGAAGATAGTTCCAGATCCAGCTCCCGGACTTCAGAGTCAGACTCTCGCAGTCGGAGTGGGCCAGGCAGCCCCAGAGCAATGAAACGAGGTAAGGGAAAGTCTCAGGCATACAAGACAACTCCAAATAATTCAGAATATTTAATGGGAATTTTATCTCTATAATAGGACTTAAAAAAAAAAATCTGAGCTGCCTTCCACTCATAGTGAAAAGAGTATTCACCTAGGACTAAGACGCTTATATTTTAGTCCTAATTCTCTTCTAAATTCTCTTTGTGATTCCAGACAAGACAGTGGTCTTTTTTGTTTTGTTTTGTCTTTTGTTTTGTTTTTTAACCTTATCTGTAAAAGAGAGATCACTTCATTATAGGAATAAAGTGAGGTACTTGGCTTAAATGAGGTTTTTCTTTTACAGTTACTGTGTGATTTTGGATAATTTATAGGATGGACTTATTTCAGCTAAATTTGTTGCACTGCTAAATGGCAGAAGAATATACCTAAAAATGTGGTGGTTAATCTGATATTAAGATGGAAACCAACAAAAACTTACTTTGGGCATGTCTACGATTTTTGTAGATTTTGAAGAAATTTTTGGCATACAGGTTACAGAAAGAGCCAGTCACATTAAATGACATCTGTATTTTACAAAAACCTTTAATGCAGCACAATGTGTTGGTCTTCAGACTGTGTTCCATGGAACCCCTAGGTACTCCCAAACCCCTCAGCTTCAACAGGAGCTGTTCAGCTCTCATAGGTTTAATATTTGGGGCTTCCATCAGTCCCTTTGCTATACGACCTTGCCCCCTTGACAGCCAGAATCAGGTTATATCACACTTTTGCTCAAAACACTGCAAGGACCTCTTATAAAGACTGTAGCATGTTATGTGATTCTTTGATGTCTTCGACCTCATCTCCTCCGTTCTTCTCTCTTACTCAGCTCTGGCCATCCAGACCCTTTAGCTGTTCCCCGGCACATGCCATTCATTCCTTTAGTTCAGGACCTTGCACTGATCGTTTGCTCTACCTGGTATTCTTGCCCCAGATGTTCCTTTGCCTCCTCCAGTTGAGACACTGCCTTCTCAAGGAGATCTACCCAGAACACACCATTCAAATGTAGTCCTTTGCCCTTCTCTAACTGCTAGCTCTTTTTATTCCCTTTAGTCTGCTGTACATTTTATTTTTCCATGGCATTTGCTCCCTGTTTTTTGTCTGTCTCCCCCGACTAGAATCTGTGTTCCATGAGGGCAGAAATTTGTTCGTTTTGTTCTCTGCTCTGTCCCTAGCACCCTGGGGCTAGGAGCCTGAGATTTGCACTCCAACATTGCCTCTGCCTCGCTTTTTGACTTTGGACAAATCCTTTAATCTGTGGACCTTAGTCTCCTTAGAGAATGAGGGCATGAACCAGGATGATCTCTGAGGTCCTTTGTAGATCTAAATTTCTGTTACTCTTTGAAAAATAAAGATATTACTATTATCACAGCCATTACTTGTCTTAGTCAAATAAATAAGAAGAATAATATAGTGACATTGTCCTAATGTTTCCCTTAAATGTTAATAAACACTTAAAAAATTGCCACATACTGTAATGAATAATGACTTAAGTCCTTGATTTTATTTAATTTTTTCAAAATCTCCAATTGTAGTGACTCTCCAAATGTGGCTTGCAACTTGCAAGTTGTTTTCTAAAATGGCAAGTGAATTATTGTGAAAAATGCTCCCTTGAATTTTACATTAGAGCTGCTGGCAAATGAAATAGTCTGTTTATATCTTTAAGTCTTATTGCATCTCTTTTATGAAAGATTTTCAAAATCTGTAAACTAGTAGTATTGGACTTGTGTGTGTTTTTTTAATGTGATGTTACTTTAAAAATGATTACATGTAAAGCAATTATACTCCAATAAAGATGTTTAAAAAAAATGATTACAAAAATTAAGTGCAGTAAAGTGTGATTGTACAAATCTTGATAAATTAAGGTTCAACAATTGTTTGCCTACATGTCAATATGTAAATACACATATTTTTAATCCTTAATAAAAGATATTGTTAGGCTACTGCATACATTTTATATATGTAAAAATAGCTGTGCTTATAATCATACCAAAATATTATTTATGTTCCTTTAACTTCCCTGGAGATTTGCATGATGGTCCTTACGCTTAAGTTCTGTTTTCTGCTTTAAAGGAACTTCATGGCCAAAGGTATGGGCTACATCTAGTCTAGGAAGGTTTATGATTTGGGATTAGATGTATTTCTTAGGAAAACTGACAGTCAGCATTTGGACCATGCAATTATTAAATATTGACTTGATTTATTTCTTTATTCATCTAGGTGTGTCTCTCTCTTCTGTGGCTTCTGAAAGTGACTATGCTCTTCCCCCAGATGCCTACTCCACAGACTTAGAGTGCTCACAGCCAGAGCAGAAGCTCCCGAAAACTTGCTCATCTTCCAGTGATAATGGGAAAAATGTAAACACTGAATCAGGTTTTTTTTTTTTTTAAACATTAATGTATCTGTTAGTTTGAGCCTCCAAAGGGAAACTTAAATATTTTTTAAAAATCTCTTTAATTAGGAACCACTGGAAAAATCTGGCTACTTATTAAAAATGAGTGGTAAAGTCAAGACATGGAAGCGGAGATGGTTTGTTCTTAAAGGTGGTGAATTACTTTACTACAAATCTCCGGTGAGTGGAAACTGCTTGTTATTTAGAACTGAATTCCTCAAACTATAAATCAGACTCCTGATTGATTTTCTTCCATGTAATGCAATTAATTAGACAAAGCATTTCTTATTATGACTATTATAGGTAATCACTTTGCATTGGTTTTCTTCCTTTCATACAGAGTGATGTAATCAGAAAACCCCAGGGCCATATTGAACTTAGTGCATCCTGCAGCATTTTAAGAGGAGATAACAAGCAAACAGTTCAGGTACTTTTTTTTTCTTTTTTTGTATCATGCAAAACTCAGTTCTCAATTATGTAAGCTAATAGAGTGGAAATTGGGTGTTCAATTGTTTGTTTATTCCATTTTGGGGTCAGTTTGATGCCCCAAAAATGTGTGAAACCCCAGGACTTCTTAGTTAAAACTATAATATAACCTGAGTATATGTGAGTAACTCTACACTTTCTTTGCCCTTGATCCTTTACACGGTTCTTTCCCCACACTAACCCTCCCAGCCATTTTCTGTTCTCAAACTGTCAAGCTATTTTAGGGGAGCGTTATTTGATAAATGAATTCCCAACAAGATATTCATAATTTAATGTACTATTAAATTCAGAAATGTTTGCAATTTAATAGAGAGCCGGAAAATGGCAGTTCTATGAACTTCAGATGCTGTAACACCTAAGTGGGAAGGATATTGGTGAGCAGACGGGCTGTCCTGGCTCCCACTGGGTCACATGGCAGAGGTAGCTGCTGACCATTTCACCCACACATAATGCCAGTCTTGCTAGAAACCTTTGTTAAATTAAAACAAGCAAACAAAAAAAACAAGCTATTGAGACAGTTTGGTATGTGTGATTTAAAATTCAGATGCTTTATTTCTGAAATGCCTTCAATAATCGTTATTTTCTTATCTTGCTCCTTTGGAGAGTAGAATACAATATTTTATTAGAAAGGTGCATTATCAGTGTTTCCAGTGGATAGTACCTGAGGAGTGCCCAAAAATGTAGAAAGGAGAATCAGGGAAAACTTTGTCTTGGAGCATGGCAGATAAGAATCATTTGTAGGCTTCTGAAATATTTGGAATTTTTGAAATGTGGCTAATTTGAACTTGAGAAATTGTGAGTTCATAATATCTGATTACATGTTCTAAGAATTCTGCTTCTGCTGTATAGGTTTTCTTATTTTATTTATAATTGATTTCTTCATTTCCATAACAAATAACTTCTCTTTATTTGCTTAAAGTGTGTTATTTTATTACAGTCTGCAATCATTCTGCTCCTCATTTCAACAACCAGGAACCTGTAGCACATTTAAGGGAGAAAAGGAAAATGTAATGAGTAAACAAGATAAAAAATCATGACCCCAAAGCTTAATACTATGAAGAATTATAAAGTAAACAAGTGAAAAAAATTATTTCAAAAAAAGTTAATTGTCATTCTCACAAAGTGGTTAAAATATGCTACGTGATTTATGGAATCATTTATTTAGAACCTAGGATTCAAGGTTCAGCATGTTTATTTCCATGTTAGGTAGTGATGTTTGAAGAACGGACAAGGAAATGCTAATATGCTAAAATCTTCAGAGTTTCCTTTCCTATCTCTTTCTTATCCCATTCTAGTTGACCACTGAAAAACACACATACTATCTGACTGCAGATTCTCCCAATATATTGGAGGAGTGGATCAAAGTGTTACAGAACGTTCTTCGGGTACAAGCTGCCAACCCCCTTTTCCTCCAACCTGAGGGCAAACCAACGGTGAAGGGATTGCTCACCAAGGTGGGAACTCTTATACATAGCAGTATCCCAGGCAACGATGGAATTAGCCCCCGATCATAAAAAGTGGGCATCAGAGAATATAAATATTGAGTATTTATGTTATCTTGGGGTGGGAAAGAGTGTTTTAAGTATGATACCAAAGACAAAAACCATAAAGATGAAAAATGATAAATTTGACTACTCTACATAAAAAATGTAAATGTTCTTGGGAGTTCCCTGGCGTTCCAGTGGTTAGGACTCTGGTTTTCAGAAGCTCTGCCGAGGGCCCAGGTTCAATCCCTGGTCAGGGAACTAAGATCCCACAAGCTGTGTGGCACAACCAAAAACAAAAAAAAAAGTAAATGTTCTTACTATCAGAATTTCTCTAAGCAGAATTTTTAAAAGACCGATGAGAAGCTTTGGAAAGGTATTTGAACATGAAAAACAAGCTTTTTCTAATTAGTAAGTAAAGGATAAATACCAGTGAGGGGAAGGAACAAAGGACACAATGAGAGAGAAGTAGAGACAGTAGAGAGAAGAAATACAAATGATCAATAAACATATGGGAAAACGTTCTACTATCAATAATAATTTTCTTAAAAAGCAAGAAATAATGGATATTTTTTAAAAATCTGATCAAGGGAGGACCTCTTTTAAAAGTGTGAAATGCAGTATTGACACAAATTAAGAAATTTGCTAGTGAGTTTATTACTTTAGAAGGCAATTTGGCAATGTCTTGGCTAAAGTGTTTACTCAGTAAATATTTTTGAATGAACAAATAAATGAATGAATATTAAATGCTTTATGAACATATATACGTACCCTTTGATCCAGCAATCTCAGTCCAAGAAATTTATGCTTAGGAAATTATCTTAATTTGCATAAGATTTAAGTATGAGGATGTCCGT
This sequence comes from Eschrichtius robustus, assembly GCF_028021215.1. Lineage (NCBI taxonomy): Eukaryota > Metazoa > Chordata > Mammalia > Artiodactyla > Eschrichtiidae > Eschrichtius > Eschrichtius robustus. The sequence continues at coordinate 36,208,906 of NC_090838.1, forward strand.
CACAGCATGGTTTTTTCTTTCCTATTTAAAACAAACGAGATATAATTAACATACATTGAAATGCAGATCTTAAGTGCAGAATTTGATCAGTTTTGACAGATATTTACAGTCACTCTCTCAAGATACAGAACATTTCCATTACTGCAGAAAGGTTGCTTGCACATCATGATTTATAATAAAGAAAAACTGGGATCAACTTAGATGTAGAGTAGAGCATAGTTTTAAATAAATATTTATGTAATCAGGTAATGCTTTATGCAGTCATTTTAAATGTTGTAAAAGAATGTTTAATGTTTTAGAAATAAGTTATGATGTATTGTTAGGTGATAAAATAGCGTATTACCATAAATACATAAAAATGGTTGTTATGCCATTTTTGGTAAACATGTTTGTAGAAAAATGTCTGACTAAGAAATATAGTAAGGTATATTAGACATCTCTGGGTGGTTTTTACTTCATTTTTGCTTAGTTCTGTTTTCTAACTTTTTTAGAATGAGGAAGTATTGATTTACGCTAAGATAAATATTATTTATGAATTTTAAAGAGTTCAATTGGTCACTTTTAGAACAATACAATAAGATATTTACATGCAAAATATTACCCACAAAAATAACCTCTACATCATCACTCATCACTCATGTACTTTATTTATGTAAGAGGTGAAAAATTTAGCTGTAGATGAGCTATGCCACCATGTAATTTATACTTAATATTAATGTGGGAATGTAGGTGGGTGCTCTTCAGTAATATTTACAAAGACCGGAGAAAAAAATTGGAGAAAAAAATTACCAATACATTCAACAGAGATGCACTATGTTTTTTTCCAAAACATTACATTACCATGAAAATGTTTTTTCAGTTACTGATGGGCTTGAGAACTCCTTGGTATTGTGCTAATATATGTTTTCCAACGAACACAGTGCCACTTTAAATCACATTCTTATTCTAATTCATAGTAACTAGGTGTCCTCCTGTTTCAAGGGCTATGTTTATCAAACCCTTAAGCTTTAATATGATCTCATGGCTAAGGGTTTGTTACTTCTTTCACAATTAGTGTTTTTGTTTTTTTGCTTATTTTTAATTGTTGGCATGGCTTGTCAATTTCCACTCCAGTTACATTTCTGCTGTTCCCTGCTTCCCATTTCACAATTGCATTTTAAATGAGTATAAGTTGATGTGATTATCAGATGACTAAACCATTAGAATTTATAGACAGGATGCTTATTAGGTTTCTTTCCTACCATTTGTGAAGGCTTGTCCACCCCCATATTTTCACCTGCAAAGCCTTATAAGAGAAAAACTCATTCTGAGTGACTTGTTCTGAGCTCACGTTCAGGCTACAATCCCAGATATGGCAGAGCAGCATTTGAATACTTTGGAGGGGAGGAGGCTTTTCCAAGTCGTCACACTGTTATTATTAAGTACAGAAATATGTAGGAAGATATTAAGAACTTGACTAATTTGATTCTGGACAGTCACTCTTGCAACTTTTAATGCTTTGGAAGAACATTTACTATATAAAAATTCATTTATTTAAAAAAAAATGTATTGAGCAGTTACCACATGTCAGGCAATGAGCTGCAGGGTATTAAGATGAATAGGCCACTGCCCCATCCCTCAGAGAGCCTCATATCTATTGGGAAAGAAAAGGACGTCAGCATATTTATAATGATATATATAAAATACTATTGTTGACATGCATCATAAGGTCACAGAGAAACCTAATTTAGACTGTGGGATCAGGAACAACTTCTCAGAGAAGATTTGCCTGTGCCAAGTCTCCAAGGAGGAGTAGGAATTAATTTTGGAAACGGACAAGGAAAGGTATCCCGGGCTAGAAGACAGCACGAACAAAAGACACAGTATCTCAAAGCAGTGCCACCTATGCGAAGAGCAAGTCCTTTGGAGAAAAAGTTGGAGGGTCCTGATCATGGAGGGCTCTTTTGTCTTGTTAAGGACTTTGTTCTTCATCCTGAAGGTGTTGTGGAACCCTTCAGGGTTTGTAACAGGGACATGGCTATATTCATGCTGTTAACAGATTACTCTGCTGAGAGGAAGATGAATTTGTGGGAAGCAAACTGGAGGTTCTAAGAACAGTAAGTGGAAGTGGTTTTCCTCAAGAGGATGGGACTCTGAACTGGTCATGGGGAAAGAGACCAGAGGGTGAATCTGAATAATGTTAGGAGGTAAAGTCTTCCGTTAGACTGAATTCAGCGACTAGGAAGTGGGAGAGATAAGGATGGCTGGGTGAAAGACCGTGCCGGATAATAGAGAGCTCAGAAAACAGGAGCAGTTTAGGATGACTAAAAGGTTATTTTGGGAACTGTCAATGTTTAGAGCTTGTGAGGACACCTGAGTTAAGAAGTCCAGCAGGCAGTGGCAACACCAGTCTCCATCAGAGGAGAGGGCTAGGTTGGAGAGAAGGATTTGGGGAATTATCAGCATGGATATGATAGTTGAAAACACGACAGTAAGAGAAACCACCCAGGAAACTGTGTAGGGTGGGAAGAGCAGGGGACTGTTGATGGGACACTCGGGTTCCCAAAATTTGAGGGCACATAAAGGTGATGTGTGAAGAGACCCTGGAGAGTAAGTCCTGGAGGCCAGGGGTGGAGTGGTTGACAGGGAGGGAGTGATCTGTAGTGTCAGATGCGGTCAAGTGCTAGGGCAGAAAGTGCCTTGAGGTATGCTGAACGTAACCTGGTGATGAGTAAGTGCAGTATTGAGTGTGGAGGACTGTCCTTACTTTCCAGCACATGAGAAAGAATCAAGCCGGGAGGGAACATGGTGTCAGGAGAGGCACTTTTTCAGATGGGAAAGGCATACCTTGAGTTTCCAAATTGAAGGGAGGAAGCTGGGAGAGAGAAGTGGGAGGTTAAGAACAAAGTCCAGAAGAAATGGGTGATCAGGCATGGCGGGAGGGCACTGTGGAGGGGCTGGACTTGCAGAAAGGTGAAGAAGGATGAAAATCTAAGTTTGTGGGGCAATGAGTGAAATCGTGTCTGATGTCCTCGGCTTTCTTTGATGAAGATTACTCCAATGGACAGTTCCATGAGAGTAAAGGAAAGGATTGAGAATAAGGGAAGTAGGATATACCCAAGGACAGATAGAAGGATTGATTTACCGAGGGCCCACCTGACTTCAGTGATTTGAGTTCATGTTGGTTATTTTTCTCTAAGATGCTCAGAAATAAGAGCAGAGACTTTACATTGTAGTGATGTGAGGATAGTCATTTTTTTCTCACATTTTATTATGTGGATTTTCAAATACGCAGAAAAGTTAGAAGAGTATTTTACAGTGAACACTCATATTCCCACCACCTAAATTCCACAATGAACATTTTACTTGCTTTATGCATATCAAGATGATGATTTTTAAATCAGTGTTTTATTGTGGGCATTTTCAAACACATGTGAAAGTAGAAGGAATAATAGAAAGGACCTTCATATATTCATTACCCAGTTTCAACAGTTATTAACTATGGCTAATGTCATTTCTTAAAACCTCCCGTAACCTTCTTTCTCTTCCTACACGCTCCACTGGATTACTTAAAAACAAATGGAGGTGAAATTCTGTTGAGTGGATTTGTTAGAAGCATGGGAATGCAACATAATCACAGGTTTTAGAGCAAGAGTTGTTTTGTGATCAAATATCAAATCCAGGGTTGGTGGAGAAGGAAGAGAAGCCAGGAGGGAACTGATAAACTGGAATAAAATGGAAGGGTTGGAGGACTTAAACGTTTTGAATGAGGTCAAAGAATAGGAGTGGTGTGAGTAGGAGGGTGGGAGCTGGGGGAAGGCTGGGATCAGAGAGTAGAATGTAAATTTCAGAAGTGGAGCAGTTCCCAATGAAGGAAAAAGGACCAGGGTGTGGCCAAGCGGATGAATGGCAAAAATGGAAGGATAGCAAAGGTTTTTAGAAATGAAGAGAGCAAGGAACTATGAGTTAAGATTGTAGGGAGGCAGTACAGCAAAGAGGCTAGTGCAAGAGTTCAGGGGCCAGACTGCGTGGGTGCATGTCCTGCCTCTGACAGTCGCCACTTGTGTGACCTTGAATAGATTACTTAGAGGCTCTGTGCCTTAGTGTCCTTTTCTGTTAAGTGAGAATAATAATAGTGCCAACCTCACAGGTGCTGGGAAGATTAAATAAATTATTTAAGCATGTAAAGTGCTTTAGAACAGTGCCTGGCACATCATAAACATGCCAAAAGTGCTAGCTATTATTACCACAAGAGTTTTACCTAGATGCTGAAGTCAGCAAGACAGGTGGCAGGATTTGTGGTGGAGAAGGCTACAGGCATGAAAATATAGGAGAGGGGAGAAGACCATGGGAGCTTATGTTTTGTGTGATGACAAAGGCCAATCAGAATATGATACACTATTTGTCATCAAAGTTTCAGAGAGAACTGATATAAGTAACTTCGTTATGGATGCAAGGTAAAAAAATTTATTCTTTCAATTATTTAGTTCACCAAAGCCTTGAGGTTTGAGATTGTCTTTAAATCTTTTTGAGGATTCTTCTAGTGTAATTTGTTTTATTATGATTTTTTCAGAATAAGTCAGAATTGGAAGAAATCTTAACATAATCAGATGTACATAAAAAGACTATGTTTTAAAACACAGCTTTTACTGTAAGTTGGCAGAAGTCTTCATTAATTTGTAGTTCCTCAAAGGCACACATTGTTCTCTTTGAAGATAAATCATTTCAAAAGTATACTCTCTATAGCCAGATGCATTATTCTTCAGTTTTGGTAAGGCTCCTTTCTGGAGTTTGTTTAAAAGACAAAAAAAAAAGCTGCATAACACAAGCTGTTTAAAACTTCCAGGATATTTATCTGTAAATATATGTTTCTAAATTTAATTAAACCGAAACATGTCTTGCCAAATGCGACATTTTGTTTTGTTTTGTTTTTCCTCAAGCAACATTTAAATCCATCAAACTGTTAGATGGTGGAGTTATTTGTTTGCTTAAACCATAGTTTTGAAAGAAGGCTGGCTGCATTTGTGGCTTTAAACGAAACATGTGTTTTACTTCTCCTTATGCGTAGTGAGGAAGGAAGCATTTATTGAGTAACTACTAGTATCCTTTATTTACATTTTCTCCTTTGGTCATCACAACAGCCCAATGAGGTGTACAGTAATCCCATGTTAACGACAGAACTTGGGAGGTCAAGTCAGTTGCCTGCGGACATCATCCATCCAGTATGTGGTAGAACTGGAATTTAAGCCTTGGTCCATTTGACCTCAGAATCCAGGCCTTTTCTACTGTCGTGACTGGCTGACTGTAAAATCCGTTGTGGCAATAATTTATATTCTTCTCATTGTACAACTGTCAGAGCAGTCCGTTTAAATGTTATGTCATTACAAGGGCCCTGCAAAATATGTGTGCTCCCCATCCCCATATGCTGCCCCTTCCCCAGTGACCTCTCCCCTTCCTCGCTTAGTCTCAGACACATGGGCACACACCGTCTCAGGACCTTGGCGCTTGCTGCTTCCTTGCCCGGAGTGTTCTCTCAGGTGACTGCATAGCTCATCTACCTCCTCCAAGGCTTGAATCAGTGTTGGTGATGCCTTCCTGACCGCCTTATTTTAAATTGTAAAACACGTCCCTCCTTCTCCAGGCACTTCCTTCTCCTTTCCTGCTCTAGTTTTCTCCTTCGTATTTATCACCATGGGCAAGCATGACAATGGAATGTTGGGCTTTCGTTTTACCGGCCAGTGTCTTGGTTTCCAGGTGGTGGGCCTCTCCAAATTGAAGCCCAGTCTAACTATTGCAGGAGAGGGTCAAGCCTCAAGGCAGAAGTTGGCAGGGCTGCCAGGGTAGTGGGATTATAGGGCAAGCTCAACCAGGCACACTGCATTCTAGGTCTGGGGCAACAGAGCCTATTATCAATCTTACCCACTGATGGGAATGGGGTCCTTGGTGTTTTTCTAGGCTTGAGGGTGTAGCTGGGACTGTCTGGCAAAGATCTTCAGTGCCTGTACCTGGGCAGAGCTGGGGCAGAGAGGAACTCACAGTGAGGATCTTCATAAAGCTACCAAACAATGAAAAACCTGTGGTATTCAGTACAAATTTTGGTAAAATGTCTTCCACCAAAAAAAACCCCCAAAAAACTAGGCGTGTAAACTCTTTGTGTTCTTGATGAAGATATGTAGCATGCTGCTGGGTTAGTTGTCTGTCTTCCTCACGAGGCAGTGAGCTCCTTGAAGAAGGAGACTGTGTCTCATTCATATCCGTCTCCCCAGTATCTAGACCAGCCTCTGACTATTCAGAGTCAGGAATCAGATTCAGATTCCATCTCAATAACTTGACATAGTTCCTGACATACAGGAAGCACTCAATATGTAATAATAGCTTTTAATATTATTATTTTACAATTTTGTGTGTATCCTTCTGGAGAAGGTATCAAATGTGTTTAGTGTATTATTACTTCTGGAGAAGGCATCAAATGTTTTGAATGAATGAATCTCTTACATTTTGGAAATCACTAGAATTCTTAGGTTTCAGTCTCGTTTCTAACATTAGAGTGTTAACCCAGAGAGCCCCACAGGGTTATTGGAAATCTATGTAATATAAAAGCTATGAAATACACTTACTTGTGAAGCTGGCATCTTTGAATCCTTAGTCCTAGGCATAGTACTTGACATATAGTAAACATTCGTTAAATGTTGAATGGTGAGCACCAAAGCAAAACATACCATGCTACTACTATAATGGGTAAATTTTAAATAGCATTTGGATAGTCTAGTTGGAATATCACTTACATCTCAAGCAAACTGGATAGCTGAACAGCTTCAAATAAAGTGTATAAACTATACTTTAAGGTGTCAGAGTTCTGAGCTACATTTGTAATTCTTTGAAATATGATTTCAGGTAAAACATGGCTACTCCAAGAGAGTCTGGTGTACACTTATAGGAAAAACATTATATTATTTTCGTAGTCAAGAAGATAAGGTATGTATGTATTTTTAATATGCTAATTAGAGGAATTTTTTGTTTGTTATGGCTTCAAGTTTTCCCTTTCACTGTTCTGTTGCTAGCTCAAACTTTAGGATTTTTGATAAGGTTGAAATTTTGCATAAAATTTATTACTAAGGTAATCATAGACCTACAGGGGTTTTGATTCTTAATTATAAGCCTTAGTAACTTTTAATTAATTCTTCTTCTAAGACCTAGAAAAGTCTTCCTCTATCCCACTTTCAACATCAATTTCTCATATTTTCCAGGTCTGACAGACTAGATAAGATTGATTGAAGGGAACAGCAAGCTAGGAAAAAAGAGCTGGGAAGGGAAAAGAATCCAGTCCTGTCCCAGGCCCTCGAATCCCTAGATACCACTTATCTATCCATCCATCTGCATATCTATATCCCATTCGTTCATTTTTAACTAATCTCCTCCCCGCCAAAACTTGAGTTATTGCATTTTCAGAGTAAAAAAGATGGGTATCTTCCAAACGTGAAATGTATACCTAATTATCATTGTGCATACCCCATGTCATCTTTGGATTACTGAAACTATAAAAATTGAACTAACATGGACCAAGAGTATTTGCATAAAACAATGATGCCAGCTCCACAGAACAGCAGCCTATGACTGATTACTGTGTTAATGAGACTAAACTTCTTGGTCCACTGACCATGTAGGTCAGTTAGTGTTTCGCTGCTCTATTTTCATAGTCTGCACTCTTAGTTCTGACTAGCCATATTTAAAATGCATGCCATTATTCTCAGTATCGCTCACGGGTTGGTACTTAACACAGTGCAGCCATTGAGAGTGATATCTCTGAAGTAATGTGGGAATATGCTCATAAAAATAATACAAGAATAAGCACAGTACAAAATTGCATATTCAGTATAACCCTAACTCAATTATCAGTCAGGAAAACAGAAGCCACTCTGTGTATTCCAGTTTTAACAATTTTAATGCAGAATTAGGGACATACATAACTTTAGAAAAGTTGGGGGAGTAGAGGTCGGGGAAGCAGCTGCCACTGAAGATCTGAGAAGTCAGCACCAACGGTCTGAACACAAAGCACAGAGGCAGCTGGTACTCAGCAGTTTACTGAGAAGCCTCTGTGACACATCAGCCCAGGCATCTGACTGCAGCTGTCTCAGGAGAATAATGACTCTTCTTTCACCCTTACCTTCCACATCACATGAAAATTCTCTCAGGCAAGTGCTAATTTGGAGCCATGCAGGGAAGGGGATTCTGACAAATTTAGTTCCCAGCTTCTTTTCTGCAGTTACAGGGAGACTGTAGAAGAGGAAGTTTGGGATTCTGAGTTTATAATTCTCAGTCCAGCACATCTATGTAAAGATACACATAGCAGAAAAGTCAGAAAGAACTATACCAAAATGTTGAGTGGTAGTAGAATTATGGATGATTTTTTTCTTCCTTTTTTTTTAAATAGCTTTCTATTTTTACCAAGTTTCTATAATTGTGTTTTATAAATAGAAAAATAATTTAAAATTTTCTGAGAGTAGAATTTAAATGTTCCTACTACTACTAATAATAATAATTTTGTTTTTTATTAAAAATGGATAACATTGATCACAGAAGGAACAAGTCAGAGGAATGTAGATAGCTGAACAGAAATCCATTATAATTACTGGAAAAGTATTGAGAATGCATGTGAATCGGTATAGGCTTACTTCATTTTGTGCTATAGATGTTTCAGAAACAATTTGTCTTTATCTCAATCAGTGTCTTTTTAAAAATTCAGTCAAAATATTTAAAAGCACCCCGTCTATTCACTGTTTATAGAACCATGGTAAATCCTCTGGTGAAAGGAATAATCACCTTTAAATATTGGGGTGGATGGAACCTTGATTGTCATGTGATTGGGTATGCCTAAAGCACACAGTTAGGATAGTATTGTCATGTATTATCATAGTAGAATTAGTTTTCTTTATCCTATTTTTTAAAGCTTGCTTTTTGTTTATTAATGTGAATTTTCTGCCCTATTATTTTGCTTTTGTTTTACTGCCTTTCTTTTTCTGAAAGTATAGATAAGTTAATTTCACATTTTTCCTTCAGAAGTAAATTTTCTTCACTCAGTGCCCAGAATAGTGCTTTGCACATAGTAACTACTCAGAAAATAACTAATTAATTTAATGGGAAAAAGCAATGTTTCTTGTAAAAGACAACGCATTTAATCAAATGAATTAATTTTTTACTATTAATCAGCTATTAGGCAGATAAGATATCTAGGTAAGACCTCACTGAGAAGCCGACATTTTAATTAGGTTTTGAAGGAAGTAAAAGAGGCAAGAGTACTCCAAGCCAAAGGAACAGCAAGTGCAGAGGCCTTGGCAGGAGCATGCCGGGTGTGTTTGAGGAATAGTGAGAAGGTCAGTGTGACTGGACTGGACTCCGTTAGGGAGAGGATAATAGGAGATGAGTTCAGGGAAGTAACGGGGACCAAATCGCAGGGGACCTTATCATAGTAAGGACTTTGGCTTTTGCTCCAAGTAAGATGAGAAGCCATTTGAGGATTTTGAGCCGAGCAGTGACATGATCGGACCTATGTCTAACAGGAACACTCCAGCTACTGTCTGAAGGGAATTAGGAGGAGACTGGTTAGGAGACTGTTACAGTAATTCAGGTGAGAGATGATTGTGGTTTAGTGTGGCAATGGAGGTGTGAGAAGAGACCAGATTCTGGGTATATTTTGAAAGATTTTCTGATAGGATTTGTTGACTAAAAGGGTATGGAATATGAGAGCAAGAAAAGGGGCAGTGACGATGCCAAGCTTTTTGGCCTGAACAGCTGGAAAGATCAAGTTGCGAACAACTGGGGTGGGAGAGACTCAGGAGAGCAGGTGGTGGGGGAGGACTTACCAAGTGACGTTGAAATGCTATTAGACATCTAAGTAGAGCTAGTGTGAGTCAGGAGTTATAAATTTGGGAGTAGCTAATACATGCTGATGCAAAAGCCATGAGCTTGGATGACATCACCCAGGGGAGTGAGTGTAGATGGGAAAAGAGTCCAGGCACTGAGCCCTGGGCCTGAGCGTGGAAATGTAAGATGGTAAATGTCCTTGGAGTTACAATGAACTTTTTCAAATCCAGACCACTGTATGGAAGTGGCTTCTTGCTTTTTCCACAAAAGTTAAATGTCTAGTATTCAAATTGTTCTTCAGTATTACAGTTGGCATGTTGGTTGTGGCTACTACTTTTGTAACAATGTGGATAATCCAATTAGCTTTAAGCATTCATTTAAAAAAAAGTATGCTTTATAAAGGTGAGAATGAAAAAGACTATGAAAAATTTTAGCAGGAGAATATTTAGAAAGTTCCTTCCTTACAATTACTATATTTACTTTAGTTTCCTTTAGGTCAGATCAAACTCTGGGAGGCTAAAGTTGAAGAGGTTGACAGATCCTGTGATTCAGATGAAGATTATGAAGCTAGTGGGCGAAGTCTTTTATCCACACATTACACTATTGTGATCCACCCCAAAGACCAAGGTCCGACTTACCTCCTGATTGGATCCAAGCATGAAAAGGTATGTAAGGTCTAATTGGTTGATTTAGAATGATTTAGACTAATATGATTAAGTATTGGTAATAATTTTCAAATGACCGTTAAGTGCAATCAAAGATTTACGTATAGATTTGTTGGACATAGTATTTTTTAAATAATTTTATTTCTGATATATTTCAAACACAAAAAATATAACAGACACCCTTTTTTACTTAACAGATGTTAGATTTCATGGTATTTTTTTATCAGTGTGAAATTAGTAACCATCTAATTGTTCAACAGTAGGAAATTGATTAAATAATGTCCATATGATAAAATATCCTGCAGCCTTATCTCTTTTTTATATTAAAAATGGATAATTATAATTTCTGAATTTTACTAATATAAGCACGTCCTTAATATAATCTCAACTATGTGAAAATATAATGTACATATATATTTTAATAGAAAGAAAAAAGTTCAGTATATTTGGGGAGCAGAAAAATGGGTTCTTTTCTTTTCTTTCTTTCTTCCTTACATATAAAAAGTTATACATAATCAATGTATACAACTTGATGCTTTGGAAATAATTATGTGCTCATGAAACCATCACTGCAGTCTATGGCATAAACCTATCCATCACATCCAAAAGTTTCCTCTCAACCTCTTTTTTAATTATTATTTTTGTGTGTGTGTGATAAGAACTACATAACATAAGATCTTCCCTCTTAGTAAATTTTAAAGTATGTATAACAATGTTGTTAACTATAGGCACCATGCTGTATGATAGATCTCCAGGACTTATTCATCTTTTTTTTTTTTTTTTCTTTTTTTTTCCCAGGACTTATTCATCTTGTATAACCACAACTTTGTACCTTTTGACTAATACCACCCTGTTTCCCCTTCCCCCTAGCCTCTGGCAACCACCATTCCCTCTCTGCTTCTATGAGTTTGACTATTTTAGATCCATCATATGAGTGGTATTATATGGTATTTGTCTTTCTGTGTCTGGTTTGTTAGCAGGCAACAAACCTGGTTGCTAACAAACCAGACACAGAAATGTCCTCCAGATTCATCTATGTTGTCACAAATGGCAGGATTTCCTCCTTTTTAAGGCTGAATAATATTGTATGTATATACCATATTTTCTTTACCCATTCATCCATCGATGGACACTTAGGTTGCTTCCATGTCTTTGCTGTTGTAAATAGTGGTGTGATGAACATGGGGGTGCATATATCTTTTTGAGTTACTATTTTATATAAATTTATATTACAAACCTTCCTTCAGATAAATACCCAGAAGTAGAATTGCTGGATCATATAGTAGTTCTATTTTTAATTTTTTGAGGAAACTCCATACTGTTTTCCACAGTGCTGCACCAATTTACATTCCCACCAACAGTGTACAGGGCTCCCTTTTCTCTACATCCTCACCAATACTTGTTATTTCTTATCTTTTTTGGGTTTTGTTTTGTTTTTGATAGTTGCCATTCTAAAAGGTGTGAGGTGATAACTCATTGTGGTTTTCAGTTGAATTTCCCTGATGATTAGTGATGTTGAGCTCCTTTTTGTGTACCTGTTGGCCATCTGTATGTCTTCTTGGGAAAAATGTTTTTCAGATCCTCTGCCCATTTTTTAATTGGATTGTTTGTCTTTTTGCTATTGAGTTGTATGAGTTTTTAATGTATTTTAGATATTAACCCCTTATCAGAAATATGATTTGAAATATTTTCTCCCACTCAGTAGGTTATCTTTTCATTTTGTTGATGGTTTCCTTTGCTGTGCAGAAGCTTTTTAGTTTGACGTAATTCCACATGTCTATTTTTGTTTCTGTTGCCTGTGCTTTTGGTGTCATACCCAAGAAATCATCGCCAAGGCCAGTGTCCAGAAGCTTTTTCTCAATGTTTTCTTCTAGGAGTTTTATGGTTTCAGGTCTGATGTTTAAGTCTTTATTCCATTTTGAATTGACTTCGTGTACTGTGTGATATCAGGGTTCAATATCATTTTTTTAAAATAAATTTATTTTATTTACTTATTTTTGGCTGTATTGGGTCTTCGTTGCTGCGCACGGGCTTTCTCTAGTTGTGGCAAGCAGGGGCTACTCTTTGTTGCAGTGCATAGCCTTCTCGTTGCGGTGGCTTCTCTTGCTGCGGAGCACGGGCTCTAGGGTGCATGAGCTTCAGTAGTTGCAGCACGCGGGCTCAGTAGTTGTGGCTCGCAGACTCTAGAGTGCAGACTCAGTAGTTGTGGCATGCAAGCTTAGTTGCTCTGCAGCATGTGGGATCTTCCAGGACCAGGGCTTGAACCTGTGTCCCCTGCATTGGCAGGCAGATTCTAAACCACTGCACCACCAGGGAAGCTCTCCAATTTCATTGTTTTGCATATGGATATCCAGTTTTCCCAACACCATTAATTGAAGAGACAATCCTTTGCCCACTGTATTCTTGGCAACCTTGTTAAAAATCAGTTGACCATATATGCATGGTTTTATTTCTGGACTCTCTATTCTGTCCCATTGGCCTAATGAAGCAATCATTAGGCCCATTGATGGACCTAATGTCTGTTTTTATGCCAGTACCATACTATTTTGATTACTGTAGCTTTGTAATATATTTTGAATTAGGAAGTATGATCCCTCCAGCTTTGTTCTTCTTGCTCAAAATTGCTTTGGTTATTTGGGGTCTGTTGTTGTTCCATGTGAATTTTAGGATTGTTTTTTCTATTCCTGTTAAAAAAAAATTGGGATTTTGTTAGGGATTACTTTGAATCTCTATGGGTTGCTTTGGGTAGTATGGACATTTTAATAATATTAATTCTTCCAATCTATGACTGGATGTCTTTCCATTTATTTGTGTCTGCTTTAGTTTCTTTCATTAGTGCTTTATTGTTTTTGGTGTACAAATCTTTCACCTCCTTGGTTAAATTTATTCCTAAGTACTTTATTCTTTTTTTTTTTCCTATTGTTTTGGGATTGTTTTCTTAATTTCCTTTTCGGATAATTCATTGTTAGTGTGTACAAACACAACCGATTTTAAAAAATTAATTAGTTTATTTATTTTACTTATTTTTTGGCTGTGTTGGGTCTTCATTGCTGTGCGCGGGCTTTCTCCAGTTGTGGCGAGTGGTGGTTACTCTTCCTTGCAGTACATGGGCTTCTCCTTGCGGTGGCTTCTCTTGTTGCGGAGCACGGGCTCTAGGTGCACGGACTTTAGTAGTTGTGGCATGTGGGCTCAGTAGTTGTGGCTCGCAGACTCTCGAGCACAGGCTCAGTAGTTGTGGCGCACAGGCTTAGTTGCTCCGTGGCATATGGGATCTTCCCGGACCAGGGCTCGAACCCATGTCCCCTGCATTGGCAGGCAAATTCTTAACCACTGCACCACCAGGGAAGTCCCCACAACTGATTTTTGTATGTTGATTTTGTATCCTGCAACTTTATTAAATATATTAGTTCTAACAGTGTTTTTATGGAATCTTTAGGGTTTTCAACAAATAAGATAATGTCATCTGCAAACAGAGATAATTTTACTTCTACCTTTCCGATTTGGATGCCTTTTATTTCTTTTTCTTGCTCTGTTGCTCTGGCTAGGACTTCCAGTGGTATGGTGAATAGAAGTGGCAAGAGTGGGCATCCTTGCCTTGTTCCAGATCTTACAGGACAAGCTTTCAGTTTTTCACCATTGAGTATGATATTAGCTGTGGGCTTTTCTTATAAGGCCTTTATTGTGTTGAGGTATGTTCCTTCTGGGTATTATTTCCTTCTTTAAATTTTCTGGATTTCCTAGGTATTTTATATGTTCTATTTGTATGTACTAGGAGTCAGATTTTAAATTTGATAGACTTTGTTGTATTTCTTAAAAGAATATTAATTGGTTGTATTTATTCTAGTCTCTTAATGTCACATTACTTTCTTAATTTTCTTATGCTTTTCTAAATGTGAACAATGGGGAAAAGGTACTATGAGCACAATTCAAATAAGCTGGCTTCAGAACTCTTTAAGTGGCTTTTAGTTATTATTTAAAAATTAAGAGTGTTTTTTTTTCCATTGTCAAAGTTTTCTACTGTTTATGCAAGTTGTTTTTTTCCTTAAGTCATCAAAAACTATGTCTTGGTTAACATCTCTATTAATATGTTTTGATTTTTAAGGACACTTGGCTTTATCACCTGACTGTTGCAGCTGGAAGTAACAATGTAAATGTTGGATCTGAATTTGAACAACTCGTTTGCAAATTGCTAAATATAGAAGGGGAACCTTGTAAGTTTATAACGTACAAGGCTTTATGGTTTATGAAATGGGCCCTAACTCCCTTAGCCTAATAGAGTTTTCACTTTGCGGGTTCCTGTTTCCCTGAGATGTACCCATCTTCTCATAGGCTTTGCTTGTCACGGGCCAGGATTCTCATTGTGGTTCTTCGGCTCCAAGGACACCGTCATTCCTTGACATGTCCATATCCTGTCACACCTCTCTGCCTTTGCTCACATTACTCCCTCTGCCTGGAACACCCTTCTTCCTTCACATTCCCCACCAACTTGATGAAATCCTACCTACCTTAGGAGCTCCCCCAGCCAACCCATCCCAACTCAGCATCTGGCTCATAAAAGGTGCCTAATAAATGTTAAAATTATATCCCAATGCACTTTACCATTTAAAACTTTTATAGCATTTGTTGCTTTGCACTGAAGTTTTTTTTTTATGGCTAAGGTTTCCCCATTGAGAGCTTAGATTCTAAGCTCTGCTTTACTTAATAATAGAGATCACATTTTATTTGCAGTGTCTAGCATAGGAATTTAATAAATTGTTGATTTTAGGAATGACTTCAAGTTCCTCTTTATCTTTCTGTCTCCTTCTGCTCTGGCTTCTCCTCTCTGTATCTTCCCCCAGCTCCCTCTCATGTACAGTCATCTCCCCACCTAGGTCACCAATCTTTAGCACATTTAACCAACATGACAATGTCCTGGTAGACTTGTTTTGGCCTAGAATATTTGTACCAAACTCTTCTAGCTTTAATTTATCCAAAACAGAAATAGGAGAATCCCAATGGCCTGGAAACTGAAATAAAATAATGTTATCAGAGGTTTTTCATGACTTTTATGACTTAAATTGTGAGCCAAGCCAGAATGAGGTAATTTCTAAAGGGCTGATTTAATGTGAGGCCAAAATAAGTGATTCTTTCTGTTTCCTGTTCATATTTCATTCTGTATTTAGCCTCTCAGATATGGAGACACCCTACTTTGTGTCACAGCAAAGAAGGACTCATTTCTCCTTTGACAACACTACCTTCGGAAGCTCTACAGACAGAAGCAATTAAATTATTTAAGGTAAGATTTTATATGGAGTTATATATTGTTAAAAAATTTAATAGGAAAAAATAAAACTTCAGATTATAAAGTTTCACTCTTTTCAAGAAAATTCAAAATGTGATGATGATTAAGAAAATCTACTGAAATAAAATTAGGTGAATTTAATATGCTTTCTGAGTGAGGATTTGAGATTTACTGTAGTAAACTATCTATGGTTTGGGCCATGTGAAACACTTAATATCAGAAGAATCATTTCCTCTTCAACCTCTCAAATGGAGAGATTCCTGACATCACTTGTACCTCAGTGTTGGGAGAGGGATCAATATCCTTCTTCTTCTCCAGTGCTACTCTCAGATTCTTATTACTCAACCTCTATTAGAAATCCGTGGTGACTTGAAGCTTACCATTCACCTCTATCACTCTTAATCCTCCACCCCCATCATCTCTGTCATCAGTCACCTTCTGGTAACTCCTCAAATTTCATTAAGGATTTTGGCTCCCAACTCACATCTTTCTCTCTGCCTCAAATCTTGCCATTACCCTGAATTATTTTACTATCACTTCACTCACCAATGCCATGGCCTTAAGATTCCTGACCTTCTCAATGTCAGTAAGCTTCCTCTCTACCCTGCTTCACCTTCTAATTCTCCATGTCCACACCCTGACCTCAACATTCCTCATAAGTACACCACTTCTAAAAGCTTAAATTCTCATGTGTCTTTCATTAACCATAATCTCTTAGCCCATGAGCTCTCTTATTTTCTTTCTTCCATTTTTCATCCTCACTAAGACATTTTTTTGAGCCATTTATTTTCTTTGAGATCAAGAGAGAGCATGATAACTGCCTCTTGGCTTTTCTTCCTTCTTTATCTAGTCTGGATGACTTTCATTAATACTCATAGTTCCTTGGGACCTGTAGTTCCATGCATTCTTCAGCTGAACCCCAACCGAGATCAATGCTGCTGTCTTGCCTGCTTCCATATTAATCACATACATACTGCTAGAGAGCATCAAACAGCCGTATGGACTGGAGCAAATGTAAATCTGTGGTCTTCATTCCTTAGGGTCTCTCCTTTTGCTTGTCTTTGGTCACATCCCCTCAAATTCCCTACTCAATAATGCTCCTCACAACAAACTTACATTCTAGTTCATTGGGAAAATTAGAGGGCATCAGAAATGATCACCTTGAATCTCTCTTCTCAACAGACATTCTTTCATCTACTTTTTCCTCCATTACTCCAGTCTCAGAATATAATGTACCTTCTATGGATTCATGTCTTGACTCTGCACTGGGACCTTGGTACTTCATTTTCCCATAGTCTCTTAAAGTCTCAATTTTTGTCTCTCTTTTGGCTTTTTCTTGCCTACATTCCACCCATCTAAAAAAATTGTATATTTACTAGATAATACTAAGGAATTGTTGTTAATTTGGGAAGGGGATAATGATGACATGATGGTTATGGGAAAAAAATCTTTATCAGTTGGAGAGCCCTACTGAAGTATTGGTAAAATAACATGACATACATTAGAATACTACAGAAAAAAAGTGGATGCAGGGGTTGAATGAAACAAGTGTGGCAAAATGCTTGTTGACAATTGTTGACACCAGGTGATGGGTACATTATACTGTTCTCTCTACTTTTGTTCATGTTTTAAAATTACCATAATGGAACGTTTTTAAAAATCCACCTGTAGAATACACAAATACCCAAAGCAAGAAAGACTTTATACAAATATATTTGAAAATCTGGATGAAGTGATCAACTTTATAACAAAATATAAATGGCAAAAACCAATTACACAGGTGAATGAAAATTTAAACAGGGGAATTTACCAAACTTTATAAGTGTGGATAATTTCAATGCTGTTTAAACTGTCCCAAAGCATAGGAAAGAAGGAAATTTTGCAAAATTTTTTTCTTTTACTTTTTTGGGGGTAAATCTCAAACATATATAAGAGTAGAGAGAATATTATGAAGTATAAGATACTCATCATCCAGCTCCACAGTTGTCAACATATGACCAATTTTGTTTTATTCTCCCCAACCCCACTGCTCCCCAAGATTGGATTATTTTGAAGCAATTCTCAGTCATCATGTCACCAGATTCTTTTTGTGAAGTGAGTATTACTTTGATACCAAACCCCAGAAAATATTGTAGAAAACAGAGCATTTCATACAAAAACTAATAAAGTATTAGTAAATAGAATCCAACATCATACTAAAAGAATACTAATCATGACTAAGAGGGATTTGTTCCAGGAAATCAAGGATGGCTAAATATTAGGATGTCTATTAATATTATTTATTATTAAGTCGACAATCATCTCTACAGATGGTGAAAAGGCATTCATAAAATACTGATAGATATTTCCTTAACATGATAAAATATTTCTGTTTAGTAAAAACAGATGTCATGCTTTATGGGGAAATGCTTTAAACATTTTCATTAAAGTGAAGAACAAGACAATGATACTCACTCCCATTAATATTTTAAAAACTTCTTATTAAAGCATAATCTGTATAGAGTGTATCCCCATTATTATTAATATTATTATTATTTAACATTCTATTAGTGGTACTAACCAATTGCAATTAGGCAATGAAAACAAATTAGAAGGGAACAAATTGGAAATGCAAATATTTACAGATTATATAATTGTATACCTGGGGAAAAAAACTTAAAAAACTACTACAAACAAAAAAGATAGTTCAATCAGATAGTGAGGTACAAAATTAATAAGCAGAAATCAAAACTTTTTACACGTACAAACAACAACCAGTTAGAAGATAAAAGGAAGAACTTCTGCTTTTTGGCAGTGATGGAGCAACAGGAACTGGATTTACCCTACCAATGGTTTTCGGACTGTTGAATAACAGGCTGTGTAGGACAGTGATCCTCAGGAAAACACATGAAGTAAGCTTTCCAATCATTGCAGCTTAATATCTTGGAGAGAGTTGCATGACCACAGTGCATGGAGGGACACCCAAATAATGCTTGGCAGTCTTCCTGAGTTACCAAGACAGAGTTCAGAATTTGAGGAGGCCAAGATGGTTTGAATTCACAAAACTGAGAGGAGTGAGCAGAAGAGAGTGGGAAAGTGCTCCACAGATTCACAGAGGGTTCCTTTTGAGTTTTTAGCTGAGAGCTGATAATCATATGTGTGTGAGGAAACTACCTGAGGCTAGGGAAAGAACTACCAGAAAAGAATAGGCAAAAAAAAAAAAAAATCCTGGAACTTACACATTGCTGAAAATAGTTTGTATTCCTATCATCCAGAATGGAAAGACCTCCTAATGCACTAGGCATCAAGTAGAGTACTCAAGATAGAAGTCACATTGATTTTTAATAACCTAACCTCAGAAATGGCATACCATCATTTCTGCCATATTCTACTGGTCACACAGACTAACTCTAGTACAATATGGAAGGGGATTGCCTTAGATATTGTCTGAATATCAAGAGATGGAGATCATTGGGGGCCATCTTGGAGACTAGCAGCCATACTTCATATATTCAAGAAGGTAGAGGAAAGCATAAGCATTTTAAGAAGAGTAATGGAAGATATTTAAATGATCCAAATTGAACTTTTAGAGATGAAAAATGTAGTGGCTAAAATGAAAAAAATACACTGGATGAGATTAACGACAGGTAAGATAATGCAGTAGGCAAGACTAGTGAACTTAAAGACATAGCAAGAAAAATTATCCAAAATGAAACACAGAGTTAAAAAAAAACTGAAAAAAATTGAATAGAGTACAGTGAACAATGGTATATTTTCAAGCAGCCTAACATCTATGGAATTGGAGTTACACAAAAGGAAGGAGGGCAACAGAAAAATATTCAAGGAAATAATGGCTTAAATTTTCTTTTCCCAAATTTAATGAAAACTATAAAACTCTCAAATTTAAGAAGCTCAGTGAATCTCAAGCAGGAGAAATGTGACAAAAACTACTCTAATACACATCATAATCAATTGCTTTAGACAAGTTATAAAGAGGGTGGTGGTTTGGGGAGGAATAACATAACACATAGAGAACATAGATAAGAATGACAGCAGACTTCTCATTGAAAACTATACAAGTCATAAGATAGTGGAGTAACATCTTTAAAGTACTGCAAGGAAAAAAATCTATCAACGTAGAATTCTATATCCAGTGAAATTATTTTTCAAAAACAAAGGTGACATAAAGGCTTTTTCGGTTTTATAAAACCTGGAAGAATTGATCCCCAGAAGACCAATACTACAAGAAATGTTTAGTGATGTCCTTTAGGCAGTCAGAAAATGATGCCAGATGGAAATCTGGATTTATGCAGAGGAATGAAGAGCACTAGAAATGGCAAATATGTGGGTAAATATATAAGAATTTTTCCTTCTTATTTCAATCTCTCTAAAAGATAATTGACTGTTTAAAGGAAAGATAATAACATTGTATTGTGGGGTTTAAAATTATACGTAGAAATAAAATATATGACAATAATAACACAAAGACTGAGAGAGGGGAAATGTAAGTATACTGTTACAAGGTTCTTATACTACAAGAAGTGGTATAATATTCCTTAAAGGTAGACTGTGATAAGATTAAAATATATGCTAAAACCCTAAAGCAACCACTTATTAAAAAAAAGTCAAAGAGGTTTAGCTGATAAGCCAATAAAGGACATAAAACAGAATCATAAAATATACTCTAGTAATTTTTTAAAAGGCCAAAAAAGAGGAAAACCAAAAAGAACATATGAGACAAATATAAAACAAATAGCAAGATAGAAGATTTATTCCTGATCATACTAATAATTACATTAAATTTAAATGGTCTAAACACTCCAATTACAAGGTTGAGATTGTCAGATTGTATAAAAAAGCAAGATCCAACTATATGCTGTCACAAGCAGTACTTCTTTTGTTTTCTGACATTTGTTGTAAGAAAAAAAGACTGACATTTTAAAATAGCCTGTTCAAAAGAAACTGATTTCACTCTTAGAACTTCATTTTACTCCCAAATGTCAATGTCATTAATAAGCCCAATATCTTTAATTCATTGAAACAAATATATATATACATATATATATATTACACTGTAACTACGAATTTATTTAATACATTATTACAATAATTTGGGGTTCAGTTAGCATGCAAATATTTTTTAAAATTCATAGATAGAACACTTTATGAGTATTGAAGTTGCTTCCCCTGCCTTTAGGCAATCCATCCTAAACTTTCTCAGGCAGGAGTACCTACTCCTCTAGTCAGGAACAAAACAAATTTTCACAGTTTTATTACAATGAACTGTTAAAATGAAGAATGATAAGTATTAATATCCTACTTTGGAAAATGTCTAGGAAAGATTATGCTATAACCTTTTCCTAGTAACCTACTCCAAAATTTAATCTCTTTGGGGGAAAAAATATTTATTTGCATTCATTTTAAGTTATTTAGTCTACTATTTCCCAAAATATTTTCCTCAGTAAACTAGTTTTTAAAGATGCCAATTGGTATTACTAGAAAAAAATAAAGATGGGGAGGGATTGTAGTCAAATAAATTTAGAAATTCTGTGCTGTGTAGAGAATACAAAGATAAATAAGAAAGAGTCCTTGTCTTTATGAAGTTTATAGTCTGGTAGACCAGAGGCTATTACTGTTCCATATGCCCTTAAAATGAATGCATATTCTGCTCTGAGGTGGAGCATTCTACAAATGAGTTCAAGTTGGTTGATAGTGTTGTTCAGGTTTTCTAAATCCATACTGATTTTTCTGCCTACTTGTTGTCTCAAATATTGACAGGGGATATTGAAATCTGTAACTTTAATTGTGAACTTTGTCTGTTTCTCCTTATAGTCCTATAGGTTGTTGTACCATGTATTTTGAAGCTATGTTATTAAAACATTTAGGATTGTTATGTCTTCTAGATGAACTGACCCCTTTATCATTATAAAATGACCCTCTTTATCTCTGGCAGAATTCCTTGCCCTGAAATCTACTCTGTCTGATATTAATGTAGCCACTCCGGATTTCTTTTGATTAGTGTTATCACAATATATCTTTTTCCATCCTTTTAAACAAAAGCTATTGCTAAGAAGAGAATCAATATTTCATGCAGAATAAATCTAATCATTTCTCACCCTGAGTATATCTATTTTTTTTGTTTAATTCAGACCTGCCAACTTTTTATAAATGCAGCAGTTGACTCTCCTGCAATTGATTATCACATATCTCTAGCCCAGAGTGCTTTGCAAATCTGTCTGACACATCCTGAGCTACAGAATGAAATTTGCTGTCAGCTCATTAAACAGACAAGACGGAGACAGCCACAGAATCAACCAGGACCACTGCAGGTATCTGTTGATACATACACATGCAATTTTCAATGATGTTGTTTTCCTGATTGTAAGAATAATATATATTCAATACAGACATTTGGAAAATTATAAAAAGTATGAAATAGAAAAACAGCTATTAATATTTTTATGTATATCCTTTCAGTTTGTATATTTATATATAAATGTGTATGTGTATATCTTTATTCACTCACAGTTTTTCACATTACTAGAGCTACAGCGTGCATACTACTTTTAAAAAAGTATAGAACATAATCATTTCCCCTGTAGCCTTCAACAGTCTACAAAACATTAATACTAGTTGCATTAATAGCAATTACTATACATTTAGGTTTTTCCAATTATTTTTCCTATAATAAGTACCACTACAGTAGACATCTTGGAACCTAAATTTTGTGTGCAAGTCCAGTGAATTTCATTGAGTCACTTCTAGAATTTTCCTATATCTTCAACAATGTTCAGTGTAATTCTTTTAATTTCTTTCCAGGTTAAAAAATAGTATTTCACTATTGACTTTGGATGCAATTTCCTTAATTATTAGTGCAGTTGAATTTATTTTCAGGGGGTTTTTGGTCACTTGTGTTTACTCTTCAATGAATGCCTCTTTTAATCTTTGCTTACTGACTCCCTGTCAACTACAGGATAAAATAGAAATTTCTTACCCTAGCCTGTAAGACTCTCAGGGGTGGATCCAGGTTTTGTGGGACTTGAAGCTTATGCAGTGAATACTCTCCAAGAAAAAAGAGTACAAAATACATTACTTTTACACATTTTAAAGGAACGTATGACCATGTCATATGACTATGACAGCTCATCGGGCCTGTCCCAGGGACTTGGAGGGGATCTGTGCATGAGAGGGGCTCTGAAGCTTAAGCTTTATGTGAATCAAGGGCCCTTCATAGTCTGGCTCCAGTGGCCTCCTCTTTCTCCACTTCATTTTGTACTTCCTGCCTCCAGTGTACAGTGAATGAATAAACTCTCCCCATTCTTCAAACACACCCTGCCTTTGCATTATCCTTCACCTTGCACCTGGCATTATTCCTGTTACCTGGATCCCTCTGCTTTCTTCCTACCTGTGACTTCACCGTCCAGCCCAAGCAACATCTCTCCCATATATTCCTTCCTGACTTCCGCAACAGTAAGTCATTCCCTCCATTGGTTATACTTTAAAAATATTACAATGTATTAGCGATGTTATATTATAAATTACTGTTTCAGTATATAATGTCTTCTCCTGGACTGTAGGTTCTTCAAGGGCAGGGCCTTTGCCCCTTCTCCTTTTTTATATGACATTTAAAAAATTATTGAAGTTATACTTGCTTAATTAAAAAAATTAAGAGAGAAAATAGAATATAGTCCAGAGCAAGAGAAGAATAAAAATCACATACAATTCTATTACCTAGACATACCTCTGTTAATATTTTTGTACTTGCCCCTTATTTAGGTATGTATGTATGTATGGGTAGATTGGTTTTGCTTTTTGTATAAATAATTTTTTTACTATTTTTCAATCTGCCCTTTCTCAGTGCCATTACTTATATTTCAATGAATGAGTTAATACATAAATGAACAAAAAGCAACAGTTTCCCTAATCTTTGGGTGTGACATCAAAAAGGACTACCATATCATGTCTTCTGGTACCTCAGTTGTAGACAACAATATATACAACTAGATGGATTATGGTTCTGACCCAATATGAAGCTTTTATGTTTTTATGTATTATAAACGCTCTAAGCAGATAATGTATATATGGAAAAAGCAAAAACACTGTGGGGTCAAGTAAGACTGTCATCATCCCTTTGCTCTCACAGCCTCTGTCAGTCACACTCGCCCTGACTTGGATCTCTGATGACCACATGGTGTCTGACCTGTGATGCTTCTCTTTGCCCAGGGCTGGCAGCTCTTAGCGCTCTGTGTTGGGCTCTTCCTTCCCCATCACCCTTTCCTGTGGCTCCTCAGGCTCCACCTAAAGAGGAATGCAGATTCCAGGTATGCAGAATTCTAGCCAGCTAAACCATTTATGTGGCCTCTGAGTGGTCTACAATAAATCAAAGTTATTTAGTAACCTGCCAGGTACATTTGTGGAAGAATGTGTGAAACAAATGTTGGTACAGGAAGCCTTTGGTTATCATTTATGTGGAGCTGGGAAAATACTTCCTTTGTTATGTTAAATCTCTTATGGAAGATTACAGTAAAAGCTTGAAAAACTGACAAAGAATATTTTAAGTGAAAAGTCTATGTACATTTCAAGTATGAATGTCTTATCATTAGTGGGTGTTCATTCAATAAAAGCAACTATTTTGTTTCCTTATTTTTCCTATTACTATTTTCTTCACATTGAATTCTTTTATGTAGAAGACTTCTCTGATGGTCTTCCCACCTTTTATAATTGTATGTATTTGAATTACTTCAGAATTTTTACTCCTTTGAAAAGGGCTCGTAAAATTCAGCTGTCAGAGTGGCTTTCTTACAGTGGGACCCAGGGCACCCAGCCAAGGGTTATCAGGATCATTTTGTCCAAGAGGTTCATATTAGGTTGTTTAAATAGACTCTGGGATTCAAACAAACAAACAAATGATGAATCAAAAAACAACTTGGAAGCAGTAGGAAAATATACTCCAGCTCATAATATGTTTTGGAGACTCTGTCCTCAAGGTCATGTGATTTCAATTGCAGTCACTGAGGACCCCCTACCCCTGCCAGACAAAGGTGACATTTTAAAGTCTACCTAGAAGGCACTGGAATAAAAATTTATTTAGAGATGTTATCAACCTGATTTTATAAACAGAATAAAAATTATATATAACAAATGAGGGCAAATAAGATCTCTATCCAGCTTTTACTGGATTTATTTACTCCAGCGGTTTTGTTTAATGTTTAACATTTTTAAAGAAGTGCATGTTTTGTAAAAAAGGAAAATATATTTTTATTTTTGTTTGAAGATATTCTCTTACCTTGCTTAGCAGGAATGGCATTAACCTCTATGTTCTTCAAAAGAGAACTCCCCTCATCATGCACTTCTTAAGTTATCCTGCACTAGTCTTCATACAGTTATTTTCTTTATATTTGTTAATATAATCACTGTATATTGACCATAAAACGTCTGGTAATTTTTAATTTATTTTGTGACTATAATAATACAATAACAATGAAGATTGTTTTGTGGGGAAGTCTGGTTTAGTCAGTGGCAAAAGTAAAGACACTAGAATTTGAGAAAAGTGACAGCAGTTAATATCACTCAAAAAGAAAAATTACTGTCAACATTAGCATAATACATTATAATATTGTACACCAAGGAAAGCTTTCTTAATGGTTTCATATATATAAAAGGTTGTCTTAATTAAATTTGTTCTTAGGCTTTATCTTAAGTTTTGTATTATAGGACCGAATTTGGAAAATATGCCATTTATTGCCAGCGATGTGTAGAAAGAACACAACAGAATGGAGATCGAGAAGCAAGACCCTCAAGAATGGAAATTCTTTCCACCCTTCTTCGAAACCCGTATCATCATTCTTTGCCCTTCAGTATCCCCGTACACTTCATGAACGGGATATATCAGGTAGATTAGACTTTCTACCCAATGAAAACATGCTTAGTCTAGAATTCTAAGTGCACTCTGTGGAATTGGGAAGTGAGACTGTCTCCCTATTTCTGTCAGCTCCTGGCAGTGATAAATATGCAAATGTATTAGACCTTCTGTCAGGGCAGCTGAGTTGTGAAACAGTTTTGCTAAAAAGGATTCACACTAAAATATCCATAATTGAACCAAATAAGGGAGGAGTTTCACTACCATTATAATTCCGATGGAGAAAAACAAAAAGGTTGAGGCCTTTCCCCACCTGGGTACCGGCTAGGTGAGGAAATAATTACTAACATGTGGGACATGTACAGGTTTAGTCTCTTTAAAGTCTCCAGATCTCAGGAATTATCTGGGAAAACTGTCCAAGCCCTCCCAACTCAGATCTAAATGCTTGCTTATTAACTCAAGCAAACATGTTCTAAAGCTAGCAATTAGTCTTTGTAGCTCTAAGCCTTTTATCACGGAATTCAGATACTTAACTGCATATTAAAGAAACAAAAATTAAATGCTTAAAAATGTTCATTTGTTTGTGTATTCCTTGTTTATTTTTTTCCCTTTGCTTAAAGATTACGTATTGTACTGTAGTTCTTGGTTTGCTTCTAATGGGCAGGCATAATATCTCTGCAAGATGTTTGCAGCTGTCAAATGATCTTTCTATTTTGAATTCATGTCTGTTGGCCAAAGCCAAGATTTCTGAATTCTTACATCAAGCTAATGACTAAGATGACATTAAATTTCTCCAGCGGAGCTTTGAAAAAAAAGTTAAAACACCTAGATAAATATATGTTATCATTAATCATGAATCAAGATTGCCCTGTTTCCCCACTGAAATCTAAGTTTGAAATGTGTGTACCTTTTTATTAAGAGAACGACTTTGTTATTTCTGTTTAGGTAGTTGGATTTGATGCATCCACCACAGTGGAAGAATTTTTGAATACTCTGAACCAGGATACAGGGATGAGGAGGCCAGCACAGTCTGGATTTGCATTGTTCACAGATGATCCTTCTGGCAGGGATTTAGAGCATTGTCTTCAAGGAAACATCAAGGTAAAACCAACTCCTTTTAAGGAGGCAGACCCAGAAAACAGCAAAGAAGCTACTCTGCTATTTGCAAAAAGTTTAGCTCAAGAATTTTCCAAAAATTTAAGCAATCTAATTTTCATAATAAAAAAAAATATTGCAGGACTTTGTTGAAGCCGTAGAATTCTTAATACAATCTGCACACACACATACTCCATGTTAAAGAGAGGAAGAGGATTAATAATAGTAATAATACCCTAAATATTAGGGTAAAAAGAGTGGAGGTGTGGAAGGTCTAATAAAATGGCTTTCCATTTTATTCATTCACTCAGCAGTATTCATGGAACTATTTATTGTGTTCCAGGAGCTGGTCCAGACCCTGTGGGTAATATAAAGAAGGTCGAGAAATTGTCCCTGCACACAGTGAACTTCTAATTTGCTTAGGAAAGAGTAGCCTTATACACTGATAACCTTAAATCTGAAAGTGATAAATATATTAAGAGTGAGGTGAGCATTCTACAAAGGGAGAGATTAAGTTCAGATTGGAAATTAAGGAAGAGCTCAACTGGTCTTTGAGGGATTGGTAGAATACGGACCTGTGGAAATAAAGAAGAGATTCCAGACATAAGGAAAATCATGAGCAAAGACAGAGAATTGCAAGATTCTTTAAAAATGTTTTCTAGGTCATAGTAAAATAACTGTAATAAAGTTTCCATCTAGCGATGGCAACAATTAAAAATATAGAATATAGAACCATAAGGAACCTTAGAGAAATAACCCACTTATTTTGCAAATGAGGAAACTGAAGCCCAGAGTGAAAAATGATTTATGGCAAATCAAACAGCTAGAACCAGGTCTGGACCCTCTTACTTGATGTGGTCCTTCATTGCTCTTGGGAATAAGTACCTTGTTATGGAGTAAAGGTATTTCTATGATTTGGAGATTAAAGAATTGGGGCAAAGCAAGGGACACACCCATGAGTTTAGAACATACGAAATATCAGTACTTTCATCTAACTCCCAAAAGCGTAGCTCCACTTGCAAAACGATCTGTTGGGTCTCCATGGGGTTCCACAGACTATGTTAAAGCTCATACTTAGTTCCTTAGGAGTACTGGTCAGAAGATAGGATTTCCACCTCACTCCACCCAACCCCTGCCTTATTTCTTCAGCTGCATTTTGAGACATCTAGATAAATGAATGTCTTTTTCTTCTCAGCTCCAAGTATATCCTGTTTAGATCAGCAATTCCGAATGTAAATTTTTGAGACAGACATTCCTTGGGCACTGTTAATAATTAGTCAAGAAGATAAGCTGGTATTTTTGGTTGACTTGAGCTGAGTAAATATTAGGGGCTTTGGTGAATAACTGCTTACCCCATAATTCTGAAAACTGTTATTTATAATTCTCAAATGACCAGTTAAAAAAAAAAAAAAACAACATTTATTCGGTTCCTGAAGAATTTTTGTTCTTTCCCAATCAAAAATCTTAACATTATATTTCAGATTTCTTTGGTATAACTTCAGTTATTCCAATCTTTATAAACTCAGAAGGTGGAAAGTTGCTTCTTCAGTGACTAAATCACGAAAAATTCCTGGAATCTTCTTGTTTCCAGTCTCATGCAGTCCTTCATTAAGATTCCTTTTTGAGTAAAAAATTCATGGCCATAGTCCAAAGTTAATGTGTGTCCAAAAGGATAACAGGACCAAAGAGTGATTTATAATTAAATTCTAAACTCAGAGCTGCAGGAGCTTAAAACAGAAAGCATCAGTCCATTTGGTTTGATCACATTAATTGAAAAATTTCAGTCTATAGACATGCTTGTCTTCAAAAAATACCCAATGTGAAAAATATTATGAATCTCCATTTTCCACTTCCCTTCTAGATTTGTGACATTATCTCTAAATGGGAACAGGCTTCCAAAGAACAGCAGCCCGGGAAATGGGAAGGTACGAGAACTGTTCGTCTCATTTATAAAAACAGGTGTGTAATGCCATCGCCAAGTGCCAAAGTGGGAGTATACATCTATGTTCAAATCATGCACCTACAATTTAGTTTCCTATTGAATAGCCTTAAAAGTTATATTTATTTATATGTTTTCTTATAAATGGTAACTGTTTCTGTAGGAAGAGGAAGAAACTGTCACATAAATTTTTTTCTCTAATTCTAGTTTGTTAATGTCATGAATAATTATATTTTATAAAAATATGCACTTGGACAAAGATTAGAAGAAAACTATAGGAAAATAGAGCTACTCTCTTAGGGTAGTTGATATAATTTTTCACTTTCAAAATTTCCTTTAACACAATTATTACATTTTTTCATAAGACTGAATACTCAAATACCCTACTACAGATCGGTAGTAAGAAATATTTGTTTACCCAAGTCTTTTAGAAGTGATATATTCATATCCATTCATTCTTATTCTTTCATATTCTCTCTTCCTCTGTATTTATTGAGCTTCAACTATAAGCCCGGCACTTAGCTAGGTGCTCTGGATAAAAAGATAATAAAAACGGACACAATCCCGATCTTTTGGAATTTACAGGCTAGTGAGGAAGACGGTTGCTAATTTTACAATGACTCTAATGAGTATATAATAACATATTAAGTTCTCTGAAAGAAAAGAGCATGGTTCTGTGAGAGCACATGACAAGAATCCTGACCTAGCCTGGAGACTTCGGGAGTCTTCTTTAAGGAAATGATGCTTATGCCCACGTGAGAAGGGCGCTGAGAGTGGAAATGGATAGAAAAGGATGTTCAAAGCCTGTAGAAGGAGGCTGCGCAGTGTTTTAGGAACTGGGAAAAAGCTGGTGGGGCTGGAGCACTCTTTCTCAACTGATACAATTTTGAAAGACTTTGGCAAATGGTCAGAAACCAGCTTTTCTTTCTTTTTTTTAAAGATGCTCAGAAAGGTTTTTTTTTTTAGCAAGCATCTGCCTTTTTAAAAAAAATTAATTAATTAATGTATTTATTTATTTTTATTTTTGGCTGTGTTGGGTCTTCGTTTCTGTGCGAGGGCTTTCTCTAGTTGTGGCGAGCGGGGGCCACTCTTCATCGCGGTGCGCGGGCCTCTCACTGTTGCGGCCTCTCGTTGCGGAGCACAGGCTCCAGACGTGCAAGCTCAGTAGCTGTGGCTCACTGGCCCAGTTGCCCCACGGCATGTGGGATCTTCCCAGACCAGGGCTCGAACCCGTATCGCCTGCATTGGCAGGCAGATTCTCAACCACTGCGCCACGAGGGAAGCCCCCTCTTTTTTTTTTTTTAATATCTTCTTTTCTTCCATGTATTAGTAGAAGGTGGTATTTAATAAAGAGTGTTCACTGACCAGGTTATATTAACTGTACAACAACAGCAAAAAAACTAAAAAAAGTATTTTCTTGTTTTATTTGACTCTTATATCCCATAAAATAAGGAATCTAAAATATCAGACCAAGAGCCTGGTAGAATTATTGGTGAAGTTTTGACTTCTTTCAGAAGCCTACTTTTGGAATATGTTCATAGACCTGAAATTGGGATATGAGAAGTAAGGGTACTATATAACATAAAGAATGTAACAGCCTTTGATCCAGTTCAGGATTTCTTTTTCTGATACTTTATCCCACAGAAATACCCACATAAGTGGGCAAGAATATTCCAGTATTCTTTATAACAGTGAAAAATAAGTGTTGCAGGGGGGACTTAAGTTTATCAATAGGGGAACAGTTAAATAAATGTTGTGCATTCATATTGTGGATTCCTCTTACACACTCAGACACTAAAGGGTCACCACTGTTTGAACAGACTCCTTTGATCCGAATAAATGGTGGTTTTGAGCCACTAGAGCTTCTCTGTTCAGGGGTTCATGAGCTGAGGTGATTCGCAGGAGTTCTGGGTAACGAGAAGGTACCTGTCAAGCTTCGGTATCTAAGGTTTTAAAATCTCATATTCGTAGAGATAAGCAGCATTACTTAGATACTAGAAATCTAATAGGCTGTACTCCCAGAGGAACCTGTCTCCACTGATGGCAGTCTTCATCTGTGGCCCTTTGGTGACTGGCAAGAACAGCAGCTGGAAGACGTGGACCTTCCAGATGATTATTTTAGTTTTGTGATCGCTGGAGCAGTGGTTCTCAAAGTGTGGGCCCTGGATCTGCAGCTTCAGTATCACATGGAAACACGTTGAAATGCAAGTTATTTGGCCCCATGTCAGACCTACTGAGTCAGAATGTCTGGGGATAAGGCCCAGGAGTCTGTTTTAACAACTCTTCAGGTGATTCTTACTCATGCTAAGTTTTGAGAAGCACTGGTCCAGAGGTCCATATTGCTGCCTGTGTCTTTTGTGGAAGGAAGCCAGCTCCTGGACCTGACCTGCCATATATCTTTATGTGGAAGAGGTTCAGGAATTCTCATTTGGTTTTCTTGGCACTAAATGGAATTACGTCCATGTCTAAGACTATTCCTAACACTGCATAGCTTATGAATGCTGAATACATACTGATTTTGACTGTGATGGCCACAGTTGGAACCAAAATTAAATTGATGAAATGGAGAAAAGTGGTCTGAAAGACATAAGAATACTGTGCCAAGTCTAGCAAACACCACCAGGAAGGACAAAGACAGTCATGATTAACACAACACCTTGTTAACAACAACAACAAAGCTTTATGACAATATCTTTGACATCAGAAAAAAAGCAACTCGATCATAACGTTTAATTTTTAACAGAAGTCTGAAATGGCTGTATAGCCACAGCTATGAGAAAGTACTGTTTCTAAATGTGGTCGTGATTTGCACGTGTAAAATAGCTTAGACAATGAGCCCTAATTTCCAGTGACACAGTTAGGAGGGGAGCTGGCTGTGACCTATCATGCAGCTGCGGACTTGATTCTTCATCTGTCAGGCAGCACTGTAATAAGCAAAACTAAAGCACCAGCTCTCTTTATCATGGAATTTTTGCTTATATTTAGTAAGTTATGGAATTTTAATTACTTAGATTTAGGGGTTAAGGATCTAATTAATAGGTTTTGAACTTGTTCTCATAGAAAACCATTTGGTAACTAACATTTAAATTCTATTCATATTTAAGCCACTTATTTAATTTGGTTTCTTACTGTCTATTTGAAATTGCAAAATCAAAGCGTGTTTTTCACAAAACAAAACTGGCAAGGGTCTTTCTCTACAGAGAACAACTCTTCCTTCTCCCCTCTTTGAAACGAAAGATTATTTTCAATAATTCTTTGTTATTGTTTTCTGGACCATAGTTTAACATTCGCATCTCTGCCACCTTTAGCTGACTGTAAGAGCACCTATATATCCATTGGATCCTAAGCCAAGAAGCCTCTTAACAGGTCACCTAGTTTATCCCATTTCTTCCAGCTGTGTTCACACCAAAAAAAAAAAAAAAATTCTAGTATGAAGAGACTCTTGTGATTCTAAAGACCTCTAGAGAAGACTCATCATCATAATAATAGTAATAATAATAACTACCACCAATATTTATTGAGCACTTACTACATGCCAGGCCCTATACTGAGCTGTTTATGTGCATCATCTCATTTAATCCTAGCAACACCTCGAGGTAGGTGTTATCATTCATCTCCATCTTATAGATGAGGAAACTGAAGCTTTAGAGAGTTAACTCATTTACCCAAGGCTACAGAAGGGATTTTTCAGGGTTTTTTGGCAAATAGTTTCCATATTTAACAATTCTCACCACCATTCATTTATCCATTCATGCCGTAAACATCTGTCCAGTGTCTGCCTGTGCCAGGCCTTGTTGAAGCCCTAGAGATTCAAAGGTGAATAGAATTTTCCTACCCTCTAGAACTCTTACAGTTTATAGGGAGAGACAGACATGAATTCTTAACAATGTGATTAATGCTGTAACAGTGACAGTATAGCAGAGTAGTGAAGAACATGGGCTCTGGAGAGAAACTGCCGGGTTAGAATCCTGGCTCCCCCAGTCACTCTGTGACCTTGAGCAAGTCACTCACCATCTCTGTGCCTCAGGTCCCTCTACGTGAAGTGGAGATGAAAACAGTACCTACCTTTAGGGTTGCCTGAGGGACTAAATGTTGGCAAATGTAAAGCACTTGGATCAGAGCCTAAAACGTAGTAGATACCCCAGCGATATTCGCTTATTGTGAATATAGCATGTCTGTTTACAGGCTGTTGTGGGAACAGAGAGGAAGGCTTCACAGAGTGGTGACTTCTGAGCACAGGACTTGTGGTAGCCATAGAGGCTGGAGGAGAACAGGGAAGGGGCGTCACAATTGCAGATTTCGTAGTGTTATCAGCAGACCATGGTGGACAGAGGAAGGAAGGAAGGTAAATGGAGAGTGAAGGCAGGCTGCTTCCTCAGTAAGTTTACATGATGATGAGAAAGGCAACAGTAGGAAATAAATGCTCTGAGGACTGAAATATGGAGCCGGTTGGAGGCGAGCAAAAGGATTACCCGGCAGTGCCGAGAGCTCTGCTGAACTTGGAGCAGTGTGTTTGCTGATACTGGTCCACATAGTGACGTGATTTCCATCCCAGTGTTCAGCTTCCTGGATGCCAAGTGAGGAGGTGGGCATTTGGGAATGCCCCTGCCTTCCAATGTGTGCCCTCCCTGCTGTGACAGAAGCCCCTTCCTCTGCGTCAGGCCCCTTTAGGATTGGAGAGCAGCTGGAAGCTGGTCATATTGGGAGAGACTCAGATCTTGTAACCCCAGCACCTTTCCTGTTCAAGATCCGTGGATTTGATTTTCTGACTTCTTGATCATTTTTGTGACTCTTTAGTTCCTCTCCACGTTCTCTCCAAACCCCTATATAGCTGTTGGAGCCCAAACTGTTCCATTAGGGGCTTGAGCCTATGATTCCTACAGGTTTTGTTCCTATATGTGTGTCTGGAATTGTTTTTCTTTTTTGCGCCTATAGTGCTTCATTTTCCCTTCCCAGGTGCAGTCTTATTGGCATGCCAGAAATGACAGAAAATGCACTTTAGCTTTTCTTGCCTGTAGCCATTTGAACTACAGGTTCTTTTTTCCCTCCTAGCTGTATTACTAATTCAAACTTTTACTAAGAACCTTCCAGTGGTTAACACTTAGCTAAAAAAAATCCCTAGTGCATTATAGTGATGAATAAGACATAGTTCTTAACTTCAAGTAGAGAAAATAAGCTAAGTACAAAAACGTTCACATGCCAGAAAGGGAGGGCTTTCATCTTAAACTTTATTCTCTTTATTTTATATCCCTTCGCTAACACCATTTTGAATTTAGAATCTATTTCTATTGCCCAGCCGTATTCTCCTACCAGTTAACAATTTGCCATCATGCAGTCACAGATGATTATTTTATCAAGAAACCACTCTGAATGATGGCCCAGGCCAGTGATTCTTAAGCTGGCGTGAACGGAAAGAATAATCAGAATGATGGGGAGGAAGAGCTTTTCAAAGTACACCCCCCGTGCTTCCCCCAAGATTCTGACCTGCTGCCCTCTCATTCCTTGCTATTTGAGGTAATTACCACGAAAGATTCCGTAACTGATGATAGGGTGTCCTCTCCCTATCATCAAGTGGATAGGGGAAAAAAGGCTGGAAATCCAGTTATAGCTAATCGAGCACACACTTAACAAATGCCAGATCTAAATCTCTGTTTTCCTGCCGCTGTGTTGTCATGACAATATTAAGGTATGTCACGGTGCTGCTTACCCACCCCACTGTCACAGCATTTACAGCGTGTACAGTGCTCTGTGCCTGCCCTGCAGCCTGGAATCAGAGCCCCAGAAACCTCACATACAAAGAAACAGCACAGTGGTTAAACACAGAGGGTCACTGAATTGAGGAAGACCTAGGCGAACAAAAGTCATGTCATGTTTCAACAAGTAATAATGATAACATGTAAACTATTTTTGAGATCCTAAGGCTGTTTATCAGAATGTGGCAAAAAAAAACTCAAAACATTTAAATGTGCAAATATTATCTTTTAGATTCCCAGAGAAAACTGCCCCACTTGACCATTCGATGTTGATTTTGAATTGAAACCTTCATTTTCTATTCCTTGGTGTGTCCAAGGTGTTTAGGAAAGATCATGGGTGTTTTGAAAACTGGGTTTATACAGCCCACTGGTGTCTGAGGTCCTTCCTCAGTAACACCTAAGGTATTAAGGTATTTCAGGGCATAAAGGTAGCATTGAAGCATCCATCAGCCTCAACTTCAAAGCAGTTTTTCCTCAGTTTGCTGATAAACTTATAAAGAATAGAAATAGAGGTCACTAACAGATAGTAATGGTCTAAGTTTGTATCACTGAGAGAACTATTGTTAGAGCAACCCCATATCAGTCCTCTGGATTTCTCTTTACTTTTTTCCTTTGTAAGTATATCATTTAATGAAAAATTTCCTCTTTTTTTACAGACTATATTTCTCAATGCAAGCTCGTGGAGAGACTGATAGAGAAAAGCTGCTGTTAATGTATCAGACAAATGATCAAATAGTAAATGGACTTTTTCCTCTGAACAGGGACCTGGCATTAGAAATGGCAGCTCTTTTAGCTCAGGTAACTTCCATGTTATATAGAGCGATGTTTTGTAATGATAAAATACTAATTTCTCCACTGAATTAAATGTAGTAAAACAATATACCTTTCATAATTCTTTAAATTCAATTTGCTCTGATTAACACCTTAAAAATTACAGGCATTGTAATTGCAGCCTGACTCCCATTGCTGACAATTGCGGTGATGTAGAATGAGACAATATTCCATAAAGGGAATCTAGTTTCTTAATCTCTTGAAAATATCCCACTAGGCTTTGCATTTAATAAAGGAGTTTGAGTGTCGAGCTGTGGGGTTGCGGTTGCCATGCTAAAATCGTCCAGTAATCAAATAGGATCAGTCTTCTAAAAAGCTAAAGCACTTTCTTTTATTTACCTATTGTATCAATGAAGTTCAGTTGGCTGTAAACCACACACGCATGCAAATCAATAATGACAGTTAAAATGGAAGTGTTATTTGTCTCTCATATGGAGAGTGTTGGGGCCAAGGGCAGTGTGCCCCCAAATATGCCTCAGTGGCATATTGATTATTTTTAATTAAAGTTACTTGAGAAACAGCTGGTGAAAAAAAATGATATATATTTAAAAAAACACTCTGACCTCCCTCTTTTCCCCTAAAAGCAGGAAATAAATCTCCCATGTGAAAGTATCCTCCCTCTACCAGGAGGCTTAAAAGCATCCTTGTCAACAGAGTTAGGGAATTCAAGGCTAAGAAAGCTGTATAAACAAACTTTGTTGCTTCTTCACTAATCTGCTATCCCAAGCACAAACCCCTTTGTTTTGTTAAATCTTCATAAATAATTGTTTCTTTGTCTAAAAATGATGTATAAACAGCCTGCTTTGGTCATTTCAGGGGTCCCATTTCTATGAGACCTCTGTGCGTTCAATTGGTTTTTTTTCTCCTGTTAATCTGTCTTGTGTCAGTTTAATTATTAGACCAGCTAGAAGAACTCTAGAGGGGTGCAGGGGCAGGGGGAATCTGCCCCTCCCAGCGAGAGATAGGCATGCTGGCGCCTCTACAGGCATTAGGGGCATGCGCTTTATCCTGCCCTCCGTTCTGCTGTCATCTTCACGGTCCTGGAGGTCTGCCAGAGCTCTAGCCATTACATCAGTGTTCCAGGCATCATAATGGAGGAAGGACTGAAGAAGGGCATGCCCTCCTGCTTTTGAGAAACTTCCCAGCAGTTACACAGAACGCTTCTATTTATGTTTCTCTGTCAAAACTTAAGTCACACAACCTTGCCAACCTACAAGAGAGACTGGAGAATGTGGTCTTAGCTGGGCAGCAATGAGCCCAGCTAAATTCAAGGTTTTTATTATTCAGAAAGAAGGAGAGAATGGTCATAAGAGACAACCCACAGTTTCTACCCCATCTGGGTCTCT
The DNA here is from genome assembly GCF_028021215.1 of Eschrichtius robustus. Classification (NCBI taxonomy): domain Eukaryota; kingdom Metazoa; phylum Chordata; class Mammalia; order Artiodactyla; family Eschrichtiidae; genus Eschrichtius; species Eschrichtius robustus. The sequence goes on from NC_090838.1 coordinate 36,245,494, forward strand.
GCACAGGTTAATTAAGGGAAAATGATGTGTCATTGGCTTAGATTCCCCAGGGTTTTCAGTCTTCTTACTCTACATACCATCCCAGGACATCTTACTCATTCTCTTATCTACCATCTGTGCTGATGATTCCCAAATCTTTTCTCTCCAGCTCATATTTCTTTCACGGGCTCCTTAAATTCAACATATCGGGAACTAATCATCTTCCCTTCTTTTCCGTCACATTTTGCATATTCACTGCCTCCATTCAGTCTGCCAAGCAAGCTTCAAATCCAGGAATCATCACTGACTCTGCCCTCCCTGTCTCCCTTTCCCCCAGTTAAAATGTGCCCTGCCCATTTTAACTCTGTTCCCTCCTCTCCATGCTGACCACCATTGCTATGGTTCAGACCATCATCACATCCTGGCTGCTCTCCTGCATCAGGCTTCTAACTAATGTGTTTTTCTCTGGTCTGGTCCCACACACACTTCTATCCTCCATGCAGAATCTAGAGAGATTGTTCCAATTACCTATTGCTACATAGCAAATGACTCCAAGACTCGGCTCAAAAGAACAATTTGGGCAGAGATGTATAAGGGCAGCTTGTCTCTGCTTCATATGACATCAGCTGGCATAGCTTGTAGACTGGTTGTGACTCTGTAGCTGAGGGCTGGAATCATCTGAAGACTCATTCACTCACACGTCTTGTGGCTGATGCCAGCTCTTACTTGGAACTTCTGCTGGGGAATGTCAGCCGGAAGACCTACTTGTGGCCTCTTAAAGTGGTTGCATGTGCTCCTCACAGAATGGTGGTGGGGTGGCAAGAGCTGTCCCAGAAGAGACAACATGTGGAAGCTGCCATTTTCTAAGGTCTGGGCCTAGAAACTGCCGTGGTGGTTTGTCAGGTAGCAGTAATATACAGTGACTGGAATGGAGATACAGCAAAAATGTGAATCTAGCTGTGTCATTCTCTTTACATGGAGGGACTGTCATGATCTAAACTCTGCCTGCCTCTCCAGCCTTATCTTTTAATACTCTCTACCTTGAACTTTATGGTCCTGAGTTGTGTATGATTCACTTATTCTGACCTCTTAAACTTTACTTGTCTCCTCTGCTTGGAACACCTCCACTCCCATGCCTCTACCTGTTAACTTCAGCTTATCCTTTAATTTTCATCTTAGGGGTCACTCATTCCAGGAAAACCTTCTTGAATTCTGCCTGGATGGGTTAAATGTTCCTCTTGGGGTTTCTGTAATGCCCTGCATGTATCTATTACTGTCCAGACCCCAGTGGTTTATTTTTAGTTATTTGTTTCTGCTTTGCACCACTGACTGGGGCCTTCCTGAGAGCAAGGGCTCTCTCTGTTCATCTTTGTATCTAGCACAGTGCCTTACACACAGTCCATTCTCCATAAATGTTCTTGGATGAGTGACTAGTTGATAATTTAGTTTACTTTCATAACAATTTTATGGTCATCCAGACTTTAAAGCGTTTAGTGCTACACTGAGTGTTCCCTTTTTGCAAGTGATAAAAAGCTGAAGAAATGAGAACTAGGTCACATTTTTTCTTGGTGATAGGATTAGGAATGATTTCCTATCAGATGCCATTCTAGCCTTTGGTTCTCTAAAGGCACAGATGCTCTGTTAAAATCACTCTTATTTTTGCTAAAATTTAAGTTCATCTTCTTACTTTTTAATTTTGTGGGGAAAGCTTCTCCAAGAAAAATTATCATATCCTTTGGAGATACACACTTCTAATATTTTTTAGATGAATTTTCGGAAGGGGTAGAAAGGTAAAACCATACACCTAGAAAATTCTGAGCATATTACTAACTAAAAAGTATAATTTCTCCATCTACAAAAGGAAAATTAAATAATACCTCTGGTCTCTTCCTCAGAGTAGTTTTTGTGAAGATAAATGAAATATGCCAAGGAAATCTGAGCTCTGTAGAAGAAAATAGTTATTTCTGTTGTAGATTTGCTTATCTGTAGGTCCTTGTTGATATTCTCTGTCTTAATCAGGGAATTTTTGGAGCTGATGTTCTGATTGCTGTACATGGTGTCTGGTAAGGGGTCATGTTGATGTGAGGCATATTGGGGATTATCTGAGTTGATTCTCCAAACATTTGGAGTTGATTCTCCAAACATTTATTGTGCTCATTCTGTGCCACACAGTATGCCAGGAGCCAGAGAGGGAGACCCTGAGCTTGAATATCCCACTACAGGGTTCCCTAACAGCCAAGCTTGCCTTAAATGGCCTCTATGTTTGTAACTATTGTTTGTCCAACTGCCATATCCTTAGAGGTTAAATCCTGGTCTAAGGGTTCACAGCTAGCTGTGCTGAGTACTGCCTGGTGATAGGTGGGGACAATGTAAAGCTTGCTCTGGGGGAAGGATTTCGATATATTTGAAGAGCAGATCGACAACTTTTATTTGGTGTGAGGAAATTAAGATGATACCTGACTAGATAGGAGATGCGGGTGAAAAAACTGAACAGCAAAGCCAAGCCAAGAAACCATCAAATAAGGGACCAGGTCAAGGAAACTAGAAAGTCATAAGAATAGACTGTAAGGGCAAAGCTCAGCTGAGGAATTTAGACAGTAGCTGGTCAGATTAAGAACTAGATAAGGGAAGTCACAGGGGTCAGAATCTCAGAGGCTGGTTGTGCTAACAGCTTACTTGGAGGCAGAGGGCCCTTTTGAGATGGAGACCCAGGGCTTTCTGTAAGACCATCCCAGTCTTGATGGAACCCTCCATCTGCTTGCTGGGGAGTACTCTAGGTAAGGATGTGGATGTTCAGTATGTCCCCCACCCCATCTCACCTGTTGAGCCCTATTTGGTACCCTATACAAAGCATTTAACACGGATTATCACAAGTATTTATTTGTTCTTCAGTCTCCCCTACTAGACAGTAAACTCTTTGAGGACAGGAACTATGTTCAACTTTTTTCTTTCTCATATAAATTAGCACAGTGCCCAGCATATAACAGGGACTCAGTGTAGGTTTGGGTCAATGAATGGGTGGGAGAGTAGATGGAGAGATGGATGGGTGAGTGGTTGGATGGGTTGGTAGAGGATGGCATCTGTGTAGCCTGTTAATGGAAGTAAGGATTGAACATTGTTTCATTCAGGGAAGAGGGGGAATGAAGGGCTTTATTTCCAGAAATGACAGAATAATAGATTGAGGGGATGAATACAGTAACATTTATGGAGAAAATCTAGGAAGAAAGTAATGAGAAAATAGTACTTGCTCCCATGATGTTCGGTAGAGATCCTGAAAAAGTCCAAGTAATACTTTTTAAAGATTTTTCATAGCTTTATAACTTTTTAATTTTTCACTTCTAACTTCTATTTTGCCTTACTATTATCAACCAAAATGGTACCTTAAAAATGAAAAATTATCTGGTGCTGTTACAGGCAATGGTAGAGTAAGTGACCTTTAGCAAATACTACCAGATATTAACCTAGAGTGATTAATGTAGAAATGAAACTGGAATGTTTAAATTATAGATTTTTTTCATAATTAGACTTCAAATGAAATTTAAATTTAAATAATAGTATTTATATATGATTATAAATTCCATAATCACACAATCATGACAAATAGATTTATATATTGTATGTTATAAAGAATGTTTAGGGAAAAAAAAGCGAATTTTCTTTCTTAAAATTCTTTTTTAATATCCTGTATTTTCTCTTTTTTGGGTTTCCACTTAGGTGGAGATTGGAGATTTTGAAAGACCTTTTTCTACTCCAGCAGGCCATGTTACTAATCATTGCAAAGCAAATCAAACTATAAAACAACTCATAGAGAAATTTTATCCTAAAAGGTATAGAGATGACTCTTCTGAAGAACAGTTAAGGTAAAGAACTATTTGTAACTCTTGAAAAGTCAGATGCACACTAGTTTTTCAGTGACATTTTTCTGTTCAAATTTTAAAGATGAAAAAAATTGTGCATAACAATTTTCTCAGGATTTTTAAAATACTGTTGAATACCAAGAGGTTATAGTTCTTTTTATTTAAGATGTGCCTAGAAACTGTAGTATCTAGATTTAAACTTTTTTTTTTTTTTTTTTTTTTTAAATCTATTTATTTAGTTAGTTTTGGCTGCGTTGGGTCTTAGCCTCTGCGCGAGGGCCCCCTCCAGTTGCGGCGAGCGGGGACCACTCACTGTCGTGGCCTCTCCCGTTGCGGAGCACAGGCTCCAGACGCGCAGGCCCAGCAATTGTGGCTCACGGACCCAGCCGCTCCGCGGCACGCGGGATCCTCCCAGACCAGGGCTCGAACCCGTGTCCCCTGCATTGGCAGGCGGACTCCCAACCACTGCCCCACCAGGGAAGCCCTAAACTTTTTTTAATGAGAAAAAAATCTACCTTAATTTAGAAGATCTACTTTTCATTTGACCTTATTCATTCTTGTCCAAATTAATCGTGCTAATAAAGAAAAGGAAAAAATTGGCTAATAAGGTGTTTAATTTTATGAAGTGTTTACCAAAAAATTTTTATCTCTTAGGGTATTCCATTATAAACAAATTGGAATAAAAATAAACTATCTTCTTATGCAAGATTTTTTTATTATAATATAAAATTTTAATTAAACTGAACTAATTTGGAGTTTTGATTTTTGAGACCTTATAAAGAAAAGCTGTAGATTCAAAATAGAGGCAAATCCAATTCACCATGAATTTTTCCAAAACAGAAACATTTGAGATCAGTCTGTTGTCTGTATAGAATAAGTGGTTGCCTTCGTGCTTTTGTTTAAGAGGTTTCCCCTGCAGCCAGCATCTCCAAACCAGGAGTGGTAGCACCTAAAATTCCACTGTTGGGGATTCATTCTTCAGTCTTGACTTCTTGTACTTTTCTTTAAAAATGAAAGTTATTCCCATGAGAAATTACCTTTTTAACTAATTTATGCGAAGGTTTGATGTTAGCTTATCAGATTTTAAAATTTTACCTAAAGGGGGTGGGGAGCGGGGAACTTAGGTCATACATACTGAGAGCACTAACCGTACGAGAATTTGGTGGAAGGAATGCTACAGAAAGGACAAGGGGTAGACAGTGGTAAGATGGGACTCACAAAACAACAGCTTCACCTAGGTTGTGTGTATGTCTCCCGGTGGTGCTTAGGATCGGCTCAAGGAGAGCTTTATCTTGGGAGGATGATACACTGTTTATGTGCTTTTGTTTTGTGTTTTTGTTTTTGTTCTTTTCTTTTTTTAGGCAGCTTTGCCAGCGACTGTCAACCAGATGGATGGCCCTCCGGGGACACAGTGCTGCTGATTGTGTGCGAATCTATTTGACAGTAGCCAGGAAGTGGCCATTCTTTGGTGCCAAATTGTTTCTTGCAAAAGTAAGAAAGAATGGGGGGCTATTCAGTTCAGTAAAATATAAAGTGATAATCTGAGTAACCCCAGGTTTAGTACATTTGGCTTTTTAAAAGAACATAAGGAAATTTCCAACAATTTAAAGAAAACCATGAAGGGACACTAAGGAAAGGGCAGGAAAGCCATCAGCGTCTCTGTCTTTTCCCTTCCGTTCCACTTCCCCGTACCGTAAATCATTTCTTACACTCAGTAGGCTTAATCGTTAGACTGAAGACAACAGCTGAACTCTGCTTTCTTCTCTTTATTCATTCATCCATTCACTCATTTACTCTCTCACTCATTTGCTCATTCATTTAGTATTTATGAATTCTGTTTGCCAAACTTTGAGCTAAGCTCTAGGGATACATAAGCCCATGGTTTCAGATAGATTGTACTCACACTTCCAGGAACTCACAACCAGTATTGCAATAGGTCTGGAAACAACTACTGTGTGGAGAATATGGTTAAGGGTGACATGAACAGAGTGATGCAGGAACACTGAAGAAGGAGAGATGAAACCTGCTGGGGGTTAGATTAAGAGGCCTGTCCAAATGCACACGTTAATAAATGGCAGATCTGGGTCTCAAACCCAGGTCTGCTAATTCACTCCTCTTTCCATTATACCACACTGCCTGCTCCCCAGGTGAGATTTTAAATAATAAGATGTTGTTGTGTTATTGCAAATGCTGCATTGCATTTACACTGAAAAATATTTCTGTAATTTTGCTTAGCATTTATTATGTAATGTATTTTCACCTCTTCATAGCCCATAACCCCATCATCACTTGGAAGTACTTTCATGTGGCTGGCTATACACGAGGATGGTTTAAGCATCTTAGAATACAACTCCATGGTAAGATTAAATCCTTAAGTTCTGCATTGAGTCAACTATTTCCATTGCTCAGTGTACTGTAAACAGAAGGTAATGATATCTTAATCTGACTTTTCTCATACACAGAAAACACTCTGCCTAATACTATATAATGAATAGTCATTTTACAACTATAACTATGGTTACAATTTAATCTTTTAAATCAAGATTAGACAGGTTATATATTGTGTATGAGAAAAATATTAAGATACCATGACTAAATTGCAATCATGGTTGTATTTGTAAAATGACTGTTCATTTATTGTGTTCGGAAGATTGCTTCCTGTGTAAAATGAAACTGTTGAAGATAACATTAAGGTAGAAACTTTAGTTACTAAAGTTTTAAGTTCAGTTTCACGAAGCCTTCTATAACAGTTTCTATACTATCCCATAATATCAATTACCAGTTCATTTGTACATAGACAGTATCTTAGAGCTTTTTACATGATTAAATATAAAGTCAAACTGTGATTTCTATTTATTCATTTATTTATCTGAAATTTTCTATCATATTTTATATGTATCAGAGTACTTTTTAAATTTTTGTTCTTTTTTTTTTTTTTTAACCTGGTAGGCAAGGATTGCTAAATTCACCTGGTAGGTGTAGTGGGCTCTCCTACTTGTGGCTATAGTCAGGATCACTGAGAATTTCTTGGAAACGAGGTTATCCTTTAGTGTTATAGTAAATGTTTCTCCTTATAATTGCTGAAAAACTTTTTTGAAGGCGTTTATGTTTCCTGAATGCCTTTTAGTTCTTGAATAGATAATCTGAAGATAGATTATATAAAGTCAGTGACTTAAAGTCAACAGAAATAGTACACGACTATTGAGTTACCTTGGCTAAGTAAACCAGTTCCTAGATCCAGCGAGATGGACATGCAGGTCAGGAAGTAGACATTGCCAGCCTGCAGCACTAGAGGTGTTCAGTGCTAGGATGGTCTGCTCAGAATCTTGCAAGCTAATCATTAGATATGCAGATTCCTTTCCTTTTAGTCTGTACATCTTTGACTTATAATTTTTAAATTGTTTTAGTAACACATTGGGAAAAAATATTTGCTGCATGTATGATGAAGGGTTGGTATCCTTTATGAATGTGGATGTCTTATCAAACAGTAAGGAAATGATGAACACACCAATAGACAAATGGGCTGAGGCAACTCACAGAAGAAATACTAATGTTCAATAAATGTATTTTTAAATGTTAATCTCACCATCAATCAAATAAGTTCAGTTTAATACAGTGAGATTCTACTTTTCACCAATCAGATTGGCAGAGCTTCAAAAGAATGATGATATCCTGTGTTAGCAAGACTGTAATGCTGGGAATGTAAATGGGTATAACCTTTTTGAGTTTGGAAAGATTTACTTTTTTGAGATAGCAATTTCAGCTGTTGAGGTTTATAACCAAAGAAATAATTAGGCTATGTGTATTATGAAATATGTCCCAAAATATTCATTGGAGTATTGTTTAAGATAGTAACAAATAAAAAAAACTTAAATATTCTTCAATAGGAGATTAGTTAAATAATGTCTATGTGACTATAAAATCCAAATAAATGTCTATAAAATCATTTAAAATGTTATACAAGTACATTTGTTGTCATGGAAGGATGTTCATAACATGTTAAGTTAAAAGAAGCAGAATGTTAAAAAAGAAGTAGTATGCATGATACTGTTTATGTTTACATATATCAAAGTTTATATATCAGGGTGAACTATGTGGATTTGCCAATATTTGACCTTTTTTTACCTTAAAAAGCATCAGTTTCATATGGTTCAACCAGATAGATAGATAGATAGATAGATAGATAGATAGATAGATAGACAGACAGACAGACAGATAGAAATCTTAAGGACAAATACAGTGTAAATGCTATGTAAATAGTTGCTGGTGCACGGCAAGTTCAAGTTTTGCTTTTTGGAACTTTATGGAATTTTAAAAACATATTTTCCATCTGCAGTTGGTTGACCACATCATCATTTTAATGGAGATACATGTTATTAATCATCTCTCATCTTTCTTTGAAAATAAAGATTGTATAACATACTTACTTTTATTTCTCTTTGAAGAGGTTAATAATCAGCTATGTGTACAAGAGTCTAATGACCTTTGGAGGTTGTCAAGATGATTTTATGATAGTCATTAACAATGCACATTCAAAGGACAAACCAACAGAGAAATTACTTTTTGCCATGGCAAAACCCAAGGTGAGTAGAAGGCTTTGTGCTAACTTTTTTATGCTAGTTTTTTCATACTAAAACATGTATTGTGCAAAGAGTAAGTTCCTCATGGGAAAACAGACTACTTACAATCAAACAACCATTGGTCCAAATTCTGGCTTACCTCATCTTTCTAAACCTTGGTTTCTTCATCTAAAAAATGGTATGATGCTATGGTGCTTTTTTTTTTCTGGATTAAGAATAAAATGAAGGAATTGTAAAGTATTTATAGCCCAGTGCCTGGTATACAGAAAGTTCAAAATAAGTGGTCCTGGCATAAGTTGTTATTGTCAGGTACTTTACACACATTACCTTATTTACTTGGAGTAATTCACTTTATAGACTCATTAGTGAGAAGAGTGAGGTTTTAGAATTAAGGCATACTTGTTTCTTTATTATTTTTAGCAAACTGTGTAGTTTTAATGTCTCTAAGTAAAAGCAATAAATAAAAGGGCTGCATTCTAACATGTAACTCTGATTTTAGGAAAAAGAATGAGAAATTAATTTTTCTAAGACTTTGTCTTAAAATTCTCAACTAAAAGAGACTACTTTTTTAGAATTTGAAACTTTAAAAAATGGCATATATGTTTCTTAATTAAATCTATACTTAAGTGAAGTCAGATAGTAAGTGTAGAAGATCATGGCACACTCAGTGCTTTAGTTTAAAGAGTTGATATAATACACTGAATTTCTTATTCATGTATTCACAAATGTGGCTTTAGGATAACTGGTAGAATTGTACTACTGTCACATTTTCTAATATTGCCACTAAATTTGATTTTTTTTTTTTCAAGTATCACTTTCTGCTGGTTTAAGGAATGGGAAAATAGGTCAGTGCCTTGATGGTGCTGAACATGTAAGTACAGTTGACTCTTGAACAACATGGGTATGAACTGCACGGGTCCACTTACGCATGGATTTTTTTTCAGTAGTAAATACTACATTACTACACAATCCATGATTGGTTGAATCCATGGATGTAGAACCGCGGATACAGAGGAACCGTGGCTACAGAGGGGCACTGTAAAGTTATGCACGGATTTTTGACTGCTTAGAGTGTTGGGGCCCCTAACCCCTGTGTTGTTCAAGGATCAACTGTACTGTGCTGCTTGATCTGGTTAAAAGGGAAATCTGGTAGCCCGGGCACTTGCAGATGGAGACCACCCATGGCCAACCCTTCGCTCTCTGTTGGAAGTGATGAGAACTTCTCAGGAGAATAACAATTCCATTTTTCTTGTTTTAGATTCTTGAAATCACTCTTTTGATTGCCAGCTACATAAACAACTTCTATCAGCAGAAGGCAGTTCACCACCTGTCTGCTCCAGCGCTGCTCTCAGCTCGGACCCAGGGTCCTCAAGCCAGGGTGATGGGAAGCCAGCCCCTTCTGTCAAGCAGACCAACCAAAGGCCCCACTTTACTCTGAAAGCTCAGGGGCCTGAACATTCACTCCCTGTCCCCTAACCAATGGCTGCATCAGCTCCAAATAAGTTCATTTACATCCTGGCAGCATGGCACACACACAGTAGTAGTCCATTCTTTAAAAATAGTGAGGGTTACTCTCTTTCACTTGATTCATAAATATTCAAATGAATGCTAGTAATAAGACCTAAACACAGATTTTCCCACGTGCTGATTTTCTCTTAGCTTAACTGGGTTAGAATTTGTCATTTTTTTCCATCACCTTCTCCTTTGCCATCAGACACATCAAGGCTTTTTTCTCTTTTTTAAAAAAATATTCTAACAATCTTTAGAAAGTGAGATTCAAGGGAGTTTTTCCAAACTCTCATTTGGCAAACCAGTTGATTATTTGGAAATGCTCATTGCCAAAAAATTAAGTACTGTAATTAAATGTGCTTTTAATTAATGAGATGGTGTTTAGAAAGAAGTAGAGTATACAGTTTAAGAAACAGCTGCAGGGTGGTGTTGAAGGGTAAATTTTAGAGCAAGTGCAGTGTCTTTTGGCCCTATGAATCATTGTGTGAGAAAACAGGAGCTAGGTAACCAGAACTTCCTATGTGGTTTTAGAAAGTGTACCCTGTCACCTTTTCAGATCACTGGAGTGTAAAACTTAAAATGAGACAGTGATTCCTGACATTCTTTGGCTGTCAACATAACCCAAGTTCTCTGGGATATTGCCCACATTTCATTGCATTGGTGCTGGGTCATCTTGACCTTGCTTTGTTAAGTAATAATATCTATGAAAACAAAGACCATTTTTAAAGCTTTGCCTCATACAGTCCTTTTTAATTATAGTTTGAAAATAAATTCCCAAAAAATATTTTTTAAAAGGAAAGAGAAAGTAACTCTTCTGTCAAAGGAGATAAATTTTAGTTGAAAGAGTCTAGAAACGTATTTACTAGGTTACATAAGTGGTCAGTACATTCCGGTTTGTGTCAAAATAAAGTACTTATTATTCATGATAAAAATGAAACTGTGATAAGACATGAAAATTATATTGCAAAAATGTTTAATTGAAACAGTAATCATGAGTATACTTAATTTTATTTATGTGTAGAATATTTTATATTTATATTTTGGATGTATATTTATCACTCTGTGTATGGTATTTTTTTAACCAATTGGAAAAAAAAAGTTAGCTGCTGAATTAATTTGTTGGCAGAGCCTTCATGTTTTCTTTTTTGCTGCTTTCTCCCTATGGCAATGTACTGTTCTCACAGTAAGCCTTTTAAAAATGTTCCATCCCATGTTAGCATCCTTCGAAAGGACAGAGCCAAGAAATATACTGATCAAGTAAGATTTTGCTTTATTGGTAATGACAAAGGTAAAAAAAACCCATAGAAATAGATTGCCATTTACTATTTCTCCTAAATCTTTTGAACCACAACCACTCACTGGGTAAGCAAATTAATTTTTGAGAATAAATTGGTTACCAGTCTGAGATGACTCTCAGGAGCCTTTTGGCTGGGATACAGTAGTTTCTGAGTTCCCAGAAAACCATGTAATAATCATTAGTTGGTGAGCCACAGGCTTGGCAGAGCTGTTACATATGTGTGAGGACTTTATTCTCAGGCAATAGTTAGTTCACCATCTGGTAAGCCCCCCCAAAATCTAATTTAAACAAGTAGTGAAGGCTTAGCTTAAATGGTAGTACCCTAGACTTGGCATTTATTTTTGATAGAGCAGAGATAAAATATTTTGATGGAAAGAAATCAATTTTCTGTAACTGATGATGTGAAAATTTTATTTTCTGGGAAATTACTTTCATATAGCCATTTAAAAAATTCAAAGTATGTTATTATGATTGGTTACAAGAGAGTAATGTTACATGTTTAATTGTAATATTTGTCTCCTATCATTTTCTTCCCTTTCAATCATAATAAATGATTTACAAAACCCATTTCAAGCATTATCTTTTGAATAATCTTCAAGAAATACCTAATGTTTTCATTGTCAAAGCTGAGGTGTACTACTATTGAAAATGGTAGTTATTACCTCCTTCTCTTGCACTCATGCTTTGTCTTCTGTGTTGCTTTGTTTTATCCATATAAAAGGAAGCTGTTTTGGCAAATTGTAAGTTTCATATGTATGTATGCATATTGACAGATATACAATATGTATAAATCATGGGGTTCTCCCATGATTTCATAATAAGCTCCTTATAGGTAAGTTGATTGGACTGTGTCTAAAATTTTATTTTAAATGCTCTAGATTTCTGTGTGTGTCCTTAAAGTCAAATACTGCCATAGCTTAGAAATGAATTTAACTCTCAATTTACAAGAAAAGTTAGTCACAACTTATAAAGTATTTGCTTGAAAAATGTGTTTATCAGTGGTTGTTTGGACGTTTTTTCCATAGGAAAAAATTACATGGTAGTCAGGTTCCTGTAACAATACTTGTAACCCATAATTGTACTGAAATATAATCCTGAAGAATTAACCACCATGGATAACCATATTTCTCTAGAAAAAGGCTTTAAGTGGTCCTGAGATGCCAAGAACACATTTCACCCATCCACCCACCTCCTAGCTGTCATGGAATTTGGACTTTACTGCAGAGTCTCTGGATTGCAGGGGAGCAAAAGCTTTGGGAATGTGGGGAGTGAGGAAGCAAAAGTGAGTAGCAGGACTAATAAGGTGGAGAAGCTTTTCTGCTAACTGGTTCATGCAGGGACCGCATCTCCTCTCACATTTCCCCCTATTCTCTTTTTCCTAAAGGAAGAAAGGGATTTTATTGCTACAAGAGTACTTCATTTAGCAGGAAATACGCCAATTTCCTCCAGAGAGGGAATGAGTTGATTTTCCTAATTCTTGTTTGAAAAATTCCAGAAAAGGACTCTGACTGGTCCAACTCATGTTAGGTGTTTAACCTCAAACACTCATAATAGTAGAATGCTTAAGTAAATTATTAAAAATCTATATAGTGGAACCTTATGCAGCCATCAAAGCTATGTTTATTATGGGTTTTTAAAAAATTGATATGGGAAAATACATGTTAAAATCAGAATGTTAACAAACTTTACAGTAAAATCTCAACTCTGTGAGAAAAAAGATTGGAATAAAATACATCAACATGTTTAATAGTTGTTACTCCTGGTATTTGCTTATTATACCCTCTTAGTTTTTTCCCTATACTATTTTTTTCTACAATAAGCTTATGTAACTTTGAAAACAAGGAAAAAATATAAAAACTCTCACTTTCTGGGCTATTGTCAATAGCCTCCGTATGGACTTCTAGACTCCAAAGCATCCCTCACATAGCTGCAAAAAATTATCTCATTGAAACAGGTCTAGTCATGGCACACCCCTGTTTGAAATCTTATTTGGTCTCTCATCACCAACACAGTAAAATCCAGACTGCAAGATCCTTCACTGTAGCTCAACCTACCTGTCCAGTTTGCTCTCCCACCTTAGCCCCACCAGGCACTTTATATGCTTCCACCCCAAACTATTCACAGGTCCCCAAATACACTCTGCACACACCTTTATCCTTTTGCATTGTTGCTCATTTCATCCAGCAAGCAGCAAAAAACTGTCTCCTCCTCCATCACCACCATTGAAATCTGTGAGTCTTCTTGGGCTGATTCAGAAGAGGAGCTCAAATCTTTGTATATTTTACCTTGAGAACAATTTTCATCTACCCAGGAAAGTCACTTTCTTCGTCCAAGTATGAAGCCTCAGGAGGCATAAGGGTAGAAAAGGGAGCTCACCTGCTTAATCAGATCAAGGTGAATCAACTGAAGCACTCCTGAATCAGTGCTGGTGATTAGGGCCCAGGCAGATAACCTTCACCTTCCTGGTTACCAGGCTCCCTCCTTCAACCACGTATCCCAGTTACCCAAATCATTATACTTTAAAATGCTAGTACTGTGCCTAGTCCACAGAAAACACCTGGCAAAATGTTAGCTGCCATTATTGTCCATATCAATAGGGCTTCCCAACTAACATGCAAAGGGGTTCTAAAGTTCCAGAACCCAAATCATTGGCGATTCATTACAATTTGTCCCACATCAGTTTGTGAGTTTATAGGCAATGCTGATTCAATGATGGATGTATCAGCCTCACTTGCTACCATCCTTTCTCCATTGAACTTCCCTCCATTACTTCCCTTCCTATGTGCAACTGTAGTCTTCTATGTCTCTAAAATGCACCTACGTGTTGGGAGAATTTTGTCCCCAAAGGTTTTATCTGAAGTGAATGCCTTTTATTTCCTATGAACCATCTGCTTCATTTCCTTGTGTTTCTTTCTTCAAAGTTGCTGATCAGCAGCTTACCTCACCATAATAACAAGTATTAAGCACTTATAATGTTTCAGACACACATAAGTTATGTTTCACATGTATTTATCTCATTTAAAACTCATAATTTCCCCCTGCTTTACAGGATCGGAAACTAAGGCTCAGAGAAATTGAGTTATTTTCCATTGTGGCAATGTGGCAACTTAGCTAGTGTGGCTGAGTCCCGACTTCGATCTAAGTTTGTCTTATTCCAAAGCCCACATTCTTGAACATTACAACATAGAGACTAAGCCAAATGGCAGAACAGTAGAGGAACAGTTTCTCCTTCACTCAATCAGCTCATCTTGGGCTAGAGAGCCTGGGTCAGCATTCAAAACAGATCAAGTACTGTCACTGCCATGAATGTTTCACCAACTCCTTGAGGCATAATTAGTCACTTGTTCTAATATAAATTGTTTGTACCTCTCTGCAATAGCTTATATCTCTGGCTTCCTTTGGGTTATTATAATTAGTTGTGTATGTCATATTGTAATGATTTTTTTATTGATTTGGAGATAAAGTAAATGAAGTGTTATGGAGATGCATTTGCTTTATTAACTTATTAATAAATGATGTGCTATTGCATAAAACCTGAAACAACCAAACAAGCAGAAAGTTGGAAAATACTAAAATCGTAAATATTCTTTGCCTCTAGTAAATCACTAGAGAACAGCTCAGGAGATTGTTTCGTTCTCCATTCCCAATTCACTGCTACTGGGGAGAGAAAAGTAATTGAAGAGAGAGAGACCCCTGGCATATAAATAGTCGGTACTCAGGAGAATACTTTTTTAATACAAGAACACTTCCAGCCCAGAGTTTTTAGGTCCCAGATTTATTACCACTTGTCGCCTCTCTCTCCCACCCTAACGGATAAAGCTGAGAGGCGCGAAAAGAACGCCGAAAACTACATTTCCCATGATGCCCCTCTTCTGCACGCAACCTTTACTTGTGACGTCGCTACCATAGCAACCCAAGAGCCTCGCGTAGAGCTCGCGGTCCAGCTGATTCTAGGCTGGGCCCTGCGCGGAGACCACGACACTGGGGCGGCCGAGCCACGATGCCCAGGTATCCCTGCAACCCTGCTTGCGCCTGGCTTATGCTCCCCTCGAGAGCCTCCCTTCTTTCCCAACCCAGCCAGGAAGGGGTGGAGATGGGGGGAGGGGTGGAGGGAGAGGCCGCTGCGGGTATATTTGGGGAGAGGAGATCCTCGCGCGACCCGTTGGTGGAAGAAAATTGTGAGTTCGTCCTCTTTGCAGTTCCTGTCTTGTTGGTCAAGGATCCGTAGGCACTATCCTTGAGAGTGTGGATTCTGCCGAAAACAAGTAGAAAAGTTCCCCAGGTGGAAAAGTTAAGAGATTTTGAAAGATAATTCAACTCCAGTTATTCACTTTTTCAATAAGAGTTTCTCGAGGGTTAGGGAATGTTCTAGGAACAGGGTTTCAGGCGGTGAGCCAGACCACAAGCCACTTCCTCAGGGACCTCGGCTCCGGGTGCAGGGGTTCACGACAACAATAAAGGAGCCTAACTTGTGAAGGCACTGTGAAGAATGTAAGGTCATATTTAAACGGGCAGCAGGGGTGGGGGTGGGATTTTAATCACCTATCAAATACATTTTAGCTCTTCAATTCTATGATGTCTATTTTAGTTGTTTGTTCTCAAGGTCATACCTAAACCTTCTCTAAACAACTTATAAGGACATCGGGAGAGAGGAGTCCTGGAGTCCATCACAGAGCAGGAAAGTCTGTTTTTCTCACATGGTGGATGGGCGGTGTGATCTCTGTTTAGTTGATGAGCCTTAAGCTTCGCATCACGGTTTAATTGGTTACAACACATCCTTCTCTCTTTTCTGCTGGGAACTTGGAAAGAAGATAATCACATTATGAAGAAATAGTGTGTAATTGAAGAGCAAACAGGCCCGGACTGAGTTCTTAGGGGCTCACCTGTGAAATAAATGTGTGAATTTTAGTGCAGACATTTAGGGACACCTGTTTTGATCTTTTCTAACCCCTTTTTTTTCATTCCTGGTTCTTGAATAATAATGATTATAAACACTCACTGATTTTAGGTGATTATGTATAGGCCAGGCCCTAACCTAAATGAATTATTACATTTGAACAGTCATGGCAATCCTATGATGTTGGTATTCTTTTTTATCAGCATCTTAGAGGTGAAGAAACAGGTAAGCCTGGGGACTAGCACAGAAGCTTTCATATATTAGGTGCTCAAGAAATACTCGTTGACTTAATAAAGGAATGAAGGATCCAGAGAGGTCAGGTAATTTGCTCAAGTTGGCATACTCTATGTAGAAAGTAGTAGATTCGAGCTTGTAACACATCAAATCTTTCTCATGTTTTTTTAGTTCAATACTCCATAATTCATTTAGGCTTTATTTTTTAAAAAAATGATATAATCTTACTTGTATAAAATTATATGAGTGTGTAGAGAGATAAATGAAAAGATGATTTTCAAAAGTGATTTTAGGTGATTTTCCCCCTTTTTTATATTTTAAAAAAGGAATCTTGAGCCAAAAAATATATAATTTAAAAAACAAAGCCAAAAACTATTTCAGGGGGCAAAGATTATGTGGTACACTGGCTTTACACATTCCCCTCTTTTCCTAGATGTTGGTGGTTTTCAAGTTGTGCATTTCCAAAAGTCATTGTACATTCATGTGTGTCTGAGACACTCACAGCTTTCAGCCTTGTCTGGAAGCCCCCAAATCAGACAATCTCAAATCCTGGCAATAAAGACTCTGCTTATCATTTTCCGCTTCAATCCTAGTACAAAGAGAATGACTAATCCTCTGAAGTTTTACCAGTAAATTGTCCCCCCCAAAATAATGTTGATTTGTTTTATAAATCTGACTGAAATAAAATTTCTTTGGGCTGGAAAGAAATTTTTGAAAGGATTCTTTTTTGTTTCCCTGAATTTTGGTTTTCTGCCTCATATAGTGAAACTCTCTGGGAAATCGCAAAAGCTGAAGTGGAAAAACGGGGAAGTAATGGAAGTGAAGGCGATGGAGTTGAAACTGGAGAAAAGTCTGTTTTCTTCATTGGCAGTAAAAACGGGGTAATGCATTTTTTCCTACTTTTTTTTCCCCAAGTATTGTAATGATTTAACAACCAGTGGCAAAATTTATTGTAATACTTTGATAAAAATTTAGGTACTTCAACCCTTTAACCAGATGACCAATCTCCGGCCTGCTGGTTACTTTGGATCTGGTTGGGCCCTGCTCACGGGTGGGTAGGGACTAACAGCCAGCCTTTCTCTTCTTGTCAAGCGGTGTGTCCTGACCTGGGCCACAGCAGCCCAGAAGAAGGGGCATGTGTTTCTGACTAGACAGCCCAGAGGAGTTATCTTTTCCCAGTTTGCACAAAGTCACCATAAATATTGATACTATTCCAATGGTCATATTTATAGGTAACTTGTACAGCTGAAACAAGCATATAGGTAATAAAAACATGAACCATATAGCGTATAATACGTTTAACTTTCACTGTCTTAAACTAGTGTCACAGAAATGGAAGGAACCTTGAAGATATCTACTCTTCTTTTTTTTAAAGGCGATATACTGGGTTTTTTAAAAATAAATATATTTATTTTATTTATTTTTGGCTGCATTGGGTCTTTGTTGCTGTGTGTGGGCTTTCTCTAGTTGCAGTGAGTGGGGACTACTCTTCGTTGTGGTGCACGGGCTTCTCGTTGTAGTGCATGGGCTTCCCATTGCAGTGGCTTCTCTTGTTGTGGAGCACGGGGCTCTAGAGCACAGCCTCAGTAGTTGTGGCGCACGGGCTCAGTAGTTGTGGCTCGCGGGCTCTAGAGCACAGGCTCAGTAGTTGTGGCGCATGGGCTTAACTGCTCCGCGGCATGTGGGATCTTCCCGGACCACGGCTCAAACCCGTGTCCCCTGCATTGGCAGGCAGATTCTTAACCACTGTGCCACCAGGGAAGCCCTAGTCTACTCTTCTGCAATAGGGATTCTTACTCTGGGATCCATGGAGGTACTTCTTGGGGTCTGTGAACTCCCTAGAAATGTTTGCAGAATTGTGTGTGATTGTGCACTGGTGCTTTTTTTTATGAGAAATTAGATTCCCCCAGGGTTCTAGTCACTGTAAACAGTGGTTGTATGGTCTAAGTTTGAGTATTTCCAACAATGGGGGTGTTCTCTTTTACAAGGCAGGCTGTTTCCATTTTTGTTTCTAGAAAATCCTAGTTACAAAGCCTAGTTGCTGGAAAATTGCAATCTGTTTCATTGTAACTTCCACCCCTTGGTCTGAATTCTGACCTGTAAAAGTATGCGAGTAAGTCTAATTTTACTCTTCTACTTGTTAAACCTTCAAATATTTAAAAATTGCCCTTCAAATAGTTCTGGCAACCACCTTGTCTCCCTGAGTCTTTCTGTTTCGGCTTTAACGTTTCTTTCAGCCATGCCTCTGTGTCAGGGACTCTATATCAGTCAGTCATGGATTGTCTTATCTGCTGTGATTCTAATGTGTATTTCTCAGGATGGAACAGAATTTTTGAAGTTTTCCTTAACAACTGTAGAAGGTTTAGACACTGTTCGTGTCATGGACTCTACACGTCATGGATTATCTATCTGTCATGATCCTAGTAACTCAACTGGAATTATTCTAGTGTGAAATTCTCAGGATAAAACAGAATTTATCAGGTTTTGTTTACCTACTGTCAACTAGAGCAGGTCTGCCAGCTTCTCTGTTGCCGGATGCCGTGTTCCTGTTATTGTACAGAAAAATATTAGTAATCACATAACCCTGCTCACTAAGTTTGAGCTTGGGATCTGCAAGCCTTTTTCATTTATGATGTTGTTTTGTCGTTAATTTTATTAGATTGGATCTTTTGTTACAGTCTGTTTTTATTGTCATCTTAAATTACTTTTATTAAAGTAATTCATGTATGTGGTTTAAGAGCTTAAAGACTATCAAAAGATAAATGAACTTACTTACAAAACAGAAATAGACTCACAGACATAGAGAACAAACTTATGCAGACTTCCCTGGCGGTCCAGTGTTTAAGACTTCTCCTTCCAGGGCAGCGGGGAGCTAGTTCGATCCCTAATCCGGAGCTAAGATTCCACATGCCTCGCGGGCAAAAAACCAAAACGTAAGACAGAAGCAATATTGTAACAAATTCAATAAAGACTTTAAAAATGGTCCACATCAAAAAAATCTTAAAAAGAAAAAAAAAAGAAAACAACTTATGGTTACTAAAGTGGATAGTGGTAGGAGGGGGGATAAATTAGGAGTTTAGGATTAACATATACGTTCTACTATATATAAAATAGATAACCAACAAGGACCTATTGTATAGCACAGGGAACTATACTCAATATCTTATAATAACCTATAATGGAAAAGAATCTGGAAAAAAGACATGATTTTCTTCTTTCCTTGATATTTTAATACTGCATTAATTTGTCATAATCAAAAAAATCATTTGGTCATCTCAGTAGATTAGAAAAACATTCAATAAAATTCAACACCTGGGGCAACTAACTTACTTTTAGCAAACTAGGAATAGAAAAGAAACTTCTTAATCTGATATAGACTATTACTAAAGTATCTCCATCAAATGATGTACCATAATTGATTTAACACATTTTGCCTACTTCTGGATATTTGGACTCTCTCCTCTTTGTTTTATTCAACAATTATAATTTATGCTATGATGAACATCTTTGTGCATGTTGATCAAGTTGCTTAATCTCTCTGTGTCTGTTTCCTCATGTATAAGATGAAAATAAAATACACCTACCTTAAAAAAAAAAGATTAACAAAGGTACATAAAGTAAAATAACAAATCTCTCCGCATCATTCAGAATCTCTCCTCAAAGCCACCATTTTAATATCTTTTACTGTTTCTTCTGTAATTTACTTCTGTATTTCTGAATAATGTGCTTATGGGCTGTTTCCAGACTTTCAATATTATACACTATCTGTTGAATTTCTGGTAAT
Organism: Eschrichtius robustus; assembly: GCF_028021215.1. Lineage (NCBI taxonomy): Eukaryota > Metazoa > Chordata > Mammalia > Artiodactyla > Eschrichtiidae > Eschrichtius > Eschrichtius robustus. Next base: position 36,265,631 of record NC_090838.1, read on the forward strand.
AGTAGAAGAGTATTTACTTCCCCATCTCTCTCAAACGCCCACTTCTAGTAATATCATTGCTATTATCATGTTGGGCTGAATCAATATTCAGTGTTAGTTTATTTTATTATAAGTGTCTAAATCATTTTTGCTGGTGTGCCAAGTGCAGAACTGTGATTATGTTTCCTTTCTCAAGTAACTTTTTCCTGAAGTTTAAAACTTCTTTGTTTTTTATTTGCCTAGTTTTTATATGTACCTTAGTTTTTATATGCATTAGTTATCTATTGCTACATAATAAATTACCTCAAAACTTATCTCAAAAGCTTTTAAAACAACAAACATTATCTCACCCAGTTTCTGAGGGTCTGGACTCTGAGAGCACCTTAGTTTGGTGGTTCTGGCTTAAGAATTTTTATAAAGTTGTAGTCAAGATGTCATCTGGGACTAAAGTTATTTCTCGGCTCGACTGAACTGGAGAATCAGTTTCCAGGCTCCTCAACATGGTTGCTGGCAAGAGGCATCAGTTCCTTGCTGGCTCTTGGCCAGAGGCTTTAGTTCTTTGCCATGTGGACCTCTCACCAAGGCTGCATACAGTATGGCAGCTTGCTTCCTCCAGAGTGAGAGATCAAAAGTGAGAGGTTACCTGAGACAGAGGCTACAGTCTTTTATAACCTAATTTTGGAAGCGACATGCCATCACTTCTGCTATATGCTGTTGGTCAAAAAGAGCAGTGCAGTGTGTGAGGGACTACAGATGGGTGTGAATACCAGGAGGTGGGGCTCATTTGGGACCATCCCTTTTTAAAAAATTTTTATTTTATATTGGAGTATAGTTGATTTACAATGTTGTGTTAGTTTCAGGTGTACAGCAAAGTGATTCAGTTATACATATACATACATCCATTCTTTTTCAGATTCTTTTCCCACATAGGTTATTACAGAATATTGAGTAGAGGTACCTGTGCTATACAGTAGGTCCTTGTTGATTATTTTAAATATAGTAGTGTGTTTATGTTAATCCCAAACTCCTAATTTATCCCTCCTGCCATCTTTCCCCTTTGGTAACAATAAGTTTGTTTTTGAAAACTGTGAGTCTGTTTCTGTTTTGTAAATAAGTTCATTTGTATCATTTTTTTTAGATTCCACATATAAGTGATAGCATATGATATTTGTCTTTGTCTGACTTACTTCACTTAGTATAATAATCTCCAAGTCCATCCATGTTGCTGCAAATGGCATTATTTCATTCTTTTTTATGGCTGAGTAATAGTCCATTGTATATATGTACCACATCTTCTTTATCCATTCCTCTGTCGATGGACATTTAGGTTGCTTCCATGTCTTGGCATGAACATCATAAATAGTGCTGCGTGAACATCAGGTTGCATGTATCTTTTCAAATTATGGTTTTCTCCAGATATATGCCCAGGAGTGGGATTGCTAGATTGTATGGTAGCTCTATTTTAGTTTGTTAAGGAACCTCCATACTGTTCTCCATAGTGGTTGTACCAATTTATATTCCCACCAAAGGTGTAGGAGGGTTCCCTTTTCTCCACACCCTTTCCAGCACTTATTGTTTGTAGACTTTTTGATGATGGCCATTCTGACCGGAGTGAGGTGATACCTCATTGTAGTTTTGGTTTGTATTTCTCTAATAATTAGTGATGTTGAGCATCTTTTTATGTGCTTTTGGCCATCTGTATGTCTTCTTTGGTGAAATATCTATTTAGGTCTTCTGCCCATTTTTTGATTGGGTTTGTTTGGTTTTTTTTGATATTGAGCTATTTGTATATTTTGGAGAGTCATTCCTTGTCATTCACATCATTTGCAAATATTTTCTCCCATTCTGAGAGTTGCCTTTTCATTTTGTTTACAGTTTACTTTGCTTTGCAAAAGCTTTTAAGTTTACTTAGTTCCCATTTGTTATTTTCATTACTCTAGGAGGTGGATCTAGAAGTGTTTTGCCTACGTTTCCCTCTAAGAGTTTTATAGTATCTGGCCTTACATTTAGGTCTTTAATCCATTTTTAGTTTATTTTTGTGTGTGGTGTTAGAGAATGTTCTAATTTCATTCTTTCATGTATAGCTGTCCAGTTTTCCCAGCACCACTTACTGAAGGGACTGTCTTTTCTTTATTGTATGTTCTTGCCTCCTTTGTTGTAGATTAATTGACCATAGGTGCGTGGGTTTGTTTCTGGGCTTTCTATCCTGTTCCATTGATCTATATTTCTGTAGGAGCCTTATTCCTCCGGCTCTTTTTTTCTTTCTCAGGATTGCTTTGGCTATTCGGGGTCTTTTGTGTTTCCATACAAATTTTAATTTTTTTTGTTCTAGTTCTGTGAAAAGTGCCATTGGTAATTTGATAGGGATTATATTGAGTCTGTAGATTGCCTTGGGTAGTAAAGTCATTTTGACAGTATTGATTCTTCCAGTCCAAGAACATGGTATATCCTCTCCATCTGTTTGTGTCATCTTCAATTTCTTTCATCAGCATCTTACACTTTTCAGAGTACAAGTCTTTTGCCTTCTTAGGTAGGTTTATTCTTAAGTATTTTATTCTTCTTGATGTGATGGTAAATGGGATTGTTTCTTTAATTTCTCTTTCTGATCTTTCGTTGTTAGTGTATAGAAATGCAACAGATTTCTGTGTATTAATTTTGTTTTCTGCAACTTTACTGAATTCATTGATGAGCTCTAGTAGTTTTCTGGTAGCATCTTTAGGATTTTCTATGTGTAGTATCATGTCATCTGCAAACAGTTTTTTTGCAGTTGTCATCTGCAAACGGTTTTTTTGCAGTTGTCATCTGCAGACGGTTTTACTTCTTCTTTTGCAGTTTGGATTCCTTTTATTTCTTTTTCTTCTCTGATTGTCATGGCTAGGACTTCCAGAACTATGTTGAATAAAAGTGGTGAGAGTGGACATCCTTGTCTAGTTCCTGATCTTAGAGGAAATGCTTTCAGCTTTTCACAGTTGAGTAGTATGTTAGCTGTGGGTTTGTCATGTATGACCTTTATTATGTTGAGGTAGGTTCCCTCTATGCCCACTTTCTGGAGAGTTTTTATCATAAATGGGTGTTGATTTTTATCAAAAGCTTTTTCTGCATCTATTAAGATGATCATATGGTTTTTATTCTTCAATTTGTTAATGTGGTGTATCACACTGACCGATTTGTGGGTACTGAAAAATCATTGCATCCCTGGGATAAATCCTACTTTCATGATCATGGTGTATGATCCTTTTAATGTGTTGTTGGATTCTGTTTGCTAGTATTTTGTTGAGGATCTTTGCATCTATATTCATCAGTGATATTGGTCTGTAATTTTCTTTTTTTGTAGTATCTTTGTCTGGTTTTGGTATCAGGGTGATGGTGGCCTCATAGAATGAGTTTGGGAGTTTTCCTTCCTCTACAATTTTTGGAAGAGCTTGAGAAGGATGGGTGTTAGCTCTTCTCTAAATGTTTGATAGAATTCACCTGTGAAGCCATCTGGTCCTGGACTTCTGTTTGTTGGAAGATTTTTTTTTTTTATAACTTTTTAATGTGATTTTTAAAATTTATTTATTTATTTAATTTATTTATTTTTGGCTGCATTGGGTCTTCCTTGCTGTGCGCGTGCTTTCTCTAGTTGCGGCGAGAGGGGGCTACTCTTCGTTGCTGTGCACGGGCTTCTCATTGCGGTGGATTCTCTGGTTGTGGAGCACGGGCTCTAGTCACGCAAGCTTCAGTAGTTGTTGCTTGTGGGCTACAGAGCGCAGGCTCAGTAGTTGTGGCACCCAGGCTTTGTTGCTCCATGGCATGTGGGAACCTCCCGGACCAGGGCTCAAACCCGGTCCCCTGCATTGGCAGGTGGATTCTTAACCACTGCACCACCAGGGAAGCCCTTGTTGGAAGAATTTTAATCACAGTTTCAATTTCATTACTTGTGATTGGTCTGTTCATATTTTCTATTTCTTCCTCGTTCAGTCTTTTTTTTTTTTTTTAAATATTTATTTATTTATTTGGCTGCGCTGGGTCTTAGTTGCAGCACACGGGATCTTTTTTTTTTTTTTTTTTTAACTTTTTTTGGGTTTATTTATTTATTTAATTTATTTATCTATGGCTGTGTTGGGTCTTCGTTTCTGTGCGAGGGCTTTCTCTAGTTGTGGCAAGTGGGGGCCACTCTTCATCGCGGTGCGCGGGCCTCTCATTATCGCAGCCTCTCTTGTTGCGGAGCACAGGCTCCAGACGCGCAGGCTCAGTAATTGTGGCTCACGGGCCTAGTTGCTCCGCGGCATGTGGGATCTTCCCAGACCAGGGCTCGAACCCGTGTCCCCTGCATTGGCAGGCAGATTCTCAACCACTGTGCCACCTGGGAAGGCCCCCTCGTTCAGTCTTTGAAGGTTATACTTTTCTAAGAATTTGTCCATTTCTTCCAGGTTGTCCATTTTATTGGCATAGAGTTGCTTGTAGAAGTCTCTTAGGATGCTTTGTATTTCTGCAGTGTCTGTTGTAACTTCTCCTTTTTCATTTCTAATTTTATTGATTGGAGTCCTCTCCCTCTTTTTCTTGATGAGTCTGGCTAATGGTTTATCAATTTTGTTTATCTTCTCAAAGAACCAGCTTTTAGTTTTATTGATCTTTGCTACTGTTTTCTTTGTTTCTATTTCATTTATTTCTGCTCTGATCTTTCCCATGTTAGGGAAATTTTCCACTAATCTCTTCAAATATTTTCTTGGGTCCTTTCTCTCTCTCTTCTCCTTCTGGGACCCCTATAACGTGAATGTTGTTGTGTTTAATGTTGTCCCAGAGGACTCTTAGGCTGTCTTCATTTCTTTTCATTCTTTTTTCTTTATTCTGTTCCGCAGCAGTGAATTCCACCATTCTGTCTTCCAGATCACTTACCCGTTCTTGTGCCTCAGTTATTCTGCTATTGATTCCTTCTAGTGTATTTTTCATTTCAGTTATTGTATTGTTCATCTCTGTTTGTTCTTTAATTCTTCTAGATCTTTGTTAAACATTTCTTGCATCTTCTCGATCTTTGCCTCCATTCTTTTTCCGAGGTCCTGAATCATCTTCACTATCATTATTCCGAATTCTCTTTCTGGAAGATTGCCTATCTCCGTTTCATTTAGTTGTTTTTCTGGGGTTTTATCTTGTTCCTTCATCTGGTACATAGCCCTCTGCCTTTTCATCTTGTCTATTTTTCTGTGAATGTGGTTTTTGTTCCACAGGCTGCAGGATTGTAGTTCTTCTTGCTTCTGCTGTCTGCCCTCTCCCATAGGTTTTGGATCATCATGTTTTTTTTGTTTTTTGGTTTTTTTTTTAAATTAATTAATTAATTAATTTTATTTTATTTTTTTGGCTGTGTTGGGTCTTCGTTTCTTTGCAAGGGCTTTCTCTAGTTGTGGCAAGCAGGGGCCACTCTTCATCGCGGTGCGCGGGCCTCTCACTGTCGCGGCCTCTCTTGTTGCGGAGCACAGGCTCCAGACGCGCAGGCTCAGTAGTTGTGGCTCACGGGCCTAGCCGCTCCGCGGCATGTGGGATCTTCCTGGACTGGGGCACGAACCCGTGTCCCCTGCATTAGCAGGCGGACTCCCAACCACTGCGCCACCAGGGAAGCCCGGATCATCATGTTTTCATTTTCATTTGTCTCTAGATATTTTTTTATTTGTTCTTTGATTTCTTCAGTGATCCATTGGTTGTTTAGTAACATATTGTTTAGCCTCCATGTGTTTGTGTTTTTTACAGTTTTTTTCTTGTAGTCGATTTCTAAGCTCATAATGTTGTGGTCAGGAGAGATGCTTGATATGATTTCAGTTTTCTTAAATTTACTGAGGCTTGCTTTGTGGCCCAGCATGTGATCTATCCTGGAGAATGTTCCATGTGCACTTGAGAAGAATGTGTATTCTGCTGCTTTCAGATGGAATGTTCTGTAAATATCAATTAAGTCCATCTGATCTAGGGTATCATTTAAGGCCTGTGTTTCCTTATTGATTTTCTGTCTGGATGACCTGTCCATTGATGTAATTGGGATGTTAAAGTCCCTCACTATTGGGGACTGTGACTGTCAATTTGTCTTTTTATGGCTGTTAGTATTTGTCTTATATATTGAGGTACTCCTTTGTTGGGTGCATATATATAAACAATTGTTATATCTCCTTCTTGGATTTTTAAAAAAAATTTATTGGAGTATAGTTGATTTACAGTGTTATGTTAGTTTCAGGTGTACAGCAAATTAATTCAGTTATACATATATATATATATATATTCATTCTTTTTTAGATTCTTTTCTCATATAGGGTATCACAGAGTACTGAGTAGAGTTCCTTCTTTTTCTTGGATTGATCCCTTGATCATTATGTAGTGTCCTTTGCCTCTTGTAACCATCTTTATTTTAAAGTCTATTTTGTCTGATATGAGTATTACTACTCCAGCTTTCTTTTGATTTCCATTTGCCTGGAATACCTTTTTCCATCCCCTCACTTTCAGTCTGCATGTGTCACTAGATCTGAAGTGGGTCTCTTGTAGACAGCATATATACAGGTCTTATTTTTGTTATCTATTCAACCAGTCTGTGTCTTTTGGTTGGAGCATTTAATCCATTTACATTTAAGGTAATTATCGATATGTCTGTTCTTATTGCCATTTTCTTAATTGTTTTGGGTTTGTTTTTGTAGGTCTTTTTTCCTCCCTTCCTCTTTTGTTCTCTTCTCATGTGATTCGATGACTATCTTTAGTGTTGTGTTTGGATTGCTTTTTCTTTTTTGTGTATATCTATTGTAGATTTTTGGTTTGCAGTTACCATGAGGTTTTCATATAGCAGTCTCTATATAAACAATATTGTTTTAAGTTGCTGTTCTTAATTTCAAAGGCATTTCCAAATCTTGCATTTGTACTCTCACAATTGCTGGTTTTGATATCATATTTGTGTGTGGATGATTTCTGACCTTTACTGTATGTTTGCCTTTACTGGTGAGCTTTCCCATTTGTAATGTTCTTGTTTCTAGCTGTGGCCTTCTCTTCTGCCTAGGGAAGTTCCTTTAGCTGGTTTGGTGGTGCTGAATTCTTGCAGCTATTGCTTATCTCTAAGCTTTTGATTTCTCCATCAAACCCGAACAAGAGCCTTGCTGGGTAGAGTATTCTTGGTTGTAGGTTTTTCCCTTCCATCACTTTAAATATATCATGCCACTCCCTTCTGGCCTGCACAGTTTCTGCTGAAAAATCAACTGATAACATACAAGGGAAGCCCCATAAGGTTATTTGTTGCTTTTACTATTTTCTCTTTGTCTTTGATTTTTGTCAGTTTGATTAATATGTGTCTTGGCATGTTCCTCCTTGGGTTTATCCTGTATGGGACTCTCTGTGCTTCCTGGACTTGAGTGTTTCCTTTCCCATGTTAGGGAAGTTTTCTGCTATTATCTCTTCAAATATCTTTTCAGGCCCTTTCTGTCTTCTCTTTCTAGGACCCCTATAATGTGAATGTTGGTGCATTTAATGTTGTCCCAGAGGTCTCTTAGACTGTCCTCTTTTCTTTTCATACTTATTTCTTTTTTCTGTTCTGCAGCAGTGATTTCCACCCATCTGTCTTCCAGCTCACTTATTCATTCTTCTTCCTCATTTATTCTGCTATTGATTCCTTATAGTGTATTTTTCATTCCAGTTATTGTATTGTTCATGTCTGTTCTTTAAATCTTCTAGCTCTTTGTTAAACATTTCATGTATCTTCTCAGTCTGTGCCTCCATTCTTTTTCCAAGATCTCGGATCATCTTTACTATCGTTACTCTGAATTCTTTTTCAGGAAGATTGCCTATCTCCAATTCACTTGTTGTTCTTCTGGAGTTTTATCTTGTTCATTCATCTAGAACGTATTTCTCTTCTGTCTCATTTTGTCTAACTTTCTGTGTTTATGGCCTCTGTTCCTCAGGCTGCAGGATTGTAGCTCCTCTCACTTCTGGTGTCTGCCCCCAGGTGGGTGAGGTTGGTCCAGGGGCTTATGCAGGCTTTCTGGTGGGAGGGACTGGTGCCTGCCCACTGGTGAATGGAGCTGGGTCTTGTCCCTCTGGTGGGTAGGGCCATGTCAAAGGGTGTGTTTAGAGGTGGCTGTGAGATCAGGATGACTTTAGGTAGCCTGTCTGCTGATGGGTGGTGCTGGGTTCCCACCCTGTTGGTTGTTCGGCCTGAGGTGTCCCAGCACTGGAGCCTGCAGGCTGTTGGGTGGGGCCAGGTCTCAGTGCCAAAATGGTGACCTCCAGGACAGCTCACGCCAATGAATATTCACTGGGGCCTCTGCCACCAGTGTTCTTGCCCCCACAGTGAGCCACTGCCGACCTCCGCCTCCCCAGGAAATCCTCCAAGACCTTCCAGTAGGTCTGGCCCAGGCTCCTATGGAGTCACTGCTTTGCCCTGGATCCCAGTGTACGTGAAACCTTGTGTGCGCCGTCCAAGAGTCGAGTCTCTGTTTCCCCCAGTCCTGTGGAGCTCCTGCACTCAAGCCCCACTGGCCTTCAAAGCCAAATGCTCTTGGGGCTCCTCCTCCTGAAGCCAGACCCCCCACCCCAGGCTGGGGAGCCTGATGTGGGGCTCAGAACTCTCATTCCTGTGGGAGAACCTCTGAGATATAATTATTTTTTGGTTTGTGGGTCACCCACCCAGCGGGTGTGGGATTTGATTATATCATGAAAGTGCCCCTCCTACCATCTTCTTCTTTGTCTTTGGATGTAGAATATCTCTTTTGGTAGGTTTGAGTCTTTTTTGTCGATGGTTGTTCAGCAGTTAGTTGTGATTTTGATGTTTTCATGGGAGGAGGTGAGCTCAAGTCCTTCTTCTCTGCCATCTTGTCTCCGCCTCTCACTGTTGGACCAAAAGAAGATAAAAAGTCACTTCCAGGGTGAGGTCTCAGGGGAAGAGGGAACTATCAGTATATCTCAGTGTCCTGGTGCAGACTTCCACTGGTGGGACTTGAAATTTAATTGGTTTTCCAGTTGGGGAACCATCCTTGAAGCTGGCTCCCCATGTACCTATTGCTAATTTTTTCCACAATCCCCAACAGATGGTGAATGCATATTTTCATGTGGTCAGTTGTATCAAATCATCTGAAAGTATCGCTCTCCAGCCAGAGTCCTCCCATCTTTGAAACTTCTGTGTAGTCTGTACTGGTTATTCTTGGGGGCAGCTGCATAGCTACTGTCCCTCCCCAACTCTTGGGGACTCCCTTTGCATCTTTCTTGTGTTGGAGCTTCAGTTTCCTGGATCCTGTGTCTTCCGTTTTCTTGGTTTACTCACTTATCTTTGTGGAGCACATTCTTTTGTAGTTTCCTGGGAAAGTATACATGGGTAGTAAAATTTTTGAGACCTTGCATATCTAAAATGTCTTTATTTTACCCTCACTCTGGATTGAAAGTTTATCTAGGTATAGAATTCTAGGTTGGAACGAGTCACTTCACCTCTCTTTGACCCTAGTTTCTGTGTGAGTCTGGATTATTTCCTTTGGGAGTGACAGAAAACTCAATTCAAACTGACTTAGGCACTGTCTTAAATAGTTGTTATCCCCTACACTATTATACTTTACCTGTATTCCTCTTGTGATGTGTGTCATGAGATATCCTATGTATTATTCATTTCATATGGTCAGGCTACAGCCTCTAGTATACTTCCATGAGATTACATGTGTTCTGTTCATTTATTTTCTTTTTTTTAAATTAATTAATTTATTTATTTATTTATTTTTGGCTGTGTTGGGTCTTCGTTGCTACGCGTAGGCTTCATCCAGCTGCAGCAAGCGGGGGCTACTCCCCGCCACAGTGTGCGGGCCTCTCATCACAGCAGACTCCCTTGTTGCAGAGCAGGGGTTCTAGGCGCGCGGGCTTCAGTAGTTGTGGCACGCGGGTTCAGTAGTTGTGGCACGCGGGTTCAGTAGTTGTGGCTTGCAGGCTCTAGAGCGCAGGCTCAGTAGTTGTGGTGCACGGGCTTAGTTGCTCTGCCGCATGTGGGATCCTCATGGACCAGGGCTTAAACCTGTGTCCCCTGTATTGGCAGGCAGACTCTCAACCACTGTGCCACCAGGGAAGTCCCTGTCTATTTATTTTCATCCAAATGCATTTGTTTATGTTGCCACCACCTGCATGTTTGTGAGTTTCCATACAGATACACAAAGTGTGCTGCATTTTTCCTCCTCTTCTGTCTCTTTTTATTCTTCACATTGATATTGCACTCACTCATGCCACAGGTTTTGGTAATATATATGAGGTCATTTTGTTTTCCTGTGATAATACTGAACTTATTACTTGTAGTTTTGCATCTGTGCCTTTACTGTATTATTCTAAGGCCTTGTCTCAGCAGTTTTGTCATATGAATTACATGGACCCTCTTCCATTATTCTCTTTAAAAATTTTTCTTAATATCATACCTAATGACATCTCAATTTATCCAGACCTTTCTCTCTTGTTTTCTCTGCTCTCATTTGATTGTCAAGTTTCTAGGCATGGTCTTCTGATCCTCCTGACATATGTTTCCTCTCTTTTCAAGGGATAATCATTCTATGTAAACTATTAAATATAGAATGGATAAACAACAAGGTTTTACTGTATAGCTGAGGACCTATATTCAATATCCTGTGATAAACCATAATGGAAAAGGAAAAAAATAAAGCTTGCAGAAAAAAATTTTTTTAATGGTTAATCATTCTAGTATTCCTAGAGCGTGGCCCAGAAAACTTTGTCATTGACTAGTCTTTTACTTCCCAGAGCTTACTTTCTCACCCTAAACCTGAATCTCTAGGTGGTAGAAAAGTGGGAAGGAAGCTATCTAGACCTCTACATTTTTACTTTTCCAGTTTTCCATAGTCTAAGATCTGGTTGTCAGAAGATGCTTTCCAGGGTCCCTTAAGGGATAGCAAATACTCGGCACACATCTTCCACACACATCGTATCAATCGTGGTGCCTTTTTCTGCTGAGCCTGAAGATGACATCTGATCCACAGCATTCTAGGAAAGTGTTGGCGGTTGAGACACAGTCTGTTTGTCATTTCTGACCCGAGTAATGTCATTTATCTCCACACAGATTAGCAGAAGTCAGCCAAAATCCATGGGTTGATATGTGCACAGGTATAGCATACCCTTTAGATCAACAGAGAGCTAATATCACATAGAATAATCATTTGAGGACTTTAAGTGTTGTGTACCATAAGGGGGCAGTTAATTAAGAAATAATGTTGACTACAGTATTAGCATTCTCACTGAGACATGATTGAAAAATACCCGGATGAAATAATTTTACGTATGAAATAAATTATTTTATTTTTTATCACCTAATATTAGAACAATTACATTTTGAAAATAATATTTAGACATTTTGTGCAAATTCATGGAATTTGAGCTCATGGAACCATTGAGCTTGAAGTTAATGAACTAATTTTATACTTAGCTAATACCGTATTTAGTGTGAGTTAAAAAGTACTTATATTGATCTAGGAAAAATAATAGTAAATATAATTTAAAATATTTTAACTTTTTTATTTCATAATTTGAAAATATTAAGGTCTTCTACCTCAGTTGAGTGTAAAAGCTAGGACCCATTTAAATATCTAAGTCAGCATCTAAGTCAATAAGTCAGTATCTTAAATAATATTCATGTTTTGGATTCAGTTAGTTCACTTTTAGGAATCTCATTTAAGGAATAATTGAATTGTGCCAATGTTGTTTGTCAAAGGGCTGTTTATTGTTGTGAAAAGGACAGCATATCCATTGGAACACTTTAGTAGCAAGAGACCCCTCCCCACTGACTGTAAGTTTCCCTTGTTTAGCCAAGGGTAAAAAAGGTTTTGGAAGTGGCCATACAGAGCAGGAACAGATGCATCATATCTTCATGCAGCTTTGCTTGGCCCACAGAGTTTCTGCCAGAGCCGTAGAACTGCTGGTGACACCGTCTAAAAAAGGTTGAGGCTTGCAGATGCTGAAATTCATCTTATTTGGGGTTTATATTACAGACCTTCCTCGACATACAATGGGGTTGCATCCCAGTAAGCCTATCATAAGTTGAAAATACCGTCAGTCAAAAATGCGTTTAATACATCTAACCTAACCTACATCATAGCTTAGCCTAACCTACCTTAAATGTGCTCACAACACTTATATTAGCTTACAGTTGAGCAAAGTTATCTAACACAAAGCCTATTTTATAATAAGGTGTTGAATATCTCATGTAACTTATTGAATACTGTATTGAAAGTGAAAAACAGAATGGTTGTAAGTGTATTGGTTGTTTACCCTCGTGATCGAGGGGCTGACTGGGAGCTGCAGCCCACCATCATGAGAGAGTATATTAGTGCATATCATTAGCCTGGGAAAAGGTCAAAATTTAAAATTCAAAGTGTGTAGTTTCTACTGAGTGTATATCAATTTCACATCATCGTAAAGTCAAAAAATCATAAGTGGAACTGTCCTAAGTCGGGGACTGTCTATTTTATGATATTTTATATATATATAGTATATATAATACTATTTTATTTCTGTGCTTCATGCTTCTACATGTTAACAGACGTGAAGCTTTCAGGAACTAACTTCTGCATCAGTGAAGCTACATCTTTACTGGGCAGCGTCAGTGCCCAGGTAGCCCGAACACCCCTCTGTTTCCAGCTGTGTCCCAGAAGGATGGATGGACTTTGGAGGCCTCTCACTAAAGCTAAAGAGTTATTACTGTGGGGATTCCTAAAAAAGTGGTTAGAGAATGTGTTGTTTGTGTGATTTTGGAAGTGGTACAATTTCCAGTAGTGAAATGGTTCAAAATAGAACCTTGAAAGTGACATGTAGCAGAAGTAGAGTGAAGGAAAAAGTCTCTTGAGGAGGCAAAGGGGACTGAGAGGTTGGGGTCTTAAGTGGGTTGCCCATGCCCATGTGGGTGTGAAGTTAACAAGACTAATGACAGTAGCTGAGAGGGAGAGGGAGACTGTAAGCCAGAAGAGATGACACCCATGAGGGTAGACTGATACAAGCCTCTAAGATTCTTGCCAGAGAAGAGAAGTAGAGTAATTGTTTACTCTACTGCTGTGATTGAAGTAATAGAAGATGGGATTCATTTTGATAGTCTCTAAATGAACTTGTACTGTGTCAGTGCTTCTTGGACTAGGAAACCCGGGGGTCTGTGGATGCTTTCTCAGAGTGCAACAGTTTACTAGTGAATTTTTAAAATTTGGATCATTATTTTAATGGTAATCTAAAAGTTGACTTCAGTGCCCAGAGTTGAGTTTATTTGGAATTCCACCAAGTAGTCTTATACATTTAAATAAAATTATAATAAAAATAATTTAAATCAACACTATGGGATCATGAGAACTTGAGAAAATTGGCTAGATATTATCTAAGATTCCTTCCAATTCTAAAATACAGTAATTGTATACTTTCTTGTACATAGAATACATTAATTTTTAGGTATTTTCCTCATTTATTTAAAACTTTAAAAATATTCTACATGTACACATTTGGTACAGGATAATTTGAAAATCTGTATTTTCTTAAAAAAATTAATCACCTACAAAGTTATCATCTGGAAACATTCACTATTAACATGTGATGTCTCTCTGGATTTATTTGTGTATTTTTTTCTCTCTCTCTGTATCCATGCATATTATATATGTATGTGCATCTCAAGGAAGTAGGAAAAGAAGCTTTTTAACTGAAAACAGGGTCATGCATAATCTATTATGCATGTCTTACCATGTCAGTATGTATATTCCTACGTCATCATTCCTGTTAGCTGCATGTTATTACATTATACGGATTGCCGTAATTAATTTAGCCAATCAATCCCCTATTGGGGACGTGTAGATTGTTTCTAGTTTTTCACTCTGATATAACACCTACCAATAAATATCCTTCAATAATATATATTTTTAGTACTATTCCAATTATTTATATATCTCATTACCAAAAAAGAGTCCTTCAATTTGATCATAGCCCAGATATAATCTGGAGTCATTTATTTATGATTATCTTTTTTTTTTTTTCTGGTAAATATTATAGGTTTCTTGGCTTAAAAAAACACATGTATAGTAAAATAATCTGTGTTTTTGGTAGTCCAGAGTTTTCCAAACTGCTTTCTTTGGATCCTAAAGGTTTCCTTCGGTAGAGCTTTCCCCTCTGCTCCGCTTTTGTCTATTTTCTTGTAAGAGATTGTTTGTTTAAAAAAAATAGTTTTACTATTAAGAAAACAAACACAATGATTTAAACCACTGAGCCAGTCCCTGGTTAAGATGTGAAGTTACGTTTCATGATTAGTGGCAGAGATGGGATATCCTATATGCCATCCTATATATCCTGACTCCTAAAAAGAAATTTAGAATAAATACATCTCCTAGAAATAAAACAAACCCAAAAAAGTACTCTAACCTGGTATCTGGATTGCTTACTTGGAACATACTTTCAACATGTCCTTTATTTGTATGTTATCTTTTTTTATTTCCACTTCAACAAATTGGAATTAAAACATTTTAGAAGACACTAATCATCAGCTTAACCAGTAATTAGCATTGATGATTAGAGAGAAAATTTAAGACAGCTGCCAAGTTGACCACTAAAATGAGGTTTGATTTGCTGGTATTTGTCATCTGCGGGACTTTATAATTATAATAATAGCAGTGTAGTTGCACTCTGATGGAAAGTTGACAGTTAACTTTTTCTACTCATCAAACTTAGGAATAATTCTGAAAGTTTCTAGTTTCTAGTTTCCAGGTAATTTATCATTCAAGTGATTAAAAGCTATTTTGGGCCACAATTATGAACAATAATAAAATTTTACATGTGGATGACATTAACACAGTATTTCTTTCTTTTTGAATTTCCAGGGAAAGACTACTATTATTCTAAGGTGTCTTGACAGGTAAGTGTTATGTTAACCTCTAGACTACATTTGCTTATTCTTGTTGTGTAGGGCAAGTTAGAATCTAAAAGACATATGGAAAGAGAATAATTTTGAGGCCGAAACAAAATATTTTAATTCTTAGTGAATCCTTATTATGGGTTTTACAATCTCCTTTAAAGATAAAACCAAGAACAAGCAAAAAGAAATTATACAGGATTAATATTGGATTTCCTTATTTGAGGGGAGAAATTAACATAATTACTCAGCCTACCATAGTATTTGCTTTTTTTGGCTATGCTACTCTGATATTTAAACTTTTTAGTTCTGTCTGGTTCATGACTGAACATTAATTATAATCTTCGAATTGCTCATGGGTATACTTTTTTTTTTAATTAATTTATTTTTATTTTTGGCTGCGTTGGGTCTTCGTTGCTGCGCATGGGCTTTCTCTAGTTGCGAGCGGGGGCTGCTCTTCGTTGCGGTGCTCAGGCTTCTCATTGCAGTGGCTTCTCTTGTTGTGGAGCACGGCCTCTAGGCGCATGGGCTTCGGTAGTTGTGGCTCTTGGGCTCTAGAGCGCAGGCTCAGTAGTTGTGGTACACGGGCTTAGTTGCTCCGCAGCATGTGGGATCTTCCCGGACCAGGGCTCGAACCCGTGTCCCCTGCATTGGCAGGCGGATTCTTAACCACCGCACCACCAGGGAAGCCCTCTCATGGGTTTACTTTTGAAGCACATTATTGGTCTTTAAACTGTGCATGTTACCATTTGTTTTATATACTTCCTAATCTTCTATACCATAGAAGCATGCCACCAGATTAAGATTTAGGATTATGATTGGTAGGTGTTGCAGGAAGTTGATATGGAAAGTCTTGTTTGTTTGTAGCTCTCATTAGCTAAATGATGCCTACGTTTGAACCGTGATTTCAGATTGAGAACTGTATAAAAATCTTTCATTGATGTCACCGTTAAATTGATAGTCATTAGGTTCCCAACTCCCCACATCAAGGCTGAGCACACACCTGATGTCAGTGCTTCCCACGTGGCCTGGATGCAAAGAGCTTGTGCCCTAACATGGCCACCAACACTGCCAGCTCCTTCTCCACTCCCCCAACAGTGTTGCTAGGAGCTGCCACTACATGCAGGTGCCATTATTCTCTGCAGTTGCTACTAAAGATGGTATTTTGAAGGCTTATTTAATTTTTATGTAAATCCTTAATCATTTTTATCTCAATGTGTTATACAAGGTGTAACTTCTCTACTAATCAAAGTTTTTAAGAGGAAGCAAAAATAAATCAGGTAAGATGATAGCGTAAGAAAATAATTCCACCCATGATGGTAATACTACCTGTCTTTTATTGTGAAGGGATGAGCCACCAAAACCAACCTTAGCCTTGGAATATACGTATGGAAGGAGAGCAAAAGGACATAACATAGTGAGTGTCTTTTTGGTGATGCTGTGCTACACACACATGGAGAAGTGAGGATGCTGACATTGTTTTATATTTTCCATCTTACCTACAATCGATGCACATATCCAGCTGTACACTTCATAGCTATGTACTTTTTAACTCAAATGCAACTCAGCACATATGAAGCCAACCGAACTGTGGGGAAATATTTTGGCCTTCTCATTTGTTATGTCTGAAAATGCTTGAATCGGATTCCTTTGTAACTTTATTGTACAGTTTTTTGGCATATTTTCTTCTTTTAAATGAGAATAACATCGTGAGTTATCCTCTGTCTCCAAAAAATCTGCTAAAAATATGAATTTGACCTGTGGAATATTTATGAAAAAATACTGGTCAAAATCCAGATTATTAGCATTTTTACAAATACATCTTGAAGTTGGTAATGCTGTTTGAGACCACAGGCCCTAATTGGCTATAATCCTCTTTTCACTTGTGTTAGTGTATCTACAGAGGAAAATTAGAAATTGTTCAGGGTACAGGGAGAACTTATAGTGTATGTTAGAGGAATAAAAATTCCTAAATGGAATTCTCTTTTGGAGTTCTCATATGAAAAGAGGTCGTTTTTTAAATAAAATTAGATGTACGGAAGAACAATCTAGAATACAGTAGAAGGTCCCATATCCCATAACACAGGCAAATTTTTATAGATTGATCCAGTCCAAGTGTTTGATCATTAGACAATGTATAAACAGTTAAAATTGGCTGTTGCTGCTTCCTGGATTCACCAATGCCAAGCTGGTTATTAAAACAGTGAAATTAAAAAGAGAAAAGAAAAAAGTAATATATTGAGATGGGGGAGGACTTTATTTTTGTGACTCACATGAATCTTTGCATGAGTGATAAGCCTAGAAATGGAATTATCCTTTTCGTGGGAAACTCTGAGACAACTTTTCATAAGCTTAACTTTTGAGAAGAGCTCTAAAAACTTTTCTTCATCCAGTTGTGAATCAAGGGAGATTATCCAATGCAAACTTATTTCCCCCACAAACATTAATGATTCAAATAGCAACCGCAAAACAATTTTAATGGTTGAGATAACTTGTCAAAAATGCAAAATATATATATTCATCTAAAACTGCTTTAATGACCACCTGCCTCTTCCAAGTTCATGGTATTAGACACATAAAAACTCATGTGATTCTTTTTCACCTATTTGTTTCTGCTAAACTTTGTGCTATCAAGTTGGGCTTTTCCATATTCATTCTAGAAGCCTCACATCTTTCTCAGATTTAATGTCTCCTAAAAGTTCTAAATGGAAGAGCTTTATCAGCTCCTCACACAATCTTGGTGTCCTGAAGGTTCCTCAGTGTCTGGCCAGAGGCAGAGATGCCATCAGCTAGCCGGTGGTCTAGGAGAGCTGTTGTGGAATAGATGGTCTTATTTCCAAGCTACTTGGCTGCCCAGCCCTTTCAATCCCCTAGTGTTGGAGTCCTCTAAAAAGGGAAGCAGGTGTTGAGTCTCTCCTTGTTCCCCCACCTACCGCTTGTATGGCCAGTGCCAGCCGGTCACATTCCCCAGGGAAGTCAGGCACAGACCGGCTGCTTATATACTCTTGCCTGGGAAATCCCGGTCTGCAGCCCGGACTGCCATCTGTTCTTCCCGTTTCCTCATGTCTTGTCTGTGTGTCTGATTTATTTTGTGAGCTTCTGCCTCCCTCAATTAGGATGTTTTCCTGTTCAACTGTTTTATTTCTATCTAAAATTATAACTGTTTTCAAAAAGACAATTCCAAATGTGTTCAATTTGTTAATTTTATTTCTAATTTGAGTGAGTGTCTGCTACATGTGATATTTACAGAATTGGGGCACTGTTTAATGTCTTCTATTAAGTTAGGGTAGAATTAGGGCATTTAGTACACATGTACATTCTTAATGTTTCATTGTTGTTCTTTGGAATAGAGGTTTTGATGCATTTTGAGGGATGGAATAGAGAAAGGAAAAAATTTCCTTTCCTTTCCTTTCAAAAAATTGCCAAGAAATGGTCTTGAGGACTATAATATCTTGTATCCATAATTATTACTGGCTGGTACTAATGAAATATAAGAACTATTTAAAATTTAAAAACATCAAAGAACATTAATATGAAAAAACCCTGTTTTTTCAGCCAAAAGATATTGCTCATTTTTGGGAACTAGGTGGAGGAACCTCTTTACTGGACTTAATCAGCATACCAATCACAAGTGACACCTTACGGTAAGTGTGGCCAGCTCCAGGAACAGTTGCTAGTAAGTGTCCAGTGGAGGCCACAGGATGAATATGAGTAGGCTTTTGTGAACCAGAATTTGCTGGGACAGTTTTATGTTGCTGAAGGCTTACGTTCACTTCCTTTCTATGTGCTTAAACTGTAATGCTGTCAGAGATTTTAAAAGAACCAAGGTTCTGGCCTGTGCTGAAGTGAAATAGTTGGCATTCCAACTAGTAACATATTTTGCAAGCCTGCAAACAAACAGAATACGTCAAATAACACTTGGGCAATGAATTCACTTGGCAAAAATAAATTTGAAAACAATTATTTCTAATACCCATCCAAGCGTGAGCTAATTCAGCCCTGAGCTTTTCCTGCAGCTGGACATTATGTCTACTTTGAATTTAATGCTAATTAATACCATTGAAGCTTCATCCAAGGGAAGTCTATGAGTCAGAGGAGGAAGAAAGTCTCTATTTGCTGACCTAAAAGAAACAGAACCTGGGGGAAAACCTCAAACCCTTTGGTGGTGTTTTCCTGACAATGACTCCCACTCGTGGCCAAATCAGATGTGGAAAACTGTCATCTTAGCCAAGGAAAACAAAATTTTTAAATCTGAAATATCTTACTCCTGTCAGAGTTTAACACAAACCATTGCTGCTGCCTGGACCAAATACAAAGAGCTTGACAATTATTTGTTAAATTTCAGCCATTAAGATCTTTAGAGTATGGAATTATTTCTTGTTAACAGGATAATTGTTTTTCTATAACTAGCAGGTAATGTTGGCTTTATTTGTCCAGTGACTTTTTTTTTCTTTTAAAGAAATATGATTTACTGTCTTTTACTTATTACAAACGTAATGTATGCTCATATGGAAAACTTGGAAAAATACTGAAAGGTACATAGAAAGTAAAAGCATCCTCAATCACATGAAAAAGAACTACTCTCAACATACTGAGGTATTTCTTTCAGTGTTTTCAGTGTTCGTAAATATACTTTGTACAGGTATGGGATATTGTATGTATATAGATTTAGATCTTGCTTTTTCACTTATAACCACCGTTTTCCCCTGACATTATTTTTCAGAATCATGGGATTTTACAGCTGTGTTAGTTTTCATTTGCCCTCCTTTAACAGAGACAAAGAATCGAAGCTGCCTGAGAATTCGGGCAGCTCACGGTGGTGTGGTTGTGAAGAGATGGCGAGGATGCGGGGGGGAGCTGAAGGATCCAGAGCTGCCAGCCAGCCTGGCCTGAGGCTGACAGGAGTGAAAAGGCCGGGAGCAGCTCTTACCTGGCCGTGAGCTGGCTCCAGTGCTGGCCCTGACTTGCACGTCACCTTGCCATATTACCTCACTTCCCTTCTCTAGACCTCACGGGCTTGTAGAAATTCTGGTTTCTGCAGGAAGCTAAATCTTTCCAGCTTCTTTAATGCCTCACTTTGTGAGTTCTTGGTCTTCTTTCCCTGGAACCCCAGGGCAGCTGGAGCCTGCTTTAGGAGAGAAGAGGGGTCAGGGTTATGATGAACAGAGGGCAGGGGCGCCATAGGCCTGGGTCCAGAGTAGCTTGCTGAGTGATTGAAGAATTCATGGAAAACATTTCACTCCTCATGTAGCTGCAAATCTCAGAGTGTTTTGTGGCTGGAATTAATTTGACATATAATTTCCTTATGTTGGACAAAGCCCAGCGACCTCAACAGCCGTACCAGTGCTCTTAGATACTGTTTATCTTTAAGATGCCTGTTCATAGAATAATTATAGATGCACTCACTGAACATTTCCACAGACCTTAGATAATTTGTAATAGAGCATTTCTTGTGGTCCACTTCCCTGTTTTAAAAGGTCGTGTTTTTTTAAAAAAATTTTTTAGCTGTCATTTGCTATGAAGGTAAAAGTAACACAGATATTTCCAGTGCACTGGAAACATAAATTTTAATCTTAGAAAAAAGTTGAATAATCCATTTCTCCTTTGCTTAAAACAAAGTTATTTTCATTTGGAAAAAATGATAAATTTTATGTTATATATATTTTACCACAGTTAAAAAAAGTTCAAACATAGTCCTCTCTTTTTTAAAGATTAACCATACTAAAACTCTGAAAATATAATTAGTTTCCTCACTTATGTATATATATTCTGTTACAATTAAGCAAAACTGGTTCTGAGCTTATTAAAATGACATAGAAGTAGTTGGCTAGAGAATTTAATGGCACAATAATTTTATAGAAAATCTTGATAATTAATGTCTAAAAAGACTACTTTCTGGATTTAGACCTATAGTATAGAATTCAGCTACTGTTCTGCTTTAATTACACAACACAGCTGATTTGCTCAAACTAAGCAAAATAACTTGACCATATTATAACTAGCATGTATTATAATTCCTTTCTATATCTACTAGCAGAATGTTTGCCCTGTTGATCAAAAATATATTGGCCCATGATTATGGTTCTGCATACTTACTATGACCATTTTCTGAAATACTCTTATATTTGTTTGTTTTTTATTGTAAAATATCATAACATAAAATTCACAGTTTTAGCCATTTTTAAATGTACAGTTTAGTGGCATTAAGTATATTCACGTTGTTGTGCAGCCATCACCACCATCCATCTCGAGAACATTTCATCTGCCCAAACTGAAACTGTACCCAATAAATAATAACTCCCTATTTCTCCCTTCTCCAACCCCTGGCAACCGCCATTCTAGTTTCTGTCTCTACGATTTGACTACTCTAGGTACCTTATGTAAATGAAATCATACAATACTTGTCCTTTTGAGTCTAGCTTATTTCACTTAGCATAATGTCTTTAAGATGCATCCATGCTGTAGCATGTATCAGAATTCCCTTCCTTTTTAAGGCTGAATAATAGTTCATTGTATGTATATACCACGTTTTGTTCATCTCTTAACCCATTGATGGACATTTAGGTCATTTCCACCCTTTGTCAATTGTTAGTGATGCTGCTATGGACATTGGTGTACAAATATCTGTTTGAGTCCCTGATTTCAAAACACCCAGAAGTGGAATTGCAGGATCCTCTAATTTTTTGAGGAACCACTATACTGCTTTCCACAGTGTCTGCTGTACTATTTTATATTCCCACTGGCAATGCACCAGGGTTCCAATTTCTCTATATCCTTACCAACACTCGTTATTTTCTGGGGGGGTTTCGTTTATTTTTACTTTTATTTATCATAGCTATCCTAATGGGTGCGAAGTGGTGTCTCATTGTGGTTTTGATTTGCGTTTCTCTAATGATTAGTGATATTGGGCCTCTTGTCATATGTTTATTGGCCATATGTATACCTTTAAATAGAGAATGTGTATTTGAGTTCTTTTCCCTTTTTAAATTGGGTTGTTTGTTGTTGCTGAGGTTAGATTTACATGAACATGAGCACACATGCATGTGGTCACAGTGGCGGTGTGTGTGGTGGCCAGGGGTGTGCTTTCAGACAGGCAGCAAGGTACAGCAGAAAGGCACATGGCTCTGGATCTAGATAACAGCTCTACAATTTACTAGTTATATGAATCTGTGCCTCAGATTTCTAATCCATAACATGGCCACCATAACATCTTCTAGGAAGTGTTGTTGTTAAGAGTAAGTAAATAAGCTAGGTAGTCCCCCTAGCAAGGACCATCAGTAAATCTGTTTTCTTCTCCTTCACCAGGTTGTTGCATTGTTGCTGCTGCTGTGATTATTATTTTTGCTTCCCTTCTTTGGAGCACACAGCAAAACTGGATCTAAACATGGCATTGTTGGACCCAATTGCTTGCCGATTATTTGAACTGGATTATTACTAGTTCAAACAAAAACTTCAGTTGTGACACTTCAATATCACTAGGGAAAAGCACTAGAATAAATAAGGCTATAATTTTAGCATTTTTTTCTTAGAAAATTGCTGGGTTTTTTTTTCCTTAAACTATAGTGTTATTTTTAGAAAATAAATTTCGGTATAGTATGGTTTCAAATAGTAATTATTTTGAGTCTTTTTTTTTGAAACATGTTTTTATTTCTTTAGGACATTTTCTATTGTTCTTGTTTTGGATCTTTCGAAACCTAATGACCTTTGGCCCACCATGGAAAATCTGTTGCACGCCACAAAACTTCATGTAGATAAAGTGATAATGAAACTGGGGAAGAAAAATGCTAAAGCAGTTTCTGAAATGAGACAGAAGATATGGAGCAATATGCAGAAGGACCATCCAGTGAGTTACTGTTGGGATTATCCCTAGAATTCTTAGCCCCATATATAGTTAAAGATAACATCACAAACAACTTCTTTAGATTTTTATGCATGAGTTGAAATTCATTTCATGTAGATGAACCTGTTCACTGGAAAATTATAGCAATTTAATAAAACCTCAGTAAGGGCAAAACAAGGAAAAAGATTTCATATGTCTTCTTGTTAGACATCTACTGTGATTGTTATGGCATATTACACCAGTGAAAAGGAATAGAGTTTTAAAGTAGTAGTTTGATACTGATTTTATAATCTCTGTAAAATGAAGATAAAAAACCAGGTTGTACAAATGTCACCTGGCAAAGGCCAGATAAGACTACAATTTTAAGCAAGGAATAGAATTTTAACAGCCTTTACCGTCACTATACTTTACATTCATTTAGTGTCTGTCACATAATCAATATCTTTTTATCATCTGTTAATTAATTAAACTATAAACTCGCAATATGATAACACAAGTAAGTCCTTTATATACAATCATGAATGTCATCTTCTAGAAAACCAAGAGCAGTATTTTATATTGCCCAGAGTTTATGTGAGTGCGTTTTACAAAGGTAATATCAGAACAAAACTGATAGTTTATGGTTCCCACGTATAAATGTTATTTTAACAAACAGTTAATACGAAATAAAAAAAAAAAAAACAGGAAGGTGACATATTTAAGAAAATAAAAGGACACAACATGAAGAATAAATATCATAGTTTAGGGAATTGTCATTTCTAGTTTTATGCTTGAGAAATGTATTGATAGTTTAAGAAATTAAATATTGAAACAACCTCTATGTCAAGCAAACAATGTCAACATTATGGGAAGATTTAAAATGATATAAGTAGAAATTGATGAATACATAGTGATAAACAATTATAGTGAATCAATGAAATATGTTTGTTAACAGGATCGTGAATTAATTGACCCATTTCCAATTCCTCTGGTCATAATTGGAAGTAAATATGATATTTTTCAGGTAAGCTCTTCCACTTCTAGTTCAGCTTGTTGTACATGCACGCCTAGGCTTTATAGGAGAGGAACAAAAGTAATAATGAAATGAGAAAAATGACTCTGGGAGGGAAAGGTCAAGGGGTCACATATCTTAAAGATTTTGGAAAAGAGGATATAGTTGGGAAAGAGAAAATAGGTAAGGAACAGTAAATACAGTGGAATGGGGATATGGCAGAAGATTTAGAAACTGAATCCAGTCCAGTCACCAAGGGACAGGGCTTATGTCCCAACTTTTAAATCGCAGAAAGTAGAAAATTGGTTTCTTCTTATCTTTGCTTGTCAGAGAATCCTTGGGGTATTCCGCACTATAAAATGTGTGCTTATATCTAAATTCTATTGAGCTAAGTGTTTAAGCAAGGAAAGATCTGGTAGCCGCAGCTCTAGAAGGCTGCAGCTACTGTTCAGCTCTCTGTAGAAACAAACGCCAAGGTAATGGAATCCTACTCAAGGTATGTTCCAAAAAATAAATAAGAAAATCTATTTCTGTATTGAATAATTTGCGCCTTTCTGCTACAGACACTAGTTGTCTCAACTTTTTTCTTTTTAATAACATATTTCTTCAGGATTTTGACTCTGAGAAGAGGAAGGTAATATGCAAGACACTTCGATTTGTTGCACATTATTACGGAGCATCATTAATGGTTTGTACGTTTCCTATCCTTTGGGTTTGAACGGACAGTAACAAATTTGGAAAGATTAACAGCTTGGTACACAGTTATGAATGCTAATGCTTTTACTAACGCGTGTCATTCTCTCCTTTCCCATTGCCTCAAAACCCTCTTTTTACAGAGTGTTTATAATGTATTTCTAGAACACACTCTGCTAGATGGCCTACCATTTCTCTGAAGCAAAAGTTCTAAATTTCTAATAGCCATAAACCCCCATCAATCTTAAAGAGATAAATTGGTTGTTTATTTATTCGTTTTAGTTTCCCCCTAAGAATTAGAATCTATGTTCTCTTAAAAGAAAAGAGGAAAAGACTAACAATTTTTTAAAAACTTAAAAAAAATGCTGTTTGTTGTAGAGGTTAAAAATATGAACTTGGGAGTCATGCTGCCCGGTCAACCATTTACTAGATATGTGGTCTCAGACAAGTCACTTAATCTCACTGAAGCCTCAGTCTCCTGGTAAAATGGACAAAACAATACCTTCTTCATAGGGTTGTTGTGGGGATTAGTAGCCCGAGTACTGTGAAATGTTTAGCACAGGGTCTGACACAGAGTTCAATAAAGGCTGGTTCTTATAATTACTGTTATCATTATCTTCCACAGCAGGACCAAATGTTGCTGCATATCCTCTAACGCAATAAAACATAAACGCATTTTTTATTAAAAAAAAAAAAAAAAAGGGAAAACTTTCTTCCCATTTGAATGGTCTCTTTTTCCCTCTAAATCAGAGTGCTCAGAGGAACCTGTAGAAAACATGGCCTAGTCCCCACCCTTCGTGGCTAGTATACTAAGACGAAAAGTAATAAATATGATCTGTATTTAAAATTTTTATACTTTTCAGAATGCTCCAAATACATTTTATTATGTATTTTCTTAAATATCATTACCTTTTATGTTTGTACTGTATCTGCTTACATATTAGGTTGACAGGGTACTTTGGAAATATTCTTTTTTTAAAATTCTTTTTCATATTCTTTTCCATTATGGTTTATTATGGGATATTGAATATAGTTCCCTGTGCTGTACAATAGGACTTTGTTGTTTATCCATTCTGTATATAATAGTTTGCCTCTGCTAGTCCCAAACTCCCAATCCAACCTTCCCTCACCACCCCCACCTTGGCAACCATGAAAATATTCTTTATTGTTTTGAACAAGATATGAGGAATTTAAAGTAAATTATTCATTCAGAGTACAGAAGCAAAGACCATGGATCTTGTAGTTTCTTACTTTCACCACTAGATAAGGCCCCATACTTACTTCTGGTTAGTTCGCTGAGGGAAATCCCTATCTTTCTTTAGGAACAGATCACATTTGGTGATCCATCAGGGCCAGACTTGTCTTACGGATGCAAATTTAGGTGAAGTCAGGTCAACCCAGGCCACAGCAGGCCTGCAGTTAACCATGGTTCAAAAGACCCTAGAAGGTCGGGGACTAGGGAAAGGATTTGAGACTCCTTCATCTCAGCTTTCAGAAAGCCAGAGGGTTCAGAGGTTGGGGTTATAAGAGCACTCTGGACCACCAGGGGAACCATAAAGCTTTTCTAGCTTCCCACACCAAGAAGAAAGCAGCCAGAGTTATCAAAGCCCCACCTTTCAGTTTCACTTCCACTCTTACCCTACAGCCCAGACTTGGGTACTGCTTTACAAGGTTCAATGATACTCAGCAGTCTTTTTTTTTTTAAACACTATAGTTTATCCTTTATAATTCAGTCAAGAATACTGGTTCAACAGTATGAGCAATCTAATAAAGTTAACAAAAACAAACAAACAAACAAAAACATTGGTAAGTAGGACCAGATTCAGTGGAGAGCCAACAGGATGTTAGGGGACTTAGAATTATGATGTATGAGGGACGGTATAGAATTATATTCTGGCATCTGGATTGTGATAACACTCTTTAAATATTCGAAGGACTGATCCACGGAAAAGGGATTAAATATATTCTTTGCTTTCTTAGAGTCAATAACAAGGAATCAATAGAGCTTAGTTCAAATTAAGAAAGAAATTTCTAACACTACCATTATCTGAAAATGGAATGAGTTGCTTTTGGAGATTATGAGTTCCCAGGCATTGAGTTCATAAGTAAAAGCTCTACAGCTATTTCTGGAGGATGTTTTCAAGGCAGTTGATGCAGTAGATGGGGTTGGGGGTGGGGTTGAGTTAGAAAACTTCCCATGTCCTATGAAAGACATTTGTGACGAGGTTTTTTTCCTCACCATATAGAGAACATAATAGATAATATAATAATGATGATGATGAAAACTTGTGTTTTTAAAATTCAACTGAAGTTTTCATATTAGAAAATTGTCTCAATAGAAGCCTAAAATTTTTCAATTTTTAAAAATAAATGTATCAAATCTTATATATTCACATGAGTGTTCTCCTTTGAATGTTTTCCCTGGAGCCTGTTCTTAATCCAGAATGAATCTTATCCTGAAAATTGATCTCTGTACGTTATAATTACATCTCATTTTGGTTCAAGATTGTTTTTCCCACTTTCATACATCTTGGTCATTCTTATTTGGCTGGGTGACTTTGGTATTTCCAAAAACCAAATTAGTCTTAAAAGGTTTGTAGGGTAACCATATGTCCTAGTTTCACCTGGTTTCTTAGCTTAATGATTAATAGTACCCACCCCGTTTCATTCTCTAAAATGTTCTGGTTATGACCACTCTAGTTACAGACCACCGCTGAGAATATTCAGTAGCTTATTTTGCAGGTTCCAAAGGCAATTCAGAAGAGAAGTTAAAAAATCATTTTAGTGAGTATCAGTATCTGTTGGACTAATCTGCAACTCCCACATTAACTGCTTTGAAGACAGTCATATGCCCTTAGATGAAAAAGTTATTTATGATGCATACCTCCTATTTTTTAACCAACCAGATTGCATTTTGGCAATGATTACGATCCATTTGTGGGAGTAGCGGAAATGATCAGTGCATAAACACAAGTCCATTCAGTATCATGCACTCATGAAGTTTGAAGAGTAAGTTAAAACAAACTTACTGAGATTTTTCTTTCCCTTTATTCAAAGGTTTTGTTTTGCTTACTGAAACATAAGTATTGTTGGACAAGTAGATAGTAATTCTCTCTGCAATCTGTACTTGTTCAAAGCCGTATTTATTTTACCTGTTTCTGTGATTTGAAAGCAGAGCATGTAATTTATTCTCCTGATTTTTTTTCTTTCTAGTTTACCAGTAAATCAGAAGCTCTATTACTAAAAATACGTGGAGTTATTAACCAGTTGGCATTTGGCATTGACAAAAGGTACCGTTAAAATATTTTTTAAATATCTTTTTATCTTTTTTTTGTTTGTTTGTTATTGTCTCGTCTGATTATTGTTCTCACACATCTTTTGTTTCTTGACCAGGAAAGTGCCTCAGATGACTGTTCTTAGAGTTAATTTCATATTGTCTCCTGCTTCTTATATTGTTTAAATATTTATCAAATTTTACAACTAAAATGTTATATAATACTTAGTTTGAGACTAGACTAAAATAATACTATTATACTTGTTTCCCTGATTTCTTTTACTTCTTTTCCCTCATTTCAGTAGCTTTCCCGCTATTATCACTTTTTTATATTGATTAGAAGTGGAATCAATCATTTTAGTGTGTATTTTTCTTAACCTTGCTACTTTCCTTGGTTTTGATTTGAAGTAATTTGGGTCTGTCATTTTTTTTCTCCTATAATACCTTTATTAGTGCTCTACTTTAATTGTTAGAATCATATTAATATTCATTCATTCATTTTGAGCAATGCTCTCACCAGTGGCTAGATATAAAACTTGGCTCTTGTATTTACACTAGAGAGTGGCGGGATATTTGATTGCTAAACTAAATTGGATTCTTTTTTCTTCTTATCCATGTAGCAAATCAACATGTGTGGATCAGAATAAACCACTGTTTGTCACAGCAGGATTGGATTCTTTAAGTCAAATAGGTTGGTGAACTTATTAAGATTGTTCAATGGTTTTTTAATTACTTATTGATTTTGTCCTACTCCCTGTTCACTTCATCTCCAACATCTCCTAACTCTAACCACCATTTCCGGTTTCATTATTGTTGCTGTTATTCTTATGTATTTATTTGTATACACAGTATTGATGCAAAATGCATCACATTGACATATTTGTGATGGAAGGGATGTTGTCACATAAGAGACTGATTTCTAATCTATATTCCACTAAAAATTTTGCATGTATTTTCTTTCCCTCACTGATTTCCAGATACTTTTAAATTTTAGCTCCTTGCGTTTACAAGAAAACCAGAAGCATAGAGTGGTCAGGAAATTCAAAGCTATATATTATGGGCAATGATGAAAAATCTGAGATTCAAGTATTGGAATAAATCAAAAAGAACACAGTTGTACTAACTAGGTATGCCTTAATTTTTCATTATGAAAAATTGCCTCTCATCTAATGGGATATGTTTCCTAAACTTACAGATGTCCTAGACTCATGAAGCAAAAGAAATTTCAAGAGTTTATATAGTCAAGCTCCTTATCTTCTCACAGAAGCTATTTTCATTGTGGAGATTTTCAGGCCTAGCAACTCTATATGCTGGGGTTGGCATAGTTTGGTTTTAACACTCTAATTGACAGTAATTTTCTTTTTTATTTCCCATCCGCCATTACTCTTACAAGCTAAAGTTGACTTGACTTCAAATGTAGAGATCTTTGTCATGAGATTGTAGATTGAATTGGAATGAAAAGAATAGAGGTGTTAATGAGTGATTATAAAGACTGATTTTTATAGTAATAATTATTACCAACTTAATTTCATTAGCAGTGAGAATCACTGTGTGTAATGATAGATAATGCTGATGGAAATCTTTTGCCCACATAAGTAGTTGGAGGTCAGAAAAGGGTTGAAAAATACTGAACTTAAAAAAATCATGGAGGGACTTCCCTGGTGGTACAGTGGTTAAGACTCCACGCTTCCAGTGCAGGGGGCCAGGGTTCGATCCCTGGTCAGGGAACTAGATCCCACATGCATGCAGCAAATAAGAGTTCACATACCAGAACTAAGGAACCCGCGTGCTACAACTAAGGAGCTGGTGAGCTGCAACTAAGGAGCCTGTGAGCCGCAACTAAGGATCCCGCAAGCCACAACTAAGGAGCCTGCCTGCTGCAACTAAGGAGCTGGTGAGCCGCAACTAAGGAGCCCGCCTGCCGCAACTAAGACCCAGTGCTATCAAATAAATAAAATTAAAAAAAATCATGGAGCTTGGACCTCATCAAAATTAAAAACTTTTGCTCTTAAAAGCCCATGTGAAAAGGATAAAAAGACATGCTACAATCTGGGAGAAAATATTTTCGAACTACATATTTTACAAAGGACTAGTATCTAGTATATATAAATAACAGTAAAAAAAAAAAATCCAATTAGAAAATATGCAAAAGAGGACTTCCCCAGTGGGGAAGGCTCCACGCTCCAACGCGGGGGGCCCAGGTTCAATCCCTGGTCAGGGAACTAGATCCCGCATGCATGCCGCAACTAAGAGTTCACATGCTGCAAGTAAGAAGTTCACATGGGGCTTCCCTGGTGGGGCAGTGGTTAAGAATCCTCCTGCCAGTGCCGGGGACATGGGTTCGAGCCCTGGTCTGGGAAGATTCCACATGCCGTGGAGCAACTAAGCCCGTGCGCCACAACTACTGAGCCCACATGCCTAGAGCCCGTGCTCCGCAACAAGAGAAGCCACCACAATGAGAAGCCCGTGCACCACAACAAAGAGTAGCCTCTGCTCGCTGCAACTAGAGAAAACCCGTGCGCAGCAATGAAGACCCAATGCAGCCAAAAAAAAAAAAAGTCCACATGCTGCAACTAAGAAGTCTGCCTGCCGCAACTAAAGATCCCACGTGCAGCAATTAAGACTCGGTGCAGCCTAGATAGATAGATAGATA
The DNA here is from genome assembly GCF_028021215.1 of Eschrichtius robustus. Classification (NCBI taxonomy): domain Eukaryota; kingdom Metazoa; phylum Chordata; class Mammalia; order Artiodactyla; family Eschrichtiidae; genus Eschrichtius; species Eschrichtius robustus. Next base: position 36,295,906 of record NC_090838.1, read on the forward strand.
GATAGATAGATAGATAGATAGGAAGAAAATATGCAAAAGACATGGCCAGATATTTCACTAAAAAGGATATACAAATGGCAAATAAGCACATGAACAGATGTTTAATATCATTAATCATTAAGGAAATGCAAATGAGATATCACCACACACTTATTAGAATAGGTAAAATAAAATATAGTGATAACACCAGATGCTTGTGAAGGGGATGTGGGGAAACTGGATCACTCATACATTGCTGGTGGGGATGTAAAATGGTACAGCCACTCTTGAAAACAGTTTGATGGTTTCTAATAAAACTAAACTTGCAGCTACCAAGTGACCTAGAAATTGCAGTATTGGGCATTTATCTGAGAGAAATGAAAACTTATGTTCACATAAAAATCTGTACACAAATGTTCATGACAGCTTTATTTGTAATAGCCCAAAAGTGGAAACAACCCAGATATCATTCAACAGGTAAGTGGATAAACTGTGGTATATCCCTACCATGGAACACTACTCAGCAATAAAAAAGAACAAACTATTGATACATACCAGCAACTTGGGTGAATCTCCAGGGAATTATACTAAATTTTCAAAGCCAATGAGAAAAGGTTACGTACAATATAATTCTATTTATATAAAATTTTGGAATGAAAAAATTTTAGAAATGGAGGAAAGATTAATGGTTGTCAGAGGTTAGGGACAGAACTGTAGGTAGGGAGGTAGGGGGAGGGATCGAGAAGGAGGTAGGTGTGGTTATAAAAGGGCAACACAAGGGATCCTTCTGGGAATGGAACTGTTCAGTATCTTGACTGTGGTAGTGGATACATGAACCTACAAAGGTGATAAAATTCTGTACAACTTAATACACACACACACACACACACACACACACACACACACAAATGAGGACAAGGAAGAGACTTGGGAAATCTAAATAAGATCGGTGGATTATATCAGTGTCTTACCCACCAAAGTGGTAAGGAGGCCCTGAAAGATCAAGAGTGAAACAGTCTTAGTGAACAGTGTAGATGCTAGAATAGAAAGAATGACAAATCTCAGACTGTGGGTTGAAAATTGCCAAGAAGTGGCAGCATATTTTCAAACTTTTCATATTAACTTAGTTTTAAATTAAATTATACAAGCAATACATAAAGACATTCTCCTTGTAAAATCTTGAAATAGTACGTATTAGGATCAAGTTTAATATTCCAGACCATTTTCTATATATGTGAATGTGGTATAGAAAAAACTATTGTTTTGTTTTTTAATGTAGTTTTTATTTTATATTGGAGTATAGTTGATTTACAATGCTGTGTTAGTTTCAGGTATACAGCAAAGTGATTCAGTTATACATATACGTATATCCATTCTTTTTTCAGATTCTTTTCCCATATAGGTTATTACAGAATATTGAGTAGAGTTCCCTGTGCTATACAGTAGGTCCTTGTTGATTGTCTATTTTATATATAGTAGTGTGTATATGTTAATCCCAAACTCCTAATTTATCCCTCCCCCACCTTACCCCTTTGGTAATCATAAGTTTGTTTTCGAAGTCTGTGAGTCTACTTCTGTGTTGTAAATAAGTTCATTTGCCTCGTTTTTTTAGATTCCACATATGATATCATATGATATTTGTCTTTCTCTGACTGACTTACTTCACTTAGTATGATAATCTCTAGGTCCATCCACGTTGCTGCAAATGGCATTATTTCACTCTTTTTTATGGCTGAGTAATATTCCATTGTATATATGTACCATATCTTTTTTTTTTATTGGAGTATAATTGCTTTACCATATTGTGTTAGTTTCTGCTGTAGAACAAAGTGAATCAGCTATATGTATACATATATCCCCTCCCTCTTGAGCCTCCCTCCCACCCGCCCCCATCCCATGTGATGACCCCATGCTCTAGGTTATCACAGAGCGCCGAGCTGATCTCCCTGTGCTATACAGCAGCTTCCCACTAGCTATCTATTTTACACATGGTAATGTGTATATATCAGTGCTACTCTCTCAATTCATCCCACACTCCCCTTTCCCCACTGCATCCACAAGTCCATTCTCTACATCTGCATCTCTTTTCCTGCCCTGAAAATAGGTTCATCAGTACCATTAGAAAAAATTATGTTTTAATATAATTGTATCATTCTATATCATTTTGAAGTTTTCCTTTTTTACTCAATACACCTTAGTGATTTTTCCATATTAATGCTACATATAAGTCTATTTGGTACTTTGACTGCTGGATAGTGTTATAGAGCATGACTGTGCATAGTAATTTAGTTCACTATACCTCTATTGATGGACATTTCGGTTGTGGCCAATTTTTCACTAATACAAGTGATGCAGCCATGTGAAATCCTTAATGCATGTATGCAGGTATTTCTAGGGTAAACACCCAAAACTGGAATTGCTGGTTAATAGAGTTTGACCTTTTTTAGTATTTTCATAGTATTCACTAGTGCCTTATTACCCTCTGATTTAGCTGCCCCAATTTTCATTCTACTCATTAGCACATAAGAATAACTGTTTCCTTACACATTCATGAACACATGAGAATATCAAACTTTATATTTTTGCCGAGCAGCAATTTAAGTGTGGGGAAAGAGGATTATAGTTTATTCATTACTCTATCTCTTCCTCTGGTACTAGAATCTGCCCCAGTGGCCTTGCTACACTGGGTCGGGGTAAATTTTCATAGTGACTATAGGAGAGGAGAAATGAGTGATCTAAGATTTACATTTTTATAAGTATCATCTGTTTTATTGATAGAGTTTGTAATGTTTTAGTCAATGCAGTCATTTGGAGTAAAACTTCCAATTTTAGGATCTCCTCCTGTTCCTGACAATGACATTGGAAAGCTTCATGCCCATTCACCAATGGAATTGTGGAAAAAGGTGTATGAAAAGCTCTTTCCACCAAAGGTATATATTTCTAATTCTTTTAAAGCAAGAATTTTCAGCACTATTCAACAGTTATTGGGAAATGTTTCAGCAGGCCTATTATAGTAACTTTGTTTTCTACTCACATGCTCAAAAATCAATTAAATATTTGCTAAAAATCTACTGTATATGAGGCACTGTGGGGCTTAAAAGATGCGTAAGACACGGTTCTCACTCTGCTTCCAAACAGAGCTCTCTCTGATTGTTAGAGAAGGGAGAGGCAACATCTGAAAGACGAGGGAGAGAGGACCTGGGGGAATTTGAACTGACCCTCAGCAGCGATGGCCGGCTGAGGAACGAGAACTTGGCTTGCGGGGTATTTGATACCCCGCATTGAAGGTTTTGGGCTATGAGCATGAAATGATTTGAAGAATTGTGATTTCAGAGTACCAACACACTAAAAGATGTCAAGGACCCTGCAAGAGACCCTCAATATGCTGAAAGCGAAGTTGATGAAATGAGAATTCAGAAGGATCAGGTATTATCCTAAACATTTATTTTATTTCATCTTGAGTTTTATCACAGAAATATCCTTAGAATTCCATAAATTGTTCTCAATTTATTTACTTAATTTTTTACTTTTAAAATTATTTAAATAGTACATCTTCACTATATATTAAAAAATTCTGATATTCATGAAGAGGAACTAAAAATCACCTATCATTCTACCACCCAGAGATGACTTAGTGTTCACATATCCTTTTTGGACTTTCCAGTTTACTTTATGTTGAAGATGGGTAGTGATTCTTACCTCACTGTTGGGGAGACACTTCCATAATATTCTTTTGTTTGTGGGATTATTTAAAAGGTTTTGTTTTTTATTAGGACATTTAGATGTATCTATACTTTTCTTGTATCAGAAAAATTAAGGACTGGCTAATCTGAAAGCACACAAACGCAGCTGACAAAACCCAGAGTCTCTCAGGAAAGTGATTAAAAGTGGAGACTGCTTTCCATATATGCCAGATAGCACCACTTGTGATGCACAGTCTAATGTAAGAATGCAAAAGTTGGTAAATTCATCATGATCCAATATTTAGATTTTCCCAGATCTCCTTTTAGTTTGATAAAATGAGACACTGTACAGAACATGCCCTTACTATAAGCACAGTAAATTGAATGCCCTGACCACCTCTCAGGTGGGATTTATAGAGCTGTGTAACTTGGGCAGTCACATTGTTGCAAGGATAACCTGAAAGCAACCACCCACTGCAAGCGGGGACCAGCGTCTTTTTCTCAGCACTAGCCTTTCACCTTCAGGGGCTCTAGAATAAGTAAGCAAAACATTTAAGTACAGAAGACTTTTGAAAAATAGGTCATGAATATTTAGAGGGTGTTGTAGCTGTAGCAAAGTGAGAGGCATGTTGTGTTGTAGGGACACTAAAATGACCTCATGTAACCCTTATTATGTGTGCAGGTTGGCTATAGAGATTAGTTGGAAGTCATCTCTGAATTAATATTTATCTAGGCGTTAATGACTAACTGCCATTGTTGATAAGAGTACCTGTTTATATTATATAGTGATCCCTTTTTTTTACACACACACACAAGATTATTAAAGCACTAGAGTATTTCTGAGCATCATGAGTTTTCACATTCAAATACATCTTCCCTAACTGACCTAAAACCATATGAATTTTGAGTGGAACTGGAAAGCAGCCCCACAATATCTTTCTTTACTCAACCCTTGTACCTCACTAATTCTACATTCTCTTGACTGAGAGATTTTTTTTTAACTCACCTGAAAAGTTATAATATCCTAATTTTGCCTCTTTCATAGTACTTTATTCATGGTATTTTAGTAGATGAATTGATTTTAGTTTGTACATGTAGTACCTTAACATAATTTTATGCTTCTGCTTTAAAAGTCATGCTAATGATTACCAGTTGATGCTCAATTATTTTATTGATGTCCATTTCCAAATTTTGACATTCTAATATCCAAAACTTTAAATTTATATATTCTCTCAGTTTGCTGTCTGTAGAAGAGAGAAACTACTAGCACAGAATCTCAAAGCAATGCCCTCACCATTAGCATTGGTAAAAATAACTCAATTAAAGAAAGTTTGTGATAACTGATTACTGTTTATTCTTTATGAGCTAACAAACAATCTTTGAACCCATAAGTTACTGGTAAGGTAACTGGTGAACTGAGTTAACTTCATTAGAAGAAATAAACGAAGCTATAAAGACGACTTCGGAGTTAATACTATAAAAAATCCTTCTGAAGTCTTTATACAGTTTTGAAACTTTCAACATTTAAATTTTAATAACTTATAGGTACGAAAGAGACGATCTGCAATTTTTTTCTGAAAATGAGAATGCAATTTTCTTTTCCTAGCAAAAATGAACTTCAGTTACATTAGCCAGAGGGCAGTGATTGCCTTATCTTGCAGAGTAATCACTTTTTGCTTATCTGAAATAATAATATACTTTGTACACTTAGACATTGAACAACATGTAAGAGGCCAGGGAGGCAATCCCCTTAGATGATCCCTTTTGCAGGTCAGTCATCTCATGCAGGATATTCACCCCCACTAAAAGTTATATCTGTTTTATGAATTGTGAAAGGAACATATACTCATTGTGAAAAAAATCAAGACACAGAAGTATATAACATAGAAAATGGAAGTGTCCTGCCCTCTCTCCACCTATTTGCCTTTTTCATGTGGCACATAACGACCACTGTTGTTTTTGCTGGCTGCCTATGAAGTCAAGTGTGAATGAGCACTGATGTATTTAATCAGTCCTTACTGGGAGATGTCTAAGCCATTTCCAATTGTGTGCCAGTACACACATTTCAGTGAATATCCTTCTATTGCTATTCTTCTGCTCTTCTCTATTATACTTATTGATAAAATTCTAAAGGTACAATCACTGGGTCAAACGATATGTACATTTATGTACATTTTAAACATTGATACTTTGCTAACTTCAACCACAATCTGACAAGAGTTGAACAGCAAATATTTAAAAATAAGATCACTTTTATATACTTAAAGTATGTCAAATGCTTAATTTTGTTAGTTGAAAAACAACTTGTATATACTATATAGTGTATATTTTGTCTGAAACTTTAATAAATTCATCTCCAAGTGCTGCTTTGGTGACACAGAAACTCTGAAGACTGCATTTCTAGAAAATAAATCCTAAGTATAATTATTTATAAAACAGTTGTCAAGAAATTTGGAGAATGATAATGTTATAAAGGATACACTGTTATACCCAAAAAAATGCTAAGGCACTTTTAAGGTGCCTAGTTTTAAAATTTTAAGTTTTTTGCAAGTAATACATATTTTTGTTTTAGGAACTGGAACAGTACAAAAGAAGTTCTTCCAAGTCTTGGAAACAAATGGAGCTTGATTCCTGAACCTAATGCAACTATAGGGTATTTATTTCTTCTTTTCCAAATACAAGTAAGATTATTTTATTACTTAATATTATAGTAATAAGTGAGGAAAGTCTAGATGTGTAATTTGTTAAAGGAAAAGTGGAATTTCTTGTATTAGTGCAACTCCCTGCATACTTTCAAGTCTCTTAAAAGGGAAAAATTTGTATAATTACATGCAATATTTTTTAAAAAATAAAAAGAATCTTGCAGGACCTACCTTTAACATGTTTAAGTAGTGTATACTTGGTTCAGCGTCTATAAGTTTCTGCTTATGTTTTCAGGAATATGAAAGCAAGAGCATTTAGTAACAGTTGTGAGTATAAGGTTGAGCATTTATATTAGACACATTCCTTCTCTAAGGGGTTCTCAGCTGTGTCTGGTAAGAAAAGTAGAATTGGGGTCACTTTCACAGGTGTCATCATTTTACTCTAATTAACGGTGAGGCACAGGAAGTATCTGAAGTACTTTTTTAAAATGCACATTCCTGAGCAGCAATCAAGATGGTGGAGTAGTAGGATGTGAAGCTCACCTTCTCCCACAAATGCATCAGAAATACATCTACATGTGGAACGATTCTCACAGAATATCTACTGAACACTGGCAGAAGACCTCAGACTGCTGAAAGGGCAAGAAAATCTCCAGGTATCCAGGTAGGAAAAAAGAAAATGAGAAAGGAATCGAGATGGGACCTGCAACCCTGGGAGGGAGCTATGAAAGAGGAAAGGTTCCTGCACCCTGGAAAGCCCCTTCACTGGTGGGGAGATCTGCTGGGGCAGAAGGGGAGCTTCAGAGACTCAGAGGAGAATGCAGCAGCCGGTTTGTGGCAGCCACAGCAGAGGGAAAACTGCACAGATGGTCTGTGCAGTGCTGCTGCCCTGCACTCACCAGCCTGCGATGCAGGTCCACTGGTGCAGGTGGGGACTGGGTGCCGGAACTCGGGCTTTGGAGATCAGACCCAGGGAGAGGACTGGGGTTGGCTGTGCAGAAACAGCCTGGGGCAGCTGGAATCTAGTGCGACTGCAACTGACGGTGTATGGGGAGGAAGCCTGGGCTGCCTTAGAGGCCAGGTGCCATTGTTTGGGGGTGCACGAGGGAAGGGGTGGGACCGCCATTGTAGCCTTTTTCTCTGTGTGCACTCACAGAGGGCAGGACACCACATGCACTGACTCCAGGAACCACCTGGAGGGAGGCAAGCTGCCGCCTCCCTTACAGACTCTAGGAGCAGTCTCCAGCTGCCTCTGCTCCTGTCACGTGCTCTGGGGGCGCACCTGAGCCACCACTGCTGCCAAGAACCCCAAGACCAGGCACCAGCCGCTGCATCTGCACACCCCTATGAAGGGGATAACAACCAGCACACGCTGAGGAAAGAGTCAACAGGCATCCATACTAAAAACAGACCTTGCACCAAATATATTTATTAAACTCACACAAGCTACACAGGGACATCCCCACATATAAATAGCTCTCCAAGGTCACAGTAGATAATTGTTTCTCCTAAACTCACAGAGTAAGAGAAATATAAGTAGAATGAAGAAGCAGAGGAACCACTCCAAGTTAAAAGACCAAGAGAATTCCCCTGAAAGAACAAATAATGAAACAGACCTCTTTAGTCTACTAGACACCAATTTCAAAAAGGAGATAATGAAAATAAATACTGAAGGAATTAAGAAAGGCTATAAACAGAAATGCAGAGTACTGTAAAAAGGAACTAGAAACTATTAAAAGGAACCCAGAAAAATTAGAAAACTCATTTGCAGAGACAAAAGCTGAGCTAAAGACAATGAATAGCAAAATGAATAATGCAGAAGAATGAATAAGTGATCTGGAAGATAGAATAATGGAACTCACCCAATCAGGACAGCAGACAAAGCCAAATGAAAAAAAAAAAAATGAAAGCAATATGAGAGACCTATAGGATAATATAAAGCATTCCAATCAATGCATAATAGGGATTCCAGAAGGGGAAGAAAGAGAAAAGGGGATCAAAAATGTATTTGAAGAAATTATGGCTGAAAACTTCCCAAACATAAAGAAGGAAACAGATATCCAGGTACAGGAAGCACAGAGAGTCCCAAACAAGATAAACTCAAACAGACCTACACCAAGACATATTATAATAAAAATGGCAAAAGTTAAAGAGAGGATTCTAAAGGCAGCAAGAGAAAAACTAAAGAGGTAATTACAAGGGAACCCCCATAAGGCTATTACCATCTGGCCTCTACAGAAACGTTTGCAGGCCAGAAGGGAGTGGCAAGATACATTCAAAGTCCTGAAAGGAAAAACTCTGCAACCTAGGATACTCTACCCAGCAAGATTATTATTTAGAATAGAAGGAGAAATAAAGAATTTCTCAGACAAGCAAAAACTAAAAGAATACAGCGATACTAAACCTATCCTAAAGGAAATATTGAAAGGTCTTCTCTAAGTAGAAAAAAAGTAAGAATCTATAGGAAAGAGAAAATTACAATTGGAAAGTAAATCACTTAAGTAAGCCAGTACACAGATTTAAAAAAACATCAAAAAAACTCTGTGAAAGTGATGATAACCACAATGAACACCAAAAGGATGGAGATGTAAGAGGACATCAAAATCATAAAATGTGGAGGAGGAGAGTAAGAAAATGTAGGGGTTTTTTTCTTTCCCCTAGAATGTGTTTGAGCCTATATGACTACCAGTCTGAGGCAAATAGATATAGGAAGGGGTTAACATACTTGAAAAACAGGGTAACCACAAATCAAAAACATACAACAGATTCACAAAAACAGAAAAGAAGAGAACATAAGTATAATACAAAAGAAAGTCATCAAACCACAAAAGGAGAAACAAAAAGAAAGGGACAAGGAAGAAATATAAAATTAATGAGAAAATGAGGTTTAAAATGGCAATAAATACATATCTATCAATAATTACCTTAAATGTCAATGGAGTAAATGCTCCAATCCAAAGACAAGAGTGGCAGATTGGATAAAAAACACAAGCCTACGATATGCTGCCTACAAGAGACACACTTTAGGGCAAAGGACAAAGATTGAAAGTGAGGGGATGGAAAAAGATATTTCATGCAAACGGAAATGACAAGAGAGCAGGGGTCGCAATACTCAGACAAAATAGACTTTAAAACAAAGGCCATAAAGAAAGATAAAGAGGGATACTATACAATGATAAAAGGTTCAATACAAGAGGAGAATTTTACACTCATCAACATATATGCACCTAATATAGGAGCACCCAAATGCATAAAACAAATACTAACTGACGTAAAGGGAGAAATAGACAGGAATACAGTAATAATAGGAGATTTTAACACCCATTCACATCAGTGGACAGATCTTCTAGACAGAGAATAACGCAACAGAGATCCTAAATGATACAATAGAACAGTTAGACTTAATTGATGTTTTCAGGACATTACATCCAAAAAACCTAGAATATACCTTCTTTTCAAGTGCACATGGAACATTCTCTAGGATTGACCACATACTAGGGCACAAGACAAGCCTCAACAAATTTAAGAGTATAGAAATTATCTCAAGCATCTTTTCTGACCACAACAGCATAAACCTAGAAAGTATCCACAGAAAAAGAAGTGAGAAAAAACAATTACATGGAGATTAAACAACATGCTTCTAAAAAACAGATGGGTCATCGATGAAATCTAAGAGGAAATTTTAAAAATACCTTGAGACAAATGACAATGAAAACACAACCATACAAAATCTATGGGATGCAGCAAAAGCAGTTCTTAGAGGGAAGTTCAGAGCAATACAGGCCTTCCTCAAAAAAACAAGAAAAATCTCAAACAACCTAACCTACCACTTAAAAAAATCAGAAAAAGGAGAACAAACAAAACCTAAAGTCAGCAGAAAGAAAGAAATAATAAAGATCAGAGAGGAAATAAATAAAAGAGATTTTAAAAAATAGAAAAAAATCAATAAAACCAAGAGCTGGTTCTTTGAAAGGATAAACAAGATTGACAAACTTCTGGCCAGGCTCACCAAGAAGAAAAGAGAGAGAACCCAAATAAACAAGATATGAAAAAGGAGACATAACAACTGATACTGCAAAAATACAAAAAACCATAAGGTAATACTATGAACAATTGTATGCCAACAAATTCAACAACCTAGAAGAAACAGACAAGTTTCTAGAAACATACAGCCCACCAAAATTATTTATTTATTTATTTTTGGCTGTGCTGGGTCTTCGGTTCATGCGAGGGCTTTCTCCAGTTGCGGCAAGTGGGGGCCACTCTTCATCGCGGTGCGGGGGCCGCTCTTCATCGCGGTGCGCGGGCCTTTCACTATCGCGGCCCCTCCCGCTGCGGGGCACAGGCTCCAGACGCGCAGGCTCAGTAGTTGTGGCTCACGGGCCCAGCTGCTCCGCGGCATGTGGGATCCTCCCAGACCAGGGCTCGAACCCGCGTCCCCTGCATTAGCAGGCAGATTCTCAACCACTGCGCCACCAGGGAAGCCCCAGCCCACCGAAATTAAATCAAAAAGAAATAGATAATGTGAACCACTGATCACGTGAAGTGAAATAGAATCTGTAATTTAAAAACTCCCTATAGGGACTTCCCTGGTGGTCCAGTGGTCAAGAATCCACCTTCCAATGCAGGGGATGCAGGTTCGATCCCTGGTCGGGGAACTACGATCCCACATGCCATGCGGAAACTAAGCCTGCGCACTCTAGAGCCCGCGAGCCACACCTAGAGAGCCCACATCCACAACTACTGAGCCTGTGTGCTCTGGAGCCCGCGCACCACTAGAAAGCCCCGCACGCCGCAATGACTGAGCCCATGCACTATAGTGCCCGTGCGCCACAACTAGAGAAGCCCACGTACCGCAACAGAGAACCCAAGTGCTGCAATGAAAGATCTCGCATGCCAAAACTAAGACCCGAGGCAGCCAAATAAATAAATAAATATAATTTTAAAAATAAATAAAAATAAAAACTCCCTACAAACAGAAGTCCAGGACCAAATGGCCAATTCTGCCAAACATACAAAGAAGAACTTGTACCGATCCTTCTCAAACTCTTCCAAAAAATTGAAGAGGAACACTCCCAAATACTTTCTATGAAGCCACCATCACCCTGATACCAAAACCAGACAAAGACACCACCAAAAAAGAAAACTAAGGCCAATATAGATGCAAAAAATCTCAACAAATATTAGCAAACCGAATCCTACAATGCATAAAAAAAGATCATACACCACGACCAAGTGGGATTCATCCCAAGTTCACAAGGATGGCTCAACATACACAAATCAATCAATGTGATACACCACATAGATGAAAGAGAAGACAAAAACTACATGATCATTTCAATAGACCCAGAAAAAACATTTGACAAAATTCAACATCCATTCACGATAAAAACTCTTACCAAAGTGGGTATAGAGGGAACATAATCTCAACATAATAAAAACTATTTATGATAAACACACAGCCAATATAATACTCAATGGTGAAAAGCTGAAAGCCTTCCCACTAAAATCTGGAACAAGACAAGGATGCCCACTCTCACCTCTTCTATTCAACATAGTACTGGAAGTCCTAGCCACAGCAATCAGACAAGAAAAAGAAATAAAAGGTATCCAAATTGGAAGGGAAAAGGTAAAATTGTCATTTTATGCAGATGATATGATACTATATATAGAAAACCCTAAAGACTCTACACAAAAACTACTAGAACTGATAAACAAATTCAGCATGTAGCAGGATACAAGATTAACATACATAAATCGGTTGCATTTCTTGACACCAACAATGAAATATCAGAAAGGGAATGTAAAAAAAAAAAAAGCTTTTAAAATTGCACCCCCAAAAATAAAATGCTTAGGAATAAACCTGACCAAGGAGGTAAAAGACTTATGTGCTGAGAACTATAAAACATTAATAAAGGAACCTGAAGATGATTCAAAGAAACGGAAAGATATCCCATGCTCTTGGATTGAAAGAATTAATATTGTTAAAATGGCCATACTACCCAAAGCAATCTACAGATTTAATATAATACCTATCAAATTACCCATGACATTTTTCACAGAACTAGAATAATCCTAAAATTCATACGGAACCATAAAAAACCCAGAATTGCCAAAGCAATCCTGATGAAAAAGGACAAAGCAGGAAACATAACGCTCCCAGCCTTCAGACAATACCACAAAGCTACAGTAATTGAAACAACTTGGTACTGGCACAGAAACAGACATATGGATCAATGGAACAGAATACAGAGCCCAGAAATAAACCCACACACCTATGGTCAATTAATCTTCAACAAAGGAGGCAAGAATACACAATGGGAAAAAGACAATCTCTTCAGCAAGTGGTGCTCGGAAAGTTGGACAGCCACATGTAAATCAATGAAGTTAGAACACACCCTCTCTCTCACCATACACAAAAATAAACTCAAAATGACTTAAAGACTTAAACACAAGATATGACGCCATAAAACTCCTAGAAGAGATCATAGGCAAAACATGCTCTGATATAAATTGTACCAGTGTTTTCTTAGGTCAGTCTCCCAAGGCAGTAAAAACAAAAATAAACAAATGGGACCTAATCAAACTTACAAGCTTTCGCACAGCAAAGGAAACCATAAACAAAACAAAAAGACAACCTATGGAACGGGAGAAAAATTTGCAAACAACACGACCAACAAGGGCTAAATTTCCAAAATATACAAACAACTCATACAACTGAACAAAAAAAACCCACAAACAACCCAATCGAAAAATGGGCAGGGCTTCCCTGGTGGCGCGGTGGTTGGGAATCCACCTGCCAATGCAGGGGACACGGGTTCGAGCCCTGGTCTGGGAGGATCCCACATGCCACGGAGCAACTAGGCCCGTGAGCCACAACTGCTGAGCCTGCGTGTCTGGAGCCTGCGCTCTGCAACAAGAGAGGCCGCGATAGTGAGAGGCCCGCGCACCGTGATGAAGAGTGGCCCCCGCTTGCTGCAACTAGAGAAAGCCCACACACAGAAACGAAGACCCAACACAGCCATAAATAAATTAAATAAATAAATAAATAAATAAATAAATAAAAAGAAAAATGGGCAGAAGACCTAAATAGACATTTCTCCAAAGAAGAAATACAGATGACCAATAGGCACATGAAAAGATGCTCAACATCACTAATTTTTAAAGATATGCAAATCAAAACTACAATGAAATACCACCTCACACTGGTCAGAATGGCCATCATTAAAAAGTCTACAAATAACAAATGCTGGAGAGGGGGTGGAGAGAAGAGAACCCTCCTACACTGTTGGTGGGAATGTAAGTTGGTGCAGCCACTGTGGAAAACAGTATGGAGGTTCCTCAGAAAACTGAAAATAGAATTACTATATGATCCAGCAGTCCCACTCCTGGGCATATATACAGACAAAACTATAATTCAAAAAGATACATGCACCCATATGTTCAGAGCAGCACTGTTCACAATAGCCAAGACATGGAAACAACCTAAATGTCCATCAACAGATGAACTGATAAAGATGTGGTACATATATACAATGGAATACTACTCAGCCATAAAAAAGAATGAAATAATGCCATTTGCAGAGATTATCATACTAAGTGAAGTAAGTCAGAAAGAGAAAGACAAATATCATATGATATCATATATATGTAGAATCTAAAATATGAACAAATGAACCTATCTATGAAATAGAAACAGAATCAGGGACATAGAGAATAGACTGGTGGTTGCCAAGGGGGAGGGGCTGGGAGAGGGTTGGATTGGAAGTTTGGGATTAGCAGATGAAAACTGATATATACAAAATGGATAAACAACAAGGTCCTGCTGTATAGCACAGGGAACTATATTCAATATCCTGTGATAAACCAAAATGCAAAAGAATATGAAAAAGAATGTATATATATGTATAACAGTCACTTTGCTATACAGCAGTAATTAACACAACATTGTAATTCAACTATACTTCAACAAAAAATAAATTTAAAAAAAAATAATAAAATATGACACAAATGAACCTATCTATGAAACAGAAAGAGAATCACAGAGGGCACTGGTGGTTGCCAAGGGGGAGGGGTTGGGGAGGGATGGAGTGGGAAGTTGGGTTAGCAGATGTAAGCTTTTATATACAGAATGGATAAACAACAAGGTCCTACTGTATAGCACTGAGAACTATATTCAGTATCCGTGATAAACCATAATGGAAAAGAATATAAAAATGAATGTATATATATGTATAACTGAATCACTTTGCTGTACAGCAGAAATTAACACAACACTGTAAATCAACTATATTTCAATTTTTAAAAAAAGAAAAAAAATAAAATAAAATGCACATTCCTGAGTCCCCACACCCAGAGATCCTGAATCAGTGGGTCTGGAATGGGGCTCAGTAATCTGCATTTTTCATCAGCACCTCTGGTGATTCTGACATACTTACTTTGAGTATAACTTTTTGAAGAACAGGCAAATTTAAGGAGATAGTCTATCAATAAGCAGGCCAAGACTGCATGAGTTAGTAATGACTAAGATCATTTCCAAGGTGGAATAGCCTTTAAGAAGCCTTCAGACTCCTGGAGACTTGTGTATCTGCTAGCCAAGTTCAGTTGGAGTAAGCATAATTGCTGTCATTAAACAGGAAAGTAATTTATTCTCTGTTCTTCCATTTCCACTATAAAATATGTTGACTCTAATATGCCATGCACCCAGCTTCAAATAAGCACACTTACTAACCTCAAGAACACCAAGATTGATGAGTGGTATCCAAGTGGATAGCAAACTACCTGGTTATTGCAGTGAAATACGACTTCCTAAACTAGTTACAATGCATGTGGTTCCAAAACTCTGGAAAACAGAATTTCACCATGTCTACAAGGAACTGCAGTCTTAGGAGCAGACAGGCACCCTGCTTGAGTGCTGTGGAGAAAGAGCTCCCTTTAAATCAACAGTGAACGTTTTGATCTCAGAAATATCACTGACTTGGTGGGAACAGGAATTTTTATTACATATTTTGATTTTCTTATACATCACTGTCCATTTTTGACTGAGACAAACTGTCACATGTTGAAAGTCATTGTGTTTTTCTAAGATGGTATCACTAACATTTAATAGCTTGAAGTCATGTGCTATGTCAATTTTCCAAATGTTTCTGAGCTAGAATGAAATTCATCTGCATATGAATAGTAGAAAGTGTTTCCACTTACATTGTACACCCATATCTTTAGTAAGTTGAAATCAGTGATTTCAAAAGAGGTTCCTGTGGGACTCTCTTTGAACTACTTTAATAGATTATCATCTCCAGAATTGTCTATAACTGATGTGACATATATAATCTGTAAGACATTATGTAACTATTATACCATAATCATCAGTGTCAAAGACCTTTTATAAAAATTGACAATACTATTCTGGTACTTTACCAATGTCTGCTGATCCTTAAAGACTGTTCTAAGAAATAGAATTTTACTATGGTTTCCTTAATGAAATGATCTTTCCCACTATAATGTGAGATCTTTCAAATACTATAATTTATCATTCATTACAAGTTAGGTCACAGTAACTGAACAAGTTCATGTACTAAGATATTCTCACTCAAAGTTACCATGGTAACATGAAGACAGTTTCATTTCAGACTTGTACATGAATTACTTGAAGATCAGAAAGATCAGTTATTTAGTCCAGAACCCACTTTTAGTAATCTATATACATCATTTAATCCCTAAAAATATGTATTTATCAGCATTCTTTCTCTTTACAATTCAAGAACATGAATTCCTAGTGTGTGACTCTGTTCTTAGTGTAAATGTTGTGTCAATTGAGCATCTTTTCTATGTGGACTTTAAATAACAGCTGCTCTCCAACCTTAAAAATGTCATTTCTCAGTGCATACACTTTAGTAACATTTACTTTTAATTTTATAAGTAAACTAAGGGGAAAGTGAAAAATAGCAAACTATCTTTTTGTCTAGTGTGCTGTTCTCAGTTCAGCCCATTTCTGCCATTTTTCATTTTAACCATCAGTAAAATGAGTGGATGCTCTGTGTCAGGGGTCTTTATCCAACATCTGTCCAACATCCTCTCCATGTGATCAGTTAACTTATGTAGACATGTGCACGTAAATAGGGTTTTTAAATGAAAATGAAAGCATTCTTACCCAATTCTGCATGATGCTTTGCTTCAATCAAACCACAACTCTTGTTCTGTTACTTACAATCATTCAAATGTTTTCTTTTTTACCAAAGCCTTTATCAAATGTAAGCATAAGCTTTAACCTATTTTTCTGTGTCTAGAACAAAGAAAACAAATAGTCACACTAGTCTCCCATAACTTTATGAATTATTATTTACATCTTTGGACCAGCTCAGTCACAATTTCCAAATACCACATGTCCCTCCTGGAATAGCATTCAAGGCCTGCATGGATCCAAGGGGCACAGGGAGTCTTAATGGTTAAAAGTCTTACAAGGTACTATTAAGAATCACGTGACATTCTTATTTCAGAAATTCAAAGCAGTCATGTACATCTGGGAGCTTAAGTTCCATTTTGCAGCAATGTTCTTTACTATCTGCTAATGAGATAATCCCTGATTTTAAAAACAATTATTCCTAGGATGACAAGAACTGGGATAAATAAATACAAAATCAGAAAGTTGGCTGTGAATCTGGATGTTGCACCTGGGCAGGTTCTCTCAATGAACTGAATTCCTTGACTGAAGGCACACATTGGATTAGTTGACATAGAACCATTTGAGTTGCCTGCCAGGGAAAAGATTGACAATGTCAAATATGGTACTTGCAAGGTAATTTAATCAACACGTATTTATCAGATGCCCACTAAACGCTCAGCATTCTGCTAAGTACCCTTCTTCATGAAGATACAGGAAATTTTAGAGAGCCCAAATTCATTATTAGATGAAGCAATAGTGAGTGTTGGGGGCCTTGAAGATGGAAACGGGTTTGTTTCCATTTTGGGTGTATATTCAGTACCACAGTACTGATAAAAATTATGATCACTTAGCACTGAATATCCCAAGGTTACTAATGTTATCACCTAAAGATACATAAAACAACTACTAAATTCTGCCCTGTTCTTTAGGTGTCTTCACAGAGTGGCCTGGGATTTCCAATGGCCAGGAGGGCCTTGCTGTGCTCCCACTGCACTCTTGTGGGATTAGGGAACAGATTTTTGCCAAAAATGGCTTCACTCAGCTACATACTCTGTACATTTGGGGGAAGAAGAAGCCACTGCAGCCTGCTTCAACCTGTTCAGTAGGTATAGGAACTGATCCATCCAGAATACACTAGAGTTTACCTCAGTATACGTTAAGTCTATCATTTTCTAAAAACATCAGAGTGCCCTTAAGCTATTGACCTTTGACAAGTGACTAGCTTGACTACTGCTTATTATTTTAAATATCAGAGAAAATGTTAGACTCTTCAAAACAAAGTTTTAAATCTATTTTACAATATAGCATTTACTTAAAAAATATATTACCCTCAAG
This sequence comes from Eschrichtius robustus, assembly GCF_028021215.1. Lineage (NCBI taxonomy): Eukaryota > Metazoa > Chordata > Mammalia > Artiodactyla > Eschrichtiidae > Eschrichtius > Eschrichtius robustus. The sequence goes on from NC_090838.1 coordinate 36,313,707, forward strand.
GAATTGTTTTTTTCAAACTAATATGTAAAAATAAATTCCAAAATTGAATACTTACCACAAGTGAAATTCTGTCCATAGAACTCATTGACTACAAGAATCTCAGAGCAATATTTTTGGAATGTAAAATAACTGAAGATTTTAAAAGGAAGGGGCATTTCTTCTGTGTTTCTTAAGAAAAAGCAAAAAGAAAGAAAGATGAACTTCAATAGGCTCTGGTAGCAGTCCTACCAAATGAAAAGAAAGGCAACCCTCATGTTTCCCAACAGGAATATACATAGTTTTTCATCTCTCATTATAAAAAGTATGTTCACTAGAAAAACTTCAAACTACACTGAGAAGTGTAAAGAAATACCACTGCCCAGAAATAACTATTGTTAACATTTTGGTGATATATGTAATGTGCATTTATAACATTTTACATAAATGGAATTAAACTTATCCTCTTTCCTAACCTGCTTTTTCAAACAAACGTATGCCTCAGACATCCTTTCAAGTCAGTAAGCATAACACACCATCATTTTTAATCACAGCTTGGTGATCCATTATAGTAGGAACCTTAATTTAACACACCCCTGTTGATGGATTGGTGTCTAATTTTATTGGTAAGCACCACTGATATAAACATAAAAGAAAACAAATAACACACCACATTAGCGGAGGATGTTTGTGGTTAAACAGATTTGAGGGTGCTAATGTATGAAGTGAGAACTATAATACAAGGGGAAAAGGATGGCGAGAACAAGCAGACATTCGTTGTGAAACCTGCTTCAGGAGAAACTTCATGCTGACCTTGTGGCCTTCTTAGTCCACTCAATAGCTTTTATCAACCAACAAATATGTATTACATTCTATTTGCGAGGCACTAGTTTTGGGTGCTTACGGAATTCAAAAGAAGCATCCTACCCCTAAAGACTCATAATGCAGTTGGGAGACATAAACTATATATTCTCAAGGCTATAAAAAATACACAGTGGTGAGCAATTTGTGCTTAGAAAGTATAGAAAACCAGTACTACATGTCCGTGATATTCTTGTATTTAGTATTTATGGTTTCACCAAGTGATCCCCAAACTCCATGACTTTAGGTTATTGGCAATTTTCTGAGGCACAAAGTTGAATTAGCCACATTGAGAGGCTGCTGACTGGAAAGGACAGATCGGAGTCTGGGGAGGATGTAGGGGCAGAGGAAGGACCCTCTAGGAAGGCAGAATGGTATGAGCACAGGCACGTGCGACTGGATGGGCTAGAAAGGCTGAGGATCCGAAGTGGGAGCGGCGGGAGGTGAGGTTGGAATGGTAGCCACGAACCGGCTCTTTCAGGGCCTTGCAGGCAGTTGGCATTGAAGGACCATGATAAAAGTCACATTGCAATCGATGTTTTAAGAAAATTAAAGTGGCACCAGCAAGTAGGATGGACCAGAATAAGAGTAGAGTAAGAACAGCAAAAAAGAGAGCAGGCCACAGCAGAAGTTCAAGGATGCGATGACAAAGGCTTGTAAGAGGATGATGGCCACGAGAAGACGGCTGCCCAGACGGCTAGAGTGTGAGGTAGGAGCCATGTGCCTTCATCTTGTACCATACCACACAAGGCAAACTCAAAAGCTCCACGTGCATCTGTGATCTGACATCAGAGAAGAAAACCAACGTGATTTGGTGACTGATCCAGTGTGTAGGCAGTCCAAGAAGAGAGAGTAGTCATTCATTTATTCACTCGATCCAAATATTTTTGGCAAACCTAATTGGTTAAAGGCCTTGGGCCGGCCACTGAGAAGAGCTATAATGATGAACGAGACACAGCTGCTGCCCTCAAGAGGCTGACTGCAACGTGAGCAGCATGTGATGGGCTGTGAGACCCAACAAAGGGGCCTTTCAGAGAGAGCTCGCCCTGCCAAGGGAACAACAGCCAGGCTTCGTGCAGGCGGCAGAGGGGGGACAAATGGATCAGTGAAAGACACAGGAGGAGAACTAGGCTGCGTCACGGCAATCCTTGCAGTACATCCGAGAGGGAGGAACCACAGATCTAAATTTACTGATGTGGGACCATCTACATTATATTGTTAAAAGGGGGGAAAAGCACGCATACCTTACTCCTTCACAATAGTATGAGCTCATTTTAATCAAAGATTATATAAAAGTCTAGCAAAATACACAACAAAATTTAACTCTGGGTTGTGATACTTCAGTTAACTTTTACTTAACTTCCTTATACATTTCTGTATTGTGTGCATTTTTCCCCCAAAGAACTTGCATTATTTTGTAAGCAGAAAGAACAACAAAGCTATTTCCACTTGTGTTTAAAGGAAGAGGCAGCCGAAAGTGCCCATGTTGCAGGCACTCAGTCAGGAAAGATGATGACTTGAGGGAAAATACATAAACTCAATGACTAGGAGGTTGATGTGGCCTTCAGGAGCACAGTTTCACCCCAGTGATGGAGCGGAACCCAGGTGAAGCCTTGGGATGTTGAGATCTTGCAAAGAACCCAACAGCATTTTGATAATGTTGGCCACTGCCCCCCTCTCAACAATAATCAATCCCCTTTCCTATAAACCAAATACGTGAAATAGTGCCAGACTGATTGCAGCATATAATGTTTCAAATATGAAAGAGGAGATGCTGCTGAAGACTGGGTCTGTAATTTGCTGGCTTGATCCCATGCCATTGGGGTGATCTTATCTGTGCATTTTTCATAGATGCTAACAAGCCAATTAAGCAACACAGACAAATACAATGTAATGGTGTCACTGTAAAAAAATATCCTCCCTGACTGGTCAAAACCGAACTCACTTGGCTTTATAATATCTCACCTTTTAATAACTCACTACAGTTTATGAAGTGTTTCCACGTTGCTGATCTCATTCGAGTCTCATGATCCCTTGAGGCAGGTGGGGCTGAGATCATTATCTCCATTTTATAAATGATGAAACTAATTTAGGTAGAAAAGTAACTTGCCAATAGTCACTTGGCAACTAAGTGGTAGGAGGAAGACTCTGACTGCAGGGTCGGTGCTGTCTCCAGGGAGCCACATGCCTCCTGGGAGAGTCTTTACAGTCGTGTAATCAGAGCAAAGTCAAGTCTGAGCTTAGTTTTCTTACCTGAATGTGGATTGCTCTGAGAGTTAATTAAACAAATAAATATGATTACATACAATAGCTGCTCAATAGCTTTTTTCTTTGATTTTTTTAAACATCTTTATTGGAGTATAATTGCTTTACAATGGTGTTAGTTTCTGCTTTATAACAAAGTGAATCAGCTATACATATACATACATCCCCATTTCTCCTCCCTCTTGTGTCTCCCTGCCACCCTCCCTATCCCACCCCTTTAGGTGGTCACAAAGCACCAAGCTGATCACCCTGTGCTATGCAGCTGCTTCCCACTAGCTATCTGTTTTACATTTGGTAGTGTATATATGTCCATGCCACTCTCTCACTTCGTCCCAGCTCACCTTTCCCTCTCCCAGTGTCCTCAAGTCCATTCTCTACGTCTGCGTCTTTATTCCTGTCCTGCCCTTAGATTCTTCAGAACCTTTTTGGGTTTTTTTTAGATTCCATATATATGTGTTAGCATACGGTATTTGTTTTTCTCTTTCTGACTTACTTCACTCTGTATGACAGACTCTAGGTCCATCCACCTCACTACAAGTAACTCAATTTCGTTTCTTCTTATGGCTGAGTAATTCCATTGTATGTATGTGCCACATCTTCTTTACCCATTCATCTGTCAATGGACACTTAGGTTGATTCCATGTCCTAGCTATTGTAAATAGAGCTGCAATGAACATTGTGGTACATGTCTCTTTTTGAATTATGGTTTTCTCAGGGTATATGCCCAGTAGTGGGATTGCTGGGTCCTATGGTAATTCTATTTCTAGTTTTTTAAGGAACCTCCATACTGTTCTCCATAGTGGTTGTATAAATTTATATTCCTACCAACAGTGCAAGAGGGTTCCCTTTTCTCCACACCCTCTCCAGCATTTATTGTTTGTAGATTTTTTGATGGTGGCCATTCTGACTGGTGTGAGGTGATACCTCATTGTAGTTTTGATTTGCATTTCTCTAATGATTAGTGATGTTGAGCATCCTTTCATGTGTTTGTTGGCAATCTGTATATCTTCTTTGGAGAAATGTCTATTTAGGTCTTCTGCCCATTTTGGATTGGGTTGTTTGTTTTTTTGATATTGAGCTGCATGAGCTGCTTGTAAAATTTGGAGATTAATCCTTTGTCAGTTGCTTCATTTGCAAATATTTTCTCCCATTCTGAGGGCTGTCTTTTTGTCTTGTTTATGGTTTCCTTTGCTGTGCAAAAGCTTTTAAGTTTCATTAGGTCCCATTTGTTTATTTTTGTTTTTATTTCCATTCTCTAGGAGGTGGGTCAAAAAGGATCTTGCTGGGATTTATGTCATAGAGTGTTCTGCCTATGTTTTCCTCTAAGAGTTTTATAGTATCTGGCCTTACATTTAGGTCTTTAATCCACTTTGAGTTTATTTTTGTGTATGGTGTTAGGGAGTGTTCTAATTTCATTCTTTTACATGTAGCTGTCCAGTTTTCCCAGCACCACTTATTGAAGAGGCTGTCTTCTCTGCATTGTATATTCTTTCCTCCTTTATCAAAAATAAGGTGACCATATGTGCGTGGGTATATCTCTGGGCTTTCTATCTTGTTCCATTGATCTATATTTCTGGGTTTTTGCCAGTACCATACTGTCTTGATTACTGTAGCTTTGTAGTATAGTCTGAAGTCCAGGAGTCTGATTCCTCCAGCTCCATTTTTTTCCCTCAAGACTGCTTTGGCTATTCAGGGTCTTTTGTGTTTCCATACAAATTGTGAAATTTTTTATTCTAGTTCTGTGAAAAATGCCATTGCTAATTTGATAGGGATTTCATTGAATCTGTAGATTGCTTTGGGTAGTATAGTCATTTTCACAATACTGATTCTTCCAATCCAAGAACATGGTATATCTCTCCATCTATTTGCATCATCTTTAATTTCTTTCATCAGTGTCTTACAGTTTTCTGCATACAGGTCTTTTGTCTCCCTAGGTAGGTTTATTCCTAGGTATTTTATTCTTTTTGTTGCAGTGGTAAATGGGACTGTTTCCTTAAATTCTCTTTCAGATATTTCATCATTAGTGTATAGGAATGCAAGAGATTTCTGTGCATTAATTTTGTATCCTGCTCCTTTACCAAATTCACTGATTAGCTCTAGTAGTTTTCTGGTAGCATCTTTAGGAATATCTATGTATAGTATCATGTCATCTGCAAACAGTGACAGCTTTACTTCTTCTTTTCCAATTTGGATTCCTTTTATTTCTTTTTCTTCTCTGATTGCTGTGGCTAAAACTTCCAAAACTATGTTGAATAATAGTGGTGAGACTGGACAACCTTGTCTTGTTCCTGATCTTAGAGGAAATGCTTTCAGTTTTTCACCATTGAGAACGATGTTGGCTGTGGGTTTGTCAAATATGGCCTTTATTATGTTGAGGTAAGTTCCCTCTATGCCTACTTTCTGGAGGGTTTTTATCATAAATGGGTGTTGAATTTTGTCAAAAGCTTTTTCTTCATCTATTGAGATGATGGTTTTTCTCCTTCAATTTGTCAATATGGTTTATCACATTGATTTATTTGCGTATATTGAAGAATATATTGAAGAATCCTTGCATTCCTGGGATAAACCCCACTTGATCATGGTGTATGATCCTTTTAATGTGCTGTTGGATTCTGTTTGCTAGTATTTTGTTGAGGATTTTTGCATCTATGTTCATCTATGTGATATTGGCCTGTAGTTTTCTTTCTTTGTGACATCTTTGTCTGGTTTTGGTATCAGGGTGATGGTGGCCTCGTAGAATGAGTTTGGGACTGTTCCTCCTTCTGCCATATTTTGGAAGAGTTTGAGAAGGATAGGTGTTAGCTCTTCTCTAAATATTTGATAGAATTCGCCTGTGAAACCATCTGGTCCTGGGCTTTTGTTTGTTGGAAGATTTTTCATCACAGTTTCGATTTCAGTGCTTGTGATTGGTCTGTTTATATTTTCTATTTCTTCCTGGTTCAGTCTCAGAAGGTTGTGCTTTTCTAAGAATTTGTCCATTTCTTCCAGGTTGTCCATTTTATTGGCATAGAATTGCTTGTAGTAATCTCTCATGATCCTTTCTAATTCTGCAGTGTCAGTTGTTACTTCTCCTTTTTCATTTCTAATTCTGTTGATTTCAGTCTTCTCCCTTTTTTTCTTGATGAGTCTGGCTAATGGTTTATCAATTTTGTTTATCTTCTCAAAGAACCAGCTTTTAGTTTTATTGATCTTTGCTATTGTTTCCTTCATTTCTTTTTCATTTATTTCTGATCTGATCTTTATGATTTCTTTCCTTCTGCTAACTTTGGGGTTTTCTTGTTCTTCTTTCTCTAATTGCTTTAGTTGTAAGGTTAGGTTGTTTATTTGAGAGTTTCTTGTTTCTTGAGGTAGGACTGTATTGCTATCAACTTCCCTCTTAGAACTGCTTTTGCTGCATTCCCATAGGTTTTGGGTTGTCGTGTTTTCATTGTCATTTGTTTCTAGGTTGTTTTTTTTTTTATAAATTTATTTATTTACTTATTTTTGGCTGTGTTGGGTCTTCGTTTCTGTGCAAGGGCTTTCTCTAGTTGCGGCGAGTGGGGGCCACTCTTCATCGCGGTGCGCGGGCCTCTCACTGTCGCAGCCTCTCTTGTTGCGAAGCACAGGCTCCAGACGCGCAGGCTCAGTAGTTGTGGCTCACGGGCCCAGTTGCTCCGTGGCATGTGGGATCTTCCCAGACCAGGGCTCGAACCCGTGTCCCCTGCATTGGCAGGCAGATTCTCAACCATTGCGCCACCAGGGAAGCCCCTGTTTCTAGGTATTTTTTGATTTCCTCTTTGATTTCTTCAGTGATCTCTTGGCTATTTAGTAGTGTATTGTTTAGCCTCCATGTGTTTGTATTTTTTACAGTTTTTTTCCTGTAATTTATATCTAGTCTCATAGCATTGTGGTCGGAAAAGATACTTGATACGATTTCAATTTTCTTAAATTTACCAAGGCTTGATTTGTGACCCAAGGTATGATCCATCCTGGAGAATGTTCCATGAGCACTTGAGAAGAAAGTGTATTCTGTTGTTTTTGGATGGAATGTCCTATAAATATCAATTAAGTCCATCTTGTTTAATGGGTCATTTAAAGCTTGTGTTTCCTTATTTATTTTCATTTTGGATGATCTGTCCGTTGGTGAAAGTGGGGTGTTAATGTCCCCTACTATGATTGTGTTACTGTTGATTTCCCCTTTTATGGCTGTTAGCATTTGCCTTATGTACTGAGGTGCTCCTATGTTGGGTGCGTAAATATTTACAATTGTTATATCTTCTTCTTGCATTGATCCCTTGATCATTATGTAGTGTCCTTCTTTGTCTCTTGTAATAGTCTTTCTTTTAAAGTCTATTTTGTCTGATATGAGTATTGCTACTCCAGCTTTCTTTTGATTTCCATTTGTATGGAATATCTTTTTCCATCCCCTCACTTTCAGTCTGTATGTGTCCCTAGGTCTGAAGTGCATCTCTTGTAGACAGCATATATACAGGTCTTGTTTTTGTATCCGTTCAGCCAGTCTATGTCTTTTGGTGGGAGCATTTAATCCATTTACATTTAAGGTAGTTATTTATACATATGTTCCCATTACCGTTTTCTTAATTGTTTTGGGTTTGTTATTGTAAGTCTTTTCCTTCTCTTGTGTTTCCTGCATAGAGAAGTTCCTTTAGCATTTGTTGTAGAGCTGGTTTGGTGGTGCTGAATTCTCTTAGCTTTTGCTTGTCTGTAAAGGTTTTAATCTCTCCGTCGAATCTGAGTGAGATCCTTGCTGGGTAGAGTATTCTTGGTTGTAGGTTTTTCCCTTTCATCGCTTTAAATATGTCCTGCCACTCCCTTCTGGCTTTCAGAGTTTCTGCTGAAAGATCAGCTGTTAACCTTATGGGGATTCCCTTGTATGTTATTTGTTGTTTCTCCCTTGCTGCTTTTAATATTTTTTCTTTGTATTTAATTTTTGATAGCTTGATTAATATGTGTCTTGGTGTGCTTCTCCTTGGATTTATCCTGTATGGGACTCTCTTCACTTCCTGGACTTGACTATTTCCTTTCCCATGTTAGGGAAGTTTTCAACTATAATCTCTTCAAATATTTTCTCAGACCCTTTCTTTTTCTCTTCTTCTGGGGCCCCTATAATTCGAATGTTGGTGCATTTAATGTTGTCCCAGAGGTCTCTGAGACTGTCCTCAGTTCTTTTCATTGTTTTTTCTTTATTCTGCTCTGTGGTAGTTATTTCCACTATTTTATCTTCCAGGTCACTTATCCGTTCTTCTGCCTCAGTTATTCTGCTATTGATTCCTTCTAGAGAATTTTTAATTTCATGTATTGTGTTGTTCATCATTGTTTGTTTGCTCTTTAGTTCTTCTAGGTCCTTGTTAAACGTTTCTTGTATTTTCTCCATTCTATTTCCAAGACTTTGGATCATCTTTACTATCATTACTCTGAATTCTTTTTCAGGTAGACTGCCTATTTCCTCATTTGTTCGGTCTGGTGGGTTTTTACCTTGCTCCTTCACCTGCTGTGTGTTTCTCTGTCTTCTCATTTTGCTTAACTTACTGTGTTTGGGGTCTCCTTTTCGCAGGCTGCAGCCTGCACGTTCGTAGTTCCCGTTGTTTTTGGTGTCTGCCCCCAGTGGGTAAGGTTGGTTCAGTGGGTTGTGTAGGCTTCCTGGTGGAGGGGACTGGTGCCTGTGTTCTGGTGGATGAGGATCGTCTTTCTGGTGGGCAGGACCGTGTCCAGTGGTGTGTTTTGGGGTGTCTGTGACATCATTATGATTTTAGGCAGCCTCTCTGCTAAACGGTGGGGTTGTATTCCTGTCTTGCTAGTTGTTTGGCATAGGGTGTCCAACACTGTAGCTTGCTGGTCGTTGAGTGGAGCTGGGTCTTAGCATTGAGATGGAGATCTCTGGGAGAGTTTTCACCATTTGACGTTACGTGGAGCCGGGAGGTCTCTGGTGGACCAATGTCCTGAACTCGGCTCTCCCACCTCAGAGGCACAGGCCTGACACCTGACCAGAGCACCAAGACCCTGTCAGCCACATGGCCAGGTACGTGGGGAGTTTCTTGCCTTTTGGGAAGTCTGAGGTCTCCTGCCAGCATTCAGTAGGTGTTCTGTAGGAGTTGTTCCACATGTAGATGTATTTCTGATGTATTTGTGGGGAGGAGGGTGATCTCCATGTCTTACTCCTCTGCCATCTTGAAGGTCTCCGGGCCCTTTTCTTTGATTTTTAAGTCAAAGAAACAGAGCTGTCTTCACATTTTCTCAGGGACCCATAGTTTACTTACTGGATCCCACTCACATCACCCACCTGAAACCACTTTCACCCTTCTAAAATTTTCTGCCCTTCCTGCTACTTTTAAAAAATGTACAATATGTATGTATGTGTACATATATTTTTTCTTGGTTATAAAATAATGCTTGTCCATTATAGAAAATTCACAAAATATAGGAAAATATGAAGAAAATTAAAATAAGTATCACCCAGAGATAACTACTGTTTACATTTGGTGTGTTTCCTTCTAATCCTGATGCTTTCTTGAGCAGTCTTTTATCCTGCAGGCTCTTTTCTTATCTGACTATTCTTACTTTCTTAAAGTAACTGAGAATTGAGAGCTGGAATAGAAACTCAACAGTGCCAGGGAAGAAATGAACTAAATGCATGCTATTTAGCCTGTAATAGGCTATGAGTATTTCTGGAGGACAGCTTGGTTTTCCTCCTCTTGTTATAATGGCCTATGACATGTGATAACATGCTTCAATTGTCATTTCCTGATTCTCATTTTGAAGACGTTTTATTTAACAAATAATGAACAGTTCAAAGTCTAAGCAATACTGACTAGGAAGCACTATAAATACTCTGGACTGTAAGGTGATAGAATATCACACAGAGCTTCTCTGTAATGCCTTATAATAATCACTATTAGGTGATCATTAACATCAAATCATACCAATCTAAATCATTTGAATTATTAGATCTTACCTCAGGAATCCAGAGCCCACAAGCACCCCAGCAATGCAGAGCAGGGCCACCATGCTGTTGACCACATTTGGGTTTTGGACCACACCAAGTAGCACAAGAGTTAGAAATTCACCAATTAAGTGGGGGGCCAAGATAGCAGCAGAGAAAAATCCAAATCTGGCAGCCTCAGGGTATAAGGCCAGAGTCCTAGAAAAACATAAGGTCTTTAGTTCCTCTCCAAGGGTTACCATTTAAGAAAAATTCCACACTTGATTTCTGTGGATAAATCCATGGTGGTTAAGTGGGTGGGAAGAGTCTGCAGGACAGGCCAAACTCCCCTTTGAAAGGCCTTTTCGGAACAGGGGCAACATTTGAGGCCATTTAGTCCCTCAAATTGTTTCTGTTGGCCCCAAGTCAATGGAGCCACCTTTTCCTTTTTACAGCTCCTCAGCTCTCACAGAAAAATACTAATACTCAGAGGATGGTCACAACCAACTTCAGTAAGTAGGGCTGAACTGTCCAGGCTTCTCCATAAGCAACCACATTCTGCCTGGCTGGCACTGCTCCCACCCTAGCTAGCCTACTCCCCTAATGCTAAGGACTCACCCACCTGCTTCTCAGCCCCTCCTTCCCTGAACCTCATCCTTGTTACATGGGGTTACTGCCAGAGTGAAAACCCTTCAGTGCTTTCATTCTCCAACGGATTAGCCCTCCCCAGACCTGTTCCATTCCATTCTTGTCTTTTATTCTACCAACCCCTTCCACTGATTTGACCTTCATGTTCTTGTAAACAAGCTACCCTATATCCGTGCCCCTTAACCTCTTACATTCCTTTCACCAAATAGCATTTCCCTGGTGATAGCACGTCCTCAACAACCCTTAGACATGGCTGCTCTTTCTTCCATTTGTAGAGTAAGTAAGAGGAGTTGGCATGTCTTACACTCACCCCTCCCTACCACTCTTCAAGGCCATCTGCCTTTCCTCCTATACAAATCAGGAAGTTGGCTTATACTATTAATTCTCTGCCTCAAGGCAGTCCTCTGTGACTTTTAAGACATTCTCTCACCTTTGATGATTTTGTAGCTTTTAGACCAGGGTCAGTTTTGCACTCCTGTCCACCATCATTATCCTCAAGGTTTTTAACCTTGATAATCCATCAACACCAGTGCCTCCTAATTAGGGAACCTGATCAATTCCAGTGGCTCCACCCACCTAATCTTGATCACTCACCATGTCTTGGATTTAAATGTTACTTGTTACTCAAAACTGTTCCACTTCCAAGATTTCACATTCTGAAAATGCCCTTTCTGATCATGGCCTCCTCCTGTCTCCCATTTCCCCAAAGCCCTCAATGCCTCAGATCCTCATCCCTTCTGCTATTCTTTGCCTTACCAATCCCCACCTGGGGACCTTGCTCTCTCAATTAAGCTGTGCTAATTGGATCCACTCTGCCACTTTGCCTCAGCTGATTCCTGGACCCCCTAATTCTTCCTCATTGCTTATTGGGTTCCAATGTCATGTCTCATCATGGCTAATAAAAACTTCTACTTTAAACTACGCCCTCTTCCCAGGGAATTTCAAACTCTCTCCCCAGTGCTCAGCAGATGGATTTACCTCCCATTTTGTGAATTTCTATCTTTATCTTCCCTACTTTGCATCTCCTCTCTTTCTCCCTGTCTCTATCTCTTACCCCATCTTTGCCAAGCTTTATCCTGTCTACTTGCATCCTTGGTACTATGTTAATCTGATTTTCCTATTTCTGCCTTGGTCTAATCTGGAAACTTGATCTGCGAATTACCCAATTTTTCTGTAGTTTCACCTACTCTCAATCTAATGGTTTTCCCTAATGGTCTTACTTACCGTATTGTAAAATAACCACTCCTTGAGTCTTTTAAGCAACTGCCCCCTCTTCATCCTCTCCTGTACTACGAAGCTTCTCAAACAGCACCTGCTTCTCCCTTGTTCTCACTCCCTGTTCCCTTGTAAACCTGACTGGCACCCCCACCACTCTACTGAACCTCTTTTTTGGAAGAGCACCAATGACCTCCAAATCCTATGCCTCACCTCCTTGAACCTCTGCAGTACTGAACAGGTTCACTACACCTTCTTGAAACTCTCTCCCCTCTTGCCTTCTCTGATGCTGCCCGATCCTGCTTCTCTTTCCACCTCTCTAACCACCTCTCTGCCTCTCTCACCAGATTGCTTTCCTCTTCCCACCCTCTGAATGTGCCTCTTAAGATATTACCCTCAGACCACTTCCTCCCTTTCTGACATTCTCGCCTATAGAATCCATTCCCAGGCCTCTACTCTCACTCCTCTTGCCTTTTCTTTCTACACCAACCTATTGTGCAAACCTCAGATTGACATCTCCAGTTGGGTGTCCTGTAGCATCCCAGATGCAACATACTCAAAACCAAATCCATTCTCTTTCCTGGCAAACTTGATAAGGATGCTGTCACCTTCCCATTCTCCCAGGCTGAAAACTCAGGCATCATCCATGACTCTCTTTACCCCCAGCAAATCCATTCCATTTCTGAGTCCATTCGATTCTACTTTCCCAGCATCTCAAAGTGAAACCCCCTTTCTGTTGCCACTGCTGCTCTCTTCACCAGAGCCTCTGCCTTTCCCAGACTGTTACCAAGGCTCCTCACTGGGCTGTCCAGCATCTCTGCCCTAACTCTCCAGTCTGAGACCAAAGTGATGCCAGCCTCACCCCCCAGAGTCCAACACAGATGGGTCACTCCCTGGGGATCAAAATCCTCTACTATGTACTGGAATCTAATCCACTTCAGCCCCTTAGCCTGGCATTCAGCACCTCGCCTACCAGGCTCCAAGGCTGTCAGTCATATTTTCCATTACTCCTTCCAATCCTCTTTTCCCCACAGCACAACTGAATTTTTTCTCTGGAAAGGTCTGGTGTGTTTTTGCTTCTGAACCTATGCACCTTCTCTTTCTTCCCCTGAAATACCCTTGCTCCCTTTCCATCTACTCAAATGTTGCTCATCTCTCAAGTTCTCCTTTATAAAGCCTCCAAGAGCCCCTCTCCCCATCCAGCCAAATTGACCCTTGGTCTCCCTTGTAATTCACTGTGATAATGAATGTGAGATGGGGAAGAGACATTCCCCATCGGTGCCTCAGCTTCCTCGTCTTCAAACAAGGATAATTAATAATGCCACCTTTATAGAATGGTGGCAAGGATTACATGAATTGATATATTTAAACCTTTTAGTGCCTGACATAAAAGCAAGTGCTCAGTGTGTGTCAGCCATTATTGTTATTATATTCCTCAGCATAGTGTTTGTGCTTCTTTATTATATTAATCTTACACTTTCTTGAATTAAAGTCATCTGGAGATTTATGTCCATAATCCATCATCTGAAATACTTTAGGGCCAGATGTGTTTTGGAATGCGGCAATTTACAGATTTGGGAAAGACTTTTGCGTAGATCATACTTGCTGCAGTGGGGTCTGGGACTCCACCTGTAACATATCTACTAAACAGGAGTGTTGCTGTGGGAAAAGTACAAAGAACCTCATGTTGGTTCAGATCGGATTTTGCTACTGAGTGAGTTCAGGTCTGATGTGCTGCTAAGAGTCAGAAAACACTCCGGCTTTCAGGGCTGTCTCAGTTCAGAATTGCAAGCTTGAGGGCAGCCCCTTCAGTTTACTCCCCTTTAAATCCCCAGCTGCACCTGGCAGTGTGCCTGGCACCTAGTAGGCATTCAACAAACTTTTCTATCATTGAATCAAAGTATTTGCTACATTGCTAACAGCTGTGCTGCCACTAGAAATGATTCTGTGTTTTTGTCAAAAAGAGTCATGACAATACTGAACCTAGTTTAAAACTGCCCTGTTTTCTCAAATCGTACAGAACTCTTTCTCATGGGCAGTTTTACAAATATTATATGGTCTTCAAAATCAGTGCTTTGCAAATTTTAAAGTGCATATAAATCACCTGGGGGATCTTGTAAAATGTGGAATCCAATTCAGCAGGGCTGGGCATGAGATTTTGCAGGTTAAACAAGCCCCAAGGTAACACTGACACTGTGCTTCGTGGGCCACATTCAGGAGCAAGGTTCTAAATTAACAAGGTTCTCAATTTCCAACCAACCTTGGCTTACTCAAAAATGGTCAGTTTTAAAAAATCTGCTCCTGGATCATTTAGCCTAAACTAGACGGGCCTGTGGTTTACATCACAGATCAGAGATTCAGCATGTTCCTGAGTGTCAGAGGATAAGGAGGCTTCATCAGGGCCAGCAAGGAGGGTCCCTGCCATGTGGTCCCTGCCATCGCCCTTAGTTGCGAGAGTCCGCCCTCTTGCTAACCAGAGCAAGCAGCTTTGCCTCTGTCACTCCCCAGGGTGACACCAACGTCTAAAGAGTCTGCACAATAAGACCTTCTAACTCTTCATCTTGGAGCTCAAACTAACCAGGCCCTCACTTATCTTCTACTTGTATTTCACTTGATTCATAATAATTATTCACATCATATATCATGGGTCTTTATACTGGTTATGGGTAGGAGCACCTGCACATGAATCTAGTGGCCTAAAGAAAGACAGTGTCTCCAGAACCGCCTGAAGTCCTCTCTTGGAACGACAAGCTGGGCACCTTTCACTACTGGAAACACAGAATGCCGGATGATTCCCCCCATCTTTTCTTAAGGGAAAGCCAGAGGGATTAGGGAAGGTACATCTCCCTATGACAACAAATCAACAAATAACTCTACACATTTTCAGATTTGCATCTGTAAAAAGTTCTATGAAATAAAAAGCACTGTCTACAAACCATCAATCAAAACCCAGCATCAAGGGTGCTTCATGGTTCTCCAAAGCCCTCTTCCCATAGTCACTCTTGATTCCTCCACCCCCCATCACCGCAGCCCAACTGCGATGGCCCAGGTCGGTCAAATGAAACCTCAGGCAGCGTTGCTACTCCAGCTCACAGCAGCCTGGGAGCCATGCTGAGCTGGGCGGACAGCCTCGCTGCCTCTGCACCTGGTCCCAGCTACTCCAGAGCCCTCCCCTCAGGCCAGGCCCCGCAGTGAATGTGGGACAGGCTATTCCCTGGTGCATGTAGTCTTGCTGGTCTGCTCTCAGGTCCCGTGTGGCCCACAGTGGGGTTCCTCTCTTTGTCCTGAAGGACAGGACGTTGTACTGGACATTGGTGGGCAAAGACAGACCCTCCAGAGCAGAGAGCTGTTTACCCTGGGGCTCTCCCTCCACAGGTCCCACTGGCCATCTGGGACCCCACCATCTGGGAAGCATGGCCCGGGAAAACTGAAGGCCTCTGGACACCCTCTTCCTTACCAGTAGCACACGCTGCAGAATATCATGGTGGCAATGACACTGAAGGGGAGCACGTGCAGCACGTAGGCTAGCAGCATCTGCCACTTCTGGTACAGGCCATCCTCGCTCTCCTGATCGCTGACGGCTCGCAACACGGGAACTGGGCATGGAAGGCAGGTTTCGGAACAGCCGGTCACCACACAGCTGGAGGAGGTGGGGTGCTAGCCCAGGCTGAACTTGAGATCTATCAGCACTGGATGGTGAGGACCAGCTGGGGCCCCCTGGTCATGGAGAAAAGGAACCTGACATCCATAGAACTATAAATACCCCCACCCCAGAAATCCACACTCTACCTGAATTACAATAGGATTACAAAAGCTGTCACAGTTTATTTCCGTCTCTCTAAAGTGGTGGGGAGGGGTGTCACCAATTCAAGAACACACATGCAAAAGGGACACAGATGAGTGACGTGAGGCACTCTGTCCTCTTTTCATGCAGGGTGTTGGCACAGAACATCAGGCAACTAGGTATTGCTTCGGGACTCCCATTGAGTTTGAAAACTGGGTGTCGGCTGTCCTAAAATAGGCTCCAAAAAGAACGTTAACAGTGCAAAGTTGGCCAGGCATCCGGGCCCCCATGGGCTGTGCCTCCTAATGGATAAGAGAAGATACCAGGGCTGATCTTCTAAAAACTCTGCCCAGACTCTGCCGCATCAGTTCCTCATAACTTCATGCTTCCCTGGATCCTCAGAGACCCTCAGGGAGATCCACTTGGTGAGCTAATTCCCACTAAGGTGTTACTAATACACGAGTTACCTTGTCCCAGAGAGAGAACCTGGAGGGGGCCAGGTTGAGCTCAGAGAAATACCCCTATAATGGTGGAGTCTTGCAAGGTGTTGGCTGGAGAAAGGAGATATTCAGGGAGAGAGAAGTTCCCCCGACCCCGGGGACCCACCTCCTGGGCAGGGCACTCACACAAGTTCACAGCGTTGAGCATGCCTGTGTACGGGATGGCACCCACAATCTGGTACAGGAGACCCACACGGTCCTGGATGGCACCCTTTAGCACGTCATTCTGGACCCGCAGAAGGAAGAAAACGATGAACAAACCCATGATCAGATTCTGAGTGAGACGCATAGTCACCGCCAGCTTATTTCTCATTAAGTTTCTCGTCACTCTCCTGAAAGCCAAACAACCCCATTTTAATTGCTTTTCTTTTATGGGTGGATGGCTACCTATCTAAAATGGGGTGAGGCTCTTACCTCAAGAGAACACACAGTTTAGAAAGGGCTCCAGGAGAATCTTTGGTTTTGAAAGGAATCACTGGTAATGTTTTCAGGTGTTTTGTTCTTTCAATATCCTCCAAGGTTTTGCGATACATTGCTGATTCTTTGTAGGCAGATTCAATCATCTGGACTCTCTTGTAGGTTTCTATTTCCCGTTCTTTGTTTTGGGTATCCACTGATGTCAGGTCCACTGAAATTTTTTTCCCACAAAAAAATGACTAATGTGTTTTTAAATGCACATATATACACAGTGACTAATAATATATGTTCCATCATTGATTTAGGAGTGCTAGCCATAATACCTCATCTCATCAAAATAATACCTGTTGTTAATGCCCACCTATAAAATCAGAATATTTTAAAGCTACCACAGCAGGGCCATGAGGATCGTGATAGGCCTGTCTGGGAGAATTCAGAAGTTCAGCTAATTTTTCTCTGACAAAGTAGAAGTGCACCATTTCAAGAGAGATCCCCGGGACTTCCCTGGTGGCGCAGTGGTTATGAATCCGCCTGCCAGTGCAGGGGACACGAGTTCAAGGCCTAGTCCGGGAAGATCCCACATGCCGCAGAGCAACTAAGCCCATGCGCCACAACTACTGAGCCCGTGTGCCACAACTACTGAAGCCCATGTGCCTAGAGCCCACGCTCCACAACAAGAGAAGCCACCGCAATGAGAAACCCGTATACCGCAACCAAGAGTAGCCCCTGCTCACCACAACTAGGGAAAGCCCGCGCACAGCAACTAAGACCCAATGCAGCCAAAAATAAATAAATAAATAAATAAAACTAATTTTTTTAAGAAAGTGAAGAGTAGTGGTAAAATGTTTTCAAAAAAAAAAAGATCCCCCACCTCATTCTGATAGGTCATCTATGGCAAGTTAATTGGCTCGGCCAAATTAATTTTTTGAAGAGTAAAAACACCAAAACAAAAGGAGAAATAAAACCCACTTGTGCTGGTGTCACCTAGGCAGAAATCTGAGATGATAAAGTTTAAAAAACATATATGATGGGGACTGTGAAAGAAAAACTTACTATAAAAATCAAAAGGGTTTGAATGTTCGGGACAAGGGTAACCGCAGCCACTGAAGAAATCAAGCATTTCCACCGGTGTCCCGCAGAAAACCAGCTCTCCGCAACTCAGAATGGCAATTTTATCAAAGAGCTGATTGAACGACAGACAGTGTTAGTGTGTAATCAGGTCACCATATCCTTATGTAAAATAAGTCTCAAGTAGTCAGTCCTTTGACTGTCTCAGCCATACATCAGTACTCTTACTGCAGCCAACGGAACCGCTCAAAATGCATCCCTCTTCCTTCCAGCCTGGGTTGCCACTGTGGGTCCTGCTGCCTCCCAGCCTGCACCCTGCATCATGTCTAGGATAGAGGACAGCTCATGGACCTGGTCAGAGGACCTGGGTTTGAGCCCCAGCCGTGCCCCGGAATGAGTGACCTTGGACAGAAAAAATTTTTTTAAATCTCAGATCCTCATCTATAAAAGGCAAATAATAGCTCCCTAAAAGGATCCTAGGAGATTAAGGTGAGATTTTGGGGAAGGAAATCTATATGATTTAGTGGAAAAACACAGCCTTGAAAGCCAACTGGAATATGAATGCCAATTCCAGCTTTTTATTAACTGTGATATTGGCTCAATTTTGTATCATTTCTAAGTCTCACTCTTCCCCTCTGTAAAGTGAAAATACTGGTACCCACCTCATAGGGTTGTTGTGTGGATTAAAAGAGCTAGTGTATAGAAGGTATTTGGTACATGATAGGTGCTGAAAGAACTGAGTGTCCATCCTTTGCCCTTCCCATATCAGGATTGCTCTGGTTTAAGTACTAATCTCTACTCCGAGATCCCCAGCCTGGCACACATATACCCACCCTGGCTGAGTTGAGCGGGAACGACAGACGTCCACCTCACCTGGAAGAGCTCGGAGCGGGGCTGGTGGATGGTGACGATCACGATGCGGTCCCTGCGAGCCAGCTCTGCTATGAGGACAACGATCTGATTCGCAGTCATGCAGTCCAGGCCTGTGGTTGGCTCATCAAAAAGCATGACCTCTGCGGCAAAGAAAGGTCAGACATCTGAGTCACTGCCGAGCCTGGGCTCTGTGCTCTAGCCTCGGAATTTTGAACAGTTCCTTATTGAACTGTCTTATCCCATCCAAACAGTGTGCAGTGAGCAGTACTTTAGCCTGAGCCCAGGAGAAAGCACCTGACCTGGAAGGGCCCAACTCCCAGCTCCAGAGCACACCCCAGCCTTAATCCTTGAAGAGACAAGGCAGCAACCACATCAGGCCTGTCATGGGGCACTATAGACTGTTTGGGCTCCATCCAGGGGACCCTAACAGGGAACGAGGGCTGGCAGGCTGGCACCCAGGTGTTTCTAAAAGGCTGAGAGGAGGCTGGTTAAAAAGACAAAATCTCACAACATGGATAGACCTAGAGATTATCATAGTAAGAGAAGTAAGTCCAACAGAGAAAGACAAATATGATATCACTTATATGTGCAATCTAAAATATGACACAAATGAACTTATCTACGAAACAGACTCACAGACATAGAGAACAGACTTGTGGTTGTCAAGGGGGGGTAGGGGAGGGTGGATCAGGAATTTGGGATTAGCAGATGCAAACTATTATACATAGGATGGATAAACAACAAGGTCCTACTGTATAGCACAGGGAACTATAGTCAGTATCCTGTGATAAACCATAATGGAAAAGAATATGAAAAACAATGTGCACGTATATATGTGTGTGTGTATGTATAACTGAATCACTTTGCTGTATAGCAGAAATTAACACAACATTGTAAATCAACTATACTTGAATAAATTTTTTAAAAAGACATAATCTCACTTCATGTCTAACACTTTCCAACACCAACTGCATCTTTGCACTGCAAAAAACTCTGACCTGTGAAACAAAGTCTGAGATGGGACAGGTATTTGGATTCTTTAGAGGGTTTAACTGTAGCTTATTTCTACCCAAAAAGTACAGGGGCTCTTAAGAACATTCCTCTTATTTGTTCTGAAAAGCAGGCAGTCTTGGTCTACCCCGATGTGAAGAAAGTATCTAAATGTATCATGTCCTCTTCCAAGTGTATATAAGTGGCAAGGTTTCCCCAGACAGTGGAGAGAATGAAGCCAGGCAGGAGAGGCAGGTGACTGGCTACCCCATCTTGACAGCCCCTCCTTCCAATATATATACTTTCTCAAGTATCACTTAAAGTCCTATTTTAATTCCTGCCGTTTCATAAATACTTCTAGTCACAGCAAAATTCCCTGGCTTTCCAGAGTAGACACGGTGGTGCTGCTCTAGTAAGAAGTAAGGAGGGACAGGACATTCATGGAAGACCCTAACTGAACATTAACACAAACGCAGTGCTTCCAAGTCCAACAGCTGTTTTGTACTTGGATGATGGAATCGCATCAGGAACTACTTAGATTTCCAAAGAAACTGGGTCCCCAGTTTGAGAAACCTCAGTGACTTCAGTTCCCAACCAACCAACCCCTTTCCAAATGGAGACTGTGAAGAAAGGGCTGAAAATGTCTGCAGACACGTGGAAGATGCCAGGCAGCAGCCAGTAGCAGTTCTGGGTCCCACTTACTGGGATCCTGGAGGAGCTGGGCTGCGATGGAGACCCGGCGCCTCTCACCATGGGAAATTCCCCCAAAGTTGTAGTTGCCAATCAGTCGATCTGCCACGTGGCTCAGACTCAGCTCTGCCATGACTGCCTCCACCTGTAAGAGACACAATGTCCAGGAAGGCTGGTCACTGCTGGGCTGTGTCCCAATTCATGGGCTGAGGATGGCAGGGGAGAGGCAACACACTTCCCTTGAGTGCTTGGGCCACTTCCAGACTCACCACATCCTAGGGAAAGCACGCCTATTACAAGAGAATCCAATTTGGTTTAAATCACAATATATGTATCAGATTAAAATAAATAATATTGACATGAATTTTTTTTCAAAAGTCCTTACAGCAACAAAAAACTGTTTCAACTTGCTTCAGGGAAAGTCAGCAGGAAACAATGCAGACTTTGTTGGACTCCTGTTTTCAGATGCTACAGTCAGTCCAGCCCATAGACAAAACCCCCCTAAGGCATAGTTACAATAGAGCTTATTTTTTTAGTCTTTGGTTTTTGAAACTTTATTATAATAAATGTTTTACATGTAAAAAAAATCAATTTGGTTTGAACTAAACCTGGCTTCCCCTATGTAACCCAAATAAGTCCTGGAGTCCCATGTGGCCCAATCTCACTGGGGTTTTGCATCAAATATAATCCAGCTATCAAAAGTAATTAAAAATAAAGCCAATCTTTACTGGAATCTCTTTAAGGACTTTAAAAGGAACCCAGTTTATAACTTACAGCCACACTTTTAAAAATTTCCTTTCCCCTAATTCTCCTCACTCTGCTTATCTTATACCCTGCAGCTCCCTGAAACCCTCTGCTTACTCCTCAACTCCCCAAAACAATAATCACTAAAAAAAAATTCTTTACTGACTCTCTAATCAAGAAGTTTGGCCTTTTCCCTCCCTCTCCCTCTTTCCTTCCTTAGCTTATCTCCTCACCAGAGGCCCTTTCAAAAATCTCTATTTCTGGCCCTCCCCTGACTGAGTACCCCTATCTGCATTAGGCCCTGGGGAAAGCAGAGAGAAAGAGACTGAGAATACTTATATATATGGTAATGAGTTTTGTTCCCATACATCTCTAATGAGATTGTGTTTCTTTTATAATGAAAAAAGAGGACTTCCCTGGTGGTGCAGTGGTTAAGAATCCGCCTGCCAATGCAGGGGACACGGGTTCGAGCCCTGGTCCAGGAAGAGCCCATATGCCGCAGAGCAACTAAGCCTGCGTGCTACAACTACTGAGCCTGTGCTCTAGAGCCCGTGAGCCACAACTACTGAGCCCACGTGCCACAACTACTGAAGCCTGTGTGCCTAGAGCCCGTGCTCCACAAGAGAAGCCACCACAGAGAGAAACCCGCACACCACAACAGAGTAGCCCCCGCTCACCACAACTAGAGAAAGCCCACGTGCAGCAACGAAGACCCAATGCAGCCAAAAATAAATAAATAAATTTATTTTTTTTTAAAATACCCTATTAAGAAATAACAGCAACAGCAAACTAAATCGGAGTAAAGGAGGGGATGATTTATGGAACAAAGTTCCAGAGGAGACAGGGAGTGGGATCAATAGATGAAGCTTTGACCAAAAGAAAGGGATACATCTGAAACAGATACAAAGGAATAAGAAGGAGGTTAGAAATGCGTAGGTAAACCAGTATGATTGTCTCTTCTTGCCATCAGAGTGGAAGGATTCTGGAATCGAGCTTCACTTGACATGGCAAGGTTTATGTGTTCACCAGCCAGGGCAGATTCCTGAGTGTCCCTTTCATCTGCTCTGCAACAGCAAGAAAGGAGTAAAGCTTGCCCCTCCTGGCTCAGAAGCAATGGACAGAGGAGACCTTCACTTCATCTGTTTCAGATGTCTCTGGCTAGAAGCCCCTCCCATGTTTTGCAAACACTGCTGGGAACAGAATTCACAGAGTCTTGGAAGGGACCACTGGGATCATCAATCCTCTCCATGCTATGTGATTTCACATAAACTGATTCGTTCCTCACATCAGCTCCAGGAGAGATGCATTATTACTCTATCTATTATAGAAAAGCAAACAGATCCTCAGACAGGTTCATAGATTGCCCAAGGTCACACCATTAGCAAATGGCAGAGCTGGGACTAAGAGTAAACCGTGTGGGTTCTCAAGTGGTCCAAGCAGCACAAGGGCGGACAAAGCCTGCCACATCAATCATGGCTTTATGTTCAGGTTCGCAGAGGACAAAAGCAGATCTCCTGCAATCTCTGCTCTGTTATCACAGACACTTCCTTCTCCCTAAACTACTTTGTCAGGATTTTACATCCTGTGGACTGGATTTGCTCAGAAAGTACTCTCAAGCAGGGAGAACTGTATGATAGGAAACTCTGCAGGACACTTAGGGGCTGCCAGTGCCAGGGAGAGGGACCATTCACAGGGGGCAAATTTGCCATCAACCAACTGCAGGTACCTTGAATTTTCTGAATATTTATGCAAATATGTGCATTTTCAGGGGAAAAGTTTCGGTGGCTTTCTCAGATTCTCTCCCTGGGGTATGTGATGTAAATGGATCACTATCTCAAAAGAATCTGCTTAAGACTTCATTTCTCCAACTCAAATACCAATGAGATCCTCTCCTACCCATTTTAGACACAAAAATACTAAAGCAGGCAGACAGGAAGCCTACATAGGGGCTCACCTGTCACTTGCTGTCAGGGCAGCTAAGTCATGTGAACATGCCTGTGCCTCCCCGCGGGCCGAATTCCGACCTCTGTCTTCTCAGACCACAGTGAGGCCCAGGGAGGCATGATGGAGCCAGAGGACCTGGGTCCATGTCCCAGCTCTGCCAGTCCGAGGTGCTGGATCTTAATATCCTTGGGGGTCAGTTTCTTGATCTGAAAGTTGGAGATAACGCCTCCCTCATAGAGCTGATGCCAGAGTGAAATGAGATGTGTGTGAACAAGGCCTGATGGATGCCAGCCACATGTGAGAGCCCAGAGAATAAGCTGGTAGAATAGCAAGAACCTCGCAATGCCTACTGAGCACTCTAAGGTAACCTCCAGGTAGGAACAGGGCTAGTCCTCACTCTGTGGGGCTAATGGTCTTTCTTGAAGGTTCCTCTGGAGTGAAAGCTATGCTCCAACACGTCCAGGACTCTGAAACAGATGAATGCCCTTTCCTGACTTGGCATGACAACAAACAAGCCTGCTGGTACTCTGGACACAGTCCAGACCTAGCTGCACTCGCCAAGCCCTGTCTGAGAGTCCAGCACCAGGGACAAGAGGAGTAACTCCCTGGTGACAGGCTCAGAGGTGCCTGATAAAAATGGAGTAACCTACTGCCCCTTCAGCTGAGATGGAGGATTCCCTCGGAGCCTCAGTGGCATTAAAGAAAGGCTAGCTTTGGAGCCTGAAGTGCAGATGTAATTTGTGTGCCCAGGAGGAACCTTCACTGAGGCCTCAGAGTGGTGGAGCCTCTGAGGCAGATGTCACCAGTGGTCTCTGGCACCTCTGAGAGCCAGTTTCCCAGAGAACTGTGCCTGCTTTGCAGGTGGCACGTTGACCTGTCCTTGGTTGTATGTTTCCAGCCCAGACAGAAACGAGGCAATGTTTCCAGGTAAGGTCCCTGTGAGTTTACTTGCAGCCTCTTCCAAATCAGGTCCACTTAAAGAAACAGATTGGAACTTAGAGTTGACAATTCAATAGTTCCTCCTTCACCAACTGAATCCAGTTTGGATGAGGCACGTTCAAGACGCCTCAAAGAAAGTTGAGAAAAATCTCAACAGGGCTGCAGGGCAACGCACGGTGAGGAAAATAGCCATATCTGTTCAAACACAGAGCTCTCAGGACAGCGCCACCCAACAGAAATATCACACAAGCCACATTCAGAATTTAAATATTTTAGTGGCCACATTTTAGAGTGAAAAGAAACAGATGAAGTGAATTTTAGTGGTATCATTTCTTTAACCCAATACAACCAAAATATTTCCATTTTGACCAATAATCAATATCTTAAAAATTATTAATGAGGTATTTCACATTCTGTGGTTCCAGACTAAGTTTCTGAAATCCGGTGTGTATTTTACACTCACAGCACATCTCAAGTAGGTCTAGTCAGTTTCAAGTGCCCCAAAGCCACCTGTGACTAGCGGCTGCCAGCGCAGCCCTAGACGCTTAAAGGGTGAAGAGCGAAGGGGAGGAAGGGGCAAGCGGAGGGACGAGGGGGTGCAAAGCCACAGCGGGGTGATCCCCTGGGTGGCCCCGGGGCGGTACCCACCTTCTTCTGGAAGAAGCCCTGGGAGCCGCCGCGGACGGCCAGCAGCGCCGTGTAGCACAGCGTCTCGCGGACCGTGAGGCTGCTCAGCAGAGTGTCGCTCTGCAGGGGAGGGATGTGTCAGCGGCGCCCCCGCTGGCTGCGGGGCCAGCGGGCAGCCGGGCAGGGGCCGGGGACGCGCGCACCTGCAGGACGTAGGAGAAGCAGTCCTGGAACTGCTCCCTGCGCAGCGCCCGGCCGTTCACAAACACGTCCCCGAGCAGCGTCCCCGTGCGCCGCAGCCTCCCGGACATGGCGTCCAGCAGCGTGGTTTTCCCCGAGCCTGGGAGGCGACAAGAGAAGGTCCTGGAGGAGGCCCTGAACGAGGCCTCGCGGACACTTCCCGAGACCCTCGGTGAACCCGCGATCCAGCCCTGACTTGTTCTCTCTTTGGCCTCATGGGACAAGCTCATGGCTGGAATGAGTCCTTCCAGCTTGTCTCCTCAATGAGAGGGGACAAGCTGTTTCCCTCCTCCACGTCAGGACTGGAGGAGCTTTGTCCGCCTGCTTATTTGTTTTTAAAGCTGCTTGAGGCTGAAAAAGAAAATACAGGATCAGAATAAAAGGAAAACCAGGGTTCTTGGAAACGTTTGGACCCTAAGACATCTGAATTTGTTTTTGTGACCCCCTGGGATCCTCTGGTGGTTCCTGAATGTAGGTGACACTGCCCAGAGCCTCACTGATTTAATCAAGTGTGGTCTGAGGCCGAGCACCACCTGAGAGCTTCTGTTAGGAATGCAGAATCTCAGGCCCCAACTCCTGACTCGGATTCTGCTTTTTACAAGATCCCTGGGTAGTTCTCACGCATATTAGAGTTTGAGAAGCACTAGCTTAGTGAGTCCTCTGGTTAAAACCAAGTTGGCCTCAGCCTACACTGAGAGCCTTGGGCATAACCCAGCTGGTTGTCGCTAAGAACTTGCCCACAGAGGAGATGGGATGAACTAACTGCCCTGTGCTGAGGTGGCTGGAGGGTGAGGTTTCTCCTGGTTTGCTTTTTCTAGGGTTAGAGTGATCCTTCAGGGTAAGACACCAGCTGGCCCTTCCCATACACAAGCTTACATGGGCCCAGAGAGTTAATGGAGACAGGAACAGGAGTCACCAGGCCTTTCCTGACCAAGGGTTTTAAGCAGTTAGAATGAGTAACAGAGGAAACAGGCAGGAGGTTCTGGGCTGTCTGAGAAGATGGCAATAGAATTCTATTGAGGATGTGATGACTTGTGCAAAACCAAAGCAAAGATCTTTTGTTCAAATATTTTAAAGAAGCTGCTGGTTGCTCTGAGGGGTGCAAAGATGAATAAGCCAAGCTCCTGGAGCAGTGGTTTTCTTATCTAACCCATGACTGACAAAGCTCAGAATCAGCCCCAGTATGTTCAGGTAGAGGTCAGCGTGGGGAAGGGAGCAGAGTTTTTGTAAAGAAACAAAATGTGACTTCACTGGGGTTGTCTTTCAAAATGTGCTCTGAAGTGTCTCAGTCACGATATTAAGCCTTGTCTGTGGTTCTTCTAACTAGCAGCCTCCCTAGTCTTACATTTCTGGGATCCAATCTCAACTCTGACAGACCTTCCAAACAGCCTGTAACCTGGATTCCAGTTCCACCACTATCTCAAAACTAGCCTCCTTCCTTGTTGCCAAATCCAGTAGATGCTTCTCTGTATGTTGTTTGACTTCTCAGCAGCAGTTGATACTGTTGCTTGCCCTTCTCTGTAAATCTCTCTCCCTTGGCCTTGATGCCACCTCATCCTCTTGGTTTAATCCTGCTGGTCTGGCTGCTCCTTCTCAGCCTCTTGTGGGTGACCCTCAGGGCTCCTCTCATGTCACACATCCTCACTGAGCAACAGTGAGCACCAACTTGCTAGACAGCATGTGAGGGAGCCACTTTGGAAGTAGCTTCTCCAGCCCCATTCAAGCCTTCAGATGACTGCAGCCCCAGCTGACATCTAACTACCACCTCATGAGGGACCCCAGACAGAAGCATCCAACAAAGGCACTTCCAAATTTCTGACTTGTAGAAACACTGAGAGATAATTAATGATTTTTATTAAGTCACTTAGGTTGGGGATCCTTTTTTAAACATAGAAAAAGGTAACAAATATTATCCTTTTTTGAACATGTGTCAAATACCTATTAACTCATTAATGATGGTACCAGCAGGATGACAAAAAAGGATTCATACCCTCATTCAAAAAAGGATAGGGCTTTCCTGGTGGCGCAGTGGTTGGGAATCTGCCTGCCAGTGCAGGGGACATGGGTTCAAGCCCTGGTCCGGGAAGATTCCACATGCCCTGGAGCAACTAAGCCCGGGTGCCACAACTACTGAGCCTGCACTCTAGAGCTTGTGAGCCACAACTACTGAGCCCATGAGCCACAACTACTGCAGCCCGCGCACCTAGAGCCTGTGCTCCGCAACAAGAGAAGCCAGGACAATAAGAAGCCCGCGCACGGCAACGAAGAGTAGCCCCCACTCGCCTCAACTAGAGAAAGCCCGTGCACAGCAATAAAGACCCAACACAGCGAAATATAAAAACAAATAAATAAATTAATTAAAAAAAAAAAAAAGGATCTAAGGGACTTCCCTAGTGGTGCAGTGGTTAAGAATCCACCTGCCAATGCAGGGGACATGGGTTCAATCCCTGATCTGGGAAGATCCCACATGCCGCGGAGCAACTAAGCCCGTGCACCACAACTACTGAGCCCACACACTGCAACTACTGAAGCCCACGTGCTCTAGGGCCTGCATGCCACAACTACTGAGCCTGCATGCCTAGAGCCTGTGCTCCACAACAAGAGAAGCCACTGCAATGAGTAGCCCGCTCACCGCAGCAAAGAGTAGCCCCCGCTTGCCACAAGTAGAGAAAGCCCATGTGCAGCAATGAAGACCCAATGCAGACAGAAAAAAAAAAAAAAAAAAAAAAGGATATAAGAAACTAGTATGTACAAGCAGTGGAGAAAAGAAGATTGGAATAAGTGGCAAAGTTAGATGCAAAAATGGTTAATGCCCTAGGATGTGACACCAAAGGGATGGGTAACAAAAGAAAAAGTAGAGAAACTGACTTCATGAAAATTTTAAACTTGTTTTTCAACCTAAGACACTATCCATGGTGCAAAAAGGCAGCCCACAGAATGAGAGGAAAATATTTGCAAACCTTATATCTGATAAAGGATTAATATCCAGAATATATAGAGAGAACTTCTAAAACTCAACAATGACAACAACAGCAACAGAAAACAAACAACCCGGTTCAAGATTGGGTAAAGGACTTGAATAGACATTTCTCCAAAGAAGATACACAGATGGCCAATGAGCACATGAAAAAATGTTCAACATTACTAATCATTAGGGAAATATAAATCAAAACTACAATGAGATACTACCTCATACCCAACAGCTACAACAAAAAAAAAAATAGAAAATAACAAGTGTTGGTTAGGATGCGGAAAAACTGGAACCTCTGTGCACTATTGCTGGGAATATAAAATAGTATAGCCACTGTGGAAAAGAGTATAGAGGTTCTAAAAAAATTAAAAATAGAATTACCATATGATCCAGCAATTCCACTTCTGGATATATACTCCAAAGAACTGAAAACAAGGTCTTGAAGATATTTGTACACCCTTGTTCATAGCAGCATTATTCACAATAACTAAAATGTGGAAGCAATCAAAGTGTCCATTAATGGATGAATGGATAAGCAAACTATGTCTCTACATACAACGGAATATTACTCAGCCTTAAAAATGAAGGAAATTTTGCAATATGCTGCAACATGGGTGAACAATGAAGACATTATAAGTGAAATAAGCCAGTTAAAAAAGATAAATACTGTATGATTCCATGTATATTAGGTACTTTGAGTAGTCAAAATCATAAAAGCACAAAGTGTAATGGTGGTTGCCAGGGGCTGAGAAAATGACAGAAGGGGAGTTATTATTTAATAAGAATAGTTTCGGGACTTCCCTGGTGGCGCAGTCGTTAAGAATCTGCCTACCAGTGCAGGGGACACGGGTTGGATCCCTGGTCTGGGAAGATCCCACATGCCGCAGAGCAACTAAGCCCGTGCGCCACAACTACTGAGCCGGTGCTCTAGAGCCCGCAAGCCACAACTACTGAGCCCATACACCACAACTACTGAAGCCTGTGCACTCTAGGGCCCATGTGCTGCAACTACTGAAGCCCACGCGCCTAGAGCCTGTGCTCCGCAACAAGAGAAGCCACCACAATGAGAAGCCCACACACCGCAACAAAGAGTAGCCCCCGCTCGCCACAACTAGAGAAAGCCTGCATGCAGCAACAAAGATCCAATGCAGCCAAAAAAAAAAAAGAATAGTTTTAGTTTTACAAGATGAAAGGTTGTGGGGATGGATGGTGGTGATGGTTGCACAACTGTGTGAATGTATTTAATACCACTGAACTGTACACTTTAAAATGGTTAAGAAGGTACACAAAAATATACTCAAAATGGCTTAAAACCTGAAATACAAGACACCATAAAACTCCTAGAAGAGAGCACAGGTAAAACGTTCTCTGACATAAATCGCAGCAATGTTTTCTTAGGTCAGTCTCCCAAGGCAAAAGAAGTAAAAGCAAAAGTAAACAAATGGAACCTAATCAAACTTATAAGCTTTTGCACAGCAAAGGAAACCATCAACAAAACAAAAAGACAACCTACAGACTGGGAGAGAATATTTGCAAATGACGCAACCAACAAGGGCTTAATTTCCAATATATACAAACAGCTCATACAGCTCAATATCAAAAAAACAAACAACAATCAAAAAATGGGCAGAAGACCTAAATAGACATTTCTCCAAAGAAGACGTACAGATGGCCAACAGGCACATGAAAAGATGCTCAACACGGCTAATTTTTAGAGAAATGCAAATCAGAACTACAATGAGGTATCGCCTCACGCCAGTCAGAATGGCCATCATTAAAAAGCCTACAAATAACAAATGCTGCAGAGGGTGTGGAGAAAGGAAACCCTCCGACACTGTTGATGGGAATGTAAATTGGTGCAACCACTATGGAAAACAGTATGGAGGTTCCTTAAAAATCTAAAAATAGACAACCTAAGTGTCCATCAACAGATGAATGGATAAAGATGTGATATATATATATATATATATAAAATATAAATATATAAATATAAAAATACACACACACACACACACACACACACACACACGACATAATGGAATATTACTCAGCCATAAAAAAAGAATAAAATAATGCCATTTGCAGCAACATGGACACACCTAGAGATTATCATACTAAGTGACGTAGGACAGAGAAAGACAAAAATCATATGACATCACATATGTGGATCTAAACGATGACACAAATGAACTTACTAACAAAACAGAAACAGACTCACAGAAATAGAAACAAACTTATGGTTACCAAAGGGGAAAGGGGGCAGGGGTAGGGATAAATTAGGAGCTTGGGATTAACAGATACACACCACTATATATAAAATAAACAACAAGGGGACTTCCCTGGCGGTCCAGTGGTTAAGACTCTGCGCTTCCACTGCTGGGGGTACAGGGTCAAACCCTGATCGGCTAACTAAGATCCCACATGCCTCATGATGTGGCCAAAAAAAATAATAAAGTAGATAAAATAAACAACAAGGACCTACTGTATAGCACAGGGAACTATATTCAATATCTTATAATAACCTACAATGAAAAAGAGTCTGAAAAAGAACATATATATAATTGAATCACTTTGCTGTACACTTGAAACTAACACGTTATAAATAAACTATACTTCAATAAAAAATAAAAATAAAAATAAATTAAATGGCTAAGATGGAAAATTTTACATTATGTATATTTTACCACAATAAAAAAAAAAGAAAAAAAGGGTTAACGCCCTACAGGGCCATAAAACTGTGACCTTTGGGTTTATCCTCTCTAAAAGGACAGAAATCACCTGTAACTAAATAGTCTTCTGCAAGGGAGCATGCAGCCTAGAGTCTAGGTCCTAAATGATCAAAAATAATGAGTCAAATAAAATTACCTTCCCCTGGAGTGTTGGTTGACCATAGGCAGGCTTGCATTATGCAGACAATTCTCTAGTGAGACTTTGAACACCTAAGTCATCTTTTGCCTCACTAGTAAAGATTTGATAAACAATACTGCTTTAGATGAGACACCAATGAAATCATGTTATTTTCTGAAAAACTAAGAGTAATTCATAGAATTCATTTGCTTAATCATTTATCCAGCAAATACTTATTAAGCACCTACGATGTGGCCAGCCCTCTCCTAACTGTTGAGGATACAGCAGGAAAAAAAAAAAAAACCAAGCCCCCACCCTCAGGGAACTTGCAGTCTACCTTGAATTCATGTTCAGTATAAAAGGATGGACAGTCATAAAACCATGATAAGGTATAATCAGACACCAGCCCATGAGCCCCTAGAAAAGGGGGCTCCACCCACTGTTCTGCTGAGATGTGCATGAAGATGTACATTGGCCTGTGGGACACACTTCTGAGAAGTGGGTTCAATTCCTTGTTGTGCTGCATGCCACCCTTTTTTATCCTACACAAGGAAGGAAACAAGTGACACATTATTATAGGAATAACCCAGCTTTTCTTTTTAAAGAAGTATAATTATCAAAAGGAAAATTAGGATGACCCTGGATGTTATGGTACATGCATACAATTAGAAATGGTTAAAAATTGTAAAAAGAAAATAAAAGGAGGGACTTCCCTGGCAGTCCAGTGGTTAGGACTGCCAAGGGCCCAGGTTCAATCCCTGGTCAGGGAACTAAGATCCCACAAGCTGCGTGGCATAGCCAAAATAGGAAGAAAAAAAAAAAAAGGAAATTTCAGGGAAGTGTAACCATTCTCGCCAGTGAATTCCTTGTCATTTCATCTTAACAACACTACTGTTGCCATCCAGCTGTCCCCCGACTGCAGCAGGGGAGTGGCTGTGGATTTAACTCCCCAGGTCGAAAGAGGCTAACCATGCTTAACTTTTATCACAGACTCATATTGCTCACCTCTATTAAAGAGAGCAATGCAAGTGAAGACTGGCAGGAAGTGTCAACAATTTGCAAGCAAGAACTCCATCAAGAGGCTCCTGGGAAGCCAATTTGTCCGAGTCTTTCAACCTTAAAATGTGCAGGATAACCTAGTGTAGTGGACCCTGTGATGTGCCACACAGATGCCCTCTTCAGGGCCAACGCACCCATCCCCCCATAGCTGTGCATCCTCAGCTGTGACCTTCACAGGGCATTGCCCCAGCCTCAAGGGGCTGCCTCCCCGGAGGCTCCACCCTCCCCAGCAATGACTTGCTGATGCAGGGAAAGAGGAGGGGAAGAATGAGATGGGGAATGGGCACATAGATAGCCTCAGTGGAATCTGTGATATTTAACTCCTTTAAAAAAACAAAATAGGATCTGAAGTAAATACGGTATAATGTTAAGATTTGATAAAGCAGAGGTTAAGACACGAACATTCTTTATTTCCTCTCTATCTTGCCTGTGTGTTTGAAATACATCATAATTTTTAAAAGACCAATGAATATGGGGGATAAATGGGCATCTTTGTGCTTATTTAATTCCTTTTCCCATCTCCAGGCAGGAAAATTGTGTTTACTGAGCACCCCTATATGCCAGGCACTGTGCTAGGTGCTTTCCAAACTGAAATATGAATTAACTTACACGTTCGGCAGGACTTCGTTTATCTTTCTAAAGATTTCACATTAGCACCAGGTTCTATTCACAGTCACGCAGGTCATCAGATTTCATTCTAATATCAGACCTATGGCCTCCTTGATACAACTTAAACCTGTTTCCTCAATGTGGTGTTCAAATCAAGCCACAGCCAATTTTGAGTCCTCGTGGAGAATTTAGGGAACTCCCTCCCCAGCTTACCTGAGCTCCCTAAGATGCACATGATCTGCCCACTCTCGATGTACAAGGAGACATCTTTGAGGATCTGCTTGGTCCACTTGTGTCGGCGAGATGCGATGTCCCACCAGGGCCCCGTGCAGTGGCTTTAAAGGAAACCCCGCGAGGGAAAGGCAGCATGGGGTTCTGGAAGGGCCCAGCCCCTTGTCCCCCAGCACCGATCCCAGCTCTGCCCAGCCCGAGTTGTCTCTGGACAGGTTCCTAAGTGTGTTCTAGCCTCAGTGTCCTCCTCTGTAGACCCTGGCAGGTAGTGACAGAAGATCATCTCTATAAAGCACCTGTCCAGCAGCTGCTCTGAATACCAGCTCTCTTTGGCTGGCTGGCAAAACAGGACACTGTTTGTTTATTCCTTCGGTTGACCCTGCGTTCCTTCACCCGGTTTCATTGCACCTCATGCTCCAAGCACCCCCATTCCCCAAGTGCTCGCCACCCAAAGAGGGAAGGCCATCGACAAGGGAGACGCGGGGGGAAGGGGCATAAAGCAGGGGGAGGGGGCAGAGCACAGCCGCTGCATCTGTCGTGTGTCATAGCTTCCAGTCCTGCGGTGGACAGCAGGAGAGGCCGTTCACCATGGCTCCTCACTTTCCTCTGCCAGCCCTTCCCCTCTCGTCTCTCCACCTCCACCCACTAGAGAAGGAGCCCAAGCCTCCATGCATGCCCCCCATTAGTGAGGAAAGCCAGCAGAGGGCAGAGAGGCCCACCCACCTCAGGCCATGCCTGTCCCTGACCACAGCTCAAAGCTCCCAGCAGATGGGAGAGGCCCTGGCCTTACCTGACACTGTAGGAGGCGTGGAGAACGCCCAGGCTGTGTCGAGGCTTAGAAGCAGCTGCAGGAGCCTCCTCGAGGGAGCATGGGGAGCTTCTGTTTACCTGGACTTCTGAGGACCCCGCAGGGGTCAAAAAGCGGAGTTCACTCATGGCCAGCGGGCAGCAGGGACAGGTGAATTTTCTCGCCTGACCCTCCCTGGGTCCTCTCTGGCTCAGCCGAGGAGCCAGAGGCAGACAGTCCCGCCTGCCCCTCACCTGGCCCTGGAGCCGCTCCTCAGGCCTTCCCAGTGGCGGGCCTGGGGTTTGGCCGTGGATGCCATTATCTGATGTACCTTTAGCCGGAGTGTGTCTGTGTGTTATCTCGGCAGCGGGCAGAGCACACAGCCCGTGTTTGCGGGAGGGCTTGCCAGAGAGGAATGCTGGGAGCCAGACCAGAGGTTGCCTGGCTCTGGGAGACAGAGAACGTTGGCCCTGGCCGGCAGTGGTGAAGTCCAAAGGAAGCTGCAGAGACGGGCGCAGACGCCACTGGGCCCCATGGCTGAGGAGACCCCACAGGAGACAGGGCTGGGGGACAGGGCTGCTCCCCAGGATGACTCGGTGAGTGATGGGCGGTCACCACAGTGCTGGAGGGAGGGGGCGCATTGGACCTTTCTCTCCCTCAGGAACTTGCGGTCCTAACTCCCCAGAAGGACCACAAGGAGAGTGAGTATGTGACAGCCGGACGCCACTTCCTGGGCATCAGAGGGCTGAGGGGAGCGGACTCAGGGGCCAGGGGGTGGTGGGGGGCCTCTGAGGTCACTTCCTGTCCTGAGACGTGCTCCTACAGGGAAATGATGTCCTTGTTTGCGACCTGAGCTGATCTGGCTTCTTTCCAAATGAGGCTCCATCACGGAAAGGCGCTCACACCTCCCGGGGACATTGCAGTGTCTCCTCTGTCCATGTGGCTGTCAAGCTCAGAGCCTCAGTGGCAGCAAACTGATGAGACAGGATGGCAGAGGACTCTGTGGGAACATCAGAATTTATGCTCCAAATACAGCAGGCGGTCGTAAGATCCCGCAGAGAGCTGGAAGGAATACCCGACACGAGGGGGCCAAGAGGTACAGGGTCTCTGCCCTCATTTTACATGAGAAATGTTTGCCTGAAAAATGGCCTTTGACTGAAATCAGGATGTGGGTGGGGTTTGAAGCAAGAAGTGAAATCGGAAGACAGAAAGGAAGCAGATGCCCACCCCCCCACCCCCACCTCATGCCACTGTCCCATCTGTCTTCTCTGGCTGTGAGTGGGCTGAGGGGTGGAGACAGAAAGACATGAAGGGCTGAGGGCTCCACACTACAGGAAGGGCCACAGGCCACCTGGACTGGCCTTGAGTGGCTAGGACCTGACTTCTGCCAGGGCCCAGGAACCCACCGCTCCCAGCCAGCTCTGCAGCCACAGCAGGTGACCAGCTGTGCTCTGGGACCACCCCATGGGGCCAACCGCTGCCGGGAAAGGATTCCTAGGAGCCGTGACTGCAGTGCTTGCTCACAGCCTTAACAGGAGACAAAGTCCCCCATGGCTTCGGGGACACTTTCTAGAAAGTCTGACAATTCAGCCACCACCTCTTGGGATGCAAAAACTGCCCGAATCTGACATCCAGGAATGTGTGCAGGCCCTGCCATTTCCAATTGCCTTTTCTCCACTCCCGTTATTCAAGGTGCCAAGCGACAGTTTGCCCTTAACGTTTATGGAGCCTGGAACAAGAGGCTGAGGGCTATGTACCCTATGTCGAGATATTTAAAAGTTATCAGTCAAGTTAAAAGCTATTAAATAAAATAGTTTTTATCCCCTTAGCTTGACATTCCTTCTTCACAACGTGGAAGGCCAGGTGTAAGTTGAAAACTTCTAGGATTTGTGGTTTCCAGCCCGAGCCACAGCCTGTCTCCCTTATCTGCCCACACCCAACGCCACACAGGACCACACACACCCCTACGTGGTCGCCCCATCCTGCCCACCCACATTCCATCCATACCCTCCGCAAACAAATGCCCCTCTGGC
Organism: Eschrichtius robustus; assembly: GCF_028021215.1. Classification (NCBI taxonomy): domain Eukaryota; kingdom Metazoa; phylum Chordata; class Mammalia; order Artiodactyla; family Eschrichtiidae; genus Eschrichtius; species Eschrichtius robustus. The sequence continues at coordinate 36,348,944 of NC_090838.1, forward strand.
CTGGGGTGCCCAGGAGGATAGGCCTGGGACGAAGTTCATGCAGCCCTGGGAGTGGGCTTGTGGCCACCTGCACAGGGCATTCTGCGGTCATGGGTACGCAGAGTGGCAGGTGCCCTCGGCCCACAGGCTCCTCAGTGTGTGGGCAAAAGCCTGGCCTGAGGAGGACAAGAGGGACGCAGGCCTCAGTGTGGAGTCCTCAGCATGACACTGCTTCTCCAGGGCACGGGCTGCTCATCTTAGAGCAAGGAACTCGGGTTCTGCGCTCCCTGAGTTTCCTTCTCCTCTCTGCTTCTGACTCAGGAATTTGATCAGAAGTTAATACAAGGAGAAATTACAATGTAGCCCAGCAGCAGCCGAGCTGGTTACCTACAAATAAACCTGCTTTTGCTTTTTTGGGTGTCACCTGTCAGAAATTCAAGTGATGTTCTGACAGTCATACTGATTAAGATGTCAGCCGAATAGATATTTAAGCATTCGAAAAATACAGAGAGTTTGTCAAAACCTCAGGAAGGCTCTAACAAATCCTTCCTGGGAGCCAAGGAAAATATTTCAAAATGGAACAGAGGTGGTCCCCAGCCTAGCCACGAATTCTCTTCTTCTGAAAGTTGAGTGGTCTACGCAGCTCTGGATGGCACAGGCCCTTGATGGTGGCTGGGGCCCCTGGCTGGCCTGCGCCTGCCGACTTAGCCCAGGGTGAAGGGGGGTTGGAGAAGCCGAGGAGCAGGGAGCATGCACCTCTCTCCTTCCTTTTATCTGTCTTCCCACCTGACACCTCTTTCCCCAGGGCCCCAGCACCCTCCACCTTCTCCAAGCTCCCGCCTGGAGAGTGGAAGCCTCTAGGCTTAAGGTCACCGCCACATATTGTCCAGCCCTCCTTTCTTAGCAGCACCTCCACCTCCAAATCTAACCTGGGGAGATTCTGGCCCAGGTGTTTGTTGCAGAAGCAAATTCTGAGCTAACTCATACCTTATACAATTGACTAATGTTCCTCCTGCAGATATTTACCTTTTAAGAACAAACAAGCAGGATGCATGTTAGCCCAAATGAGTCTCTCAGCAATGGACAGACTTTCTGATGGTTTAACCAAATACAAGAGGAAAACTAGGCAGTGGGAATGCTGGTTGTGGAGGTGGTGACTGAGGGGCAGGGCTGCAGGGCTGACCCGCCGGAATCCAGAACTGCCCATGACCTCCCCACCAGCTTCATTCTCCATCTCTGAGGGTGTGACCCTCTCTCCTCCTCCACCTCCACCTCCAGCTCCTGCAGCTGGGGGTTGGGGTGAGAGTGGAACTCTGGACTTCTCCTCACAGACACACGCTCTCAACTTGAAAACATATTTTGAAATATTTCAGACAAAGCAGTTGAAAGAATGGTGAACTCCCATTCCCATCACAAATTACCAATAGCTTTGAAGCCCATCCACTCCCCCTACCCACCATGGACCCTTCCCTCTTGTAACCCTTCCTATACCCCAAAGACAGTCCTTCTGCTGACTTAGCTGTTGATCTTTCCTATGTTTTTCTATATAATATAGGATCTTTACTGTACTAGTTTAAACATTAAACAAGGTAAGTAGCTATGGTCTGCTGTTTCCACACTCTCCCAGAACTCCGGGGGTTACTCACAGTGAGCCTGCAGCAGACTGTCCCCCGTATTTACTTCCCTCCACTTCCATTGGTCTCAATGTCCTTTTTAAGGACCTTTTACCTCCAACATCGCAGGGATGCTTTGACAAAGACTGCTGGATGTTATTTTCACAGAAGCCACAAGCCATGTTGTTTTCACATAAAGCACACATAAAGCTGTGGAGACAGTGAAAATATAGCCTGATCGGGTGCTCAAGGTCAGCCTGCCTCTACGTCTGGCCTGTCTTGCTCCATCCTCATCACCTGTCTCATCCACTGAAATCTAAGCTTCTCAAAGACTGTCCTTTTCACAGTCACACCCCAAACTCCAAGACTAAAGCATGATGTGGGCCCCCATAAGTATTTGTTGGATGCTTGATTGACTGATTGAAGGAACACATCAGTGGGGGAATGGCAGCTCTGAGGGAAGATCGGAATCAACAGGAACTTGTTATCAACAGGAACTTATTAATGAATGCGTACTTTCCCCTGCACTACTGCAATGGAAGAAAAATTGCATATGTTAAAAAAAAAATAACAGAAATCTTATGACGCAGGTTCTTCCTTGCTTGGGCCTCAGTGATTTAAATGACTGAATTGATAAAACAGAAGGAATTCAGATCTGCAGGTGGTTAATATCATTCGAAGTTATCAGCTGATACCATGAAACATTGATTTGTTTGATGTACATTCAAATAAAGCAGCACTCCAAAAACAGCAACAAGATGGTGATGAGGATGAGATGACAACGATGGTGATGACAGGGACTTCCTCTAAAATCTCCCAACGGCATTTTGAAGAGCTTTGTTGTGAAAAATCCTTACCAAGAGAAGATGCAACTTTTCTAATGGTAGTGTCTTCACAAGTACTGAGCACTAGCTTGTCGACAGCTGTCTTCCTCTCACATGCTGGGTATGGAAAGTCTGTTTGGCATCAGGAGATACTAAGCCAGATGCAGGGAAGAGAAAGTTAAAGGCCAGCCCCCAGCTCAGGCCTTCCCTGAGCACAGAGGCTCACAAAGCTCTCTCCAGTCCAGGGTCTGGGTCTCTTCCACGAGAGACCTGCGTTCAGGTTCCAGCAGCCTGCGGTTGAGCTTCTCTGGGGCCAGAAGCCGTGCTGGAGGGAAGCCCCAAAGCTCTCTCTGCAGGGAAGAGGAGCCCTGCCCCCACGGATGCTCCTGTCTTCTCAGAGCCCTTGGGCTCCTCCTGCAAATCCATCTCTTGTCCACTCGGGATCTCACCCACGCTAGCTCCTGCTCTCACCTCTCTGGGTCTCCTCTCTCTGTTTTCTCCTATGTCCTCCTCCTTCTGAAGGAGCCCCTCACCTGTCATGTCTCCCGGCAGGGCCTCCAGGACAGCGTGTTCTCCTCTGAAAGTGACAACAGCCTGTACTTCACCTACAGTGGCCAGTCCAATACCTTGGAGGTCCGAGATCTCAGCTACCAGGTAGAGGCACACCTGAGTGCAGGTGGGAGGAGCAGGCAGGGAGGGCCAAACAATTCCCCAAGTGGAAGGGAAGGGTGAACCCATCTGGGGGCCCTCTGCCCCTAAGGACAGAGTCCAGACCACAGTGATACCTCACGTTTTGGGTGCAAGCACCACGGAGACTTCCCTCAACTACACATATTGGAGCTAGAGGTTGACAGGCATGAAAAAGAGAATGAGACCTTTGTTAAAACATAAAGCCAACCATGTGAACCCCTGGGAAAAAAATCTCTAAAACTCATTTTTAACTTTATATTTTGAAATAATTTTAGAATTTTGAAAAAGTTGCAAAAATAGTGCAGAGTTCCCATATACACTTTGCCCACCCTCCCCTAATTTTAACATCTTGCTTACCCATAGCACAGTGATCAAAACTAAGAAATTAACCATGATATAATACTATTAACCAAACTACAGACTTTATTCAGATCTCATCAGTTTTATATACATATATATACATATATGTGTGTATATATATATATATATATTTTTTTTTTTTTTTTTTGTAAAATGTACTTCCCTGGAGCTAATAAAATATCAGAGTGCAAGGACTGCTGCCCTTTCAGAGGCTCTCAGGAATCTCCTGGTCAGATTCAAAGACCCCTATTTCCCACGCCTCCCCAGGGCCAGATACCAGGTGGCCCAGGCAGAACATGCTGAGACCTGGGATGGTAAACCTCAGAGGCCCAAGTCTGGCTTCCTGGGGAAGTGAGTTAGAACAAGCTGACAAGCCACACCATAACCTTTCTCTGCTCTGCCACTTACTAGCTGTGTGAACTTGAGCAAGGTACTTCACTGCTGTGAGCCTCATCTGTAAACAGGGTTTATAACAGTACATATGTTATAGTAGGTTTGCAATGAGGACTGAATGATAATGGATATAATAAGCAGATGAATACAATGCCTTGCACACAGTAAATGCTCGGTAAGTTATTAGTAAATTACTATTAAATAAAAACATTGTTTTGCTCCACGTTGTGTTTTTTTAAATTTTTTTATGTTGTGTGTTTTTTTTTTTTTTTTTTTAGGCTGCATTGGGTCTTTCTGGCTGCGTGCGGGCTTTCTCTAGTTGCGGCGAGCGGGGGCTACTCTTTGTTGTGGTGCGCGGGCTTCTCATTGCAGTGGCTTTTCTTGTTGCAGCGTATGGGCTCTAGGCATGCGGGCTTCAGTAGTTGTGGCTTGCAGGCTCTAGAACGCAGGCTCTGTAGTTGTGGCTCACGGGCTTCGCTGCTCCACAGCATGTGGGATCTTCCCAGACCAGGGATCGAACCCATGTCCCCTGCATTGGCAGGTGGATTCTTAACCACTGGGCCACCAAGGAAGTCCCTCCATGTTGTGTATTTATTTCTGTTCTGCTATTACACATGCTTCCCAAGTCTTCTCTTCAGACTTGGAAATGGCAGCTTCAGGTTCTCAGCATGGTGGGGTCCACCTCCATGTTTGATAGAACCTGAGTGGGGGACCCCTCAGGCCTGTTGTGTATCAGCAGGAGGATGTCTCCTGGAGGGAGCTGGACAGAAGTGAAGCTCTCTGAGGAACCTTTTCATGTCTCCCCACAGGCGGACATAGCCTCCCAGGTGCCTTGGTTTAAGCAGCTGTCTCACTTCAGGATGCCCTGGACATCTCACAAGGACTCTTGTGAGCTGGGCATTCAGAATCTGAGCTTCAAAGTGAGGAGTGGACAGATGCTGGCCGTCATAGGGAGCTCAGGTACCAATAAGGGCAAAGAGCGGGGCAATGGGTTCTCTCTCTCCTGGGATGCAGAGTGGTCCCTCAAACAAACAGATGCTCTTCACAGAACCCTTTGCTGACCAGTAGAATAATATAGCAGAGTGATAAGAGCACAAGTTCTGTGTCTGACAGCTGGGTTCAAATCTCAGCTCCTCCATTTACTAGCTCTCAGGCAGTCACTGCCCTTATGAATCATGAGTGGGCCTCTTACAGCTACAGCCAGAGTTTTGGTCCTTCATTAATATCAAGGCAACGCCTTTCCAAGAGCATCATGCAGCTTTGGAATTGAATATTCTTTCCAGGGGACTCCTCCACCACAGGAAGCAGTCATTGATTGCTCCCCCTGAATCAGATTCCTGTTTTGGTCAGTGGGTAGGCACACCCCCTGCTGCAATTCAGATACCCCAAGTCTTAGCTCAACCTCCAACCATCTGCAAAGATCCAGATTTTTGGAGTGCTTCAAAAAGTCACTTCTGCAGGCCAAACTTAAAAGTGTAGAATGCCAGAGCTGGAAGGGGGCTTGGAGAACAGAGTTCATTCCCTTCCACTGTATTCTACCTTTCTTTCTCCTGACCAGCCTGGAAGCATCTTTAGAGGAGGGTTTTCAAATTACCTAGTTCTCAATATTGCTAGAGTATCTTCCTGCCCCATACCACTCCCCCTTCATCTGACATATGAGAAGACCAAAGTTTAGAAAAGAGGAATGATGTCTAAGGACATACATTTAATGTGGAGCAAGAACTAGAACTCTGGTCTCCTGGTTCTCAGATGATGAAACAAATTCAACTGATTGAATTTTAAAGATCTTATTGACTTTATTCAACGAGTCATGAATTGGGCAGCAACCCATCTGGCAGACAGAAAGTAGCACTGGAGAGCTGTACAAAATGAAAGACTTTCATAGACAGAAGGAGGTAGGACAAGGAAGTTATTCTAGCAAAGGGCTGATTGTTTTAGGCAAGGTCACCTTCCTTTGGGGGACAGTAGGGGTCTATCAGTGCTGACCAGGTAATGTCAGATGGGCTGGTTAAAGATTCCACTCCCGGGAGAGATTGAAACTGTAATTAAGTTAGGTATTAAGTCTCAGTCCGGTGGTGTGGGGCTTAGGACAAGTGACTCCATTTGGGGTTTGCTGTTTCTTTCTTTCTTTCTTTCTTTCTTTTTAAACACAGATCAAGGCATTTCTCCCTTACACAGTGTTAGGGGGAGCACTTTATACCTTTCAATTAATACTTTCCAGAAGTAGAGATTACTCAACTTTTTGAACATTTTAGTCTTTAGTCTTCTGATGGGGAAGTTCTGTTTATTGTCTAACCGAAGATCAAATGCAACGATGTGTGCAAAAGCACTTTGTAACTGAAACAACTCCCACAAATCAAGTCCCGCCAACTTCTGGTCCTGCCCCTGCAATTCGGATCTAAACAAGAAAAATGTGGAAACTTCACAGGCCAATTTTGTTTTTGTCTGTAACACCTGGTGGCTTTTCTGGTTATACCTGCTTTTTCTCATGAACTGAGAGTCGAGCGGACACGTGGGCCTTTCTAGGCACTTCCACAAAGCTGAGAGTCATCACTGTTAATCCTGGCCACACACAGCCCTGCAGCTGTTAGCACCCCTGATTTGCAGTTGAAGAAAAGGGAAGTCGGGAGAGGCCAAGCAGGAATCACAATGAGCGTCTCCAGAACTTTCGACTCTAGGCTCAGTGTTGTTTAGCTGCAGGTTTACTTGGCTGAAATTATTTAGATGATTTCTTAGAAAGGTTTACCAATTATACCACCTGTGATCTATATTCCGCTCACCAAAATTATAATAGTAAAATGAAATTAATTAAAACAGCCCCCCAGGCATTTTAGCTTCTTCTACAGAATGAGCAGTAGTGCCAAAGGCGTTTTCCAAAGAATGAATTTACTGATTTGGAGATTCCAGCCATTTTATAAGGGTCTTGCATGCCTGTGGGTGTTTTCTCCTGGTTCGCGGAGGATTTCCCCAAATACACTTGGCAACCTCCCCTGGAAAGGCTGCCCACACCTCCCACGGTTTTGTTTAGGAAATGTAGTTGTCCTGCTCCCTGACTGGGAATCCTAAGGTCCCTATAAATGTTAGCAAAGTCCCCTGTGCTCCCAGAGCCTGGATCCTATGATGTCCAAGGCTGAGCCAGGAGCAGGGCCAGAGATCTCCCCTCTGGTTTCTCTGCTGGCTATTTTGTGCCACCTAAGTTCTCAGATACCTTGAATGAGGTACACCTGGGAGGCAGCGTACAGGTCCCCTTCCACCCTGAGAACCTCCAGTGGGTAAGCAGCAGGATCACTGGGGAGGCCTCTGGAACTCTGTTTATTGCACTGGGGGCAGGGGGCTGCCTGCGGAAGGCCTGGACATGTGGCAAGGAAGCCCTGCTACACTGTGTATTGAAGTTTTCCCGGTTTAAAACTACTTGAAAGATGGGCCCTCCAAAAGGAGTTTGCAATAAGGAAACCAAAACCCCACCTGGGGGAATTGGACTGAGCTATTCCCAGCACCTTTGCAAGAAGGCCTTCTCAGAGCCTGAACCCTATTTGCATTTACAGTTCAAATGGCTGCCAAAGAAAGAGTCTCATGGAATCTCATGGAACCTGATCCAATCTGACACTGACTTCCCCAAATTGATAGCAATCACTATGTCATTCAGAAGTGGATGGTGTTAATTTGCGTGTCATGGATCCTTTTTTTTTTTTTTTAAGAGTGGAAGGTACTACTGAGAAAAACAAGAGTGCAGAGGGTGTAGAGAAATTCAGAACCCATCTGTACACTGTACTGTAGTTTTAAAATCATTTCCACATTTATTACTTCTCTATTTTTCTCCCTTTCTGAAAATAGGTTCCAGTTTTGCATTTTTAAAAGACACCCTATTAATTCTCCAAAATTAGTTCTTCCCACAATGCCAGCTTCTGAGCCAAATGATGTTTGAATGATGAAATGTTGCTGGCATGTTTGCCAGGCAAAAATAGTTAAGCTTCACAGTGCAATTAACACCAGCCTTGCTTGGAGGAGGGGGCATCGCTCCAGGCATAGGCAGTCATGTGGCAACTAGGACTCCAGCCTTCTGTCACGCAGCCACAGCCGACCGGGCCTGAACACCCCGCACCCCCCAGGATGCTCAAGTTGGCTGCCCCAGGCAGGTCTGAGAGCTGTGCCACCTTCCCTAAGGGCTGGTTACATCTGCAAGGACAGAGCGGTCTGGGGTGGCTGGAGAGTGCACGGGCAGCAGTGGCTTCCAGGCTGGCCCCCGCAGAAGCTCCGCTCTCAGGGATACTTCTGGTGGCTTCTCAGGCTGTGGGAGAGCCTCTTTGCTGGATGTGATCACCGGGCGAGGCCACGGCGGCAAGATTAAGTCAGGCCAAATCTGGATCAACGGGCAGCGCAGCACGCCCCAGCTGGTCAGGAAGTGCGTGGCCCACGTGCGCCAGCACGATCAGCTGCTCCCCAACCTGACCGTCCGCGAGACCCTGGCTTTTGTTGCCCAGCTGCGCCTGCCCAGAGACTTCTCCCAGGCCCAGCGCGACAAAAGGGTAACTAACAGACCCCAGTGACCCCCAAGGAGCCAGAACACCCTTCCCCTCCCCGTCCCTCACTCCCTGCCTCAGGGTCCAGCCACAGGTCAAGTCTGAGCAACCCAGCTCACCATCTGTCCATCCGAAAACGTCCACCGTGTGCTCAGCCCTGCCCCTCCATCCCCCGTTTTCCCTTAAAGTCCCATCTTAGCCCCAAATGTGTGATGAATATTCACTTACTTGTTTTCCGGTTCTCCGTGCGGGCAGAAAGCCAGGGCATGGCCACGTTCCCAGTAAGTGGTGCCGTGCTCGGCACGTGGGAGCTGCTCTGGATGTGTGGAAAGAATCAGGGAACAAACGTTGCATCAGGGAAATGAAGGCTGGCGCCGTAAACCCAGGCGTCTTTCCACTGCGGGTCAGCACAGGCCTGGCGGCGAGCAGGCCGGCGCAGCCCTCCTAAACCCGCAGGCCCCTGCCTCCCAGGTGGACGACGTGATCGCGGAGCTGCGTCTGCGGCAATGCGCCAACACGCGCATGGGCAACGCCTACGTGCGGGGCGTGTCCGGGGGCGAGCGGCGCAGAGTCAGCATCGCAGTGCAGCTGCTGTGGAACCCAGGTGAGGCCGGAGGGGCCTGCACCGCCCGCCTGGCTTAATCCGGTCCAGCCGGAGCCCTGCCCCTTAACCAGGCTTCTCTTTGTTGGGAAGGAATCCTCATCCTGGATGAACCCACCGCTGGGCTCGACAGCTTCACGGCCCACAACCTGGTGAAAACCCTGTCCAGGCTGGCCAAAGGCAACAGGCTGGTGCTCATCTCCATCCACCAGCCTCGCTCCGATATCTTCAGGCTGTTTGATTTGGTCCTCCTGATGACGTCTGGCACCACCATCTACTTGGGGGCAGCCCAGCACATGGTCCAGTATTTCACGGCAGCCGGCCACCCCTGTCCCCGCTACAGCAACCCTGCCGACTACTATGGTGAGCCAGCAGGCCAGAGGCAAGGAACAGGGCTCCCCTACACCCCGAACCCCGCCAGGAGAGAAACTCTCAGAAGCTTCAGGAGAACAGGACGGAGGATGGAGACAGGGGGACAGATGGGGTGTATTACAGGCTTCAGTTTGCCAAGCATCAAATGCTAGGAATGGGGGCCTGAAGAAAGCAGCTTCTGACATAGCCACCCTTGTGTGCATGACAGATAAAAACCTTCTGAGAGCTCCAAACCAGAGGAGATATAATCCAACAGAGTTTGGATCAATTTCTGGAACTGTGGTCTTTATTCAGATTCTGTAGGGAAACAGGATATTTGAGGTCGGAAGCCACCAGGAAATCTTAAAGCCGTGCCCTGGTTCCCCCACAAAGGCAGGGGGCCCAGAGGCTCTGGGTGGTGGAGGGGGACCCAGGGCCCAGGCCAGCTCAGGGCTTTTTGGTGGTCTTGGCCAATGAATCTCTAGATATGAAAATTGCAGTCAGCACCAGAGATGCCTTTCTGCTTGGGGTCCTGAGGCCTCAGCATATGGCCCTCAATTCTTGTGGGGACAGTTGCCTTTCCAGATGCCCACCCTGAAAGCAGGTGCCTGGATCCTGAGTGCTGAGGAATGCTATGGCTGCCGGACAGGCTGCGTGGTTGTACCAGGGCTGGGGAAGCAGCAGCTGTGGCTTGTCCCAAACATAGGTCACCTGGAGCTCAGCCTTCCTCCCAGGATGGCCTGGCGTAGCAAGGGCCTCCCCAGTAAACATGATGACAAGGACCAGCTCCTTGAGGGCAGACACTGTGCCCACAGGTGCCAAGCACCAGAGGGTGTCCCTTTGACCCTCACAGCCCTGCCAGGCCACGGTCATCTTTGTCCTTATAGATGAGAAAACTGGAGTCCTTATAGTCAGGTGGCAGAACTGGGCCTCGCACCTCCCAGCCCAGCCCCTCCCAGACTCCAGGCCCTGCTGCCCACGCCTTCCTCCCGGTATCTACCCTCCAACCCTCCCCTAGGAGGACAGGCCACTCTCTCTGGCCCACCAGCCCTTGCCCTCTGCACTCACTGCCACTGTGTGAGCTCACCTAGAGGTCACCCTCCCTCCCTGTGCCCACGTGCCAGCTTGGCTCCCTGCCAGTGTGTCATCCTCTGGCCGGTCCTCCCCAGATAAGGGGGTAGAGGGCACCTGCCAGCCTGGCCATTGGGAACAATATGCTGTAACCCTAGAGAGAAGTTGCCAGAAGTCAGGTGGCCAGATCTGAAAAAAATTTTTTTTCTTTTTCTTAATTTTATATTATTATCATTTTTTGGTGGCGGGGGGAGCTCTTGCCCACAAACCCTGGGGCAGATGGCCCTCACAGATCCGGGCCGCACGGTCTGGCAGAGAATCTGGCGTCTGAAGCTAGGGCCCCGCACACTGAAGAGAACTTTCATGGTTTACAAGGCCTCTCCGAGACGTTATCCTGCCTTGAGATGTGTCATGAAAATGGGAGGAGGGAAGAAGCAGAGAGGTTAAGAGGAACCCCCTGCCCAAGGGAGGGATGGAGGGAGGAGAGGCCTAGGAAGGCCCTGGCTGTGACTGGCGGGTGTGCCCTTCTGGCCTTTCAGGGGCCCCGGGAGAGGAGGGCTGTGGTCTGGGGCTACCAGGTGCTGCCAGCAGGGTGACATGGAGGTGGTGTGGCCCAGCCTTGTTCTCCAGCTGGTCGTGCTGGCTCCCTTCTCCCGGGGCAGTGAGAATTATACTTAATATTTGGCCAGACCCTGGCACCCTCCAGCCAAAACATTCTTCCCTTTTGGGCAGGCTGCTTGGGAAGCCAAAGTGACTAATTCACATTGAGAACTAGAGCTGCCGGGAGCCAGACTGCTCAGCCTCCCCGTGGCCGGCCCGCCTTCTCCCCGTGGTAGGCACACCCGGGAGGCTGAGTCCTCATCACAAGCTTCTTGGACGGCTGGAGTTGGAGCCAGGGCATAACTGTGCTGTGACCTTGGGTTCCAAAAGCCCAAAGCCTCCTTCTCTGTCCTGGGGATGTCCCCATAATAAGCCTGCTTGGTGGGACCAGTGCTAGCGTTCACTGGCCCTTCTCCCGAGGAAGGCTCTCTGTAGACATTGGGGACAGCCCTGGGCATCTCTCGGCCTCTCTCTGCTCTGACCGTCACTTCATGGTCCACTCTCAGAGGGTGGGGAGCATGTCCCGGGGGCCCCGGGGGCTGAGCAGCATCATGGGCTGTGAGCACCTGCGGGGCCCGGGTCGCCCTTTGCTTACAGTGGACTTGACCAGCATCGACAGGCGGAGCAAAGAGCAGGAAGTGGCCACCAGGGAGAAGGCTCAGTCCCTTGCAGCCTTGTTTCAAGAAAGAATACGTGGCTTCGATGACTTTCTGTGGACAGTGGAGTCAAGGGAGCAGGGTGTGGGCACTTACGTGCTGAGGTAAGGCAGCCAGGTGGCCCTGCGTGGAGAGCGCCCTGCAAAAGGTGGCCGCCCCCAAGCCCCCATGACACTCTCTGTCTCCTGACAGCCCGGCTTCCCCGAGGAACACCAACCCCTTACAGACTCCCACTAAGCTGCCTGGCCCCCTACAGCAGTTTGACACGCTGATCCGGTAATTGTCTGCCATTTCATCACACACACACCCACACTCCCCAAAAGTCTTTGTCGTATCATATTAAGCCCTTTGGATCTAAAGTGAATTTGAAGGAGGAATTTGAATTTGAAGAGGCAGAATCATTTGAAAAAAACCAGCACCAGCCCTCCATGTGCTACAGAGCACTCCTCTTACTTTGATTCTTTAAACAAAATCAAAATTTCCTTGATAGCCAGATGCTCATAGAAATCACCCAGAATCACTATGAAAAATTCAGTCGATACAGGAGACCCTCAAGTGGAAAGGGAAGGTTCCCTGATACACCGGCCCTTAGAGAAAACCAGACCTGAGTGTTTGGTGTGAGTCTAAGATGTTTCCACGCACATAACCATTTTAATACATAAATGGGATCATATGTGTTGTTCCATAACCCTCTTCCCCCCCCCCCCCCCCCCACTTAGAATAGCACCTCTGCCTCTCATCTGGTTAGGTCTTCCTCAGGGTTTCCAAATCTAGCCATAATTCATTTACCCATTAAGTCCATATTGATGGTCAGATCACCTTCAGTCATTTGCTATTACAAGTAACTCTATGACAAACATGCTTGTACATACACCTTTACGCTCTTGATTGGTTATTTCCTCAGGATAACTTCTTTAAATAAAATCGCAAGGCGATACATTGGTGATAAAAGTCACAATCCTTGACTGGGTACCTACTGTGAGACAGATGCGTTCATCGATTTTCTCATTTGATACCTCACAGTAACTGTGAGGTGGGCACTGCCCTCCCCATGGTACAGAGGAGAAAAATGAGCCTTACAGAGATTCAAGGACATTGCCAGGGTCACAGTGCTGGTGCCTATTGTCCCCTTGGCACATCTTTATTCTGTTTTTTAAGTCGTCAGATTTCCAACGACTTCCGAGACCTGCCAGCCCTCCTCATCCACGGGGCAGAGGCCTGCTTGATGTCCCTGATCATCGGGTTCCTCTACTATGGCCATGGAGCCGTCAAGCTCTCCTTCATGGACACGGTGGCCCTCTTGTTCATGATCGGAGCTCTCGTCCCTTTCAACGTGATGCTGGATGTCATCGCCAAATGTGAGTGTGGCCTGCTCTCCGTGACCCACACATGCAGCAGCGTCGGCCATGCTATGAGCTGGTCCAGGGCCGGCCTGAGCTCCTCTGAGCTCCTGGAGAAGATGGGTTTGCTGAATAATTTCACCGTGACTGTGAAATAAAAGATGATGGTTGTTTTTCAGGTTCGAACATTAGTATTAGTATGCAAATGAGAACAAATTACCAAGGAGTCTGAGGCATTCCTGTCCTAGCAGGAGTTACACTGACAGCAATGCAGAACTCACAAAATTACAAACATCTAAATTAGGATCTAAAATTGTCTGTTTTTAAAAAAAATACATGACATTGAGGCAATAAAACTGTTTTTAATTGTACTAAGAGAGACTCAGAAACAGAGACACTGTAAATTAATTTCGCTTTTTCATTCTCCTTTTCTCCCCTTTCTAGGTCACTCGGAGAGGGCGTTGCTTTACTATGAACTAGAAGATGGGCTGTACGCTGCGGAGCCATATTTCTTTGCCAAGGTGACTGGTCAGGCCTGAGAGAGAGTGGCCACCCTGGGTGGGAGGAGGAGCAGAAACAGCTGCTCCACATTGTACAGAAGTTACAGGGAAGCGTTTTGCTGAACTGTGGGGCCGTGCATCATCTGTGGTTACAAATGCCACGTAGCTTAGGGGAGTTTCAGAGACTTGATATTGTTTAAACATTTACCACAAGGCCAGGACCATGGACCAGGAATGACGTTTTTCTGGTCATCAGAAACCTAACAAAGAAGAGGTGGGAAACACCTAGCATACTTCACCTCTCCAGTCTCACCATGTCCCTGGGAAGCGGGTCAAGCAGGTGTGACTGTCCTCATTTCAAGGAAGCGGAGGCTTAGAGAGGTTATGTGGCTGTCTCAAGGCCACACAGCTACCAGGTCTGGGCAGGCAGGGTGGGGACTTGAAACCAGGTCTTAGGAGCTCTGAACTGCCCCAGAGGGAGCACATGACATCTGCAGGGGGAAGCCAGCAGTGAGCTCATGCTTGAGAGTCCCACACACCCACGCCCACCAGCCCTCCGTGCTGCAACCCCAATCAAACCACCAGGAGGGAAGGTTGGTGTCACCGGGGGCTGCTGCTTTTGAACATTTAAAGAACAGTAGCAGATGAAGGCATTGGCTCCACATCCTCGCAAGGGCTGTCCTTCGCAGATCCTAGGGGAGCTTCCCGAGCACTGTGTCTATATCATCATATATGGGATGCCTATCTACTGGCTGGCCAACCTGCGCCCGGGCCCCGAGCCCTTCCTGCTGCACTTCCTGCTGGTGTGGCTGGTGGTCTTCTGCTGCAGAACCATGGCCCTGGCCACCGCCGCCCTGTTACCCACCTTCCACATGTCCTCCTTCTTCGGCAACGCTCTCTACAACTCCTTCTACCTCACTGGGGGCTTCATGATAAGCTTGGACAACCTGTGGACAGGTGAGGCCTGCTCCCCTCACCTGGTCAAGCTTTTTGAGGCCTTCTGTGGCTGGATCAGCCTGCTTTCCCCTGGAGATGAGAGCTCATCCCTTAGGTCCAACTCAAAGCTGGCCCTTCTGGGAGCAGATGCCAAGGGAGTGGCTCTACGCAGGGGGAGTGGGACGTGGTGCAGATGGCACCTTCTCATACAGCCCGGCCAACACCCAGGGGCCACCCTTGACTCTCCCTCACCCTCCATGTCACCAGTGAGTCAAGTCAATTCTGCCTCCCATGTCTTTCTGAAATGTCCTCTTGCCTTATCCCCCCACCCTGGCCCCTATCAGCCGATCTTGGGCCACTGTGATAGTCCGGTATCTGTGACCCTGGTTCCTCCATGTCCCTCTCAACCCTCACCCATGCAGCGTGAGCTTCCTAAGGTGCTAATCCAGCCACTGCTTTCCTCGAGTGCTCCTGGGGCTGCTCATTTCCTGCTGCCTCACCCAGCTCTTCTGAAGCCCCCAAGACACTCCATGCTCACACGATGGAGCCTGTGCATCCCTTCTCTATAGGAACTCCACTCCCTATCATCCACAGGCCTTTCCTGTACTGTGCGGTCAGGGTTCGTTCCTTCCTCCTCCTCCCTGAACCATGATGCCTCCGCAGGGTCAGGGTACAGACTCAGTAATCTCTGGTTTGGGGCTGCTGAGTCTCTCCAGTCCGTAAGCTATGTGAAGCTGAGCACATGCTGGACACCTGATGAAATTACTCTCGGGGGTTATTATGGGTCAAACGTGCGGTGATCCTGCAGCCACTAGGTCCCTCTGCCCCAGTCCATGTCCCGAGCTTCCCCTCTGCCCGTTCACCCTTTTGTTCTCACCCCCACCCCTCCTTGCTCCCTCAGGGGACTTGCTGTCCTTGGGTCAGAGCCACCATGGCCACTCTCCAGGCTCACTTCCCAGGGAGCAGATGATTAGACTGTGTGAGTAATGTGACTCTCACCGCCTCCAGTGCCCGCGTGGATTTCCAAGGTGTCCTTCCTCCGATGGTGTTTTGAAGGGCTGATGCAGATCCAGTTTGGTGGGCACACATATCACCTGGCAGCTGGCAACATCACCATCCCTATCCCGGGAGACACGGTAAGGAGCCAAGGCCTTGGACGCTAAAGAGATGGCAGCCGTCTGAGCATGTTCTTAATGAGCTCACTGATGTCTCTGTCCCCAGATCCTCAACGCCATGGGCCTGGGCTCATACCCGCTCTACGCCATCTACCTCTTTGTCATAGGCATCAGTGGTGGCTTCATGGTCCTGTACTATATGTCCTTAAAGTTCATCAAACAGAAGTCAAGTCAGGACTGGTGATTCATGCCCAGACTCCTGCCCGCCGGTGGGGGACTCGAGAAGGCCCTTCCGCTGCACTCCCTCCCAAGGAGCTCCTTCCCAGGCACAAGGAGGACCGTGAGAACACAAAGCTCAGCTACATCCTGTCCACAGTGCTGCAGTGGCACAGGCTGGCCACAGGATGGCAGTAGAATAAAGACAGTCGAAAGATATTTCTGAGCCCCGGCCAGAGCTTGCGATTACTGGGAATGTGAAAACCATACTTGGGGACACCTACAATGTTGCTAATTTATTTCCTTTTGATATGTATTTGCATAGGCAACTAATACAAGACAGGAGCAAATTAGGTATGAATCGAGTAGTTAGGCTATGCGGAAACAACAACATAATAGTTAGTGGAATATTTGGCTTCATCTTCCAGGGTCCTCAAACTCTGTTGAGCCATTCTCAGTACAGAAAAGGACCTAAAACATACCAGCAAGGTGCCATCCCTTCTTTTTGTGTGAGGTAATGGGCTCCAAAAGCCAAACTCAACAATTAAATATTTACTGAGCAATTGCTCCACACCAAGTTCAGGGCAAAACACTTTATTTATGTGGATCACATCATTAATTTCTGTTAAAACAACCCCTTGTGGTGGACAGTATCCTGTTTTATAGATGAAGAAAGAGAGGCACAGAGTAATTGTTTGCTAAGTAAGGTCACACAGGGCTACTATGTGGTGGAGTCATGGGGGGTCAGAAAGGCCTTCGAGGCCTTTAGGAGTTAGTGGGCAGAAGGCAAGTCTGAGCCACTGTGAGGCTTGGAAGCCAAGGAAGGCTCCAGAAGATGAAGAGGTTTATAGACACTGTGTCAGCTCAGCCAGGACTCTTACAGTTGCATCTCACTGGCCCTGGCTGAGTCTCAGAACCAACCTGGAACCTTTCACAGTGGCTCGGTATGGGATGGAGCAGGCCCAGGTCACATGCTTCATGCCTGAGCCTTGAGGACAAGCTGACCCAAAACAGGTGCACAGAAAGCAGGCAGGGAATGATCCACAAAGGAAAACCAGAGTCTGGAACCAAAGGAAGGGGGAAGGTGGATGTTTAAGAGGCAAAGACTGAATGTTCTCCATAGGTTTCCTAGGCCCTTGCTACTTTGAGTGTGGTCACTGGGCCAGCAGCATGGGTGTCGCCTGGGAGCTGGTTAGACTGACAGAATCTCAGGCCCCACCGAGACCCACTGAATCAGAATCTGCGTTTTAAAAAGATCCCCAGGAGATTGGAATGCACATTCAGACTTGAAAAGCAGTGCTAGCACACTTCCCTTATACAATACAACCATCAAACTTGGGATATTCATGTGGTGAAACTGTAACACTGCACACGTGTCACTTTTATATTGCCACCATCCAAAGGGCAGACATCATTCAAGACTCACTTACTTTGGCTATTTTGGCTATTGTGAGTCTTGAATGATGTCTGCCCTTTGGATGGTGGTGATGTAAAAGTAACACATGTGCAGTGTTACAGTGCTAAAGCAATCTTGAAAAAGAAAAACAGAGCTGGAGGAATCAGGCTCCCTGACTTCAAACTATACTACAAAGCTACAATAATCAAGACAGTATGGTACTGGCACAAAAACAGAAATATAGATCAATGGTACAGGATAGAAAGCCCAGAGATAAACCCACACATATATAGTCACCTAATTTATGACAAAGGAGGCAAGAACATACAATGGAAAAAAGACAGCCTCTTCAGTAAGTGGTGCTGGGAAAACTGGACAGCTACATGTAAAAGAATGAAATTAGAACACTCCCTAACACCATACACAAAAATAAACTCCAAATGGATGAAAGACCTAAATGTAAGATCAGAAACTGTAAAACTCTTAGAGTGAAACATAGGAAAAAGACTCTTTGACATAAACCACAGCAAGATCTTTTTTGCCCCACCTCCTAGAGTAATGAAAATAAAAACAAAAATAAACAAATGGGACCTATTGAAACTTAAAATCTTTTGCACAGCAAAGGAAACCATAAATGAGACAAAAAGACAACCCTCAGAATGGGAGAAAATATTTGCAAATGAAACAACAGACAAAGGATTAATCTCCAAAATATACAAACAGCTCATGGAGCTCAATATCAAAAAAACGAACAACCCAGTTAAAAAATGGGCTGAAGACCTAAATAGACATTTCACCAAAGAAGACATACAGATGGCCAAAAGGCACATGAAAAGATGCTCAACATCATGAATTATTAGAGAAATGCAAATCAAAATTACAATGAGGTATCACCTTACACCAGTCAGAATGGCCATTATCAAAAAATCTAGAAACAATAAATGCTGGAGAGGGTGTGGAGAAAAGGGAACCCTTTTGCACTGTTGGTGGGAATGTAAATTGATACAGCCACTATGGAGAACAGTATGGAGGTTCCTTAAAAAACTAAAAATAGAACTACCATATGATCCAACAATCCCACTACTGGGTATATACCCTGAGAAAACCATAATTCAAAAAGAGGCGTGTACCACAATGTTCATTGCAGCACTGTTTACAATAGCCCGACATGGAAGCAACCTTAGTGTCCACCGACAGATGAATGGATAAAGAAGATGTGGCACGTATATACAATGGACTATTACTCAGCCATAAAAAGAAACGAAATTGAGTTATATGTAGGGAGGTGGATGGACCTAGAGTCTGTCATACAGAGTGAAGTAAGTCAGAAAGAGAAAAACAAATACTGTATGCTAACACATATATATGGAATCTAAAAAAAAAAAAAAAAAGGTACTGATGAGCCTAGTGGCAGGGCAGGAATAAAGACATAGACATAGAGAATAGAGTTGGGGACATGGTGGGGAGGGGGAAGCTGGAGCAAAGTGAGAATAGCATCGATATATACACACTACCAAGTGTAAAATAGATAGCTAGTGGGAAGCAGCGACATAGCACAGGGAGATCAACTCAGTGCTTTGCAACGACCTAGAGGGGTGGGAGAGGGAGGGTGAGAGGGAGGCTCAAGAGGGAGTGGATATGGGGATATATGTATACATATGGCTGATTCACTTTGTTGTACAACAGAAACTAACACAGTATTGTGAAGCAATTATACTCCAATCAAGATGTATTTAAAAAAAAAGACTCTGTTCTGACAATGTCCTTCATAGCAAAAGGATCCAGATCAGGATCAAGCATTGGATCTAGTCATCAATTCTCTTTTAGTTTAGAATAAGCATCAGCTTTCCTTAACTCCCATGACCTTGACACATGAAGATTTTGTAGAATATATCTAGATTTGGTTTGTCTGATATATTTTCATGATTAAATTCAGGTCACGCACCTCTGGCAGGAATATCACAGAAGAGATGTGCTTTTCTCATTACATCCTATCAGTGGCGCATGATTTTGATATGTCCCAAACTGATGTTGTTCACTTTGATCACTTGATCAAAGGAGTACTTGCCAGGCTTCACTACAGTCAACGATTTTTCCTCCTTTTGTAATTAATAAGCATATGTAGGCAGGTATTTAGAAACTGTGTAAATGGCCTATTCCTCATCACTTTCCATTAACTCATTTTAAAATCAATATCAATATCAACTTGCGGTTTCCTGGTTTCTTCCATGGTTGTAATCTTTTACCATCATTATTAACTTGGATGTTCAGATTGTCCCTGATGTGGCAATGGGAGCCCATTCAAGCTGGCTTCTGCCTCCTTTGACAGGTCCCCATCATTCTCTGAAGACTTTCACAACAAAGTGTTTCAGGCTCATCGTGTACTTTCCCAACCCCTAGTCATGGAAGCAGACATTTCTCTAAAGAATCTTGGTTCCTTTCAGTGGAAAATGGTATTTAGAAGCCAAGATCTGAGTGATAAGTATGCTCATTGTTACTGGGGCATTACTGCTCCCAGGCCCTCTCAGTGGACAAAGCTAGGGACTATATGCATGCATATATATGTTTATGTGTATACGTGTGTATGTATGTGTGTACAGACATACACACACAGACACATCTGTCCAAATTTTTATATATATAAATATATTTTTTCCCCACATTGATACATCCAATTCCAATCTTACCACCACAGAGATGAGCCTAGTTTTTTTCCCTTTTTGCAATTATAACTCCCTCCTCCAATTGTAAGAAACCTGGCTTCCACTAGCCTTAATATTTTCACTCATTTAATTAACCTCCAATACGTAACCAATCTCCCAACTCCACTGCATGCCTTCTCCTGTGTGGACACCTTGCTAAGGCTCTAACTCCCAAATCCAGTTGTCCCTAAGTCTGCAGAGGTGTCCTCCTCACCCTACTCTGGCCCACCACAGTTCTCCCACCCCAGCTCACACCCCACAGCCACTCCCAACCACAGTGTGGTCAGCTAGTGGCTTTAGGCCTGAATGGAGAATGGAGAAGGAGGAAGAAGACTGGGTTTTTTCTTTAACTCTCCAGTGATTCCAGTGAAGTGAGAGTTGACAGCCACTGAGGTACATCATGTGACGTCATGAGTGTTAGAACCATTCAGTCTTTTCTTCCTTTCTTTCTTTCTCTCTCCCTCTCTTTTTTCCCTAGAGCAGTGGTTCTCTACCTTGGAGCTTTAACAGATGCCAATGTGGGCCCACCCCCAGAGATTGGTTCCACTGGTCTGTTTTTAAAAAAATGCTCCTCAGGGCATGTGAGGCCAAGGAGAAGAACCACTGTTCTAGAGGCGTGCACACAGTTCAGTGAGCCCTCCCTGCATTAAAAGGGTAGAGATCTGCTTCTGTGTAATTACCACAAACAGGGGTTGTGAAGAGAACATAGGAAAAACATCCTTGGACATAAATCATAGCAGTATTTTCTTAGATCAGTCTCTCAAGGCAAAAGAAATAAAAACAAAAATAAACAAATGGGACCCAATCTTTTGCACAACAAAGGAAACCATCAATAGAATGAAAAGACAACCTACAGAATGGGAGAGAATATTTGCAAATGATGCAACTGACAACGTGTTAATTCCAAAATATACAATCAGCTCATACAACTCAACGACAACAACAAAAAATCCAATCAAAAAAATGGGCAGAATAGTTATTTATTTCATAAATAATGGACATTATTTACAAAAACGGAGCATGCTGGATTTGGCCTGGGCTGTAGCTTGCAGACCCTTGGTCAACAGGCACATGAAAATATGCTCAACATCGCTAATTTTTAGAAAAATTCATAACAAAACTACAATGAGGTAGCACCTCACACCAGTCCGAATGGCTATTATCAAAAAGTCTACAAATAATAAATGCTGAAGTGGATGTGCAGAAAAGGGAACCCTCCTGCACTGTTGGTGGAAATGTAAGTAGGTGCAGCCACTGTGGAAAACAGTATGGAGGTTTCTCAAAAAACTAAAAATAGAGCTTATTTTGATCCAGCAATCCCACTCCTGGGCATATACCCAGAAAAGATAAAAACTCTAATTTGAAAAGATACATCCACTCCAACATTCATAGCAGCACTATTTATAATAGTCAAGACATGGAAATAACCCAAGTGCCCATCAACAGACGATTGGTTTAAGAATATGTGGTGTATACATATACACAACAGAATATTACTCAGCCATAAAAAAGAATGAAATATTGCCATTTGTGTTAGGAAACTGTTGACCAAAACCACCCACCTTGGCCAGGCACAATAATAACTGCTCTATGAGTTGTCTCACAACAGGAGGTCCTGATAAAGAACTCGGTGCTGCCACCAAAAACTAACCAGGAGAATTCAGGAGGGGCCAATAGGAGGGAGGAGATGCCAGTCCGTAATATGTCCTGCCAAATTCCTAGAAACCCTCACAATGGAATCCATCTTGGCTGAGAGATGCACATGCCACCAGGAAGGACCCTGAGTCAGACCACATATGGGCACAAGGAAGATGATTGTCTAGAAACAACCCAGAAACTAACCCCATTACCATAAAAACTGAGACTGCGAGTCACATGGCAGAGCAGTTCTCCTGGGTTTCCTTACCCTGCTGTTCTTCACCCAGGCGGCCCTTCTCAATAAAGTCTTTTGCTTTGTCAGTCCGTGTGTCTCCTCAGACAATTCATATCCTAGTGTTATACGAGAGCCCACTCTTGGGCCTCGGAAGGGGGTCCCACTCTGGTAACATTTGCAGCAGCCCAGATGGACCTAGAGAATATCATACTAAGTCAAGTAAGTCAGACAGAGAAAGACAAACATTATATGATATCACATGTGGAATCTAAAAAATAATACAAATGTACCTATATACAAAACAGAAACAGACTCATAAACATAGAAAACAAACTTATGGTTACCAAAGGGGAAGGGGGGGTTATAAGTGAGGAGTATGGGATTAGCAGATACAAACTACTACACATAAAATAGATAAGCAACAAGGATTTACTATATAGCACAGAAAACTATATGCAATATCTTGTAATAACCTCTAATGGAAAATAACCTTAAAAAATATATATATATATAAATGAATCAATTTGCTGTACACCAAAAACTAACACAATATTGTAAATCAACTATATTTCAATTGAAAAAAAAAAAAAAAAAAGCAGGGGTTGCAAGCTTTTCGCATTAAGGGTCAGATAGTAAATATTTCCTTTGCAGGCCATATAGTCTGTCGCAAATACCCAAGTTGGCTGTCGCAGTGTGAAGGCACCACAGACAAATCTGAAGTATGGGTGGTGTGGCTGTGTCCCAGTGAAACATTATTTATGAAAACAGGGAGCATGCTGGACTTGGCCTGAGGCTGTAGTTGGCAGGCCCTTGGTCAACAGGTAAAGGTTTTGAAATTGGCATTTTAAGCCCTCCAATTTCAAGTTGTGCTACTGACGGGGAAAGTTTAATTAAGCAGAAAATAATTACCTATATTAACTCAAATATTTCCTGAGGTGATTTTTTTAAACGGCTTCCGTTCCTATAAAGATTATTTAAGACACAATCATGCCCTTGGTCAAGCTGATCTCCCTGGTCAGGCTCACAGAAGTATATCTTGCGTTTGTTTTCTTCTTTTCTTCCACGCTCTTGTTTTGATCCCAGATGAAACAGCTAGCAGCAGTGCTATTTAAAGCTACACCAATCCAAGTGTTAACTACAGACCTGGGGCTATAGGGGTTTCTACTGAGACGCACATTAGTCACTTGGCAGAGTTTAGCACAGCTGCCCTGAGCCACTCTCCTTTGGGTCCAGTCATGGATCTGGAGCACCGAGCAGACTCCGAGGAAGAGAGCGAGAGAACGGGATGCTAGGATGCAGGAGTGAGGAAGCATCTCACTGGTGGATCTGTGCTTATTTGGAAAATACATCCCATGCTCATGCCTGAAAGAAAGCATCCTTATTTGCAAATAGTCTAAACTAGGTAATTCAAATCTCATCTGTCATTTGTTTTTGATAAAACAATTGGTTCTTCTAAACTGGCCAGGGGATAGAGCAATATCCTGTCTTTTTTCCATGGTCTCCCTGAGACAAACTGGGCGGAGGCAGGCAGATGGAGCACAGCCCATTTTCTGGTGGTGGCCCGGGAACAGCCGTGCATGTGGTGTCAGCAGCTAATAGTTAAAACAATGATGTTTTAAGCGGTGGGTTAAGATTTTAATACACCAGCTCAAAGGATGGATAACACTTCTCAGCTTTCCACGTAATAGTCCTCACAGTTATCGTTCGTGCGGTGGTCTCGTCTTTTCGTAAAATTGGAGGTGCTCCTTTTTCCCCCAAACTCTAAAAAGCTCTGTGGCCCCATGTTAAAAATGAAGCTTTGTTTTTGTTGATTCCACTCTTGCACTGTGCTTGTACTCAGCTTGAGGTTGTCTGATTTCATCACACATTTGAGAGCCCTCTTCCTCCTGGCAGCAAATCCGGAAATGCTAACATGTGGGCACACAAGGTTTGAAAGACTTCTCAGCTCTCAACCCCCAATATCCTAGCTCTGAGCTAAAAAGTGGCACCTCTGTCTCCTATAAAGACATTTGTGTGTGAGGAAGAAACCCCCCAATGCACACAAACCATACATCTCAGAAAGAACATGCCTTGGAAAGGGGGACAGGTGATGTGCCCATTGATTCAATCAGTGATGCTCATTGGGCACCTATCAATGCCAGGCTGTTCTAACTGGTGGGGCTGCAGAGCACTGGGAGAGCACAAGTTCTTGGGGGAGGAAACTACAAAAACAAGTAAATAATTAAGAGAATCTCAGCAAGTGCACACAGGGGGCAGGGTTGGTGAGATCTATTCTCTAGTGAACTCTCGAAACATGGATCCCGAGAGCCAACCATTGTCCAAGTGAATGTGCAGAGATGGTAGATCTTAAGTTGGTTAAGTGTTTTTTTGCTCTACCTGGACCTGATGATGTTTATTTCATGCAAAAAAAAAAAAAAAAAAAAGACAAGTGCCTATTTTGAATTTGCTAATGCAGCTATTTTATTTGTACCAAGGCTGCATAATGTGGGCTTTGTAAAGTCCACAAGCCTGAAAGCAGGATACGTTTCTATTGGAAACACTCAAGCTCATGATTGTACAACAGCAAAGCGATAAATTACCATGATTTTGTACCCCCTACAGCTACTAGTTCGACCATACTTCAGGAATGTTGCTTTCACTTACAGAAACTACAAATACTGGTTTTTCAAAAAGGCAAATATTAAGTGAATATCGTTTGCTCGAAGACATGAGAAAAAATGTGCACAGCACACACACTGCAGACAGACTGGAGAAATAAATTGTACCGGGAAGAACAATTTGCAATATAAAGCTTGCTTAATAATTTATTGGAACTTGAAAACTCAGTGATTACGCCAGGCACTGGGTATTTGATTAACTGGAAGAAAATACAGTGCTACTGTCCAGAGACTGTGAACACTTGTATTAATGTGAAAGGTTTTTAAAAAATATTCTTATCGTTTAGAGATTCCAATTTGACCATTAACTGGATTTTTAACTGAGTTTAGGCTGGATTCCACCCGTTTTTTTGTAACCTCATAGTAAGTACATGACTCTCAAAGTCCTGGCTGTGTGATATTATCGCTGTGATTCTGGGCAAATTAACTTCCCTAAGTTTCCTCACCGTGAATATCAGGCAAGAGGGGCACCTGACACATGGTAGAACCCACAGAACTGACCACTGACAACTCATGAATGTGCTAAGCTGGGGACACACAGACAGGAGACAAAGAACTGATCCTCAGGGAGTTTACAACCTGTGTGGTTGGTACCTGCTGCGCTTTCAAGTGGCTTCAGGTGGGCCCTGGAGAGAGAACAATTAGTATTCCAGGTGGGAGAGGGGACACTGAAGCGGCCTCCGTGAGCATGCACAAGCGAGGAACAGGAGGAAGACGGGAGTGTGCTGAAGACAGCCCTGGTGGAGTGGAGCCCACTCATCCGTGCAGCTGTAAAATGCGCCCTCCGTCTGACACTTAACGCAAGATAAAACCCCCTCCCTTTTAAGTGTCATTCACCACACACCCAACTCTAATTCTTGCCAACTTTGTACCTCAGAGATCTCAGACTATCTGTCTGTCCTTAAAACAGATAAGCAGTGACTTCCCTGGTTCCCCCGCTCACAACCTGTACACCATTTAAAACAAGGAAATTCCGGCCATAACAGAGGCCACCACACGATTTTTAATTAAAAATTTTAAGACTCAAGTCCTTGAAATGGCTTAAAGTGGTTATATAAAAATTTAATAAGATAAAAACGAAGAAGCCCACAGGTTGCTGTAATACAATTTATTCAAAGCATTTCACATTAAAATTATTAGGTTTAAATACACGAACATACAATTACATATAAAACACTGTACCTTCCCAAAGTTTATAATGACATTTACTTTTTAGAATTAGCTGTTTGCTTATAATTTGAATCTAAAAGGTACCATTGAGTGCTCCTATAATTGTGTTTATATTTCTATTTATTTCAATTTTGCTATTACATATTTAGAAAGCATTCGTAAGCTCACCCAGAATATGCAATGATTACATGTTAAATATTTACATTCAAAACAGGAAGCCAATACAGTGTTACAGATGCATGACTTGATAGTTCTTTAATGTATGTAATATACTGAATGGTCCAGCCTGCTGTTCAGAATGCTAGAAATGTTATTAAGCAGTAGAAAGCTCATCGAGGGATTTATATCTATTTCCTCTGCACTAGACCCACATTTTACCAGAGTCCATACACAAGGCTGGCTTGCAGTCACTTCATGCAAATGAGATTGTACTCTGAGCTTCCCTAAAGATAACTGGGAAGTCCAGATTATGCCCCAAGGTTGTTCCTCATCTTAGAGACCTAATTCAATGACTATCAATAAAATTTAGCTCAACTATCTTATGGTTGGCATAACTACAAAATATAAAGCCTTCTTCAGTGGAAGCCCTAATGGAGTGAGGTTCATGGTAAATCAGGTAGTGTCAAAACAGCACGTACAGGTCCTGCACCTACCTGAGGAGTACACAAAGGAAAGCTTTACTAAGTCTTCTAGGCTGGGACTCGGCACTGGCCGAGCCCTATTCCTTAGGTCTAACTCTACAAAACAGAGATGAAGCATGGTTGATGCCCCGACGACATTTATTTTTTGGCTTCCCTCCATCAACCCTCCCTCTCATGCCATCTGCAGGCTGTAGATGCAGAATGGTTGATCCCACAAGACACAGGTTAGCGGCATACAGTGTGAGGCTGGCTTACTCCCCAAGGCAAGGTCTCCCTTCAAGTAAATGGTGGGAACCAAGTAACCTCACTGAAACCAAAACAGTAGCTAATCACCGATTTCAAATGAACAAGGGATACACCAAAGTGGGGATAACTCTCAACAAAGCATTTTCAACTTTTTAAATAATATAATCCCCAAATAGGTTAACATTACATTAAGATGGTAAACTGTCTTGACAACCCATCTTAAATTCTTTTATAGTAACTATTTACAGTATAGATATTAACAGGCATGAAGGCCAATTTGAGGATAACTTTGATAAAACTGAATACAAACAGAGGTTTCACTCCTTCATATACTTACTCACATATTCACTGATATGCGGTATGAAGTAACACGTCCAGTGCAGGGTGTAGCTTGTGCTGATGAAGACCTGAAACCAAGACGAAGGAAATGCATTGCTCTTACTTCATGATCAAACTCACACTCAGATGCAGTTTTGGAGACTCCAGTGAACAGAGGTTTGTGGGAGCCTCCGTGGTAGAAGGGAAGGCATGGAGGGAGCACCCTGACCAAACAAGTCTCTTTGAGTCTTAGCTTCTCACTGGGAAATGAAGAGTGCTGGATTTGATGACTCCTGGGATGCCTTCTGTTGCCAACATTTTACAAAACTGGAAAAGTACGCAGGGCTTTACCGTAATAAAGAATTGTTACTTCATAGAATATTAAGCATTAGAAAGCCCACTAAGCATCATTTTGTCCAGCTCCAAAATTTTTCAGATAAACAATACTGACAAGCAAGTCTTAACTAAAGGAACAATCTTTTTATGAAAATAATAAATGAAATAGAGCTGGGAATCTGAAAAGTCAAATGGGAGAAGAACCTTGAAAAACTATGGCTTTTTACACCAGGAGCCTCAAGGAAAATGCCACAGACCTACATTGTAGGCAAAACCCAAAGAAGTCTAGTGACTTAGTATACAGTTATTGTCAATAAGATGTTGATTATCATATATTATGAATAAATAAAAGTACATAAACAAAGTAACTTTTCATTTGTTTATTTTGTCCTCTCAAATACATTTAAAAAGTAACATTTTAGACACAGAATCACAAATACACACAAAACAAAGTAGTGCTGGCTTGCTTCACAAAGGGTTTTCCTTTGACTCCTTTAGCTGCTTTGCATAAAATTCAAAGCTTTCCTGTAGAGAAAAAAAAAAAGGGAGGGAAGTTACAGATAAAAGTTACCAGCAAGAGGTGATGGTACAAAACTTAAAAACATAAAGTACTGCAAACTGGTAGCAAAGACTGCTGGGCCCACAGCAGCTGCTGTCTCCTCAAGCTTCAGCACTCCTCTGTTTCACGAAATCACCAGTTCAAGGGCCCCCAACTGAGAATTAAGGCACCAGGAGCCTCTGCTGTGTGTGTGCATGGGCAAGTGCATGCAGGTACTTACACCTGGGTATGCAAGGTCGAGGGGTTTGAAATAAACATGTTTTAGTGACTTTCAGTTCAATGAAACAATAAAAAGGAATTTTGCACGCATGACTTCTCTTATTAAACAAAGCAAAGTAAAACAAAATTTCCTAGGCAACCTACTGAATGGGAGAAAATATTTGTAAACATATATAGCTGATAAGGGGTTAATAGTCAAAATATACAAAGAATTTATATAACTCAATAGCAACAGGGGAACTGAACATGTCTATGTGGCCAAAGAGGAACTACAGATGGCCAACAGGTACACGAAAAGTTGCTCAACATCACTGATAATCAGGGAAATACAAATAAAAAACACAGTGAGATATCACTTCACACCTGTTAGAATATCTATTATCAGAAAGACTAGGAATAACAAATGTTGGCGAAGATATGGAGAAAAAGGAGCCCTTGTGCACTGTTGGTGGGAATGTAAATGGTGCAGCCACTACGGAGAACAGTATGGAGGTTCCTCGAAAAATTAAAAATAAAACTAACATATGATCTAGCAATTCCACTTTTGGGTATTCATCCAAAGAAAATGAAAACACTAATTCAAAAAAGATATATGCTCCCCCAGGCTCACTGCAGCATTTACAATAGCCAAGACATGGAAACAATCTAAATGTCCATCGATGGATGAAGGATAAAGAAAATGTCACACACACACACACACACACACACACACACACAGGAATATTATCCAGCCGTAAAAAAAATGAAATCTTGTCATCTGCAACATGGATGGACCTTGATGGTATTATGCTAAGTGAAATATGTCAGACAGAAGAAGATAAACACTGTATGATCTCACTTACATCTGGAATCTGAAAAACACAAACAAACAGAACTGAGCTCATGGATACAGAGAACAGATCAGTGGTTGCCTGAGGCCGGTGGGGGCAGGTTTGAGGAGGAGGAAGATGGTAAAGGGGTTCAAACAGCACAAATTTCCAGTTATAAAATGGGTAAGTCAAGGGGATACAATGTACAGCACGGTGACTATGGTTAATAATACTGGACTGTATATTTGAAAACAGCTGGGAGAGCAGATCTTGAAAGTTTTTATCCCAAGAAAAAAATTTTTCTTTTGTGACTATGCATGGTGGCAGATGTTAACTGGGCTTATTGTGGTGATCATTCTGCTATATATACAAATATTGAGTTATTATGTTGTATAGCTGTAACTAATATAATGTTGTCAATTATATTTCAATTAAAAAAAATCCTAGATAAAGAAAACCCAACTTACTTAAAATGGAAATGAACAAGTAATTAACAGTGACATAATATGCTTAGCTATTGAAATACAGGCCATTAAACCCTATTTCAAGTTGAAATGAAGAGGGAACTGCCCCAAGGACGTTTGATAAATTCATACCTACAGTTGAAGGTCTGAGACTGACCTTGTATTTTAAACCTCAGCCCCAGAGGGCTATGTTCTCCTGCAGCCAAACCCATGGCATGACTGTTCAGTTCCCGAAGCCCTCTCTGGAGGATCCTTCACAGAGATTTAATCCTCATGTAATTAAGTATTCAACTTATTTTTTATACATTATTATGAAGCACACACAAATCTTTAGAGGTACTTTTTTCCCCCTCTTAATTAAGAAATACTCACAGGGGGTTCAGTGAAAGGGACAGACTCTCCAGCATTCTTCAGCAAAACTGCATAACGCTTTAGAAACAGATCATTCAATTTTACATCCTTCGCAGTCAAATTTTCATATAGTGCTTTAGCAGATGCGACATCACTGTCCAAGACTAGAGAAAAACATATTAATCACAGATAAAGCCAACCTATCTTCTTCTTTTCCCAAAACACTTAGCCATTCAGGGACTCCTGGATCCCTTTATCCCAAAGCAAACGGATACTTAACTACCTTCAGCATTCATAATCTACAAGCTCCGCCCTTCCTTCCCCACACCTCTCATTCAGCATCACCCGCTATGAAAGAGAAGGAAAATGACAAATACAGCTATTTTAAAGACCCATGCTAGTTAAGGTGACCACAAACTGAAGTCTTCAATCGTAAAGTAAGCACACACCATTCAACTTTCTTCTGCTTAAAACCACACTTTGAAATTAAGCTAATCCAGGGACTTCTGTGGAGAGGAGTGTGTAAAATAAATTATGTGGAAGTCTATGTCTACACCAACATCAAGATCAGCAGCTAAACAACACCAAAAGACTTTCCATATATTCTCCTATCCTAATAAGCAAAATAAGCAAATGAGGAAATACAGTTAGCTACAATGACCAAAAAAAATTTTATATACATTAATATACATTAAAAAATCTACATACATCTATACAAGTTACACTAATATTTCACTTAATTGGATGATGAAGTAGCCTAGGGGCTAAGTTTAGCTGGCTTTCTACTTGTGGCTGATTCGCAAAAATTTTAATATTTTCCCTTTTACTAAAACTTCCTGATTTCCCTGCTCTTCTCCCTCCCAATTCCCAAGTGGGATTACACAATTTAATAGTAATTTTACGCCGTTTTACACTACTTCATCTTAGTTATTATTTAATATCTGCCAATTCCTCAAACGAAACTTTAAGAAACTTTATGATTATAGCAGTATTTTGAAATATATCATGTCCCATTCATAAGGGTAGAAAAATGGAGAATTCTGATTGCTCAGTCTGGTGTCCTGCCAACAATAAAATCGACAAAGCAACTCTTTATTTACCCATTGCCTCAAGTGAGCACATCAGTGGGTGTCAGATGGACAGGTGATCATAATTTACAAATCCTAACATTTATCTTGATTATTGAGGAAACTTTAGACTGGTTCCCTTTCATGTGTGATTGCCTGGCAATCAGGGAGGAAACTGCTTAAAAGACTAGAATTTCAGTTGTGACTGTAGGTAAAACCTTGGGGCTCACTTTTTAATTAAGGTGTTTGTTATTTCAAAGGAGTAGGTAGGCCACTGAAGGAGTAAACAGGCAAGCTCCGCCCTTCCTTCCCCACACCTCTCATTCAGCATCACCCACTATGAAAGCAAATCAAGTGGCAGTCTCAAATATGTACCCATTTTACATTGTATTGGGTTGGCCAAAAAGTTCGTTCAGGTTTTTCCATAACATCTTGGAGAGACTGGATTGGTTCCCAATGTGTACACCCAAGTGGACTTCCAAGTCCTTCCAGGAACCTGGGATCTTACTCAACAAATCAGGGCCCCTCAAAAGATGCTCAGAGATACTTTACGTTAACACTATATGAATAATTTCGTATTTTTCTTAAATAGTTTTAAAACATATCCTAAGACTAAATAAATTTTGTACCATAAGCAATTCTCTGATATTTAGGATTATTGCCTTTGAGCTGAAGACTTAGTTGACTATACTACAAATATTTAAATCACTTAAATAATGAAGTCAGATTAAACTTATTACCATAGTTTTTCATGATGGAAGTGTATGCTTCTTCCTTTTCAGTTAATTCAGGAATCAATTCTAACAAAGACTTCACAGTTGGTGCCTAGAAAATTAAATATAGGTAACATTACCATGACTCAAAAGAACAGTGAAATAAAACACTGATATATGGACATTATACCCAAAAAACCTGACAATAGCACAACAGAACTGCCTATTCAATTTAATGGACTATTTTCCCTTTTGTATATCTTAGTACAGTCGGCCCCCTGTATCCAGTGGGTTCTGAATCTGTGGATTCAACCAACCACGGACCAAAAAAAAAAAAAAATCCAGAAAGTCCAAAAAGGCAAACATTGAATTTGCTACAAATATTTACATAGCATTCACACTGTATTGGGTATTATAAGTAATCTAGAGATGATTTAAAGTATACAGGTGATGTGTGGTAGGTTATCTGCAAATACTACACCATTTTATACAGTCTCTTTGAAAGGAAAAAAAGGACAACTGAATATTTTCTAAATGATGTTTGTTGTAAATAAATACATGAGTCAGAGATAAAAAGTGCAATTAGGTAAAATTTTTTTTAAAGTGTGTGTATGTGTGGGGGAAGTATGTGAAAATAAAGGAAAACTAGACCTCCCAGAGTTGGAAACAACCTAAATGTTTCACATAAAACAAACATTACAATTGGTGCTCAGTTTAAAACTTCATAATATGCCCAAATAAACTAAGAACAGGGTTTCTGGTGCCCACTCACCATGTAAAATCGAATCTAAAAAAAATTTTTGAAATATGCTTTTATTCTTTTTTTTTTTTTAAACATCAAAAATAAGACTTGGCTCTGTTTCACACATACACACATACCTTTTAGTGTAAATAAGGTAAATGTACAAACTGAGAACATGAATCTGTGGCACATACCAGTTTTAAAGCTAACGGGTTCATCTACCTCATGGTTTCCACCTGAGCCACCTGACAGGAGACACTCTGCAGTAGGTGTCTCCCTCAGCAGTGCTCTGCACTGTGAAACTTACCCAGTGACCCAAGCTACGGGATTTGTTTCTTACATTTCTAAGGGCCCTTCCTTGGGGCTCAATGCATAACTACAAGGACAGAGAATTCACTGCATGAACTTGTTTTGCATTTCCAATACAACCAAGGAGCCAGAACTGACTCTGCATCAACATCTAAAGAAGTAAACAAGCACAGGCCAGCAAGTGTTCAATCTCTATAGTATTTTTAGAAAAGGTCCTGAACTGACAAGCTCTTACATGATACTCAATACCTTTGAACAAGACTAGCTCATAGCATTATTGATTTGTCAGCAAGTACAATAGCACCGTACCTTTCCGGGTCTCCGAGAATTCCTAATACAGAACACCAAGAAAATTGGGGTTTGTTCAGCAATTGCACCACATCTCTAAAAATTGAAACATTATTTGGTAAGTGAAGGTTTTTGATAAACAAGCAGACAAAGGTGAATATTTCCAGTTAAGAAAGTTCACAATAATACAGTAATGTATCATTACCAATAGGAAGGTCTAACAGTCGACCAATGTTTTTTAAGGCAAGAAAAAAGAAAACAAGTGCAAGCTAGGCCAGGCTTTCGTGCATGTTGTCCTTGGCGCTGCAAGTATAAGGTCTGTTTAAAAAGCAAAGGGAAAAATTCAACCAACGCTTCCATAACCACAGAATGAGGTTTAGGACTGCAAAGAAAGAGGGAAAAAAGAAACACTATTCCCCTCCAATTATACTGCCAAGCATTCACAAGTGAGCTAGGGATCATAAGGTTAATTATACATTTAATAAGGTGTCAGGGAGATAACTGCTCGTTTCTTTATAAAAATTAAAATGTACAAAGCAAGTTCTCTTTAAAGTATAATTACCTACACTTATGCATACAAAAGGACTGATTTCAATCTCTCTATTTTATAAAAGGCTTTCATTGCGATAGACAGCCAGTGCTTGAGAAAGAGACAAAAGTTAAACTCAAAAAAAAAAAAAAAAGTTTATATGACAGACCAGATAAATCAAGTGTCTATCCCATCTTAGATGCTACAGTAAAATCAAATATGGCAAGACATTATTTTAGTTTACACTCATCACAGATGTCATTCTCTTAAGTTTCTAAAAGCACATTGCTCTTTCAAAGCTTTAAAACACTGTCAATACTAAAATGACTAGTATAAAAAGAACTTTTGGGGACACACAGAACATTTACACTATAAACTGATGCTTTCGACATCTGTGAATAAAGTATTTTTCACTACAGCAAGAATAATCTTTTACTGTTTGACAAGCAGGTAAAGAATGGGTAAAGGGTTTATCATCTGAAACCTCAGTCTACTGAAGGGATAAAAATGAAAAGACAGCTGTTACAGCAACACTCGGCTGTCGCCAAGAGCCCTCGACAGGCCACTGTGGGTACATGCAGCTCTGAAGGCAGCTGCCACATCCCCACTGTCTCCCACTCTGGACTGCTCGCTAAGAAGAGCCTTGATCACCAAGCTGGTAAATGAAATACGAAGTGTGAGTTCCTAAAGAGCTATCACAATAATGTGTTAAAGCTGAATGAATACTATCACACGTCCAGCTAGACATGCATATACCCTGAGTGGGTACACTTAGGTTTGTACACACAAACATAAAGCATTAGAATTTATTCTTTTCAAGATAAAAGGTAAACATACCAAACCAAACAAGAAAATTCTCAACTAACTAGCATTTCTCTCTCTCCCAGAACAAAAGTAAAAAAGCCTTAGAGGCAGTGTCAATTTACACTTTTTACAAAAATGTTAACACAGAAATTTCTCAGGAATTCCTTTAAAACATGGCTTGGATTCTACTGTCAAACTACATGAACTTTAAGGATCAAAAGTAGAGCTCCAGCAAATGAGTACAGTTTTACCTTCCCTATCTACTACTTAAGAGGTGTCGCAGCTTGCAAAAACGTTAAGTGAATATAATACTATTTACTACCAGAAATTGGTCCCAGGCCTCAATTTGACACAGGGAGTCTATACAAACACAGCCGTTGGCGGGATCACGGTGACTGTTTGACTGCCACCTGCTGGGAAGGGGCTCCCCGGCGGTGCCTGTTTGTGTACATTACCAGTGGCAGCTACGATCACCCACCGTTCTCTCGATCACCCACCGTTCTCTCGGCACTTGGCGCGCGGCCTTATATTTAGTGCTGTTAAAATGGCATGAATGCAGTTGTCTCCTTCCCTGAAGATTGCTAATTTAACTGAGAGAGTGCGGGCCACAGAGACCTGCATTTGTCATTTAATGTGTCTGTGACACACAAGTGAATAGAAAGCAAATTCTTAATAAATCTTGAATAAGGCACTGAGAATGTTTGAGTATTCAAGAAAAGCTGTACTTGAAAAACAAACATTTCCTACTTTTTGTTTGCAAACTGTGTTGCCATGGCGATGCACGGTATTTATAGAGCGTTAGAGAAATTAAACTAGGAAATCAAAGGAATTGCTTTGCATTACCTATCTGCACAGAAACATTTGTCTTTAAATCATTTTGGCAAAACATGTCTTCCCCCACCCCCACTCAAAGCTAAAGACATTTCTAGTCCGATTTGGCATCTTTAAAACCAGCAACCTGTAACTTACAATCCAGTCCCTGTCATGTAACCTTGATTCACGTTCAAATTTAAATGTGCAGGCAGCACCACACTTCATTTCCGGTATTCTACCACACACCTGAGTCTAGTAATTTCTCAACTGAATTCTCACAAGCCACAAGCCCCACTGCTCCATGTGTGGTGGGTCATTACCTGTAGGAGAGCTCTGGCATCATCCACCTTGCCTGAATCCACAAGCTGAAGGAAAAGATCGGTGACAGGTTTGTAAATTGCAAACTGATTGGCCATTCTCTCCGCCATGATGCTTACTGAAAAAAATGACAGGTAAGAAAAATCTTTCATTTAAACAGTGGTATAACTAACTCATCCACCAAAGAAAGTCAGTCTAGACTCACTAGAGAGAAAAAGTGCTTCTGTGTTCTTTGGCTAGAACAGCTAACTTACTCTTTTCAAGTGCTGGTTCCAACCGCTCCTCTATGACTTTTCGGAATAAGTATGCCAAGCCAAAGTACTGAGGTTCCATGGTTTGGTTCCCTGAAGTAAGCATATTTTCAATGTTTTCTATTGCACCATCTATGTTATTGCTGTAAAAGAAAGTAAAATAAATTATAAGGAAATATTTGCTTTAGTATTAATATTGTAGGCAGTTTCAGTTTGAGTACTTTGGGATTCACACATGCAAGCACTTTAGGAAAAAAAGGAAATATATTTACAATTAACCAGATAAAAAACACTATGCAAGTTGAACCCAATCACATTTAGGTGGCAAAAGCAATCACCGGGTGCTTCATGCTACAGTAACTGAAGTAGCTGCTTATTTTAAAAAACTGCTCTAGAGACAAGATCAAACAACTATATAGAGTAAGAATTAAAGACGGTAACTTAAAAAATTATTGTATCTCAAAGATTTGATTCTGCAGCTGTTTGGATGTAAAATGAAAACTTGTTTAAATGCTATATAACTCTGGCATTATAATCTGCACTGGTCACTACTGCATGAAGTAAAGATAATGTATTACATCTCAGGATTCTTAAAAATGTTGATGAAAAAAAAAATGCTGATGATGTCTTCAAAAGGTATATTTTCATGTCTCTCAACCCACAGTCACTACAATTTGTTTTTGTCAGGTAATATATAACATTTGAAAAATATTCAATTTATACTAAAATTCTCAGAAAAAAGTATCTTCACACTTTTCATTTTAAAAAATTAATTACATGGCCTTATGTAACAAGTTATGATAAAAACTTATCTTTATGACTATCTTTTTGGTTAAGGTGCTCTTTAATTGATACTTTAGTTATGATATGGCACTCGAAATCCAAATAATCAATTTTATGTTGGAATTATTACCTAAAACAAGAATTCTCTAAAAATGAGTACGCCATTACAATAAATTTTTCTTACAGGTTTTAGTTAGAGAATTATTTAATAGTGAATAAAAACATATTCTCGGCCTCATATAAAACTCCGTTTATATGGTAACATTTAAAACTTCATCCACGGGCTTCCTGGTGGCGCAGTGGTTAAGAATCTGCCTGCCAATGCAGGGGACACGGGTTCGAGCCCTGGGCCGGGAAGATCCCACATGCCGCCGAGCAACTAAGCCCGTTCGCCATAACTACTGAGACTGTGCTCTAGAGCCTGTGAGCCACAACTACTGAAGCCTGCGTGCCATAACTACTGAAGCCCGTGCGCCTAGAGCCCATGCTCCGCAACAAGAGAAGCCACCGCAATGAGAAGCCTGCGCACTGCAATTAAGAGTAGCCCCTGCTCGCCACAACTAGAGAAAGCCCATGTGCAGCAACAAAGACTTGGATAATTTTCTGGATCTTCTAACTTAAAATAATCAAATTTTCTTATTAAAGGAAAAGTTTAAAGTTCTATCTGGGGAAATAGTTTTAAAAGGGTGAAAAACAAAACAAAACCTCTTCTCTGCCCAAAGAAAGAGGAACAAAAACCCCTGTAAAAACCAACATGACATTTTCATATCACAACCCATTAAATGTATGTAGGATTAACTGCTAAAGAACATTTTTTTCTAAAAGCATGAAAAATGTCAATTCCATAATTACCCCCCATGAATCTTTTTAACTTTGCTAGTGAGGTTAATAAATATCTAGTTTTTATTTACTTCTACAGTAGTGATTCTCAACAAGGAATCTAGAAATGGTGGCATGAGAATCATCTCTAAATACCTCCCTTTGTGTGGATGTGTGTTGACAGGGGTGGATGGGTAGGAGGGTGGGGAAGATGGAAATGTGTATTTTTAACAAGCTTGCTGGGCCTTCCCTTTCACTATGTTCTGGTAGAGTGTCACCTTCAAGTGTTGCTGACATTCAAATGAATTTATTTTTCACTTTTGCAACCAAGTGTTTCAACAACGGCCTGGAATGTATGAATGAGAAAAGTTACCAACCGTGAAGCAAGTTTTATGAATTTGAAAATTTTGATAAATGTTGTTTAAGATTTAATTTA
Organism: Eschrichtius robustus; assembly: GCF_028021215.1. Classification (NCBI taxonomy): domain Eukaryota; kingdom Metazoa; phylum Chordata; class Mammalia; order Artiodactyla; family Eschrichtiidae; genus Eschrichtius; species Eschrichtius robustus. The sequence goes on from NC_090838.1 coordinate 36,386,322, forward strand.
AAGCTAAAACATATTTTGTTAACATATAATTATTCCCTGATAGCTATAGAATAATCAGCAACTGGCATCAATACTTCCTCTGTAGTTGATACGGTTTCTAATACCCTAGTTTTTTAAAAGGTGGGATTTGAGATAACGTTCCTTCCAGTATCCAATGGAGAAAAAGAAAGCTCGAAAATACTCACTTCTTTATTTGTGCCAAAGCAATGTTATTGATGAAAACCATACGGGAAAGTCCAATTGAATCTTCCAGTCCATTTACCAACTTCTGAATGTCTTGTATGCTTTCTGTATCACCCTTCAAGGCACATGCCTGAATAAGGCGGGTCACTGCTACCCTAGAAGGTATCTGCTCCAGATCCAAGGCTGTTTTTAGTGTTGTTAGAGCATCTACAATAGAAGAGCAGGTGACAGAGCTTTTCTTATATGAACCATACTGACTTTAATGTGTTTTGAAAACTAGCTTTTAAATATGAGCACCAAATGACTATACACAAAAAGCTATGAATAATTTATTCTATATTACAGAAAATATTAATACTTTATGAGAAACCTAAAAGAAAAAATAAAGATTTATTTGACTGTAAGATATCAGAGACCAGAGAAATTTCTTCTTTAAGTCACAGAGAAAATGCAGATGTTACTGACAGAATGTGGATTCCATTCAGGGATAACATTTAGTGACTAATCTCAAAGAAGTTGACAAGTTCAGAGAAATATAAATAAGGAAAAATTTTAAAAAATAAAGACCTTCCAAAAGTATGTAACCTCTACCCACATTCATACTTTCCCAGATTTTATTACACTCAAAAGATTCATGATTATCAAAATCTTCTAATACCGCAAAGATTCTTTCTTGAAAACAATGTCTCTTTCTAATCCAAAAAAGACTGATCATACAAGAAGAGCAGCCAAACTGGAACATTCAACTTACACACTAACAAGTTTATTTTACACGATTACATATCTTGCAGACATTTTCTTACACTGATTTTTCGGAGAAAATAAAGCTCATCAGATTCCCAGGGAGAAACCCCTCAGGAGTTTCTTTCTTTCTTTTTTTTTTTTTTTTTAAAGTATCATATTTACAAGTATGTGATTATGGATAAATATGGAATATCCTTCTGATTTACTGATTTAAGTGCCAGGGTAGCAAAATCATTATATTAAATAAAGTGGTGGACTGCAGGGAAAATGTAATACTTAGCACAACAATCACTGCTACCAAAGAAAACTTCATGGCTCTATAGAAATTAAAGCAGTGTAACCTACACAAAACTAAGACCCTCAAAGCAGCTTTCCAAATAACAGTCTATCTTTAACAGAGAATGGGGAAAGGGTAATAATTAAACACTCTATTAAAAGTGATACAGTAAAAGACATCATGAATTTAAGTATTTATTACTGAATAAACAATTTATTATTACTCCAAATCTACATTCTAAACCAGTGATTCTCAAATGGGGAAAAGGGAAAATAGGCAGTTTAAAAGGCATATTCAATAAAATTTTATAAATACACACGAACATACAGGAAACAAAAAATGTTATTTATACTACTTTAATAATATTATCTATAGAAAATAAACTTGATAAAATCTTAACTGGTGGTCATACACAGATAATATGGAATACTTTTATTAGCCAAGAATATTGTCAGCCAGGAAGGATCTTCCCACACCAGTGGATCAAATGGCAACAAAAATAAGATAACAATGGTGATGACAGTAACTCGCATTTACTGAGCTTTTACTACATTTGTTGAGCACTTACTACATGCCAGACACAGTATTAAGCAGTCACACTCACAACTACCCTCTGAGGTAAGTACCAAATTTATATGTGGGAAACTGAGGCACAGATAATTTAAATAATTTCCCCAAGGTCATACTGTTAGACACCAACCCAAGAATCTAACCACCCCAGAGCCTGCATCTATGGGTGCATGTGTGTGTGAAAGAGTGGAGGATAGAGGAGAAGAGATCATTTTATGTCTATGCAAAGGGAGCATGGGACCTTGGAACCGAAATCATATTCCCATACAGGGCTGGCCTTCTGGACAGTTCATGATTTACGGGACACCAAAAGCAGTATCCATCCACACCCCTCCCCCTGAGTCCTTATCACACTGTCACCTAATTTACTAGTAATATTGATTATATTGCAAAGGTATGATGTATCAGTTATTAATATTCCAGAACAGCATTTGAACTGGCTTTATTTTTCTGCCTGCTTTAGATGGAACTGAGAAAAAGCAACCTGAATTTTTTTTTTTTAATTGGGAGCTCTAGTCAGCCATGGAGCAAAATAAGGAGATGTGGATAGTGCCAACAGCATTCCCATCCTTGACAATGACCACAGTAGGTTAGTCTGTGGCGAGGCATTGGGAGGTGGGTTCATAGCTTCTGCTCTCAACCAACCTCCAGGTAAACAGCTGAAAACAGATGTGAAATTATATCATAGTTTCTTGTTGTCTTCACAGGGTACCTAACATACAAGTGGGATAGCAGTCAAGTTAAACACTGATCTGATTCAGCTCAAAAATTAACCCCTTGAAATTAAAAAATTGTTTTATTCTGATCTCCATGTCTACAAAATGTCATTTACAAAAATGAGCTTATTTATATGGGGAGCGAGTTTATTTTTCAATGTTTTAAAATTGTTTATCAGGGACTTCCCTGGAGGTCCAGTGGTTAAGACTCCATGCTTCCACTGCAGGGGGCACGGGTTCGATCCCTGGTCAGGGAACTAAGATTCCACATGCTGCATGTCGCGGCCAAAAAATAAAATTTTAAAAAGTAGAAAAAAATTGTTTTTAAATATTTACTTGCCAAAAAGCCTCTTCCATTGCAAAGAAAATGAAAGCTTTTAAAGTTTTAATAGCAAGCCCTACAACACTCAATTATGACTGAAGGCTGTCTAACAGGCTGGTCCTGCCTGTAGAATACTGAGGCAGCAATTTTGCATAGGCAGAATCATCACTTACATACTCAGTCCTAACCAATTAGGAAGACGTCCAAAGACCAATATCTCTAGGCATTACAGGCAACATTAAAGCTGCACAATTAGACAGCAACTTTCAGAGATGTGAAATTATTTTATAAGCATGCAAGTGAGGAGTATATACAGAGTGAGGAAGAAACCAGGCAACATATTTAATGGTTAAAGAGCTGTTTCAACCTTCCTTAAAGAGTTCCTAAGTGTGTTTTGTTGTATCGGCAAAATCATGGTGTTACTGTATCGACTAAAATTCAAATGTAAAATTAAATGTGAAAAGATGCTTATCTAAATTTAAGAGATTCATCATTTTTCCCCTTGGGAGCTCATTCATAAGACCATCCAATCCAAATCCATCCCTCTGCAAACCCATAAACAGCCTCTACCAAACAAATGGCCTCATCCCAACCCTCCCCAAAGTCATCTCCACATTCTTCTGGTGTTATCCTCTTAATTCAAAAATTCGAAACTCCAAACAAACACCGTATCTTACTGCTGTTGGTATTATGAACTATTAAAAAAGTATTAGATTAAATTTTAAAAATCAATATTATAATCATTTGGTGCACAATCCCACACATTTAACACTCAATTTAACTCATTTGCTAACTCACATACAACCAACACAATATGCAAGAAACAACTGCTGGGAATTGTTTCAGATGCTCTAAAGTATGTTAATTTCCAAAGCAAAATGACTTGTGCTGTGAATTTTAACGCACTTGAAAGCCTGTACTTTCTCTCCTTCTGGAACACAAATTTTGCATGTCTGAAGAGCTGTGATTCATCTTAAGAAAACCCATCTTGTGTTAAATGGAATGGAAACTGGACTAAGTGGTCAAATGACAAGTACATTCATATTCAAGCTGTATTATAAATGCATGTACAGTAATTTACGTCTCTCAGCTACCACAAAAGGCTCTTGATAAGCAGGTAATTTGCTAAATGGACTCCTTTATCCAAGTATTCGAAGGGCGTTACAAGAAAAATCTGCAGAGGCATTAATGTGACGTAAAGGTCAAGCATTGTGACATACCTTTCAAATAATCCCGCCTAACTTGCGTTATGATGAGGAGGCTGTTGGCAGCATCGTTCAGTGTGAAGCCCTTGATGTGGGTCTCAGCGCTAAAAGAAGCAGACATTTAGAAAGGAATTACTGACATGCTTCTGATACGATAATAAATGGTTGAGCACCAAGGTGAAATTATAAAAACTACTGTTCGTATGTTAAAAATATTGCTGCAAAATATCGACCTGGAGACAGCTTTTGTGTTATCCTGTCAATGGTTATAGAAGGATAATTTTTTTTTGCATTCTGACAGATGACAAAGTTGGAAATGAGCAACAAAAGAAACAAAGTACAAGATTTTTTTTAAACAATCGGTTCAGATTCTTGAATGCTGACATATTAGATGACTAAAATAACTGCATGCCCTGCATTGTTCTGCTGTATCCTAAGCTGGATACTTTTTCCTCTTTTTTCTACACTCACCATAATTATAAAATGTAAAACTATTCTTTCGGCAACAAAAATGAGCATTTATTTTCAGCACTTTATATTTTAAATATAAACTAAAGCATATTACTAACACCATATCATTTGGTTGATTAATTTTCAAATTTCTGTCATCTAGATACATACAATTTTTAAAGGTGAATATACTGCAGAACTAAAACCACTGTTACATTAAAATGTAAAATTTCATACAATCTTTGTCCCAGCCTTAAATTTGAAACCCCCCAACTTTTTAAAACTCAAGAGCAAAAACTCGCTTTTCTTATGAATAAAACCTACATAATTTAAAAAAAAGAAAAAAGAAAAAGAAAAAGAAGAAGAAGAAGAAGAAGAAGAAGAAGAAATACCCTAGCCAGAGATGATTTCTGTTTGCTACACTGTTTGCGTATCTCCTGTGATGAAATTTCAGCATCCTTAATGCCCCTAGGGTTTATCTCCCGATTAGGAAATCTCCACAGGTCAAAAGGAGCAAAAGCAATTGCTGCCATTTGCCTTATCAAGCTCAGTGATGATCTTGCTGCCAAAAACCTCGGCCTACCGACATGAACATCTAAATTGAGCAGATTGCGAGAAAAGCAGGGTCACTGCTAAATTATTCTCGTCAATCCCAAGAAAATCCTCCAAAGACACAGTGACGTGCCCATCCTCTCAGTCACTTTCAGCCTCTGAGGTTCCCCCCTACTGTCCCTGGGGGAAGGATTTTCTTATCCCCCGAACGATCCTCTTAATCCCACCAAAGCACCCACTGCTCAGTTTGACTTTTTTCCTTTATCCCATCTGTCAAAGCTCCTAAGTCAAAAACTCATACATGAGACTATAAACTGCAGAAAATAAAGGATTTACTTTCTCAATCTTTAGCATGATTAAATAAACAAGGAGACACTATTAAAATTAAGCTCACTTCTTATGCCAACATTATTACATGTATTATACCATATTTACTTGAAAATATTTCCTAAAATTCATTAAAACCATAAGGTAACGAAACTTCTGACATCACACTTGATTGTCAAACCTTTTGAAAATCTCAAAACACAGAACATTTTTCTTTTAATAATCTCTTCCTATCTCAAGAAGGTGTGTATTCAATACACATTTGAAAGTGAGGATAAATAGGAAGAAAACTCTCCCCACCTCTATTACATGCTGAACATATACATGTTTTACATATGTAGAAACTGACCAATCACAACCAAAATATATTCCAAACTGGCAAAGGGAGAAAAACTACAGAAGGTACTGGTGATTTTGCAGTGGACTCATTCATACAATAAAATAAGAGAAGTTTACTTCTGACTCATAATTTTGATCTTTCCTTTTGGAAAAAAATCTAGTACAGAGATGTCAAATCAAACTTCCTGTGATGATGAGAATATTCTTTATCCATGCTGTCCAATAGGGTAGCCACCAGCTACATGTGGCTACCTGGCTACTGTGATGGAGGAATGGAAACTTTAATTATATTTAATTTTAATAATTTAAATTTAAGTGGGCACTTATGGCTAGTGGCTACTGGACTGGACAGCACAGAATTCCAGACATTTTCTTTTCATTTTTAGAACTGCTAAAATAAAGGAAAAAAAATTGCAGAGTGAAGGGGTATCAATCTTTTAACTTACAATCAACTGCAAAAATTACTCTGTCTTAACCAAAGAAGATAGTATCACATGGAAAGTTTCATATTAGAGATTTCAGAGCTATGACTGGTCTATGGATTGTACTTATATAACACGCACATAGGACATTAGGCAGTGATTAGAATTCATCTTACTTTGGAAAACAAAAACTGGCCAATCCAGTAAAAACCATCAGTTATTAATTTAGCATTATTTTTAGACAGAATAAAATAAGAAGCCAGTAGGAACAAGAGAAAATGAAGTGCTATTCTTGAAAGATAAAGCAGAGCTAATCACCACATGATTCTCAAGTTTCCTAAGAATACAGTTCAGTGTTAACAGAGATTTAAAATAACAATTTATAACCATTACTGCTCTACGAATAAGCAGTTCCCCTCCCTTGAAAGAATTCACTATACCTAAATTTTTATTTTGAAACACGAGGAAATGCTGTAATTCTAACTAAAAATGAAAGAAAGTCATTTTTTCTTTCAAAAATTTTAAAGGCATCTGTTACTTTTGAGGTTCCATTACTTGTTGGGAAGGTTAAATAACCTTCTTGATAATACTGCAGAAATCTCACTAGTAGTCAAGTGAATCTGCAACACATTAGAGACAGCAAAGGTACACCAAAAACAAAGACTGCATTAGTTCACAGGGAAAACAACTGCTCTTAAGATTGAACAGGTGGCATCATGTAGGTAACTGTAACAGACTGCTATTTATAGAGTAATATGAGAGTAGTAGTGCCAGAATAATACTGGGGGTACCACCATTTATTACAGTAGCTCATTTGGTCACACCATATTACAATAAAGATGCCCCTAAAAAAAAAAGCAACAACTGTTTTTCATTCTGATCACTGATGCAGAGCCAGAAGGGGAAGAGATGACCTAGTGGAACACTGGCAACGCTGGAACGAGGAAACAAATCCAGAGAAGTTATATGACATTCCTCCAGTAACACAGAACTGGAACTCTAACTTCCACTTCTGAATTCCCAGTCCAGAGTTATTTTCAAAAGTACCCAATGTAGATCTAACCCAAGATACGATTCTTCATAGTCAGATATAACGTTTTATTGGTTCAAGGAAAAGGATGTGCACAGATCCCCAGATTAAGTGCCTCTGGGCATTCTAAAGCTTGGCATCTAGGATTCTCTTTGGGCCCACACAACTACATGGGGAAGGCAGCTACAAAACACTCCCGGAAGGATAACACAGGGAAGATAAAAGTAACCTCAGGAGTACAGAAAGGTTTCATGAACATCTAGAGAGGGAGGGAAGGAAAGAAGATAAACCTACATTTTACAGGTTGTGGACATAAGTGTAAATAGAAGGGCTGTGCTTATAACCATCTGCTAGGTCAACAGCTTTCACACTTGTTCGATCAAGATTCTCACTCAGACATAGTAAGATGTTTTACGGTACATACCAGTGCATTGATATACAGATGCACATATAACTGAAAGCAAACGTTCACAAAGTATCTTTACTACATGGAATGCTTTGATATTTTCTATTCTATTTCACTAAAAAACATGTTGATTCTGCCCCACTAAATAGAGTCCATGATCCACTAACAGGTTATAAATGCAATTTGAAAAACTACTCTAGATCAGGGGTCTTCAGCAAGAGGTATGCACACTGTGTGAATGCTCTAGGGTGAGGCAAGAAAATGTTTAAGTTTCTATTTTTAAATCTTATTCTCCAAAAAATTGCTATTTTTGGAGTATGTTCTATAATATACTTACATATCATATACTTAGAGTAGTACAGCTCACTGATAATGGTATGTGATCAAAATGTTTAAGACGTCATTCTTGACTCACCTGGGGTGTTTAGCAAAACGCAGATTCCTGGGCCCCACGCCAGATCAGGTGAGTCAGAACCTTTGGGGTGGGCGGTGGGTTATCTGTTTATGCTACCAGAATGTGAGGCTCACCATTCTAGAACAAGCCCAATTAAAATGAAAGAATTATAATCTGTACTTTTGGGAAGTATTTCAGAGGTCTTTGTGACCAACCTCAGGATTAAAAGACTTTTGAAAAAGTTCCTTCTTTGCTTCCATCTCCTCAGTTAATCATACCCAATTCTCAACACAAAATGTTCCTCTCTTTTTTCTGCCACCCTTTCCTCCCAAATCACTGTTGCTTCAAAACACCTTTGATAATTGTGGATAGTGTTTAGATAATAATTTTCCAAGAAAAGTAACTGCAGGAAAAAACCTGCACCTCCTGGATGACTTCAATGGTTATAGATGACAGGATGTTGTTCAGTGTCACATTTTCCAAGTCACTAATTGAGGATGTACTGAGTATTCCAGAGATAGATAATTTAATCAGCAACTGAGTAAAAACACAAATGAGACACAATGCATTAAAAACCTGAACTTAAAAGTCTCAGTGTGACTGTCCTATATCAAGACATACAAGTGATTCAAGATCATAGATATATATGGTGTATGTGTGTATCCATATATATTTAGTACTTATATGTATATATATGAATATATATATATACTGTGTGTGTGTGTATATGTCAATAGATACAGATATACTTCCATAGACAAGTACAGTCATACACAACGTATTTTTCAAAATGTACTGAAACATAAACAGTAAACACGGCCCTATGGTGCATAACTTTAACATAACACTAATATGAAAGCCAGGTTTTCCAGTGAATTCCAAGAATGGCAAACACCCATTTTCTATTCAGGATTCTAATATTCCAAAAGTGCTGTGACTTAAAAATTTTGAAGGCCAAAAGTTAGCCAGGAGAGATTATTTCAAAACTTACAATATACTAGGAAAAGGCTGACCTTTGCCATTGAAAATAAAGCTATTGACTCATCAACAGGACAGGTGTACCTTCCAGAGCAGGTGACCTTGATCTTCTCCTTTCTAGGCCCTTTCTGATTAATTACTTAACTTTTGAAGGTAACTCCTTGGGGATAAGACAACAGTCAGTTAACTGACACAACACCAGGGAAGAAAACTTTATTCTCGTTCCGATTAACAAAGTATTTTACTCTAGGGAACTAGCCAGAGACAAAACCACTACCGCCACTAACACCAACACCACTAAACAGATTACAAAACAAGAAGGGGAAAGAGAAAAGGTATTTAAAATGTGTTGAGTACCATATATTTTCTCTACTTCACTCTATCTCCTTCAATAACTAGAAGAAATCATTAATGTAAGATTTATTATCATCTACTCATTATACAGAAGAAAAACTGAGGCTCAGAGATAGGAGGAAATTCTCCCACGAGCTTTCAAGTAAGATTCAAACCCTTGCCTAAGTTCAAAGCCCTTGGTGTCTTCATGTATCAGGCTGCTTCCACCATAAAAGGTACACAGATCGAGTTGCTGAACAAGAAACAGAATATGATTTAAAAAACTACTTTTCTACATATGAATAGAATACATGAGCTGTGAGGTTACATAAGGTAAAATAAAATATACTGCAGTGTGCAGGGCCAATAAAAGTTATATTTTTTGTAGGTTAAAAACCCCCATAGGGGCTTCCCTGGTGGCGCAGTGGTTGAGAATCTGCCTGCCAATGCAGGGGACACGGGTTCGAGCCCTGGTCTGGGAAGATCCCACATGCCGCGGAGCAACTGGGCCCATGAGCCACAATTACTGAGCCTGCGCGTCTGGAGCCTGTGCTCCGCAACAAGGGAGGCCACGATAGTGAGAGGCCCGCGCACCGCGATGAAGAGTGGCCCCCGCTTGCCACAACTAGAGAAAGCCCTCGCACAGAAACGAAGACCCAACACAGCCATAAATCAATTAATTAATTAATTAAAAAATAATAATAAAAAAATAAATTAAAAATTTTAAAAAAACCCCATAAAATTAGAAAACCATTTCATATAATTTTTGTGACTAGTTGAAGACAATTAAGCAACTGCTACTACAATATATCATTAAAAAAATCCTAATGATAGTTGATATTTTGTTTTAAGTGTGAGGTTTAATAGATGAACTAATACTTACAAATCTTTCACTTGCATTGCTTGTGTAGGATTATCCTTCATCAACAGTAAGTTTATAAGACAGGCATAAGTTTCACTATTGAACACAATGTTTTGCTTTTTCGCTTTCAGGAAAATATTAAATGCATCTATGAAGGAAAAAAACAACAAAAAATGAGATGACATTATTCTGAAATGGCAAAAAAGGAGGGGGAAAAGCCCTAAAACAAAGCCCCAAACCCCCATATTTCTGCTTCTTTTAATACTCACTCACTATACCACTCTACAGAGACACACACACTGACCAAGCAAGCAGATGTTATCACTCTTCCAATCTTTAAAAAACAAAGTGACAGTTATGAAAACTACTACTTAATCCAGATGGTTGGTACCAGAAAGGGCTTCGTTTTAAAATTATTTTTCATACTAGCTCTCTAAAGTCAATAATTTTCATGCCAATAAAAACGAAAAAGAGCTCTTCTGAATTTGTTTATCAAAAGATGATCCCAGTTTCCAGTTTCAAAATAAATTGCAAAATGTGTGTTAAAGTCCAAATAAACCAGGGGTATAATTTAGATTGAGGGGAGCAAAAGATTCACTTTAAAGCGATCTTTATAAGTGGGTGGTTACTGTGTTTAACACTTCAACACAACAGCATTAAAGTGAGTATAGCCTATAATTCTAAAATTAGGAGATCAAATTATTTGGCTACGACAGGACTTACACAAAAACATACAATTTTCAAATATACAGATATCTAACAAGTAAACTAAGCAACATTTGTTTGACTGATTAACAGTTTTATTTCACTTGTTCACAATAACTGTCAGTGAATGAAAAGATGTTACCAAAAGAGAAGTAACTACACTTCTCAGTCACTTACTTTTCTGAAATAAAATTGCCTGGCTATAAACATCCAACTGAAACTACAATCCACACTCTGGTGTGTATAAACAAATCACAATAAAGATGGGGCATAACTAACTATCACGTAAGAGCTTTTATGGATATAAAGCTCCATGTAAATAAATATAGAACACACAAATAGGAATGAACATGATATTAATGCTCAGAAGAACATTCTGAGCTACTTTAGAGGTTTCTAAACAAGCAGAAATTATGCTTGTGTTTACAAGTTAGGGGAGTTTGAATAAGCCCTTCAATTAAGCTGAAGTGACAATATCAAAAACTTAGTTAACTTTCAAGCTAAATTCAGAGAAAACAAGAGAAAAAGGTTATGATCTTAATATTTGTATATTAACTAAGAAGAGATAGAATCTATCATTCAGTACATAATGCATATATTTTCCTTTTAAAAGAGCTTAGAAGTTATGATGTACTGCAATTATTGGCTACATCCCAACAAACACATATAATAGTTCACTACTTGGCTGAATGAAAATACACAGTAAGTACAATTTGAATATTTAAGGTAACAAAATAATCTAGAAGAGCTTACTAGTGGTTTTCTAAAACTGTAGTCTTGAATTCAATTTTCAGAGTATTCATATTTTGCCAAGCATTCAATTCTGAGATATACACAAAAGTAACTCAAACCTCTGCAGAATTAACAGAATGAAACCAACTAGATAAGTGTAAATTGTATATTAAAACTAGAATAGGGGACTTCCCTGGTGGCACAGTGGTTAACAATCCGCCTGCCAATGCAGGGGAAACGGGTTCGAGCCCTGTTCCAGGAAGATCCCACATGCCACAGAGCAACTAAGCCTGTGCACCACAACTACTGAGCCTGCGCTCTAGAGCCCACGAGCCACAACTACTGAAGCCTGCGTGCCTAGAGCCCATGCTCTGCAACAAGAGAAGCCACTGCAATGAGAAGCCTGTGCACTGCAACAAAGTGTAGCCCCCGCTCGCCGCAAATAAAGCCAGCGCGCGGCAATGAAGACCCAACACAGCCATAAATAAATAAATAAGTAAATTTGTTTTAAAAAAAATTTTTTAAAAACGAGAATAGGGGTATATCTTTACATTTATAATATACACTGCATTATATTTAGTTAGCTGGTTAAAATGTTTTTACTTAAATAAAAACAACAATTAAAAAAAGGCAATATATGGAGCTTTGGAATCTTTAAACAGGAAGTATACACTAACCTTACATTCATTTCAATCAAATCAAAATTCCATTAGAATATTTAAATAGTATTGATAATAATGAACTTTATATTTAGGTTTAAGAGATACATGGTGAAAGACTCAAGGATATATAGACTGAATATGCAACAAAGGAAAATGACTCAGAAAGAATAAAAAGTTACTCTGCAGTATTAAAGCATAAGAGCTTAGCTTAATTCCTCCTTCAAACACTTTATGTCAGTGTCATAAAATTTCTAGTTAAGGAATTAAAAGGTTCGGACTTCCCTGGTGGCGCAGTGGTTAAGAATCTGCCTGCCAAAGCAAGGGACACGGGTTCGATCCCTGGTCCAGGAAGATCCCATATGCCACGGAGCAACTAAGCCCGTGTGCCACAACTACTGAGCCTGCGCTCTAGAGCCGGCGAGCCACGACTACTGAGCCCACGTGCCACAACTACTGAAGCCCACGCACCTAGAGCCCGTGCTCTGCAACAAGAGAAGCCACCGCAATGAGAAGCCCGTGCGCCGCAACGAAGAGTAGCCCTCGCTTGCCACAACTAGAGAAAAGCCAGTGCGCACCAGCAAAGACCCAACGCAGCCAAAAATAAATAAATAAATTAAATTAAATTAAAAATACAATATTAAAAAAAAGAAATTAAAAGGTTCTATAAATTTCTAAATTGATGACTTTCTGCTGAAGGGAGCTCAAAACTGTCAATACTAAAGTGAAAAGAAAATCTGCTGCATAATGGTTAAATTATCATAAAGCATACTTGAAAATGTACACAAAAACTGGAGGAGTTAAAGGTAACAGTAGCATTCTATGGAGAAAAATTAACAAAAATGAAGGAAACAAAAGTAATATATGTCTGGGGAGAGTACAACAAAGTCTAAATGAAAACATCTAGAATGTGATAGGCAAGCTTGTATCAGAGGGTTCAAGATGGTCAAAGAAATTTTAAAGTAGTCACAATAGAGGTAGGCATACCTTCAGGAAAGTTTACCACTGAAGAAAGGGAAGAAACGCAAGAAACGGGGCTCATGTCCTGCCTTCAAGCTCGAGATACTGCTTAACATACACTAGTGTGATGGTTAATGCCCTAATCATTTTTTGCTTTCACGTAAAAATATGTAACAATTACACTTGCCAAAAAATTAATGATAATGCTATTTTCAAAGTGTAATTTTTGAAAAAAATGCACGCCTATTTTAGTTTTTATTATGAAAAATTTCAAATGTACAGAAAAATATAAAGAATAGTATAATAACCCCCTCCACATACCCATCATCTACATCCAATAATTAACATTTTGCCAGATTTGTTTAACCATTTTCTTTATGGCTTAAGCACTTTAAAATAAATTACAGAAATCTTGATTTTTTTTCCCATTTCTCAATACTTCATTACAGATCTCAAAATTTAAGGACATTTTCCTATAAATCATAATGCTGTTATCATATCTAATAAAATGAGTGATTCCTTAATGACCCCACTATTCAGTTGATATTTAAATTTTCCCAACTGTCCCAAAATGTCTTTGTTAACTTAAAAAATGAAAGAAAATAATTAATACATACAATTTAAGTTCCATCTCTATCCGAGATCACTACTGATTTGTTGGGCTTAGATCCCATGTTGTTATCAGAAAGAAGACGCCAGTGTACACGTTTACCTTTGTCTCTCCTCCCGTGGCAGGCATTCAATAGCTCTTTCTGGAGACTAACTTCTACAGGTGAAGGTGATGAAGTCAGGGAATGTTTTTCATCCTCATACCACAACTTAAAAATAAAATTATTCAATTAAACAAAAAGTGGTAAACACAACAGTGACCTTTTCAGTGTAAAGCTGGGCTAATCTATAACCTAAAGTTATAGACAAACAACAAAATCTGTTATGCTTACAGTTAAAAACAAATTACCTCAGGTACATCAAATGGAACCTCTTGGTTACTGTTCCTAAGGATTTCCGCTAATAACCTTAATGTCTTCCCACGAGGAATAATATTTTCTTCTTGCATTTTATTCCAGACAGCATCAGCTCTTTGCCAGTCACCATTCACTTCTGTAAAAATAAGCAGAAATTAATGAACGTACTAAGTAGAATTCATGACAATATTTAGAACTGTTTTTATTTGATGCTGAAGGAAGTATTCCAAACATTGCCTCCAGGGAAAGGACCAGGGTGATTGTGGACCAAAGGTAAGAAGACTTCTTTCTGTATACCTTTTTGTATCTTTTGAATTTTAAACCACAGAAATTACCTATTAAAAAACAACAGAGGGAGGGAGATGCAAGAGGGAAGAGAAATGGGAACATATTGTATATGTATAACTGATTCACTTTGTTATAAAGCAGAAGCTAACACACCATTGTAAGGCAATTATACTTCAATAAAGATGTTTAAAAAAAAAAAAAACAGAAAAAAAAACCCCACACTTTATTAAGAACTTTGAAAATCATGTTGATACAAAGTTTACCTTTTTAAAGTAACTGAGAAATTGCCCACTGTTAAAATCAAAATCAGAAACAGGTAACAATTCAACTATGACCAGTAGACTTTGGAAAGACGATGGGATACACATATACAGTACACTACACAGCTGAAGGTCTAAAATGATTGAAAGTGTGCAAATGTATGATTTTTGTCAAAACTGACAAATCAACAAACCTTTTTCCCTTAGTTAAGTAGGGAGAATTCTGTCTCTTCTGTCAACTTGAAGAATTTCTATGTCAGTGTGTAATAGATTTCTCATAATGCCCTCAGACTAAGTAAGATCACAGCAAGTTTATTGGAAAGGAATAGGCAGCTTCCTTCATAATGAAATATCTAGTTCCTTCTATGTGGTAACCTAGTCTTCACAAATAGCAAAGACTTAAGAATCAAGACTTTATTTTTAAACATTCTAACGGGTTTTGAAAAAAGAAAAGATCAAGCCATTTCTGCTTGTGAAAAACTAGAGCAAAATATGAAAAATGTCTTATGACACTAAATTCAATACACCTATTATGCACAACGAAGTATTGTTTTAAATGTGGCCTTTTAAAAAAAATTTGCTAATATGAATAAGGAATATCTTAATGGTGTATGGTCAGCTCCAGGAAGAGGGTGTGTTTCAGGACACAAATATTCCAGAAAACATGAGTAAATTTGTTTCTCAAAAATACCAAAATACTAAAACACATGGAATTTTCCTAGATTTCCCTCCCACCCTAAAACTGAAAAGCTAAGCTTTTTGATAACTGACTCCTGGAAGTAAAAAACTCAAAGAACAAAAATGAAACACATTCACACTCCATCAGAAACCTGCAATAAAGAAAAAGATAACAAGTAGAGAATTTCCCAGAGGTCATACAAAGATTGCAGCCCAAACTTTCGTAAGGAATATGCTGAAAGGTGGCCCAAACAGTAGAAATTAACCTAAAGTTCAGAGTGATATACATACTTTGACAATAAAGATCAGCCTAATATAAAACCCTTATTAAATTTACAATCAATTTTCAAAGCAAGACTCTCATAAGCTAATTACGCTTTTCCTTCATTAAAATGTTCTCATGTAATGTAAAATTCAAGAGTAATTTTTCAAGTATGTTAATGTATAAAACTTTATACATGAAGGTTATCAAATACACTTTAGTTTATTTGATTAAATAAATTAAAAACAAAAACCCAAGCCCCCAAATCTTTAATTCTGTAGAAGGGGAAAGGGGAACCACTTTTGTTCTGTGCCAAAGGGTACTATGGACTGTGGAGGACACAGGGAAGATTTCCAAGCACTGGGAACAGCCCTGGTAAGGTGTTTTTTAAAGAGATTAATGTTTAAGCTAACATAACTATTTCAGACAGTGAAGAGGTGGATGAGGTACAACTCTGCCTTCAGACTGAAAGAACTCTGGGAAGATAATTCTTTTTAAAAAAGCACAAACTATATGGAAAGCTTCTACTTTGGGAGGACAAGACATAACAGAGATGCACCTGTTCAAATGGACTAGCAGCTTGTAACAAGAAAATTTTTTCAAAATGCAGGTGAGAACTAGACAGTGCACACAGCATAGAACAACTGAGATATACACACTTTTTTTTTTTTTGAAAAAAAAAAAATCTTGGAAATGTACCTGGATCACAGAATACATAACAAAAATTTGAGGCAATCAAACTAGTCAGTGCCAAAATCTGCAGCCAAGTTCTCACGAAGGCACAGAGGGCCATGCCTTTCTTTCATAATATCCCTCTGGGGCTTAAAATTCCTTCAACCAAGACAACAATATACTTGTTATTTGAAGAATCAAACAGCCACAAACCTGGGCTGTGACCAGGGAATGGACACTCCCTCAATAATTCCATCACTTTCCTGGAACTCACCGTGCCCTCTTTAAAGAACAAGAGCGCTGACTACTAAATGATTTGAGAACTCCTAAGCTATAAAACCAAAGATTTTTGACACTGTCAGTGAATTTTACAGGAACAGACATAGTTATGGGGCTTCATTTATGGCTATCTGACCAGTGTGTAACAACAGTTGGCACTTCACACGGGGTTTCTATGGTATTTAAACTAAGAGATGAAGATTTCTAGAGATCAGGATTTTAATTATAAAGCTGATAAATTTTTACATATTACTGATAGGATGGGGCAATTTCTAAATTCCCCATGTGTCAATCACCTGATTATGGTCTGTAAATATCATTCCCCTCTAAAATAAGGACTCCAGGTTTGGGACAGGAATTATGTCACGTAAGCCTGGATGGTCTTGTTTGGCCTGAAAGTAAGGACCTATCAAAGACTAATGGGGTTATGACCCAGCAATCCCACTACTGGGCATATACCCTGAGAAAACCATAATTCAAAAATAGTCATGCACCACAATGTTCATTGCAGCACTATTTACAATAGCCAGGATATGGGAGCAACCTAAGTGTCCATCGACAGATAAATGGATAAAGAAGATGTGGCACATATATACAATGGAATATTACTCAGCCATAAAAAGAAACGAAATGGAGTTATTTGTAGAGAGGTGGATGGACCTAGAGTCGGTCATACAGAGTGAAGTGTCAGAAAGAGAAAAACAAATACTGTATGCTAACACATATATATGGAATCTAAAAAAAAAAAAAAAAAAAAAAAAGGTTCTGAAGAACCTAGGGGCAGAACAGGAATAAAGACGCAGATGTAGAGAATGGACTTGAGGACACAGGGAGGGGGAGGGGGAAGGGTAAGCTGGGACGAAGTGAGAGAGTGGCACTGACATATATACACTACCAAATGTAAAACAGATAGCTAGTGGGAAGCAGACGCATCGCACGGGGAGATCAGATCAGTGCTGTGTGACCACCTAGAGGGGTGGGATAGGGAGGGTGGGAGGAAGACGCAAGAGGGAGGGGATATGGGGATATATGTATACATATAGCTGATTCACTTTGTTATACAGCTAACACAACAATGTAAAGCAATTATACTCCAATAAAGATGTCAAAAAAAATTTTTTCTTAAAAAAAAGGTATTTCAGGAAAAAAAAAAAAAACTAACGGGGTGTGTCAAATGACACAGGAGCTGATGCGACGGGGTTCCCAGTGGCCAAAGATGGGACAATTTGAGCACCCAAAAGAATAATGGCTGCAACAAACTGAAACACAAATATACAAAAAAAATTTTAAAAACTTATTAAAAAAAATGTTTAATGATCAACTTAGGAGGTTCCAGGGACACCAGCACTTGAAATTGGTAATTAAAGGGAGAAAAAGCAGGGCTTCCCTGGTGGAGCAGTGGTTGAGAATCCGCCTGCCAATGCAGGTGACACGGGTTCGAGCCCTGGTCCAGGAAGATCCCACGTGCCGCCGAGCAACTAAGCCCGTGCGCCACAACTACTGAGCCTGCACTCTAGAGCCCGCGCGCCTAGAGTCTGTGCTCCGCAACAAGAGGAGCCACCGCAATGAGAAGCCCACACACTGCAACGAAGAGTAGCCCCCGCTTGCCACAACTAGAGAAAAGCCCCCATGCAGCAAAGACCCAACACAGCCGTAAATTAATTAATTAATTAAAAGAAAAAAGAGGAGAAAAAGCAAGTATATAGCTTTTCCTGTGAATTTATTTAATAATAATTTTTAAAAAGCCACAGAACACAGAGCATGAAACATGTAGAGCATTAAACAATCAAAATAATAGGTGTATATGTAAAAAAAATACATGGATAGAAACGTAGAGAGAATGAATTGGAAGGATGGACACTGACAAGTGAACTCTGAGGTGTGGACACACAATGACATTTCCAAAGTTTGCTCTGTACACTACTGTACTGCTTGAATCTTCAGTAATTTAGAATATATTCATGTTGTATTTGTGTAATAATGGAGGGGGGGAAAAGACCACACAACGTAAAAAGGAATGTCAGTGGTCATAAGTACTTGAAGAAAATAGCACATAAATAACTTCTTAGGATAAATGCTCAGGTTTTAAATGTTGGGGTTTTAAAAATACACTCAAAGAATTTTTATTACAACATTATGAATGTAAGGCAGCTTTAGTTTTGGCTAGAGTACTGTATGTATACAAAGAATAAACTGTCTTTACTTTGTATATGTAAAGAAACTGAAGTGTTTCAAATATAAGAAAATGGTAAGAAGGTGAAAATACTGTCATTTAGAAATAAAATATTCCTTATAGTATTGTCATTTAGAAATAATAGTACATATGCAGGTGAGGGGGTTGTTTCATTCATGTAATGTTTAGGAACTAATTTTACAAGACTATCACAATGAAAGGTCAAAATGTCTTAGAAAGGATACAAGTTTGAATTATGGCAGATTCATTTAACAGACCACCTATGAACATCATATTATATGGAATAAGTAGAAAATGAAAGCACGTTTAGGTCAGCTAGTATTTAAAGGAATGAAAGAGTTACATTTGCTATTCCTTAATCTAGATTATAGTCATATGGATGCTGCTGTCATAAACCATGGAGCAATGTATCTTTGTCCTGTGCATGTTTCCGTAGTATGTTGTAATTCACAACAAAAAAAGTGTGTATACCTGTGTGAAAGGTACTATTTTAAAATAAACAAGCAAAACTGCTCTTCAACAAATAAACCCAAATAATTAAATGAACTCCTTTCAAGGGTGAAAATTACATCATGAAAAAGAATGAGCTCATAAAAAATTCCAATAGATGAAACAAATTGTTTTCTCAGAAATCCACAATCTAAAACATGGATTTTTTTCATGTGTTACAGGGCCACATTTCATATGTCATTCCATACTGTATGTTCCTTTTCAAATAAATTGAGTCCACAGTGCTTTACTTAACATATTTAAGTAGTGGTCCAAGTCAGAGGGCAAAACGGAGGGGGCCTGGTCACAGGAGCAGAAACCTTGCTTCTTCTTCAGAAAGGGAAGGATCAGGGTTATCACAACCACATTATTGATTTATAGCAGTACAGAAGTTGGGAAGTAAACAAACTGGGTTAAAAAGTATACTTCCCTATAATGATTCCCCCAGCTTCCAGTTCCATGAGAGGCCACCCTCATGTTACCTCAGCCTCAGAGGCTCCTCAGCTGAGGAGAGCGCCTCCGACTACTGGCTCAAATACAGAGCTGGAAGTGGGGTGTCCATCAGAACAGATAGAGGGGATTAAAGAAAAGAAAAGGGTAATAAACCCCAGAGTTTATTTATAAGAGTTCCTGCTTATCCCTAAAGGAAATTTTAAGATGAACTTCAAAGTTGTTTTTTCTTTTCTTTCTTTTTAAAAAAGCAACAGCAAAAGGTCATCTGCAGAGGAAAAAGAAGTCCGTAAGGCTGACGCCCTCTCATCCTTCCCTGGACTACAGCTGTACCTCATGCATCCTTACAGCTGTTCTTTCACCCCAAGGTATTGTCAGTGTTGGTTCAGGTCTAACTCTTCTGAAGAGCACTACCTTTCTATCTGCAGTGCCGACCTCAAAGGCTAGCACAGTAAGGGCTTCAGAGTATTTCTGAACGAAAGTTTATATAGTCTTCTTATGGGGATGACTTTAAAGGCTGAGACTCATTTGGACATGTAAGTTTAGTACTTCTCTTTTAGTTTGCATAAAATTAGAATTTAAGCAAGAAACAGTTCTTCAAAAGTAAGAAAAAGCAGGGGAAGGAGGGAGAATCAGCACTCAAATACAGGTTATAATCCACTAATTAAGGACTAAATACCTAAAACCTAAGTTTTTAAATTCTATACATTCAACAACAACCTCAGCACTGTGTGCCAGAATCTGATCATATTCAAGCCAAAGTTTTAAGAATTACATTGTGGTATGTCAATGCAACCAACAAATGAAATGTAAATTTTACAGCAAGTCTTATTTTACATACACCATCAAGATGTAAGACAAAGCTTCCAATAATAATAAATACAAGTTCAAAAAGACAAATGAGGGCTTCCTTGGTGGCGCAGTGGTTGAGAATCTGCCTGCCAGTGCAGTGGACACGGGTTCGAGCCCTGGTCTGGGAGGATCCCACATGCTGCGGAGCGACTAGGCCCGTGAGCCACAATTGCTGAGCCTGCGCGTCTGGAGCCTGTGCTCCGCAACAAGAGGCCACGATAGTGAGAGGCCCGCGCACCGCGATGAAGAGTGGCCCCCACTTGCCGCAACTAGAGAAAGCCCTCGCACAGAAACGAAGATCCAACACAGCCATAAATAAATAATAAATACATACATACATACATACATACATACATACATACATACATACATACATACAAATGAAATCACCTTATTCATTTCTACGTTTGGTGAAGGAAAACGTCCCAAGAGAAAAAGAGAAGAATAAATCTAGATCAAATTTCTATGAAGAAAAGGAAGGAAGGAAAGGAAGGAAGAAAGGTCACTGATTATTCTAAGTGTTGTTCCTCTCTACCCAAATACCCTAAGAGACTGCACAGTTCTAGAGTACTGTTTGACAATAGAGATCAAAGGTTTCAGAAAAGTTCATCACTTTTAACCCTTAATATAAACACAAATTCAGCCTAGGGAAACAATTAAGGGTGTGAACAAAGATTAGATGCAAAGATGACTAATGCAGCGTTATTTTATAATATGGAAAACTGAAATCTATTCACTTGTCTAGGAGTAGGAGACTGGTTGAGTAAATTCTAGTATATCTGTTCATTGTAGCCATTTATAGGTGATAAAATGTAGAAAAATGTTTGTAATATAGAACGGAGTCAAAACTACATTATAATACAATCACATTTAAAAAAGTTAATTGTTCAGCAATGAGTTTGTACATCAATATGCATTTTTCTGGAAAAAGATCTATATACATGAACATGTCAATGATTACTTATTTATAGAAGTGACTGATAAATCTACTAAAGAAATTAAATTAAAAGAAAAAAAAGAATAGCCTCTCCTCAAAAACTCCTATTAAATTCTGTGGCTCTGATTAAGATTTTTCTCACCTTCTCATTATTGCAGCAAGAATGTCAGAAATTATGAAGACTGTAGGGTGTCTAGTGATACAATATAACATTTTGTGATAAAATTCAATCTGGCCTCTACATGAGCCTCTGTTGAAGACTCCACATTTGACAACCCCTGGAGCTTCCTCATAGCCTGATATTCCTTTCTGGCCACTGCCTTCCATAGAATAAATGTCTCAAAATGAAAACATGAGGAATAGTCAGATTACTTACTGTATAGTTTTAACAGATTGTAGTATAGCTGGTCTCTATCACATTCAAATAGCTTCTGTGTCAGCTCCACTAATTTTTCTAGAGTTTCAACCTTAAAAATAAGATTAACAGATGGATCTAGATTGTGTAAAGGACATATTTTATAGTTGACAAATCACAGTTGAATAATCCTTCAAATTAACTTTACCCAAAGGGCAGATTAACTTCACTTCAAAAGTTAAAGGACTGAGTACAACATCGTGAATGTACTTAATGCCACTAAACTGTACACTTAAAAACAGTTAAAATGATAAACTTGATGTTATATGTATTTTATCATAATTTTTAAAAAATTTTAAGTTAAAGGGCTAAAGGACTCTTTGGAGTCAAGAACACATGAATATATGACCCAGCAATCCCACTACTGGGCATATACCCAGAGAAAACCGTAATTCAAAAAGACACATGCACCCGAATGTTCATTGCAGCACTATTTACAATAGCCAGGTCATGGAAGCAACCTAAATGCCCATCAACAGACGAATGGATAAACAAGATGTGGTACATATATACAATGGAATATTACTCAGCCATAAAAAGGAACGAAATTGAGTCATTTGTTGAGAAGTGGATGGATCTAGAGACTGTCATACAGAGTGAAGTAAGTCAGAAAGAGAAAAACAAATATCGTACATTAATGCATGTATGTGGAACCTAGAAAAATGGTACAGATGAGCCGGTTTGCAGGGCAGAAGTTGAGACACAGATGTAGAGAATGGACATATGGACACCAAGGGGGGAAAACTGTGGTGGGGTGGGGATGGTGGTGTGCTGAATTGGGCGATTGGGATTGACATGTATACACTGATGTGTATAAAATTGATGCCTAATAATAAAAAAAAAAAAAAAAAAAGAACACATGAATAATTATCTAGTTGAGGGAACCTCCACAAAGGAGCATTCTGTAGAATTCAAAGATATTTACGGTGGAGGACTCAGTGAGTATATCTATATTTGTTAATAGGAATATTCCTCCACCCAAACTTTAAACTCCTCCTTCCCTGTGGCATTTTCTTGGCAGGATGTGAACAGATATCTGTGCTGGAGTAGAGGTAAAGTAGAAACTCCAGTGGGCTCCCATCAAGTGACTCCTCTGGTCACTAACGACTGAAGCAGATTTAAATTGCCAAAGAAACAACATTAGCCTGCTCAAACCAACAAGTAGAATGAAGCAAGCTAAAATCTTCAGAGCCCAAGTTAAAATTTTTAGGGATTCCACTGGACTTCAGAAACCAGAATTAAGCTATTGCTTATTTGGAAAACAACCAAGATAAGCAACGCTGCATCTCCTGAACTCCCCAAACGCTAACAGGACATGTAGGACACTTGCTTTCTACTCACAGTTTTAGGTGAGTGAGACCAGAAATTAAACACAAACCTGAGTACTTGCAATACATCTATCACAAAACCACTGAAGTCTTGTAGGCCGAGCTCTAATGCCTGGAGTCTGTAAAATAAAACAATCATACAGCACACAAGGTAAGGCTTTAACTAAATGTTAATCTTCCCTCAAAGACAAATAGTTTTCCTTCTAATGACCCTGCTTCCTCCCTGCCAAATGTGTATACTAAAAGAAACCTATAACTTAATCCCACAGTTATCAAAGACCTTTAGGATTAAAACAACCTATACTTAACCAGTGTCTAGAAGATTCGGGTTATTTCAAAATGTTACTTTGTAGGTCAATTTTCATTCCATAAATCTTTAATCATTAAAAATGGCTAAGCTTTCTGTAGCTCAAAAAGAAACCTTGAAATCATGGACTAAATCAACTCCAAAATATGTCAAATTAAACACACACACACACTTCAGAGATCCCAATAGATTCAGGAAGCAAAAATTATTAATATGTTATGTAGACTTACTAACAATTGTCACAATGATAAAACCAATGGCTTTTAAAGAAACATGCTTTGTAAAACTCAGTGATAAAAGTACTCTGATTACCACACATGCTTGCCTAGTATCTAAAACTAAACGTTTAAAGAGCTAAGTACTAAAAACAAGCTAAGTACTTAAAATTAGTTCATAGTCTTAGTTTATTTCAGTAATTGAGATGTGTGTTACAGCCTCAATTAGGAATTACTAAGGTTTAGTCAATAACTCTGGCTTCAAAACAACTACTTTACAATTTTGGATACTGAAATAAAAGGCAAACCACTTCACATATAATTCCAAGGATCTGTCACTCTACTTCCAGTATTTTCATCATCTGTAATAGGGCTTCCCTATTAAATACTACATTTCAATCCCAGCATTATGATAAGAAAACAACATACTCATTACCCTGGCTGCTCCAGTCCAGAGGACGTATGTTTACTGCTTTTTCCACTCAGTTTTGTGGATGACACCAGGCAACCCTCAAATCTGATCTCTTATTTATAAGTCCTCATTACTTTTTATTTCTTAAAAATAGTATTGTAGGGGTTTCCCTGGTGGCGCAGTGGTTAAGAATCCGCCTGCCAATGCAGGGGACACGGGTTCGAGCCCTGGTCCAGGAAGATCCCACATGCCGCAGAGCAACTAAGCCCGTGCACCACAACTACTGAGGCTGCACTCTAGAGCCCGCAAGCCACAACTACTGAGCCCGCGTGCTGTAACTACTGAAGCCCACGCACCTAGCACACTTCTTGTGTGCTCCGCAAAACAAGAAGCCACCGCAATGAGAAGCCCGTGTGCCGCAATGAAGAGTAGCCCCCGCTCGCCGCAACTGGAGAAAGCTCGCACACAGCAGTGAAGACCCAATGCAGCCAAAAATAAATAAAATAAATAAGTTTAAAAAAAATAGTATTGTACAATGTTAAATTAAAAACTGACACAAGAACTAACATCTCAGAGCTCTGGTAGAATGACAGAAAAATTGGTACAGAAGAAGTTGTATAAGTGTTCTCATTCTAACTGTGCAAGTACCCACATTTTCCGATACACGAAATAAATGTTGAATAAATTAACTGTTGATATATATTCTCAAACATCATTAATATTTACATTTGCACCCAACTTCTACTCAGGGATTTTCTCACATTATCTGTTTTGTTTCACATGCATTACATTGAAAATGAAGCTAACATCAAATGTATACAAAAAGCCCTTGAAAAAATACTAGATAATCCTCTTTAGAACATGGGAAAATGCAAGAGCTACATTCACTTATAACTTTCAATATTATGGCTCATCCAAATGCCAGTGATCTGACTAGCACAACTTTTATGGCAAACTCTTCCTTTTTGTGGCTGATTAATCTGCCTGTCACTGGCAGGACAACTGACTTATACGGCAGATATTCCTATGCTTCATTTTGAAATTGAGAACTGTTTTTACAAATAAATCTCAATCATCAAAAGAACATCTAGGTCAGATTAACTAAATCTCCTAGGCTTCTGTAATAGTCTACATTTCTGGCTTATCTCTTAACATCTTATTGAATTTTAAACATTGCAAGTTTAAAGTAAAAATGAAAAATGTAATAAAATATGGAGAATAGAATTCTAATTGGGATGCTAAATATAACTTATCCAAAACCAGTTACTGCTTAATTAAAACAATGAACTCAACTCTTAATCTTTCCTGTTTTTGTTACATACAATCTATTTAATAGACAGTGAGGATAAAGTAATTACTGTAATTAAAAAAAAACAAAAAGGGACTTCCCTGATGGCGCAGTGGTTAAGAATCCGCCTGCCAATGCAGGGGACATGGGTTTGATGCCTGACCCGGGAAGATGCCACATGCCACGGAGCAACTAAGCCCGTGTGTCACAACTACTGAGCCTGTGCTCTAGAGCCCACGAGCCACAACTACTGAGCCCATGTACCACAACTACTGAAACCCGTGTGCCCTAGAGCCCATGCGCCGCAACTCCTGAGCCCATGCGCCTAGAGCCTGTGCTCTGCAACAAGAGAAGCCACTGCAATGAGAAGCCTGCACACTGCAATGAAGAGTAGCCCCCACTAGCCACAGCTAGAGAAAGCCCGCACACAGCAACGAAGACCCAATGCAGGCAAAAATAAAAACAAACAAACAAACAAAAAAACACCAAAACCAAAATACAGCATGTTTGTTTCCACCTGGGTTACTGTGCTTCAAAACACTCTTTGTGCAGTTCCAATTCAGTACTAGGTTCACTTATATAAGAAAAAAAGTAATCCAAAATAAAAAAATAATTTTCATTAATTTCATTATATTACTCTGATGTAAATTTGCTGTTATCATAATAGGCTTCGATGTATACTAGTGAAAATAGGTATCAAGTAATTATTACCTTTAAAGTGAAAACAGATGAAGATTCTTCTACTTCAAACTCTATCTCAAAGGTGATCATTTTAAATTTAACTAAAATAGTGATTTTTACCTGCTCTGAGTTTTCTTACCATTACCGCTAGAAATGGAAAATGGAAAACAAACAAGTACTCTGGCTTCATGTCCTTTAGCTGGAGTAGTAGGAGGAAAATCAAGTGCACGAGGTGGATGGGACAAACAAAAACAGCAAGAACGCAACTATTTATCCCCATAGCCAAGAGAGCAAGGAGAAAAAAACTATTAAACCTTTCAATAATTGTCCTTTTCTGTAAAATCTCCAGAGACAGACTTAAGGACCATGGTCTAGTAGGAGGAAAATATGTCTGAGCAAGTCAAACTAACAGTCTAACTATCATTAACGAAATATGATCCAGGTGTTACAGAAGATACTAAGTAAACTAACTCATGGGAGGCGGGTATGAATTTGCATGAGAACTGACATCTCTTGAAATTCGAGGGCTGGAGGGGGAAACTAGCTCCCAAATCCCTTCTTTATATGTAAGATCCATTCAGGCTTATTAAGGAAGGCAAATTAGGATAAAACCCTGAATTTGATCTATTAAAGAACAAAGGGAAGAGGAACAAAGGTTGGGAGATTGCTGTAATCCAAACTTTTGGTCCTAAAGGCAAAGTCATAAAAAGAAGGGTTTTGCCCCCTGAGAAGACAGCAAATTTACTCTGGCTGAAGTGTGATGGAAGGGTAATAGCAGATAAGACGAGAGGGAAAAGTCAAGAAAGAGTAAGTTTGGAGAAACAATAAGTTGTTTTGGTGGTTCAGATATTAAGGGTCGAGATATCATGGAGGTTGTATTGAAATACATAAATATATCAAATAAACACGTCCTACACCTTAAACTTATGAAATGTTATATTGTATCTCAATCTTTAAAAAAGAGAGATCAATGGAGGTAGAAATGGTGTAAGGGAACCAACAGAAAATGTGAAATCAGGATGTGATTTCAAATTCCATGACTACTACTAACTAACTAAGCTCCACACTCACACCCTGAACTGAAGTTTCATTGCCCTAATTACTTCTCAGAGTTGTTACATGAAGCTCACATGAAGATGTACATGAAAATCATTTGAGAAGTATAAAAATGTTACCAATATTGGTTATACTGCTTCACTTGTAATCTAGGCTTGAACCTCAAGGGATGAGGTTAGAAAAAGAAATGCTAAATAAGTTTAAAGCAGACTCTTACTCATCTTTGTGTTTGTATCCTGAGAACTTAGTGCCTGGCACATGGCAGGCAATCAGTAAGTGATTACTGAACTGCTCAAAGGGTTAAGAATAAAATTAAATAATGTAATTCTTTATAGAAACCTTTAATATGGTTATTTAACATTTCATGTCATTATTTAACTTTTTGTACTTGTTTTTATCATCTCTCCCTGGACTTAATCTCCAGTCTTAATACACAAAATGAATGATCTAAACTGTTAATTTATTTAAATGACCTGCAACACTTCTTTCCTGGGAGGTGGATGAAGTACCTTAGAAGACACTTGGCTGAAAGAATGAAGTCATTTTTTTAAAAAAACAAAGAAATACAACCCTATTTTATCATAATTTCTAGCAAAAGAGCATGGAACTAGAACTCAGGAGGCCTGGGTTTTAGTCCAAATCTTTGCTACTATGAACCATAAAAGAGGTACCATCTATAAAAACATAACAAAATTTCTCAGGCCTTTGCACAGACAGTGCCCTCTAAGTGAAATGCTTTTGCTCCCACTCTTTATGTGGCTGGCTCCCAGTTCATCCTTTAGTTCTTATCCCAAACATCACTTCCTCAGAAAGATCTAGTCTGAAACAGATGCTTTCTACAGCACTTTCTGTTACAGCAATTATTGCATTTTATGGATTCATCTTTTTAAGGTCTATCTTTAGAACAAGACAGTAAGATGTGAGCCATAATTATTTATTGAAGGGCGGGAGGGAGGGAGGGAAGGAGGGGAAATTGGTCAAACTGGGAAGCCACTCAAATATTATCAACCACCTTAGTTAAAGGACTTCATCCACGAAGTTTTAGGTGATGAAATCTGCCAATGCCAACTTATAAGGGTTCATGATGGGAGACGCTGTATCAGATCTAAGTTAGAGCTTAGTTTATCTCAAGTCAGAGCTTAGATGATCTTATGCCTCTGTTAATTCACCATACCTTCTGCTAATTAAGGTCACTATCCTTCAATTATTAGATATCATTTAGAGATGACTAAGTAAAGTATCTTAAAAATACCTACAACCACAATCCTAATTCAGATCCTATTAATCTCACTGTCCCAAAACCCCTTTCAACTATCACACATTCTTCTGCTAATATAAATTTCTTTCTAACACTGCTGAGAGTTCACTGTATTCTGCATCAACTCAAGCCTGCTTATTCTGATATTGAAGCGTCTCTGGGAACAATCTACCCTTACAAACAAAATACTTCCTATAAATCCTATACCCCAGGATGAAAGAACTATTTAGGAAATCAGAAAGAAATAAAACTGTCTTTGTTTGCAGATGACAAGATATTATATGCAGAAAATCCTAAAGACTCCACCAAAAAACTATTAGAACTAATCAACGGATTCAGTAAAGTTGCAGGACACAAAATCAACATACAGAAATCAATTTCATTTCTATCCACTAACAACAAAATATCTGAAAAAAATAAAACAATACCATTCACAAGATTATCAAAATGATTTTTAAAAAAACCTAGGAATAAATTTAACCAAGGTTGTGAAAGATCTGTACACTGAAAACTATAAGACTTTGATGAAAGAAATTGAAGACATAAATAAAAAGATATCCCATGTTCATGGATCAGAAGAATTAAAATTGTTAAAATGTCTATACTATCCAAAGCTATCTATAGAGTCAATGAAATCCCTATCAAAATTCTGAATGGCATTTTTCACAGAAATAGAAAAAACAATCCTAAAATTTGTATGGAACCACAAAAGATCACAAATAGCCAAAGCAGCCCTGAAAAAGAACAAAGCTGGAGGCATCACACTTCCTAAAACTATATTACAAAGCTATAGTAATCAAACAGAACAGTACTGGCATAAAAACAGAAGCAAAGACCAATGGAACAGAATCGAGACCAGAAATAAACCTTCACATGTACAGTCAACTAATATTTGACAAGGGAGCCAAGAATACTCAACAGGAAAAGGATAGTCTCTTTAATAAATGGTATTGGGAAAACTAGATAATCACATGCAGTAGAATAAAATTAAACCCCTATCTTTTACCACTTACAAAAATTAACTTGCAATGGATTAAAGACTTTAACATAAAGCCTGAAATCATAAAACTCCTAGAACAAAACACAAGGAAAAAGCTCCCTGATACTGGTCTTGGCAACAATTTTTTGGATAAGACACAAAAGCGTAAGTGAAAAAAGCAAAAATAAATAAGTGGGACTACATCAAACTATAAAGCTTCTGTACAGCAAAAGAAACAATCAACAAAATTAAAAGGCAACCTATGAAATGGGAGAAAATATTTGCAAGTCATACACACACACACACTATTCAGCCATGAGAAAGAAAGAAATTCTGCCATTTGCAACAATGAAGATGGACCATGAAAGCATTATGCTGAGGAAAATAAGTCAGACAGAGACATGAAAGACTGTATGAATATCCCTTACATGTGAAATCTAAAAAAGCTGAACTCCTAAAAACAGTGCATAGAATGGTGGTTGCCAGGGTCTTGGGGTGGGGAGAAACGGGGAGATGTTGGTCAAAGGGTACAAACTTCCAGTTCTAAGATGAACAGGTACTGGGGATCTAACGTACAACATGGCAATTACACTTAACAATACAGCGTGCACGTACACACACACACACACACACACACACACACACTCATATACCTGAAAGATGCTAAGAGTAGATCTTAAATGTTCTCACCACAAAAAAGAAATGGTAATTACATGAGGTAATGGAGGTGTTAACTAACACTACAGTGGTAATCATTTTGCAATATATAAGCACATCAAACCAACAGGTTGTACACCTTAAACTTACACAATGTTAAATGTCACTTGTATCTCAATTAAGCTGGAGAAAAAAAGGAACTACTTAGAGACTTCCCTTTTCTACTTCTTTGTTCTACCTCTAATACCTTTAATACATGCCCAACCCTATCAAACTCCCAAATGTGAACAGTACTTACCACATC
Organism: Eschrichtius robustus; assembly: GCF_028021215.1. Classification (NCBI taxonomy): domain Eukaryota; kingdom Metazoa; phylum Chordata; class Mammalia; order Artiodactyla; family Eschrichtiidae; genus Eschrichtius; species Eschrichtius robustus. Next base: position 36,416,714 of record NC_090838.1, read on the forward strand.
CATCAAGCCACACCCTAAACCCCATTTTCTCAATAAAGTCTTACCTAATTTCCTACACTGGGAATAACTTTCTCTCTTGAACTCTCAGAACTATTTGTATTTTTCTTACAGCAGTCAAAACTTCTCAGTCTTATATAGACATTATCTTCATGTATTAATCTCACATTAACTCCTTGAGTGTGGATATAAGTCTTATTTACTTTTCTCTCTTTCTTTGTAGACAATAACACTCTTTCTGAGTATATATACAATAAGAATACATATGCTCATTACTGAAAACTCAGAAAATACAGAAAAGTATATAGCAAAATACCAGCTATAATTCCACCCTCCTGCAATAATCCATGGGTAGAAATGAAATATAACTATGTTAAAACATATTATACATATATATATGTATACCAACTCATTTTAAAAACACAGGTTGTATTATACACTGAATCTTGCCTCTTTCTTCATTTAATGAGACCATTTTTATGACTTGGTTTATCTTATCTCCCACAGTGTTTCAAATACAAAGAAGCTTTATTGTATATTTTGCTTTGGAAATTCAACCCTAGTGAATCTACCCATTGATAAGACACTATTGCATTTTGGGGAATAATAAAAATGTTGCTCAGTATTTATAATATTCTTTCATATGGTGATACAGTCCTAGTTTATTAATTTTCATTACTTTTAATATTTCCAATAATCCTTAGAAAACCACAAGCGAGAACTCCAGGTCTTGAATTTTAATAGTCAAAAAATCAAGTTCCCACTTTAATTCAACTCCAACTAACCATTAAAAAAAACAAAAAAAACCCTAAAAACGTGCTTCAGTATATTTCCATATATTGCACACCCTGCTGTCCTACCCTAGGGTACTGCAGAGGGATTCTGTAAAGCTATTCTTTATCCTTTAAGCAATGCTGTACACATTCACTATAAAAACTGTGTCATCAGTAGACAGCCATTCCTAAATGATTACACTCAATGATGTTGTACATTGGCAAAGCTTTAAAGTAATTAAGATGCAGCCTCCTCTCGCCTATTCACGTGACAAACATGCACCTTATGCTAAGCATCATATTGTGAATTATGTGGGATGAAGAAAACACAATCTCTACCTTTAAGGGGCAAAGAGAATTAATAATATTGATTACTACCATAATCCAGGAAACATGCAAGCTGCTTTACATACATTATGTGATTGAATCTTAAAGAAAGATACTATATTCCCTTTTAGAGATGAGGAAGCTTAGAAAGGTTTAGTAACTTATTCACTATCACACTAGCAAGTAGATGACAAAAGGAGAACCCATTCTTATGCCTTTTGCGCTTCCTATTATGTCTTGCTTATTACACAAAGAGAGGCACGTGATTTCCTGCTGCAGAACCTCTAATCACTATTACCTGAATACCTGAGCTTTATTTCTGCTCTGATCAGTGCCTTACTAATACTGATAACATGCATACAGAGTACAGAACTCAACAGGCAGACAGCTTCCCTCATTTTCAGATACATACACTGTGCACTTTTGATGAGAGAATTTATAACATTTTCTAGAAAATACAAATGAACTACTTGAGCTACAGAAGCACCTGTCCAAGACAGCATGCTCCACACTTCCCTCCGACAGGAGGACAGATTGAGTTAAAGACAGACAGAAAGGTAAGAAAGTTCTGAATTAATTTCACAGTCCTCCTTTTTCATACTAGACTTTTCTCTTCTTTGAAAAATGTCAAGAGAAACTAATAATTTTCTGGGATGTGTGCCTGTATTTTCAAATCCATTATAAGCAGTCATCAACATAAAAACAAGGAGGCCAAACACCACCTTTATGTCTCATCCACCATGGGCACCTCTGGGAAAAGACATGAAGTAACAGTAAAGTATATCTGAGAGAAAAATGATTACTGATGTATTTACAAGTTTATTTTACTCACATTAAAAGTAATATTTCTTAAGGCAATGGGTCCATCTTCTCTGAAATGATTTTTTTTTTAGGAGATACAGAATTGTTTAGTAGTGAAATTAATCACAATTTGGACAGACTTTATAGTTGCCCTTTGACTTATCAATTTCAGTAAGCAAAATTTCAATCAAGCCTAGAGAAAATATACTAATCAATTTCAGTAAGCAAAATTTCAATCAAGCCTAGATAAAATATACTAATCCTAAATAGCCCAGGTTTGTCACCTACCATTTCCCATAAGCTGCTTACCATAGTGGAAAAAAAGAAGAAGAAATTTTAAATTAAATGCCAAACACTTGCAGACAGCACTTGTTTGGCTGATTAACTTATAGACAAGCATTACAAATAAATCTGAGCATGGTCTGCAGCAAATTAAATTCCACTGCTTTTAAGAACAAAGAATTCCTTGGCAAAGAGGATTAGCAACTTTACACCCAGGAATGCCAGTTTAATTTAATTGTTCCACAATCCAAGATTTAATATGCAAATATCATTTTGATATATAACAGTGAATTTAACAAAGTGAAGAAACAAATTCAATATACAACCAGGCTGCCTTTTCTGAACTGTAATTATATACAATAAAGAAGCTGGCCGAGTCTCCCCCTCTCACCCCACATTATTGGGACTGAATTATATTAACATGAATCAGAACATGTGTAATTAAAGGTTAAAATTTTTAAACATATTCTAATTAAGAGTCTAAATAGCTGTACAATTAGAATACTGTAGTTAAAATCATACCTCAATGATCTTCTTGGCCTCTTTGTAATTTCCTGTTTGTAGGAAGGCAAAGAAGAGATCATACAGCATAGTCATTTCACCTTGTTCTTGGCTCACAAAGTCCATTGCTAGAGAGGAAAGAAGGAAATATATTAGAAGACAAAATATAGACTAACACTGTATCACTTGAAGAGTTCTGAACAAATACAAGAAAACTTTAAAAGAAATATTTAGAATAACTTAAAGGTTATAGCTTAATCAACCAATTTTCTGTCACATTCCTTATCTAACAGCATACATTTATGACATAAAGTACCTGTGACTAGCTTCAAAGAGAACTGGTGAGGATAAGGTTGAAAATCTCACAAAGGCGGATCATCAAGAAGCGGAGCAAAAAATAACAGAGGGGTGACTTTTCAAAATGAACAGTTACTAAAATCAAGTACATTTATAATGTTAAAAATCTACCTGATATTTTTCTTTTCAACTCAGAAGTGTAACAAAGTTTCTCTGGATGTGCTTGCCTTCCTGTTAAATTTTCTCTTCACAGCAACACATTAAGATTAAATAAGCAAGAGGGGAAAAAAGAAAACTAACAACACTAACGTATTAGAAGGTGACTAACCTTTCTGAATTAGATCAGTCTCGCCTTTCTCTATCAGTTTACATAGGACATCATGAATCCTTGGTAGTATTTTATACTTTTCATAGCAGTCAATCATGACTTCAAGAGCAGTAGGTAAGTCATCCCTTGGAAACATCAAAATATTAACAATGAATAAAATATATCTAATTAATTTGAGAGCTATACAATGACCAGTCAAAAGGTACACGAGCGAGTTTTATTTAAGGTAGAATACCACGAAGCCAAATTGGAAAAAAAAAAAATACAAGAAACAATTCTTATATAAAAATCAATGTTCAGAGCACAGACATCATTAGTGGTCCCGTTTTCCCTGCTTCATCTTTTATTATTTCGCTTGCTAAATGGCACTTTTTAAAAAGTCCAAAAGATGAAGGCATTCTCTAAGATTATATATAAATTGCTATAAGAATGCATTATTCTAAAAACAAGGACTACTGTCAAATATTTTTTCCAACCACTTTGTGTTTATGGTCCTCAATAATTCCAGATTTGGGAAACTTTATTAAATGTCCATCAACAGTCATCAAGAACTTTTCAAGCACTTTCACCTCTCTCATCATATGTTTCATACTGCTGCCTCTCCAGATAAGGAGGAAGCAACTTTTTTTTTTTTAAATTTACTTTTGGCTGCGTTGGGTCTTTGTCGCTGCGTGTGGGCTTTCTCTAGTTGTGGTGAGCAGGGGCTACTCTTCGTTGCAGTGCGTGGGCTTCTCATTGTGGTGGCTCCTCTTGTTGCGGAGCACGGGCTCTAGGCACTCGGGCTTCAGTAGTTGTGGCGCACGGGCTTAGTTGCTCCGCGGCATGTGGGACGTTCCCGGACCAGGGCTCAAACCCGTGTCCCCTATATTAGCAGGCAGATTCCTAACCACTGCGCCACAAGGAAGTCCCAGGAAGAAGTAACTTCAGGATTCATACATATAGAAACTTACTGTTGCTAAACCTAGGATATTCTTAGGGTTGGTGAATTCTAGAACTCTTTAAAAGTTTTTCATTAGAGCGTAAGCTTTTAAAAATTATTTCCAATTATAAAATCAAAGCTTCTCTTACGTGGTTAATTAATTAAAATAAAAAGATATTTTCATTAAGTCAGTTTATTAAATAAGTGTGGAAACACATTCTGTGGGTCCTCAAAACCTACTGTTTCCCTTGGAAAATGACAGTGTGAGAAATTATTAAGACCTTGAAAAAGCTGTAGAGATTATGTGATTCAATTCTACTTGCCACCTTCCTTTATTTTTAAATAGATGAGGAAATTAAGGCATCTAGAGATTGACTGATTAGCCTAAGGCCACCAGGTAAACAGAGAAAGGCACTGTCTTCAGGTCCCTGGACTCCCCCCCGTTTGAGTACATCTAATTATATATTATGCTCTATTAAAAGCAATGTTGTTTGTTTAACCTAATAAGGTGGTGTAATATGGAATAAGAAATTAAAGATTTTTGAAAAAAAAGTATGAAATGTATTAAAAAAAGAAGCATGGTTAGAGACATGGACCAAAGTACAAGTAGTGACAACGGTGACAATCTTTGTGGAGAAAACACATTTCTCTCACATGTGCAACAGTTTTCAAAAGGAAGAAAGCCTTTTAAAATTTTCCATTGAAGCCCTAACATTTTGGTTCATTATACAAATGTTATGTTGCCCTAGATTGAATTACTATTTTATCTAGATTAAGATTTTAAACTGTACTAAAAAGTAAAATACCATGAAGAAGCATTAATTTTACTACAATAATACTGACACAGTGAAAATGAGTCTATCCTGATGGAACTCTACCTTATCCCCTTACTAAGCCCTGTTTACAGTGCATCTTCCGGCACCCCACAGAGTCATTTGAATTTTTGTCATTTGGGGTGAAGACTAAATTACAGGTTAATTTCAAAACTGCAAGTAGATGTTGCAGGCTAGATTACTGTCATACAAGAGAAGTGCTACAGTAGCTACCACATATGATATAAAGCTTTATATAATCAGTATTTTCCCTTGCTTCAGATACAAGTTCAGTTATTACCTTTTTACAATTCCATTTAATGGAAAAATACCAAAATATTTTAAGAGAAAAACTAACACATACTGATTTTTAAAAAGCAGTATAATTTGTTTTTTCAGATCAATTCCCAAACTAGGATAATACTGTCTCAATTGTATTTTCCCTACATTAGGTCAAAGCTATCAATAAATGAATGAATAATTGTTCTGTCAATCAAATAGACATGTTAATAGTCTTTGGTCTCCAAATATATGCTTCTGAAGATTATACATGCTTAGAACAACAACAGAGAAGTATAGCAAAATGGAAATAATTCATATATATTTGTTAGTAATTTTAAGTAACAATGTCACTGACCCCAGGTTGCCAACAAAATGAATTAGAAATCTATAGTGAAACATTTCGTACAAAGCGTGCTTACTGATGATAGAAATGAACTAAGGTCTAGTCGTTTCTTTTCAGTCCTTATTATCTACATTCTGACTTGTGTTTGGTTGGATCACGTCACTTTAAAAAGAGATAAAAATGTCCACTCCTCATATGATTTGATGTCATCATTAATCTTTCCTATTAAAGCTTGAAAACTTTGGGTGAGGGAAATGAAAAATATGAGAAAGTATATAAAATTCACATTGCTGTGAAAATAGTTGTATACTCATAGGACTTTTGAATTTCAATCCCAATTGATAAGTACTACATGAAGCTTGGCTACAGCAGTGTGACACATTTCTAGAAGTGGTGATAAAAGAAGATTATCACAACAGTTGAACTCAAGGACCTTTGGGTTCCCTCCCAGTTCTAATACTCTAACGCGAGGTTCTATGAACTTGAGCTTGTTAGGTTCATCATCTCAAATGTTTCACACCAGCAGAAAAAATCATCACATGAAAATACCACTTTTATTAGGCAGGATGAAATCAGTAAGTGCAGTAAAATATCAAATGGAAAAAGGTGGAAACTGCCTTATACCCAAAATGTGGGGGAAGACTTTATCAATCAGTGTAATTCTAGTTTCTGTGACCTAAAATGATTCTGTGCATTTCCTTTGTACACCTTAAAACACTAGAACTGATTTAAAACTCTACTCTAAAATAACAATAATCCTTTGAAGAAATTTTGTTGAAAATATTAATTCTGGATTCAAAACTTACTCCGTGCTTATTTCAGTATACACACATAATTCCTAAAGCTTTATATACAAACGGGTCACAAATTTTTAAAAGTCCAATCCTGATAAAAATTTAGCCACTGCTTTCACAAACCTCAAATAATACTAAGTGAAAATCAACTCTATAACATACTATTATCTCTAAGAAAAATCCACTGTGATATTTTCAACGACTAGACACCCCCCCAAAGTATTTCAATGATATACATAAAGTGATTTTCATCAATAAAACTATATATGCTAATAAAAAGTAATCAATCATTTAAAAATATTTTTGATTGATGCAAATTAACTCAACATAGCCTTTATCAAAATTCTGGGAGCCTATGAAATAAAAACAGAACAGTGGAAAGGAAGATTCTATAATTCTAAATTTTACGAACACACATATATATAATAGACTGAGTCCAATAAGAACATGGCAAATCTGATGTTAACCTCTTGTGTTAGTCCTTATTATGAAATGAAAGTATGCTTTATGTCACTGACAGAAAAACAAACCCTGGACATAACATTTATATGAGGCTGATCATAAAAATATCTACTTAAAGGTACCAGAAAACAAAGTCCTCCTAACTCAAATTCCTTTATATATAACTGTAAAAATCACAAATGTGTTTCATACAATCTTGAACAAGAACAACCAGTGACAACTATCTACCTATTGGTAGCTTTAAACTTAGTCTCCTTACCTATAGTAAATAACTTCCAATTTAATCAAAATTTTAAATGACAAATATTAATTTTTAAATTGGAATAAAGTGCTTCAACATTACGCATAAAGTGTTAGTGAAGTGGTGATTTACCTAAAGAGCTTACTGACTGAAAAGCTCTCAAAATCTGAAATCACTGGAGAAAAGAGGGGCTTTAGGGGAGAAAAAAGTTCAAAACAAGGGAGGGGGAAACAAAAAACACCTTAACACTCGAAAAACTGACTATTCTATAAATCTTAAGCAGATGTTCAGTGTGGAAAGAAATCAATTCAGGAGAAACCATCGACTTCACAAAAATTATTCTGTGAAGAGAACCAGCCCTTGAAAGAGCTAAATGTTTTTTTTTCTGTTCATCATCTATAAATGCGGAATCTTCAAGGAGACTGGTGTTGCAATTACAACTAATCCTCCCCAAAAAATTAACTGTGTTGAAGGCTTTGTAATTTCCCTAGGTACAATTTAGCTGTCACTTACTTTCAAATTTACTCAAACATGCGTTCGGAACAGCACTAACTTCACATGTCAAGTGCTTTCCAGCCAATTGAGTCTAAACTGGAAGTCGGTGTTAAACAACTGAATGATTAGACAAGATAGCTCATTTCCCTGCTCTTTTGTTCAGAATAAAATGCCACATTTACATTATCAGGCTCAACAGGATTTTCTGACAGAGGGAGAAAAAACCCTACTGAACACTGTCCGTACTAAGCACGTGAAGCCTGTCATTTACCAATCATCCTTCAAAAAGCAATAGCCATGAATGTAACTTAATTACGACCCAATGATCCTTGACGAAAAATCATCTTATCACTGTCCTGTCCCCCTAGGGCAAATGAACCACTTTTGTCCTTTGGCACTGATGATGCTAAATTCTTAATTGCAATAATGGAGTAAAAGAGCCAAACCTCCTTAATTTCCTTTCAGCACATAAAGAGTTTTACTCTAGAAGGCGAGCATTCCCATAAATAATAAAAGTATCCAGTACAAATGAAGATGCCAAAATTGAAGGGGAGTGTATATGACAGAATAACCAGCATTATAAAAAGTGTATTTCCCACTTCTGCAACATATTGAAGTGTTACAGTGAGTTTTAAAACGTATTGGTATAGGTTCATCTTACAGAAATTGTGACCTTTATGAAGAACTCAAGATTAATTTAGCAAGAGTTCTGGGAGGATTATATGGACAAAGTCCATGATTCACTTAAATGAAATGCATGTGGGTATATACAGATTAAAGCACAAATCAGCACAGAAAAATCCTAAATGGAAAGCAGAAATTAAAGCTTCTTTGATCATTTGCACTAAATAATCCAGTTAAACAGCTTCAGATATTTTTCATATGAAATGAAACCAAAATGGATCAGCTATACAAGTGAATCTGAAACTGTATCATACAAATTTTTATGCTTTTAAAACTAATGGCCCAGATTTCATTAATTTTATTTCCTTTATCATAGCATAAAGACTAATCAAAAGCTCTTTTAACCTATTTTAAAGCATTTCTTTCTTCCTTAATATGGAGGATCCAGGTCATCTTTCTGGATCAGGCATGATTTCAATTAAAAAAAATTTTTTTTAAGTAGTTACAAAGGAAAATGTAAAACATTCATGTGGACTACATGTAGACATGTGTCTTATAGAACAGTCCCAATGTAAACGAAACACATGAAAATTTTGTTCAATTCAGCATACTTCTTTTCTTTTCAGTGCAAGTATTATTTTGATGATACAAATCAGATTAGTTTAACAACTTCAAAATTTTGCAAACCTGTTGTTATTTTGGATTTCCTTTGGCAAATGAATAAAAACAAAATGTATTATTTTTCATAACTGTAAAGCTTTTAGTACAATATCCAAGTAACAAACTGATACAGTATTAAATTTCTCCTGTGTTTTATCCAATGCTGGAAAAGTCAGTCCAAAATTAAGATCTATTGAATCTTAAAGATCATCTTTCTAAGGAACTCAACCTTGCAAATTTGTTCCAGAATTACAATTTGTAAGTGACAGCCTTCTTCAGAGTCTTTGCAATGACCTGCCAAAAAGATGCTTGCCTTTGAAAGGAGGAAGATTTTGTAAAGTGTTCTGAAATGTTTCTCATAATTCTACCCCAAGTTTGAATAAAAGCCTCATTCTCCAGATGAGCTCATACCTGCTGAGGCCAATTACCTGATATTATTGAAGATTAAACATATTTAATCAAATCAAATACATGTAGACTTTTGGGCAGGCTAGCGTAATTAATCCTAGTACTGCACTTGTCATGATTCTGAATTAATTAGCTATCTTCCATCAGTTGGGAAAACACAATTGAAAATAAGTTGCAAAGTCAATGTTTTCCTCCAACTTAGCCCCGACCAGGAGTGCTACTACTGTTTTCTACTAAACATGAAATTTCCTTTATCTCCTTTTAATTATTCTCCTGACTCTAAAAGAGTCAACAAAACCTTTTTATCATGACAGATGAAACTGAAGATCTTGTCATGGAAACTGCCTCTGCAAAGCAAAGATAGCAAAAACAAAAACAAATTCAGGCAAATAAAAATAGAAGGTAATTTCTCTTTGTATCTGAAAGTAGTAATAAAAATCATAAAAGACCCTAATTTAGATTTCTCTAGCCCAATTAACAGGGACAGTCAGATTTTACTGAGACACACAAATCTCTGACTGTACTGTAAAATCGGAAGCACAGAGTACGCTCCACATTAACATCTGAATCCCATGCTATTTCCATTTTCCCCTGGGGGAAGTTCTCCTTGGTTCATGAGCCCCATCTGCAGACCTCTTCTGGAAAACTTTTGTATCTCCTCTGTCTTCAAAGTATTTCTATTTGTAAGATATTTTTTCTACCATGGCTTCATTTTCATTGTTAATTATTTTATTTTTGCCCAATGGTGGAGGAGGGCCTAATTCTTCTGGGCACTGGGCCCATTTCTTTCAAATCCCTATGCAGAGCTCCACATGCAATTTGCAGAGACGGGTCTTTTAAACAATCAAAAAAATTCTAGGAGGAAGCATATTAATTATAGGATTTCTATATAAAGTTGGCTGTGAACATGAGAACTCAATAACACAATAATTGTTTGAATCACTATTTCTTTAAAAAGATGTAATGCTGAGATTGTGGAGGTTAAGATTTAGCTAAATCATATAAGTTGATAAACTATTTTTTGATTGGATGGCAAAGAAATTATTTCATAAAACATTTATGTGCATGTATGTGTGTGCATATATATATATATGTATACACATATTTCCTAACAGAGTTAAAAGAGATGTTTTTATTCCACATTTTAAATTCAATACTAAATCATTCATTATAGTCAATTAATTATACCCCCTAATAAATAAAGAAAAACTACCAGAAATGTGGGAAGAATATGAGAACCGTTAAGATTTATCTTTTACTTTTCTCCGGACACTGATACGGCAACATCCAAACTAAAATTAGAAAATCACAATCACAAAATAAGCAGATTAAAAATTGCATTAAGCCATGGAAGAGATGACAAAGAGGTAAGATCTGAGAAATTTTTTAAAACGGAAAAGAAAAACAAACACAAAGAGAAAAGAATAAAGGATACTTTATCATCTTACTAAAATGTTTCACTCATTACAAGAGAGTAGGCTGACTTCATGATTTGCACTGGAAAAAATACCTTAAATTGGGCACCAACATGAACATTCCAAATGTAAAAATTTTCAAATTCAGTAAATCTCACCCTATTAACAAAATTCATCTTCTTCCCACAAGACACAGAGACATCTTCTACAATATTTATCAAAGCTAGAATAACTACTGTATTGGTATATGCAATTAAAATACTACATGGAGGAAAGGAGCAATGAAGAGACGCTGCCACATCATTACCTGAATAACAGTCATGAAGCATAAAAGCCCTAGAGAATCCTTCTTTCTTATATTTGTTAGTAATTAACACAAGGCTCAAAACTGGGAAGAACTAGATTTGGCTTCATGTAATATCATCACATGCCCCACACAAAAAAAATCACCATAGATCATTCCATTGAGAAGTAATCCACAGGACCAGAGGGCTGCTGGTGATTTTAAAGGTCACCTACTCCACAGAAGTCCTCTTATTCTGTGGCGAATAACCTCCAAGGCTTCCACAGCACCGCAGAGAATTTACAAAGTATAATCCCCAAATGATTAGATTCATTCTTTCAATGCCAACATTTAAAACTGAAAATTCAATTAACTTACTTTTCCAGATACAGGGTGACCAATGGGGAACTTAAGGTGGTAGATGGTTTTGCTAACCCTAGAGTCACGATGGCTTCATGCAACTGTTTTACTGTTTCAGTTTCACCTCTTAAAGCTGCGCCATTTAGGATGTGGAAAAAGGACAAGACTGTTGCATCTTTGATAAGAACATCCTTCTCTTTCATCTCCTTTAGAATGTTAATAGCATCTACAATGAAGCAGCACAAAAGACCCTTAGGTAATTTCATGTAGGGAAAACAAACTGCTATTAAAACAGCATTTCAAGCCCAGCAGGAATGTAAATTCTAGTGTATAATGCCGATTTCAAGTTAATTACTACTTGCATTTCTAAACGAGACTACAATTATAAATCCACAATAGCATGGTTTTATCATTTCCCTGCAACTTTGACTACAAATTATAGATAGGGACTGTGTGCCCACTCTGCACCACATAACCCTGTACTGTCTGCCCTATAGCTGTAAGATCCTCCTAAATGGATGCTTTTATCATTCACAGCTAACATCTGCTAAATCACACCATTGTTTCTTCAGCAGATGGCTTGTCAGGAGGCCAGATAATAAAGATGTGTTTACACTGTATATACAGCCAGACTAATGGTCTGATACCGATAGGGCCTGTTTGCTATGTCGATACTAATTAGCCAAGCAGAGCCAATGAAAGCTTTCCAAAAGACTGCATGTTAATACATTAGATTCATTAAGCTTCATTAGGAAGGCAGAAACAAACATTTTAGGATATGGAATAAGTGCATTTTTATAATGTTGTTCTTAATTATTGCACAGACAAAATGTTTTGACCGCTTTACAGAAAATGATTTTTAAAAAGCAGGCTAATCGTCATAAAGAATTTTCTGTGTTAGAAGGGTTTCCTAGGAAAAAATTCAATGTTCAAATCAAATATTTTCTCCACACATTTTTCACTATAAAGATTTTTTTTAAATCTTCTCTAGGAATAAAAGGAAGAGAGGGAGGTTAAAAAAAGAGTTTCAAAATAAAGCCCAATGAGAAAGTTAAGAAACAAGAAAAGAGTAAGAATAAATTATCAAGTGTAATTATATTAGCCTTAGCATTATCTCAACTACGAGAAAATTAGAGTATGTACATCAACAATATGATCAGCTAGGCTCTCCCTGCAAACTTCTATGTAAAACCTTATTAAAGTATACATTTTGTTAAGGTTATTAAAAGTGAAGACAAAGACTCCTGCAAAATTCATATTCTTGAATAAAGGTTATATTTATAGGTTTTATGTTCAGCCTTCTAACGTTCTTAAGCAAAAACAAAGCCATTAGTGCAGGCATATAGGCAAATTGTGCCATAAGTCATGATCTTCAAACTCAATCCAAACAGCAATGCGAATAAAAACTAGCTGCAGAAATGCAAAAAGCACTGAGCTGTGCAAATGTAAATGACAAGCTTGCCAATCCATTAAAACTAATGGCCTACACTGTCCACGCAGCTCTGGTTGGATTCACATGCAAATTTGTATGCAAAGTGTTCAAGCACTTTGCAAGACATGATATACCATTAATATCAATTCACATGTTATTCCAGTGGCAAGATACTTGCATCACACGTTTCCTTTATGTGCTGACGCTTACCTTGGAGCTTGCCATGTTTTCCCAATACTTTTACAAGTCTAACATACTTGCTGGTATCAAGGACAGCAGAAGAATCTAAACGGTCACTAAAAATTAAAGCCATATTTATATTATGTTAGAAGTTGTTTAACTGTTAAAAGGACTGCAATATCTACTTGATCACTTTTCAGAAACTCATCAGAGTCTGAACTGTTATTAACATTGGCCTCTATAATTTAGTTAAGGTTTATTTTTGAAGCCATATACAAATCCACATGTAATTATATTCAAAGTGACGAAGTAAAAATCTAACACTACATATATATTGCATCTTTCCATCTGCAAATGACACTAATACGGAACTCTTTTGCTTCATGGCACTTAAGGTGATTCTAACTTTGTCATGAATACTGAAATACCCCCGAAAGACATATTTTTATTTGGTAAATCTATCAGGATGGGAAACCAAAGATACCTTAGAAATGGACAGAATTTTGTTTACACTACAGTACAGAAAGTGGAATATTTAACAAGCTTTATAAAATAGTTACCATCACCACTGCTGTCATATGCAGTTGTATAATCAAGAGGAAAAAAACTTTGGCTTTAAGGAATAGAACGTCTTATCATACTTAAACAAAGACTCCTTGCTGAAAACAAGCCATAATTACTCATTCTTATAGTATGAAATTTCAAAAACACAAAAGAGAATTTTTTAAATTCACATTATATGAGAGTAGTATTCAATCTACATGATCCATCAAGGACTGTATATCAGCATACATGCTGATGATTTGTTTCAGTGCCAGGGTACTCACAATTCTCGTTTCAGGTTCAATGCCTCTTCTGCATTATCATGTCGACAGCACAAATTTACTAAAGAGGCATAGCCACCGATAACCATATCTGATTCATATTTTGCTTTCAATTCAAGAGCTTTTTGCATGTTCTAAAATAAAGGACGGAAGTGAAAAAGAAATAAGAAATTAATATAAAAGTAAAATAAAATTTCTAGTTGCAATGTTCAGAGTGTAAAAAAAGTTAATAGTACTTTTAAAATAAATGGATTCATGTTATTCACTTCACCTTGCTCCCAGGTATTTTTATTTGCCTTTTGAAAAGCAGGAAAAGATATATATATGTGGGGTTTAAAAGATTTGTTATCCACACTGCAAAACAGGCCACTATGCCAAATTTGATGTTTTAAGGTTTGGGTATTGTATTATAAAAAAAAGACTTCCAGATTAAATACGTACCAAGTGAGCCCTTACTCACCGTCCAATTTCCATGCACAGAAATATCTATCATTGCAACGTTCCTCACAGTCTAGTTCAATATCCAAGTAATGTAAGGAAATATTTTAGAATTTAATAGTACCATGTTATAACCTTAAAGTCAGCTGTTATTTTTGTTCCCCTAGAAACACAGGCATAAAACCAAATGATACTGAACTAGAAACTGAAAAAGTCTAGTGATATACCACAAATTGCAGACGCACACTAAAATGAACACAAAGTACAGCTGGATGCCTGATGAAAAAAGGCAAGAGACCCTTTATCTCAGAAAGACTTTTTTCCAGCAGGAAAATGGAATTTCAATCCCTGCATTAACAACCCAGTAATATTTGACTTGCAAATGACTACTGCATGTATCAGTTGCTTGACAATCTAGATATAAGAGACCGGAGCCATGGCTTGAAAGGACATTTGGCATGTATGATAAACCTATCATGGCTGTTACTATCATTCACTTTGCAGGTTATTGTAAACAAACTACAGCAACTGGAAAACATGCCATTCAAGGTGTAGCTGAAATTAGCTAACCTTTCATTTAATTGCATTCTTCACAGACATGATGTATAATAATTAATTGTAAAAATCATAAATATTATATTTGGCTTTGCTTACTTTTCTCTATAAAGAATTTTTTTTTACCTTAATAGCATATTTGGAATAGTTAAAAGTTACCTCTTCTGAACACAGCATTAATATGAGTTGCTTTAGGACATCTCCTATAGGTTGATTTTCAGCTTTTAGTTTTTCAAGCTTAGACTCCAAATCAGATGATGTAGGCTGCGTAGTCTACAGAAATGCAAAGAAAAAAGAAGGAAAGAAATTTCCTATAAAGAAAATGCACCCTTTGTCACTCTTCCCTTTAAACTGACCTTTCCTAAATGTCATAAATGCTATCATGGATATTAATCTGGGGATCTGGGGATGGACTCCAGGGGTTTATAAAGCTCCTGAGATTATATGTAAATTTCTTAGATATGTCGATTTTTTTGAGATATGCTGATTTTTCTGAAATAGCTTTTACCAACTTCTTAGAGGTACACTGATGACAAAAATGTTAGGAACCACTGGTTTTATAAGGACACAGTCTAGAACTCTCATTAAATGTGGTTATTATAGCATGTAGAATCTACTCAAAAAGCCTACTTACTTTTCGAGAGTCTGTCTTCTCTCTTTCAACCAACATATTAACATCCTAAAATTGGGGATTTAAATTAGAATCAGAAAACATGTGGAAAATATATTAGCAAATGTCAAAAGCATATTTTGGAAATTTCATTTCATTTTACTGTTATTTTTCCATCTTCCAAAATTTTCCATAAATTCTGTTCATGCTTTATAACCACTGTAATAAATACTTTAAACACGTTCTTCAATATATAAACAGCATTTACCAGCAATCAATGAAAAGCCTTATTTTAAAGGTTGTCATTTAAATAAACTTTTGGCCAAAAGCAACATATTTGGGCTTCCCTGATGGCGCAGTGGTTAAGAATCCGCCTGCCAATACAGGGGACACGGGTTCAGGCCCTAGTCCGGGAAGATCTCACGTGCCACGGAGCAACTGAGCCTATGCGCCACAACTGCTGAGCCTGCGCTCTGCAGCCCGTGAGCCACAACTGCTGGGCCTGCGTGCCACAACTACTGAAGCCCGTGTGCCTAGAGCCCGTGCTCTGCAACAAGAGAAGCCACTGCAATGAGAAGCCTGCGTGCCACAACGAAGAGTAGCCCCTGCTCGCTGCAACTAGAGAAAGCCTGTGTGCAGCAACGAAGACCCAAAGCAGGCAAAAATAAATAAATAAAATAAATTTTAAAAAAACAAAACAAAACAAGAAAAACAAAAGCAACATATTTAAATAAAATTTTAACATGCTTTTATATATAAATTAAGCATTTAAAAAAGTTGATTACTGTTTCACACACACCTTAATCAATTCAGGAACATGGTAGCTATCCAGCAGATTACGAATGCCTCTGTAGATATTTTCAGGAATTTTTACATTCTGTGCAAAGGGAAGGGAGGAGAAAAAAAAAACTGAGTTTTAGACAACCAAACTGAGATTTGTCTAACAGAAATTATCTCAGACATAATTTAAGTCTCCAACTCATCTATGTCATTGAGAAGTGGTCTGGTTGTACTTAAAAGCAGCAATTTCAAATCTAATAGATACATGTCAGGCAGGACAGGCATTATATAGCAAAAAATGAAATGGTACCATCTCCATCAGCTGATGGAAGTATTGTCTCAAACGCTCCTCCTTGGCCTGTACCTCTGAGTCACTCATGCTGTCAATCAAGTTATAAAGAAAATAGCCAACAGCTTCTGTGGAAAAAAACAAGAGAAAGCATTCCACTAAAATTACTGAGACTGTCATGTTATCAAGATTAATTTATAAGAAATCATTTTGGTGTGAGATGTCACCCTGATGAGAGGCTCTGAAATGGCAACAATGATCACTGAGGCATAGAGATTATGTGGTTTGGGAGCACATATCTAACTGGTGAGTGAAAGGAATATTAATTATTTTCAGACCTAGTGACAGCTTTTCAGTACTGAATCTTACTTCAATCTATTTTTTTCCACCACTCTGTGACAGAAGTTGTCCTGCCCAAGGCCTTACCCCTTTCCTGTCCAAATCACAAATAGTGAGAATAAATAAATGCCTTGTACACATTTCTATACTAATTTTTTGGTGGGCAATACTTAGGGAAACATAAAATTAGAGAGGATTGTTAAATGTTGAGTATAGAAAGTTAAATAATTTTAATAAGCAGATACAGTAATCCTGTGGAGAGCTGCCTATTAGCCAATGAAAAACTGAGATTAACAAAGATGTTTTGTAACAACAGTAATTTTCCTATGCATTCAAGCATAAAATGCATAGGGCATGTGTTAATACCTAGGATAGAAAAATACGAACTTTCAAGAAGGGTACCTTCTTACAGAAACCCATATATTCTAGGCTTTATTACGTGAAAACAAAAATCATTAAATGTCAAATAATATATTTTGGGTAATAAATTATATTTAAGTGGAAAAATCTACAAGACCGCTTTACTATTTTATATGTTTGATTATACTGGCAAAACATTAAAATCACATAAACATGAAGGATTACTAATTTTTAAGCCTATTTTGATTGATTCTATAAGAAGCATTTCCTCAATATCTAAAAAAAAAGCCCTCCCAACCCTCCCTTTAAAAAAACAATTATGATAAAACCAAACACCTCATAGATCTCAAAATGTTGTGGTTATCAATATAAAGATTTATAACCAAATGTTTTCAAATTTCACTTTCAAAAAGAAAATGTTTACTGTAATCCTTCTAGTCCATCATTACATAGAAGAATGGATTTGTGGATAAGTTACAATCATCGAAATTGAAACGCTACCCGTTGGTCCTGGAGGCTCCTGGCAATAACGTCCATCCTTGTACAACAGTTCTGTTATCTGGTAAGACAGAAAATGCGTGCATTGCAGCAAGAGAAGCAAACAAGAACAAATACAATCTGAAATTGAATTCTTGAAATAATAAAGCCTCTCCCCAGTAAGGTGTTATTCTGTATCATAGTAATTCAACACCATCCCCACCTGCCAAGGAGATTGTTTCATTTTTAAATAATAGGTTTGTCTTTTAAAAACAAAAACAAAACAAATCCATGTTGAAGGAAAACTGCAATGTTTCATGAAATGTCACTAAGAAAGCCTCTAAACTCATCTGTTTATATACTGTTTTAAATAAACTGTTATAATAGGAAATAGCTTATGGAAATTATCAACCAATGTTATTTGTCATTGTATTGTTTTTGGTCTTGTTGAAATTGGTCCAGTTTCCTCCTTTTAAATGAAGTTTTACAGAAATAAGAAAGTAAAATATCCTGAACCACTAAATAACTTTTTTTTTTAAGTTTTTCAACATTTTCCCAGTCATTTTAATGGCATTAAAACAAAAGGGGGTCGAAAGTTCTAACATGTTTGTTCTCATTGATTCTTATAAACTGAATACACAAAAACTAAAGACTTACTCATCAACATTAATTCTGCCCACAAAATTTCAATTTAAAAAATTAAAATATGTATTTTATGATGAAAACGATTACAAAACCTACATACAGTACTGACATCTAACTTCTGAACACAGTACTTGACTATATATCCACAGGCAGAAGATAATAAGAAAGGAACATAGTTTTCTGAAGTGATATGAGTTAGGAATTCTGAATTACTTCATGTGCATACTACGACTGAACTTATTTGTTCTTTAAATAGTGCCTGGCACATACCGTTAAGTATTAACAACTCAAACTACAGCAGCTTCTTCAACTATTTATTTTCTAATATGGAAAATTAGGCAAAACTGACCATACCCCACTTCACTCCACCATGAAATCATGCTGCTGTTAATAGCAATTCAAAGGTTAAGGTAGAAACTGTTCAAAAGCAAAGCAAAACAAAACAATCCTTACCTACAAACTGTTTTTTAACCAACACAGACATGTGTAGAAGGTAGACAATAAATTCTACCAGAAGTTGTAGCCATACATCAGACATGACAGCCAAATTTAACACCAAATTTTGAACAAAGACACATTTAATAAACCAATGAAAAATCTTTCTAGTCAAAAAATTAGTTCTAAATATAAATATCTCAACCATATATTATAACTGACTATATAGTTTGAATGGCAGTTTAAGTAATACTAAAAACAGAACTGAATGAAAATAAGATTTTTAAAAATATTTAAATTGGGAATTCCAATCAATAATGTGCATTCTGATTTTATTAAGCTACAAATATTCTTGTAATTCAGCATAAGGATCATTGTACTTCCTGCATAAAAGCAGTTAACTTCTTAAAAAGATAGCAGTTTAAAATTAATTTGTGTATCATTCATATATATACATATAGACTACACTTACACAAACATATACAGACATGTATATATTTTTAAAAATAATTATTAAATCTGTATGGTTACTGCAATAATGTTAACAGTTGTTTTTTGGAAAAGTTGAAAACCTTAATGAAGAATTTAGGACAAAGTAAAGGATCACTTCAATAATAAATTTCATGCTCCAGGAAAGCAGTTTTAAGACTAAAACGACAAACTTCAAGATTCTAAATTCACTTAATTTATAATGATACATGACAAATATATGAAGCTATTATAACTTTTGCTTTTTATATACCATGTTATGATTTGCAATATTAGGAATACTTACCTTGCTCCAAAGGTTTATATTCATAGACCTGCAGGGGGCAGCAAAGGATTAAAAATAAACCCAAAAGTTTAAAAAACATTTTTAAGTTAAAAGACACTAGCAATTATTATATGCAATGCATATAGATCAAAGCCCTAAAAAAAATAAGTAAATAAGTGTTTCCAAAGTCAAGGTGAATTTTCAGGGCAAGGTAATTTAGAAAGATTGACTCTCATTTACTTTGAACCCTCAAAATAAAGAGATTTACTGATTCTTGCTCTTGCTCTGACTCAAGAACAAGAATCAGTAAATCTTGGGGTCCCAGTTTGATGGAGCAGGATATTTGCATGGTCTCAAGTGTCTACCCAAGACTGCTTATTACTTGTAATGGTAAAGACAGTAACCACATAATGGAGAAATCAAACCAGTATCTTCACTGAGTGATCAAAATTAACACCACTAATGAGATGCTGATGGACACATTTTAGATTTAATTCCCTGAGAAGGACAGAACATCATTCCTGCGGTATTCCAATCAGGGATGTAACATGAAACTAATCATGGGGAACCATCATGAAGAACATTCTAGAAAATAACCGGCCTGTATTCTCCAAAACTATTAATGTCATAAACGACAAAGGCTGAAGAACTGTTCCAGATCAGAGAAAATTAAAGAGAAAAGACAACTAACATCCGTCCCTGAACTGGATTCTGTTCTGGAGGGAGGAAAATAAAAAAAATTTTTTTAATTTAAAAAAGAGAGCGAGAAAGAGAAAATAATTGATAAAACTGGTATATGAGCTATATTAGATAAAAATATTCCATCAATGTTAAATTTCCTGAATTTGTCAACTATGATGCAGTTGTGTTAAGGGAACATCTTTGTTCTGTGCAATTATATACTGACGTATTTAAGGATAAAGGGTCATGACATATGCAACCTAAGCCCAAATAGTTCCAAAAAATTAAAATTTATATATACATGCATGTATAAATAGATGGAGAGAATGTATAATGTCAAAAAATGCTAAAAGTTAATAAATGGGGTATATAAAAGTTCTCTGTACTACTCTTGTAATTTTCTATAAATCTGAAATTATTTCAGGAAAGCAAAAAGAACGGCTCACCCAAATTCTGACTGTTTAAATGAAAAATCATTTACAAAACTGGGTAACCAATGAACCCTAGTCTTATACTATTTAAGCTTTGTAAACTTAATGTCTATAAGCTTTGTATATTTAGTTCAAACACAGAATCTACTTTAAGAAGACTAGTACGTTTTAATGATAATTTTACAATGCGAATATGATTTATATATTTATTATAATTATGTATATTATACTTAACATTGTAAAATACCCACAAAATTTACAGGCCTTTTTAAACCTATACCCACAAAAATTCATAGCCCTCTTTAAACTTGAGGTTGGGAAGTTTAGGGTGGACTGTTTTGGTATAGTGAGTTAATAAGGCACTTATTTTAACTTTAAAAACATTCAGAATGAACTACTGACACACGTGACTACTTGGATGGATTTCAGGGACATTACGCTGAGTGAAAAAAGGCCAATCTCAAAATATGATATACTCTATGAGTCCAGTTATATAACCTTTGCAAACTAAAATTATAAAAATTGAGAACAAATTAGTGGTTGCCATAGGTTAGGGATGGTGGATGGGAGATAAAGAGGTACTGGGGGCAGGGGGTAATTTGTAGTGATGGCATAGTTCTGTATCTTCACTGCAGTAATGGTTACACAAATCTATACGTGTGATAAAATGAGATGTAACCATTGGGGGAAAATGGATGGAGAGTATACAGGCCCTTTGTGTCCTATCCTTGCAACTTCCATGACTCCACAATTACTTCAAAACAAAAAATAAGAACATGTTCCATGCCCCTCTAGAATCCTCTGCCTTATGATAAAATCATCCCTCCTACTAAAGCACATTAAGAAAAAGTTTTGAAAAAGATGAAATCTCATTCATAAGTGGGGAAAAAAATGTTTACGAAGCCCTGCATTTAATAGTGTTTCTTCCAATTTTGGAAAAAACTCTTCGAGTAATCAGTTAGCAGAAGACATGATAAACTGACCCAAAAATTGTCTGACCTAAAAATTGTATCTCTAGGCTGAACTGGAAGACAACCTCTCAACTGTTACAAGAAAGCTTTTCATCTCATCCATCCACTGATTACACAGCAGCCTCCTCCGACTACTTGACACTTCCATATGTTTAAAAAAAAAATTTTTTTTTTTTTTTTTTTTTGGCCAAATAGTAAGTGAAAGAAGAGTGAGCACTCAAAATATGAAGATACGGACTTCCCTGGCAGTCCAGCAGGTAAGATTCCGCGCTCCCAATGCAGGGGGCCCGGGTTCGATCCCTGGTCGGGGAACTAGATCCCGCATGCACGCCACTACTAAGAAGCCCACATACTGCTACTAAGAATCCCGCATGCTGCAACTAAGAAGTCCACACGCCGCAACTAAAGATCCCTCATGCCGCAACGAAGATCCTGCGTGCTGCAACTAAGACCTGGCGCAGCCAAACTAATTAGTTAAAAAAAAGAAGATAAAATGCTGTGCAGTGAAGAATAAGATACAGTAAAAGTTTATATTGATAAAAAAGTCAGGCATCTTTTTTGGTTAGGCTAGAATCTGCTTTAATTCCAAGAAATCTGAACCTGTAGATAGATGCTTCCCACACCTAAGGAATTGGGGTAGGGGGTGGTGGTGCTGGGGAGGAAGGTGGGGATAAGGGGAGTAGGGAAATCAGTTTGCAAGGACTCGAGAAGCCAATGCCCAAAAGTGTACAATTAATATTGTCACTTAATAGTGGCAAGATTTGCAGTGGTTTGTCATCTGTCCTGTACCATGGACCCCTTTGGGAATTTGGTGAATTCGTTTTCTCAGTTACTGTTAGTTTTGTAAGGTGTGATAACGTTACAGTGGTTGTTTTATTTAAAGTAAGTTCTGAGGTATATACGAGACAGAATGACAAGAGGTCCATAATTTTAAACAGTCTAGGGGAAAAAAGGGGGGTGGGGGTGGGGAAGGAATAAATGAAACAAGACTGACCAAATCTTAACTGTTGAAGCTGGGCAGTGGCTACTTTGGAGTTCTACTTTCGTGAATGACTGAAAGCTCCATAATGAAAAATAAACACATACCATCTCTGGTCTAAATTCTGTATCTCTGTTCTAACTCTCAGCATTAATAAACTGGGCTTTCTTTTTAAGAAAAGCTACTTTAATCATATTTTTCATCAAACATCAACTTAATGTAGAACAAAAAATATTCCTAGGATAGTAAATTGCCATCAAACCTGGCATGAAGTACCTAGGGAAGGCATAGAGGCAAACTTTCAAAATTGTACGTACACATATCTAAAATAACTGAAAATGACTAAAAGCACTACCTTGAACATGAAGCTTCATGACAGATGGCACAGGTCCAGAAAAAACAAACTAAAAAACCCCATACAGAAATCTTTTAAACTAAGCTGTGTGAAGGATAGTTAACACTTCTTCATCACACACGCAATCCCTGCAATCTGGCTTCTGGCCCCAAACCTCCACTGAAAGTACTCTTACTATTACCACTAATCTCAATTCAAAATTCAACTAACACCTTTTGGTCCCCTTTGACTAAGTTTTGAGATTTGTGCTGTTGATCATTCCCTGCCATTCTTCCAGTGATGCTACTCAATCTGTTACCGAAATTCTCCTGCCCTAGGTGCTCCTTAAAAACAATCCTCTGTACTAGCTTCCAAGTGCATTATATTTTTTAATTTTTAAGACAATCCTGCAAGTAGGTATTTAAATTCCTTGTTTCACAGAAGAAGAAACAGACTCAGAAAGGCTAAGTTTAGAATTATCTTCACCGGAAGTTCCACAGGCACCTAAAAGGATCCCACGAATTGCTGATTATCTCTTGCTGTTGTCCTATTCCCCCACCTACCCTTACGGTCCCCTTTTCTCCCCGCTTCAAATATCCATTGTCAGTCTTACCTTCATTATGTTAATCTTTCAGTGGCTGAAAGCCATGACTCAAGGTCTAAACTTCATAACTTAGAATGAGATCATTTGTGAAGAGCCCCAGGCTACCATTTTGGCTTTATTTCTTGCCATTATTTCATGCGCAACCATTATGTCAATCTATCATCAGGTTCCCAAATGCACTGTTCTCTCAGCTTCAATGCCTTTGCCTGGAATGCCCTTCCTTCCCCTGGGCAAATGCTTATTCATCCTTTAACCTCAGTTCAGCACCTTCTCTACACATCTTGCCCTGACCCATCCCTCCCCTAACCTTGGAAGAAAGAGACAGTGATTCAGTTATATATATATATATTCTTTTTTGTATTCTTTTTCATTATGGTTTATTACAGGATATTGAATATAGTTCCCTGTGCTATACAGTAGGACCTGTTGTTTATCTCTTTTATATATAGTAGTTTGCATCTGCTAATCCTAAACTCCTAATTTATTCCTCCCCCCATTTCACCTTTGGTAACCATAAGTTTCTTTTCTATGTCTGTGAGTCTGTTTCTGTTTTGTAAATAAGTTCACTTGTATCATATATTAGATTCCACATATAAGTGATATATGATATTTGTCTTTCTGACTTACTTCACTTAGCATGATAATCTCTAGGTCTCTCCATGTTGCAGCAAATGGCATTGTTTCATTCTTTTTATGGCTGAGTAGTATTCCATTGTGTGTGTATGTGTGTGTGCGCGTGTCTATACACCACATCTTCTTTATCCATTCAGATAGTATCTTCTCTATATATTCATAATTATCAAGACAAGTTTGCAGTTGCTTTCCTATTTTCTGGTACCTAATTAACAAGTTGGGGGCAAGAAGATTCCTATTCATTCTTGAATTACCTATTACCTCACAGTCCCAGCCCTTAACACACACTAAGAGCTAATATTTCCTGAGTACTCACAAACTGTACTTCATGAAGTACTTCCCTTCTCCTTGTAAAAATGTCATGAGTGGGAGCCTCACTGGCTGACTGAAAAGAGGAACTTAACACCTGGCACTTAACTTGGTTGACTGTGACAGGGCTAGTGTCAGAAACTTGACTTTTGTCAACATGTGAAAGGCAGCTCTGCTCCAATGGTACAGATTCCTACTTTGTCAAGTTCAAACTCTTGCCACTGGGTCAGAAAAATTTCTCCTTATATCACAGAACTCTTTATCTATGGACTACGAAGACTTAAGTGCCTCCAAGCCAATTCTCAAACATTTCTCTTTTTGGTATTTGCCAACCAAATTCTGAACTATCTTCAGCGACATTTTGTCTCTTAGAAGTGACTCAATATTTCTGGGGTGGAGTTTTCAGTAATATACAAAATGTACACTGCCTTCTTTCTCATTTGAACTTTGTTCAGCTGGTGCTATTGTTAAGAGGAAAGAAAGTCTTATTCATACTAAACATATTCTTGCCCTGGATTTGACGGAAGAATTCACTAACTTAACCAGAGTAAATGCCCTTTCAAATACTTTAAAATAGCTTTATTATTTTTTTTTAATTTGAAAGTAAAAATTCCCTACTAACCTTGAATAATCTCACCCTAACTAATAGCAAAACTGAATTTTAAACATTTTATATAGGTGACTTCGCCTCTATAGGCTACCAATTTGGTTTATACATTGGGAAACTTTGGGAAGGCATGACACTTAATTGGTATTCAATGACCATCTCCTGAGCTTATCAATTTACAGAAACACTAGCTTGCCACTTAAACACCACTCAAACACCACTCCCAGAATATATGAAGAAAATAGTGTTGGTCTTTCAAAAATATTGTGGGATAGCGTAAAAAATTAATCTGGGCCCAAACAGGTTACAGAACACATGGGAGGAACTACTGCCTCTTGGACCATGGATCTACCACTATTAGGCAGATAATACTAAAGGCAGATAACTTTTTCAAAAATTGCATTCCAATACCAAAATGCACATCCAAGTTTCCCTTAGAATTAGCTAAATTGACTATGCTATCTCATTTAAAGTTTTATAACTATGAATAATTTTTTTGGTAACTTTAAGTGAATCTCTTATGGGCTAATCCTTATAGGAGCTGCAGGACTCTACCGGCAATACCAATCAGTTTGGTTTTCAGAACAGCTTTCAGTCACTCAGCCAATTCTAAAGTTGCCAGAAGGGTACAACAGGACCCTGAGAAGCATGTGATAGGTGACCGTTTCAAAAGCTGTACTGAATGTACTGACAAAGGGATTTGAAAATATATATACTATTTGGCTCAGCATCGAATGAAAGAATAGAAGGCTACATTAGTGCCAAGATAATGGACTGTAATGACTATGTTTTGAATTTTTAATAGTTTTGGGGGTGGGAGGAAAAGAAAGAAATTACTTCTAGTCAAATACTTCAAATTTTGCACATTCTTATGATTAATGCCAAATTACCACAACCTGAAACTTTTCGGTATCTACAATAAGAAAAATTCATCAACATAATATAGTTTTAGAACCTACAGATTTAAAATATTTCTCTGGACGGGACTAATTAAAACTTGTTTTTATAGGGCAGACTATCAGAGCAGAGAGACCTTGACAAATAGAGAGCCCTGGAGAACTGCAGAGGGTTGTCCTCAGGCTTCAGCTAAGTACTGATAAGCACATTTGAGTGAAGAAACAATCTGAAGTCCAGGAAACTACCTGAGAACTTTCCAGAAGCTCAAAAAAAGACATTTCCCAGAACCCACACATGGGATTGGAATAGTTCACATTCCTAATAATCTCAAAATACATGGGCTAGCAGACAGAATTATCAGTATTAGGAGGATACTACCTTAATAGCAGGGCTTGACTAATTTAGTGGAAATAATCCTAGACTAAAAGCTGCTCTAGTCCTACCTAACAAGGCACAGAAGCAAGCACTAAGAAAACTGTTCCAAGTAACTTAACACTGTCTCAGAACAAAGCTCAAAAATATTTAGAGGAATTGAAAAAAAAATCCATATCCACCAGCATAAAATCCACATCTGGCATCCAAACAGAAATTATAAACAAGCACAAATGTATGATGCCTGAAAAAAAAATTAATTAACAGAATTAGTAGGCAAGAACATCAAAACATCATTAATATCTCCATATAGAGAAGAAGGAAGAAAGAAGCATGAACGTGATAAGGAGACATGGAAGACTAAAAAAAAAAAAAATCTGAATTTCTAGAAATGAACAATATAACGTCTGAGATTCAAATACATCCTAGATGTATCTCTGCTTCAGCCAGCCTCCACACTGCACAAGTTAGTCTACTTTCTTCAGAATAAAGGACAAGTTCCTTCATGTTTTTAAAAATATTTTACAATCTGATTCTAACCAACACCTCCAATCTCAGCAATAAATACTTGTTGAATTAAAGAGAATGCTCAAAAACAGAGGCAGAAACACAGAATATATAAGGCCTCGATAATTAATTCAACAGTGCTAATCATGTGCCAGGTATTAATATCTACGTGCTGAAGATAGTGCAATAAACCAAACAAACATGGAACTTATGTTCTAATAATCAAAATAGCTACCACAAAATCTTTGTCACAAAATAGGAGCAAAAAAAGATAAGCATGCCCTTATTTAGGACATTTTATTTTTCCAAATTGCAATACATTAGGGTAACTAACTTCCCAGCCCACAATAAACCAGAAACAGCAAATTATTTTAGTGTATGTAGGTTAAGGTAAGTACACTGAAAGTTGTCAAGAGGGACAGTAAAAAAAAAAAAATCTTACAGCAAAGATGACACAAAATTAAAAAGTAGAAACAGAAAACACAGCAACCAGACACACTTACTGGAGAGGTGAGCAGCTCTCCATACTATAATCTTTAAGCCACTAAAAGCTCAATGACTGACCTAGGTATATATCAGAATATGCAATTAGGTTTTTTTCATCATAATGAATCAACTTTATAGTCCAAGCACTTTGTTTAAGAAGTCTAGGATTGGGCTTCGCTGGTGGCGCAATGGTTAAGAATCCACCTGCCAGTGCAGGGGACATGGGTTCGAGCCCTGGTCCGGGAAGATCCCATATGCCGCGGAGCAACCAAGCCCGTGTGCCACAACTACTGAAGCCCGCAGGCCTGGAGCCCCTGCTCCGCAACAAGAGTAGCCCCCGCTCGCCGCAACTAGAAAAAGCCTGCGCTCAGCAACGAAGACCCAACGCAGCCAAAAATAAATAAAATAAATAAATTTATTAAAAAGAAAAAAAGAAGTCTAGGATTTGTGAAATATAACAACTGCCTTTCAAACTGAAAAAAATAATAAAGGTAAAGAAGGAAATACCCATGATCTGGAAGTTTGTATGAAAAACTTGTTTTCAAGTCTTTTGTCAAGGACAATTATATGAAAAGTCACTATATTACATATACTTCATAATGCATTATGGGTTCTTGTTTTAAAATCTGGCTCTACTAGCATTTTTATCTACTTGATTATGTGTTCTGTATTTTTCAAACTTTATTTTAAAGGCACAGACCTTGGTTGTTTTTTTTTCTTTCTTAACTTCAGGAAAACAGCAATTATTTAAATGTATGTAGGTGTATGAGAGGAGTGGAACTGTACTGGCTAAATAAAGAATGGCAACAAGAATCCCTCCTACTTGTTCTGTCTCTTCTTGCCTGCAATGGAGGTTCCGGAGATGTCAACAGAAAACCTAGGGCTTCCATCAACAAACAGTCCAAAAATTACTGGGATCAATATCAGAAGTCATTAACATTATAAACACAGAAAGAATGACAATATTAGAAACTCATCCTTTTGCAACCACCTCTGCTAACAACTGATTCAACAAGGATTACCAACTGCTACTATCACCACTGAGTGAAAGGTGCTAGAAAACAGGGTAGACACACTATCTCAAAGTATCACCCCACAGACGCCTTACTAATTACAAAGGAGATGAGGTTCCTTTGCAAGGAAGAGAAGTGGGGGCCACCAATGTAAGCAAATGATCAAAATTAGCTGATGGCACCAAATTTGGACACCTGACATTATATTCCTTAAGAACTGCCAATCACCTATGAAATATACTTGCTAAAAATGTTCAATCTGAGTCTGATCATGAGGGAAAAATTAGGTAAACACAAAATATGAGAGGGACATTCTATAGAGAAAGAAGCCTCGACTCTTTCTCCACCACCACCAAAAAAGTAAGGAATTGTTTTTAAGAGAATAAAGAGATAGCAATCAAATACCGTGCATGAACTTAACTGAATCCTCAAAAAGTAAAACAGCTATAAAAGAATTTTAGAACAGCTGGGACAATCTTAACACACACTATGTATATTAGTTGATATTACAGTATTGTTAATTTTTAGGAGTGATACTGGTATTGTGATACATAGATGATTACCTTATTCTTAAGAGAGATATATTGAAGGATCCAATATCATGATGTCTACAACTTCAAGGAGTTCAGCAAAAAAGGAGAAAAAGTGTATATATGTATATGTATATGTCCATATGTATATATCAGAGAAAAAGTGTATGAGAGAGAAAGCAAGTCAATATGGCAAAATATCAACAATTGGTGAATCTACGTAAAGGGTATGTGAGTATTTCCTTTACCACTCTTTCAACTTGTCTTTATGTTTGAATATTTTCAAAATAACAAAATTGGGAGAAAAGGTCATTAACATTCCCTGAGCACACCGAGGAGGAGAGTTGTATTACACTGAATAAAAGTCCTCTTGTAATTAAACGCTCAAAGTATAAATCAAATATACATGCAAATTTGTCTATAACTCCAACTCGCCATTTTCAAAGAGTGCTTTCTTTTTTTGAAACAAGACCTCTACCAAATCAGTATGAATTTCTTGGAATAGATGATAAAAAAAAGGCAGCCTAAACTCACAACTACTTAGTAGGAAGAATAAAATAGATAAGGTTATTTCAGGTAACTAGTATACTGGAAGATAAGAATATCCGTTTCTTTCCTCACACAGTAGGTCAAAAAGACAGGAGAAATCAGTCTATATTCAGGCAAAGATTATATAAGGTGATCACCTTACCTCCTAAAGCCTAGAATTAGGCTGCCTCTCAATGAAGCAAATGAGAAAGGCAATGTATTTGATTCCACTGCAAAAGAAAATAATCATCATGAAACCCCAGACCAAAACCAAAAACTTAAATTATCAATTTATTTGAAAGCACATTTATACCAATACCTTTCAGTTTTCATCTGGGAAATATTATTTTAAAAATGGAAAAGTTTTCATACAAAGTTAATTAGAAATTACAGAAATACATATTGGCAATATAAGCTATCCTTTTAAAACACTTTACTTCATTTACATAAATCTATACAACTAATGAATTTATAAATATTCTTTTGTATAAATGGCAATAACTAATCTACCAGCATACTCAAAGTCAGTCTGGTACACATACCAAGGCTGTATGTTACTGGACAACATGGCACTATGAAGGGAGAGACTGTAACTACCCTTTAAAGACAGAAGATGAGGGGGAAAGTTCTTTTCTGAGAGTGGTGTTGGATTCTGTTGAACCACTCACACTTTCTCATTCTATTTTCCACATGATCTATGATCTGCATTCATGCAAGAGTGACAACCTAAAGTCATAATAACCTCTTTACCTGTTATGTAACTGATTTATACTGATCTTTCACTTTTCGGATGATTTGTTTGCTCTACTATTCATTTTGGTATTTAAGTCTACAGCCTTGTATGTTTCAATGCTGACATTCTAAGCCTGATTTGCTTTAGTATAAGAATCAGGTCTTAATGCATAAGACCTGATTCTCCACGTAATCCTTGCCATAATTAGCTTGGGATAGAATAACAGTAGGCATACCCTGAATTTATTTTTCCCTGTCACTATATTAAAATAGTGCCATGTTATAAGTAATTGTTTTAATCTTTTCAGTATATATGCAAAGTGGCTACTGAATGACTCAAGAGGGATGGAATTAGATAGGAACTCATAGTGGAGGCAAATTCTGAAGACAGAATTAATAAATACAGTTTAGGTAAAGATTAAGATAGCTGGTTAACTTAAAAAACAAAAAACTCATGGGAAAAATCACAGTAGGTTTTAAGATTTGCTCATCTCCCTAAATATGAATAAAAATTTAACCCGCACACCTAAGGAGAAATACTTTAGACTGACTGTTACATCCCTTGAACAGGAAGCATAAGTTTTTCAGTGGTTTCATGTAGCATTTAAAACTCTAAAAATCGTCTCTGGAATGAGCTGTATTTAGTCACTCAGGAATTTTTAAGTGGATACACCACATGCTTTTTGGTAACCTTTAATTTTGCTTGATCAAATTAATTTCCACACCTACAAAATCAAGTGGGAAAATGTTTCTTACTACTCCACAAACTTGATCAAAATAAGCCATTTAATAAGTCAGGGGGATGGAATGTACAGCATGGTGACTACAGTTAATAATACTATATTTCATATGTGAAAGTTGTTGAGAGAGTAGATCTTTGAAATCCTCATCACAAGAAAAAAAATTTTTGTAACCATGTATGTGGACGAATGTTAACCAGACTTACTGTGGTGACCACTTTGCAATATACAGAAATATTGAATCATTATGTTGTACACCTGAAACTAATATAATATTGTATATCAATTATACCTCAATTAAAAAAAAAAAAGACAAGCCATTTACTTTTCTCTACTACCTGCCATTCCTTGTAGTAACCAAAAGTGCCTATCTATAAGCAGCCTACAGGGAATACCAGCAATAATAGAACTAACTGCTCTTCAAAGATCTGTAATTCAAAGGGTGAGGGAGCTGAAATCTTCTTTAGTCTTTAAGTTCACGGCATTTTTCTTTTTCACATTTAATAAACAGCCTCTTGGAAACTTATTTCTAAACTATTCAGATTAGTATTTTACAGAATATTATCAAGTTTTTATTCATTAAAAAGGTGACCAGAAACATCTCAGCAAGCTGGAAGGCTGCTGACAAGAAGCATCTAGTTTCCTTAGCAACAAACAAGTGTGAAAAAATTCAAGAGGTTGACAATGAAGTGGAATGGATGGTATGATAAAGGGAAAAGGCAGCTCTCATGTATCCACCTTATGCACCCAGATTCCTCAGCTAATGCTTCTCTGTTTTCATCTTGTCAGTATGGAAAAATCTATATATTATACAGAGTAGAAGGCAAAATCAATACTCTCGGATAGCAGCCAGCATTAATACTCAACCTTACACTCAAATAACTACACCTCTAACAGTCAACGCTTTCATACTGAACACTTCGCCTTTCCCTTTATAAAAATACAATAAACTATTTTAAATAAACACAGGTAATATATACCAGTAATCTGGTTTTTACAAAGCTTCCACTTACACAATTTGAATATACGTTAATAAAAGCTTAACTTTTAACATTTCAGTGGGCTAGAAGTTGATGTTTGTATATTTATTTTTAAATATCTCTTTCACAAGATCTGAAACACTGTCAAGACAATGCCATAGATATGTTAAAAAAATTAAAATTAAAAAATGTCTAATTTATTAAAATTAAAACAGAGTATAGTGGAAAAATGAGTTTAAGATTAGATGATCTTGGTTCTGACTCAATCACTAACTTTGGGCAAATCATTTAACATCTCTATGCCTTTCTTCATCTATCAATGATGGAAGTTTATTAACATGTGATGAACGTTGTAAAGCACCCTATCATTTATAAGTGTTTGGAAACATTTACTGTGTTTTTAATAATGAGGACTGGGAGATGGCTTCGTGTAACTTAGGGCCATAATAGGCATTAGTTTAGAAAACACTTTCAAAAACAAGATCTCATATGATTCTCACAACTCTCACAAGGTAGACAGATAGGCAATACTATCCCATTTCATAAAATTGAAATAAAAGAACGATACGGATATTTGTTTCAGGTCCCATAATCAGCAGCTTAATTATAAATAGGACCCAAGTCCTCTGGATCCCCAGTCCAACCTAACACCATGTTATCTCCAAGGTCCTATTAACTTTAAAGTTACTTCCAAATTATCTACAAGTTCAACTCATAAACTATCTTATAAGGCTAACTTAAATAAAACATATAAAAACTTCCTTGCTTTTGAGGAAAATACTTTGAACTACCTGAGGCAGGCAGTGAGGGCATGAACCACCCTGTATGCCCTCAAAAGTAACTGAAATTAACACCTGTCAAGCTTACTTCTAATGCTGCATACTTACAAAATGATAAAATATAGTCTAAGTTTCCATTTACTGCTTCAATTCTCAATTCAGCTTGAGAAAATATACTATCTTCATGTAGACATCCATTTTCCTAGGGATAAAGCATATTTCAATGATAATACACCTCAGCTAAAAATATTTTGATATGTCATTCAAATTTCCTGTTTTCCCGTTTCTTTATATGACCGTATTCTGATAATCTTTCATTTAAAAAAGATCGTTTTCTAAAATAATGCAAATAAACTGAATAACCAAACTTCAGCAAAAGCTATGAGATACAGTCCCAACATCCCAAATTAAATGCTATCTTCAAATTCATATAATCTGTTACCCTTAGAGTGCCTTCCTTCTAGGAAGAGTTTACTATTGAAGACATTAGAACAATTCTCTAATTAACAACAAAATAAAAATTGAATGCATTGATCTAAAATGATATTTTAAGACATATAATGAGGTAAAGATCAAATTTATTTTTATTTAACTCCAAATGGCTAATGACTTATCTCAACATCATATTTAATAACTTAAGTATATGGGCTGAAATTTAGCCAAACATGTTTACTGAACCACTTTATAATAAGAGCACAATATTAAAAATTCACTAATCAATAATAAGAAATGAATAAAGATAAATTACAGTATATCCACACAATAAAACATCATACAAGCATAAGCAATCATTTGTGGAATTACATACTATAATGTAAAGGTGCCAAGTGAAAAAAGTAGGTTTTGGGGAAATAAGAATATGTGGGAAAATTACTTTTTTAAATATATTTTTTAACAGTAAAATATGTATAGCACAGTGTCAAAATACACTGTTAAATACTCAGGGAAGAAAGGTAAAGACAATCAAGACATAAACTCTCCCTTTAAGAGGTGTAATCATGAAATCATTTCAAGGAAAGAAAAGAACACTCTAACAATATTAGAAAAATAAAGGCTTTATGTGAATAACCACCTAGGAAACAGGTCTTCTGAACAAAATATTTCTTACTAAAATGTGTGGTACTCCGCCACGTTGTTCCTAATTGCATAGCACTTTATTCTGAAAATGGAAAGTGTAACCATTGCTGACCCAGTGCACTGGGTCAATTTTTCATATGCCCCTTTATAAATGCCTTACTTATTCTGGTGGGGACAGGAATTATCTGGCAGGAAAACAATGCTCTGGGGTCAAACAAAAGATTACTTAAAAAAAAAAAAACAAAACAGAATATAAATATACTAAGAGTTTATTATGAAAATTCATATAGAAGTGAAAAGCAATATTCAAAAATGAAAGGTGCAGTTGCACTGTAGAGTGGGATTAAAAAGTGAAACTGTTTCATTTAAATTTTGTCTGATATTGGCATACTGTCTTTTCAACACACAAGAAAAATACTACTTTACCTTTATAAGACTTTTAAGTTTAGTAACTACAGATGCTAGACTTCCCTGGTGGTCCAGTGGGTAAGACTCTGTACTCCCAATGCAGGGGGCCCAGGTTCGATCCCTGGTAGGGGAACTAGATCCTGCACGCATGCTGCAACTAAGAGTTCACATGCCACAACTAAGAAGCCTGAATGCCACAACTAAAGATCCCACACGCCACAACTAAGACCTGGCACAGCCAAAATAAATAAATAAATAATAAATAAATAAATATTTTTAAAAAACTACAGATGTTACACTAACCAATATTTTTACAAAGCTTCAGAAAATTATATACCAACATAACCATTTTAGTCCTCAGCTCAGTGACTTTTTATATTTTTGATTACCACGAAACATTAGGGAGGAAAAATGTTCTCTTCAATTATGAAATTAAAACCACACTTGCACTCACCTGCAAAATAGCACGAACTGACTTTACACTATCAAAGCATGGAAACACGTAATTTATGTATGTCTCTTGATCAGGAGTTACTCCTATTTCATGCATTCCTTTGAGGACTTCAACTATACCTGTAAAGTCAGATTTAGAAGCACAAAGATGAGGAACTTGGAATAAATTAACAAAAAATCAAAAAGTTCAGTTCATTTACTTTCTGAATTATAATATAGGAAAAGTACTCAGCATTTTGTTTATCTGAAAGAGAAAGAACAGAACTGGATAATAAGATGATAAATGAAAAAATTTTATTGCCCCTTCCTTCATCTCTCCCTATTAATTCAGGAGAAAGTGCTAAGAAAATACCCTAGAAATTATAAGAAAAATGAAAACAAGCAAGATGCTTAGTAATTTCCAGTATCCCAATTGAACAGAGATCATAAAACAGCATTGCTATCACAGAGCAACATGGATCTACAAAATAAAACTTTACATGACTAAATACTGCAGAGAGAAGGGATTAGAGGAATGGGAAGAGTGGAGATCTTTCCAAGACAAAAGTGTTTTTAAGTTAAGCAATTACGAACACTTTGTCTCAGGTATGGGACTCAGATGGGATGGAGTAGGCAGAGGATGGCTGCTTTTGTTATAAACCTTGCAGTATACTTGACTTGTAAAACTATATATGATCCTTCTGAGTGATTACTTTGATAAAAAATTAAAAATAAGTTTAAGGAAAAAAAAAAAGTTAAGCACTTACGTAAAGAATTCCCTAATTGTGACCAACTAGTGATTTCCTATTTCATAATACAAGAACAAAAAATGAATAGAGAACAACTGATTCTAACGAATGTCTCATTATATTTTAAACTATAAAAGTCCTTTATCTTCACCCATTTGTAAAAATATCTTTTATTAACTTCTTAAAAGTACAGTTCATGCTTTCCAAAGCTACAGTTAGCTTCAAATAGTACAAACTGATTTAAATCAGACCAATTAATTCTAGAATATTGTCAAACTACTCAGGTATTACCTATTTTTGACAGAGGCAGCAGTTTAATAAAAGAAAGGACTCATTTGTTTTCCTCTTTAAAATTTACTTCTTTAGCTTCATTACTTTCACAGTATTAAAACTTCCCCTAAATGTCCCTGTTTTTGCCCTATGGTATCATCTACAGAAAAATTGTATTTCCATATATTTGTTATGTAATACACTCTAATACAAAAACTTGACTGTAAATTCTCACTGAATACAGAAACATACATGCAAGTCCAACTACATTATGAATATTTGCACAATTCTTTTAGATAAAATTTAGATTATAGATCAAAACATTTTAAATTTAAACAGTTCATTATGTTTAAAATTACCTAATATCTTCAAAACCTTAGATAATTAGATGTATTTCTCAAGTTGTAAAAATAACAGAGGGGAAAAAACCCTGAAAGACAAAGCATGCGCTTACTTATAAATTTAAGAGAACATGCATGTAGAGTTGGTCCATATAGCACACACAAGTCTAACAATAATTGTAAGCAAAATTTAGAACTATTCCTCTAACAATTTCCTGGGAATTAGTACTAGTCACCTTCATATCTATCATGAAAATGGCAATCACACTGTGCTCTTCTTCATATGCAAAGATTACTAAGCACCTGACAGGAAGACATAGCTGCTTTTCTTTTCTTTTCTTTTTAGCTGCTTTTCAATTACTAGTAAGAGACTTGTGCTAATCTAATGTCCTCAATGTCCCTTCTGGTCAGTTATGACTGCTTTCATGACCATGGCTTAAAGTACGTAGCTAAATGTCTGATAAGACACTACAGTGAAGTGACAAAACAAAAACAGGTTTTGCAATTTAAAGAGACCTACCTTTCAACCCTGTTCTTCCACTTAATGGCAGTGTAAATCTGAGCAAGTAACTCCACTTTTCTGAGCCATAATTTCTTAGCTTACACACTAGAAATGGCAATATGCCAGAACCGTGCCTTCTAGACACTTTAACATGTACCTTTTGGCTTGATCCTTCTACCCACCATCCATGGATTAAGCAAGGCAATACGAGTCAAGGCACTCAATAAATAGAACAATTTTCTGACCTGTAAGAGTTCATGCCTATTGAATGGATAGAAGCAAAGTAACAAAAATTGTAAATATTACCCACAGGTATGGAAGAAATTCTATGGTCTAGGCCTACAGGAAGATGGAGGACAAGAGGGAAAAGAGAAC
This sequence comes from Eschrichtius robustus, assembly GCF_028021215.1. Classification (NCBI taxonomy): domain Eukaryota; kingdom Metazoa; phylum Chordata; class Mammalia; order Artiodactyla; family Eschrichtiidae; genus Eschrichtius; species Eschrichtius robustus. The sequence continues at coordinate 36,453,503 of NC_090838.1, forward strand.
ATACTGAACAAAAAAAACTGCAGTATTGCAACTCAGTTTAGATCAATATATCAGGTTCATAATAACAAGGCTTTCATTTCAGCCTACTGGGTGGCCGGGGAGAAGGGGGGTGTATATTTCTCTATTTAAATAAAGCTGGAAATGCCTTTAGAAGTCCAATAATCTGTATTTTAACAAAAGTGTTAAAGTAAGCGATTTCTTCAAGATCAGAGACATGTCTTGAAAAAGAAACCTTGTCTCCTAATTGCTGGCAGGTGCTTGTAACACTACAAAAATGCAAAAACCTTCACTTTTCCCTCCAATCAGAAGGACTTGGGATCAAGTCATTTTGCATACAGGAATGATAATAAAGCTGCCTATTTACTTCTCAGGGTGGTCATTAAAACTAAAAAAAAGAAGTGTGAAACCCTAAAAATACTAAACAAATGTTAATAGTAACAATGATTTAATTTTTTTAGCTGTCTTAAAATACTCTATTTCTAAAATTTAGCATAAGGTAAATCTATTTCATTTTCTAATGTTTGAAAACAGGTCAACAAATTGATTGGAGATAGAAGATTCCTATTCCTATACAAACACTTCCCCTCATCATCTATGCCTCAAATACATTTTATTCTTTTAATTCATTTTTCCAATAATGTTTTTCAGGGAGAGGAGTGCATTCTGCTCGTTTAGATGACCTGGGTTGGTAGCATTTGTAACTTATGTATCTTTCCAACTGAAACTAAAGCAGGTTTAAGAAAACCTGGGTTCACACCATTGCTCAGTCAAGTTCAGTCACTCCCTCAAGCACTCTGAGGAAGCACACAAGGATAGTCCCTTCAGTAACTATAGTTGGACAGGAAGAGGGAAACACGTCTCAATAAGGAGAAAGAAAGGTGATGGATCTGACATACCTACATACATCCTCCTCAAAAATACAATTCATATTTCTTTTTAAAATAAAAGATTAAAATAATCATATATTAACTTAGATAAACAAGGATCCCAAACCTCTGTGAACTTCAAAAATCTAAACAATCTAGTAAAAATATTTCAAATGTAGGCACAAGAAAGTTTATGAATCTAAAGGAAAGTCTCCATTCAAAAAGTTTTATAAGAATTAAAGTGGTTCAAACTATTGGGAAAGATAATGGTTTTCCTGAACAAATTCCACCAACTAGGACTGTTTACTGCACATAATTTTAGACTCTACCCAGAGCGCTCACTTTATGAGGAGACAATTTCTTACTTTTTAAAAAGTATCATCTACTCAACCATTTCACTCAACTGGCATTTAGGTTTTCATACCAGCCCTTCCTTTTATATTTTACCTGTTTTATATTCTTATTTTCATGTTTCCTAAATATACCAAGGGATGTAGATAATCCCTCAATCATTCTGCATTATTTCCTCTCACTTGGGCCAATTTGCTAAAATTCTAAGAGAGGACTTTTCCATTTGCACAACAGAGAAAAGTACTAGCAAGATAAGCCATGAGGAAGTCATTATAAGAATCTTTTTTAAGGGTTGGTGACGGCCAAATTTGCAGCCAGAAAAATTCTAGAATTCAATAAAAGTCTGATCATCCTATTGTTGAACACTTGGTTCAGTCTGATCTGACCTCTACATACCTTTCTTTGATTTCCTGAAGGGTTTTATTTACTCCTTATGAAACACTCCTCTACATCCTCCATCTCTGCAGCCATTATTTTCTTCTGTTAATTATTTATTTCTACCAGTTTATAATGACTTTCCCCAGACAAAAAACAAATTCACTGCACTAAAAAGAATCTTACTTTCTTATCTTACACTAAAGAAACTATACAGAATATATACAGCCATTTCCCTGCTACATGAAGAAAAGACTGTAGAATACATACTTTACTCTATTTCAGGACTTCCTGCAAAGGAGAAAGTACTTTTTAAAAACTGTAAAACAGCTGACAATCTCTTGTACTCTCAAGTTAACTCTCCAGCTTTCCTATTTTTCCAGTTAAAACCTTCATTGATTAAAAAACTTGGTACCACTTTTTAAATATGTCCTTAATGCCAAAATCGATACCTAATTTTTAACCAATAGCTAAGAATTTGTATAAAACAAGTACAGCATATTTACAAGTGTCTAATATGGAGGTGTTATGGTATTAAAAATAAGTATTTGAAACAGAGGACAGAAATCCTAGTTCTAATCCCAGCACTACTGACAACTAGATGTGGAACCTAAGATCAGCCACTGAATCTCTCTGGGCTCTCAGTTCCTTCATTAATATAATGTGAGCTTTCAACAAGGCACCTTTGACTCTAAGATTCTAAGAAAAAAATGGCTTCAAGATAAAGTCCATTTTTCTACTAGTTTGAGTTACAACTATGGAAAAGAATTACCTGATTTCTTTCATGTTTACTAAGTAGTAAAAATGTAGTAACCAATTCAAGTCTAGATACCATGACAGGTTGAGAAAAGCAAATTTACCTGATGAATAAACAAACATTTCAACAGGAGTACCAAAAGTATTTTCATATCTATGTATTGTGGACAATACTAACATGGCCAAAGATTTTCATGGAATGATGTAAACTTTCTGTGGTTCAAAAATACTAGGGTTAAAGGTTAACTCTTAGAGCTTTCAGAACTGGAGGATATGCAAAGAGTTAATCAACTACCATATTGTTTTCACAAAAATTTTTCTAAAAAGGATTCAGAGACTTTTACAGCCAGAAACAATTAGGGAATACTTGTTTCACTATTTCCTTTAAACCAGAAGACGGCTATATATTTAAATAAAATTGCAATATGAAAGTCTGCTAAAAGCACTTTTTTTTGTTGTTTGTGCATTTTGTTTGTCACCCAGTGTCATACTAACAACTCTGCATCTCATTCTAAAGCACATTATACAGCGAGATAAAATGAAAAAGACCATTTTTTGTTTCCCCAAGGGGGAAGTACTTCTGTTAAAAGCATCTTTTTATGAGACTACTCTTTCTGAATTACCAATAATGCAAACCAAAGAATTAGATACTGTACTCTAAAATTTAATATTTGTTCAATTCTTATTCATATCCTATAGACATCCCATGTGTACAGGGAAAAGTCTGCTAAATGCTTAAACGTACTTAAGAACCTGAAAGATTGAACATTTCTGTCCTTCAATCAGTTGGCTGTCAGGTCATGAGCGTTCATTCTGCCATAAAAGTTTTCCTGCCTTTCCTATTATTTTAACTCAGCTCAGTTAAGAAGAAATAGACTGGTCCACAAAGAAAATGGTCTGATTGTATATATTTTATCTTTAATAAGGCTAAACTAATTTCAAACACTTTATGTATGTAAAATCAAGAACTAAAGAGTTTTTTGAAAAACTTAAAAATAATGAACTATATAAAACCACAATCACAAGTCTGAATATCAAGATCAGAGATGAATTAAGAAATGCAATTAAGATGAAAGAAATCCATTATGTTTGTTTTTTAAACGTTTACCTAATACTTTACTATGACTTAATTCTATTTTCTCATAAGATCTAATAAGCATGTTTTCCCAAATAATTCAATTAGATGTGTGTAGAAACTGTTATACTGGATATCTAAACCACTATTAAATCTGTAAAAGGTAAAACCTAACCTTGAACATTTTTCTCCTTCTGATGTCCAACTAGTAATGGCCAGAAATAATGAGTTCTGATAGGAAAACCTTCTTCCTTCAGAGCCTTCATTAGAGCTTTTGCCAAATCTGAAAGAGACACCATAAAATATTACAAAGCTACCTCCGCAAAACTTACTTATGTGAGTTTTAATTACAAGAATATAGTACCGAATTTTTTGGCTAGTAAAGCACACTGGAGTGTGAACTGGAAAGGAGATGTGTGCATCTGGGCTTCCTTTAACTTCTTACAGTAGTCTTTAAGCTTCTCTGCAGGCTAGAAAAGAAAGGCACCACATCAGCTGAATCTGCAAATATCCTACCATTTGACCTTCTGCAAATATTCTACCACTTTTGAGATAAAAAATTTGAACCTCTCACCCTCTTTCTATCCAATAATCTTCCAACACAAAAACAAAGTTCTCTTAATATTTATAGTTGGTCTAATCTCATAATATGTTCTCGTATTTTAAAGAATATTATTTCACTGCCGATTACACTGTCTACAAAGTAAAAATGGACTATGTAAATACCGTATTCATAGTCACACAGTGTCGTAAAAAGAAACTGCCAAAGTCACTCAGACTGTTTTCCCTTGATATAGGACATGCTAATAAAATCTGCAATGCTGTATCTTCCAATTTTTCAGTGACCAAAAGCAAAATGAGGTTCATTGTATCTGGAAAGAAAACAAAGACATCCTTTGTTACTGATTTGAACAATATTTCTACACTGCTACCAATATGAAAGACAAACTTATGAACTACAAATACCAAAAGGATTTACCTGCCTAAATAATAGTGAAACACTTCCACATCAAAACATTCCCATGTATTCATTCACTCAAGTTTTTCAGTTTATTAAGCTGACTTTAAAAGAATCCTATGTTCATCTACCACAATACCCTATTGTTAGAGAATGCCCTTTCCATCATGTAAGAATAGTAATTCTTATTTTTAGAAAAATCATGAAAATAAAAATTGTAAAACTACCTGGAATATATCTTCTTTCATATGTAATTTTTTCCAAAATTTCTGAGACATATTGAGGATACCCAGCTTTACTGAAGCTAAAGATAATTTGCAATATATCACGATCCATAAGGTAAAGATCAGACTTCTCCACTTTCTCCAGGGTCTATAGACAGTTCCAGAAATTAGAAGAACAAGTTAGAAACAAGTTTTTTTTTTTATTAAAGCTAAATAAATTAAAATACCAAGATTTTAAAAAATTAGAAACACATACTATCTAAAGGTTTAAGACTTCTTTTACAAAACAGAAAAACATTCTATTCCAACACTAACTGTAACATTGACACCAAAGTACTGAACTATAGTAAGAATTCTCCTTCAAGACTGTCTACAAGAGATATCTTTAAAAACAGATATAAACTACATTTTTCTGCATCATGCAAAATGTAGCACAGTTTATACAAATGATTTTAAAGTATGTTTATTTATATAAGTCACACCTGTTTAACATGGTCAATGTCACCCTTCTCGGCATATGCATTCAACAGTGCTAGGTATGTGTCCGGACCAGGCTCAATTCCAGCCTCTTTCATCACTGTGAGAATATTTTCTGCATTCTCCATATCTCTGTAAGTTAATTCAAAGAAAATAAAACAGATTACCATAATACTGCCAAGTGTCGTATCATTTAATCTAGAATGTATTACTTACGCTTATTAAAATTAAAATTCTTAAGTACCATTTAGAATTGTAACATCAGAAAAGGATAAATACATATTAAACTGGTAACAGGTTTCTGAAATAATAAAGATCATAAACATCTCAAATTTTTATAGGTAACTTTTCCAAAAGAGAAACCAAATTAAATAATAATTACATAGACATTAAATAATGTGCCCTCTTTCACTTGGTATGTCGTGACTCAAATTTACCTTTTTAGGAAAGAATAACATTTGGTAAATTATTCTTCAAAAATAAAAATATTTTCCAGGTCACTAGCAGAGCAGTTAATAAACTTTACAAAGTCAGTTACTTTGGATCAAGTCCAATTTTTAAAACTGAAATCTTCAAATATCAGTTTGATGAAACAGATAAATTTAAGAATATTTTAAGATGTGCATGTTCTACCACACACACTCAAGATTTTTTTTGAGAGGGTAGATAAACATAGTTTAAGAATTTTCCACAATAATTTTCTGTAATTTAAATCTCACTTGAGAATAAAACCTTAGGTGGAACATTACCCAGCTCTTGCATGCCCCGTAACAAGAGCACTGAATACTGCCTCTGTGACCGGAAGATCCTTAGTTTTCATAAATCCAAGAATCTTGCTGCAACAAAAGAGAAATAAAAATACTTCTTGGAAATACACATGAAAAACACTTTTTACAACATGTGCACACAAAATTCCACTCCCTGAAGTTATATCAATAGTCTTGAAGTACTCTTGTTAAAAATAGTAGGTAAGTTTTAAAAATCTGATTGTTTCTTCTGTACTAATTAACCTTTAAAAAGCGTAAAGTTTAATATGATTCATTTCATTAAACATGAGATTGTACATTTCAATTTATTCCTTATTTCCTAAACCCTCCATCCAAAAGTATTAATAAATTTTACATGAGCAGAGAAATGTCATAACTAATTTTATACAAATCACTGAAATAAAGAGAATATTATCAGTTTTTTAAATGAATACAGTGTAAATGGTTAAGAACATTTACTTTTGGAAACAGCAATTAAAAAAAAAAAGTAAAGCCAGCTTTGTACCTCAACAATTTTCAACTTCTGCTCCAGTAGATGAAATTTTTAATTAAAATAGCAATTTTCAATTACATTTCCCCTTTTACAAAATTTTACATTTTATCTAAGTCATATGACCAAATTTGCTAGGTTAAAATACTTCTGAAATAATTTTCTTACTAAGTAGAAACTTAAAAAAAAAGAAGAAGAAGAATGAAAATATTCTAGGTTTACAAGACTTACAAATTTGTTTGCTTAAACATACATTTATAGAACTACATACCTGGCACCTTCAATGTCTCCCATATTACAATAAGCAGCAATCAACCTTTGGTATGTCACCTGTCAATGAAATGGGCCAGTTAATATTTCCTAATAAATTTTTTTTTTCTGGGTAAAAATAAAAGTGGATATGACCAATAAACATTTATAATAGCAACTACTTACTCGATTTGGTTGAATGTTTGCTTTCTCCATTTTTTCCAAGAAGTCAGTTGGTGAAAATTTATACTCATTTTGAAGGTAGACTTTAAGCAAAGCATTATAGTGACTTACATCATACACAGTACCTACAAATGAAATTTAAATCAAATTTTTAGAAGAGCACTTAAAAGTCATACCCTTTATCACAACTGAAATATGTGCACTTAAATGTAACAAACAAACAAGGAGGGTAAAATGATCACTTCAGCGTTATACCCCATATTTAGACCCATCTATATAGAAATCCTGCCAGAACAGAGGAAACTAAGTATACAAGAGAGTAATTACTGAATTAATGGACAGTTACAAGTAACTGCCTATTCAAGGATTAAAAGTTCTCTTACTTATGAAGCATAGTATTCCCTTCCTGTTAGAAGATGCTGACAAGACCCCTGTATTTTCTTTTTTTTAACATCTTTATTGGAGTATAATTGCTTTACAATGGTGTGTTAGTTTCTGCTTTATAACAAAGTGAATCAGCTATACATATACATATATCTCCTCCCTCTTGCGTCTCCCTCCCACCCTCCCTATCCCACCCCTCTAGGTGGTCACAAGGCACCAAGCTCATCTCCTTGTGCTACGCGGCTGCTTCCCACTAGCTATCTATTTTACATTTGGTAGCATATATAAGTCCATGCCAATCTCTCACTTCTTCCCAGCTTACCCTTCCCCCTCCCCGTGTCCTCAAGTCCATTCTCTACGTCTGCGTCTTTATTCCTGTCCTGCCCCTAGGTTCTTCAGAACCATTTTTTATTTTATTTTTTTAGATTCCATATATATGTGTTAGCATACGGTATTTATTTTTCTCTTTCTGACTTACTTCACTGTGTATGACAGTCTCTAGGTCCATCCACCTCACTACAAATAACTCCGTTTTGTTTCTTTTTATGGCTGAGTAATATTCCACTGTGTATATGTGCCACATCTTTATACATTCATCTGTCAATGGACACTTAGGTTGCTTCCATGTCCTGGCTATTGTAAACAGAGCTGCAGTGAACATTGTGGTACATGACTCTTTTTGAATTATGGTTTTCTCAGGGTATATGCCCAGTAGTGGGAGCACTGGGTTGTACGGTAGTTCTATTTTTAGTTGTTTAAGGAACCTCCATACTGTTCTCCATAGTGGCTGTATCAATTTACATTCCCACCAACAGTGCAAGAGAGTTCCCTTTTCTCCACACCCTCTCCAGCATTTACTGTTTGTAGATTTTTTGATAATGGCCATTCTGACTGGTGTGGGGTGATATCTCATTGTAGTTTTGATTTGCATTTCTCTAATGATTAGTGATGTTGAGCATCTTTTCATGTGTTTGTTGGCCATCTGTATATCTTCTTTGGAGAAATGTCTAGTTAGGTCTTCTGCCCATTTTTGGATTGGGTTGTTTGTTTCTTTGATATTGAGCTGCATGAGCTGCGTGTAAATTTTGGAGATTAATCCTTTGTCAGTTGCTTCATTTGCAAATATTTTCTCCCATTCTGAGGCTTGTCTTTCCGTCTTGTTTATGGTTTCCTTTGATGTGCAAAAAGCTTTGAAGTTTCATTAGGTCCCATTTGTTTATTTTTGTTTTTATTTCCATTTCTCTAGGAGGTGGGTCAAAAAGGATCTTGCTGTGACTTATGTCATACAGTGTTCTGCCTATGTTTTCCTCTAAGAGTTTTATAATAGTAAGACCCCTATATTTAAAGTGGCTGAAAGATTTTTCCTTATAAAGCAGTCCTTGCCACATTACAGATACCCTGAGATGGATGGATTGTGACTGCAGTTGTTATATACAGGTAGGACTGTGCTAACAATTTTGCTTATTTACTAACCAGGCTACTCAGTGTTTGAAGGCTCCATTTCCAGTTGCTGAACACCATTTCTAGTCTGCTGTTGTTAATTACCTGTATTCCAAGGCCCTTTGTTTTCTTTCTATGTTCATCTTGCCTAAGGCCATATCAGTTAAGGTTACCACTCAGCCTTACTATACCAACACGCAATGCACAACATGACATCATGGTTACCATATCAATACAGTGCTAACATGTTTTACTAAATTGTCGGGAATTACATTTTATATCTTTATATAACTGCCTGTGGCTACACAGGCCTGTGGTATCAGTTTGACATTCAAAGCAGTAGAGTCCTGTTCTATTAAATTAAAACTTGTTTTTAACCTTAGACATGCAGTGTACTTACTATGTTTCAGGCACTGTACTAAGTGCTCTGCATACAGAGGTTGAATTACTCTTCACAACAGCTTTCAGGAAGGTACTATTATCATCCCCATCTTACAGATTAGGAAAACTGACTCTTCCATTTACCCAAGGCCACAAGGCTAGTATGTGACCATAAATTTGAATGTAGGTAGTCTGCCTTGAGAGCTCAATCTCTTAACCATTGTAATACTTCATACAGGGCCTTATAGGGAACCATGTGCAAGTCCACATCTGTAATATAATTATGCAACAAGGTTACCATGTAGTGTCTGAGAACTTTCAAAAAACCATCAACTCAAGCTGAACTCTAACAATGGTTGGCTACAGCTCTAAGGCTGAGGACGGTATATTCTACAATTTTATAAAGGTATTTACTCTAGTGTGCTGGAAAAGCTGAGGAAACTGCTGAAAATCCAGATAAGTAACATCTATTCTGGATTTTCATACAGATTTTAGTCAAGATTAATGTTAACATAACTCAACTGGGTCTCATTTCTTTATTTCTGCCACATTGACATGGTTCTACAGATGACAAAAACGTTTCTGTGAACTTCAGTAAAAATTTCATCCCCATATTTACTGTTATGTCTAGTTAATTTCATGGGTCATTTCTTGTAGAGGATTTTTAAGAAATACATAGTGTATCTTTCATAGAGTGAATTAAAGTCTTTAACTGTCTAAAATTTTAATTAAAAACTCAAAGTTTAGGGACATAATCCTAAAATATCTTACTTTAATAATCAAAAGCTATATAATAGCATTTCCTTATGTACCTTACCATATACCCTTATACCTCTAATACTATCTCATGGCTCTGGCTCTCCTGTCCATTACTTTTAATGTTTTAATATTATGTTCTTGTTCAATCTCGTCATGTAATAATTTTGTAAATTGTCATCCACTTACATTTATCTTACACTTATTTTGTTCAAACTTGAAAGAATATCCTAAAATATTACTATTTTAGATAAAAGCCAGGTGTCTTGCTAGATTAGTGCTCATCCATTGGTGTATTTTGGATAATTATTCTCTCCTCCATGTATTACCTTGTGCTTGCCCACAGTAAAAGTTACCTGCCACTTTTCTGGCATCTCACAGGGCTTTTTATGTGTAGTTATATTAATTAGCTTGGCATTTTACTGTTCAAGAAAAATATGGTGTCATCTGAAAACTTTAAGATGTCATTATTTAGTTCCCTTCATTAAAATTATATAAATATATTAAATGTGGACCTGCCCTAATACCAATACTTAAAAACATGTTTGCACTTTTTTGTTCAGAGTAGTTTTTATCCCTCCCTACCTCTGTCTCTAAACCAGAGTTCTAGTGATCAAGGTTTTTTGCAATCCCAAATAGATTAACAGCCTTTCTAAGAAACAGTTTTCTAAAAAAATTACATCTATATTTTTCCAAAATGTGATTATTATCTTAGAGAATTTTTTTAAGTTAGATTTGACTGATTGCCCCCAAGAGTGGAACTGGGTGTCTGGGGAACATAGGTCAAAGCCTTTCACTATAAACTTTACTGAACCTTTTGCATTTGAACCATGTTAATATTAATAGATTTACTATTTAATGAAGTAGAATTTAAATTTTTTTAAAGTCAAGTTAAATTTGCTTGAACATTTTCTACAATTTCAACTATTACTACTTTGGTACCCAACATGTGCAAAACACTGGAAGGTTCATGACAAAGATCTAAATATGAATAAGATAAGATCATCAGCCTCCAAGATAAGAATATCTATTAAAAAGACAAATTCAGGGACTTCCCTGGTGGCGCAGTGGTTAGGAGTCCACTTGCCAGTACAGGGGACACAGATTCAATCCCTGGTCCAGGAAGATCCCACATGCCGCAGAGCAACTAAGCCCGTGTGCCACAACTGCTGAGACCATGTGCCACAACTACTGAAGCCCACGTGCCTAGAGCCCGTGCTCCGCAACAAGAGAAGCCACCACAATGAGAAGCCCACGCACCACAACGAAGAGTAGATGCCACTCACTGCAACTAGAGAAAGCCCGCATGCAGCAACAAAGACCCAACGCAGCCAAAAAAAAAAAAAAAGACAAATTCACAATTCTAATGCAGGCAACTGATGAGACACTAATTGGGACTGGAGGTAAAACTCTAGAAAGGAGGGATTTAAATTATAGCTTGAAAAATGGATTGACTTAAAGAGTAAGAAACAAAAGAACACTCCAGAAAAGATAAATAACCTGAATAAAAAAACTTAAGGAGACATACATTATCACGATGTGGCCAAGAAGTACACTAGAAGTCATTCTATTTTTAAAAATTTAGCATATAGCAACACTGAAATGAGAGCCTATCATTTCCAGACTAAAGGGGACTAAAGAATCCCCTTTAGTCTGGAAAACTCAGTTCCAGTCTCGGATCTGTCACAGCTCATTCTGTAACTTTGGACATATTACCTAAGCCAAAAAATCTCTTACAGCTTTAAAAGTCTGTGAACAAGAGTCACGGTGGCAATCTACCAGGTTTCTAACAATATTAATTCAACAACTAGTTAACAAGTGTAATAAGTTCAAAGCATTATTCTACTGGCAAAGAGAAAAACAAAGATGTTATGAATTCTACTCCCACAGAGGATATACAGTACAGAGAAAAGACATGTCTGTGAACAATTATAATAGAAAGTAATGCGTGTCTATCTTTCTATTGAGGTGTTTAATGTTATGACTACTATGTAAGGGCTCTTTTCTATTTTAGAATATAACCATTCTCACAAATATTTCTCCCAGTTCAACATGTGTTTTTAAATTATGTGACTTACTGACATATAGACATTTCTAGTTTGCTTTGTTAAGATTTTCTTAAATCAGGAATGAACACTGAATTTTATCAAATGACCTTTTAAACTATTTTATTTTTTGAATAGGTACTATTCATAGCCCCAAAATGAAAAAGTATAAGAGTATAGGGTAATCAACTATAATTTTTTTTAAAAGTATAGAGTAAAAATTGTATCTAGTGTTTATCATCCCTCCAGAAATATTTTAATATTATATGCACATACACATATGCACATAAACATTTTTCTTCAGAATGGTATCAAACTATACACTCTGTTCTGCATCTTAATTTTTAATTATATTTTGGAGAAAACCACACATTAGTATATGAAGAACTCCATTCTTTTAATGGTTGCACCATATTCCATTTTACAGACACTCCACAATTTATTTAACCAAACCCCTAGTGAGGGACATCAGAGTTGGTTCCAATTTCTTACTTTTGCAAACAAGCTACAATGAAGAATATCCTTTTGCACATGTGAGTATATCTATCTAAATTCTAACAAATAGACTATGTTGTACACCCTCAAGTTAATATAATATTGTAAATCAACTATACTTCAAAAGGAATTTTTTTAAGTATAAACATATTAAAACACTGAAATGCTTGATATGTTAATAAATTCTAACAAATAGAAATGCTTGGTCAAATGGTATGTGCATTTATAACTTTGACAGACTAAGTGTCTATTTTGTTCTTTTTAACTTACCCTAAAAGTAATACTTGTTATGAAAAATTATTTTATTCTTAATGCCCCTAGATGTCACTATAACTCACCAAATAAGTCATATCACAAAAAAATATGAATCAAGTAAAACCCTTCCATAAAACTGAATTACAGCATTTATGCAAAGAAATTCTTTTTTACTAAAAGAAAAAGTATCTACACCCTTTATACACACCATATATTCATACAATCATACCCAATTTCTGAAGTTTGTCCCATATCCTATGAGCAAATTCTGTTCTCTCTGAGAGCTTTAGTTCAGGCAAGAGAGAACCACAGCTGCGTAGCAGAAGCAAGGCTTGATTACCACCTGGGCTACCTATGAAAACAGGTTAACAGATAATATTTAACATAGTATCAGTACCATGCAGATAAATATCAAAACTTAAGTTGAAATCTGTAAATATTTTAAAATCTCCTGCCTCACTAAAGATAATATTAAAAGAGTACTCATAAATCAGAAAAATCCTATCCCAACCAACAAGTATCATTTACAATGTTACTACAAGTTTTTAAAACTGATGTTTTCTTAGGGAAGCTAAGGTTATAAATCTATACAATCTGCAAGACTACAAATACAAAGAACCTAGTGCTTACTGAAAGGCTAAACTTCTCAGTATCTTATGAAAATAGTACAAAGCAGTACAATTAAAACCCAAGAATATCCAAGTTAGGTTTATAATCCTCTACAAAATATTAACTTCCTTCTCCCTTTATCCACATGTCTCTGAAAGCTGACTTTAAAACAAAAACAAAAATAAACCACTTATTGCATGATTCCATTTATATAAAGTATCCAGGATAAGCAAATCTACAAGGAAAACACTAGTGGTTGCCTAGGGCTGGAAGGGATGGGGGTTTGGGGACTGATGTTTAGGAGTATGGAGGTTTATTTTGGGGGTGATAAAAATGTTCTAAAATTGACTGTGATGATAGCCATACAACTCAATAAATCAAAGAGAGAAAATGATAAAAACTGTCTTTAAATGCAAGTTATTACTGATACTTCTTTAGTATCCCTCATCATTAGATTCTACAGCTTCTTAATGTGACTGAAATCATGGATGGGCTTTGGGAAGCTGGTGAATGCTCTCAAACTATATACAAAATATGTGTGTGGCTTGCATGTGGGCTTTTGTTGTGAGCATGTGTGGTCAGGTTTTTTGGGGGGGGGGGGAGTGTTGAGGGCAAGTTTCTATCAGATTATCAAAGTTGCATAAGTGACTCAAATAAATTTTAATAGCTAAGTGAAAATGAAAGGGAAATAGTGATTATCAGTCTTTCTGGGAATTTGTCATTATGTGACTATCTTAGGGAAAGCAGACACTATACAATAGAAGATAAGAAAAACTAATATCTTCCAAGAAAATTTACCACTGAAAGTGATTCCTTCATAAACTGTGGGAAAAGACAGTTTTTATTTGCTGATTTTGAAATAAACATGCAAAACAAAATGTTTTACTCAAAACTTTGCTCTGATGAGTTGGAAAAACAGAAAGATCATAACATAAAATCATGAATAGAAATAACAAAATTTAAAGTATCAAGTAATGTGCTCTATAACGAGCTTACCACCAAACCAGTACTTAAGAAGTTCAACTTTTTGAACAGAAAATCTTGAAATACCTGAGTGGCAGATGTTATCAAAGACTTTTTGTAGAAGAGTCTTAGGGATGCGGCCAGTTCTTCGTACAGAATTATCTAGCCTCATTAGAGCCCAATCAAACTGACCGGCATTCCTTCTATGAGAAGAACTGGGCTCCTCTTGAAGATAATTCTTTTTTTCAGCAGCAATGGCATATAGCCTGGCTTGGCTCAGTAGCTCTCTACAAAATGAAAGACAATTAGAAATAAACTATGTAAACTACTAACCACATAGGTCATCTTTGTGAGTAAAATTTATACAAAGCTTTCTTATTAGTTACTAAATACCTAAATTCATAGCACAATAGCAAAAATGCGCAGAAAAGTATAAATTGGTAGGGAAGAAAGTTTTGACCTTTGCTTTAAATAAAGTCACATGCACATAAATTGCATGCAAATTAACCTCTTGAATAACTGACAATGTCTCGATAACTTTTCACATGGAATCAACTCAAACTAAGACAATAATATGGTATGTTTTAAGTGTTTTAAATCTCCCTTAACCAAAACCAAGTCAATGAAGGAAAATGAAGATTATGCTACAAAGCTCTTCTCACCTCTACAAATGAGACAAGAGATCTAAAATATATGTAAAATTCTGAAGAATTCTAAAGTATTCTTCAAATGCTTTCTAGGTGTTGCTTCTTATGAATTATTAAGAAGACCAATTTCCAAGTTAAAATTATGCATTTAAAGGATCATTAACGACAAAAGAATTTCCCATCTTTCTAAATAAATCTGAAACATTTTATAGTGATGCTTCAACTCTCAATTCATGTGTCAAAATGCTAACTGTATACTTTTCTAATCATTTTAACAACTGCAACCAACAAATATAAAACTAGATTTCTGCTGTTAAACATCATTAATTTGGGGAAAGTCAAAAGAAAAAAAATGCTTATAAATTAAGGTCAGACTAGTACATGTGTGTTTACAAAAAGCAAACAACCTTTAAACCATTCAACATTTTAATAAAACAGGTCTAGCATGCAGACCAAATGCTCCAAAACATGAAATCAGAGGTATTCTACACTGTAGAAATAAGGCTCTACCTGATTTACAAACATCAAACTTAGAAATAATCCTTATGTGTGAAGGAAACCCTGTCATAAATCTTTGAATTGAATTTAAACTCTTTCTGTGCATTCAAATCTCACACAAAATTCTCTAATTCACAGAGATTTACATCTTTATCCCCAAATATCTTAAGACTTTTCAGAAGTAGCCAGTAAGTATAACTAAATAATACACACTAAGTATATAGTAACTAAGTATAATGTAAAAACACTCTACTTATTAATTTGAGAATGCCTTTAGGATGACAACCACATTCTTCTGGCATGTGCACATTTTTTACCACAATTACCAAAATAAATATTTACATACTAGTGAGTTTAAAAATAAAATTGTTGACTTCCTATCCTATGTTATTAACCTGGAAAACCAGTCACAAAACTGAATGATTAAGTACGTGATGTTACATTAAAGAAAGCTACACCAGTAGTTTCACAACAAGGTTATGTAAAACACAGAGGCAGTAACCGATACTCGACTAGAAATTCTACCACTGTGACCTGGGACACATCACAACCACTCTGGCCATCAATGATTCCACCTATGTAAATCAGTAGACTGGAAAACAATGGAAAAAATCAAAATACTAACTAAACAAGACAATGTCTTATCCTGTTTAGTTAAGAAGCCTAATGATCAGCACTTGTAGATGGCTAATTGATTAAAGTTAGTTAAATGAACTGAATTAATTAAATGCTAGATTTTTACCTATAAACCACAGAAGATACATGCCTACATATATTTATCCCTTATTTTCAAAAGTTTTCTCTGGCTGTTTATCTGGCTGTTACTAACCTATGCCCTTGTTAGTCAGGCAAACACAAAATATTATTTTAAATCACCCAGAACAATGTGTCAGGTTCAGGTGAGTGTGCAATAATATCGTTCAACAATGAAAGCTAAATAACATAAGAGATTTCAAAATTGTAGTGAAGTGTATTTGTCAATGTTTTTTACACAACCCAAATCTGATAAACTGTGAAGGGGCATAAAAATAAAACCTCTGCTTAAAATGCAGTTTTAAAATGTAAGATCAGGGACTTCCCTGGTAGTCCAGTGGGTAAAACTCTGCACTCCCAATGCAGGGGGCCCGAGTTCGATCCCTGGTCAGGGAACTAGATCCCGCACGCATGCCGCAACTAAGAGTCCACAGGCCGCAACCAAGACCCTGTGCAGCCTAAATAAATATTAAAAAATAAAATAAAATGTACGATCAAACAAACACAAATAAAATTCAGGCAGAAAACAGAGATGTTATTAATAAACCAGCACTGCATGCTGAACATTCTAAAGCTAATTTTTCTCACAAAATAAATCTTTAATGCTGCCAAGTCTCCTTCACGTGTGTTTGGCTTTAATTAGTTAAGTCAAAATATGAATCTACTATAAAATAAACTGGGGAGGGGAAGGGTTACATATTTAAACCAAAGGATTCTTCACTCTTCAAAAGGATTCTCCAGTGCTTCCTCACATGGCAGCGCTTTCTACATTTCTTATTTGACCCAGAATTTATTTTTAAATTCACTTGAACACACCCTGAAGGAAAAAGGGTATGTTCATAGCCTAGAACGATAGGTATGTTGTGATAGAAAGGAAAGGAAAGAACAAGTGCAGGGGTTAAGGTGGGTCCATACAAGGCAGGAACCTAACCATCAGGCCTGCACTAGCTGGAATGCACTGCCTCCAAAACCTGATGACCAAGTGATGTAAACGCATAAGGGAAAATTATTTTATCATTTCACCCAAGTGTCATAAATGGTTCCTTTATATTTTTGAGTTAAATTTCTCAGGTTCCCTCCTGAGACTCCAGCACTCACAACCAACTTCCAGGTTACCCACGAATTTTCTCTGGCAAAATCTGGCATTTATAAAGTTATTTTTCTCAGGTTTTGTTGTTTTTTATAATTGGTGCTAGTGTTTTTTGACTCTTTAGTGAAAAAAATAATGATTTTATAGTTTAGCGTCCATATTTTAAAAAGATACAAGGACTAGATTATTATATTATTATAAACAGGCTTCCATGGGTTCCCTAATTAATAGGCTCCCCTATTAAGCCTGTCACTTTTAAAAATCAATGCCTTACTTTTTCAAGGCATTTTTAAGTTTACAGAAAAACTGTCCAGAAAGTACGGAGTTCCCATGTATTATGCCCTCTTCCCCCTCCACCTAATTTCCTCTATTAACATTCTATATTAGTGTGGTACATTCGTTACAAATGATGACCAATAGTGACACATTTTTATTAGCTAAGGTCTATAGTATACAAAAAGGTTCACTCTGTGTGTACATATCTATGGGTTTTGACAAATACATGACATGCATTACAGAACCACACAATATTTCACTGCCCTCAAAATGCCCTGTGTTCCACCTACTCATCCCCTTCCCCCTCCTCCTGAACCCCTAGCAACCACTTTTTACTTGTCTTGTTTTGCCTTTTCCAGAATGTCATATAGTTGGATCATACAGGATGTAATCTTTTTCAGATTGGCTTCTTTCACCTAGCAATACACATTTAAGGTTCCTGTGTGTCTTTTCATGGCTTGATAGTTCATTTCTTTTTAGTGAATAACATTCCATTGTAGGGATGTACCACAATTTGCTTATCAGTTCACCTACTGAAGGACATACTAGTTGCTTCCAATTTTGGGCAATTATGAATAAAGCTACTGTAAACACTTGTGTGCAGGTTTTTGTGTGGACAGAAATCTTCAACTCATTTGGGTAAATATCTAGGAGTGTGACTGCTGGATCATATGGTAAGCTTATGTTTATTTATCTTTGTAAGAAACTGTCAAACTATCTTCCAAAATGACTGTACCATTTTGCATTCCCACTAGCAATAAATGAGAGTTCCTATTGCTCCACATCCTCACCACAGATGCCATAGGTGTTTTAGCCATTCTAACATGTATGTAGTGGTATCTAATTGTTGTTTTAATTTGCAATTCCCTAATGACATATGATATGAGCATCTTTTCATATGCTTATTTGCCTTCAGTATTTCTTTGGTGAACTGTTCAGATCTGCTCATTTTTCAACTAGGTCATTAAGTTTTCTCATTGTTGAGTTTTAAGAGTTCTTTGTATGTTTTGGATAGTCTCAGTGTTTATTTCTTTCAAGCAAACTTTTTATTGAACTGTTATTCATTCCTTTTAAACTCTGAATATACACCAAACTAATCACATACATTTTTAAAACTCTCCCTTCCCTATTCTCTTCTTCCTTTTTCACTGCTATTATGAGCCAATATGGCATCACTTTAGAGCTATCAGAGTTTAAAGATACAGTGATAGAACAGGTATAGTCAGTAGCTAATGTTTATTATGCATTTAAGACATGCAAGGCAATAGAAAATTACGACTATAATCTTGACTTTACAGATGAGAAAAGTGAAGTAACTTGCCCAAAGTCACAGTAAAAGCTAGTTAACTGACAGGACCTGTACTTGTACTTGGGTAATTTCATTCTGAAATGAGCTCAACATGGCGGAAGGGCATCAAGGAAACTAATCTGGCTGCAACAGGCAGTTCACACTGGAAAGTGGTAAAAATTAAACCTAGGCAGGGAATGTGAGACGAGATAAGGGAAAGTCTACAATGGCTGATAACCTCGGGATTTGGATTTTATGACATGCTTATAAAATACAAGACTGATTTTCACAATGCTGCTCTCACAGCAGCATATTTTGCTGAACTATTCTGTAGGCAATAGGTATCCAAATTTCTCTTATGTTCTCACCAATCCCTTATTTTAGCTATTCTACTTGGGTTTTCTTTAGTCTGTTGATATGGCTGATAACATCAATTGACTATTCAAATGTTGAACCAGGCTTGCACACCTGGAATAAACCCAACTTCATTGCAGTATATAATTCTTTTATACATTTTATGTATATACTGATTCCAATTAAGTTTTAACATGTTAAAAATTCAAAAAACAATGACTCCTCCTAAAAGTGGCTGGTATTCCTTTCAAATTTCTTCATTGCTACTGACTACACCATCTTTACACTGTTCCCTCAAGCTCAAAATCTTATAATTGCTCAATCCCTCTCATCCTTCACAGTGCATCTGTTGAGCCCTCAGATACCTCTTTATTTCTGAGTCCCTTGTTCAATCCAGAACACATGGATTTTTGCAACAAAACTCATATTAGTTTCTCAGGCTTCAGCTTTTCTTCATACAACTGCCAGATCAATCTCCCCCAAAACCGTCTTCATGTCACTACCTCTTTAGGATCCTATAACTGTTTTTTTTTTACTTGTATCACAACACCTAAATTCTTTCACTTATTGATTCAAAGATTTATTAAGCACCTTCTATGTATAAAGCACTGTGCTAGGATCAGCCTTTCTACTTATCTAGTAAGTAAACCTGATAATCAATTAGTTAAACTTAAAAAACAAAACAAAACAAAACCCACCAGTTGTGTTAAGTTCTATGACTCCAATGAAATAACAGTAGGGTTCTACTTTGGATTAAACATACAAAGATGATGACACTCAAAATTTCTAACTAAGGATAAAAAGCAGCAGCCATACAGATAGCAGAGGATGAGTATTCTAGGCCAAGTAGAACAGTCAGCAGACCAAGTGCGTGAGCAACAGATGGGATGAGATTGGAGAGGAAGGCTGGGCTAGATCATGGAGGACTGTGAAGGTAAGGAGTCTGGATTTTATTCTAGATACAGATTTCATTCCAAGTACAAAACTGTATAGAACCCTACTGAAGGTTTTGTAAGCAGGGGTTGTGGTATGATCTATTTCTCTTTAGAAAAGATCAGTCTAGCTGCAGGGTAGACCATAAATTAGACAGCAGCAAGAATTTAATAGAGATACCACTTAGGAAGCTGTTGCAGCAGTCCGAGTGAGAGACTGAAGCTTAGAGGAGGGTGGGCGCAGAGATGAGAATCACCAAGGCTCCCACCTGATTTAACTGCAAATTCCAGGCAACAAGTCTTGCCAGTACAATTTGTTAATTCTCACTTCCACGTAATAGAGAAAAATGCATGTAAAAGAGCCCTAGAGAGTCTTAATTAATCCTCTGTATATATCTTAACGTATTACGTATCATTTTCATAACACTTGATAAGCACAATCTTGGAGACAAAAACAGAAGGCTCCATGGCATAGTGGAAACACACCAGCTTTCAGAGTGTGGGCTTGAATGTAAAAATGTAAAATGGTTATTGGGATAAGGAGGGGAAATTTTGGCAATTACTCCTAATTTTGGTCCTTAAAATTCTTGTTTAGAGTCAAATTTAACATGAATATTTTATGTGTTTAAAAAAATTAAGAATTTCCAACATGGCCCCTAACTGTAAAGTCTATATTATAAGGAGAAAAGAAAGAAGCTTAAGAACAGAAGAGCTTGTACTGAAAAGTCTAGTATTCCAAATTTGCTAACACCAGACTCAATAGAAACCTAGATTCCAATAAGAAATGTCTAACATATTCTTTTTATATCTGTTGCCATGTTTCCTGGGAACTATCACTAATTATAAGCCAAAAGTCTCTAATTATATAAAAAAAAAAAAAAAAAGGATAAACGGTTAGCCATTATGCAAAAGTTAGGTCATTCAAGACATTCTCATTGGAAGGGAAAAAAAAAAACACAAAAAAAACCAGTCTGTCCTGATTTCAGGCTCTGCCATTTCTAAGATATGTAACTTTGGCCAAGTTACCACAACTCTCTCTAAGCCTGTAAAATCTCAGAGATAATAGTACTTACCTCACAGGAATATCACAAAGACTGAGATAATGCAGATAATTTCCCAAAATATTGCACTTCTGCCAGGAAAATGATTTTAGATAGCATGTAGACAAAGACTTCCTATTTCTGTAGTTTTATTTACTTCAATAGTTTAAAGTAACTACTGCATCTAGCTCTTTATCTTCCTAGCATTCTTGCTTAAAACAAAATTAAGTTATAAAATGTCAGTTTAAACCTAAACCCAATGAAAAGAAAAATGCTAAACTTAAATAATAGTTTAGGTAGTACTAGATTTGGCAAAAAATATGAAGGCAGTACACAAATGCCCAAGGTCTGGGCAACACTGAGAAAAGTATACATAAAGGACCCAGCAAAGTAAGCATAATAAATATAAACTACATTATTTCTTCTTTTTAAAATGTCTTAGCAGAAAGTACAAGACTTATTTTAAAAGGCCTACTGAAATCCAAGCTATGCTATCTAACAGGTACGTGACTCTGGGAAAGGTATTTGGTTTAAGCATTAGTTCCCTCACGTGAGAAAAAATACCTACCTTGTAAAGATCACAAAAAAAATAAATACAAGATTCCTAACAAAAAGAGTGCTCAATAAATAGCTCTTATTATAGAAGGTACTCAATAAATATCTGCTGTTTGATCTTTTAAAAAATCTTTGTAAAGCTGTCACAATGAACTTTCTCCCTGAACTATTTTCTCCCTGAAAAATTCTCCCTGAATTTTGCAAGACCTCAATTCTCCGAAAACTCTTGCCCAGCTAAGCTGTCCCCCAAACACTGCTTTATGCTTTACAGTAAGTCACAGAACTTCAGAATAAAAAAGTCACTAGCAACCCTTCTACACTTGGTAACAGTCTTCTGGCTTGAAACACCAATGCCATTCCTTTCCACCTATCCAGATGTCCCCTCCATCTCAGGCTCTTCCAGTCCAAAGGGATGCTTCCTTTGTCTCAGCTATGACAGGAAGTAATAAGAGTCAGTTAACCAGGCTGGGACCTTTGATGTAATGTGGAGCAAAGATACTCTGTAGAATCTATCAATATAAAGCAAGAGTGGCATAGACTAGATTATCCTAGAGATGCCCTCCAAAGTTTACATTCTGAGATCTTATGATGTGCTTACTTACTTGTGATAGTCTCTAATTCCTCAATTTATACTGTATTATGTATTGCCTTTTTACAAAAATGTTTTTATGTCCATAAGTAATCCTTTCAGCACCTAAAACACAACATATTCAAAGCACTTGGGAACTGAGAATCACAGCATCTGCAGTTGAATCCCAACTGGAGATCCTGGATAAATTACTTCACCCTTCTAAACCTCAGTTTCCCTAATTTGTAGTATAAACCCACAGAATATGAAACGTGTGTGTGATAAATTCATACACAGTTTGACAACGGTAAAGATCTACCCCAAAGGTACTATTATTTATCCTAATCTCCAAATCAATTCTTCCTAATTCTAACATTCTCGCCAAGCTCCTGTTCTCTTTCTCTCAGAAAAGGAAGTATCTTTTCTTCAGTTCTGCACCACCTAGTTGTGGCCCTATTAACCCTAATCTGCAGTATGTATCAATGTTGTTCCTCACTGGTCTATCTATCCCCAGTCCCTATTTCTCCTAGGGTCTTTGTAAACTTTGTCAAGACCTGTACCTCTCAAAAGCCTCCAATGGCTTCCGACCAACTTTCTAATCAACCCTGGTAGCTTTAAGAAATTGACTGGGGACTTCCCTGGTGGCGTAGTGGTTAAGAATCCGCCTGCCAATGTAGGGGACACGGGGGGGAGCCCTGGTCCCGGAAGATCCCACATGCCGCGGAGCAACTAAGCCTGTGTGTCACAACTCCTGAAGCCCGCGTGCCTAGAGCCCGTGCTCCGCAACAAAGAGAAGCCACCGCTATGAGAAGCCCGCGCACCCGCAACGAAGAGTAGCCACCGCTCGCCGCAACTAGAGAAAGCCCGCGCGCAACAATGAAGACCCAACCTAGCCAAAAATAAATTAATTAATTTATTAAAAAAAAAAACTGATTGGCTTTTGCAGTATCAACTTCCACTACATCCCACCCCACGTAGACACACAGGATAAAAGTATGGCCTCCAAGTTTCTTCCTCCTCTTTCTTCCCCTGGAACATTCTGACTACTCATTACCACATGGCCTCTTAAACTTGAGCGATCCCCTACCACAAAACAAATGTTTCTTTCCTTCTTCTCTCTGAAATGCCGCAGTATTATATTCCTCTCTGTGGATAGCACATATATAATATGTTGTACACGTGCCTATCATAGTCCTCTGTAATTGATAAACTCAAACCCACAGGGAGCAGAGGCTGAATCGCAACTCCGAAGGACCCAAACAGACTTTTAAGATGTGCTGAGAAAGTTTTCTTAATGAGAGGTAAACAAGGAAAAGTTTTCTCTCCTTTCAATTTTAGAAGTCACATCATTCTGTCATAGGGCAATATGTGCTCTTCACCTTTAAGATAATCATCAATCCAGATCCGCTTCCAAACTGATTTAGCTCAAAGCTTACCTTTCCTCTGAAGCACCTAAGGATTAATAAATTCTAATAATTTCACTCAATAATACTCATCTGTCCTTCTCAGACATTCCTGGAAATCAAGATCAGGGTGAATTTGTGGAGATCCACTGCACTACATGAATGGGTTAAGTACCCCTTCAAACTCCTTTGCATCCCACAAACATTCCTTCCTCAATGTCTAAGATTTTCATTGATTTACTCAACAAACATTTGACATCTACTATGTGCCACAAAGTCAGACATCAGGGGAGGCAAAAAGAGTAAGACAAAGTCCCTGCCTTCAAGGAACCTTCAGCCAGGTCTGGAGTGCTGGTGGGTACACATGCAATAGTGTTAATGAGTGCTTTAGTGATTCCGGATCTGAGAGAAAGCACAAGAAGGGAGTGGTCAAAGGGAGAAGCCAGCAACAGAGATTAAACAGAGAAGAGGAGACACATCCCAAAAGTGAACATCACAATCAAAGGTAAAGAGATGTGCAACATGGTCCATCAAAGCCTTGCTGGTTCACAGACCAGCAGCACCTTTATCATCTGGGGGCTTGTTAAAAATGCGGAATCTCAGTCCCCTACCAATACCTACAAAGTCAGAATCCACATTTTCAGAGGATCCCCAGGGAATTCTTATGCTCATTACAGTTTCAGAAGCCCTGCTATGGAGGACTTTGAAGTAGAGTTTGATATGGCTAGGACAGAGGACACCATGGGAATGAACTCACAAGAAGTGAGGCTCCAGAGGCATCTCCAGATCATGAAGCACCTTATCCTGGAACAAATGGGAGCCACCACATTGTCTAATTTTTAAGTAGGAAAATGACAAGATCAAATTACCAGGGAAACTACAGAATAAAGTGGGGGTTGGAAGAAGAGGGAAACCATTCCAGATGAAGTAGCTCTAACAGAACTTAATCATTTGCGCAATCAATACATAGGAGGGAGGATGGGAACAGGGAAGCGTCAAAGAAATATGAATGAAAAATCTCTAGAAAGCTGACAGAAATAGCAACATTCACTAAAACAGGGAACGCACGAGGAACAGATTTGGGAGGAAAGATGAATCCAGTTTGATATTTTCTTTTTTTTAAATTTTTTAAAATGGAAGTATAGTTGACTTACAATGTTGTGTTAGTTTCTGGTGTACAGCAAAGTGATGAATCCAGTTTGAGATGTATGGGTTTGAAGTACCTATAGTTCAACCAGTGGAGGTGCCTAGTAGCAGGCAGGCACCTCCAGGAAGGAAAATATTGCCATCATCAGATAGGCAGGTATGGGCTGATGCCCTAAAAATGGAAGAGGTCGCCCAAAGGGAATGAAAAAAAATGAGAAAACAAAAGGACTAAGGACAACCACCGCCACCCCCCAAAGATATCAGCATTTAAGAGATGAACAGAGGAAAAAGGATGCAACAAAGTGAGAAAAATTCTAAAGAGAATAAAATCAAGAAAGAGTGGTGTCATCATCAATGCCAATAAAAGGGTTTCATTAAGGGGGAAATGGGAGACAGTAATGCCAGAGATCAAGGCCTTAAGAGTGGATCTGGGGGCTTCCCTGGTGGCCCAGTGATTAAGAATCCGCCTGCCAATGCAGGGGGCATGGGTTGGAGCCCTGGTCCGGGAAGATCCCACATGCAGCGGAGCAACTAAGCCCATGCACCACAACTATTGAGCCTGCCCTCTAGAGCTCGTGAGCCACAACTACTGAGTCCGCGTGCCACAACTACTGAAGCCCGCGCGCCTAGAGCCCGTGCTCCGCAACAAGAGAAGCCACTGCAATGAGAAGCCCACACATTGTGACGAGGAGTAGCCCCCACTCGCCGCAACCAGAGAAAGCCTGCGCACAGCAACAAAGACCCAACGCAGCCAAAAATAAAAATAAAAAATAAATAAATTTATTAAAAAAAAAAAAAAAGAGTGGATCTGGTTATTAAGAAGTCCCTTAAAAAAATTAAATGAAATAAACTTACATCTCACACACACCTAATTTTAAAAGCGCTCTCTCTCTCTCTCTCTCTCTCTCTCTCTCTCTCTCTCTATATATATATATATATATATGTACACACACACACACATCTCAATGGCTTTCTGTGGGTGATAGAATTAAGGGTGATTTTTAGTTTATTGCTTTCCCCCCCAATATTTTGCAATTGCTCCTGAAGGCACATAAGTTCTAAAATTTAAAAATACATAATAAAAAGTTAATAAATAAAACAATGATGGCTATTCCCAGTGGTGTGACTGCAGTGGGTCAAAGAGCGAATTCGAAGTGAAGAAATGAAGGAGACAGGAGTACAGACAGGAAGAAGAGACTGGGGAGCATGTGGAGTTAAGTCCAGTTTCAGGAAAGGTTTTGTTTTTCAGGTGGGAAAGATGTGAGCATGCTTACAGGCTGTGGATAGGAAACCGTATAGAAAATGTTCAGAGTCCAGGAGAACAAGAAAACAAATACTTCTTTACTGCCTGCTATGAGCTGAGCACACAGTGGTGAACAAGACAAAGTTCTAAGGAAACAAGCAGCGAGCAGATAAATAATATCAGACAAGTGAGACATGCCATGATACAACTAAAATAGGGTTTGCACTGAGTGTTGAGGTAAGGCCTCTCTGAAGAGACAGCATTTAAGTTGAGTCCTGAATGACAAGAAATGAGCTTTACAAAGAAGGGGGAAAGGCCTTGTTACCTCTACTTCACAGACAACGAACTGAGGATCAAAAAGGTTAGGTAAGGTTACGCAGCAAGTAAATGAAACCCAGGTCTGATGAGCAGACCAACACCCTTTCTACTAGATTGTGTTCTCCCTACTGTTTTCCTCAAATGCAACAGCGAAGACGAACTGTAACATCGACCCTCCCCTGGCCTCACGGGGATGTTAAGGACTAGAAAAATATAAATAATTGGCACAACTTTCTCAGAAGAACCTCTCTGAAAGCCAAGAAGTGTAGATCTGTGAAAGCAGAGGCACAACTTCTAAAGGTTAACTGTTCAGGCCTAATGAGAAAATTGAGGTAGGCTCCAAGTCATAAGCAGACTACATTCCAAAGATGTATAACTAAGTCGTTAAGAAGTCATAAAGATTAACCAAGATGGCGGAGTAGAAGAACGTGCTCTCACTCCCTCTTGCAAGAACACCAGAATCACAACTAGCTGCTGGACAATCATCGACAGGAAGACACTGGAACTCACCAAAAAAGATACCCCACATTCAAAGACAAAGGAGAAGCCACAATGAGACAGTAGGAGGGGCGCAATCACAGTAAAATCAAATCCCATAACTGCTGGGTGGGTGACTCACAGACTGGCAAACACTTATACCACAGAAGTCTACCCACTGGAGTGAAGGTTCTGAGCCCCACGTCAGGCTTCCCAACCTGGGGGTCCAGCAACGGGAGGAGGAATTCATAGAGAATCAGACTTTGAAGCCTAGTGGGAATTGATTGCAGGACTCCGACAGGACTGGGGGAAACAGAGACCCCACTCTTGGAGGGTGCACACAAAATAGTGTGTGCATCGGGACCCAGGGGAAGGAGCAGTGACCCCATGGGAGACTGAACCAGAACTACCTGCTAGTGTTGGAAGGTCTCCTGCAGAGGCGGGGGGTGGCTCTGTTTCATCGTGGGGACAAGGACACTGGCAGCAGAAGTTCTGGGAAGTACTCCTTGGCGTGAGCCCTCCCAGAGTCTGTCATTAGCCCCACCAAAGAGCCCAGGTAGGCTCCAGTGTTGGGTTGCCTCAGGCAAAACAACCAACAAGGAGGGAACCCAGCCCCACCCATCAACACTCAAGTGGATTCAAGTTTTACTGAGCTCTGACCACCACAGCAACAGTCAGCTCTACCCACCACCAGAGCCTCCCATCAAGCCTCTTAGATAGCCTCAACCACCAGAGGGCAGACAGCAGAAGCAAGAAAAACTACAATCCTGCAGCCTGTGGAATAAAAACCACATTCACAGAAAGATAGGCAAGATGAAAAGGCAGAGGGCTACATACCAGATGAAGGAACAAGATAAAACCCCAGAAAAACAACTAAATGAAGTGGAGATAGGCAACCTTCCAGAAAAAGAATTCAGAATAATGAGAGTGAAGATGATCCAGGACCTCGGAATAAGAATGGAGGCAAAGATCGAGAAGATGCAAGAAATGTTTAACAAAGACCTAGAAGAATTAAAGAACAAACAAACAGAGATAAACAATACAATAACTGAAATGAAAACTACACTAGAAAGAATCAATAGCAGAATAACTGAGGCAGAAGAACGGATAAGTGACCTGGAAGACAGAATGGTGGAGTTCACTGTTGCGGAACAGAATAAAGAAAAAAGAATGAAAAGAAATGAAGACAGCCTAAGAGACCTCTGGGACAACATTAAACGCAACAACATTTGCATTATAGGGGTCCCAGAAGGAAAAGAGAGAGAGAAAGGACCAGAGAAAATATTTTAAGAGATTATAGTCGAAAACTTCCCTAACATGGGAAAGGAAATAGCCACCCAAGTCCAGGAAGCGCAGAGTCCCATACAGGATAAACCCAAGGAGAAACACGCCGAGACACATAGTAATCAAATTGGCAAAAATTAGAGACAAAGAAAAATTATTGAAAGCAGCAAGGGAAAAACAACAAATAACGTACAAGGGAACCCCCCCATAAGGTTAACAGTTGATTTCTCAGCAGAAACTCTACAAACCAGAAGGGAGTGGCATGATGTACTTAAAGTGATGAAAGGGAAGAACCTACAACCAAGATTACTCTACCTGGCAAGGATCTCATTTAGATTTGATGGAGAAATCAAAAGCTTACAGACAAGCAAAAGCTAAGAGAATTAAGCACCACCTAACCAGCTCTACAACAAATGCTAAAGGAACTTCTCTAAGTGGGAAACACAAGAGGAGAAAAGGACCTACAAAAACAAACCCAAAACAATTCAGAAAATGGTCATAGGAACATATATATCGATAATTACCTTAAACGTGAATGGATTAAATGCTCCAACCAAAAGACACAGGCTTGCTGAATGGATACAAAAACAAGACCCATATATATGCTGTCTACAAGAGACCCACTTCAGACCTAGGGACACATACAGACTGAAAGTGAGGGGATGGCAAAAGATATTCCATGCAAATGGAAATCAAAAGGAAGCTGGAGTAGCAATACTCATATCAGATAAAATAGACTTTAAAATAAAGAATGTTACAAGAGACAAGGAAGGACACTACATAATGATCAAGGGATCAATCCAAGAAGAAGATATAACAATTATAAATATATATGCACCCAACATAGGAGCACCTCAATACATAAGGCAACTGCTAACAGCTATAAAAGAGAAAATCAACAGTAACACAGTAATAGTGGGGGACTTTAAAACCTCACTTACACCAATGGACAGATCATCCAAAATGAAAATAAATAAGGAAACAGAAGCTTTAAATGACACAACAGACCAGATAGATTTAATTGATATTTATAGGACATTCCATCCAAAAACAGATTACACTTTCTTCTCAAGTGCGCACGGAACATTCTCCAGGATAGATCACATCTTGGGTCACAAATCAAGCCTCAGTAAATTTAAGAAAATTGAAATCATATCAAGCATCTTTTCTGACCACAATGCTATGAGATTAGAAAAGAATTACAGGGAAAAAAACGTGAAAAGCACAAACACATGGAGGCTAAACAATATGTTACTAAATAACCAAGAGATCACTGAAGAAATCAGAGAGGAAATCAAAAAATACCTAGAGACAAATGACAATGAAAACACAACGATCCAAAACCTATGGGATGCAGCAAAAGCAGTTCTAAGAGGGAAGCTTATAGCTATACAAGCCTACCTAAAGAAACAAGAAAAATCTCAAGTAAACAATCTAACCTTACACCTAAAGAAACTAGAGAAAGAAGAACAAACAAAACCCAAAGTTAGCAGAAGGAAAGAAATCATAAAGATCAGAGCGGAAATAACGGAAATAGAAACAAAGAAAACAATAGCAAAGATCAATAAAACTAAAAGCTGGTTCTTTGAGAAGATAAACCAAATTGATAAGCCATTATTAGCCAGACTCATCAAGAAAAAGAGGGAGAGGACTCAAATCAATAAAATTAGAAATGAAAAAGGGGAAGTTACAACAGACACTGCAGAAATACAAAGCATCCTAAGAGACTACTACAAGCAACTCTATGCCAATAAAATGGACAACCTGGAAGAAATGGACAAATTCTTAGAAAGGTATAACCTTCCAAGACTGAACCAGGAAGAAACAGAAAATATGAACAGACCAATCACAAGTAATGAAATCGAAACTGTGATTTAAAATCTTCCAACAAACAAAAGTCCAGGACCAGATGGCTTCACAGGTGAATTCTATCAAACATTTAGAGACGAGCTAACACCCATCCTTCTCAAACTCTTCCAAAAAATTGCAGAGGAAGGAATACTCCCAAACTCATTCTATGAGGCCACCATCACCCTGATACCAAAACCAGACAAAGATACTACCAAAAAACAAAATTACAGACCAATATCACTGATGAATACAGATGCAAAAATCCTCAACAAAATACTAGCAAACAGAATCCAACAACACGTTAAAAGGATCATACATCACGATCAAGTGGGATTTATCCCAGGGATGCAAGGATTCTTTAATATACGCAAATCAATCAATGTGATACACCATATTAACAAATTGAAGAATAAAAACCATATGATCATCTCAATAGATGCAGAAAAAGCTTTTGACAAAATTCAACACCCATTTATGATAAAAACTCTCCAGAAAGTGGGCATAGAGGGAACCTACCTCAACATAATAAAGGCCATATATGACAAACACACAGCCAACATCATTCTCAATGGTGAAAATCTGAAACCATTTCCTCTAAGATCAGGAACAAGACAAGGTTGCCCACTCTCACCACTATTATTCAACATAGTTTTGGAAGTTTTAGCCACAGCAATCAGAGAAAAAAAAGAAATAAAAGGAATACAAATTGGAAAAGAAGAAGTAAAACTGTCACTGTTTGCAGATGACATGATACTATACATAGAGAATCCTAAAAATGCCACCAGAAAACTACTAGAGCTAATCAATGAATTTGGTAAAGTTGCAGGATACAAAATTAACGCACAGAAATATCTTGCATTCCTATACACTAATTATGAAAAATCTGAAAGAGAAATTATGGAAACACTCCCATTTACCACTGCAACAAAACGAATAAAATACCTAGGAATAAACCTACCTAGGGAGACAAAAGACCTGTATGCAGAAAACTATAAGACACTGATGAAAGAAATTAAACATGATACCAACAGATGGAGAGATATACCAAGTTCTTGGATTGGAAGAATCAATATTGTGAAAATGACTATACTACTCAAAGCAATCTACATATTCAATGCAATCCCTATCAAATTACCAATGGCATTTTTTACGGAACTAGAACAAATCACCTTAAAATTTGTATGGAGACACAAAAGACCCCGAATAGCCAAAGCAGTCTGGAGGGAAAAAAACGGAGCTGGAGGAATCAGACTCCCTGACTTCAGACTATACTACAAAGCTACAGTAATCAAGACAATATGGTACTGACACAAAAACAGAAACATAGAACAATGGAACAAGATAGAAAGCCCAGAGATAAACCCACGCACCTATGGTCAACTAATCTATGACAAAGGAGGCAAAGATATACAATGGAGAAAAGACAGTCTCTTCAGTAAGTGGTGCTGGGAAAACTGGACAGCTACATGTAAAAGAATGAAATTAGAACACTCCCTAACACCATACACAAAAATAAACTCAAAATGGATTCGAGACCTAAATGTAAGACCGGACACTATAAAACTCTTAGAGGAAAACATAGGAAGAACACTCTTTGACATAAATCACAGCAAGATCTTTTTTGATCCACCTCCTAGAGTAATGGAAATAAAAACAAAAATAAACAAACGGGACCTAATGAAACTTCAAAGCTTTTGCACAGCAAAGGAAACCATAAACAAGACGAAAAGACAACCCTCAGAATGGGAGAAAGTATTTGCAAACAAAGCAACTGACAAAGGATTAATCTCCAAAACTTACAAGCAGCTCATGCAGCTCAATATTAAAAAAACAAACAACCCAATCCAAAAATGGGCAGAAAACCTATATAGGCATTTCTCCAAAGAAGACATACAGATGGCCAAGAAGCACATGAAAAGATGCTCAACATCACTAATTATTAGAGAAATGCAAATCAAAACTACAATGAGGTATCACCTCACACCAGTCAGAATGGGCATCATCAGAAAATCTACAAACAACAGATGCTGGAGAGGGTGTGGAGAAAAGGGAACCCTCTTGCACTGTTGGTGGGAATGTAAATTGATACAGCCACTATGGAGAACAATATGGAGGTTCCTTAAAAAACTAAAAATAGAATTACCATATGATCCAGCAATCCCACTACTGGCCATATACCCAGAGAAAACCGTAATTCAAAAAGACACATGCACCCCAATGTTCATTGCAGCACTATTTACAATAGCCAGGTCATGGAAGCAACCTAAATGCCCATCGACAGACCAATGGATAAAGAAGTTGTGGTACATATATACAATGGAATATTACTCAGCCATAAAAAGGAACGAAATTGAGTCATTTGTTGAGATGTGGATGGATCTAGAGACTGTCATACAGAGTGAAGTAAGTCAGAAAGAGAAAAACAAATATTGTATATTAACGCATGTATGTGGAAATTAGAAAAATGGTACAGATGAACCGGTTTGCAGGGCAGAAGTTGAGACACAGATGTAGAGAACAAACGTATGGACACCAAGGGGGGAAAACCACAGTGGGGTGGGGATGGTGGTGTGCTGAATTGGGCGATTGGGACTGACATGTAAACAATGATGTGTATAAAATTGATGACTGATTAAAAAAAAAAAGAAGTCATAAAACATTTCCTCCATGTAATTCTACACATAAACTAGGTTTCCAAGGAGGACCACAAAAAATCCATGCAATCACAGCTATTACTGTTACTATTATAGTAACTAATACAGCATTTACTAGGCACCAGGCCCTATGTTAAGAGCTTTATATAAATAACCTCATGCAATATCACCAACACTATTACCACTCCCATCTTATAACTAAAGAAACTGAGGCCTGTCAACGTTACGTAACTTGTCCAGTGGCACAATGCAAAGAGAGAAGCCTGCAGTCCAGCCCTGGCCTATTCCAGACCCTCAGCTCTTAGTCTTTATACTGTCTCCCAAAGTACCTCTATTTATAAACACTAGTCTTTCAAAATCAGTTTTTCTTCAATTCTGAAATCTCAGTGCCCACCTACCCTTCTCAGGTGATCAGAATACTACTCTAATTAACACCTTCATCAAACTTCCTTATCCTCTCCTTGGCAAAGTCTATACCAAACTTACCTCCTGATAAACCTCAATCCATGAGAGCATTTATTCACACATTTGACACCCACTGAGAACTTAATTTGCTTTTGCACCCCCAGCTCCCACAGAGTGCCTAGAATGTGTCCACATATCCATTCACTGACACTTACAGAGCCTACTGTCACAACTCCCAACCCGCTGCACATCTTCATAAATACTGAGAGGTAAACTCCACTGAAGAAAACGGAGGCAAAAGCCCAAACTAATGATAGATAATTAAACTTCCACCTCTAAGCTACCCCTAGCTCACCCAAAATTCCCAACCTATCCTCCCTCCAAACAAAAAGCTCTCGAAACTTAAGTCCTAGATGGTTACTAAGCATCAATAACGCTTGCACGTGGGACAACACCCGAACCGGTCAATCATAGAAGAGTAACACCTGACCCCCGGCAGCAGCCTTCAAAGCCCCTCTCAGCTTCTTAGGACGTCGATAACCCGAGGGCTGGAAGACCAAGTCCGAGGCGGCGATGGCAGGATCCATGACGGAAGCAAGCCACGTTTGTGGCCGTAACCTTCTGAAGGCGACCAACCCTGTCACCCTAAACACCCCGGAGAGGAGCGTGATACGAGGGCCGGGGACGCCTGGCCCTGGAGCAGCGAGGAGGGTGTAGAAAGGGCACAGATGGGACCCGGCCCTCGCCCACGTCCACGACCCCGAGGAACTGCCGCGCTGCAGGCGGGCTGAGGAAGCGGCCGGGCACTCACCCGGCGACGGGCCCGGCGCGAGCGGCGCGCGGACAGAAGGCGGCGTGCGGCCGGCTCGGGCCGCCAGCTAGAAGGCGCAGGGAGAGCGGGAGGTGCGGGGCCGCCCCGGCGCGGAAGAGCCAGCGGGCTGGTCTCAGCAGGGCCGCCATGGCTCAGCCGTCCCCACCTTAGGCTGCACGCCGGGCAAGGACAGGGGGAGCACGTGACCGCGGGGTCGCCCGGAGCGGGAGAGACCAAAGGCCGGGCGCGCCAGACGTAGGGGGAGGCACGTGTTGTTATTACTTGGAAGATGGAAAAACCTGTTTCTCCCAGGACATATGATCCCCACGAGATATGTGCTTACAAGGTGGCTTGATATATCATTCCAGAGAGCGTCTCTTTCCGTTCTCTTTCCTTCACGTCAGCATGTTCAGTTCCTCCACCCCTGCACTTTTCAGTTGGTAGAGTCGGAAGAGGTCGACTCCTCCCAGGTTCGCGCAGGGGCTTGCGGGGGGCCAACTAGCGAGAACACCCGGGAACCCTCGAGAAGAGCCGACTGTGAAGATCCCGGAGTGTGGGACATTTCTCTGCAGAGTGCGGGAGTGGTGGCCGATGTTACGCGGTTCCCGCTCCAAGCCCAAGATGCCGCGCCTACTGAGAGGAACGTTCTATAGTCAGATGTGTGGGACCTGAAAAACGTTAAGGACCTTTGCACTGTGCTAGTGGCCTCCAAGGTTAAATATGTGATTTGTGTGCTTGGGGCCAGGGGACAGTGTAAAGGTATACGGAGGTCCAACTTTTAAGTCCATGAGCAGTGCCTTGCTTTATGAAATGGATGGATTCTAACGAAGGTCGTATAGTTTTAAAGCTGGCGGTGAACGCATTATATTACCCAACTCCCACCCCACCCCTTCCTTCAGTAAATGCACCAGCAAGATAACAGTATAATTAAGAGTCCTGAAAAAAAAAAAAGTCCTAAGCCAAATCTGGGGATAAAATAGGAGGCCCCCAGCCTTACGACTTGGAAGGGTACCCTGTGCATGTAAATCAACTTAAAGATTTTTTGCATATTATATATGTATATTTGGGTTACAAGTTCCCAAGTTACCCAAAGGTTTCGACTCATAAACATAACTCTTTTAAAACAGTACTGTGATATCTTGCCATCTCAGTTTGTAAAAACACTAATTGATAGTCAAGTTATGTATTTTCAAACAGAATTCAGAGCAGCTTTCTCAGCAAAGTTTTGCCCGTTCAGTATCTGTTGGGGCAATCGGAGTTATGTGGGAAGCCGAGAACAGGCTTCAAGTATAGACAACTCTCCAACGCCCTCTCCACCTAGCTGTATTCTAAGCATTCCCAGGTGAAAGCTCAGAAGTTTTTTCCGGAAGCCCGACGAGGAGCTCCTTGAAAGCAGGAGCTGTGAGACCTCTTCCTGTAGCGGAAGCACCTACCCAGTGCCAAGCACACGGTAGGTTGCATTAAATAATTACTGAATAAATGTGTTTGGAGGTTATCCAGCTCATTTCTCCTTTGAGAGATGAGAAAAATGAGATTCAAAAAAAGGTTAAGTGATTTACTCTGGGTTATACTACTAGGCACTAGGATATAATTTATTTATTCACTCATTCAACACTGATTTATTGAACACATATTCAGTGCCAGACACTATTTGAGATGCGGATACAGCAGAGAACAAAACAGACCAAGTCTGGATTTTGATTCGATTGGCTCCAAAGTTTAGTTTGGGAAGACAGATAAGAACTGTGATGTAAAATAAATAAGGGGAAAGGAACTGAGGGTGGTATGCTTAACCCACTCGGAGAACAATGAGGACGGTGTGGATGAGAAGAAAGAGCAAAAGGGGTGGCGGGGACCGTGGGCGTTGGGATCTGAGAGGTAGTTCGGGGCCTCATCATGCAGAGCGTTGTAGTAAGGACTTTGATTTTTATTCAGAATGAGATGGGAAACCATTGGAAAGTTTAGTATGTTGTGATATGAATCCATTTGCATTTTTAAAGGATCACACTGGCTGCTGTTTGAAAAGGTGATTTTAAGGGAATAAGGATAAATAAATGTAGGGAGACCAGTGAGGAGGCTGGTCTCCTTGCAATAATCCAGAGTACAGATGGTAGTGGCTTGGACAAGGGGGGTGGCAGGTGAGAGAATGAAAAAGGGTCAGATCCTCACTCCATTTAAATAGTAGAACCAAGAGGATTTACTGATGGATTGGCTATGGGATGTAAGTCAAAAATGACTCCAAAATTTTTGACCTGAGCAATTAGAAAGATAGAGATGGCACTGATTAAGAAGGGAAAGACAGGGAAAAGCCGATTTAAAAGGTGAAATCAAAAGTAGTCTGGAATATTAAACTTGAAGTGCCTGTTAGACATCCAAATGTCAAGTTTGAGTAGGGGGTTGGCTGTATGACATACAAGTCTGGAGTTCAGAGCTAGAGATACACTTGGGAGTTTACAGTCTGTATCCATTATTTGAAGCCATAGAAATGGATGAGAAATGGACGAAAGCACCTAGGAGGAAAATATGGATAGACAAAAGATGAGGTCGAAGTACTGAGATTTATGACACTTCAGTATTTAGAGGTTGCGAAGATGAAAATCTAGCACAGGAAACTGAGAAGAATAGTCAGAGAGGTAGGGGGAGACCCAAGAGAGTGTAGTGAGTTCACAAATAACAGAGAGAAATCTTTCAACCATGGGAATTATCAACCATGTAAAATGCTGCAGTTAGTTCTGGTAAAATGAGCACTCAACATTGACCATAGGATTTCTCAACTCAGAGGTCCCTGGTGATGCTTAGAAGAGCCATTTTGGTGACATGTTGAGCTAAATGATTGAGTGAAGCAAGTTTAAGAGTACATGAAGGAAGGGGAAGTGGAGATTTAAATTTAAATAAATTTTAAAATTCAGTTCCTTAGTAATTAACCACATTCAACCACATATAGCTAGTAGCTACCATATTGGACAGCACAGAGAACATTTTCATCATCATAGAAAATTCTACTGGACAGTGCTGCAGTAAGGGGTGAAAAATTGATAATGCAGCATAAGATGGAGAAAGAGTACATTGAATATGCAAGACAGGATGGGATCCAGTACAAAAGTGAAGGGATTGACTTTAGGTAAGAATCCAGACAGTCCAACCAATGTCACAGAAGGAAAGACAAGGCATGTGGTTGCAGAACCAATGAGGCTGGTAGAGGTAGTAGTGAGAATGAATGCATATTCTTTTCTACTTGCTTCTAGCTCTGAAACCCTTAATCCCCAACCAAGATTCTCTCTGTTCTTGTACCAGGCTTCCTCTTGAAGTATGAGGCAATACTGATGAAATTTGTCTAGGCATTCATTTATTCAATCATGAATGTATTCACTATTAAACCCCTAAGTTCTGCCAGGCAGCAAGTTAAGTGTAGAAAAAAATATGATAGGCAAAAGCAGGCATGGTCCTTACTGTTATGGAAGTTACATTCTAAGGGACAAGGCAGATATTAATCAAATAATCACACTAAATGAATTAAACACTGAAACAGGGGTTCTGAAGGAAAGAGACATGTTTCCTTGAGCGAGTATGCCTCACCTGGGAATCAAAAAAGTTTCCAGGGAAGGGATCTTTAAGTTGAGGTCTGAAGGATGAATAGCTGTTAACACACGCAAGGTATGTGCTGTGTGTGTGTAAGAGAGAAAGAGTGGTTTTGCCTGTTTTTCTGTTCAGACTTAACCAAGTTGTTCTCAGATTTCTTTAGTCTCCAAAGATGTGACAAAGTGGAAGAGAAGCCCAGGTTGAGCATCCTTGGTTTCTCCCTCAGTTATTCTGAACTATGAAATGCGTTCAGCTGTTGGTTAGAAAATTAGGGGTCCCCATCCCAGTAAATAGAATAGCCTCTGAACAGAATCTTAACAGTTTAGAAGCCAGACTTTGCGGAAGTACTTAACTGCTTTTTTTTTTAATATGTAAAACTGGTGATATCTACCCTTTCCTCCCAGGATTATTTGGGAATATTAGTGACGTACTTACAGGTGCATAGGAAACTGTGAAAAATAATGTTACTACCATCAATATTGTTGTTGCTTTTCATAATCAAGTCTAAACCTCATGAATTTGGGTTCTTCTCCAGTCTCTCCTTGGGGTCCAGTTTTGACACCAACATCTTTACTGCCTAATAATCTATAGCCAGTGTCCCAAATTCCTAACTCAGTTTTCTAGTTGCTAAATGCTTAGTGTAAGCAAAACACGGGGCAAGTTACATCTCAGGGCAAAGAAATTATTCATACTACATTTGATGAGCTTAATTTATAGGAGAGGATAAAACACATATTGTATACAGATAACCATTACATTAGGCAGTGTGATGAGTAGAATGAAGAAGAGACAAGCCAAATGATAGCCAGGCAGGAGAACAGAAGAAGGTTTCATAGGGGGAATGATATTTCAGCCCTCGTAGGCTGGGGAAGATGTTAAGTAGTAGACATCATGGCGAGAGGACATCTAGTCAGAGGGAACAGTAAAAGTAAAGATACAGAGCTCTCCTTTCTGTATATACATCCCTTCTTAAACTGCAGAAAGTGTTTTTGGACACAGAAGTCTGCCCAGAGCCTATCGAGTAAAGGAGAGGATCTCTAAACCAGTGGTGTTCACGCTTCCGTGGCTATGACCAATGGTAAGAAAATACGTTTTATAAGTGACATAAATACACACATACCAAAAAATTTTATAAAACAATAATGAGCCTTGCTACATGTGATGCCATTAGATATTTACTTATCTATTTTCTATTTCATTTTTTAAAATGCTGATTGATCCTAATTCAAACAAACCAGCTATAAGAAGACATTTTTTAGACGAGTATAATGCACAATACAAGAATTATTGCTTTTTTAGTGTAATAATGGGCTCTGTTGCTATGTAAGAAAATACTTGTATATTTTTAGAGATACATGCTGGCATATATAGAAGTAAATTAACATGCTGTGTGGAATTTTCTTGAAGAAACCTCCCCAAGGAATAAAAGTTAGAACAAAAGGACATAAGAAGCAAGTGTGAATATCTTGCTATTTTTTAAATCTGGGTGGTGGGTGTATAGGAGTTCATTTTACTATTCTCTCTACTTTGTATATGGTTTTAAGTGTTCATAAAGAAAAAGATCTTAAATGCTAGTTGTATTTTGATTTCACTATTCATTAATACAGCGTGACTTGCAGTTTGAAAAACACTGCACTCAATCATGTCAATATAAATGCAGGGTAAACAGAAACAGGCAGATAAATGTTTCAGACTGTACCTCTTCAAACTGGAGACGTGCTCATGGGAACAACATGGTTGATTGACTTCTCCAGCAAATAGCTGCTCAAACATCAAAACTTGCTGTCGTTGCTAAGTCATTTTAAATAAAACATGAAATATCTGAGATTGTAGCTAATACAATCTAAGACAAAGATTTTCATTTAAGATCAAAGTTTAAAAAAAAAAAAAGATTTAACTTCAAAATTCTTAGCTGAAAGTATGGTACTCAACACCCTGAATGGGAAATTTACAAGGCAGTGGACATTAATCTCACTTAGGACAAATTAACCTTTTCTTGGCCTCATATAATTTATGAGGAATCGCAAAGAATCAAAAACTAGAGCTGATCATTCATAATTGTTTGTTGGCCTTTTTGGAGTCTCCTCCAATTTTCACACAAATACATCCAAACTAGTGTGAGCAAAGAACCAAGTGATTGCCTTGAGTTTAAAAGCCTGGTTTGCTTAAAAGCCTTAACATATTTTAAGCAGCAGATTTAATGTTTAGTTATGATTGTATTTTTTCTTAAGGCAACTTGTCTGATGAATCAAGGGCTTTTTTCATCTGTGACTACATTTTTCATATCCAAATTTAGACATGTATGTAATTCCCAATTATTCAAAAAATATTCTGCTCAGACCTTTATTTGCACACAGCCCCGAGATTCTCATTATAAGTGGAGGTCCAATTTGTCATTGTTACACCCTTCAGCAACACTTCCATCAAACAATAATTCTTTCTTAAGTGCACAAACCAGGAAGACAGATGCAGGGTCATTTACTATAAGAAAGTAACCAGCATTGGGAACAAGGGGTTATTGCTGATATTTTCCCAGTGTTACCATGTGTGAAGGCTGAAAGTTTATGTGTTTCCCACAGGGCGGATAGTGTCTGGATAAATCAATATAGAATAGTAGTCAAACGTAATTGGCATTTCAATGTACTATACAACTGAATCCCTTCAAGACAGAAAACAGTTATCATCCTTGTAATAGCTGAACATAAACTTTAGGAAGTCTTTATTAACAGTCATTGTTAATTCCTAAAATGTGACATGGGTCTCTTAAATTTCCTGTTTAACTGAAGTTTTTTTTGTTGTTGTTTTTAAGGAACTAGAAAATATATTTAATTTTCTAAGAGCAATAGGTAATATGAAATTTTGTTTTAGCTTATGTCTCTCTAAGGGTTGGAAAGTAATTTCTTTTACAAGTTGGATACTTTTATGCAACTTAACTTCTGATAATTTCAGT
Organism: Eschrichtius robustus; assembly: GCF_028021215.1. NCBI lineage: Eukaryota > Metazoa > Chordata > Mammalia > Artiodactyla > Eschrichtiidae > Eschrichtius > Eschrichtius robustus. The sequence continues at coordinate 36,493,724 of NC_090838.1, forward strand.
TTAAGCTGGAGAGGGAAACTAATGGAGTTTACTTGTGCTTAGTAAAGAATATATGGATTTTTCATTGCATTAAGTTGCAAAGACATTGATATGGCTATTGTTCTTGGCTGCCCATCTTGCTTTCCAGGCCTGACTAGGAGGAATGCAGATCACCTGCAAATGTGGCACAGCAAGCAGGATGTAGAACCAATGTGTGTCTTGGGGTTGTCTCCCACTGGAAAGTGAGTGGTGTGTTTTCGTTGAGTGTGGGACATTTGAATTACATTATATTAAAGCACTTTTTTGAATTATATATGGCAAGAAAGATAGGTGTTTATCGCTGCATGTTAGAAGGAGGAGACTGTCAGCATTTTTTTGTCGTTGTTCCACAATGTTTCCCCTACATTCATACTTGTAATTTCCAATATTACACCCCACTAGTGGTCAAGGGATCAGCACATGAGCCAGGCCTAGCCTATGAGAGAATCCCATCCTTTTGGCTAGAGTAATAGGGACCCAAAATAAGGCAAATGGCATAATTCATTGAATTTTTAATGGCAGCTGGTAGGAAAGACACCTTATCCTAGAGTTATCAGCCATGAAAACATGAATCAGCAATTGCTGGTGGCCATTCTCCCTGCCCCACCAAGACACCTGTATGTAGTAGGAGAGAATGAGAACAACACAGAGAAGCAGAGCCAAGGTCTGGAGAGAAGCCTGATGACTTTATTGGTGTTTCCGTATCCAGTTGTGCTTGAAGCCAGATTTACCCCTGGATTTACCAGGTACATGAGCCAATAAATCACCTTTGTACTTAAGCTGGTTTGAGAGAGCTTTTGCTGTTGCACTAGAAAAAGGCCCAACTTAATACATACTGACTTTGGGTAGTACCATTATTCTACGTAGTTTTAGGTTTAATTCTTTAACAGCATGCTTCCTCTAAACATCAGTAAGTTGATTTTTAAATTATTTTTACTGTTTTAATTCATTCTCTGTGTTCTCATTTCTTTATCATTTTGTTGATTGTAACTTCATTACATTAAAAAAAGATAACACACTGAAAATGTTGAAAGATTAAAATATAACTAAGCTATACTCCAAAGTTTCAACAAAAGGGAACAAGTCAAGAATAAATGAATGTTTTAAAAAATCAGATATACTCCAAATTGAAACTAACACACCAAAAATATTCCACAGCAAAATTGTGCAAGAGGTTGAGGAGAAACACCCTAGAACAAAGGTGAAATGGTCTGCTGACCAAGTGGCTTGGAAATACGACACTCAAAGAAAAAAGTCTCCACACTATACTCTACCACCATCTCCCCAAATATAATTAGCTGCACTAGGGAGCTTAGTTTCTTTAACTTCTACAGACCCCATATTTTACATAACTCCCCAGGTGATTCTGATGCACACCAAATTATAAATTCATTGCATGAATTACATACGTTAACTCATTTAACGTTCCTAACGGTTCTATAAGGTGGGATCTGTTAGTAACTACATTTTATAAGTGAGAAAACTGAGGCACAGAAAGGCTAATTTGCTCCAGATCACACAGCTAATATGTGACTGAGCCAGGTTTGAAACCAGGCAGGCGGGTTCCAAAGCCAGTGTGTATCTAACCACTATCCTACACTGTTTTAAAATAATAACCACAATGCAAAGGCACAGCAATGATGGTGACAATTGCAGGCAGGCCTGTAGAAGAATATGTCTGGGTTCATTGGGGGTCTTTTGCTACTCTGCCTCCCAGGAACTCTTCCACCCCAACCAACACTGATTTCTCTCATTTCTGAACTTATATTCAACTTAAAATCAGTATCACACAATTTGGCCTTTAATTATGCCCCTTTCATTCTGTTAGTTTGGCCTTCTCAACTGGATGAGAAATTGAGAACTCAGGTCTAGTCTTACTTCTCCCCTTGCTTGTAGCACCTGGTGCAGGGCATCGGAAAGTTATTTGTCGACCAGATTTGTAAGTGCTAAATTGACTTTAGAAACCTGTGACGTGTGAATTTTAGATTCATTTAGGACTGAATTCATGAGATTGACATTACATTTAATCATTTCCTACCCATTTGCAGTTTTAGATGTTTAACCAGAGATTTCCTTCCTTCAGTCACACCAGATATTCTTTTGTTGATCCGCACTGCTCAAAGCCCCGATTTATTTTGCTGATCAAATTGGTGTGAGAACGTTCCCTTCCTGCAGCTAAGAGCAGTTCTTGAAAGATTTTCCTTTTGAGAAAGTTTCCAGCAAGCTCTTTCTTCTTTGACTTTTTTTTTTCTTTTTTCCTTTAACATCTTTATTGGAGTATAATTGCTTTACAATGGTGTGTTAGTTTCTACTTTATAACAAAGTGAATCAGCTATACATATACATATATCCTCATATCTCCTCCCTCTTGCATCTCCTTCCCACCTTCCCTATCCCACCCCTCTAGGTGGTCACAAAGCACTGAGCTGATCTCCCTGTGCTATGCAGCTGCTTCCCACTAGCTATCTGTTTTACATTTGGTAGTGTATATATGTCAATGTTATTCTCTCACTTCGTCCCAGCTTACCCTTCCCCCTCCCCGTGTCCTCAAGTCCATTCTCTACATCTGCATCTTTATTCCTGTCCTGCCCCTAGGTTCTTCAGAACTTTTTTTTTTTTTTTTAGATTCCATATATATATGTGTTAGCATACGGTATTTGTTTTTCTCTTTCTGAGAAATTTTCAGTGCTTGTGATTGGTCTGTTCGTATTTTCTATTTCTTCCTGGTTCAGTCTCGGAAGGTTGTGCTTTTCTAAGAATTTGTCCATTTCTTCCAGGTTGTCCATTTTATTGGTGTAGAGTTGCTTGTAGTAATCTCTCATGATCCTTTGTATTTCTGCAGTGTCAGTTGTTACTTCTCCTTTTTCATTTCTAATTCTGTTGATTTCAGTCTTCTCCCTTTTTTTCTTGATGAGTCTGGCTAATGGTTTATCAATTTTGTTTATCTTCTCAAAGAACCAGCTTTTAGTTTTATTGATCTTTGCTATTGTTTCCTTCATTTCTTTTTCATTTATTTCTGATCTGATCTTTATGATTTCTTTCCTTCTGCTAACTTTGGGGGTTTTTTGTTCTTCTTTCTCTAATTGCTTTAGTTGTAAGGTTAGGTTGTTTATTTGAGAGTTTCTTGTTTCTTGAGGTAGGATTGTATTGCTATCAACTTCCCTCTTAGAACTGCTTTTGCTGCATCCCATAGGTTTTGGGTTGTCGTGTTTTCATTGTCATTTGCCTCTAGGTTTTTTGGTTTTTTTTTTAAACTTTGGGTTTATTTATTTATTTATTTATTTATTTATTTATGGCTGTGTTGGGTCTTCATTTCTGTGCAAGGGCTTTCTCTAGTTGCGGCAGGTGGGGGCCACTCTTCATCACGGTGCGCGGGCCTCTCATTATCGCAGCCTCTCTTGCTGCGGAGCACAGGCTCCAGACACCCAGGCTCAGCAATTGTGGCTCACGGGCCTAGTTGCTCTGCGGCATGTGGGATCTTCCCAGACCAGGGCTCGAACCCGTGTCCCCTGCATTGGCAGGCAGATTCTCAACCACTGCGCCACCAGGGAAGCCCTCTAGGTATTTTTTGATTTCCTCTTTGATTTCTTAAGTGATCTCTTGGCTATTTAGTAGTGTATTGTTTAGCCTCCATGTGTTTGTATTTTTTACAGTTTTTTTCCTGTAATTGATATCTAGTCTCATAGCGTTGTGGTCAGAAAAGATACTTGATACGATTTCAGTTTTCTTAAATTTACCAAGGCTTGATTTGTGACCCAAGATATGATCTATCCTGGAGAATGTTCCATGTGCATTTGAGAAGAAAGTGTATTCTGTTGGTTTTGGATGGAATGTCCTATAAATATCAATTAAGTCCATCTTGTTTAATGGGTCATTTAAAGCTTGTGTTTCCTTATTTATTTTCATTTTGGATGATCTGTCCATTGGTGAAAGTGGGGTGTTAATGTCGCCTACTATGATTGTGTTACTGTCGATTTCCCCTTTTATGGCTGTTAGCATTTGCCTTATGTATTGAGGTGCTCCTATGTTGGGTGCAAAAATATTTACAATTGTTATATCTTCTTCTTGGATTGATACCTTGATCATTATGTAGTGTCCTTCTTTATCTCTTGTAATAGTCTTTGTTTAAAGTCTATTTTGTCTGATATGGGGATCGCTACTCCAGCTTTCTTTTGATTTCCATTTGCATGGAATATCTTTTTCCATCCCCTCACTTTCAGTCTGTATGTGTCCCTAGGTCTGAAGTGGGTCTCTTGTAGACAGCATATGTATGGGTCTTGTTTTTGTATCCATTCAGCCAGTCTATGTCTTTTGGTGGGAGCATTTAATCCATTTACAGTTAAGGTAATTATTGATATGTTCCTATTACCATTTTCTTAATTATTTTGGGTTTGTTTTTGTAAGTCTTTTCCTCCTCTTGTGTTTCCTGCCTAGGGAAGTTCCTTTAGCATTTGTTGTAAAGCTGGTTTGGTGGTGCTGAATTCTCTTAACTTTTGCTTATCTGTAAAGGTTTTAATTTCTCCATTGAATCTGAATGAGATCCTTGCTGGGTAGAGTAATCTTGGTTGTAGGTCTTTTCCTTTCATCACTTGAAATATGTCCTGCCACTCCCTTCTGGCTTGCAGAGTTTCTGCTGAGAAATCAGCTGTTAACCTTATGGGGATTCCCTTGTATGTTATTTGTTGCTTTTCCCTTGCTGCTTTTAATATTTTTCTTTGTATTTAACTTTTGATAGTTGGATTAATATGTGTCTCAGTGTGTTTCTCTTTGGGTTTATCCTGTATGGTACTCTCTGTGCTTCCTGGACTTGACTATTTCCTTTCCCATGTTAGGGAAGTTTTCGACTATAATCTCTTCAAATATTTTCTCAGACCCTTTCTTTTTCTCTTCTTCTTCTGGGACCCCTATAATTCGAATGTTGGTGCATTTAATGTTGTCCCAGAGGTCTCTGAGACTGTCCTCAATTCTTTTCATTCTTTTTTTTTTTATTCTGCTCCTTGGCAGTTATTTCCACCATTTAATCTTCCAGCTCACTTATCCGTTTTTCTGCCTCAGTTATTCTGCTATTCATTCCTTCTAGAGTATTTTTAATTTCAGTAATTGTGTTGTTCATCACTGTTTGTTTGCCCTTTAGTTCTTCTAGATCCTTGTTAAATGTTTCTTGTATTTTCTCCATTCTGTTTCCTAGATTTTGGATCATCTTTACTATCATTACTCTGAATTCTTTTGCAGGTAGTTTGCCTATTTCATCTTCATTTATTTGGTCTTGTAGGTTTTTACCTTGCTCCTTCATCTGTAACATATTTTTTTGTTGTCTCTTTTTTTTTTTTTCTCTCTCTTTTTGATGGGTGGTACTATATTCCTGTCTTACTGGTTGTTTGGCCTGAGCCATCCAGCACTGGAGTTTGCAGGCAGTTGGATAGAGACAGGTCTTGGTGCTGAGATAAGGACCTCTGGGAGGCCTCACTCTGATTAATATTCCCTGGGGTCTGAGGTTCTCTGTTAGTCCAGTGGTTTGGACTCGGAGCTCCCACCACAGGAGCTCGGGCCTGACCTCTGGCTTGGGAACCAAGATCTTGCAAGCCTCGTGGCATGGTTAAAAAAAAAAGAAAAAGAAAGAAATAAAGAAAAAAAAAGGAGCAGTACAATATCAAAGAATAAAAAACAAAATAAAATTAGAAAGATAAAAAATATATTAGGAAAAATAAAACTGTAATTGAAACAACTACAAGGTAAAATAAAACCACAACAGAAAAAAGGAAGGGGGTGGGGGGAACAAGCCAAAAGGAGAGAACAATAACAAAGTATAAAGAATAAAATAAAATTAGAAAAATAAAAGATTTATTAGGAAAAATAAAAGTTTAAAAGAATCAATAATAATGAATCAACAAGGTAAAACAGAACCCCAATCTAAAAGAGGAAAAAAAAAGCCTTGGCTATGGGGGCGGAGTTTAGGCAGGGGGGCGGGGTGTGTGTGTGTGTGGAACTTAGGCAGGGGTGGGGTTTAGGGTGGGGCAGGACCTAGGAGGGTACTGGGACACGTTCAAGGTCGGGCAGGGCCTCTGCTTAGGACCTGTGCAGGTGGGGAGAGGCAGCACGTGGAAAGGAATGCCTCTGGAGTGTGGGGTTCTGGAGTTTGGAGATGGGGCCCGGAGTGAGGGTGTGTGGGTGGGGTTTAGGCCCAGTGCATTGGAGGGGGTCTCAGAGGGGGTCTCCGAGTGTAGAGGTGGGGCCCTGGGTGGGGGCGTAGGGGCAGGGCTCAGGTTCTGAGCAGCAGGAGGGAGGCTCCGAGGGCAGAGGATTAGGCCCAAGCCTAACAGGCTCCCTGGTGCCTAAGTGGACAGGCAAAGCACTGGCTGCGTTCCCTTCCATTCCTTCGTGCCCCTCCCCCACCGTCTCCCCCAGGGTGTCCCCCGTCACTGCTGGACCCCTAACCGCGGGTGGGTCCCACTGGCTGTAGGAACTCCCCTCCCCCAGCCACCCCTCAGGGGTGCCGGTCCTGGAGGTCCGGCCTTTGCTTTTGCCCCCCCCTTCCCTCCCTCCCACTCCCTCAGGACCCGCGTGGCTGGAGGGGGCCTCAGGGGGCAGAGGATGAGGCCCGGGAGCTCAGCAGGTTCCTGGGGGCCCAAGTGGGCAGGGGAAACCTGGCCACGCTCCCTTTTGATCCTCTGCCCTCCCAGTGGTCCCCCAATTTACCCCTTCCGACATGGGATCCCTTCCCCTCCCACAGCTGCCCCTCAGGGGAGCCAGTCCAGTCCTGCCTTCACTTCTCCTCGCCCTTCACTCCCCCCACGCCCCACGTCCTACCTGATCGCTGGGGGTTCCTCCCATCGCCTGAGGTGTCCGTGGTCCCCCACCGGTGCCTGGTAGGTGCCCTAGTTGTGAGGAGACGTGAATTCTGCGTCCTCCTAGTACGCCATCTGACTCCGCCCTCCTCTTTGACTTTTGTTTGCTTCCTAGAAATGCCCATGCTGGGGCAAAATTACTTTATCCAGATGCCAGTGATTGAAAAGACATTCTAATTATCTGTTGATGGTAAATCATAAAACTTTTTTGGAAACCCTTTTGTCTAGCCTGTGAACCTTCAGAGGAAAAACTGTTTTACCTGGTATCACTAAAATAAGCTTGGTGTTTGGAAATGCTGTAGGCTTGATTGCGTTGAATTATAAATTGAATCATTACTGACTTCTGAGAGGTTTTCAGGGATTGTTTTATTCAGCTTTGCTGACTACGCTGCCCATAGCAACTCTGGCAGTGATTCCCCTACTGGCACGAAGGGGCTGCCCCGCTGCAGAAATTCATGACGGCTGCATTTGCCTGCAGAGTTTGGAAAGATCTAAGGTCTTTGGAGACTAGAAATGTGTTTTTCCCTTGTCTTAACTGGCAGTATGAGCCTCTGGCATTTCAAAGTGCAAGTCATTAGTGTCCACCGGGGTGATGTTAATCTGTCTGTGTTTCAGTCCCAGGACATTTTCCAGTTGCTTCTGCCACAACGATCTCTGCCATCTCAGTGCCTCTGATGCCCCTTGTGAATTCAGGAAGCTCTACAGTGCCAGCTGGACTTCACAAAAGCCAGTTGCTACCCGATCCTCTTTCTCTTCCATCTTTCTGCCATCTTCAAAGAAATCTCAAAGCTCATTTAAAAGGTATAGCTTCTGCCTGGCATTTTCAAACTTGAACTGAGAGAAACCTGTTCTTGTTTGGGTTTTTTTTTTAAATTCTCAATGGGAAGGAGACTTTCCTTTATTTTGAATTTAGGGCTTGAGTCATACTTAAGCTGACTTTGATCACATTCAGGAGAAATAGAAGACTAGCAGACAGAGAGGAGGGAGACATGAGAATTGCCAGAAAGCAAACAAAAACAAGGCCTTTGAATGGTTGGAAGGGACTCAGGAAAGCCAGAGGGCCCAGGTGATGCTCGAAATGGGTGTGTGGAGTTGAAACTGTCAGGACATCCTGTCCTCCTCCATCTTCCCAGAAAGACTAAGCTGAACCCCTGCTGTCTGAGCTATGCTTTGGGGGAGGACCCAAAAGGGGGAGGGTGTGCTCCTTTCATCAGATTGTTCCAGACTTCCCAGTGGGTTAATATGACATGGAGCCAAACCACACCAAAGAGCTAGTTGATGGTTAAGAGCCTTGGCCTTTTATTTAATCATCAAGAAAACCAAGGCTGTAGGTGCTGATAAAATGCCAGATTAATTATTCAGAAACAAGTGTCTGGGATTGCACCAAGTGTTGTCTTATTAGCATGCAGTGTCCATGCTGGAGTCTGGTTAGAAAAGCCACAGAGGCTGCAGGAGGGGTCAATGGCAGGGAACCAGGAGAAAAACAAAATTACCTTTCCCTATATTATGTGGTGAAATATCATACTGTAGAATGCCCCCATCCCCAATATAGGGTACTCTCCAGTAATGTGCTTTGGCCTAGGCCTTGTTCTAGAATATGCAAGGCAATTATTCTACCAGCCTCCTGAACCTCTGCTCATAAACTTGGCTTTTTTTCCTCTTACAATTCACTGTGTCTAAGGCCAACCCTCCCACTGTTCTTCAGATCTCACCTCCTCTGGCCTACTCAAGGACTTCACTCCTGAAATTTTCTCTTCTTTTTCCTGCACCATTAATTTCCCCTCTCTACTAAATCATTCTCATCAGCATGCATTCTAATATGTTTTCCATCTTAAAAAAAAACTCTCAAGACTCTACTTCTCCTTCCAGCTGTTCTCTCTTTTTTCCCCTTACAATAAAATCCCTGAAAAGAGTTGCCTATACTGTTTTTTTTTTTTTCCTCCATCAGTTTCCATTCACTCTGGAACTTATTCACATCAGGCTTTTGTCCCCACTATTCCACTTACCAATGTGTTTGTGTAGCTAAATCCAGGGGTGAATATTCCTCCTAAGTCTATTTTACTGGATTTCCTCCTTTTCCAGCCTCTAAATGTTGCAGTGCCCTGGGCCTCAGATTCCTTCTGTCTCTGCCTTGGCAATCTCCTCTTCTTGTGGCTCCATATACCATCTTTAGGATGATGACATCCAAATTCCTATCTCACTTCTACTCTGAGGTCCAGTCTCCAATTCCTACTTGGATGTTTAATAGGTATTGCAAACCTCCCATGCCCAAAGCAGAACTCTTCATTCCCTGCTCTCTCTGACCCAAACTGCTTCTCCCACAGTCTGCCCTGTTTCATGGCCATTCCATTCTCCTAATTCCTCAGTACAAAACCCTAAAAATCATATTTTTCCTCCCCTCTCTCTCATACGATGCGCCCAGTCTATCAGCAAGTTCTGTCAACTCTACCATCAAGTCATACTGCACTTCAGAACACTTCTTGCCATTTGCATCATCATCTCTCACCATTATCAGCTCTCACCTGGACTCCTAAAGTAGCCTCCTAACCACTCAACCACAGTCTGCTTTCTACATAGCAACCAAAGAAATATTTTTAAAACATAATCGAAAAATTTTATTCCCCTAATCAAAACTCTTTATGGCTTTCCCATCACACTGAGAACAAAATTCCAAAGTCCTTACTGTGGTTGCACGAGCTCCTACCTGATGTGGCCCCTGCTCATTTCTGCAGCCTCACCGACTTGTTGGTGCCTCTTTCCACTCACACTAGCCTGCCTGTGGTGTCCCCAACACGTGAAGTTTGTCTCTCAGGTGTCACAGTCCCAGGTTTCATTTATAGTAACAGTATACGATTTATGGAGCTCCTACTGCAGGCAAGCCAATACATTTTTACCTATATAATTTTTAATTCTAACCATGACTCCTCAACATAGATATTATTATTATCTCCTCTTTACAAATGAAGAAACTGAGACTCAGAGAGGTTAGGTAATTTGCCCAAAGTAGCAGAGCCAGACAGTGGTAGAACTGGGATTCACATCCAGGTGTGTCTGGCTTTAAAGTCTAAACTCTTCCCACTGCACTCTGTTACTTCTTTGTGATCAGGATATACCAGTGCAGACTTAATGCCCTCAGTAAAATGTTACTTTTTTGGTGGGGGTGTGGTGTGTGTGTGTGTGCATGTGTGCGTGCACTCATCTCCTGGTGCTCATTATAAAGTTGACTTAACGCTTTTAAAAGAGGTTACTGAGGAAACTGATCTTGTTTGTAAACTCCTTAGATTTCCAGAAGTGTGTGTGTGTGTGTGTGTGTGTGTCGGGGATATAGCATCTTCCCACCTGAGTGATAGAGCCTGTAGGGCTGGGGAACAAGCCCCAGGGTATCAGCTGCAGTGAAGGCTCTCTTTTGTCTCCAAATGCTAATAGTTCTGGATTCAAAATCTTTTCTCTCCTTGACTGGACCCAGAGATAAAACAAAAAACTTAACAGCATGTAATTTGGCATATTACTGGTACGGTAGGCTCACAAAAATTTTGTTCTTCCTGACAAGGCTCAGATAATTCTATCAAAATAAATCTCTGAAGGAAAAAAGCTTTCTTTTAAAGTCTATGAGAAGCCTTTTCAAGAACAAAAATAACACTTAAAACCGATATTCTATGTATATTCTTTTTCTTCTCTTTTTCAGGAGAAATTCTGCCCTTTCTGATAATAGAAAATAAAAATGTCAGGGGGAAAATGTCAAAATTTGGCAACTGTAGAGAGTATAAATTTCCTCCAACACTGTACTTTGAATTTTAAAGAGTTTTGGGCACAGGTTGTGCAGGAGTCAGATTTTCACAGCTACATGTATCCTTCGCCAGTGCCCACGTCCATGAGTTTTGTACTTGGTCATCAGACCTTGATTGAGAACATGACTGTGTTAGAGTTCTCCAAAGAAAGAACCAATAGGATATATAGAGATATATATAAAAGGAGGTAATATTATAGGAATTGGCTCACAGGATTATGGAAGGCAAGAATTCCCCAAATCTGCCATCCACAAGCTGGAGAACTGGGAAAACTAGTGGTGTAATTCAGTCTTACTCTGAAGGCTTGAGAACCAGGAGTGCTGATGTCCAAGGACAGGAGAAGATGGATGTCCCAGCTCAGGTAGGAGCAAATTTGCCCTTCCTCCACTTTTTTGTTCTATTCAGGCCCTCAGTGGGTTGGATCATTCCCACCTACATTGATGAGGTCAGTTTCTTTACTGAGTCTACCCATTCAAGTGCTAATCTCATCCAGAAATACTCACAGACACACCCAGAAATTATGTCTAACCAACTCTCTGGGCATCCCTTTAGCCCAGTCAAGTTGACACATAAAATTAACCATCACTATAACCATTTCAAGAGCCAAGTAGTTTAACATCTACTCTAATGGTCTCTCTTAAGTTTGCTCTCTCAGGCCTTGTGGACACTTCTCTGCCCAAAATGTGCTTGATGAGAGATGGCCAGTTCCTTGCAGGTGGATTTCACAGAAAAGCTGAGTAGTCAAACTGAATTTTCTGTGCATTTCAGTAAAGTCACATTTACCATATGTTCAACATTGTGCTAGGTAGTATGAAGGCTACAGTGGAGAGGAAGAAGAGAGCAAATACTCATTTACCGAGGGCCTATTGTGTGCCAAATAATTTATAATGCATATATAATTTCATGATATATAGGTTAAACATTTTTCTTCATGATTAGAGAAGAAAGGAGTCTTTAAAAGGTTGAGTACCTCAACTCAAGCTAGGGAATGGAGGAGTTAGAACTGAAATTAAGAATTGTCTGAGGGGCTTCCCTGGTGGCACAGTGGTTGAGAATCTGCCTGCCAATGCAGGGGACGTGGGTTCGAGCCCTGGTCTGGGAAGATCCCACATGCCGCGGAGCAACTAGGCCTGTGAGCCACAATTACTGAGCCTGCGCGTCTGGAGCCTGCGCTCCGCAACAAGAGAGGCCACGATAGTGAGAGGCCCGCGCACCGCGATAAAGAGTGGCCCCCACTTGCCGCAACTGGAGAAAGCCCTCGCACAGAAATGAAGACCCAACACAGCCATAAATAAATAAATAAATAAATAAATTTTAAAAAAATTAAAAGAATTGTCTGATACTAAAAAAAAAAAAAAAAAAAAAAGAATTGTCTGATACTAAAACATATGCACTTTCCACTGCACTGTGTTGGCACAGGCACGGAACTAAAGTTGAGGTTCCCTTCCAAATGTGCTATGATCCCAGATGCAACGCCAGATTTTCCAAATAACAAATTCTGAAAGAATTTGGTGAAGAGGAAGAACAAAGTAATGGGATTATCAAAGAAGGTTACATGGAGGAGGCAGGGTAGGAGCTGAACATTGAAATCTGGGTAGAGTTTTTATGAGAAGGAAGGAAAGTCATAGAGGGGAATTACAGTCTGGGAACCAGAATGAGTCAAGAAATAGAGGGGATTGATAGTAGCATGTGAGGGGTGAAAAGGCAGTTGCTCTCTGTTGCTGAGAGTGTGTGCTGAAAGCAGGAGATAGGGATACGCAGGTATTATGATCAGATTGGAGAGTACTTTCAAAGCCAGGTAGAGTTATAAGTAGAGAGATATGGGGAAGAGTGGATAGCCCATATGCCTTCCAGAGGGAGATATTTTATCATCAACGGAAACATGGTAGAACTCTCAGTGTATGTGAATCCTCTACCTACGTTGGAAAATGTAAACCATAATTTTGTTATGCAATATAGTAAAAAATAAAGCTACTCTTCAGATAGAAGATAAAATACATACAACTATGACCATTTTGACATAGTGCACACAAGGACCTTCAATTCACCATCAACAGTGTCTCAGAAATAAGAGAAACAACCATGTCTTCTTAGCGGAACAGTGGTTGTCAGCACCATGGACAGCGATACTGTGGCGGCGCGCTGCATCTCTAGGCAGAGGAATTTAGACTTGGTGAGGTAGATCTGTCAGTACCAAACAAGTGGAACGGAATCTTTCAGGAATTTCAAAGATGAATCTTTCTACCAAGCTTCCCTTTCTTTGGACTCCCACCAGGGGGAGGAGAGCGCTACATGTGCTCTCTTTAGAGACTTGATGTACAGATGTGTACAGATGTACAGAAAACTCAAAGCTTTCAGAAAATTAAAACTAATTGTTTTTGCAAAGATTAAGGACCCTGGAAGAAGAAAATGAGTAGTGGCACTTTTACCCTTCTGAACTCAACTCTCCCTTATTACCAAGACATGGAACTCTGTTGTCTATAATAGCATCCTAAAACCAGCCAATCCTCCCTAGTCTGAGGCCCCCAGCTTGCCTCCTGCTGAGGCCCAGGATAGAAAAGGACAAGAAAGCTGCAGAAGCTGAGTGGTCTAATTCTAAGAGTATAATCTGAGGGGTTGTTTTTTTTTTCTGGTTTCTTAATTCTCATCTGCAAACTTCTCAATCAGGCTTAGCTTGAGGTTTGACATCTGAGGGCTGGAGCCAGGGTAGTAGTCTTTGATTAAGAGAGGAAAAAAAAGGAAGGAAAGATAAGTGTAAAAGGATTTAGAACCTATTAAAAGCATCTGAAGCACATCTATTTTTTTTTAAAGGGAGAATTCTGTCACTAAGGGGCATTATCAGGTTTGCTCTTGCTTAGAGATATTAACATGACTCTAATGGGACTTCTTCCTGATAACAAATCTTCAATGCATAAAGCATTCTTATTGTTGTAAGTCTTCAGCATGCCATTCATGGGGTCTTTTTCCAGTCTTTCACTCCAGGCTGACCTCGTACTAATGACTGTCACGCATTGGAAAGTTCTACTTCTCTTGTCTAGTGCTTTGCCCAATTCAGACCTTAAGGGCCTCCACACCATAGTTCTTACTGTTCGCTCTGCCTGCCATGCCCTAAACACTCCTCACCTTTGTCTATTCCTGAAGATTTTGCCTATTGTTTAAGCCCTGAATATTCAGAGGCTTTTCCTAATCTCCCAACTAAATAAGGAGCCTTAAGGCCCCATGGTATCTACAATGCATAGCTTTGCATACTGGTACTTTGTGCCTTTGGATTATCTCTCTTCCACTAGATTGTAAATTCCTTGAGAGCAATAATTGTGATTTATGTTATATGTACCACAAGCAATACATAAGTATTTGTTGAGTTTAATTATTTGGAAAAATGCTATCTGGCTACATTTGTGTACCAGTCCTTCAATTAGACCTTCAAAATAGACTATGAAGGCTGAGAATCTCTTAGAAGTGAAGGAAAAACAGACAGGACTTAAGTGGATTGCCACCAGTCACCTCCTCCCCTTGTCTCTCTTGAATTCCTTTGTAGCAAAGAGAATGCAGTGTTGGCTTCCTCATTTAATCATTACTGTGGTTTTTGAGGCTCTTAAAAATTAACTTTAATGCTTTTTTAAAATGCCACTTGACAACAGTGTACAGGTATTTTACATAACTACTGTATACCAGAGGTGTCTTCAAAGAACATAGTGATCAAAATCCAGATCAAAATTATATCCCGTCAGTGTTTCCATTATAAGCTCCTCTCCAGAAAGGTTTGTTACCCATTTGTTTAATTTGTATGAGGCTTCACCCTGACATGCAAGTTTCTCAGTCCCACTATAATGTAGGGAATCTTTTTCTGCCTCAAAACATACATTTTAATCAGTACAGCAGTTCTGTATGTGGAATACTGGGTTTCTCTGCTGGGGAAGCAGACTCAATTACCCACACTGGACATTCATATCAGCACTGGATATTCATATCATATCTGGGGCAACTCTGATGGTCAAGGCTGCGGCCCTGCTCAAGGTCGCCTGCGAGCCATCCTGTGGATTGGGTGTCAACCCTGAACACAGCGATCCAAGGGTTCTTGGGAACGTGAGTTGCTTGTGAGTGTTTATCACCCTGAATCCTCATGTTAAAATGCTAAAGACAAGTGAGAACTCAAGGCATTGCTCATCCAGGATGCCTCTCCTCCTGTTATCTGCTGACCTGGACTAGCAATGGATCTTCAGGAAAACTGGAGGCTCTCTGATCCCCTCCCCCAGGAATCAGTCTTGTTTTCTTTCCTCTGGGTTCGCCTCAGCCTTGGAGACCCAAGTTTGTTGCCCCTTCACTCCTCCTGATTCTGAGAACTTTGTACCTGTCAGGGTCAGGGGTTAAGGGGGGAATTGCTTGCTCCTCATAGTTCTATTCTGGGTGGAGGACATTCCTGCTCTTCTCTTTTTCCTCAAGTCCTATTCCTCTTGATATTCTATTTGTTTTTAGACATCTCTAGTGGATTTTTACCTTCCTTATCTTTGCATTGAATTTTCCTGGGGCACTTCTGTGATATTAAAGCGTAGAGAGAGGCAGGGACTGGAAGAATAGAGAGAAGGTAAAATTGAAGTTGGTTCTTTTGATTCTCACAAGTCTGTTGTGGGAATTCCTCCTAGAAAACTTTCTATTTAGAAATTTCCTGCTTTGGGAATTCTACCAAAAGACTTGCTCAGTAGCTCAGGCCAATTACTTATTTGATCTGTTTCCTTAGGTGTCTGGGGTGGGGATTCATGATTTAATGCACTCAGCAAACACTTACTGAGCAAGCAGGAGAAATACAAGCCCTTTCCTTATGCTGCTCACAAGCTAGCTGAAGTAGTAAACAGTTAAACGAGCATGGACAATATGAAAAAAGGAAATATAGGTCCAGAGGGAAATATACAGGAGCTCTGGACTGCAGAAGGTTTAAAGGTGGTTTCCCAGAAGTATCACTTTAGCTAAGGCCTGAGCATGAGTAAAGGTTACCTGGCAGGAGAAAGAGAAAGTGCATTCCAGGCTGAGGTCCCAAGGCAGAGAGAGTCTTGTCTGCAGTGATGCACCTCATATGTTGGATACTCAGAGCAGATTCTTGTTAAATACTCCCTCGCTATTCAACACAATTATTCAGTAATAATCATAGATCAAACAAAGGAATAATGAAAGTCATCACAAGAAAAAAAATTTTTGTGACTGTGTATGGGGACAGATGTTAACTAGAGTTATTGTGGTGATTGCTTAGCAATATATATGCATATGGAATCATTATGTTGTACTCATGAAACTAATGTTAATTAGTTTATAATTAACATTAGTCATAATGTTAATTATACCTCAATAAACACACGCACACACAAAAGAATAATGGCCAGTGAAAAATGCAGATAGTGAAAATCTTTTGCTGAATATCATGTGTATAATCGTGCCTGTAAAACTTTAAATAAAACAAAAAGATATACAAAAAAGAAAAAGGTAATAAAATGACACTTTAAATTTAATAAGTATTTTTTTTTGAAAAAGGGGAAAAAACTTATACCTACTTATTGGTCTGTAGCTGAATGAATACTTACATTATAGTTTCTGGTTTTGAAATATAGCTTCTGCATCTTTGTCATTGACTATATCAAAACTGCTTTTCTTTGCACATTCCCATTCAGTAGTCAGTATAGCCAGATTTGTCAACGTGTCTTCACTCATAGTTGATCAAAAACATTTTTATTTAATTGTAATTTTGGTAAGTTTCTTTCACATGAGGCAACAAATATGCAAATAATTAGGAAAGGTTTGGTAGAGATTCATAAAAATTCCATTTCACAATAAATTCCAGAGACTGCAATATTCTTTTTTTTGAATTTTATTTTATTTTTATACAGCAGGTTCTTACTAGTTATCTATTTTATACATATTAGTGTATATGTGAGACTGCAATATTCTCCTTGTCTTTGTTTCCTCAGGACTGACTCTAGAGACTTTTAGATATTTCCATTTGGAGCTTGTATTTGTGTTTAAAATTGTGTTTCTTTACAATCACTGTTTTGTATACTGTTATTGTTATTTTTAATCTACTGTCAAGTGATGTTTGTGCTTTGTGGACTTGGATGATCTCTCCTTCCACTAGAATATGCAGTGGAATACACATCCACAGGAATATGTAGTATCATAGGGGCTGGAGACGTAAGAGCAAGAACCATACCAAACTGTTACAAACTTACTCTTGAGATAAATGCACATAGCTGAATTCATATGCATGGGACACAACTGTATAACTGAGTGTTCCAAATTAACTTTCACAAAGAACACAGTGTTTATTAAAAGTAATAAAAATGGCCTAATTTGAAGGTAGCGTATGTTTTATTAAAAATCAACAGATACTACGGCAATTGTTTAGATGTTAGAACTACCAAAGAGGCTTTTGTATTTTATCAATGCCCTTCAGCCAAACACGACCAGGGACACACCTGTACTGTAGTTGAACAAATTGGGTTTATTGTTGCAGTGAGGGAGCGCACACCCTGGGGAACCATGGGATGTCTCAGTAAGAGGGTGCTGGAAAGAACCTATTTGGTTTGGATTTGAGGTGTGGTTGGGTAATTTGGCGGAAGGTCTAAGGAAGCAGGTCTAAGAAATAAAAATTCCCAGACCTCTCAAGAAATGTCAAGATCCAATCTCTGATGGCATGGCCCTGTCTATTTAGATCCAGAGCAGAGTCTGCTCCAGTGTTTGCCAAACTTCCTGGATAATAAGAATCACCTGGGGGTACTTATTAAACTATATAAATTCCTGCACACACCCCCGCCACATTAATCAGAGTCTCCTGGGTGGCAGCCTGGGAACTTAAATTTTAATATGTGCCTTAGGGGATTCTTGCCACCAGGGAATTCTGGGAAATATTGATCTCTTCCTTTTCCTTGAAAGGGAAGCTTTATATTAGATAATTTAATAAAGCTTAAGGGTACCTGGCTAGTGTTTGGAGGAAAGAATACAGCTGATACATCAAGATAAAATTTGGATGAGTCTACAATTTAAACATAAAAACACAAGTCCAGGACTTCCCTGGTGGTGCAGTAGTTAAGAATCTGCCTGCCAAAAAAAAAAAAAAAGAATCTGCCTGCCAATGCAGGGGACACGGGTTTGAGCTCTGGTCCAGGAAGATCCCACATGCCACAGAACAACAAAGCCTGTGCACCACAACTACTGAGCCTGCGCTCTAGAGTCTGCGAGCCACAACTACTGAGCCAGTGTGCCACAACTATTGAAGCCCACGCACCTAGAGCCCGTGCTCCGCAACAAGAGAAGCCACCGCAATGAGAAGCCCGCACACCGCAATGAAGAGTAGCCCCCACTCGCCGCAACTAGAGAAAACTTGCGTGCAGCAACAAAGACCCAACACTGCCAAAAATTAATTAATTAATTAATTAATTTTTAAAAAGAGCGTAAGTCCATAAAAATTGATAGGGAAAATATAGGTGAATTTTTAAAATATAATCTTCAATAGAGATTTTGAACTTTCTAAATTTCAAAATACAAAACTATAAGATATTAAGGAAAAGACTGACATGTATGCTTGAATGTGACAAATTTCAAAATATGTATATTAAAAAATGACCACAAGGTTAAGACAAACTTAGAAAATATTTGCAACCCAATGGCAGACCCAGGTTGTGTTAAGTTGATAAGAAAAAGATAAACAGTTCTGTTAGAATGGTGAAAGGATAGCATCGAAAGATAGTTCACAGAAAAAAAAAAAATGTGAAATCTCACTCTGAATTAAAGAAGTTAACTAGGGTTTGGGGTTTTGTTTTATTTTTTCCTTTTTGTTTTTTGCCCACCAGAAAGTTGTATCACTCAAACATTTAGGCATCTTTACTAATAGTATATTTTTAAAGACCAAGATGACAACAATGTTTTAAGATTTTTCTTGTTTTAACATTTATTGTTGCCATTTTAAATCATAGCACTTTAATGCCTTGATTGCTCTGTACATCTGAGTTGGATTGTATTCAAAATTATATTTTGAGGAATATTGCATACCTGCAATTGGATACTCTGGGTAGGTGAGGTAGCCACCTTAGGTTTCCCTAAGTTTCTTGAAGAACGGTGGTTCTCAAAGTGTGGTCCCCAGACTAGCGGCATCAGCATCACCCAGGAATTTGTGAGATATGCAAATTTTCAGGCTCCTTCTCAGACCTACTGGAGCAGAAATTCTGCAGGTGGAGTGTACCAATCTATGTTTTAACAAGCTTCCAGGTGACTCTGGTGCTAGCTTAAGTTTGGGAACCATTGCCTATGAGAATCCTGATCCTATCTGCAACTTGGCCAATCATTTCATCATGTGGATCTGTATTTAAATGGAAACTTAGAATACTTACACGTATTTGAGAATATAACCTTGAATTCACTACCACTTAATGCTACTTTTTAAAGGTATTACCAAATTGTCTTCCAAAATAGTTGTGCTAATTTGCTTAGTGTATTGATGAATAATTGTTGCCCCATGTCTTTAGTCATTACTGATCCAAAGTTCAGCTTCGGGGTATAATTACAGAGAACTGTCTAAAGCATTTCATTCAAGATGTGATTCTCTGAATTTACCCTTGAATCTAAGTCAGGATGGTGGCTTCCAGAAGTTGTTCTGCTGAACCTCAGAGGTTCTCGGGCAGGTGGGGATGGATAGGAGATGGAAGGACAAGGGCGCTGCTTTCCCTTTCAATCAGAACTGTTCCAACTGAATTGGTTTTAAGCGTTAGTACTCCGCATGAGATTTCCTTTTTAACAAAGAAGTCTGCTGTTAAAATGTTTGAAAATATGGGCTTGGTTGTCAAAGACCAGAGTACCTGGACTACATTGTTTTGGCCCTCCATATGTTTACTTTAAAAAAAATCAAATTCATCAATATTGAGAGACATTATTTTTAAAAAAAAAACAGCTTGTAGAAAAACATCATTGTATTTACTATACTAATATATTTTGAGAACACACCATAACACGGTGCAATGTCCCCTTTATGAGGACTTTATGGGACCAAAAGCTTGTGTCTCAGAACCATGAATTCTGTGCTTCTATTGAGCAAATAGTGAAATGTATGTGTTATTCTGTTTTCCTTTTTGCACTGGCTACAAGAAATCTTAGAACTACATTTTTGTGTTCTACCTTATTTGTAGACCCCGACCACCACCCTTTGCCTAGATTTTCTCTGTTAATTTTTTCACTGTGTATCTTACTAAAATGTCTTAAGTTCATTTTTTAATAAGGAGGGGTATAAATAAATAAGTAGTAAGTAGGAAATGATTAACATCTGTGTGGTAGTGGAAATTGAGGCAGTGAATGAGATCACCCAGGGAGGGCAGGCGATAGGAGGAGAGACCAGGGCCAAGGATGGAACCCCCAGAATGGCAAATTTATGTGGTTGGCTGAGGAAGGAGAAATCAAAGAAAGAGAGCTAGCAAAGTAGAGCATTTCAGGAAAGAGAAGGTGGTCAGTGGTGTCTGAGAGTAGAAACAGGTCACATAAGGTAAAAACGGAAAAAAGTCATTGGATTTAACAACCAGGAAGTCATTTGTGACCTCAGCAAGAGTTTCAGCAGAGGGGTGTAGGCATCGGCTAACTGACACGGGTTGACAAGGGAATGGGAAATGAAATAATGCAGACAGACCTTGCAAAAGGTTGGCTAAGAGAAGAATAAGAGAAGAAGATGGCTAAAGGGGGAAATAAGATGGGAAGGGGGGCAGTTTGTATTAATTTTTAAAGATAGGATAGATACAAACGTTTTTATATGCTGAAGGAAAAGTTCTAGTAGAGAGGGAGGGGTTAAAAGTACAGAAAAAGAGAAGCGACAGACATTGGAGAGATCAAGACCCTGGAGGACTGGGGAGGGTAGAATCTCTGAGTCAGTTCCTGGGAAGGGTCCTGGGTGGAGGTGTGTAGAGAGGAGTGAAGATGAAGGGCACTGAGGCTGGGGCATCAAGGAAATATTTTCACCCCAAACTAAAAGCCACTTAGAAAAAGATGCTCATGAAACGGATGAAAAGAAGGTCCTAATATTTCAGACAAGCTAAAAGAAACTTTTTAAACTGATAGACGATGTAAAAGAATGACAATGTAGAATCTGAATATTTTGGAAATGAGGTGATAAACCCAGGAAAGGATTCGAAATAAAGGGAAAATTTTATTTCATAAATGAAGACTAAATTAGGAAAACACAAAAGAGAATAATAAGCTCAATAGATAAATGAGTGACTGAAGAGAAATAGCGAGTAAAAAGGAAAAAAGAGATTTTAAAAGGGCTATAGGCCAAAACAAAGTAAAAACATAAACATGTTTCTTAGGGGAGAGGGAGAGAATAGAACAGGAGGATCAGGGATGGTTAGAATTCTTTGACTACACATTGTTTTGTAGATTTGACTTTGAAACCATGTGAGTATGTTACATAGCTATAAAACAAAATATTTAAAAAGCAATCCTGAAAGTAAAACACACACACACACACACGCACACACACGCACACACACACGGTAGTCTTATTTAATCTCTAAATATTTCAGTATTCTTCAGTAATCCTAGCCAAAGTCCTTTCTGCTTCAATCTTGTTTGTTCCTATGGGAAGTCAAGGAAGACTTGAACAGTTTCCTCACAATAG
The DNA here is from genome assembly GCF_028021215.1 of Eschrichtius robustus. NCBI lineage: Eukaryota > Metazoa > Chordata > Mammalia > Artiodactyla > Eschrichtiidae > Eschrichtius > Eschrichtius robustus. The sequence continues at coordinate 36,515,014 of NC_090838.1, forward strand.
ACTTTTTCATGGGAAGGGAGTTAGTAGAACTTCCTTTATCCTGGGCCAAAAATCTCAATTCTATTTCACTTTTCTCTGAGGTCCAATTTTAGCCAGATTCCCAAACTTTCCTTTGATACTTTTACAGTCTATTTTAGATTTGCTGCAATAGAGACAGGGGTCTGATTCATGACAAAAGCATTGTAAATTTGGCTTTCTTTCACAATTACCATGACAGCAGCATTACCAGGAGATTAAAGAATATTTAAAGAGGCTTGGAAATTGCCACAGAGTGATTGGGGAGATCCCAGGACATGTAATTTTTATAGGTATTGCTTATTCTCTTATCAGTTTCTTTGTCAACACCCCCAAGTAATTTGGCAAAAACACTCCCTCCAGGCTAGATCTTGTGGGTGACAAGAGATGATATGCTACTTGCCCTCATAGAACTTACAGTTTAGTGGGGAGAAGTGGCTGCCATACACGAAACCAGGAACAGAGCCCAGATTTAAACAGAAAATAATCACTCTTCAACAATGTTGAGCTGTCCCCTGTATTTTCCGAATGCAAAGTGTTGTCAGTTCCCAGGGAATTACAGTGAGGTGCCCTCACCCCCATTAGAACTAACAGGTATGGACATCTAATTGATGAGACCAGCTGTCTCAAGAGAGACTTCATGGTCTGAAGATGGGTGAATGAACACCTGAAATGGAATCTCCAAAACACCAGTGGAGTAGATGAACTCAATCAGAAAAAAAGAAAAGCAGTGATTTTCCTGGAATCTGGAAAACAGGGTGAGGGGGATGGAGGATGTACAAAAGAGAAATAAACCCTTGGTAGGATTTGGGATCAGGCAACTGACGTATATCATCTCACTTAACCAATAAGCTTGTGAGGCTGATTGTACCTGCTCACTGTGCAGATGAAAAAAACTTCAGAAAACTTAAGTAACTAGGCTTAAATAATTTAAGATCCACCTGCTTTTTAAAGCTATAAGCCTTTCACCTGTGATAGCAATGATCTCTCTCTTTTGGAATGATCCTTGACATCTCATAGAGCATCTGTTGGTAGGATTACTCTTGCTGTAGGAGTAATGTAGAGCTAGGAGGCAGCTGAGTTGGGAGCTTGGCCGATTCATTTTTTCCATCTGCTGTTATTGGATCAATAGTCATTAGAGACCTCCATCTCACAAGTGAGACTTTTTGTTTTTTTTAATGGTTGTTCTTTCTCACCATCATTTTTTAAAATTTTATTTTACTTTTGGCTGCGTTGGGTCTTCGTTGCTGTGTGCAGGCTTTCTCTAGTTGCGGTGAGCAGGGGCTACTCTCCGTTGTGGTGCGTGGGCTTCTCATCATGGTGGCTTCTCTTGTTGTGGAGTGTGGGCTCTAGAGCGCAGGGTCAGTAGCTGTGGTGCATGGGCTTAGTTGCTCCGCGGCATATGGGATCTTCCAGGACCAGGGCTTGAACCCGTGTCCCCTGCAGTGGCAGGCGGATTCTTAACCACAGGGCCACCAGGGAAGTCCCCGTAAGCCGATTCCGAGAAGCAGTTTAGCAGTCAGTTTGTTAGGGAATCCTCTTGTGATTAATACCTATAGGGAGGAGAAGAAATTAAGATTGGATAAGGGAGAAATTGGGCTGCGATACTCTCCCAGCAAAGGCCTTCGCCAACCCCCCAGGGAACTCCAGCATCAGAATGACCCCCTTAGAGTTGTACCAAGTCAGGCCAGTCTTTATACCCCCACATTGATCAGTAAATGGGTGCCAGCTGCCCCTGGAAGGAAGCATGACCTTGGAGGGGCAGTTTTCTTCACTCAGTGCTAACAGCTGAGGGGCAAATGCCAGCAGCACTCCTAGCATCTGGAGAAATAAGTCCTTCCTACCTGAAGGGCATCTGGACCATGCATCACAACATCCACTAAACCTCCCAAAAGTTGTGGAGGCTCAGCCAAAGTGAAGACTTTAGCCCAAAGGATTATCCTGTTGTTCCATTTCCCATGATTTATTAGTTCACATTTGCCCATCTCAGTTCATTTCAGGGTATGGCAGATCTTTCACAGTAATTGATGTGCAAAGAGGAGAGGTGTTGTCTGGAAGAATAAGCCATCTGACTAGAGGGAAGGGCAAAAGGCAAAGTTATACAAGAGTGACCCTGTTGTCATGGTTGGTGGGAAAGAAATCAGAATGGCATGATAGATCCGCCAGAGGTCATTAAGAATGGCTGATAAGCAGGTGCCATACTAGTTCTGAATCAGATTTAAAGGTCATGATGCATGGTTCCTCCTCCATCCACTGTAAGACTTTCTTAGATATATTGAGAAATCATTGTGGGAAAAAGCTTGACCAGCCTCATTCTCCCTAGCTGCTCCTCTGGGTCCTACTATTCTAACCCAGGGCCTCCTGTGCAAGCCCAGAGATGAGAAAGAGGAAGAAAATATCTTTTTAAAATGATGATAATATTCCCATTCTCTGCTCACCCTGGAGGCTTATTTTGAAAATCACAGTGATTTAACTTGTTAGCGGTTTAATTCACTTTTAAAAGATTAACCAGACTAATTACTCATCAGATTTCACCACCTTTGTCAGCCTCAATAAGGATCCTTTGTTACAATGATTAATGTGTTTTAATTGTAGCTTCTCTCAGAGCAATAATTCGATCGCACAGTATTTGCCGAATCTATGGAAATCTTGGAAATGCTTTGACAGCTGAGCTATTCTTGGGAAATGAAAGTAAAGGAATATATGTAACTAACAAAAAGTGTTTTATAGCATATCATTAATATGGATTTTCCCTCTCTGACAGACCTTGCTCATCTTCAGTCCATGAAGCTGCTTGCTGTGCATGTCAGTTTGCCATCCAGGAACTACCAGGAGGTAGAGATCAATTAACACAGGTGACCGGATTTTCTCCAGTTGATGTCCTCAAACATATGTTAATCGTAGTAATAATCATAGCAAATATACATCGGTCACAGGGAAAGTTAATTAACTAGCCAGTGTCCATAAATAATCATCCAGTTAAGAGAGTGGATCCTGTGTTGATCGTTCTATTTTCTACCCAATGCTTCATCTTCATTCATTTAACTGGTGTGTGCTTTCCAAGTTAAGGATTATACAACATCAGAAAGATGTCTGTAGAACCTGGTAGAGAGATGAATTGTATGTGGGCAATACTAGTCTCAAGCTTACAATGTATTTTAATGGTATTATTTTTAAAAGCACAGTGGTTCTAAGACCTTTGGAGTTGATTCTTGGCTCTATCACTTACTAGCTATGAGACCTTGGGGGAAATGAGCAGTATCTGGCCTCCCAGCCTTCAGTTTCCTCATCTCTAAAGTAGGTATGATAATACCCACCTGATAGTGAGGATTAAAATGAGGTATTACATGGAAGACCCAGCACACCACCTAGAATATAGTAAGCATTCATTAAATTATTTTTGAAAAAGCTATAAGCCTTTGTACTTTAAGAAAACCATATGAACATGAGAATCAGGGATCTGATCTCACAATAACCCAGAGACAGGGAGGAAAGGTGTGCTACTGTTGTTGTTTTTCACAGAAGAGGAAACGGCATAGGGAGGCATGATGATGTCAGTAAACACGTGATATATGTCCATCAACTAACTAATCAATCAAGCAAAAAGGGTGCTCTAAAGCCCATGGATGCTGAGTCCCATTGCAGTGCTTTTCCTACTGCCACCTTGGAGGCATCAAGGTCTCTGAATGAGTAGAGTAGTTGAGAGCAGAATAACTAACTCATTATTTGCTGACAAATACTAGCCCCTCTGTGGGATGTATGCATCAATAATAGCTAACAGAGCCAGGAATTACCTCATTTAATTCATATAGCAAGGCTAGCAGGTAAATATCATTATTGCCCCCATTTTACAGGTGAGGACACTGAAGCTTAGAGATATTAAATAACTTGTTTGACAGATTTAAACCCAGGTCCGTCCAACTGTAGTGTCTGTGTTTTAACCATATACAATTCTGCCTCCTGCCAATCCCACTTTATAAGATGCCGTTTTAAAAAGGGAAAGTTTTAAGTAAGACCTACCTGGTCTATTTGGTAATTAATCAGCATGCTTTAAATTTCCATCCTAGTGGTTCAGGCAACCACGACTTAACAATTTTCTTTTTTTTTTTTAAACATCTTTATTGGAGTATAATTGCTTTACAATGGTGTGTTAGTTTCTGCTTTATAACAAAGTGAATCAGTTATACATATACATATGTTCCCATATCTCTTCCCTAACAATTTTCTTAACTTCTGAATCAGAGGTTGTGAATACTGTTGTTCCTTCACTTGGGGAATGGCACTGGCTGTGAAAAAAATTAGGAAGTAAATTCTTCCTTGGATATTTATAATACACATTTGCATGGGGAAGGCTCTGAGAAATACTATGGTTTAAAAAAAATTGTTTAATTGTGTTAAACTTGATTCATAAGCTTATCTGACCACAGAACTCTTCTTTTTCTTTTTAGTTATAATCATTAAGAACCCATGGGAACCCATTTAGATTCATTTACATAATAATCATGGGCAAAATTTATAGAGCACTTAGTATTTCCCAGACACTGATCTCAGAACTTCACATGTATTCACTGATGTTATCTTTTTTAAATATTTATTTATTTATTTATTTGGCCACGCTGGGTCTTAGTTGTGGCACATGGGATCTTCGTTGCGGCATGTGGGATCTTTTAGTTGCGGCATGTGGACTCTTAGTTGCAGCATGTGGGATCTAGTTCCCTGACCAGGGATCGAACCCAGGCCCCCTGCATTGGGAGCATGGAGTCTTAACCACTGGACCACCAGGGAAGTCCCATGTATTCACTGATGTTATAATACTCTTATGAGGCAGGTGTTTTCAGAATAACCTTATGAGGTAAATGTTTTTCTTAAACAATTTTCCCAAGATCACAAACTATTAAGTGGCAGAGGCAGGATCTGAACTCAGGGTGTTTTTCTCTAGAACCTGTGCTCTCACAGCTGCCATGGAAGAGCTGATGTAGCAGGTCATACTCAAAAGCACGTCATATGTTTTTCTAATTTAAATATGAAATAAGTATGCTATATCAAATTTCCATTTTGATTAAATTGACCCAACCAAGGAGAAAAACCTGGCAAAACCACCTCTTTGAATCAGACACTCAACACAATCAAATTTGCCTATCCGATATTGATAACTACATTTTTTCCCCTATAGTGCTGTTTCATTCTTAAAATACTTGATCCAGTTTTGGGCATCTGCTTATATTTTGTGACAGACACAGAGGTAATATCCTCTTATCACCATATCTCTTACCAGGTAATAATCACTTCAGGTTTCCTCCAGGACTAGTACGCCAAGATCAGACAAATAAGAATTCTCACTTAGGGACTTCCCTGGTGGAGCAGTGGTTAAGAATCTGCCTGCCAACTCAGCGGACATGGGTTCGAGCCCTGGTCCAGGAAGATCCCACATGCCACGGAGCAACTAAGCCTGTGCGCCACAACTACTGAGCCTGCCCTCTAGAGCCCGCGAGCCACAACTACTGAAGCCTGCGTGCCTAGAGCTGTGCTCCACAACAAAGACAAGCCACCACAATGAGAAGCTCGCGCACTGCAATGAAGAGTAGCCCCCGCTCGCCGCAACTAGAGAAAGCCCACGTGCAGCAACGAAGACCCAACACAGCCATAAATAAATGAATAACTAAATTAAATATATGATCGCCTTTAAAAAAAAAAAAAGAATTCTCATTTAGAGACAGTGAGGTGATCACCCATCTCAAATAGGAAAGCTGTTATTTACTCCAGAAAGGCAAAGGCACAAGAATTCTCTTTTCTCTTCTTTGCTTTTCCTTTCCTTACTTCTCTTTTACTTTATTTGGTTTTAGGTGGAGCAATGGCTTATGGATTGACAAAGTTTGGGACTCACTCACTTAACTGAAGATACCCCAGCCTAGTAGAAGGACCAGGAGAAAAGGCAATGGCCCCAGAGGTGCAGAAAGCCCAAAGAAAGCTTCCAAGTAATGTTCTTGCCTTCTTTTTCTTTTGATCCTTTCTCCCCGTAGGGTGGCTTTTTTTTTTTTAAAGCACACTTTTCCAAGTTGTTACATTAACAAATTTGCACTGATTTCTTTATCCTTGTCATCTAAAGACCACCTTGTTGGCAGATGGTGAACTTTTCCTTTATGCCAGGCCTGCTGCACTGTCTAATGTCACAAGTGTCTGCTCACATTAGCTCCCGGAGACTGGAGAAGATTCTGCATAGTGCCTTTCCAGCAAGTTGATTTGACAGAATGAGTCCCCATGCTAGCTCATGGCACTTATCAGTTAGTCAGCTTTCCTCGGGGAGGAGAATTTAGAGTGCACCATATTCAGTTTCCAAATCAACTGCTGTCCCCTCAGGAAGCTGTGTGTTGCATTATTAAAAGAGATGCCTTCAACTACAGCACCATACTTAAACATTCATCCACATTAAAAAAAAAAGAAGAAGCAGGAATGAGGCGGGCAGCACCACAATTCCCCACACTCTTCACTGTTAACTCTTTCTCCCCAGGTTGCAAGTCTCCCTCTATGAACAGTCCTGTAACTTTTATTGGTGAGCATGACCAGTGTGATTTTGTGACTGTTACCTTTACATAAAGTGGGGTGTTTTTGCATTACTTAGGCTGGCTATAATCCCTGAGCTCCAATAGCAAAGTTAAATCCAAAAATCTAGCTGCCGGAAACGGCAACAACTTTGATTTATCTGTTACCTACCTCTCCCAGGAGTTCAAATGAAAAGCAGGAATTAGTTCTGAGTTGAAGATGAACAGATTCGAAGCTCACGCTTTCATAATTATAACTTCAGGTATTTCTAATTTTTTAAAAAAACAAAATTTGTGGCCAGTTTATCTTTATCGTTTCAAAAGAGAAATCGACAAGATTGCTGGAGAAAAGGAGGGATCCTTTTTAAAGCTGCATGTTGATATAAATATGAAAATGGATTAAACTCTGCTTCCAATTTCCAAACTTGTGTACTTCAATGAATATTAAATGGCAGGACCCTATCATCATCATGACTTATTTACTCAGCAGAGTTTTTATCAAAAAGGGACTGGAATTGCCTGTGGAGCCTGAAAGTCTCCTGTAATTGAGTTTAGGGTGGTAAATCCACTAAACAGGCCACGGCCCCAGAGACACCCCTGAAACCCACCTGTCAGCTGGTGTTAGATCACAGCTCAAACAAGGCATGGCTGCCTGCTCCTGCTAAACACTGATGTGGCCCAAAACAAAAAAAAGAGAAGTGATTTCCCCAGGGATGAGGGAGGGCTGGGGGCAAATCATGGGGGTTGGGAGGGCAAGAGAAAAACTCTCATCTAACAGCTGCCCGATGTCAGCTGGAATCATGATCTGAAACTCAGCTTGGGAGGGGAACTGGCCAGGGCCTCATTCGGGAAGGTGTCATTTCTTTATTCCAACATCCGTTAGGTAGGCGTAATGGAGTGGACAAGAAGCTTTTTCATCACGGATGAGCCATGGAAAACAAAGCCCAGAGTTTCAGTGAGGATAAAGATACAACAGGCTTAGGACTGACGCAGAAAATTTCACATCTGAAAATGGAGGAAAGCGTCCAAATGAGACCTGCTGGACCAGTCAGGGATGGGAGCAGGAACATTTTAAGCCAAAGAACCATCATTCAGCCAATAAATATTTGTTTACTAGTGCTAATTACTGTATCAGTTGCTGAATATATCAAAAGAAATAAGACATGGAGTTCACGGGTTTTTGAGCACGAGCCACCCTGTTCTCCTTGCTTGGCCCTGCAATAAACCTTTCTCTGCTCCAAACTCTGACCAAAATAAATAAATAATTAAATAAATAAGACATAGTCCTTGCTCTGGAGGAACTTAAAATGTAGTTGGAGAGACATGCAGATAAGTCAACTATTTCAATACAGCGTTTGTCAAGGGCTATGAGAGCAAAAATATGTGCCTAAAACAATAAGTAAGGAGAAGGTGACATTTAAGCTGGGTTTTTCAGAATAAGTAAGGTTTAGCCAGGCAAAGGAGAATAGGGTGTGTGGGGATGGCAGTTGGAATGAGAAGCTCTTGCTGTATGGAGGAGATAAATGATCAAAAAGAACAGAGTGATAGTCTTATAGGGCTCCCAGAGGCTCGATGTGACTGGATCATGTCTCAGGACTAATGGATTAGATGCTGAGAGAGATGGGACTAGAGAGGGAGAGAGAGAAGCCAAAAGATCAAGGACTTTTGTCAGCCTGGCTAATAAGTTTATCCTGAAAGCCATGGGGAGCAATGGAATGAAAGAATTTTAAGCAGGGGAGTGGTGTGGTCAGACTTACCTTTTAGAAAGACTAGTTTACCTGTTGTGCACAGCATGAATTAGAAGGGACAAGGCTGGAAATGGGAAGGCCATGAAGGAAGCCATACAGGAGTCTCTGAGAGAGGGGGTGATGGCCCACACCAGGGAAGGCGCAGTGGAGGGGGAGGGGACAGATTGAGAAATACTCTAGAAAAGAATCAGCAGTATTTGGAAGACAATTCAAAATGGGAAAAGAGGGAGGTATTCAGGATGGCTTCAAGGCTTCTGGCTTGGGTTTAGGGTTGCTAGATTTATCAAATAAAAGTGCATGCAATATTGGGACATCTTGATACCAAAAAAATAATTCCTTGTTTATTTTTTATTTTTTGGCTGTACCACAAGGCTTGTGGGATCTTAGTTCTCCAACCAGGGATTGAACCTGCACCCTCAGCAGTGAAAGCTTGGAGTCCTAACCACTGGACCACCACGCAATTCCCAAATGATTCCTTGTTTAACTGAAATGCAAATTTAACTGGGAATCCTTTATTTAATCTGGCAAACCTACTTAGGTGACTGGATAAATGTTGGGTCATTTATCAAGCTGGAGATTAGAGGAGGAGACATTGATATGGGAGAGGGGGCCAAGAAGATGAGGAGTTTACTTCTATTTATATTGAGTTTCAGATATCCAAGGGATATATCTGACTTCTGATTAACCCCCAATACCTTTCTGCCCTTCTTCTGCAAGGATAGTGTTAGCTGGCACATGGCCACTCAGCTAAAGACTTTACTTCCCATCTTCCCTTGCAGAAAGCGGCCATGTGACCACACTCTGGCCAATAGGATGTGAGAAGAAGTGATGTGTGTCTTTTTTTTTAAAAGATAATGCATATAATTTGTAATTTTATTTTATTTTTTTAATTAATTTTTATTGGAGTATAGTTGATTTACGATGTTGTGTTAGTTTCTGCTGTATAGCAAAGTGAATCAGTTATACATATATCCACTCTTTTTTATTTTATTTTTTTAACAAACTTATTTATTTATTTATTTATTTTTGGCTTGTTGGCTCTTCGTTGCTGCATGCGGGCTTTCTATAGTTGCAGCGAGTGGGGCCTACTCTTCATTGCAGTGCGTGGCCTTCTCATTGTGGTAGCTTCTCTTTGTTGCAGAGCAAGGACTCTAGGCGCGTGGGCTTCAGTAGTTGTGGCACGTGGGCTCAGTAGTTGTGGCTCACGGGCTCTGGAGCACAGGCTCAGTAGTTGTGGCACCCGGGGTTAGTTGCTCCGCGGCATGTGGGATCTTCCAGGACCAAGGCTCAAACCCGTGTCCCCTGCATTGGCAGGCAGATTCTTAACCACTGCGCCACCAGCGAAGTCCAAGAAGTGATGCTTGTCTTAGAAGGATTGGGCATGAATTCTCTGGGCTCTTTTCTCCTTTCCTCTGGCTGAAAGATAACCAAAACTGAAATAGCCACCTTGGACTCAGAGATGAAAAGCATATGTTGAGGATGGCAGAGCCATCTAACTTGCCCTGGGCCATCTATCATATGAGAGAGAAATAAATTTAGCCTGTACCTTAATTACCAAGAGGAAATGTTCAATGAGCAGCTGGAAATACAGGTCTGCAGCCTAGAGAGAGATGTGCGCTAGGGAGGGAGAATTGGGAGTGATTAGTACACAGGCACTGAATGAGGCTTTGGGTTAGATTTCCTAGAGGAAAAGTGTGGTGTGAGAAGAACCAAGCACAAGAAAGTCAAATGCTATCTTTTTTCTTTTGACGTGTTTTTTTTTTTTGGAGACACGACTTTAAATTTACCCTCAAGTTAATAGAGATCTTCCAGGAGTACTAGGACGGATGTTTGAGAATTTTGTTTTCATTTCCAAAGCTTTTCCACTCTATCTAGCCATGCATTAATATTCAGTACTACTAAATTTGTTTGTTTGTATTTGGATTTATATTTCAGCACTGTCTGGGAAGGGGTAAGTTCTCATGTCCTGTGGGTTATTTGGACACTTACACACGTCCTGGTGGCTGTGCTAGTGTCTGTGGTTAGGGTCAGTATACATGTGTGTAGTTTGTGCCTTGGGTGTGTCAGCACACGTGTTCATGTGTTCCTCTGTGTTCTCGCTTGTTGATATGCCCTAAAGACATCTTTGCTTGTTTGTCTGTGGGAGGTGCTGGTTATATTGGCTAAGTTAGTAGCCAGTCCCCAGCACTGCCAAGATACAGCGTTTTAGATTCTTCTCACATGGAAGTCTTCTGTCCATTTTGGAGACTGTAGAATATTTTTTTAAAAGATCATTTCAATTGTCTTTTTTTAAAAATAGACTTTATCTTTTAGAGCAGTTTTAAGTTCATAGCAAAATTGAATGGAAAGTACAGGCATCTCCCATGTATCCCCTGCTCTCACACATGCATAAGATCCCCCATTATCAACATCCCCCACCAGTGGTATATTTGTTACAATTGATTAATCTACATTGGCACATCATTATCACCCCAAGTCCATAGTTTACATTAAGGTTCAGTCTTGGTATTGTACATTCTGTGGGTTTGGGCAAATGTATAATAACTTGTATCCATCATTGTAGTATCATACAGTGTGGCTGTACCATTTTGCATTCCCACAAGCAAGGAATAAGTGTTCCTGTTGCTCCACATCCTCGCCAGCATTTGATGATGTCAGTGCTTTGGGTTTTGGCCATTCTAATAGGTATGTACTGCTCTCTCATTGTTTTCAATTGTCTTTTCAAATCCAAAATGTTTGAAGGAAGAGTCTCACAAAATTCTCCATGGTTATTCCTTGCCACTTCTGTGTAAGTCTACCCATTCTTCTCAAACCCCAAACTGAGGCTGAATTTTACATAATATGATATGAACTGAGATCTGCACAGGGGTTAAGGACACCATAGTGTGTGTGTGTGTGTGTGTGTGTGTGTGTGTATTTTGGAAATTTCTAAACACACTCAAAATTAGAATAAAAAGAACCTCCATGTACCCATGACCCAGCTTCAATTATTATCAACATTTTGACAATCTTGTTTCATCTATCCCTCACTTTTTTCCTGCTACTGTGCTTTAAAGCAAATATTAGATAGCTGAAACATTTCAGTTTGTACATTTCATTCAGTTTGTATCTCCAATTGATAAGACTTTTTCCATTCCACAGTGTCATTATTACCTAACAAAATTAACAGCAGTTCTCAATCTCATCTAAACCCAATCTGTATTCAAATTTCTTGATTATCTCAGACATCTTTTTAGAGTTGGTTTTTTCAAAATCCATGTATTGCACATAGTCATGTCTTTTTTGGTATCTTTTATTCTAAAGCAGTCCACCCTCACCATTGATTTGAGGAGGAACCAGGTAATTTGTTCTGTATAATATCTTGTGTTCTGTATTCCTCTGATTGCTTTCCTGTGGAATCAAGTATGTAATATCAATGTAATATCAAGTGATATCAAGTAATATGTTCCTCTATCCTCCATATTTCCTATAAACTGGTAGTTATATCCAGGGTCTTGATTAGATTCAAGATCAATATTTTGGCACCAATACTTCGTAGTGTGGTGCTATTAGTATGAGGCATATAGTATCTGGTTGTTTCACTTTTAATGATGCCAAGATTGATCACTGGGTTTAAGTAGTGTCAGCCCCACAAAGTTCCCATTAACCTTTCACCTGATGGTCTTAGCGTCTATTGATGATTTTTACCTAGACCCATTATTTCATTTGGAGTATTAGTGATTTTTAAAAATTCTTTTTTATTAAAATGCCTCTTTTTTAAGACTTTTTTTGATGTGGACCATTTAAAGTCTTTATTGAATTTGTTACAATATTGCTTCTGTTTTATGTTTTGGTTTTTTGGCCGCAAGCCACGTGGGATCTTAGCTCCCCGACCAGGGATCGAACCCACACCCCCTGCGTTGTGTGAAGTCTCAACCACTGGACCACCAGGGAAGTCCCTAAAAATTCTTTTATTCCTTCTGCATTTATTAGCTGGCACTCTTCTAGCTCCAGAATATTGCTGATAAAGGCAATAATATAAGTGCCAGGGGCTCAGGGTCAAGTGAGTGTCCTGTTTTCCTGGCCTTGTTCCATATTAAAAAAGATCAGTTAACTCTCCTAACTACACTGGTGGTCAGGCCTGAATTCCAGGCTCATTTCAACTTTAGTGACCCTTTGTGCTCAGATAATGTCGAAGTCAGCAAGTATCCTAGAGATGGGTCCACCCTGTGCTCCAGGAAAAGGGAGCTCTAGGAGTTGCAGGGGGGCCTCTTCCTAAGACACCGGGGGCTGAAGGCCTCTCAGAACCTGAGGCCTGACCACCAGAGACTGGCTTTGCTGGTTTGGAGAGGGCTGTCTTTAGCCTCTCCCACCCGAGTCAGGCTCAGTCTTGGGCCCTGGTTCTCCTGCTTTTCAAGGAAGCAGCAGCCATTCAACCACTGGCCTTAGGGACCAAATGTCTGAGTCTCTGGTGCTTTAACTTTCTGGTGCTTCCTCTGTGTCCTCAGATGGACTCTGGGCCCTTTTCTCCCCTGGTTTGGACACTGGGCTCCACACCTTCTTTGAGAAATAGAAACAGAGCTGATCTCCTGCCTCATGTACCTCCATTAGCCCTTTCCCCCATCAAAAGTCTTTTGAAGAAAGCCCCAGGATGAATGGTCCGGCAGGCAGAACCCAATTCTGGGATTAATACTCAGCTCTTAGGGACCAGGATGTGAGGGGAGACTGGGATCCATCAGGTTGTATAGACAGCTCCCTACTCAGCAGCTGAGTAAATCATACAGACCATTCTTTCCTTAGAAGGTGAGCCTCTATGGAAAAAATGGCACCAACATTCATTTCTGGGGGAGATGTATTTTAAATTCTGTATAAAAATATACCGTAGTAGGAGTTCATGGTACACATTGTTGGGTTTTAAAAAATGAGACTTTTAGTCCCCTCGAGACGCTAATTAAAAAAAAAAAAATGTATATTCTTCAAAATAGTCACCTGCCTTTAGATGGTTACAAACCACAGAGGAAAACCTGTGTTATTCTTCATATTCCCACCAATAACCATTTGGCTTTGCATGACTTTAAGCCGTTTCTAAAAAATCAAATCCACTCTGAAAGCACAGTGGTTTGCCTTCTTGGAGGGCGGCCAAAGAATATGCTGCAGGCTGAATGCAGCCCCCAGAGCGAGGAAAGCGTTTGCCCCTGCGCTACCCATACTTGGACACTAGATGGCAGGCTTACCTTCTAGATGGAAGTATCTGGCCCTGGCAGCCCTGCCTCTGCTTCCGGCAGCCGCACCCTCGGGACAGATCCCAAAGGCATTTAGTGGGCTCCCCAGGGAAGGTGTGACCAAGCCTTGGTGTGAGGAGAGGGGAAGAGGTGTCTGATTTGGGAACACTTGCCTGCCTGTCTGCAGTTGCAATGGGATCAGTGTCGGGGCCCACAGGATCCCAAAACTCATGGTTTGTGGCCATTGTGACACCCCTGAGGTGCCAACCAGGCCCTCCTCACACCTATTTGTCCCAGGTGTGGGACTTAGAAATGTCTCCAGCTTTCCTCGGATTGGCTCAAGGTGCAAGGTCTTTCAGATGTCCCAAACCTGGGAGGTTATACTTTATGCAAGCTTTTATCAAACAGAAGCCCCTGCTGAGTGTAAGGACTGCTGAGGGCCAGGAAGGAAATGTACAAGCCTGTGCTGACCTGGGTGAGGTCTGTGGTTTCACTAACATTCAAGACTCATGGCATTCTTTTTTTGTTCTTATTTTTAATTTGCTAGATAAGTTTAGTTACCATCTGTCACCATACAAAGTTATTACAGTATTATTAACTATAGTCCCTATGTGTACATTACATCCCTGTGACTTACTTACTTATTTATTTTTATTGAAGTATAGTTGATTTACAATATTGTGTTAGTTTCAGGTGTATAGCAAAGTGATTTGGTTATACATATGTATACACACATATATGTGTATATATATATATTCTTTTTTTCAATTCTTTTCCACTATAATTGATTATAAGATATTGAATATAGTTCTCTGTGCTGTACAGTAAATCCTTGTTATTTATTTATTTTGTATATGGTAGTGTGCATCTGTTAATCCTCTACTCCCAATTTATTCCTCCCCCCTTCCCCTTTGGTATCCATAAGTTTGTTTTCTATGTCCGTGAGTCTGTTTCTGTTTTGTAAGTAAGTTTATTTGTACTGTTTTTTAGATTCCACATATAAGTGATATCATATAATATTTGTCTTTCTCTGTCTGACTTACTTTACTTAGTATGATAATCTAGGTCCATCCATGTTGCTGCAAGTGACATTATTTCATTCTTTTTTATGGCTGGGTAATATTCCATTGTATATACATACCACATCTTCTTTATCCATTTCTCTGTTGATGGACACTTAGGTTGCTTCCATGTCTTGGCTATTGTAAATAATGCCACTATGAACATTGGGGTGCATGTATCTTTTTGAATTAGAGTTTTCATCTTTTCTGGATATATGCCCAGGAGTGGGATGGCTGGATCATATGGTAGTTCTATTTTTAGCTTTTTAAGGAACCTCCATACTGTTCTCCATAGTGGCTGCACCAATTTACATTCCCACCAACAGTGTAGGAGGGTTCCCTTTTCTCCACACCCTCTCCAGCATTTATTGTTTGTAGACTTTTTGATGATGGCCATTCTGACGCATGTGAGGTGATACCTCATTGTAGTTTTGATGTGTATTTCTCTAATAATTAGCAATGTTGAGCATCTTTTCATTGCCTGTTGGCCATCTGTATGTCTTCTCTGGAGAAATGTCTGTTTAGGTCCTCTGCCCATTTTTTGGTTGGATTGTTTGGTTTTTTGTTATTGAGCTGTATGAGCTGTTTGTGTATTTTGGAAATCAATCCCTTGTCGGTTGCACCGCAAATGTTTGCTCCCAGTCCATAGGTTGTCTTTTCATTTTGCTTATGGTTTCTTTTGCTGTGCAAAAGCTTGTGAGTCTAATTAGGTACCATTAGTTTATATATTTATTTTATAACTGGAAGTTTGTGCCTCGTAATCTCCTTTACTTGCCTCATAGCATTCTTAACACGCCTTCTTTTGGTTGCTCCTGCTTTCCTCCCATCCAACCTAACCCTAAACCCAGGGTTTAGACATCATTATAAGTCCTCCTTGAGGACAAGAACCTTCACTGGTTTACTTCTGGATTCCCTGTGTCTGGCACAAGGTGAGGGCTCAGTGAATGTTTTCTAAATGAATGGTTGATCAAATGAATTAATGTTGAAACTGAATAATCATTTAGTTTAACCTCCTAATTCTGAAAAGGGTCCCAAATAAATGGAAATGTATTATATTTTCTAGATTGCCTGTTGAGATTCCGCCCCAGGATCTGAACTTGGGATATGCCTGAACCTTTCTTACATCTAGCTGAAATCTCTCGTGCTGCAACTTGAGACAGTTCTTTTTGCTGTGACCTCAGTGCAAGTTGATTATGGGATTGGGGAGTAATATTTTTATGGGCTGAATTCTGTCCCCCCCAGAATTCATATGTTGAAGGTCTAGCCCCCAGAACCTCAGAATGTGGCTGTATTTGGAGATAAGGCCTTTAAAAAGGTGATTACAGTAAAATGAAACTGTTAGGATGGGCCCTAATCTAATCTGACTGGTGTCCTTACAAGAGGAGGAGATCTGGACACACAGAGAGACACCAGGGGTGCATGCACAGAGTAAAGGCTGCGGGAAGAGGCAGCAAAAGGGCAGCTGGCTGTGTGCAAACCGAGGAGAGAGGCCTCAGAGGAAACCTAACATGCTGACACCTTGATCTTGGACTTCCTGCCTTCAAAATGGTGAGCAAATAAATATCTGTTGTGTAAGTCACCCAGTCTAGGGTATTTTGTTATGGCAGCCCTAGCAAACTAATATAAAGTGATATGATATGATATGATATATGATATATGGTTATAATGTAACAAAACATGATATGATACATCATGTTTTGCCCCTTTTGTCAGCATGTTCAGTGTCTAAATGACTGTCATCTAACTGCTGTTCGATATAACATCAGGTAAGTGAGGTTTTCACCCTTCCTCTGGCCCCTGGCTCTTACCTGACAGGCAGAGGGCTGAAAGACACCCTAAGAAAGGAGGGATGTTCACAGCTTTAGTCACAGCATGGACTGCCTTCCCAGGTCCTTTTTAGAAAAAATGGGCTCAAATGTGATGCAGAATAGGCTGATACAGTCCTCAGGAGAGGGGCTTCCCAAGCATCACAAAAGCCGAGCTCCCCAAAGAGGTCAGCATGGCCTCAGTGGCCCAGAGGTCGACACATCAGGATAAATCAGGTTTGTCAGAGAGAAAAAGCAGCAAAAGAGGCTGCTTATTGGAGATTAGATTAGATCAGAGAAGATTTCGTAACGGCTCCACATCTTGAGGATTGAGGACTTGGGAGGGCAGGAGGGAGGGCACAGGGCTGGCTGAGGACGCAGCAGAGACTCTGAAGCAAGAATCAGCTCAGTGAACAGGGAACAGCCCAGGGTCAGAGATCACTGCAGTGAAGCTGTGAAAAACAAGGCAGTGCTGTCTCCTTCCAGAGTCACGTTTAAGTGGTAGGATTTGGTCTTGTGAAAAGTGACTGAGGGTAACTTACTCTCTCTAAAGTGGAAACTCTGGGTCAAGCTAAGGGAGAGGGGCCAGGATGGATGGAGGAAGCTAAAACTGAGACTCAGCTCTCCTGGGCACGTGGCCACTAGGACGTCTCTGGGGCATGTCAGCCCGCCTTCCTTACACTGATGGAGACCCTCTCTCTCCTCTCGGAAATGCCACTGTGAGTAGATACCACCGGAGAGAAGAGAGAGACACCCCAACAGGAGCACACATAGAAGGAAGATCATCATCCATAAAGGGTTTCTCCTGCCTTGGCACAGACGTGCAAGAAGGGAAGTGGGGAAATGACCTTTTTCCTCTGTCCCTAATTTCCAACTTAGCCTGGCTCAGATATGGGAACTAAGACTGGACCTTGGTCCTTCCTCTGTTAGTGCCCTTGGCCTCTTGGTCCTGGACTCCAAGGATTAGCCTCCCTCTTCCCTCTGCCCACCCCTCTGTCTCACCACATTCCTCCCTCCAGGTAGCTGGTCCTGCAGCTCCAGCCATGTGTCTGTGGGTCACAGAACTGGGTGGGTGCACTTCAGTATTGGGTAACACTGGGCCCTGAAGAAAGAACAAAGCATGAAGATATCATCATCAAATAGATGATGATATCATCAGATAAACACCCCCATTTTTCTGATGAGGTTGTTGAGACCAAAAATGGGGAAAGGATCTGCTGAAGGTCACATAGGGCTGATCAAATCTTCTAATGGACATTACCAGAGACATATGTCAAAGCCATGTGAGTCGTTAAAAAACACATCCCATAGAGAAATAGCTCAATTCCAGTCTTTTTTTCTGCCTATGTACCAATCCAGTCTATTTTTAAAAAGTCAGTCCTTGAAGCACTATATTATGCCCCCAACCACTTTATGTCAAATAAAATTCTAACATGAAAATAGATGGAGCCTGCTCCCATGAAACCACATCTGGGAGAGTGGTCACTTCTGGGTCCTGGGTTCTGTGAGACGCATCAACATGGTAGACGAGGGACAGGCTGACTCTGGTGGTGAAGCATCTGAGAACCAGGCCGTTCAGAGGGGGAACTAGGGAAACTCAACCTGCAGAAGAAAATACTAAAGAGAACCAGGACCGTGAGCTTCGGTCGGTGAAGGATGAAGGTGGGAAGGGCAGAGGTCACATATGTATTGTTCCTTAGGGCAAAATTAGGACCTAATCCTGCTAGAAGTCAGATTGAGATCAAGAGAAGAAAGAACTTTCCAGGCTAGAATGGGATTTTTCTTTCTCCTCAGTCCTCTTGGGAAAGTGTTGTCTTAGCTTGGGCTCCTATAACAAAATACCAAAGGCTAGGTGGCTTAAACAACAAACATTTATTTCTCAGAGTTCTGGAGGCTGGAAGTCTGAGGTCAGGGTGCCAGCATGGTCAGGTTCTTGGTAAGAGCCTACTTCCTGGTTTATAGACAGCTGCCTTCTCCCTGTATCCTCACGTGGCAGGGAGAGAGAGATGGATCTCGTGTCTCTTCCTCTTTTTATAAGGGCATTAATCCCATCAAGAGCCCACCCTCATGACCTCATCTAACCGTAATTACCTCCCAAAGGCCCCGCTTCTAAATACCATCATATTGGGGATTAGGGTTTCAACGTATGAATTTGGGAGAGACACACACGCACATTCAGTCCATGACAAGGGTCTTTGCTCAGACATAATTGATATTAACAAGAGAAAGGCTATTACCTTGTAGGTGTTTCCCTCTGAGAGACCAAATACCTCCTCAGGGACCTCAAGGAACTGAGTACTCTCCATGATGGAGCCAGCATTCTGCAGAGAAGGCAAAATTATAGGAAAAATCCAAGGAGGCCGTGGGGGAGGAGAAGAGAGGAGAGAGAAGGGGCTCCTGAGTGCTGGGTGTTGTGGTACTTCTCAAGCAGTGGGAGCTGGCAATTCAGCCTTGGCTGGGGGTAGGCAGGACACGGGCTCTCTGGCTATCACGAGGTTCTGGTGCTTCCTGTGTGGGGACCTGGGAGCCATTTTTCTGAGCACACGGGAGTGGAGCAAGCCCACAGTTGTGTTGTGGTTTCCTTTGTACATGATGGTTGCAAACCCACAGTCGACATCACACGTGGGATATTTTTGAACAGCATGATGACAGTGGCACATTGAGGGCCCTCAGTCCTCTCCACTGGAATGGAGCAGAGAGGGACGCAGTGGCAGTAAAGGCAGGACCATTGTTGGATAAGAAACTCCAAGTATTTGCACTCTGTCGTTCTCTTCTTCCACCCATGTAAGCTCTCTGCCGCAGAGCTGCAGTGTATAGTTGTGTAGGTACACTGTACAACTCCTGAAGGCGTCATTCACAACCTGTGCAACTCTGACTGGCAGCTCTCTGTGAAGTCCAAGACCACAAGGATCCCAGGAGCCACCCCCAAACTGCCATTTCAAAAAGACCTGTCACCTTGAGAGGGGCAGCTGACCTTTTCACAAACGTTGGTATGAGATTGACAGGATTCCAACCACACAGCCAGTGAAAGATGAGCGGCCCCTGGTTATCTCCCTACGGGAGATGACCTTCAGGAAAATTACAAAGTCAGGGGTTCTCAAGTTTTCACACCAAGTTGGATATCTTTCTTTTCTTTTTCTTTGACATCGCACAGAAGCGACTTAACCAGTGGAATATGCTGATGGAAAATGTTGCATATTTACATCCCAAAGTATAAGTTATAGGCTTAATTTTAGCCTAATGTGACTTGAAATGGGAAACTATAGTTGCAAATAGCCCTGAATGTGATTAAACTCCAGGGGGGGTTGGGAATAATGGAGACATGACAGACCACCTCACAATAGCTCGCTCCACACAACAGGCTAATGAAATTATGTACCTGACACACAGTGTATTTTCTGAAAACTGAAAATGCACTTAACATCTCTGCGGTTGATATGCCAGAGATTTTTTTTCCTATGGAGAAGAACATTACATTTTAAAATTATTTGTTATATCTTTTTAAGTTGCCAGGAAAACCTCTCTGATTTGGCAGTACAACTTCCTAGAGAACATGTGACACTCCTGAAAAAAATCCCCCTTCCTTCTTGGTTTTAGAAGAGAAATTTGGGAGGAAGAATGATAAATTGGTCATGATGTTGGGAAGGAGAAAGGTTGATGTGGCCAGAGTCACAGGACTGGGTTTAAAATAAGAAAGAGTTATCCTGGTTTCCAGAGAAACTTGGGATGGGGATTCCTTCAATCACTGAGAGCCGAACTGTAGACGTTATTTTGGTCAATCTTGAAACGTTCTCCGTCTCTGGGTGAGAGGAATAGAAGGGAGCAGAGGGTGAGGGCAAGTGTTTTTCTTTTTAATAAATTTATTTATTTTATTTATTTATTTTTGGCTGCGTCGGGTCTTCCTTGCTGCGCGCAGGCTTTCTCTAGTTGCGGCGAGCGGGGGCTACTCTTCGTTGCGTGCACGGGCTTCTCGTTGCTGTGGCTTCTCTTGTTGCGGAGCACGGGCTCTAGGCACGTGGGCTTCAGTAGTTGTGGCATGCGGGCTCAGTAGTTGTGGCTCGTGGACTGTAGAACGCAGGCTCAGTAGTTGTGGTGCATGGGCTTAGTTGCTCCGCGGCACGTGGGATCTTCCCGGACCAGGGCTCGAACCCGTGTCCACTGCATTGACAGGCAGATTTTTTTTTTTTTATTTATGGTTTATTTATGGCTGTGTTGGGTCTTCGTTTCTGTGTGAGGGCTTTCTCTAGTTGCGGCAAGTGGGGGCCACTCTTCATCGCAGTGCGCGGGCCTCTCACTATCGCGGCCTCTCTTGTTGTGGAGCACAGGCTCCAGACGCGCAGGCTCAGCAATTGTGGCTCACGGGCCCAGTTGCTCCGCGGCATGTGGGATCTTCCCAGACCAGGGCTCGAACCCGTGTCCCCTGCATTGGCAGGCAGATTCTCAACCACTGCGCCACCAGGGAAGCCCTGACAGGCGGATTCTTAACCACTGCACCACCAGGGAAGTCCCAAGTGTGTTTTGAAGACATTTTTTTTTCCTGTGAAAAAATTCTTTTTTGATCCCTCTACTCCACCTCATTGATCTGCTTCCCTTTATTGCAAAACTTCTTAAAAGTTCACTAGTCCCTCTTGAAACCACACTTCAGGCTTTTGCCTCCACTACTTAATAAAACCACACTTGCCACTTGTCACCAAAGGCCTCCCCATAACTCGGTACAACGGTCAGCTCCTAGTCCTCCACTCACTAGGCCTATTGGCTGTTTTCAACACGACTGATCGTGCTTTTCTCCTTAAAATAATTTCTTCCAGGAAACCACCCTCTCCTGGTTTTTTTTTCTCAGTCTTGACCTCTCTACTTGGATACCTAATAGGCACCTTAAATATGTCCAAAACTAGACTCCTAGTATCTACCACTGAAATTTGTTCTTTCCTCATGCGTATCAGTTAACGCTTAGGCCAAAAATCTTGTAATCATCTTTAACTCTTTTTAATATCCCACAACCAGTCCCTGGGCAATTCCTTTCAAATCTACCTTCAAAATATAACAGAATATAACCTTTGCTCACCACCTCCACTGCTGTCCCCCCGCACCCCGGTTCCAATCATCTGCCTCCCTCCCCTGGGCGATTTCAACAACCTCCAAACTGCGTGCTACTTCTGCCCCCCTCCCCCAACTCCGAGACTGCTCTCAGCACACCAGCCCCTGTGAGCTTGTTAACATGAAATCAGATCCCAGGATCCAGACTTGGGTTCTTTCTCTGTTATCCTGCTGTCCTCCTCCTTCCAAGAAGGGCATGGTCACTTCTAGGTAGGGGGGCAAGGAAAGGATTGGGGGAATTAGGACCTGAGTCGAGCCTGGAGGATTTGAATGGGTACTGGGGGGGGGGGACAGTGCACTCTGGGGAATGCCACAGGCAAGGTCCTTAAAGCAGCCGGTCTCCTGATGCATCCAGAGATTGGAGAAGGGCCCGGGGGGTAGACATCCAACATTCATGTTAGGGAGTGCCTGGAAAGGTTAATCTGCATCAGCTGGTGGAGGGCCTTGAATGCCACGCTCAGGAGTTTGGTCCTTATCCTGCATTTTCCAGTAGGCTTGGGCAGATGGTGAGTGGGAGCGACTATGAAATTCACTTAGCATAGTTATCTCAGCTGCCTGCCAAGTAGACTATTTAGTCCAATTCACAGGCAGAGCTTTGTTGAGCATTGAGAAGTCACTTGCTCCGTATGAATCCAATCACCACACCTCAAAGAGGGAACACACAGCCGCCTCTGAAAAAGCCTGCCCCACACTCCGGCAACTCAATTCATGAATATGCTTTTCCAATGTCTGACACTGCTGCTTAGCAAAGATATTATGGGACAAATCCTTGATTTGACCTTTTGTATCTCTATCCATCCCACTGTGCTAAAAGCAATTACGTGCATCTTGTGTGTGTCTGCTGGAATGGGAAGTCACTTAGCCAGGGTCCTTTTCACACTCCAACTGTCCTCTCGCTCATTCCTTCCCCCTCTCACCGCAGCAGCACAGCAGGCCTCCTCCCGCTGCTTGGCAGGGTCTGAAATGGCATGAGGGGGAGGTGAGCAGGGATGTAAACAGGTGGAAACAGTTCTGTCATGGTGATTAGCATTCCCTCGACCAGGCACAGCTCCAGATGAAAAAACGGGGCTACAAGGGAACAGGGAGGAGAAAGCTGGCAGTGGAGCAGGAGACAGAGGAGGGCTGAACCCACTGTCAAAGGGCAGCCAACCTTCTACACAAACTTCCTATGAAACAAAGCAAGCCCAGTGTCAGGGTGGTGGTAATGGTCCCTGTCTAGGGATAGGTGACCCATCAGCCACCTTCTTCGCCTGTAGTAGATTTATGTGTGCTAGTGTCTGTGGGATTAAGTGTGTGTGCAAGTATCCACATATGCAGGTGTGAGAATGCACAGTTGTCTGTGGGTGTCTGCATGTTGTTGTGTGCTCTCCAACACTGTGTGAATGCCTGTGTATTATCTATGTGTATGTGCTTATAGGTCTGGATGCCCAAGAGAATGCATGCTGGTGTCTGTATATGTCTGAGGGTGCATATATGGAGCTTGCATGTGTGCATGACTGCATACATGGCACAGTATATTTGTCTGTGTACAGTCTGTGTATGGGGTACTTGTTGGCCTGTGTGAGAAAAGGGCTGGGTGCGGAAGAGCGCCCCATCCTTCGTTTTGATGGAGCGGCTCGGCATGACCATGGAAACCACTCCAATCCTGGCCAGGAAGAGGAGCCTTATTTTGCTAAATAGCCTAAGGGTCTGGTCCTTCGGGAACTGATACCCTCGACTCAGTTCCCCAATTCCCCCAAACTCGAGCCCTGAATGTAGTTGAAAGACAGACTCAGAGCTAGGGAAGATGTCCAGGAAGACAACAGAGGGAGAGGGTTAAAATGTTGGAGGCAAGACCCTGGAGAAATTGGGAGGAGAAGATCGAGGATCTTTTTTCTGAGTTTTTGTATATAACTAATTTACCTTGGAAAAGTGAGCTGGCCTCTTGGGCAGGAGGTAAATGCAGACAATAAAATAATGGTGAGTAAAGTGATCTGCTCCCAGCCCAGGCTCACCCCTGATGGAGTTGAGGCTAAACTTGAGAAGGAGAGGAAACAAAACTGGCAGGTGGGGGAAGCTCATCAGAGATGATTTGCACCATCTCCGCTGCCTGGAAGGGCTCTCCGCTCCCAGCCCTAGGTACAATCACCTGATGGTGCCGCCATTGACTCTGGAAACTAGGGCAGAAAGGAGAAAATTAGCAATGCCTGCAATCAGAACTATATATTGTTATCCAAAAAGACCTCCTAAACACAGAAGATTTTACTGCAGTTGGTGGTTTCCTGCCACTCCAACTTCCAATCAGCAACGTGTGACCCGGAGTGATCTTATCACCCATTCCAGACCACCTCTGAGCCGCTCAGATTATTCTCAAGGTAGGGAGGGGTTGATGAAACCCCAGGGTCAAGTTGTCTGCTTTTAAAATCATCCAAGAGTCTCACTCAGACCTTTTATGATTACTCATTGATTGCTCATTGTATGCAAGTTAAGAATAGAGATTAAAAAACAAAATTAAAATTATCCATGAGGATACAACCTGGAAATAACCAACATTTAACGTTTGATGTGTATCTTCCCAGGCTTTTTTTCCCTTCTGTATGTTGCTATATCTATATGTATCTACGAGCTGTTTTATAACTTATTTTTTCACTTATTAATATGTCAAATATCATTTCATGTCAACGAAAATCTACACCATCTTTTTGTAAATTTATTTTTATTTTTGGCTGCGTTGCGTCTTCGTTGCTGCAAGCGGGCTTTCTCTAATTGCGGCAAGCGGGAGCTACTCTTCATTGCGGTGCGCGGGCTTCTCATTTAGTGGCTTCTCTTGTTGCAGAGCACAGGCTCTAGGTATGCAGGCTTCAGTAGTTGTGGCACACGGGTTCAGCAGTTGCGACTTGCAGGCTCAGTAGTTGTGGCGCACGGGCTCAGTTTCTCCACAGCATGTGGGATCTTCCCGGACCAAGGCTTGAACCCATGTCCCCTGCATTGGCGGGCGGGTTCTTAACCACTGCACCACCAGGGAAGTCCCTACACCATCTTTTTAAATGGCTGCTAAACATCTCATTGCATGGGCATACCGTAATTTACTTAACCAATCTTTGTTTTTCAGATATTTAGGTTTTTCTTTTTCTTTTTAGTCCAGATTTTACATTTTGAGATCATGGTATTCAATGAGTTGTTTTTCTTTTAAAGTCTTTCATGGTCCCTTTGGTGGTGCTGGTAGCAAAGGTGATATTAAAAGCAGAGAGCTTGACCCTAGGATTTCATCACTCCCTCCCCACCTTGAGAATAATCTGAGGAGGCGCAAAGGTAACCTGGGGTGGGTGATAAAATCATGCAGGTCCCACTCTGGAGACTGGAAGCTGGAGTTGCAGGAAGCTGCTGGTCGTTACGAAATCTACAGTGTTTGGAGGGCTTTCTGGAGTGATGTGTATGTATTATCTGACTGCAGGCACTGCTAACTTTCTCTGGGAAGCTGCCTTTCTGTCCAAGTTCCAGACACAATGGCAGCATCACTGGGGCCCCTACAGGGAACAACCGCTCTCTGCCCTCAATCCTTCCAGACAGCAGAGAGGGCCAGAACAGAGAGCAGAGACTTCCAGCAGAACTGCTCAACCTCAGCAAAGGGTTTTTTCCTGTTCTGCATCACTCACTCTGGTTTTTATTTCTACCTGGATTTCCTAAAAGTTTGTTTTGTCTGCTTCTGCTCCCAAATAGGAGTTCCTTACAATCAATTCTGTTTAATCAGTTTACTCGTTCATTTAGTCCATATACATTTATTGAACACCTATTATGTGCCATTCCATTGTGCCGGCACTTGGGGAGACAAAGATAAGTAAAACACAGTCCTTGGCCTTCAGATATTTCCTGAACAGAAGCAGGAAGCAAAGAGATAAAGCCTGAATCACAGCTCTCATTTTCCAGAGTCAGGTGAACGCCTCCCTGCTCCATAAACCCTCCCCAGGCAGGGGGCAGGGCTTCCCCATCGTGACTCCCACATCTCAGCCACCACAGCCCTGACCACAGGACGGTCCACACTTGAGACTGAGAGCCTCTCAAGGCCAGGGGCTGGCTTCTACCTACCCCCTGTGCCCAGTGCCTGACCAGTGCTGGATACGCAGCGGAGAAAATGCTTAGTGAGTATTGCATAGGAGAATGCAGTGTGGTCACCACCAACAACCAGCCTTAGCCCCACTGGATCATCGTTCCAGTCATTTGCACTGATGACCAGTCCCCTCCACTCCTGCCAAGGATCTCAGCTAAGCCTGGGGGCTCTGAAGCCAGAGTGTGTGGGTTCAAATTCTTTTTTTATACTTACGGTGTGATCCTGGGTTAGTCACCTAACAGATCTGTGCCTCAGTGTCCTCATCTAGGAAATGAGGGTAAGAATAGGACCTACCTCGTCACCATGCGTGGTGAGAATTATATGGTAAATACTTGTAAAGCACTGAGAGCAGAGGTAGACACATTGTAAGCTCTCAATAATGGCCAGCTGTGACCATTACCATGATTCATGTTTCAGCCAAACTTGCAAGGCTTGGCTTCTTGTGATTAACTCTTTTGGTTCTTTAAAAGTAGCTCTGCTCTTTCAAGTTCCTCTCCCCAGAGACCTGGACCATGCCTCCTGGAAGCTATTAAGCATAGCTATTAAGCATAGTAATGCCCTGCATTACTCTCCTGCATCAGACAAAGTTCTTGGCCTCTCTCAAGCACATGTCTCAGGGATTAAAGGAAGGTCTCTGTCCTCCCACCTTTGTATCAATACAATGGAAATCTGACCATTGGCTCCAAGACGGCCTTTATAGCTTTTCCCAGGATCTTGAAAGCCCCACTCATGCTAATGGGGTGTTGGTGGTCTGCAGTGATGTCTAAGCTTCTGAGGTGGGCACATAAACTCCCAGGCACAGTGGCACATTGTCTCCCATCAAAAGAAAATGATGTGTGCTCCAGGTTGTACATCTAGGCTTGGGAATGGGTTGCATGGAATTATGCACATTCTCAGAGTCCTTTGTGATTGATCTACAGTACACTTTTTAGCAGGGGCTTGTCTGGAGTTAGGAAAACTACATGGGGCTCAAGCAAGGCAATTCCTTGATGTGAAGGAGGTGAAGTCTGTCCCTTGTACACTCATCTGTCCAATCGATGAATTATTGATTCATTCAACGAACATTCTTTGAATGACTACTATATACCAGGCAGTGTCTGGTGCTGGGATGGTGCCAAGTCCAACATAGAACCTGTGCCCTTGGTGCTCACAGTCAGCTGGGGATACAGGTGATAAATGATCATATTATACAGTGCATTATGTGCTACGATTTGGGAAGCACAAGGAGCTATGGGGATGCATGGCAGGGGCATCAAACCCAGACTGAGATGAGTAGGGAAGGCTTCCTTAAGGAAACAATGTCTGAACTGAAATTTGAAGGGTGAATAAGAGTTAAGACAGCCAAAGAAGTGAGTACAGTATGTCTAAAGGCCAGAAAGCAAAAGAGAGCAGGGCATGATGAAGGGTATGAAGTTAGGTGCCACAGGATTATAGCCTTACAAAGGCAAGAGTGAAGAGAGATAAAGCTAGGGAGGCAGGTAGGGGCCAGATCCTGACGGGTATTCTGTCTTGTTGAGGAGCTGGACTGTGTTTCCTGCCCCCAAGCACTTATCCCATGTCCCGTTCCTCCTGATTCCCAGGTATGATGTTTGCTGATAAGGCCTAATACCCATGGGGAAGGTGGAGAAAGGGGCTGCATTTTAGAAGGGACCTCAGAGGAGGAATAAAAAATTTTGTCTGAGAGAATGACAGCCAGTGGGATGGACATTTTGGAAGTGAGGAACCCTGCCTAAATCCTCTTCAAACTGCAACTTGTAAGTAGCTGCTTGCTTCTAAACTCAGGGAACAAGTTCTTTTGTTTCTGTTTTTCATAAGAATCAGGTGGACCAATTTTTGCCCCATGAGGACACATAAGCCTTAATCCTGTGCACAGTGCGAGGAGAGAAGCCAGTGAGCACGCAGGAGCAGTTTAAATAGACTTAGTGAGGTGACCTGTGTGACAGGGCCTCAAACAGCAGACAGCACATAGTGGACATTAAATAAATAACTGCTTAACTTGCTGACACCATTTCCACTACCATCCTCAGATGTTCACCCTTCCTGAGTGCCAGGTACAGAGTACAGTGAGGGGACAAAGAAGTACAGAAGTACAGTGAGGGGGCAAGGAGCACGCGGTCTAGCCCAGCAACTCAGACATCTCCACTGTCGGTGCTCATGGCACGTAGTGTAAGTGCACATGGCGGCACGCAGTGGTACTGAGGCCTGACCAGTGGATGGCTGAGACAATTAGAGCTTTGGAGCTCTCTTCTGGACAGTTTCCTGGAGGAGATAGGACTAGAGGAGGGCCAGAGAGTATAACCCAGGCAGAGAAGATGGGAGTCAAGGATGGGAAGGTGGCATGGGTTTTGCTAAGAGCTGAGAGGATTAGGGGGAGAATGGGAGAGGGAGTGGGACCAGGGTCAGCAAAGGCATGGGCAGAAAATGCAATCCCAGCCCACCACAGCTAGGTTCTGCAGTCAGCTGGACCGGAGTTTGAACCCTAGCGTCACCTCTTATAAACTGGGTGAATCTGGATAAATGACTTACATTCTGTGAGTCTCAGTTTTCCTCTTCTTTAACACTAATAAGAACTCAACTAACATGAGGAGCAGCATGGCATAAGCCCTATGCTACAGAGGTTAAGAGCAAGGATTTAGGGGTCAGAGAGAACTGGTTTCAGCTCACACTCAGCAAGCTACTATTTATGTGGATTTGGGTAAGTTAATTACCCTCTCCAAGGCTTACTTTCTTGTTGGTCATGGGGATTGTTGTAGTAGATGTCAAGATGAATGAATGAGGTAATGCAGGTAAAGGACACAGTGCTTGGCATCTCCAGCATGATTGGGTGCTAATTACTAGGTAATAAGGTGAGAAGAATCCATCTCCAGGAGGAGGGGAGCGTGAAAGCAGTGCATTGCAACTTCTGCAATTGCTCTTCGGGGCTGGAGGGTCCAAGCCCAGAGGCTTCCTCCCATCCCTGTTACCCAGTGGCTGGAGGCTGCCTTAAGCAAAGCATACGATCTACCTGGAACTGCCGAGCGCCCCTAGGGCTGCCAAACCAGACATTACCATTACCATAAGAACAGCATGGGTCCCAGATTGACAGCTGAGTGCTACCATCTGTGTTTCAAAGGACAGGAAGAGAATAGTCTACCCAATCAGCTAGAAAGGGCTGAATGTGACCACAGATGCATGGGTATGGTAAACAGTGTTGAATGAAAAGAGTGGGGAAAGAGGAGGTGACATCAAGATTCATTAAGTTCTATTGACCTGGAAGTGGTGAGAAGTCAATGCTGGTTTCTAGTGGAAAGTTTTATTGTGGATCAAAATCTAAAGAACAAAAGGGTTTGATGTTTTCCATCACAGACAGCTCACTGCTGTGTAGGTTTGGCTATCATTTTGTTTTGCCTCCTGAGGCAAGTTAATCTGCAAGCAGAAACATATTCTTTTCCCTACCTGGAGTTGGATCAGGTCTAGCTAGATTAGAGAGGGTCCGTCACATGGGAGATGGAACACAGGGCAACCAGGGCCCCCGGTCCCAGCCTCTGCCTCCTTCTGCCCCGCACTGCTTTGAAGCATACTCATTCTGGCTGTCTTTATTTCCCTAGCTGCCGTTTCTACCTCCTACTTAAAAAGGATCTCTTTCATTAACAGATTTGTTTATGTTTGTTTTTTACCCTAAATTGTTGAGTGCCTTTTAATGTGCTAGTGTTGCATCAAGTTTTCACACTCTGCTGGGAAAGGCAGACACATACGGGTAACGTTTACTGCAGGTGATAATTGTTTTCGTAAGGGAATGAGCAGGTGCCATAGTTGCTTAGAGGAGAGGATGTAATAAACATTTCAAAGTGCAGTGCCAACGCCCACTGCCTCTCTCTGTCCTGAGCCCCTCACTGGAGGGCAGAGCAGGGTTCAATATGGAGAGAACACCCCCTCCAGGGGGACCTGGGAGTACTGGTACCCTCAAGCTCAGTGACAAAGCCTGGGCTAAATGTTTCCGTCAATTGCTTTTTTGTTGTTGTTTTTGGTTTTGTTTTTTTTGGCCACACTGCACAGCTTACGGGATCTTAGTTCCCCGACCAGGCCCATAGCAGTGAAAGCGCCGTGTCCTAACCACTGGACCACGAGGGAATTCCCTCCGTCAGTTGCTTTTTCTGCAAATCTTGGCTGCGTGTCTTCTGTGTGCACAACTGCATGCTCGATGTTTTTGTGTCAGGAACTTGGGTAAAGAGATCGTATGGACGGTCTTCAAGGGGTTTATAGTCTAACTGGAGAGTTTAAAAACTAAGATAGCAAACAGATGTGATGGGAAGGGATTTTTTTCTCCTGCCCTTTTGTCCTTGGATTTGGGTGCCTAGCAGGGTGGGATGACAGAGGAAGAGAGACCCTTTTCTAGCACGATTGGGTACAGGCTGGTCACAGCCCAATTTGAGGGAGAGCCATTCACATAGACAGTGGGTGACCCTACAGGAGGAGTCCCGGGCAGTACAGAAGGTCAAATAATTTTAGAGATTCCATTCCCTGACAGACAACTATGAAGCCCTCTTTCTCTACTTGCCAGGATCCAGGATCCAGTGCCCTCTAGAGTGGCTCTATTCAATAGAACTTTCTGATGATGTTCTTTATCTGCGTTGGCCCATACAGAGGTCACTAACCATATGTGCCTAATGAACGTTTGAAATGTTGCTAGTGTGACTGAGGAACTGAATTTGTAATATTATTTAATTTTAATTAATAATCTAAATAGCCCCATGTGGTGTGTGGCTAGCATTGGACAGCACAGCTCTAGCGTGAATCTGTGTGGATTGAAGGGTAGATAGCCTAACAAGAGCTAAGACCCCGGACATGAGAGCAAAGAGGTAAAAAGACTCATGGGCTGTTGAGGAGGAAGAAGATGTAAGCAGTTCAAGCGTGAAAAAGTTTCCTCTGCCAATCACGAGGGAGCAGACTTCTAAACAGGACTAAGAAAACCAGTGCAAAAAAAACTAAGTGGCAGGTCACATATGTATGATTTCGTTTATATGAAATGTTCAGAATTGGTAAATTCAGAGTCAAAAAGTAAATTAGTGGTTGTCAGAGGCTGGAAGAAGGAGGGAATAGGGAGTGACTGCTTAATGGGTACAGAGTTTTCCTTAGGGCCATGAAATGCTTTGGAACTAGACAGAGGTGGTGGTGGCACAGCAGCATGTAGTACTGGATACCACTGAATTTCGCACTTTACTATTTTAATTTTATTTTATTTTTTATTTTTTCAGAATTTATTTATTTTTTGTTTATTTATTTTTTGGCTGCATTGGGTCTTCATTGCTGCACGCGGGCTTTCTCTAGTTGCGGCGAGTGGGGGCTACTCTTCGTTGCGGTGCGTGGGCTTCTTATTGCAGCGTCTTCTCTTGCTGCAGAGCATGGGCTCTAGGTGAGCAGGTTCCAGTAGTTGTGGCTCATGGGCTCAGTAGTTGTGGCTCACGGGCTCTATAGCACAGGCTCAGTAGTTGTGGCACCCGGGCTTAGTTGCTCTGTGGCATGTGGGATCTTCCCCAGACCAGGGCTCGAACCCATGTCCCCTGTATTGGCAGGCAGATTCTTAACCACTGTGCCACCAGGGAAGCCCAATTTTGCACTTTAAAATGGCTAATTTTATGTCATGTAAATTTTGCCTCAATTTAAAAAAAAAAACCAATTAGGTGGCAGGGCGTGGGAAGGTTGAAGGTTATTACTGAGAAAAACAGGTGAATGCTTCTACATCGGTAAGTCTCCTTGTGGTCTCGAAAGAGATGATGTATGGTGAACACCCAAAGTAAAGGACTTTTATACATTCTTCAGGATTCTGTGTGAATGTGTGTGTGACCACCAACATGTAAGATCATTTAGAACCTAGGCTATCCTACGTCTTCCTATCCAGGACAGAGGTGAATGCTGGCATGGTCAAGGAGTATAGTTAGCAATGACCAAAGACTAGACTATGAAGGGGAAATGACAACCTGCTGACCTGCCCTACAGATTTCGGACATGTCAGCCTCCACAATTGCATTATCCAATTTCTTAAAATAAATTTCTTAATATATGTACGTATATGTCCTATTGGTTGTTTCTCTGGAGAACTCTGGCTAATACAGGGTTGTTTCCAGATTTTGGATATTATGTATTCATAATATATATGAATATTCTTATATATGTCTTTTGGTGGACATATACACTAATTTCTCTTGGTTATATCCCTAGAAGATAAATTGCTGAATCATAGAGCTTCTTTCCTGAATCACACACATGATTATTACTGACTGCCTGGAATAATCGGTTACATATAAGGTAAATTGGTTAGGGCTAAAAGGGACTGTAGAATTTGTTTTGTCCATATTCTTTACTTTCCATGGGAGAAAAAGTGAGGTCTAGAGAACAGTTATCTGCCCATGGTGATAGAATTAGTTAGGTACATATTTAATTATTGCTGGTAGAATATTTTGGGCTGCAAAGAACATAAAACTGAATTCAAATTGGTTTAAACAATAAGGAAATGTATTACTTCATACAAGAAAAAATTCACCGGTATGGGAGCTTCAGGACTGTTTAATTCAGCAGCTCAACAATATCATCAAAGATCCAAATTCTTTTCACTGTTCTGTCATCCTCAGGATATTGGCTCTGACATCAGGCTGGTCCTTGCTTAGTCAAAAATTGAGTACAGAAGTTCCAGGCATCAGGCACGTCAATGTCCAAAGGAAGAAGAGTTTGTCTCTTCTTCTTGTCTCTTTTGGAAGCAAAGAATCTTTCTCTGAAATCCTCCAGCACATTTACCCCCATATCTCTTGGTCAGAACTGGGTCAGATAGTTACCCTCATGTCAATTTCTGTCAAGGGGAATGAGAACCTCATGACTGAGTTAAATCAATCAAGATTTATTCCTGGATCAAGGACAGGGTCTTTCCTTCTGGACTCATGTGGAAAAGAGGTGGATATTTGGACACAACTGGGGTTCTGCCAGCAATGGAAGAAGGGAGGATGGATATTGTGGAGTTAAGTAGTAGTGTATCCTACATTAGTATGCCCAGGTAGCTTAAAACCTACTTGAGGACAGAAACAGTTTTGCACTTTCTTGACTCCTCCACAATACCCATGAAGATAGTCAGGGGCCTCTAAGGATTTCTCTGCTAGTAGAGGACAGATTATTTCATTTTATTTTATTTTAAATTCATGTCCCGTTTTACATATATAGAGTAAATAAATGTATATTCACTCAATCCTTAAAGGTTCTGAGTGTAGTTTTCATTTTTCTTGTATTTGGGATTTATTGGGTTTCTTGGACTGTTGGGCTTGTAGTTTTTATCAAATTGGAAAATTTTCAGCCATCATTCCTTCAAATAGGTTTTTCATCCTCCCCCCTTTCAGAGACTGCAATTACACATATATTAGGCTGCTCAAAGTTGTCCCAAAGTTCACTGATGCTCTTTTTATGTATTTATTTTTATTCTTTTCCTCTATATATTTCTTTTTGGATATATATTTTTCATTTTTTTGGCTATATCTTCAAGTTCACTAATATTTCTTCTGTAATGTCTAATAATCTGCTGTTATTCCCATCCAGTTTTTCATATCAGATGGCACAGTTTTCCTTCCTAGAAGTTTGATTTGGATTTTTAAAAATATCTTCTGTTTCTTCCCTTAATTCTTTGAATATGTGGAATACAATTACAGTAACTGTTTCAAGGTCCTTCTCTGCTAACTCTAATATCTGCGTCAGTCTGGATCAGTTTTGATTATTTTCCTTTTTATGGGTCGTGTTTTTTGGCTTCTCTGTGAGCCTGGAAATCTTTGATTGGGTCCTAGACATTGTGAATTTTACCTTGTTGCCTGCTGGATATTTTTGTATCCCTCCACCCAGTAATGCCAAGCCATCATCTAAGGCTTTTCTCATTGTCTAGAGGTTTATGTTTATCTTCTTTTTGGTAATTTTGCTGGGAATATACCTTGGAAATCACAGTAGTTTGTCACTCAAGTATCTATATAAAATCAGCAGTGCTTATTGCTCTAACAACTTGTAAGGGATGAAAAAAAATTTTTTTCATCCTACCCTTCTAGGTTCTTGGCTGGGGCTCTGAAACAAAAGACATTTTAACAAGATAAAAGCATAGACATTTATTTAATATAAATTTACATGACATAAGAGTTTTCATAAGGAAAAAAAGACCCAAAGAAGTGGTGAAACCTGAGCATTTTTAGGCTAGGTCTGATAAAAAGTGGAAAGTTGTGGAAAAATGTGATGGGACAAAAGGGTATGAGCTAAGAGTAGTAAACTATGGGAAACTTAGCAAGGCCTGTTCATTCAGATTTTTCTCTGTGTCCCTCTGTCTTCGGATATAAAAATGCCCCTTACCATGTTTTGGGGTAGTGTGTCCTGAACCCCATCAAACTCATTTCATCAGATTCAACGAAAGTTCAGATGTTCATAGATTCCTTGTTGATTGGAGAGTGTGTGTTGCTGTCCCTCTACAGAGATGGAGAATTATGATTGTTTTCTGCCCTCATAGGTAAAATGTGTTCCCAGCTTTGAGAGAGCAAGGAGCAAGGAGCCACGGCTTCAAGTTGCCCCTAAAGACTCTTCTCATTCTGGGCCTGCACTATGCTTCCCCTGGTGGGCTGTGGAGCTTTCTTCCTTTAGGGCAGCAAGACAAGTTGAATGAGGGTGGAGGAGAAATAGATCGTTCCTGAAATCAGACTTCCTTGTCATGCAGCAACTTCTGTCAGGCCTAGGAGAGAAGAACATCTCAAAATTCATCTGCAGAAAGGGAAAAAAGAAAGTCCACTCACACTGGGAAAAATGCCACAGTTATCACTGACCAACAAAAGCTCTGCCTGAGTTAGGAGTGCAAAACTAGACCCTTTGGCTTTACCACTGACTGAAATCTCTGTAGTCTGATCTCTTAGTAAACACACACACACACCCCTTCTGACCCTGGTCCTCCCCCTTACATCAAGGGGAGGGGATGATTGCATCATGGTTCTCCCTGGCACACACAACACACCAAGTGTTTGCCTATATTCAGCCAACATGAAGTCACTGAAACCCTATGCCCACTAGATGCAATCAGCGCTTTGTTATTTGTTGCTCACATGGCTTCTATCCTGACTGCTCTGCATAGTTTGCATCCTGAGATGAATTTAAAAGGACTGAAAAACCTTTTGTTGCTGGGAAAACTGTTCGGGGAGTAGGAACTGAAATCCCAAGTCAATGAGCCCCCTGGAAGGGACCCTGAGGTGAATACTAGATGTCTCCCGTGGGCCAGGGAGACCTCAATTATTCTCCTCTTTGATGGCAGGCTGAGGAGGGGGTGTTGTCTATATTCTATTCAATTGGCAAAAGCAGCCCGTCTGGTCACTGACTCCCAATAATGGTCCCAACTCCACTTTCCTTCCAGCAATCAGGAATGACACATGGAACATAAAACACAGAGCAGCAGGGCTGACTGCAAGTGGACGAGGGGTGGGGTGCTGCCTACAGGGTGTGGTTTCAGAGGTTCAGCCTGTTGGCTATTGCCTGGGCTTTACTCTTGGGGCCTCCTTCCTCTAGTTTAAGGCTCTGAATCTTGTGTGTGTGTGTGTGGTGTGTTTATCAGTGGGAACATTAGCTTAAGAATCCCAATTCTCAAATTTTTGTTTCTCACACATTTTCCTCACTTTGGATGACAAAAACTTACTCCTATCAGAGAACCCAGTTTTGTTTTATTTAACAAACAAAATAACTTCAGGGGAGTAGGCAAAGAAATAAGGCAAACACTATTGAAAATCTTTCTCAAGTAGATAAGGTATTCATAGAAGTATTTTACATAGTAAGGTAAGATATTCCTGAGGCCAGGGATCCTATACAATATTTAGAAGCCAGTTGCCACTTCTTTATACCCTCAAACATTACCAGGCTCTTGTCCTCTGTGTCTTATTTCATCAATTAGGACTTTTGTTCTGCTCCTAAAAATCGATATTTTTATGATGAAAAATACATTAAAATAACTTAAAAAAATCTTAAACTCTATTTCGAAAAACATTTTCTGAAAGTACTGTTTTTATACCACAGATTTGATTAAAAGTGAGTAAATATTCAGAAAAGGATCAACAAACCCTATTTTATTTATTAGCCAAATAAACACAGATTTTAGTAGGTTTAAAATATTCATTTATTCATTCATTCAACAATATTTACTGAGTACCAGTGTGAATAATAGTGGCATGCATTTCATTTGTGTCATTGCTTTATGTCTTTCATTAAGTAATCATAATTTTTGTAACTTTAGTAACAAGTATGTTTCCAGTATCGTACTTCCTCCCTTGCAATAGAGATTTGGTGAACTTATTAAAAATCTATCCCTGGATGACATTAAAAAGAAAATGAAAGCAGCCATATAAGCTGAACTCACCTCATATGGCAACTTGAAGTGGCCTCAGCTATTAATGGCACATCATCATATCCCCATGGGCTGTGACAAAGAGGTCCAGACAATGACCAACACAACTTTTTCTCTCTCACAAAAGAAGTATGCAAATAAGATCAGGTGCACTCACTTCCATGGGAACATTGAGTCAACTTAGAATTATTAGTAAAGTGCCTCAAACTTCAGCATTCTGTTATTGGTCACAAGTTAATTTCCACATACCTCACACTCTAGTGGGAATAGTTGTGTTGGCTAGGAGCCAGTCATCAACACCTCAGTGTGAATGAAGATCTGAGAGGAGATTCTAAGAGATGAAGTGAGGTAGAGAGGAGCGGAGAACAGTGGGTACTTGGAGTGGGGAGGGGGCACCCTGGGGGGAAAATGTCTCTAACTTGCTAGTTTCGCACAGAAACCCTGGTCTCTGGAATAACCTCCCTAGGTCCTAGTCCTACTTTCTCCAAAATCATACAAACTTAGTTCCTTACAAGTACGATTCCTATTTTATTTCTACTAATTGCTATGATTACCACTACTAATTAGCATGACAGAAAAGGGACGTCTGCTCCTTTGAGAGCTTTTATATATTGACACTCATTAGAGTGACCATTTCTGGTTAAGTTTTTAAATGCTTTAAAACGGCTGCACTGAGGTTGGGAGTAAATATTGTTGCTATAGTTTTAAAATATAAATAAATAAAAATAATAATTCCATTAGTACAAGAGTTAAAATATGCCATAGAAGAATTGGCAATAGCTTTTACTACTATAAGTATATAGTATATAGTATATATACTTGAAATTTTTAAAAAATTTCATAAAGATGGTGTATTTCAAATCTGTGTGAAAAGGATAGATTATTCAATAAACAAGGTACCTATTTGAAAAGAAAATAAAGGTGAACCTCCATCTCACCTCTTATATAAAATACATTTTAAAAGATCTACAATTAGAAATAAAATAAAGGGATCCATTAAAATTCCGAAAGATAAACTGAGTGTGTATTTTTATAATCTTGGAGTAAGGAAGATCTTTTTAAATAGAAACCCTCAGGAAAATATTGTCAGTTGGGGCTTTTATTTAAGTCAAAATGTCCCCACAGGGGAGAAAAAGTCTCTTTATTCCACAGAAACAAGGATGAAACAATAAGATGAAATACACATACAACATTTACGTACAGTGACCATAATGTTTTACGTATTAGAACAAATAGTCCTATTTAAAAAAAAATGGGCAAGGACTTGAACACAACTGTCCCCGAACTGTTGAGCACAGTAAGATGCTAGATGAAGACACTTTCGAGGTCACCAACCCAATGCCCCATTTTACACAGGAGGGAACAGGCTCAGAGAGGTTCAGTGACGTGCCTCATGTCATCCAACACGTTAGTACAGAATTCCACTTTACCTTGACAACCATCTATAGAGATCTTTATACATCAAATGTAAACAAAAGAAGATCAAGTTGCGGCCCTCCCCATTCAGACCTGCATGTGTGGCCCCTGGGAAATCATCACCGAGAGCACTGGAGAAGCAAAGGGACATCCCAAGGCTCCATTTGCACTCTTGGCTGCAGAATTCCAGGGACCCAGCTCATCTAGCTTGGCTGCTCTTACAGCAGCCTTCAGAAGCTTGGGAAGTGGGGCACTGAGTTAAAAAGACATTCCAGGTCAGCCCCCATTTGTTTGGATGACAACCTCCAGCCCAGATCCATTAAAGTTCACTGCCTGCAGGGCCAGGCCTTGCCAACAATGGATGCAAAGATCAGACCTGCCATCCAGGAGTAGACGATGATACAATCTGAATGGGAACCAAGAGGAGGGCAAAGAAAGCAAACTATGTACAAGCCTAGTGGCTTCCGTTCTCACCCAGGTCAAGGGTTCCCTAAGTCTAGCCTGCCCACAACTGAAGGCCTGGGAGATAAGTGTTATAAGGGAAATAGGTAGTATACAGATAGATTAAAATTTTCTAATGGCCTTGTATTTGTTATTGAAACAAATGTATGTATAAAAAACATAACTGGAAAATCACAATCATGATTTCATTGTATGTTTTTTAAGGATGAGCCTGCAGTAAATATTTGTGTAAAAAAGTGACGTCACTTAAGAACAATAGTAAGCAATTAATGGTGCAGAATTATTTGAATATGGCAAAAATTCTGAATGAGGTATGTAAATGACTTAAGTTTGAGAAACACTGATATACTCCCATTTTTAATAATTTTTTTTTACCAGCCCTGGAAAGAAATACATTTTACAAAGACTGCCAACCCATACATACATACATTTATGCAGCTGTAACAAAGATTTTGAGACATGATATTTAACTCTATTTGTGCGATAGACTCTGGACCCTAGATTCATCTTAGACTCCCCATTTCCTTTCTCTTTCCCTTTCTCTTTATGTTTAATTGCCTTGAAGTCCTTCCTGTCAGTTCTGCTTCTAAAGGCTCTTTCTTCATCCCCTTTTTCCATCTTCAGTGCCTTATTCCTGGTCAGTGTCCTCATCACCTTTCACCTGGACTATATTCTAACTTATCTCCTTCCCTCCAATCCAATTTTTCTCCTTCGATCCACCCTCCACACTGCTGCCAAAAAGGTTTTGCCAAAACTCTGATCTAACCCTGTTGTGCCCAGCGCGCAGGATTAAAAGTCCAAGCTACTCAGTAAGGCTAATTTAAAGGCACCTGGTTGTTGGTTCCTGCTGACCTTCCAAATCGCAATACTGGCAAAATCAGGACTAGAAACCCAGGTTCTTCTCCACCTATTATGCTGCCTCCTCCAAGAATCTCTCCTTGTTGTTTTCATTCCACAGGTGATACTTACATGGGTAAGTCCTTGCCTTTCTGCCACAGGGAGTTTTAAGGAAAGCCTGTCTGAGACAGAACAACATAATGTCACAAGTAGACAAGACATGCACAAGGGTACTGTGTCCCTTGTCCATTATGAACACTGAATGTCATAAGTGTAAGGCATAGAAGGAGATAGGGATAGAAGTGAATAAAAAGGAAATTAAAATGTCTATTAGGCAATATTGAATTCATGTTGGAAACCACCAATACTGCATAAGGATTACCTTGGCCATCCTCACTTTGCAATTCTCCCACAAGAAGCAGGTGTCTCCAGTGAGCAGACAATGACTCACTGGTTAAATTCTGGTGTGGATCAGTTTAGGAGAGTAGAGTTTATCCCCCCCCAACCCCCCGCGCCTCCCCCAGGTGATGTTGGACTTGCCTTACTCAATGGAATATTAGCTGACAGGACACAAACAGAGGCTCAAACGTGTTTGTCTATTCTGACTTGGCCTCTTGAACTGACCACCCTATGCCAGGAGAGGAGCATGCCTCAGATAGCCATTCGCCTTCCATCCTGGGTCTGGAAATAGAACTAAGTGGAGCAGACCTGTGTCAGACCATAAGCCTGGAGTCTAGCCTAGCTCAGCCAGCCCAGGTGAGCCCAGCTGGGATCAGACCAAGGCTGCCTTGCAGACCTATTCACAAGAAAAATAAATGTATGTTGTCCTCAGCTACTGAGATTTTGAGGTGGTTTTACAACGCAGCAAAAACCAACTAGTCCAAAAGTAAAGCGCTTTTTGTTTTCATCAAATTAAAAATCAACTCTTTGTTTTCCTTTTGTGGATCCTCTACAGGAGGAAAGTAATAAGGACGCGGCTGACTTTTTCCTAGCCCCCAGCACATTTCTAGGGCATCTCCCAGCATGCCGGTTGCATAATGCGAAAGCTCCGCAGCCTCATTCTCACATTAGCCTGACGAGAAAGTAAATTAGGACTGTTACACTCCTGCACTCCCTCCCCCACTCAAGTCACGGTGACGCTCAAAATAAAACAGAAAATCCAGTGGCCCTTTGTTTTTAGAATATCCACGCCACCACTGTCTCTCCTTTCAGAAACTGGGGATTGCTTTTATCAAGGGTCTCCGGCGTTGGAGATCCTATCCCCACGTAGTTCTAACCATAATTTTTTCTAGCGAGAGTTCATGATGCCGAGTCCTTTTATAAAAGGAATGTTCCCAGGAGGAAGCCAGCAGGGTCAACGCCACAATGTCCAATGGCCTGGATTACACAGACCTAGTTTTCCTCTAGCTGAGGTCGCGGTGCAGCTTCTTTCCTGTCTTTTTAGGCCCCTCTGTGTTTTCCTTCCCCTGCCCGCGTCTCTACAGCTCGCGCCCGTTTTCACCGGTTCCTTCCACCGGCTGAGGACCACTTGCCCGCACCACAGAGCCTCCGCGCCATTGAGGACGCTGTCCTCCAGGTGGCAGTAGAGAGCTGCTCCCTGCCTAGCCGCTTACGTCACCTTGTTTACCCGGCTCCGGGTCATTTTTAGATCTAAGATCACAGGATGTTAATTGGGCCAATGATTTCCCATTCATTTTGGCAAAAGGCCCTTCTTGTGGGCGTCGGGACAAGGATGATGTCCTTCTTGACAGTGAGATTTTGCTGCGGGGAGTATTTATTTACAAAAACTTGGAATTTCATCTTTAGGAGATGGGAAAGTAGCACGTTGGTCTGTGGTATGGGCTTGTTTTGGCGTCACTGTAGTTTTGGAGCCGAACCAGGGTGGTGTTAACTAGGGACAGAGGGGAGTCATCGCCAAAGCCAGCTGAGAGCCCTCAGACAGAGTCTGCCTTTTTACTTACCCTTCTTCCTTGTAAAATAACTACTCAGCAGGAAAGCATTTGGACTTTGGAACTTGCAGAAATAAGGAAAACGGCTGATTTGGTCAATTTGTGTCCTGATACCTTGTGGGGAGACGCCTTGAAGCTCAGGGACTGGGAGGCTCCTATTTCAGTTGCCTTCACCCAGAAATTGGATCTGAATATCTCATTGTTGTAAATCACACGTTTCACGGGCTGGAACTTTTCATCCTAACAACAACAAGCATCACTTATTACTCCTTATTTATTACTTCTACGCTACCCAGCTAATTGTGAGGAAAGGTGAGGCACAGAGGAGCTGAATGGCCTAGCTCACTCATGTCCAAGTTCTGTGTAGGTTTTGCAAAAGTAAAACCTTCAGAAGCCCTGGGATCTCTGCTCTTTCCATACCAGCTTTGGTGGGTAGGGGATGGAAGGAGCTGGGAGTTTGTCTGTGACTGTACAAGAGGTAAAATAAACGAATAGAATTCCTTAATCCCTTACAAGAAGAGAGTAGATGAATCTTATGCTAAGGGAAAGAAAGAAAATCTATAGAGTAACGTAAGAAATAAACGAGCCTCCAAGTTTCTTAAGTACCTGTTTTCCCCAGCCACCTCCCATCTCATCCTTTTACACACTCCTGCTGCTGCCGCTGCCACATGAAAACCAACTCCCAGAGAGGGCAAAGTCCCTCTCCCTCAAGCAGTGTGCAATCCAGCAGAGTAATCACGCTGGCCTGGAGAAATAGACAGTTTTCATGCAGCCAGGAAGGGAAGGAAAATTCAATTCGGTTCCCTTCAACGACCATTTCTTGAGCTCCTAATCTGTGTCAACTACTCAGGCTATATAGGTTATAAAGACATGAAAAAACATGGTTCCTGCCACTGTGGAACTTCAAGTCTAGTAGAGTTTATAGTCATAGGGAGTTTTTTGTTCTGTTTTGAAAGCCCATAATGAAAGAAGAATTGAAAGAGACAGAACAATAGAAAGGGAGAATGCCAGGTAAATGGCTTGGAAAAACATTCCTCCGCTTTGGCGTCTACTTGAGAGTGGTGCTGGGGACAGGGCCTGGCAACAAAGGCAGAGAAGCTCGGTGGAGAACAGGAGCCCCCCACTCCAGGCACTTGGAGGTTCGAAGGAGGCCAAGAGAGGCAGAAGGGGGAAGCCGCTTGCTCAGGGTCAAACAGGGCATCTAAGGTCAGGGATTTGAAGCCAGTCAATAAGAATCATGTAAACCTCCCGGTATACATCCAGGGCAAGCATCTAGATCCAGCTTCAGTTTCTCACACTTGTGAATAGGAAGAGATCTGTGACTAGGAAGACATAAGTGGCTCCAGGTCCACTTATCACCAGTAAAATCACCTTTTTAAATGCCTTTTGTTAAGAATTTGGTGATAATTCAGATCCATCCTAATCACAGGGAGGAGCAAATGAAGAGAAAGCAAACAATGAAATTTTAAAATTTTTTACAGTTATATAAAAATGTTAAAAGATTTTTTTAAACTTTTAAATTGTTTATAAAACAAATACAGACAACAGCATAAAACAAATGTACAACTTAATACATTATAGGGCAAATGCCCTAGTAACCTTCTAACAATTCAGGAATGGAGACAGAATCATGTCAGGAAGAACTTTTTTTTTTAAGATTTTGTGTGCATTTTAATTAATTAATTAATTAATTTGAATGTTTATTTTACGTTGGAGTATAGTGGATTTACAATGTTGTGTTAGTTTCAGGTATACAGCAAAGTGATTCAGTTATAAATATACATATATCCATTCTTTTTCATATTCTTTTCCCATATAGGTAGCAAGAACTTTTTAAGCCACAGTAACTGCTGCAGCTTCCAAGGACAGAGTGGACGTGTCACTTGCAGGATGTTCTGAGACCTCCAAGGAAGAAAAGGGCCCTTCAATCATCAATCAAGCAATATTTATTGAGTGTGTATAATAATGCCACATAGCAAGTATAGGATCGCATCCCCACACATTTACCTGAAGGAGGTGAGAGAAGAAAGAAACCAGCATTTAGTGAGTGCCTACTGTATGCTAAGTGCTTTACCTATGTTATCTCTAAAAGGGATCAACTAAGCGTTAACCCTCACTACAACTCTGTGAGGTTGGTGTTATCCCCCCTTTACGGTTGAGGATACTGATGCATGGAGAGGTGAAGTAACTTGCTCACAGTCACACAGTAAGTAACAGGCAGCTGGCACTTGAACCCACGCAGCCTGGCTCCAGAGCCATTTTCTTTACCATCTCTCTAAATAGTATGCTAGAAACTTCTGTTTGCCCTTTTAGGTCACTCTCCACCATTCTCCGCCCTGCTCTGTGCTGCAAACCGTATCAATGGGCTCCCTTACCCTTAGGCTTCTAGTTGGGTTTAGCAGTGGGTAACTCAGGCAGGAGAGCAGAGGGAGGGGTAAGCACCCGTAGGAGGGCTGTGTCCCTTGACGCATGGTCAGAGCTCTTATCAGGTGGCTCTAAGCACACAGGGCACTCTCTCCAGGTTCTGGTGACCACACCTCTGCTCCCCACTTCAGGCCTAGGGGTGGTCAAGTAGCTGTTACTTATTGCACTGCCTCTGTGGTTTCCCTACATCCTGCCCACACCTTTGTAAATAGCCCCTTTATTCAACTCTCCTCAAATTACCCAATTTGAGTTGCCATCTGTTTCCTGCCCAGGTCTGGCCTGATATAAATAGGAAGTCAGGAAAGCAGCAGCTCAGAGGCCCCTGTCCCTTTGTGGGCAGCATTCCTCATGGGTATAGGACAGTTGCAGGTGAATCAAGACCTGTCATTTGAAAGGCTTCAGAATGTTTGTGTGTG
Source organism: Eschrichtius robustus (assembly GCF_028021215.1). Taxonomy (NCBI): domain Eukaryota; kingdom Metazoa; phylum Chordata; class Mammalia; order Artiodactyla; family Eschrichtiidae; genus Eschrichtius; species Eschrichtius robustus. The sequence continues at coordinate 36,558,440 of NC_090838.1, forward strand.
TGTGTGTGTGTGTGTGTGTGTGTGTGGCCTGGCACTGCAGAGGGAGGTTACCCCCAAAACTATGGGCTTCCTGAGTCAAGACAGACCACAAGCGGTTCTGTTGGTTTAAGAAATCCTAGGCCTTCTGGGAGAAGAGCTAAAGGGAGGAAGCAGACTGTGTGGGGAAGATAAGGAGAGGGGCTCCCATTGCTGTACTGCCTGAGTTCAAGTCCCAGCTCCTCCCCTTACCAGGTGTATGACCTCTGGCAGGTCATTTAACATTTCCATGCCTCAGTTTCCCCATCTATAAGGTGTGTTCGTAACGGTAAATTACTCGATAAATGTAATGTCTGGCCCACATTAAAGGTTATATTGTTGAGGGAGCTCAGGAATAAATTTTTTGACCTTTGAGAAATTCAGGGCAGATTCTTCTTCCCCAACCCTTGGGAATGATGCAGTGGGAAATCAGGAAGCGAACTGTGTGAAGCAGATTGCCATAGCTGGGATCCTGGGAGAAGTATGGAATCCCAAAGGAGACTCAGAGCATGGAACCCTTCCAATCAGTACCTCTTGGCCCTGTCCTGGATTAGGCTGCTACTTAAGAGCACACGGAGCAGATGTCCATCAGAAGACCAGAGCAAATAAAGTTACTAGAAAGATCTCACACTAAGAGAATGAAGAACCTTCTTCTTCTCCCCTTCCCTAAAGCTTCCCTTCTGTAAATATCACTTCTCTCTCCTGCACTGTCAATTTCTCTGTCTCTAAAGGACTGTTCCCATAGGTATATAAAGATGCCCTAATATCTCCTATCTGAAACTCTCCTTTGATTTCATATCCGATTCCATTTCTCTGATTCCATTCACAGCAAAAGTTCAAAGAGTTGTCTGTAGATACTTCTTCCCCTCCTATTCTCTCTTCAGCACTATCCATTGGCATTTCACTCCCTACTGCTCCCCCAAACCTCTCTTCTCATGGTCATCCAGTAAGCTCCACATTGCTTCAGCTAATGGTCACCTTACGATCGTCCTTGGCTCTCAACCGCATTTGGCCCAGTGGGATGACGCTCTTTACGTCGACGTATCTTCCTGCCTCGGTTTCCGTGGGTCTCTCCTGGATCTCCGCCTTCCTGTCCAAGTTTGTCAGCGTGCAGTGGCAGCAAGCTTGCTACCCGAGAGCTCTCGGGGTGTATGGTGTGCAGAGATTAGCTCATTTATCGGTTCTTCACAGTGCCTCAGGAAATGTGAAGAAACTTCCGTCTTCAGTAACCATTAGATGCATGAGGCTGATGGGAGTTGGAGAAAAGATGGGGAGCCAAGGGGAAACACTGGAGTCAGTGCAGGAATGACCTGTAGTCTGTCTGACCTTGCAGCCCTGGGAGCTCCCAGCAGTCAGATGCTGACATTCATCTCTGCATTTTTATGGTCCACTGGCCCTTATTATTCCTGTTTTATAAGGGAAGGAAGGAATGGGATTTATTCATCTTCTTGGACATGGACATATAAGGAGAGGCAGTGCCCTGATAGGGTCCTGGGCAGAAGAAACCCCCACCCTTCCCCATCCATGTCCTGCAGTGTCTCCAGAAAAATTAAACCCAGTCTACAGCACTTTCCAAACCTTTACCAGAATCAGTCCTCTCTTGAGCAAACTGGATTGGACTTGGGACCAGAGCTTAGTCCCAAGAGTTTAGCACCAATAAGGAAGATTTATCATCTACTTAAGAAATCCAGAGGTAGCTTCAGGGATGGCTGATCCATAGCTCAACAATGTCAGAGAGGCCACACATTCTTCCACTTCTCTGTTCTGCAGCCCCAGCCTGTCTGTCTTGTCCGCAAACAGTCTTCCTCATGTTTTTAAGATGGTGGGCACAGTTCTAGGTGTCACATGGAAACACAACAGCATCCAATAGCAGAAGAGGACTGTCTCTTCATGCGCCTTTTTTTTTTTTTTTAATTTATGGCTGTGTTGGGTCTTCGTTTCTGTGCGAGGGCTTTCTCTAGTTGCGGCAAGCGGGGGCCGCTCTTCATCGCCGTGCGCGGGCCTCTCATTATCGCGGCCTCTCTTGTTGCGGAGCACAGGCTCCAGACGCGCAGGCTCAGTAACTGTGGCTCACGGGCCCAGTTGCTGCGCGGCATGTGGGATCTTCCCAGACCAGGGCTCGAACCTGTGTCCCCTGCATTGGCAGGCAGATTCTCAACCACTGCGCCACCGGGGAAGCCCCCATATGCCTTTTTAAGCAAGGAAATCTTCCTGAGAATTCCCTCAGCAGACTTATCATCATATCTCATTGACCAGAATGATCTCATGTGCTTATGTTCGACCAAGAAGAAGACAATCACCAGAGTTGGTTGTTTCAGTCAGATTTTATTCCTGAAGCAGGAAGGATGGTTATTGTCTAGGCAACCAGCCAGTCCTCTGCTCCGTTGTTTGTTTAGCAACATCCCAAAAAAGTCATCTTCCTATTATGTGTGGAGACTTTGGAGGCACCGACATCACAGTTTAATGTCAACCACTGCAAATGTAGAACCGAAATGCTAGAGATCTTGACTCCCAGAGAGGAGGTGTTCAGGGAATGTCCTCTGAAACAAGGCAGAGGTGCCTGGGCCAGGTTCATTCATGGCCAAGAAGCAGCAGTCTTGGAAGCAGGGCTTGCCAAGGAAGTGAGGGAGCTCCCCAAGCTTCAAGCTGGCACTCAGCTCCCAATTACGATTCCAGAATTATTAGCTTTAATTCTGTGAGAAAGGAGCACGTCAAAGCCAGAAACCTATGAATTAAAATGTTGACTAATCGAGCTAATTATAGTTCAGTCATCTGAATTTTCACACAATGAGCCCGAGTTCTCATGAAAGCCTTCTCTTGGGCAGGAGGCTTTGATGATGAAGCAGCTATTTATGTCCCAGATCCAGTCCTCCTCATTCTGGCCAGGGAATCCTCACTGGAGTGCCTTTTGCCCACTGAAAACCCTGATGGGTTCTGCCCCAGGTTTCTTGAAAGCTGAAGCAAACTCAGTTGAAGCAGAGATTATGAAGATGTTGGGAGAAAGATTCCCCTCCCTGGAGAAAGATCTAACCAGTGTGTCAGGATGTCATGATGGGATTCTTTTCATTTTCAGTTTTATTCCAGATTTTAAAATACTTAGGTAATTTACATAACCTAATTATACTTTAGGGAGAACCTCTTCTCACTTCACATGTCTCAGTTATCAGATGCAGAGTGGTATAATAAATTTTAATCACTGTTTAGATGTTCTTTGCTGCAGAGTTAATAATATAGACTAAGCCTAAATCTTTGATGAGCTACGGGAGACACTTTTTGGTTGTCACAACTGGGGAGGAGGGGCGTCTAGTGTGTGAGGCCAGGGATGCTGCTAAACATCCTGCAATGCACAGTTTAGACCCCTACAACGAACTATCTGACCCAAAATGTTCATAGTACTGAGTTTGACACCCTGTGTTAAAGGGTGAAGGTTCACTCAACACTGGTTATCCATTCAAGATGACAGCATTTTTACTTCAGTGGTGTTACCTGCCACCAAGATATATTTGGGCAGATTCCTTTACATTTAGCGTTTCTGAAATAGTGCTAGGAATAAAGAAACAGATTAAATCCATGACAATCATAGTCTCAAGTCTTGCAGAAGATGATTAATTCCTCCTAGTCAATATGCTTGCTCTTCAGGTAGCTGGCACTTGATGAATAACAATGATGTTTATGGATGCGCAGACCCACTAGTTAGGAGTTCTTCCTGTGTGGATAAAGAAGTAGGTATACAGAACATGATCCACTCAGTATGTTCCTGTCCCCAAACTACCTCTTTTTAAAGGAAGTTTTAATTAATTCTATCATAAGACTTCCCTGGTGGCACAGTTGTTAAGAATCCGCCTGCCAATGTAGGGAACACAGGTTCGATCCCTGGTCTGGGAAGATCCCACATGCCGCAGAGCAACTAAGCCTGTGTGCCACAACTACTGAGTCTGCACTCTAGAGCCCGCAAGTCACAACTGCTGAGCCCGTGTGCCGCAACTACTGAGCCTGTGTGCTGCAACTACTGAAGCCCACGTGCCTAGAGCCCGTGCTCTGCAACAAGAGAAGCCACCGCAATGAGAAGCCCGCACACCACAATGAAGAGTAGCTCCCACTCACTACAGCTAGAGAAAGCCCATGTGCAGGACCAAAGACCCAACGCAGCCAAAAAGAGAAACAAAATTCTATCATAAATATTATAATAGATAAGCAATAACAAGGTTTAAAATCATGTACGATCTAGGTACAAATTAAGTCCTCTTATTATTAAACTTAACTGTTATTAAACTTAACTGTTATCAAACTGTGAAGAGCACCATAGGCCTTACTCTTACTTCCTAACTCTTTCCTATTTTATCAACTGCATTTGGAGCTTGAAGTAATTTGCTTTTTCAACATACTTTTGACTGTAAAGATGTTCTGTTCTGTCTTGACCTTTTGGAGAAAGACCACTTAAAAATTGTTTTAAAGAGCACATCCACATAATTTAAAAAATCAAATAGCCTTAAAAGACTAATGAAATTCAGCAGTTTCTTTCCTCATTCCGTCCCACCCCTCCCAGTCTTATTTCTTCTGGCATTCACTCATTGCTATATTTAAAATAATATGCATGTGCTATTCTCTTTTGGTTCAACAATTTTATTTTATTTATTTATTTTTAAAAAATATTTATTTATTTATTTATTTATTTGGCTGTGCAGGGTCTTAGTTGCGGCATGCGGGATCTTTGTTGTCACCTGTGGGATCTCTCGTTGCGGCCTGTGGGATCTAGCTCCCTGACCAGAGATTGAACCCAGGCGCCATGCATTGGGAGTGCCAAGTCTTAGCCACTGGACCACCAGGGAAGTCCCTGGTTCAACAATTTTAAATGTATTAACTTGCTGTTTTGGTAAATGAGGATTTAGCACTCTTTTCAGCTATCCCCTCTGTTTTACCTCCCTAGCTCTCCCTACATATTATATATTATAATTTTTGGTTAAATTAGTATTTGGCTTTTACATGATTATACACATGCAAGGAAAGCAGAGCATTGTAGTATACTATTATTTTTCATTATTACTTTTTGTTTTTCATGATGTTAATAATGGCCTTTTTTTTTTTTTTTTTTTTACTAGTGACTACTTTAAATTTCCTCTTTTTCAGTACCTTTGGTCAAAAGTATTGCACTTATGACCTAATTTCTCTTTGCAGGGGCCAAATTTAGCTGACATTCTGAGTTTTCAGCCCTGGAATGCCCTCGACCTCATGACTTATTAGAAAGAGACTCCAACCTACAGGCACAGCCTGTTTCCCACCATCAGTTTTATTTTTCCAAAACAGGTCATTCTTCCATCAGAGGTTTTTATCTCCATTTAAGAGCCTAGCTCCAGCTCATTTTTTATGACTTCTTGCTAGGAGCCACGTAAAAGTAAATATTTGAACCCTCATCACTATGGTTTCCTGAGTCACATATCACATATTATTAAACAGCCACCACTGGTTTCTTCAGAAGGTCCCAGGGGCATTACTGGTTCCAACACAGGTGAACACAAATTCAGTAGCTTTTAAAACTACTGGTGGGCAGCATTTATAGATGGTGGCCTCTAGGACCTGTTTTTTCCTTTTTGGCTTTATGCTGTTGCTAGCTGCCCTTTGGATCCAGGATCTTTAGGATGCCTAACTCAATAATCCTGGACTGTGAACAATCCAGGTGTTTATTTAGAATGGCGTGGAAAAAGTAGCAACCATCTTTTGGCTTCTGCTTTCACTGAACATGGTCTATCATATCGCCAGGATCCATTGCCCTGTTCCTAGTCCTCTCTATGAGGGTCTATGCTGTCGCCAGTACATGGAACCCTGGTATACCTGTCCCCAAGCGTGAGTGGGTTTGCCATAGAAGATGAGAACACCAATGTTGAGGAGAGCAAACCTCACTAAAACATATGCATGGTTCAATTCATCCAGAAAAGACCTCATTCAGCAGAGTGTCTCCATCAGAAGAGCTCCTTTCCTGAAGTATGCTGGCCTCTCAAAATGCTGATAGCAGCTTCCTGACTTAGCTAATTCAGCCCTGGTCTGCCTGCTCTTGGAGGATGCTTGATCATGTCAGCTTCCTGGTGATAACTGGCCTGAGTCTATCATGCCTGTGTCTATTCCTATACCCTGTCTTATAGACTTTCTTTACATCCCAAACTGAGCAGTTGTGGAGGGAAGTCAAACAGTACATGCTACAAAACCTTGAAGCATCTGGATCTCTCCCCAGATCAATGACCACTACTTCTAACAGAAAGATGCTCTCACAGATGCTGAAACACTGACACAGTATCTTTTCCTCAAATGCAGCCTTGGCTTTCTACTTCTGTATTTATTTTTAACCAGAACTACATTTAGAAATATATGACCAACTATACTAGTAATAATAGGTGGAAGAAGAGAAGGCGTGTGTATGGATTCATCTTCCTAGGTATGTGTGGGTCCAGTTAATATTTAAAATGGTCTCGAGTTCTCCAAGCACACATTGACTGTCTGATGGGGGAGGTGGTGAGGAGAGGGACAGGTGGCAGTGGGAAAGCTGACCTAAGATTAAAAATTAATGTATTCAATTTTCAAATTAGATCATTGTTGGCAGATGGCTATGAATTTTCATATAATTTCGTATTTAACTTTTTTGGAGGAGATTTAGACTCTATTATCACCAACTAGGCAATTTATGAACTCACATTTCAGCTTTAATTCTACCTTATCACAAGGAGAATTATAGGGCTGGAAAAACTCCACCAATCATCCTCTATTGGAAAGAACCACACCCAAAGCCAGCCAGGGCAACAGGGATCCCTAACACATTTTTCTGAGACTTCTAATTTAAGGTATTCCACAGCAAGTTTCCTTTGGGAGCAAAGAGTGGTGTGCCACTTTTCCATTCTGTTCACCTCTGCTGTGTTTCTTCTTCCCATGCTCCATGCAGCTGGATAGACTGAGGAACCCCACCCCCACCCCAGGCTTCATCCATCAGTTTCAGCCTCAGTCTTAGTATCTTCAGGAGCCTGCATTCCTGTTCCATGGGCTGTGAAGTTAGGCATGTTGGATCAGGCCACAGCCTTGGGCCAAAAGGGAAGGAGAGTAAACCCCACTTAAGGTATGGGATTTGGTCTGGAAGGAACTAACCTGATTCCAGAGGCTGGCCCCACAAGAGTGCTTGGTCTATTCAAGACACAGTGCCCAAAGGGAAAAGAAAGCTTGGGCAAATAGTGGTACTGTGGCGTCCTGTTTGGATGGTATGTAGCATGGAGAGCTTCCAGGCAGCAGCAATCATGCAGGAATTAGATCCAGCAGAGATGTAGTTCTGGAAGAGCTGAATGTTCACAGAGGGTATCAGCAAATGGGTGTGGCCACCAAGAGGAGTATGTTTTCTTTCAGGGAAAGAAATTGGCCAGAAGGCTGCGTATCGGGGCCTTGAATAAGCAGTCTAGGGATCAAAGTAAGGCTCAAGTTCTAGATGGAAGGTGGGGTCTCTTCTAGTGGTCATTGCTGATGCAGCCCTCCTCACCCCACCCACTCTCTCTGGATACCGAATTATATCTTTGGAGTCAGTGACCACCTTGATGACTTCCTATTTTAGATCTCCAGTCTAGACACCTTACCTGGACTCCAGACCTTCATAGTCAGCTGCCCATTGGATCCCTCCACTTACATGTTCATAAAAACCTCACCAGCTTTCCCCAACCTACACCTCTTCCTATGTTCTTTATCTCAAGGAAGGGGCTCGTTCTTGACTCTTCCTTCTTCTCATCCACCATATTTAGTCTTTCATCAGTCCAGTTGCGTCTGCCTTCGAAATAGCTCCTAATTTTCTTCGCTCCTTGCCATTTCACTGTTAATGTCTTAGTTCCGGTCACCATCACCTCTCACGAGAATCTGCACTATAATCTCTTAACTGTTCTCCCTGCCTATAGTCATGCATGTCCTTTGCCAATCCTTCCCCCTAAATACAGCTTTGATTTTAATCTCTCTTTTGCTTAAAATCCTTCATTGGTACCCATTGTCCTCAGAATAAAGTTCAAAATTTACTAGCATGACTTAAAGGCTCATGACCTGCCCTGCCTGCCTGTCCATCTTCATCTCTTCCCCTTTCCTCCACATCATCCTCCCACCGTATTGAATTTCTTGCAGGTCCCTGAGGAAGCCTTGATTTCTCTGGCGTCCTCAGCTGTGTAAGAGGGGTTCTCACTCTCTTCATCTGAGTAAATTTGACTCATCTTTTAGGGTTCAGTTCGAGGTGTTATCTTCTTGAGGACTCCTTCTCTGGGTAGGTGCACCTCCCACAGCCCAAATCTCCTCCTTCCCTCATGCTTGTCGCCACTGTGTGTCTTCCAGACCAGACTGTGAACACTTCCAGGCAGAAACCAGGTCTCTATCAGTGAGGGGCAGCACAGCAATGTGGAGACCACAGGCTGTGGAGTCAGCCAGACTTGTATTTGAAAGCCAAACCTGGAGTAAGACACCCTGGGCAAGATTTTTACCATCTCAGGATCTCTGTCTCATTAGCTGCAAAAACAATACTTCCTCATAAGCTGTCATAAGGATTAAATGTGGTAATAATACAAAGCAGCTGGCACTGAGTCTGACACATCATGGATGCTCAGTAAATGTTGGATGAAGAAAGTGCAGGAAGAGAAGCTCCAAACAGAGCTTGTGGTGAGCTGTGAGAGAGCCTTTGTGGGTCACCATGGCCTCGGCCATCCTGGCAGAGATGAGGCAGAGCCGAGTGGAGTTAAAGCCAGACTCTGTCTCTAGAGGAAGTGCTAACTGAGCAGGAGGAAGGTGACATCCAGGGCTGGTGGAGAGCAAGACAAGGAAGACCAGAAGTGAATGTGGGAGGTCTCGGTGAGATTGCCTGCAGCATTGGGCTATGACAGGGCCATCACTCCAGGCCCAGCTCCAAGGGGCAGACTTGACAAGTGCCTGAAGCTGCCATTGGACAGTAGGAAGCACATCCTCTCTGACTCGGGAGCTTTAAAAACACACTTGCCTGGTCCCCACCTCCAGAGTTTTAGTTTCAAGTGCTCTAAAGTAGACCCAGGGCTGAGCATTTTAAAAAACTCTTCAGAGAATTCTAAGGCAGGGAAGGCTGAGAATCACACTCTAGAATAGAGGAGGTGCCATACCTCATAGGCCATGTAAGGACTAAGTTTGCACCTATACCCCCAGACTGTTCCGCTGAGCATCACAGAGGTGACAGGTGATAGGTGATAGGGAGGTGGTAGGTGGCTGCTACTTGCTTGCCTGCCCTGGTGAGGACTGGCTCAGTACCAGAGCGGGCCCATCCACAGGCCAAGTGGCAGGGAGCAGGGAGAGACAAGGGTAGAAAAACATGAGGCTGACGGACATAGTCTTTCTGATCTCAAAATCCCAGCCTGCCTCTCCAGCCCCTCCCCAGAGGAGACCAGTTGCTCTTTGGGAGAGGGAGGTCCTTTGGGAGGTGATGGGGCGGAGGAACACCTTCTCTTCCTTCATATCCACTCTGATGGCACAGGGGAAACCAGCGGGGAGCTGCTGTTCACTTCTCCTGGGGGAAAAACTCAGTGATGGAAGCTTAGAACTCATGGTCATTCTAAGAATGTAAGGAATTTTTTTTAGATAAGAAATGTCCCCAGCCAGCTGCAGAACCCTCTTAGTTTGAAGAGGTCATAAACAAGGATGAGAAAAAAGGAAGGGAGGAACTCATGAAAAATTAGATCTGCTGGCATTTGTTTGAAAACTGCCTAGTTCTCCACTCTGTGGATTTCCACGATCTGTATATGTAAAAGGTAATCAGGATGATGACACCTATTACAGTTCACAAGGAATAGACCCACCAAGAAGTGGTATCATGAAGTGACTTCTAGTAAAAGCTGCCCTTTATTTTATCACCCAGGTCCTCACTAGACCCTGCAAATATTTGATCATGCAAACCCTATCAAAAGTTATTGATCATGAAGAAAGAATATATATATATATATATTCATATATATATAAAGAATATATATATGTGTGTGTATAACTGAATCATTTTGCTGTACATCTGAAACTAACACAACATTGTAAATCAACTATATTTCAATAAAAATTTTTTTTCAAGTTATTGATCGTGAGTCTATGCAATGTAAGCAGTCTCTTTCTCAGCTTCTTCCTGGAAGGGAATGAAAATAAGATGGCCATGGATCAGTTAGAAGTAAAAGTGGCATCTCCTCTCCTCGACTTTGAGTGCAGAGGCATAGCCCAGGGAAGGAGAGCAGATGGAGTAAAAAGTAACAAAGGGCAAGAGGTTTACCTGTTCCTGACCTTGATGTGCTCCCATCTCCCTAGTCCCACCCCACCCTCATCACCCTTCACCTATATACACCTGTATATACACCTATACCTCTTATCACCTTATTGTAATTTCAGTGCTGTACAAAACTAAAGCTTTTGTGTCATCAAAGTATTCCCTCCTTCCCCCACAAAAGAGCATGAAATTTTGTAAAGCGGTTCATTACCTTCCTGGAACTTACCTCATTGTAGAAAGACCTGAAATTAAAGGGGCTTCCGTTCCCTATGGGCAGAGACTCGACATAGACTATTTTAGTTCAAGCATCTCTTCCTTTTTGGAAATTAACAGCTCAAGTCTCTATTGATTTAACATGCTGTCCCTGTGATGCAGTGGGGATTTCACACAACTAATGAGGACAGGCCGTTCTGTGATTACTTAACCCTTCCGGTCCTTTGTTTTTCATATTTTCTTTAAAATGAAAACAACTCAAATACAGGAATCTCTTAGAGGGAACAAGACAGAAATCTGCACTTCCTCTTGTATTTTAAATATATATATTAAAATATACTGTCAAAATAAGGGAATTTCAGTCTGTGTCTCTGCAATGTCCTTCTGATTTTTTTGTAAAAGAGCAGGCTCCATGATACATTAGGACAAGAAGCAAGTGACTGGGCAGGGGAGGGAGGGAGGAATGAATATAGGCCTTCATTTTCTTTCTTGGGTCTCTGTCTCTCTGCCTTAGAGTAAGTCTGGGGCTGTGCTTGCTTGTGATGATATCAGCTTGCTGTGGGTAGAAATTATGATGGTGGACTAAATTAGGAACCATGACCTCAGTGTAGGAAGAAGGAGGAGGAGAAAGGAAGGGAGGCCGGAGCTGCTGTTTAAAGTACAGTTAATGGAATAATTGCCAGGATCCATCAGGTACTTTATACAAAATTGAATTGTCAGGGAAGATTCTCCACCCCCCCAACTCTTTTTTATTGAGGAAGAGGCAAAGTCCTTTATACCTCGTGATTTTAAGGGCAAGGAAAGTCTTCCAAATTATGGGGGTGGGGGAGAGATAAAAAAGAAGCCTTATTACCCAGGCCACTTAGCAAATGTTCAATGAGCACCTGCTATGTGCAGAAGCCTGAGCAGGGTGGAGGAGAAACCCCACCCCCATCATGGAATGTGGAGTTGCCTGGGTGGAGAGCTCACTGTGACATCCTGGCTTGGGCCCTGCTTAGACAATGTCTCAGTCTCACACACATTATAAGTTGGTAAAATTTGTCTCTGGAATCCTCCTCTCCACCCCTACCTTGTCTGGGGTCATTGCTGTGTGGTTGACACGTATTGCTCTTGTGGCCCCCAACCGGGACTCTTCCCTTTGGTTTGTCTTAGTTCTTTCCTGAGTGGGGTAGTTGAAAGAGCCCTCCCTGGGTGAATTTTGGCGAGTCATTTCACTTCTTGGAGTCTCAACTTTTTCTGTAAATAAGAATAGTAATAACACTAACATTGTGAGGATTAAATTAAATAATGTGAATTAACCACAGCTAATTTTTGTAGAGATTGTAGCCTATGACAGGTACTGTGCTGCTAAATGTTCTGTGTACAACATCCCATTTCATCCTTCCAACAGCCAGTCATGGAGGCGTTCTCATCTCCCTTTTACAGGTGAGGAAACTGAGGCTTAGAGAGATTAAGTAACCTGCCCAAGTCACGCTGCTAGTTCCTTTAGGTGTTAGGATTTGAATTCAGTTCTGTCTTACTCCAAAGTCCATGCTGGTAACCACAGGGCCCCACTGCCTCTATAAATATCCCTGTAAAATGCTTTGTCAACAGAAGATAATTTTATTAGATACAGCAAGTACACAAAACCATTTATTATTGGACAGATTTGAAGGTACCAAAGACCACATCATTTGCATACAAAAAGTGCAGAACAATTAATTTATGTAGAATTGCAGGTTTTTACAGGTGAAAGGGAACTTTGAGATGATCTAGGCTGTGTTGTTCAAACTCTGCTTCTCAGAGGCCCCGTACTGAGCTATGCTTTTATCTGTTTTAAAATTTATTATGATTTCTGAGTAGGATTTTGTCTAAGACTTACTCTTTTCTAATTCACTCACTGTCATTTTACAGTGGCCTTTTGACAGGGCATTAAGAGATAAAGAGACTCAAGATTTCCTGACTTCTGTGTAGGTCTCTCTTTACTCCTCAGGGCTAACTCTTGACACGACGTGTCCAATATAGTAAAGAACTGAGAATATGAAAAATTATAATCAAGAGAGGCTTTTTCAAGGGAATTTCTTAAGAACGCACATAAATCTGGCTGATCTAAGCAAAGGCAGTGAAGGACTCAACAAGTAGAAAATAATTAGGCATGGTAACAAAAATGAGAAAAAAGGATTTCAAGGGGGGCTTGGAAATGATGTCAGTGATAACTATTATGTTGTTGTCTCCTGTGGGAATAAGCAGATAAATACCATCCAGTGAGGCCCTTAAATTCATTCGTTCATTCAACCATCATTTATGAAACATCTACTGTTTGTCAGGCACTGTACTAGGCAGAGGGACCACAAAGATGAATGTCCCTGCAGTCAAGGGGTTGACTAACTGGAGTGGGAGGTGAGGAGGCATAGGCATTAGTGTGGTGAGAGCAATGATAGAGATTTACAAAGAGTCCTGGGGATAATTTGAGAAGAGACATCTCATCCTGGCATTAGTGGGGAGAGGATGGTGGTCAGGAAACCCCTCCCAGAAGATGTAACACCTGAGAAGAATTTAAATTAGAGGAAATTGACATGGGAGGACATCGTTCTGGCCTTAAATAGAAGAGAATTTAGGTTTTTTCTACTTTTTTCTCATGAGGCAGAGATGGGCCATCCAGCAAGCCTCCTTGACCATAAGCCACAAACTGATCAAAACCCTAACCACATTGCCTCAGGGATATTGCTAACTAGAAGTTCTGCTTTCAATTACTATAAATAGTTTCTTTTTACAAAGATGAAAACAGCTATTCTTCAGAATCAGAGCTGGGTGGCATTTTCCTCAGTGATCACTTGGGTCTCATCTCCTTTGGATGATTTCTAAATAAGCGTATGCTGTGGGAGCCACGCTACATATCTATTGGGTACTTGAGAAAATACAAAAATGAAGTGTACTAGTTAGGGAAGGCTAAATTGTTGAAACGAATGGACCCTAAAATACAGTGGCTGAAATCCAGCAGAAGTTTATCACCAATAAATTGGAGAATATTCCAAGTCAGCAGCAGCTCTCTTCCACATGGAGAATTGTAGCTCCAAGCTCCTCCATCTGAGATTCTGCTTCCCTGGGGCCTTGATGTCTATGTTCAGTTAGAGGATGGGGAAATAACGAGTAAACACTTTCTGAAAGAGCTACACCCGTGACAGCACATATCATTTTTTCTTGTATTTTATTGGCAAAAATTAGTCACATGGCCACACGTGGTTGCAGGATCTGCTGGGAAATGTGTTTCCAGACTGAGCAACTGATTTCAAGCACAGCCGTTGATAAGGAAGAAGATTTTGATGGGCAGCTACTGCTTTCATCTTATAAACTGAGAGAAAGGAAATGGATAATCACAGAAAATCTAAGCTAGAAAGTTATTAATAAGAATGGCTCTCACAGGGACTTCCCTGGTGGTCCAGAGGTTAAGACTTCGTGCTCCCAATGCAGGGGGCCCGGGTTCAATCCCTGGCCAGGGCACAAGATCCCACATGCCACAACTAAAAGATCCCGCATGCTGCAATTAGAAGATCCTGAACACGGCAGCGAAGATCCCACACACGGCAACGAAGATCGCGCATGCCACAACTAAGACCCGGTGCAGCCAAATAAATAAATAAATAATTTTTATAAAAGGGTGGGGAGCCACTGCAGAGCCCTAAATGAAGATGAGGCTCCCCGCCCTGGGAAGACTTTAAAAAAAAAAAAAAAAAAAAAAGAATGGCTCTCACAAATCAACAAGTGGTACACCTTAAAGTTACACAAGGTTGTATGTCAATTACACCTCAATAGAGCTAGGAAAGAAGAAAAGCATGCTTCTTAGCTCCAGAGCATTTTATAGTCATTCGCTTGGTAATATCAAAGGATTTATCAACCCTTTCAAGTGGGTCCCCAACAAGGGTCCTCCTGCCCAGTGTCATTGGAGCCAATCGAACAAGACCAAGCTTGGTTCAAAGCAAAGTTCTATCCTTTAATCAAAGAATGGAGAGGTGCAGTCTTGCACGCTAGAGCAAACGCTCTCAGGACAGGCCGTGGGCGTGGGCGGGGCTGCTTCACAGGGAGCTTGGCAGTGGGGGAACGGAAGGGAGTGGAGTTCCCGCAGGGAGTGGGCGGAGGGGTTGGCGGAGCCGGGCGCGGTGCCGGGTGCAGCGTCTCTGCACACGGCCTGCCACCGCCATCTTGAATTGGGTGTAGTTTGCGGCTTCTGCACACGGTGCCGAAGCGAAGTGTGGGGTGCAGCCACGTCGCACCAGGATCTCTGGTCTGAGGTGCCGGGGGCAGGGCCTCTGCACACGGCACCCTGTGAGCAAGTGAAACCAGACTAAGCACAAAGGAAAGGAAAAAAAAAAAGGTTAGACTTTATTTTATTACCCAGATTCTATTTTTATTTCCTGAGTATTGTTAATGGGCTTTGCCAGTGACACCTGCCTGCTTTCTTACAAGCGTCAGAAAAAAGGCCTCTTCATAAATGGAAAACACAGGGCCGCAGCCACAACCAGGTGATTGCTTGTTGGTTAAAACGCTGATTAGTTTAAAAATATTTAAGGAATCTAACAACTAGGTAGATAATATCAACAGCAGTAAATCATGAGCAACTGTCAGATTTTTCCAGTCAGAGCAATTTAGTAATACTACAAATATTTTTCAATGCCTTTCCTGCACTGAATACTTTGGAGTAATATAAAAAAAGACGTTGTCATTTGAAAATTTAAAAAATATATGTGTGTGTATATGTATGTATAAATGACGATTGAAATAGAAGTGATAATAGCCCAATGATACTACTGATTGCCAAATGGATTGCACAGAAGAAAAATGTAGGTATGGTCAGAAGCATGGAGAAAGCAGGATTTGGGCAAAGTCTCGAAGTGTATGTGAAATGTTCATAGGCGTAATGGATAGGAAGGCATTATGTATGTGAAAGTTCCAGAAATAAAAGAGAACAGAGAGAAGATTGTGGATAAAGAAATGGATGACGTTGAGTCATTATGGTGGTGATTCTCTATGAATGGGGCGAGGGTGGGCAAAATAGGAAGCAGTCTTCTCCCTATGGACAGAAATGAGGCAGAAAGTTGTGTGTGTTGCTTTAACAGCTCCCTAAGTAATGCTCTTATACGTCGTCACTGAAACATTTTGAAATACTATTTAAATATGTTATATTCGTTTATTGAAAATATTTTGCTTTTGTTTAAACCTGGAGTGGACTTCAAGTTTTGAAGCACCTGAAAAATCTTTCAAACAAAAATTAAGATTCCACTTAGTATAACCGTAACTGGTACACTGTGCTTAATAAGTGGCCAGTTGATTATTGAATTGATAGACACCTTAAGGTAGGTTTACAGAATAACATGGAATAGGCAGAATTCTAAAGGTATCCCTCAAGATTCCTGTCCCTGATTATTCAGTCAAAACTAATATAAGTAGTGGTGTGAAGCAGCTATAATTATGGCCCCAAATTAGTTGCCCTTAAGATAGAGAGCCCTTTAAAAGCAGAGCTTTTTCTCTGGTCGGTAGCAGAACAAGCAGAGATTCGAAGTGTAAGGACTCAGTGTACCATGGCTGACTTTGAAGATGGAGGAGGCCATGTGAGAAGGAAGGTGGGTGGTCTCTAAGAGCAGACAGTGGCCCCTGGATGACAACCAGCTGCCAGACACTAGATTCTACCAACAAGCCAAATGAAGTTGGAAGCAGATTGTTTCCAAAAGCCTCCAGAAAAGAGCCCCACCTGGCCAACGCTTTGATTTTGACCCTGTGATACTCTAAGCTGAGAGCCCAGTTGAGCCTGCCCAGTCTTTTGTCCTACAGAACTAAGAGCTAGTAAATAAATATTGTTTTGAGCTGCTAAATTTGCAGCGATTTGTTACATAGCAATAGAAAACTAATATGAACAGATACCTGAATTCAATTAAGCAGAGGTTGTACACTTCAAGACTCAGCTCCAATCCTCTGTGAAAACTTCCCTCATCACCCCAGAGTGATCCTTTTCTCCTCTTTAGTCCTAATGGACTTTGTTTTTATCATTTCGGAGTTAGATATCACAGTATTGCCTGGCACTTTGTGTACATGACCTTTTTATGTCCCTAGATGGTAAGCTCCTTGATGGCAAGGAATCCAGTCTTCATGGTTCTGCTTCTAAGAGTATGGGAGCATAGGAGGAGGTGGTAGGCAAGTCTGATTGTCAAGAATTTTCTACCAACAAAAGCAAATGAAATGTTCTTGAGAAAGAGCAAGTAGCTATCGTTTTCTCTCAATAAGTAAGAACCTGAGACAACATTCAGCTGCTAGGATCAAGGTTACGGATCTCCTGTGACTGCCAGCCTGACCAGGTCCTATCGCTATATAATGGGCAAACCAGAATGACTAGTCTGACTCATAAAGGTATAATTGAGACCCTTCTAGTTATGAGTCTGTTTTATTCTTAGTGCCAGTTATTACTCCATAAACATCACTTCATCCAGTCCCTGTCGGCTGCTGAGGCTGTGACCATGGCAGGGTGGTAAGCCCTGACTTGAAAATTATTGATACAACGTTCTTTTCTTAGGTAATCACATGAAGGCAGTCTTACCAGCTTCCAGGAGCAATATCCTTTATTTTTTTTTCTATAAATTTATTTATTTTATTTTTTATTTTTGGCTGTGTTGGGTCTTCATTGCTGCGTGCGGGCTTTCTCTAGTTGGCGGCGAGCGGGGGCTACTCTTCGTTGTGGTGTGCGGGCTTCTCATTGCCGTGTCTTCTCTTGTTGCGGAGCATGGGCTCTGGGCATGTGGGCTTCAGTAGTTGTGGCTCGTGGGCTCAGTAGTTGTGGCTCATGGGCTCTAGAGCACAGGTTCAGTAGTTGTGGCACACGGGCTTAACTGCTCCGTGGCATGTGGGATCTTCCCAGATCAGGGCTCGAACCTGTGTCCCCTGCACTGGCAGGCGGATTCTTAACCACTGCGCCACCAGGGAAGCCCAGCAATATCCTTTATTTCTGAGAAACTCTCTCATGCATATGTATTTCTAATATGAGTGGATTTTATCCTTTTATCAATACCTTTATGCGTGACCCACTAATGTAAATAACAAATTTTAAAAGCACCCAGCACGTTTTATACACCTGTAGACTGATTCTGTAACGAGTTAGCAACGTTCTTACATAGTTCAGGAAGAAAACGTCTGCTCCAGGACAGAGAATTAATTTCTCCTTCATTCCCCCATAGGTAGGAAAGGACGAATGATCCTCTTTTGAGGTGCCCTATAGTGCCAGAAGGAGTGATCAGACAATGCCTGAAATAGAAGGGTTTTGCTTGGGACCAGTGTTTAACCTGAGGTTATAATGCCTGGTTTTAGGAAACTCTCATGACATTCAATGGTGATTTTATTTGTTAAGTTTCAGAAACTAAAGCAAACACAGGTTTAATATTTTTTTCAGATAAATAAGATTTTAAAATTTACTAGCAATATTTTTACTGGACTTTCTCAGCCTCATGCTGTAATTGTCTTTTTATTTTTAGACTGATCTGTCTACCCATTTTCCAGTTTTTGCAGTAATTCAGAAAGTATCCTAAGCTCTGCCTTCTCAGTCACCCCTCCCCCCCACCACATTCAAGTTCAAATCCAGGATGTTCTACCTCCAAAATATCTTTCAAAAACATTCTCATTTCTCCATCTTTATCCTCAGTGTCTTGGTTAAGGTCCCCAGTCTCCCAGATGGTCTTTCCTGAAAACTAGACCTTGAATTATTTTTATAAAACAACAATCTAGTCACGTCATTCACTGTTTTGCTTAAAATGTTCTGTCCCGCCGCCAGAGTATACTTCAAACTCCTGAGCCAGACGGGTTGTATCTTTGCCTGCTTTACTAGTCTTACCTCCTGCCTTCACCCACATCCTTTACTTCTTCAGTGTTTCTCAAAATGCTGTCCTTGCACCATCCCCAAGAAAATACCACTTATTGGGAATTCCCTGGTTAGGACTCCACGCTTTCACTGCTGAGGGTGAGGGTTCCATCTTTGCTAGGGGAAGTAAGATCCTGCAAGCTGTGTGGTGCGACCAAAAAAAATCCTGGGTCCTGTCTGAGGTCTATAGAATCAGAAACCGTGAGGTACGGGGCCAGAAATATGCATTGTTAAACTCTGGGTTGATTCTCAGGCAACATGAAGAATTCGGTAACTGCCAGGAGCATTTGCCAACTACTTGTTCAGTGTCCCACATTCTCTCCCCTACATGCCTTTACCTTGTGCTGTGTGACACACACACACACACACACACACACACACAGTTTTTTTTGCCTGGCTGAGTTTGGACTCTGCTTCTAAATTAGTTCTAAATCTTCCTTAAGAGTCACCTATGGCAAACCTTCCTTGACGCCCCTAGGCTGGCTGAAGAGCGAACCTCTGTATTGCCCTTAAGGCATACAAGTGCAATGTATTATTGTTGCTGCTGGTTACTTGTCTATTTCACTGCCAGGTGAGCTGTTTACAAATAAGTGCTGTTTCTTTCACCTGTGTCCCCAGAGCCAGAGTCCTGGGAACGTAGTTAGTGGTCCCTAATAAGTATTTGTGAATGTGTGAATAAATAAATGCACAATTTTAAGATCTTATTAAGAAAACATAATTACCATAAAAAAGATAAAAATTTTAAAAACCTGGGAGTATGATTAATCCAGATGATCATGTCTGGGAAAATTGATTAAAAAAAGACAAAGAAAGAAAACATAATCTGATATAGAGCAAAAAATTAAAAGAGCTTTTAAAACTCAAGGAATTTTGCTTTTCTCTGGTAGATAGTCATTGGTTGTGACTCATAGCATCAGTGATTCCAATAGCTATCACTGATAGATTGCCCTGTTATAGATGAAAATTCCTGCTTCTCTGAACTGTTTATTTCTTCCTGATGATGTCTGAGTTTGGATGCCCTGTGCTATAGAAAGCATAGAGGAATCTGGGAGTTGGACAGTCCTGCCAAATACTAGCTGTATAACTTCAGGCAAATTGTTTTTCTCTGAGTCTCCTTCCTTATTATGTAAGTCAGAGAAGACTTTCTGCATATGCCCAGAGGGAATAATACATGTACTCATAGAGGGAAAATGGGATGTAATGAAATAAAATGTGTAAGACATACTAGGTAGTGAAAAAAATTATTATTCTCTTTATAGTAAGAAAAAAACCTAGATTGTTTCTGAGTTTCTGTTGTATGTCAAGTATTTTATTAGATATTGGGGAGGGAAGAGGCATGCAAAAAATAGAGAGTGCATATACCTTCTAATTCAAGAGATAGTGTTTTGAAAGAGCTTACAATATACGGAGGATTATAAATAAACTAAAAAATCCATTTAATTTTTATAGAAAGAAAAAAGAACTCAGCTACAAGGAGACTGCTAGTTGTTCTCCAGAATCCAGTCTCTCCTTATTCTACAGTGGTAGAACCCCTAATTTTAAGCCAAGTATGTTGCCACCTGGAAAAAAGACTGCATTTCCCAACCTCCCTCACTGTTAGATGTGACCGTGTACCTGAGTTCTGGCTAATGGTATATGCATAAATATAGTGTGAGAAAATTCCAGGAAGCATTCTTAAAAAGAGGTAGCCTGCTACTTCCTTCCATTTTCTCCTTTCTGCTGATGGACTGGGACTTTGGTAATTGGGGATAGACAAGTCAGCTTGGATCATAGTGTAGAAGCTGCATATTGAGGCTGGAGAAGAAGCAAAATTCAAGGAGCTTGGCTCCTGATGGTCCCATGATGCCATCATGCCAGCCCTAAATTGCCTACGTTTACTTGAGGAACAAATAAACTTTAATGCACTGGTGTTTGGGGCTTTCCTTCATTCACAGCTGAAGTTTATCCTAACTAACACAAACTAATACTAACTTACAAAACTTCAAGCTGCTTTTAAGTTAATGGAGAAAGGCTTATGTTATAATAAGTGGAAACAATGCAGAAGGCAAAATTGTGTACGTGTACACATAGAAGATACATAGGAAGGAAATATACCAAATTATTAACTTGTTGGTTTAGGATGGTAGAATAATGGGTAGGTTCTTTCCTGTTTCATATTTTTCTGTACTTCCCCAGTTTTTTTATCTGAACAATTTTTATTTTTAATTTAATTTTTATTTGATATTGGAGTATAGCTGATTTACAATATTGGGTTAGTTTCAGATGTACAGCAAAGTAATTCAGTTATATATATACATATATCTGTTCATTTTCAGATTCTTTTCCCATATAGGTTATTACAGAATATTGAGTAGAGTTCCCTGTGCTATACAGTAGGTCCTGTACTTTCCCAATTTTTAATTAAAAAATCATATTTTCAACGGATATACATTTGAGCTCAGTTGGCAGCAACCACTATACATATCTAGTGTTTTTTATCCTCTAGTTTCTAAAATTTTAAATTATTCTTATATCTATAGGAGAGAAAAGCATTGTGATTGAGTCAGTTCTGGGTTCAGTATTGTTTTTCAGCTGTTTGAACCTGGCAAATTACCTCTCTAAGCCTCAGTTTCTTCATCTGTTAATTGGGCATTATAATTTTACCTATTTCATAGGATTATGGCCTGAAATAAATAAGGTAGTGGATATAAAATCATGTAGCACCATGCATATAGTAAGCAGTCAATAAACCCTATATAATATTGTTATTATATCTATTTATATATGTTGATTGAGTCTACTTGCTGGCATTTTCATTAGCCACCTAATCTCAGTATATTATAGCTTACTTAGCTATGTATGACCTTATTACTAGAAATTTATGTTGTCCTCAACTTTTCATTGGTAGATAAGGTAGACTCAAATGATCCAAGAGGGGAAGCTCTCCAGGCAGGATGATCATGGATAAAAACGAAGATGACAATCTGTGATTTGATTAAAAAAAACTACAGCATTTAAAATTATTACTGTTTCAGAGAATCTGGAACATAATTATTGCTAACAGTTTATCAAGTGGCTGACAACAAATGATATAGTGTGTCAACAAATGGATATTAATTTGTTTTGAATTGAAATTAGTTTTGGTGGAAGCAAGAAAACCTGTTTTCAAAGAAGACGAGCTAAAGAAGTGTGTGTTTGTATGTGTGTGTGTGTGTGTGTTGGAAGGGGTGGGATGATTATTGAAGGAGGGTCTTGAGGGATAGTCTGAAGAGTTGGGATTTGATACCAGAAGTGTTCTTGAATATGAATTCAAGTAGTGAGTTTTTCAGTTTTCCTTAATATTCCCTAAGGATGGTCAAGAGATTATTTTCATTGGAAATTATATTTTAACAGAAGTGTAAAGTAATACATGCTCAATGATGAAAGCAAAACCATAAAAGAAATCTCAAGAGGGTTAAAGTAACACAAGGAAACAAATCAGCATGTATTTTTTTAAACAATGTAAAGAATTCACATTTACTTGTAATTAAATACTAATAAAACCCTGTACTCCACGGGGGATAAATAGATCTGTTACTACTCTGATTAAGAGACAATCTGGGGAATTCCCTGGTGGTCTAGTGGTTAGGATTCGATGCTTTCGCTGCCATGGCCCGGGTTCAATCCCCCCGTTGGGGAACTAAGATCCTGCAAGACGCATGGCCCGGCCAAAAAAAAAAAAAAAGAGAGACAATCTGGATCATTGGGGAACTATATTTGTTTTAACCAGATCCCAAAATAAATTAGTTTTGTGACAGAGGAATAGTGTTCGCCCTACATTCTATATGCTTCCCTATATTTCCCAGCTTCCTTTTGTTGTCAGGTTATGGCCATATGGCTAGTCCCTCCCAGGAGCCTGTGAGCACAAATGATGTGTATAGGTTCCTTCTGTTCTGCAATGGGGAGTAGTGGGGATTGAACCACTTACTGAGATGGCGGTGTCACAAGAGATGGAGCCTGGTTTCCTGAGTCACCAAATGGAGGAGAGCTTCATCAACCTTCTTTGAAGTTTGAGTAAGAAATAAACTTTTTTTTTTTTTGGATGCGTTGGGTCTTAGTTGGGGCATGTGGGATCTTTCGTTGTGGCTTGCGGGCTTCTCTCTAGTTGTGGAGTGCAGGTTTTCTCTCTCTAGTTGTGGTGCGCGGGCTTAGTTGCTCCACGGCATGTGGGGCCTTAGTTCCCCAATCAGGGATGGAACCTGTGACCCCTGCATTGGAAGGCAGATTCTTTATCACTGGACCACCAAGGGAGTCCCCAGAAATAAACTTTTTATTGTGTTAAGTCACTATATCAGTTTGCTAGGGCTGCCATAACAAAACACCACAGACTGGGTGGTTTACACTATAGAAATTTATTTTTTCATAGTTCTGGAGCATAGAAATCTAAGCTAAGGTACCTGGCAGGTTTGGTGTCTTCTGAGGCCTCTCTCCCTAGCTTGCAGATGGCCACCTTCTTGCTGAGTTCTCACATGACCTTGTGTCTGTGTGGGCACATCCCTGCTGTCCCTTCCTCTTCTAAGGACACTAGTCATATTGGATTAGGGCCCCATCCTAAAAGCCCCATATTAACTTAATTACTTATCTTTAAATACTTATCTCCAAATACTGTAGGTTGGAACTTCAAATATGAATTTAGGAGGAGGACACAATTCAGCCTCTAACAGTCACTGCAGTTTTGGGATTTACTTTGTCATCACAGCATGGAATAGCTTATTGTGATCAAAACAGTTTTCCTGGGAACAGGAATGAAGATGTGTTTGTTTTGAACTTACAAATTTATGTTTATATATGAGGATGTGTGTTGGCGTAGGTGTGGGTATGTGTATATGTGCTGTGCAGAACGTTACAACCTGTGAATGAGTTACGTGGTACCAAGATATTGTTCACTCATCCTTGAGATAGCTAGGCAGGTCCTGGGAGGTAGGAATCTCTACACTACTCAACTTAGGTCATGAGCAGCCCCCTCTGTTCACCGAGTGTATCATACAAATATTATCTTCTATGTATGTAATGGTTTTTAAAAAATTTCAAAGTACTTTTACACACTACGAATAATTATATACCATGTCAACATAAATATTTTATGAATGTCCCCTATTTTATGGAATACAGGGAAAATTTATTGATAACCTAAGTGCCAAGCACTGTTCTAAATTCACTATTCTAATACATAAAACTCTAAATGAGTTATATATATTAACTCATTATATTCTCAAAATAACCCTACAAAATAACTCTACAAAACTATTAATATCCCATTTTACAGATGAGGAGACTGAGGCACAGGTGGGTTAAAGACTTGCCCATTTACGAAGATGGTAAAAAGTAGAGCCAGAATTTGAACCTAGGCAGCCTGTCTCTAGTCTTTCTGGCGCAGCACTTATAGCTGTTGACAATTTCAAGCAAAAAAAAAATTTTAGTGAATGAATTTCATAGTTGAATTTTGGAATTTGCTTTTTTCCCCCTTATGTCTAACAGGCAGTGATTGAGTCAAGTTTACCTCTTTGATGCCTTTGAAGAGTGGTTATTTTGCTTTGTAACAAAATTAAATCCTTGCTCTGAAAAACGATGTACTCCAAGACATGAGTAAGCACAGTGTAAGCTGAAGATCAATGCCATAATTCCAATCAATTCAATTCAGCAAAGTATTTGTTGAGTAACTACTATGTGCTAGGCTTTGTGTTGTGTGCATGGAATACAGTAAAGACTAAGATGACACTGTTCCTTGCATAATAGCCACCGTTACAGAGGGGTTTATGGTATTTTCCTCAAATGTGTTACTGAAGAAAAAGTTAAGGGCCATAGGGGTTTAGATCTCTATTGAGCTACTAAGGAGAGCTAAGAAATTAAAATGGAGAATTTAAAAATATTTATTCATTCATTTAAAATGTAATAAACCCATTATATGTTAACAAAATATATTTTATGAAAAATAATTATTTCCAAAAAAAAAAAATCCAGTGAGAAAAGTGACATTTGATTTGTTTTTTTATTTGTTTGGCTGATTTCCATAATGTCATGCTTAATAAAAAACAGATTCTCTTATTTGCTTCTCATATTTGCATTCAGTTTGTTGACATATGTTGTTTGGGTTGAAACACATGAAGAAAATCTAACCTCACACAGGTAGTTGGGAAAGGAGGAGAATTTTTAACAGTCTTTTCAGATGATTATGGACAGTCTTTGATAGTACACCAAAACTTGACAAGTTGTAGTTTCTTAAAGGTTAGTTGGAATCTAAAAGCTGACCTTTTCATATGCTGTTATATTAAAATCAATTTATCTATCTCACACTTTGAATGGACATTTTACCTATGCATGATTTTATAACATCATGCATTATCATTCAGAAGATATTGAATGGTAACT
This sequence comes from Eschrichtius robustus, assembly GCF_028021215.1. Taxonomy (NCBI): domain Eukaryota; kingdom Metazoa; phylum Chordata; class Mammalia; order Artiodactyla; family Eschrichtiidae; genus Eschrichtius; species Eschrichtius robustus. Next base: position 36,583,198 of record NC_090838.1, read on the forward strand.
TCCGTGAACTTATGCAGATCTTCCAAATGTTGACACATATTATACAAACCAAAAAAAAAAAAAAATCACATTCTTTAATATTACCACTGATCTCATTGGCAAGATCTTTAAACACTGGGAAGCTGTCAAGTTCGCAGTGTCAGATACAAGGTTCCTAAAGCTTGAAAGCTCAAATTTATCACTGGCAACAAATACTGTCAGTTGTTTTCCTTGAAGTGACAGACCCACTTTATTCATTTTTGAGAAAATGTCTACCAAATACCCAAGTTTGAATAGCTATAATTTGTTTACCAGTCATTCTTTTAAGTCAAAATGGTGTTCAATGAAAAAAGCAGTTAGTTCAGCTTGTAACTCAAGGAACAAGTGCTTTTCCTCATAGCCCCCTATTTCAGTATGCCACACAAGGGCTTTATGTGTACTTCCCATTTCATCACAGATATTAAAAAGACATATACTCAAGGGTCAAGACTGAATAAAATTGAGATGTTTAATTTTCATCAAGAACATTCTTAAGTGAAAATGGCATCTGAAATTTAATTTATTTTTTTGTTTGTTTACTGCTAGTGCTTGGCAGAGAACAATATAATGGCTATTATTACAGTTTGGTGCAAATGCTTTCATTTATGTTAAGGCACCAGGAGTTTTACCCACCATTGCTTTTGTAGCATCAGTGCAAATGTCAACATAATGAAAAAGGTAAATAATAGTTAGTGTTATTAGGAAGATAGTTTTGACCTTGTGGACCTCATGAAACGGTTTTGGTGACCCCAAGGGGTAGGCAGACCACAGTTTGAGAACCACCATCACAGAAAATAACCATATTTCCTCACAAAGAATCTTTAACATCTGAAACAGAATGCTGAAGTACAACACTGATTATGATATATGCCTTTTTAATAGGGCAACTACTATAAAAATCACATAATGGGAAAACAATATGATTTAGGACTAATTTAGATTTTCTAATATGCTTAAAAACAAACTTTGGGTCAAAAGTTTAAAGACTTTAAAGTTAGCTTAGCTAATTATATTTTTGTTTTCAAGCACTAAAAGATCTGTCAGTGAGATAGTTTTCTCTCTCCTGTTACTTATTCTCTAAAAAATAATTACATTAATGGGAAAGTATCTGAAAAGGCATTTCTCCAAAGAAGATACACAAATGGCCAAGAAGAATATGAAAAGATACTCAACATCATTAGTTATCAAGGATATACAGGTCAAAATCACAATGCGATACCACTTCACACCCACTAAGATGGCTAGAAATAAAAAAGCCAGATACTAACCAGTATTGGTGAAGATGATGAGAAAGTGGAACCCTCATATACTGCTTATGAGAATGTAAAATGGTCCATCTACTTTGGAAAACAGTCTGGGAGTTCCTCAAACAATTAAACATAGAATTTCACCAAGAGAAACAAAAACATGCCTACACAGAAACTTGTATATAAGTTCATAGCAGCATTATTTATAATAGCCAAAAAGTGAAAACAACCCAAATGTCCATCAACAGACAAATGAATAAACAAATGTGATATATCCATACAATGGAATATTATCTGGCCATAAAAAAGGAATGAAATACTGATATATTCAACAATATGGATGAATCTTGAAAACATTATGCTACCTGAAAGAAACCAATCACAAAAGACTACATATTATATGATTCCACTTACATGAAAGTTCAGAATAGGAAATCTATGGAGATGGAAAGTTGATTAGTGGTTACTTGGGGTGTAGGGGTGAGGAGTTTGCAGGGGTAGATGAGTGATAGGGGTTTCTCCCTGAGATGAAAATGTTCTAAAATTGACTGTGGTGATGACTGCACATGTCTGTGAATATCCTAAAAACCGTTGAACTATACACTTTAAATGGTGAATTGTATGGTATGTAAATTATATCTCAATAAAGCTGTTCCCTGCCCCCCCAAATCAACTACATTATAGAAAAAAAGTAACCATATGAAAAATTTTTAGATAATTTTATAGAGGGGGAGACTAAAGCCCCAGAGAGAGGGGTGATTGACCTAAACTCACTCAAAAGCTAGTACTAGAACCCAGGTTTCTGGTTTCTGCAATAGAATGCATTTCATCCCCCAGAATAGTATTACAATACCCCTTTCACTTCTGGGAAGAAAATTCCAATGATCATACCAAATGCATTCAAACTGGAGTCAGCCTAAGAGGTAAAAAGAAAGTATCTACTAGAAAAGTACTCTATCTACAATTCTGCTCTGAACAATGTCACCCTTTGTGGAAAGAAATGGGAAAATGAGCAGAATAAGAGAGGAGAAATAGAATTCACCTTCTTTTTTTAAACACTAGACCACTTATGGGCAGGCTTGTAAGTAGTCACACTAGTTGCACAGGCTTTTGCCAGCTCCTTTAAAAATAGCTATTCATAAAAACAGTAAACACAAAATGTAGCACAAACGTTTTTGTAGGTTCACGGACTAGTAAATATCATACCCCTTCATGGTCAAGCATATTGTAGTGGACAGCTTGGTGCTTGTCTCACAAATGATTTGGTTCCAGTGCTAGGCAGAGCTATAGGGATGCCTCTGATTTGTGTAACACTTTTGAGTTTCAACCTGCTTTTACATAGTATCCCTTCTGATGCTTGCAACAGCCCTGTGAAATCAATAGGGTAGGTATTATTAGCCCCATTTTGCAAATAGGAAACTATTTTCAGGTAAGTAGGACAAGGTTTTGTTAATCATCCTCATTTTATGAATGAGGAGTCTTATTTTACACAAGCAGTATGATATAAATAGCTGCAAGAGAGAACTTAAACTTGTAGCTGGTACATGAAAATTTGGGAACTATTTAAAACTGGAGAACAAGGTAACAGTGTACAGCAGGGATACTCATGGAAATGACAAATTTATTGGTGCTTTATATTTATGACTTCCATAAACTACTTTTAAACAGATCAGACCCTGAACTTGCAAGCCCTGATATGCTATAGAATGATTGACACAGCTTCAGGGGACACCATTCACATGGAGGTGACACCATCCCCATAGCATTAGACATTAGTGGTAGGTGTCCTGTGGAATTAAATCAGATTCCTAAATTAGAGATGCTATGTAGATATCACAGACATGAGTCAGGCAAATCTCAAGGTCCATCACAAATCCCACCTCCTCCATGAAATCTGCCCCAATATTCTGTCCTAGCAGTCCATTATATGCATTGTATATTTTGGTATTTCTTTATATTTCATTTCATTTTATTAATTTTTTTCATTTTTAAAGACACTGTTTTTTTTCTAATCTTACAATCAATACATGTTCATTTCAGACTATTAGGAATACATAAAATCATAAAGTAAATAATAATTAACATCCATAATCTTCATCCCTTAGAGATAACCACCATTAGCCTTTTGATGCATTTCCTCCCATTTCCCCTCCGTTTTAACTATAATTTATCTTTTTATATTATTCTTCCATGTTTCATCTTTAAGTATTTGACCCCTGTAAGTTTTATCTTCTTCAAAATATGGTAACTCTTTGAGGATAAAAACCATATTATTTTCTACTTCTTTATGCTCTACACTTTCTTATGCATAGTGATAAGTACAGTAGTCAGTAATTCAATTGAATTAGTTTATCTTCAATAATTTGAGTCATTTGGTATTATAGGTACAGTAAAGAATATAAGTAAATCTACAAATATATCAGTTATTCCATGAATAATAGTTCCCTTTGAATTTACTAAGTTACTTACATTTCATGTATATAAGTTTTTGTTTGTTTGATTGTTAGTTTTGGTTAAACTTGGGAGACTTTATTTACTTCCCCACATCACCAATCATGGATATGAGTGGCTAAGGCTTCTATCTCCTCAGGAAAACACAGCACAATTGAGTGATCACAACCTTTGGAGAACTTCAGTCTTTGGTTGCAGCGTTTAAGAGCTCCTGGTTTTGGTCCCACAAGCCCTTTTTGAAGTGACCTATGTATTTTTTTTTTTTTTTTTTCTGTGTTGGGTGTTCGTTGCTGCGTGCGGGCTTTCTCTAGTTGCAGCGAGTGGGGGCTACTCTTCATTGCATTTCGGGGGCTTCTCATTGTGGTGGCTTCTGGTTGCAGAGCACGGGCTCTAGGCGCGCAGGCTTCAGTAGTTGTGGCACACGGGGTCAGTAGTTGTGGCGCACAGGCTTAGTTGCTCTGCGGCACGTGGGATCTTCCCAGACCAGGGACCGAACCTGTGTCCCCTGCATTGGCAGGCGGATTCTTAACCAGTGCGCCACCAGGGAAGTCCCTATGTTGTGTTTTGATGTTGGGGTTATTGCCTTAAATCTTTTTGCTTCTTTTGATGAATCATATGGAAAACAAATTTGAATTCTGTTTATTAATGCTATTAAGTTTCAAGTGCCAACTTCTGGTAGAACAAATACCCAATCATTTGAACTGTTAAAAGATAAATTGAGGCATATTAAAAATTTTAAGAGTTTATTTGAGCAAAAATCAGTTTAAATCAAATCACCAAACTGGAAAGTGCTCCACCAACAGGAGCTAGGGGAAAGATTTTACAGAGAAGAAGGAAGCAAAGCAAGGAGATTATTTGATGGGCTATAGCTTAAGCATTCACTTTACTTGGGAAAACCTTATTGGCTGTTTGTGATTGGTTGTCCTTAGATTTTAATTTCTTAACCTTGAGAAATTTACAGGATTGGGTTTGGTTTGCTTATGTAATGCCAGTAACACATTAGAACCATCTCAGTTTAATGAACTCCTTTTTAATTAATTTAACAATTGCTATACCTGGATTGCATTTTCTAAGAAAGAAAATATTATGTAGCTCATAATTCCAAATAGTTAATCTAAAAGTTAGGGCTTTAAGGAAAAGTCTAAAATAATTTATAACAAATAATTATTAAAAAAAAAAATCAGGGGTTGGCTTCAGATGCATATAACAGAAACTTGACTACAGTAGTAGCTTAACCAAATAGAAATTTAATTTTCAAATAGCAGGAAGTCTAGAAGCAGGTAGTGTTGCCAGCTTTAACAAATAAACATACAGGGCATCTAGTTACATTTGAATTTCAGATAAACAGTTTTTTAGTATAAGTGTCCCATGGGACAAATGTTAACTGGACAGTATTCATTTTATTTGGCATTCATAGAAGCAAGCTGTTTAGGGCTGGTGCAGCTGCTCAAGGATGTCAGCAAGTTCCTTCTAGCATCCTACTCTACTATCCTTTCTTTGTGGCTTTTGTCCTCATGGTTGTAAGATGGATACTGTACCTCCAGGCATCAAATCCATGTTCTAGGCAGGAAGATTGGGGGAAAGAAAAATGGAGAATACAGTAGTCCTAAACCAACTGAGTCTGATCCTTTGAAACAGGAAAACAGTAGCTTCTCTGGAAACTCCATCTTGTAGACTTTACTTATATTTTATCCCCCAGAACTGGGTTGCCTGGCCACTGCTAGCCGCAAAGATGACCAGGGAAGTGAATATTTTTAATTGGGTACTCTGTCACTCTGAACAAATTTGATTTTCACTAGGAATGAAGAAGAGAAGGGTAGACATAGGATAGGCAACATGCGATATCTGCAATGAAAGGTAAAAGTAATTTTCAATGACTATTTTGAATTTTATTTTGACCACACAGATATGCATGGTGAATTTGGAAGGTGAAAGAAACTCGAAAAGTAGAATTTCCCATTGTTAGTCTTAACTAGTCTTAGGGTCCTCTACCTTCCTGAGAAATTATCGCCCATAGATTTAAGAATAGCCTTAACTCTAGCAAATTAGTGGGAAAAGCTAAAGAGACTGCTGGTAGTTTGACTCAAAAATGGAAATGGGGTCCCTAGAGCCATGCCCCAAAGACTATAGCAAGGAAAGTGTGTCTCTTGCTGTAGGATGCATACTGATTATGTTAACTTACTGAAGTCTATTAAAAGAAATTCATCTAAAATAGCAATAGTGAATCCTATCTCCATAGGCCAAAAACTCTTAAACCTGATAGAACAATTGTCCTCTCATCCAACACAATTTTACAATGAGGTTTTCTCCCTTATCTAAAGTGATTTTCTTACCAAGAGACAATTAACTAATACTGGACATTAACACCTCTCTCAACCTTTTAAAACAATTAGCATCAAATTATTTCTTTTCTTGTGGAAATTGAAGAGAAAATCATTAACAAATGGTACCAAATTATAAGATTTTTTTTTTCTATTTAGTATTTCTATTTTGCAGTGGTTTTACAAACACTATTGGTTCTTTTTTTCAGCAGGAGTTTAACAATCATGATGGGACATTTTCTGCCAGTACAAAACCAGGGGCTCGTCTAATTTGGGACTATCAAAAGCAGTATCATGTGGTGACCATAGGCAGTTTCATTTTTCTGTACCAGTAGAGAAGTATATGTAAAATAAGAATATAATTTTCACCATGACTAATGCATTTCCAGTAATTATTACTAAGGTAAATTCTCAAAGAAAAACAGACATTTAGTTGTACTAAACTTTTTTCATTTTGTTTTGTTTTTACAACTTGGCTGCCTGTCTGTCTTTATTAAGGTAATACTTATTTGATTTCTAGTTAAAATAAAAGATTTTTGTCCAACCAAATTAACAGAATGATTATCTTGTCAGGGAGTAATGAAAATGAATATTTCCTCCATTTTTTTGGAGTGGTATAGTTTTTACAAGCTCCACAGAGAATATCTTTCAGATAAGGTCACACCAAATAGGAGTTTTGCTCATTGGATTAAAAATAGATCAGCTCAATGACTCAGCAGGTAGCTTATTGCAGTTGCCTACTAAGAACATCCTAATTCTTCCTTGTACTACATCACAGTGAAGTACTCATGTGGCTTTATGGGGATTAGCTTATTCAGCTATTAGAAATAAGATCACAGTATATCTAGGACATTCTGTGAGATACAACAGCACTGAGAGTATTATGGGTCAAATTCTGGTTAAGTATAAGTAAGCATATATTCAAAGATTTAAGTTCCTTTTAATAAATTTATAATAATGTGGCTAAATTGAAAGTGAACTGTGGAATCAGGTTACAGAGAGCACTTGATTGTGCTTGGATTTTAGAGCAGTGCCTGTTTCATTGTTCCATGAGCCTTTCTACCTGATTTCCCCTCCCCCTGCCATATGGGAAACCTCAGGGGGGCCTTTAATGTTTTGCTTTTTTCTTACTCGCATTCAGGCAGTGGCCAAGTCACCTCCAGTCCCAGAATATTCAGGGATGGTCTAACAAATGGAGTTGGTATTTCTCCTGAAAGGAGACAGGAATAGAAGGCCTACCTTCCTCAAAAATATCTCCCTCCAAATTATTGGCTATCCATAGGGAAACACTTTAAGCTAGTATCTTCCATTAACATATATTAATATATCCAACAACTACTTGATAATCATCCTTGTACAGCCTCCAGATATTAGGTCCCAGAGTAACGTAGATGAATAAAACCAGATCTTGACCCTCTAAGGGCTCCTTTTAACTCCTGATTTATTAGACCCCTGAGTAAATAGATAGGTAAGTTACAATGTGAGGAAAAAGAAAAGTAGGAAAGTGGGAGAGTCAGATCTTGCAGGGCCCTGTACTGGAGAGTCAGCCAAGGTAGCAGGCCAGGGAGAAGGAGCAGCGTGAAGGCTTGTAGTGGCTTTGAAGGGAGGGAAAAATCAATCTAGAGGCTCTGAGAAGTGCAAAAAACAAGTTTCATTCTCATTAATTCTTTTTTTTATTGTAGTATAATTACTTTACAATGGTGTGTTAGTTTCTGCTGTACAACAAAGTGAATCAGCTAAACATATACATATATCCCCTCCCTCTTACAACAAAGTGAATCAGCTAAACATATACATATATCCCCTCCCTCTTGGGCCTCCCTCTCACCCCCTCCCATCCCACCCATCTAGGTCATCATTAAGGCTCACCTTGGAAACACTGCCTAGATCAGCCCATTCCTCTCCTAAGTCGGGCCCTCAGCAAAACAGAGGTAGCTTCAGTTTGGTTGGCAGGCAGTGTGTTTTCCGTTTGGGTGGCTGTTTTTCCTCCAGGATCACCAGATTTACCTCCCCCTCCCCACACTCCCATGTGGAGACCTGTTCTAAAGATACTGACTGAGAGCAAAAAGTTAAGGAAGACTTCATTGATAAAGGCTTGAAGTGAGATCCCTGCTAGTAATGTTTGCTTTTTTACACAGGAGTCTGGGAAGCTCTTAAAGGTTGTTCAAACCAGACCACTAAACTCCAATCTAATGCCATCCTATAAGGCTAACTTAAAAGGCATTACATTAATTCAGCAAGGAGGCCATGAGACTGATGTGGCTCTGATGTACTGGCAGCCTACGGAAGCAAACCAAAATCTAAGCATGCAAATGCTGAAAAGTTAGGGCAACCAATCACAAACTGCCATCTAGGCTTTAGCTGTAGCCAATCAATAATTTCCTTACTTTGCTTCCACATTTTCTCTATAAAAGTCTCACCCTCACGGCCCCCAGCTCCTGTGGGTGGAACGCTTCTAACAACTTCTGGTTTGGTGCTGCCCAACTGGAATAGACTTTTGCTCAAATAAACTCTTGAAATGTTCAATATGCCTCAGTTTATTTTTTAACAAAGATTAATCTTACTCAGTATCTCAAGTCTCTGTCCTCGACCGCATAGTTTTACTTATTTTCATTGTGTTAGTTACCCTTGTAAATGGCTTTCCATTCATTTGTTCAGAGTGAATGCTATTTTTCTTGTCAACTATTAATCCCAATGAGAGCAGTAAAAAATATTTATACTTCCTTTAAGAGTAGACCTGACTGTAAAAATAGATAGATAGAGAGAGAGAGAGAGATGAATAGATAGGTGGATTGATAATTTTCTAAGCATTATTTCAAGGTTCATCGATCTTGCTTGGGAGCCGGTAATAAGGCAGACTTGAATATATCCTCTACTCACATATTTCTTGGAACGTGATTGTTCATAACCTCCAAGAGGGCAGAGACTCATCTATCGTCTTTGGTCCCCAGCACATGGCTCCTGCCTGACACTGGTCTGAGGATCAGCGGATTGAACTGCAGGAGCTTCACAGTTGCTCCCAGGTGCTTGAAGCTGAAAGCTGTCAATCATTTCACAAGATTTACTGAATCTTCTTCTTGGCAGAGGAATTGTGAGTTTATATAAAGAGAATATATAATATTTAATTGTGAGTTTATATATCGGTCTAAGAAAATGACTTGAAAAAATTTACAAGGCAATATAAAATTGAATATAAATAAATGGAGTGAAAATATAGTGTATAGAGTTAATCTCTGAGAATACTGACTGATCTCAAGTGCTGGAATAAGTATAAGGGCAAATACAAATTTTCTCCCTTCTGAAAATAAGCAGAGAGATTTTCCCCTTCTCCCTTTACTTTCTGAATTTCTTTCTCTGTCCTTGTCAAATGTATGTAAATCTTTGTAATGGCTAAATAAGCCTCTGGCCAGTCTCACAACTCAGGAATGTTTCCTCAAGGACCTGGGAGCCATCTCTTTGAAGTGTAATCATCAAGGAAAATAATTCCAGTCTCCTGGAAGATGGGTTTCCTGGGAAAAGATGGGTCTAATTTGTCACCTGACTGTAAATTGTAAAAGCTACCCAAGCATTGAATGGTTTGTGTCCACTTAGCTGTATAAAAGAGGGAGATTCCCTTCTGTCTTTGTAATCCCTTTAGCGGGTTACCTGTGTGGCATATCACGTTCTGGTTTAATCTTATTCAAAATTTAAAATTTCCCTTTTTTTCTTTCTACCCTTGTGGAGAGCTTTTGAATTGAAGGAAGATTTGTTTTGATTATATTTCCCCAACACAAACATGGGCTGAGCTTTCTGGCAGCTGAGATATTGATGTTTGGTAGATTTCAATCATGACATTAATTCTGCTTTCTTTAAGTAATGGAGAATCAGTGCAGCGTGGTGGTCAAGGATGTGAACTCTGGAGTTAAAACACTTGCCTTCAAATCCTGGCTCAGTGACTCACCAGCAGTGTGACCTTGTACCAGTCAATTGGAAATCACATCGAACTTCCCCCAAGTCTAAATTTCCTCATCCACTTTTTAAAGCCTCAGTTTCCTCATCTCTAAAGTTGTGAATGACAAATCAGCCCTGCCTGAACCTCATGGAGAGCGTCCCCCCACAACAAAGAGAGGCTCTGTGGCTGGCAGAAGTAGAAGGGAATGCTAGGCAGGCCACAGCAACTGCTGCGCAGACCACTGTTAATCTGCCTCTCCGTGTTAACTCTGTGAGGGATGGGGTTGTGTCTCACTTTATAGCTTCAGTGCCCAACGTAATACCTAATACTTAATAGTTGCTCTATAAATGTTATTTTAATGAATAAGCAATGAATAACTCCCATAAGCAAAGTTTTAGAGGTCACAAAGCTGAAACAAGGACTACAGAGAGTAACAGTGGGAAATACAATTAAAATGTAGGTTAAGACCATATAGTAGGGAGGCTTAAATGCTAAGCTGAGGTATTCATGCACTATTCTGTAAGCAGTAGGGAACCACTAAAAGTTTATGGACAGGGAAATAATACGCTCAGAGCTAAAAGCTTAAGAAGAGTAAACCAGTAGCAACGTCTAGAATGAATGGGTGGTAGGACTCCTAGTAGATGGGAAGATGTTTCTAATAGAAGATGTTTCAAACAGAAGGCAGTCATTCAGGTTAGAGCAGTGGTTCTCAATTGGGAGTGATTTTGCCTCTCGGGACATTTGGAAACGTCTGGAGACATATTTGATACTCATAAGTGAGGGGGTGCTATTGGCATCTAGTGGTTGGAGGCCAGGGATGCTGCTTAACATCCTACAATGCACAGCAAAGAGTTATCCTGTCCAAAATGTCAGTAGTATCCCACTTGAGAAACTCTGGGTTAGAGATAATTAGAATGCATAACAAGAAGAGAACAAGTGCGGCAGACATGAGTGGCACTGTGGAAGGGGAATACATAGACTTTTGAAAATGACTGTGTCTATAGAGCAGAGGAGAAGGCAGAATTAGAAGCAAACAAACAACAACAACAAAAAACATTCCACGGCTTAAAGCAGATATCTGGGAAGATGATGTCAGGAACAGGAATAGAGAAGTCAGAAGGAGGGCCAAATTTTAAGGGAGAATGATGAATTTGTTTTGAGTTTGAGATTTAACTGGATACCTTAGCATAATTCCAGAGGCAGCTAAAAATGTATTTGTGGAGCCTAGAAAGAGGCTAAGACCCAAGATATAGATTTTAGGAGACATTTGCAGTGAGTTATTGGTTAAAGGAATGGGAGCAGGTAAGAGTACTGAAAAAGGGCAAAGAGGAGATGTGGTCTGAGAACAGAATTTTGAAAGACTGGGAGAAAACACAAAGGTCATACTACTATAAGACAGTGATGTTTATAAAATCATCTTATTTTTCAGAATATTGCTCTACTTTAGCAATTAATTTCCTCCCACAAATCCAACATATTAATTAGACTACCTGGAAGTGGGTCATTCCTAACTGTTCCTAAACTCTTGTTAACTCCATATCAAAGAACCTCTTGTTCTCTTGCTTTTAAATAATAGTTTTATTAAATTCCTCAAATCCTCTTACAAATCCCAAACATATTCTCAAGCTTGGCTCAATAGAACATCATTTTTAAAGCATTCTTTTCCTTTTATTCTGTGACTATCTTTAGCATTTAAGAATTATTTAGAAATTATTTTCAAGACTGGCCTTCTGCAAAATTGAGAAGTATGTTATCTGATTTCAGACCATAGCGAGCCTCTGGCTTATTTGCTGTCCATAGAGGAAAAAAGTGTGAGCATGAGCTTATATCCCAGCTTTGCCATGAGTGAGCCATGTGATCTTTGGTAATATTCTTTCTCTCTCTCATTTAGAAAATTTAATTATAGCTACAAAAAGGTACATGAGTTTTGTCAGAGACTAACATAAACATTTAATGTGGTAGTTGCCCACAGACCCATCCCAGTGTAATATTACCCAAACCTTTACTGTAAATTCCTAGGCACAATTCAGAGGCATTACAGATTTTTTTAAACTTTCCAAAGTTTTTATTTTGAAAAATATCAAACCTACAAAAAGTTGAAAAAATAGTGCAATGAGCAGCCATATACCCTTCACCTAGATTCACCTATCATTAACTTTTGTGACGTCTGGTTGTTCTCTCTGTCTTTGTCTACCTATCTACCTATTTATATTTATTTTTTGCTAAATGACTTGAAAGTAAGTTATAGATATCATGAAACTGTATCCCTAAATACTTAGTATACATATCCTAAGAACATGGACATTCAGCTATAAAACCACAATATTATTATCTCACTCTAGAAATTTAACATTGATACAGCATACTATCTAATATACATACAGATTTTAAAATTGTTCCCCAAATGCCCTGTAAAACAGTTTTTTTCTTTTTTCAAGGTAGGATTTAGTCAAGGTTAATGTTTTTCTAGTCTGCTTTAATTTAGAAAAGTCTTCTACATTCTTTGGTCTTTTGTGACACTAATCATTTTGAAGATTACAAGCAAGTAAACCCACAATCTGGAATTGTCTGATTGTTTTCCCCTGATTAGTTTTGGGTTAAGTATTTTTATAAGTATACTACACAGTATACTACACAGAGGATATAATGTATCCTCTCATTGTATCACTTCAGGAGACACGTCGTATCAGTTTGTCCCATTATTAGCAATATTAAGTTAGGTCACTAAATTAAGTCTTTCAGATCCCTCCTTTGTAAAAGTGGCTTTTCTCTATTTTAGTTAATAAGTAATCCATAGGGTGATATTTTAAGACATGTAACTAGCCTATATTGTGGTCTTCGAGTTCTCATCTGGCCTAACCTTCTTAGTAGTTTTTGCCAGTTTATTAAGTATGGTTCACCAGAAAACTTTTTTTTTTTAGTATGTAAAGTATCCCTTTTTTTTTTTTTAGTATGTGAAGTATCCTATATAATTTGTTTTGTTTTATTTTTTGCTTGAGTTAGCTAGAATTGGCTTTTGTTATTTTCCACCAAATACCGATTCCTACCTACAATGTGAGAAAACATTGTATAAAATTCCTACCTCACTGGGATAAAGATCAACATTATCTTCAGGGTTTCAAATATGACTATGATACCACACAAAGGCCCATGCATACAGGACCTCCAGATTTTTCAGGATACATGTAGAAAAACATTTTTTATCAGGATGTGTAACTGGTGAGCCCTGGTCAGGCTTGCTTAGCTCAGTCCCTCCTATGCCTCAGATAAATGATACACAAGCCCATGGACTGATCATCGTTACCTAGCTGCAATGAGACTGTGCTGTTTGTGATGCTTAGTCATTGTCATAACTCTGTGGACAATGTAGCATGATGAAACTAGTGACAGACATTATATCCAAATCCTAGTTGCTAGATACAGATGACCTGGCTTGCTAAAGGCAGATTTTACAACCATATTAGGTAATTTTGCTGGAATTTCAGGGTGACATGGGTTGTATTTGTTAATATAATAATCGTAGTAATAGAAAAACTAAAATCTCAATGACAATTCAATAGAAACTTAATTCCTCTCTCAATGTCCAATTGGTGTTTGGTGAATGATCTTCCATATAACAACTCAGACTCTCTGATATCTTCCATCTCATGATCTGCCATCTTCTGGAGCCTTGGGGTCCTTTGCTTCCAGTGGCAGAAGAGAAAGGTCACGTAGGTTTTTGATTTTGGTTTTAGAAGTACATGGTTTATACAACCAATTTTAAACATAGAACAAGAGGAAAGAGAATGAGATAAATAACCAGAGTTAAAATAAGGTACCAGTAGGGTGGACGGATCACTGGAATTCTATGTTATGCAGTGTTCACAAGTGGTCGAGCGAAGAGTTTCAACATATGGAAAAAGCCGACACAGGCTACTTCCACTGGGGAAAAACAGGGGCAAATACACCTGGCCAAAAGCTATAGCTCACCAGCAACTATGCAGGAGGGTTTAATGGGCCAGGCTGAAAGTGCTGCGTATCACTTCTGCCCACATTGACATTCTATCAGCCAAAACTCAGACCACACCCATCTGTAAAGGAGGCTAGGAAATATGGTCTAGGAGCAAAGTGATAACAGCTTTGAAAAGAGCCAGTCATTCTCTCCCACAGAGGCTGTAGGAGTTTTGGCAAACCTCCACCTCATGGTTACCTGTGAAGCTGAGAGGGACTGTGAATGCTAGAGAAGTTGCAGTCACCAAACACTCCAAGCCTGATGGTCTCTGTTGTTTTTGGCTGGTTTGGCCTCACTGCTGCAAACTTTTACTTGTATTAAATATATGTCAATGGGTGCTACATTTCACTGAGGTCTCAAACTCACTCCTCTGCAGGATTACTTCAGTAGCTGAGAAGCACTCCCACTACTTTCTTAATATTTCTTTAGAAATGTTAAAGGCATCTCTAGCTAGTCACCTAATTGTAAAGAGTGTATGATAATTTTTAGATAGAAGCTGACCTCAGCAATGTACAAGTATGAAAGTGACCCTATTCATCACCACCAGTTTTAGTTAAACGTCCCTGCCCGGGTGAAAACTCAGACTTATATCCAGTTACTCCCCAGATAACAAGTCCTTTCGTCTCTTTCAAACATGAGGGGGTCTTGTCCAGATTTCCAGAAGTATGTATGTCCAGGAGGAAAGTGACACAGTTTTGGTGAGCAGCCAAAAGGCTGTAAGAGGTTTGGTAAACCCTCACTTGTGGTTTTACCTGGAATAAGTTATTGAAAAAAATATTTAAAATGTGTTGCTGACTGGCATGGTGCAAGGAGAACTATTAAGGCCTAAAATGAAGTTAAAGCAGGAATTCAAAGAGGTAAAGTGAACACCAAAGCTGGATTAGCCCTAAAGTTTCTGAAGAACTCTGGTGACCTTGAGATTCCACTCTGATGGCTGCACAGAGTTTGGGGGACAGGAGATAAAGGTAAGGGCCTATTCAAGTAGAGCGTCTACTAGGAGATCTGCATAAAACCAGGACCCCAAAAATCCCAAGGAAAAATTAACTTATCACTCAGGAGTAGACAGCAAGAAACTTGCATCTTGAACTTGATCCTAGTTGAAGACAATGAGATAGAAAAATGAGACAGGAAAATTTCCCCTGAGCATTTATAGCACAAGCTGATCTCCAAGTGGATTTTCATTCCAAAAGCCTGCCCCCTGTGAGTTTTGAAAACCTCAAATGATCATTGAACTTGAAGTGGTCTCAGGTTGATAGTTCCCCCAGGCAACAGGCAGGAGGACTGCAATTTCAACCTGGACCTCAAAGAAATTCCACAGATGAAATGCCAAGGCCAATGATTCAGCTCTCAGTAAAAAAAAAAAAAAAAAAAAAAATCTAACAATGCAAGGAAATAAGGCACTCAAAGCTAGAGCTAGCAGAAACAAAACAGAAGAATCAGATCTGCAAAGACTTCAGAAATTGCAATTGTCAAGCCCAACATAAAAGTACTGTGTTTAATGTGTTTAAAGAAATAAGAGTGGCTTGAAAATACAAGCAAGGAACAGAAGACTATAAAAATGGTTAAGCAGATATGATAAAGAGCTGAACAGAATTTCTGGAGATGAAAATTTTAATAATTAAAGTTGAAAACTCAGTGGACAAATTAAGCCTCAGAATACACTACCCAGCAAAGTTATCATCAGAACTGAAGGAGAGATAAAGAGTTCTCCAGATAAGCAAAAGCTAAAGGAGTTTATCACCACTAAACTGGTCTAACAAGAAATGTTAAAGGGTCTTCTTTAAGATGAAAAGAAAGGGTGCTAATTAGTAATAAGAACACGTGTGAAAGAGTAAATCTCACTGGAAAAGTAAATATATAATCAAGGTAGTATGTTAATTACTTAAAAAGCTAATATAAAGGTTAAAAGACAAAAGTAGTAAAAACAACTATAACAACAGTTAAGGGATATACAAGATAAAAAGATGTAAAACGTGACATCAAAAACATAAAACATGGGTGGGGAAAGAATAAAAATGTTGAGCTACAGAATGGGATTAACCTTAAGTTGTTATCAACTTAAAATAGACTGTTATAGACATAAGTTGTTATATGTAACCCTGATGGTAACCACAAAGCAAAAACCTATAGTAAGTACACAAAGATAAAAAGAAAGGAATATAAGCATACCGCCAAAGAAAGTCATCAGACCACAAAGGAAGAGAACAAAAGAAGAAAGGAACAGAGAGGAACTACAAAGAGAGCTAGAAAATAATTAACAATATGGCAATTAGCACATAGCTATCAATAGTTACTTTAAATTTAAGTGGACGAAATTCTCCAATCAAAAGACAGAGTGGCTGAATGGATTTAAAAAACCAAGATCTATCTGTATTCTGCCTACAAGAGACACACTTTAGATGTAAGTACACATACAGACTGAAAGTGAAGGCATGAAAAAAGATATTCCATGCAAATGAAAACCAAAAGAAAGCTGGAGTAGCTACCCGTGTATCAGGCAAAGTAGACTTTAAAACAAAAACTGTAATAAGAGACCAAAAAAAGGGTATTACATAATGACATAATAATAAAGGGGTTAATCCAACAAGAGGATATAACATTTGTAAATGTTTATGCACCCAACATAGGAGTACCTAAATATTAAAGTAAATATTAACAGGCCTAAATGGAGAAATAGACAGCAATACAATAATAGTAGGGGACTTTAATATACCACTTACATCAATGGACAGATCATCTAGACAGAAAGTCAATAAGGAAGCATCAGCCTTAAGAAACATGGTAGAACAGAGTGACAACAAATATTTATAAAACATTCCATCCAGAAGCAACAGGATACACGTTATTCTCAAGTGCACATAGAATATTTTCCAAGATAGACCATGTATTAGGTCACAAAACAAGTCTTAATAAATATAAGAGAATTGAAATGATATCAAGAATCTTTTCCAACAATGGTATGAAACTAGAAATTAATTACACAAAGAAAACTGGAAAATTCACAAATGTGTGGAGGTTAAACAACATGCTACTGAATTGCTAATTGGTCAAAGAAGAGAAAAATTTTAAAAATACCTTGAGACAACCGAAAATGGAAATGTAACATACCAAAATGTATGGAAAGCAGCAAAAGCACTTTTAAGAGAGAAGTTCTTAGTGATAAATGCATACCTCAAGAAATAAGAAAAGTCTCAAGTAAGCAACATAACTTCACACCTCAAGGAACTAAAAAAACAAGAACAAATGAAGCCAAAAGTTAGTAGAAGGAAAGACATAAAGATTAGAGCAGAAATAAATGAAGCAGAAACTAAAAAGACAAAGAGATCAATGAAACTACTAGCTGGTTCTTTGAAATGATAAACAAAATTGCTAAACCTTCAGGTTGACTCACCAAGAAAAAAAAAAATGAGAGAGGATTCAAATAAATAAAATCAGAAATGAAAGAGGAGATATTACAACAGATAACACAGAAATATAAAGGATCATAATAAAATACTACTAAAAATTTCATGCCAACAAATTGGACAACCTAGAAGAAATGTGTAAATTTCTAGAAACATACAATCTACCAAGAAGGAATCATTATGAAATATAAAATCTGAACAGATCAATTACTAGCAAGGAGCTTGAATCAGTAATCAAAAGCCTTCCAGCAAACAAAAGTCCATGACCAGAGAGCTTCACTGGTGAATTCTACCAAACATTCAAAGAAGGATTAATACCAATTCTTCTCAAACTCCTCCAAAAAATAGAAGAGGGGGAAAATCCTCCAAACACATTTTATGAGGCCAGCATTCCCCTGATACCAAAGCCAGACAAGGATACTATTAAAAAAGAAAATTACAGGCCAATATTCCTGGTGAACATAGATACAAAAATCCTCAACAAAATATTAGCAAACCAAATTAAACAATACATTAAAAGGATAATACACCATGATCCAGTGGGATTTATTCCAGGGATTGCTAGGATGGTTCAACATCCACAAATCAGTCCATGTGATATACCACATTAGCACAACGAAAAATAAAAATCATATCATCATCTCAATAGATGCAGAAGAAGCAGTTGACAAAATTCAACATCCATTTATGATTAAAAACTCTCAACAAAGTGCATATAGAGGGAATTGATTGCAACAAAATAATGGCCATATATAACAACCTAGAAGAAATGTATAAATTTCTAGAAACATACAGTCTACCAAGAAGGAATCATTATGAAATATAAAATCTGAACAGATCAATTACTAGCTTGAATCAATAATCAAAAGCTTTCCAACAAACAAAAGTCCGTGACCAGAGAGTTGACAGTTGACATTTTACTCGATGAAAGGCTGAAAGCATTTCCTCTAAGATCAGGAACAAGACAAGGATGTCCACTCTCTATGATTTTATTCAACATAGGAAGCCCTAGCCAGAGCAATTAGGTGAGAAAAAGAAATAAAAAGAATCCAAATCGGAAAGGAAGAAGTAAAACTTTCACTATTTGCAGATGACATGATGTTATATATAGAAAGACTGTACAGATCTAGACTCCATCGAAAAACTGTTATAACTTAGGTAAAGTTGCAGGATACAAATTTTTTTTTTTTTTTTTTTTGGCTGTGTTGGGTCTTCTTTGCTGCATGTGGGCTTTCTCTAGTTGCAGTAAGTGGAGGCTACTGTTCATTGTGGTGTGTGGGCTTCTCATTGTGGTGGCTTCTCTTGTTGCGGAGCACGGGCTCTAGGTGCGCAGACTTCAGTAGTTGCAGCATGCAGGCTCAGTAGTTGCGGCACGCGGGCCCTAGAGCAGGCGGGCTTCAGTAGTTGTGGCACATGGTCTCAGTAGTTGCAGCACGCAGGCTCTAGGGCATGCAGGCTTCAGTAGTTGTGGCACGTGGGCTCAGTAGTTGTGGCACACCGGTTTATTTGCTCCGTGAAATGTGGGATCTTCCTGGACCAGGGATCGAACCCATGTTCCCTGTGTTGGCAGGTGGGTTCTTAACCACTGCGCCACCAGGGAAGTCCCAGGATACAAAATTGATACACAAAAATCTGTTGTGTTTCTTTACACTAATAACAAACTATCAGAAGGAATTAAGAAAACAATCTCATTTACAATTGCATCAAAATAATATAATACCTTGGAATAAGTTTACCCAAGGAGGTGAAAAATGTGTATTTTAAAACTGCAAGACATTAATGAAAGAAATTGAAGAAGACACAAACAGAAAGATATTCCATGCTCATGGATTAGAAGAATTAATATTGTTAAAATGTCCATACTACTCAAAGCAATATGCAGATTCAAGACAATCTCTAAAAAATTCCAATGGCATTTTTCACAGGAAGAGAACAATCCTAAAATTTGTACAGAACCACAAAGACCCTGAATAGCCAAAGCAATCTTGAGAAAGAAGGACAAAACTGGAGGCATCATGGACCCTGCTTTCAAACTATATTACAAAACTATAGTAATTAAAACAGTATGGCATCGGCATAAAAACAGACACACAGATCAATGGAACAGATTGGAGACCCCAGAATTAAACCCACACATTTGTGGTCAATTAATTTACAACAAATGAGCCAAGAATATACAATGGTGAAAGGATAGTTTGTCTTCAACAAACGGTACTGGGAAAATTGGACAGCCAAATGCAAAAGAATGAAACTGGACCACTATCTTACACTATACCCCAAAACTAAATCAAAATAGATTAAAAATTTGAAAGTAAGAGCCTGAAGCCATAAAACTCCTAGAAGAAAACATAGGTAGCAAACTCCTTGACATAGATCTTGGCAATGATTTTTAAAATCTAACACCCAAAGCAAAAGCAATAAAAGCAAAAATAAACAAGTTGGGACTACGTTAAACCAAAAAGCTTTTGCACAGCAAATAAACCAACAGCAAAATGAAAAGGCAACGTACTAAATGGGAGAAAATATTTGTAAATCATATATATGGTAATGGGCTAAAATCCAAAATTCACAAAGAACTCATACAAATCAATAGCAAAAAACCAAACAATCTACTTTAAAAATGGGCAGAACATCTGAATAGACATTTTTCCAAAGAAGACCTACAGATGGCCAACAGGTACATGAAAAAGTGCTCAACAACATTAATCATCAGGGAAATGCAAATAAAAACCACAATGAGATATCACACCTGTTAGAATGGCTATTATCAAAAAGACAAGAAATAACAATGTTGGCACAGATGTGGAGCAAAGGGAAACCTCATGCACAACTGATAGGAATGTAAATTGGTGCAACCACTGTGGAAAACAGTATGGAAGTTCCTCAAAAAATTAAAAGTAGAACTACCATATTATCCAACAATTCCATTTCTTGATATTTATCTGAGAAGAACAAAAACACTAATTCAAAAAGATATATACACATCCATGTTCATTGCAACATCATATACAATAGCCAAGATATGGAAACAACCTAAGTGTCCATTGATGGATAAATGGATCAAGAAATTGGGTACACATATCCAATGGAATATTACTCAGCCATAAAAAGAATGCCACTTTTGATAACATGGATGGACCTCGAGGGCATTATGCTAAGTGAAATATGTCAGACAGAGAAAGATAAATACTGCATAATCTCTCTTATATGTGGAATCAAAAAACAAAGCAAGCTCATAACTACTGAGAACAGATTGGTGGTTGCAAGAGGTGAAGGGTAGGGAGTGGAAGAAGTGGGTGAACTTTTTTTTTAGTTTAAATAAATTGAATAAAAATTTTAAAAAATAATTTAAGTTGAAAACTCAGTAGATGAATTAAGCTTCAGAGTAGAAACAGCTGAGAAGAGAATTTGTAGAAGAGTCCAGTTCAAGCTTTTAATCTTGTAACTTCAGTTCTGTTGAGGGCAATTTCAAAATTCCAAATTTGTTCAAAGCTGAATCTTCTTTGCTTCTCTAGCGCAGGCCTGCTTCAGGCTTCAGAACCTGAGGTCGGCGAGGTGGCCTTGTCAGCTGCTTCTTTCCTCCCAAAATACCTCCTCCACTTCTATGGGCTGTTTCTGACCTCTGCCACCCTGTGCCAGGGGAAAAAGTGATTAGAGGGAAAGGGAAACAGTTTTGTATGCCTGGTACTGTGTCATCTGGTGTCAGTGCCCTCTGGGTATGAAGACTATCCAAAGATGACACTTTCTCTCCAAATTTTTTCCCAGAAGTACACCGTCTGCTTCCGCATACTCTGACTATAGCTCCTTGTTGCAGACAGCACTTCTCTGGCTGTCAGCTTTTGATAACTCCCTCAAATCTGGACTTCTGGTGGTTTCTTTCCCAACTGGGGAGCAAGAAGGCAAGATTCCTTTTCACATGATCACAGGCCAGTGCTTTTTGTGGATTCCACTTTGTTCCCTGAAACATACTACCCTTTGCCTCCTGTATGTGAAAGGCCATTTTACACCCAGTATGGCCCTGCAAACAAGTGAAGCTTCAGCTATGTCTCCAGCCTTCACATTTGGCAAGGATCAGACCCAAGTCCTTCTTCCTGAAACTCCTGGAGACAAGTTCTGGGAGGTCTCCTTGAGGTACTTCTCATTTGGCTTGAAGTGAGGGGGGAGCACACTTCTCCCTGACCCCATGTGAAGGTGGGGGGGAGAGAAAGCCGTTTCCAAAGAAATCCTCACCTTCCCATCTTCTCTACCTCAGTCTCTTTATACTGTCAAGGTCAATGGTGAGTTCATGAAAGACAGAGTATTTACACACTTAGCAGGTCCAGAGTGACTTGGGAGTACTGGTCACCCATTGTGTTGATTTCAGCTTTGGGAGCCTGGCCAAAAATGAAGAGAGAAGTGCCATTTGAATATCTTGTTTCATTGGATTTTATCCCAAATAATTAAAATACTTACATTTTTTAATGAAGCAAAAAAATGCAAATAAGATGCTATAATTTCTTTGATGTCAAAAATTCAAGACTGAGGGCTTCCTGGTGGCTCAGTGGTTAAGAATCCGCCTGCCAATGCAGGGGACATGGGTTCGAGCGCTGGTCCGGGAAGATTCCACATGCTGCGGAGCAGCTAAGGCCGTGCACCACAACTACCGAGCCTGCACTCCAGAGCCCGCGACCACAACTACTGAAGCCCGCATGCTGCGACTACTGAAGCCCATGAGCCTAGAGCCTGTGCTCTGCAACAAGAGAAGCCACCGCCACGAGAAGCCCGCGCACCACAACGAAGAGTAGCCCCCGCTCGCCACAACTAGAGAAAGCCTGCATGCAGCAACGAAGACCCACCGTAGCCAAAAATAAATAATAAAATAAATAAGTTTATAAAAAAAAAAAATTCAAGACTGAAAATGCAAACCACACAAGGGCAGAAGATATTTGCAATGCATATTACAAAAGTTAATGCATATTACTCAGAATACATAAAGAATTCTTACAAAGAAATAGAAAACTGGGCAAAAACTTGAACAGGCTCTTCAAAAAAGAGGATATCCAAATGACCAGTGAACATAAAAATGTGCTCAAGCTCAGGAGTTATCAAGGAAAAGCAAATTTAGAACACAATGAGATACACACACACACACCATTATGCACTCATCAGAAGAGTTAAAATAAAAAACGGAAAATACCAAGTATTAATGAGAATAAGGAGCAGCTAAATTTTTCCTATACCAGTGGGGTGAGGGTGTAAATTAATACACCCACATTGCAAAAATGCCTAGCAGTAGCTATTAAATCTGAACTTTTGACCCAGCAATTTTATTCCTTGGGTATTTACTCAATAGAGCATGCATGTTGTGCTCTAAAAGATATTCTCATGAATGCTTCTATCAGCATCATTCATGATAGCCCCAAACTGAAAACAATTTAAGTATCTATAGATAATAGAATGGATACGTAAATTGTGGTATATTCATACAATGGAATACCATGCAGGAATAGAAATGAATGAACTACTGTTACAATAAAATAGATGAATCTCATTTATGTAAAAGAAGTTGAACACAAAAGTATTCATACTGCACAATTTCATTTATATAAAGTTTGAAAACAGGCAAATGTATGGTATTGAAAGTCAGAAGAGTGATTTCCTTTTGGGAAGAAGGAGGGAATAGTGATTGGGAGAGGGCAGAAATGTCATATCCAATTTCATGGCCTATTGGTATTACATGGTGTGTTTGCTTTGTGATTACTCATTGAACTGTACCCGTATGATTTGTTCACTTTTCTGTACCCATTTTATACTTCAATAGAAAAGCAAGTTTTTTAAGGGGGGGAAAACATTCTATAAAAAGACAAAGATCAAATGTGGGTCAGAAATATTAATAAACACTGATTTTGAGTCTGTGTTGTTTCCTTCCTAGATTAATGACAACGAACTGATCTCTGTGAGGCTCAGTTTCTTCATTTATGAAATAGGAATGATGTAATTAATCCTTCCCCAGAGGATTGTTGTAAATGTCAAATGACAGGATATATATAAATGTGCTTTGAAAACTGTAACAAGCATCAGTTATAATAGCAGGTATATATAAATGATAAAAATTTCAAGGCCAATTTTTCTTCACAAATTGTTCTCTTTCAAAAAATCATATAACACCCAACTGAGAATCAGTTAACGGAGCCCTCCCATACTATTTAATCCTCATGAGTCACAAACAGATGTACTATATGGCCACATAGATATGTGAGTCTACAAGATAAATTTAGAAGCTTTTCACGGTAACAAAATATTGGCATCTTAACACAACTGACTTGTCTCAGTGGTCAAGTGTAGGAAAGACTCTTAATCTGGATATCTCAACTATTTGGTTGCAAATAACAGAAACCAACTCAAGCTAACTTAAGCAAAAAAGAATGTGGAGATGTCTCAGAGAACTCAAGGGTAGTAAAGCCGTTGGGCTTCTGGAATCAGAAACTATTCAGCCTTCAAGGACGTGGCAGAACTTGCTCTCCTGTCTCAGCCACGCCTCTTTAAGGTTGTCTGCTTCATTCTTCCCTCACAACAGACTGGTTCTCTTTCCTTCCCTGTGCACAGAATGGGGAAGGATGGTCCTAAAACAGTTCTGAGCTGACAGTCTTTCCTCTCAAAAGACCAGCCTAGCCTGATGGGCAATTTCTTGGCCTTAAAGAAAATTTCCTGGGAGAAAATCAGTTTAACCTGGCTTGGGAAGAATGATCACTCTGGTTTGGTCAACTGGCCAGAAGTACAGTGTCATTTAGTACAAATGTGTTTAGTACAAATAGTCCACTGGGGGACTACCCCAGTGGGCAAGATGTAAGTTTTCAGAAAAAGGGAGTTATGAGCTGGGAAGACATCCATAAAAGCTTTTGTTGCAATTTCCTATAGATTTTAACTGTAGTAGTTGCATCAATCAAGTTGCCTGCTTTCTATCTTTCCTCTTCTTTGAGAGTTGTTCCCACAACCCTGCTGAGAATGGATATCAAACCACTTGACTCTTGCTATCCAGGTGACAGCTGACTGGGCCAGGGTTTAATATCTGACACATTACAGGCCAATCGTAGTTTTTCTGTCTGAAATTTGGAAATGGGATGTGAAAGCTGGGTCAGTTACTCATGGGTCCTGGACTTGTAAAACCATGGAAGGTTGATACTGGAGTAGCCACGCTAAGACACATTCAGGCAAGGGAAACTGACCTACAGATACACAGTGAGTTAGAAGCAGCTGACTGGAGAAATGGAAGAAAGACCATGTTGGTTTTAAGAACAAAACACTGACTGGTTTCTGACCTTCCCAGGTTCAGTCTCGTGCAGTCTTAATTACCAGTGTGCAGTTGGGTTCCATGAAATCATCTTGTCTGTTTATTGCAGATACCAAACTAGCTCAGTCAACTTGAGTAGATTTATGTTGGCTGTAACAAGAGCAATCTGAATGAATTTGAGAACATCAGGGCCCAGCGAGTGTCCTTTCTACCGCACACAGACATGAGGTTTTTTTGCTTTGAGCTCTGCCCACAGTTTTACAAAATCAATGGCTATTTTTAGATTTTTCAACAAGACATTATTTCATGCCTACCATGTTTAGCATAAAAAGCATTAACAAAGAAATAAGACACGTGGTCATAGCCTCAGGGGCTACAATCTAGTTGAGAAGAGAATACAAAACACACCTAAAACAATTAGAGACTAGGAAAAAAACAGTATATAATTAAGTGTTAAATTTCAGGGCACAGAAACATTACTACCATACAAGAGACAGATCAAGATCCTTGTGGCTTGAATGGGCAGAGCTGAGAGAGGAGGAGGAAGGGTTCCACAGTGAGCAAACCAGCAGGACTGGAGAAGAGGGTTCCCGTAGCTAATTGGTAGGAAATTTGCTTAAGAATAGTTCTCTTATTTCTGATTACTGGCTTCTAGTTGGTGGAGAGTTCTCTTGTAATGTTGGGAAATTATGAAAGCACATTGCTTTAATTGATGTTGTTCTTCTCTGTAATCTCATAGCATTTTCAATGCTCAGTCTGCTTTCACTCACTTCAGCTTAATATAAGGAGATTAAATTTCCTGAGGCCAATCAGCTGTTTGTCCTATTCAATGAAGTATTTTGTAAAAAACATTAACAATTGTGTCTAAAAATCTCACTTTCTTTATTGTATGTTGTCCTGTATGATGATGATTAATCGCAAATAAACCAAATACAGTCATCTAAATAAGAACAAACGTGAATATTCATGTAGCAATTGAAATTCACAAAATGTTTTACTTTATAAAATAATCACCCTACAGTAAGTATATAGAAATAACACTAGGAAGTTATAATAAAAGAAAATTGTTACAGTCATTATATATAATCTTCTAAGACACATAAAAAATATAGCCTGGAGAATGAAACAAAAATATATGTACATTCTTTTATGACATTATTATGAAACTATTATTAGAATTCCAGAATTGACCTGTATAATTAATGAACAATGACCTTTATTTGTTGTTAACCTTGCCATAGGTTGCATGAACTCTGTTAATAAAACCACCAAAATAGTTGTCCTATGTGGGTAAATGACTACTGTGATATAGTTTGAAAATTATATCTAATTTATTGTTGATGATCAATCATGTTCCAAAACAATATGATGAAAACAGTGTTTTAAAAGATGGCTCATTTTTTTTTCCCCTCTATAGCTATTTACAGTGTCAAATTTAACCTTAAAGTATAGTGATGAACACAAAAGAATTCTGAATAGAGAATTTCCACAATCCATTCTGTCCTTTCTATATCATTGTTTTTTTTTTTTGTTTTTGTTTTTGTTTTTTAATTATTTATTTATTTTTGGCTGTGTTGGGTCTTCGTTTCTGTGCGAGGGCTTTCTCCAGTTGCGGCAAGTGGGGGCCACTCTTCATCGCGGTGCGCGGGCCTCTCACTGTCGCGGCCTCTCCCGTTGCGGAGCACAGGCTCCAGATGCGCAGGCTCAGTAGTTGTGGCTCACGGGCTTAGTTGCTCCGCGGCATGTGGGATCTTCCCAGACCAGGGCTCAAACCCGTGTCCCCTGCATTGGCAGGCAGACTCCCAACCACTGCGCCACCAGGGAAGCCCCTATATCTTTCTTTAAAATGGTTTTCTGAATAGGATAATTTTCTTTTTAAAAAAATAGTTGTTTTATTTATTTATTTGTCTCTGCCAGGTCTTAGTTGCGGCATGCGGGATCTCCGTAGCTGCACGCGGGATCTTTTTTAATTGCAGCATGCAGGATCTTTTAGCTGCGGCATGCAGGATCTGGTTCCCTGATCACGGATCTATCAGGCTGCCTGCATTGGGAGCGCAGAGTCTTAACCACTGGAGCACCAAGGAAGTCCCACGATAATTTTCATTTAATCTTTAGTGACTTACTTGATCTTTATACTTCAAAGATAATTAATTAGCATTTATTTTAATTATTTTTTATAAAATTATAATTTCGTGGACTATGTATCTCTTTAATTTTACTTAGAATCAACACTTATCAAAGACTTATTGATTCATTAATAAGAGAACCAGCAAGATGGTGAAGCTTTTCTAAAATATATTTCTTTAATTTTAAAAGTAGTTTTATTAGAACGATGTCCATATGTTTATGCAAGTAATTTGAAATTGTAATTTGTTATTTTTTTTAAATTAATTTATTTATGTATTTATTTTTGGCTGTGTTGGGTCTTCGTTGCTGCATGTGGGCTTTCTCTAGTTGCGGAGAGTGGGGGCCACTCTTCATTGCAGTGCGTGGGCTTCTCATTGCGGTGGCTTCTCTTGTTGCAGAGCACGGGCTCTAGGTGCACAGGTTTCAGTAGTTGTGGCACATGGACTCAGTAGTTGTGGCTTGCAGGCTCTAGAGCACAGGCTCAGTAGCTGGGGCACACGGGCTTAGTTGCTCCACGGCATGTGGGATCTTCCCGGATCAGGGCTCGAATCCATGTTCCCTGCATTGGCAGGCGGATTCTTAACCACTGTGCAGCCAAGGAAGTCCCATAATTTGTTATTTTTTAAATGTAGTATTTTAAATTTATAATGCAGGCATAAATACTATCTAAAGAAAATTAAAAACATATTTAGACTAAAATGTTAATTTAGAATAGTAATGCTTTTGTCTTAAATTGTTTTTAGAAGTACTTTTTAGAAATCATTTTACATAAGAAACTCAAAATGAGGGTGTACAGATATTACTTTCAAAACATAACTCAGAAGCAAAGCAAGGTAAAATGTAGTGTAAAACTCCAGTCTGGACTTTTCTTTTGCAATTGACTTGGCAACAAAATATTCAAAGAAATAATCATACATAAGAAGTTTACCAATCTGGAAATACCCCATTCTTAGACAAAAAATAGGGACTTAGGGGAAAGAAACCGGCATTTATTAAGCTTCTATGCTATGCTAGGCATTTGCATAATTATCTCATAGTAATCCTTACTTTACAAAGTAGATACGATCTCCCTCTTATGTAGCGGAAAATGAACCTCATAGCAGCTAAATAACTTCCTCAAGGAGTCCTGACTAGTGATTGCTGGAACCCAATTATTATCTTGTAAATTCAATTTTCTCTTTTCTCTTCAGTAGCTATTTTATTTGAAACTGTGTCAACCTATGATCAGGTTAAATTTCAAAATCTTAGAATCTCAGAACAGGAATTTCTTTTTCGGTAATCAGATGAAACTGAAAAATGTCTCTCTTATAGAATTATTTAACATTATTAAAACTGTTTCTACAACTCCCTATCTCTTTTAAAAGTCGATGAAATAAAGAAAGAGGGAGGGAGTCAAGATGGCATACTAGGAGGACGCAGAATTCGCACCTCCTCACAACTAGGGCACCTACCAGGCACTGGTGGGGGACCGCAAACACCTAAGGGAATGGGAGGAACCCCCAGCAACTGGTTGTTTCAATTATAGTTTTATTCTTACTAATATATTTTTTATCTTTCTAATATTATTTCCTTTTTTATTCTTTGATATTTTACTGTTCCTTTTTTCTTTCTTTCTTTTTTTTTTTTACCATGCCACAAAGCTTGCGATATCTTGGTTCCCAGGCTGGAGGCCGGGCCCGAGCTCCTGTGGTGGGAACTCCGAGTCCAAAGTGCTGGACTAACAGAGAACTTTAGACCCCAGGGAATATTCACTGGAGTGAGGCCTCCCAGGGGTCCTCATCTCAGCACCAAGACTCAGTTCTATCTAACTGCCTACAAACTCCAGGGCTAGAGGTCTTAGGCCAAACAACCGGTAAGACAGGAATACAGTACCACCCATCAAAAAAAAAAAAAAAGAAACAACAAAAAAATATGTTACAGATGAAGGAGCAAGGTAAAAACCTACAAGACCAAATAAATGAAGATGAAATAGGCAACCTACCTGAAAAAGAATTCAGAGTAATGATAGTAAAGATGATCCAAAATCTTGGACACAGTATGGAGAAAATACAAGAAACATTTAATAAGGATCTAGAAGAACTAAAGAGTAAACAAACAGTGACGAACAACACAATTACTGAAACTAAAAATACTCTAGAAGGAATCAATAGCAGAATAACTGAGGCAGAAGAACAGATAAGTGAGCTGGAAGATAAAATGGTGGAAATAACTGCCAGGGAGCAGAATAAAGAAAAAAGAATGAAAAGAATTGAAGACAGTCTCAGAGACCTCTGGGACAACATTAAACACACCAACATTCAAATTATAGGGGTCCCAGAAGAACAAGAGAAAAAGAAAGGGTCTGAGAAAATATTTGAAGAGATTATAGTCAAAAACTTCCCTAACATGGGAAAGGAAATAGTCAAGTCCAGGAAGCAAAGAAAGTACCATACAGGAAAAACCCAAAGAGAAACACGCAAGACACATATTATTCCAACTATCAAAAATTAAATACAAAGAAAAAATATTAAAAGCAGCAAGGGAAAAGCAACAAATAACATACAAGGGAATCCCCATAAGGTTAACAGCTGATTTTTCAGCAGAAACTCTGCAAGCCAGAAGGGAGTGGCAGGACATATTTCAAGTGATGAAAGGGAAAAACCTACAACCAAGATTACTCTACCCAGCAAGGATCTCATTCAGATTCAATGGAGAAATTAAAACCTTTACAGGTAAGCAAAAGTTAAGAAAATTAAGCACCACCAAACCAGCTTTACAACAAATGCTAAAGGAACTTCCCTAGGCAGGAAACACAAGAGAAGGAAAAGACCTACAATAACAAACCCAAAACAATTCAGAAAATGGTAATAGGAACATACATATCGATAATTACCTTAAATGTAAATGGATTAAATGCTCCCACCAAAAGACATAGACTGATTGAATGGATACAAAAACAAGGCCCATACATATGCTGTCTACAAGAGACCCACTTCACACCTATGGACACATACAGACTGAAGTGAGCGGATGGAAAAAGATACACCATGCAAATGAAAATCAAAAGAAAGCTGGAGTAGCAATCCTCATATCAGACAAAGTAGACTTTAAAATAAAGACTATTACAAGAGACAAAGAAGGACACTACATAATGATCAAGGGATAAATCCAAGAAGAAGATATAACAATTGTAAATATTTATGCACCCAAAAGAGGAGCACCTCAATACATAAGGCAAATGCTAACAGCCATAAAAGGGGGAATCGACAGTAACACAATCATAGTAGGGGACTTTAACACCCCACTTTCACCAATGGACAGATCATCCAAAATGAAAATAAATAAGGAAACACAAGCTTTAATGACCCATTAGGGGCTTCCCCAGTGGCGCAGTGGTTGAGAATCTGCCTGCCAATGCAGGGGACACGGGTTCAAGCCCTGGTCTGGAAAGATCCCACATGCCGTGGAGCAACTAGGCTCGTGAGCCACAACTACTGAGCCTGCGTGTCTGGAGCCTGTGCTCTGCAACAAGAGAGGCCGTGATAGTGAGAGGCCCGTGCACTGCGATGAAGAGTGGCCCCCACTTGCCACAACTAGAGAAAGCCCTCGCACAGAAACGAAGACCCAACACAGCCAAAAATAAAAAATAAATAAATTAATTAATTAATTTTAAAAAAAAGACCCATTAAACAAGATGGACTTAATTGATATTTATAGGACATTCCATCCAAAAACAACAGAATACACTTTCTTTTCAAGTGCTCATGGAACATTCTCCAGGATTGATCATATCTTGGGTCACAAATCAAGCCTCGGTGAATTTAAGAAAATTGAAATCGTATCAAGTATCTTTTCTGACCACAATGCTATGAGACTAGATATAAATTACAGGAAAAAAACTGTAAAAAATACAAACACATGGAGGCTAAACAATATGCTACTAAATAGCCAAGAGATCACTGAAGAAATCAAAGAGGAAATCAAAAAATACCTAGAAACAGGGGCTTCCCTGGTGGCGCAGTGGTTGAGAATCTGCCTGCCAATGGCAGGGGACACGGGTTCGAGCCCTGGTCTGGGAAGATCCCACGTGCCACGGAGCAACTGGGCCCGTGAGCCACAACTACTGAGCCTGCGCGTCTGGAGCCTGTGCTCCGCAACAAGAGAGGCTGCGACGGTGAGAGGCCTGTGCACCGCGATGAAGAGTGGCCCCCGCTCGCCGCAACTAGAGAAAGCCCACGCACAGAAACGAAGACCCAACACAGCCAAAAATAAGTAAATAAATAAAATAAATTTATTTTAAAAAAAAACCTAGGAACAAATGACAATGAAAACACAACAACCCAAAACCTATGGGAATGCAGCAAAAGCAGTTCTAAGAGGGAAGTTTACAGCAATACAGTCCTACCTCAAGAAACAAGAAACTCTCAAATAAACAACCTAACCTTACAACTAAAGCAATTAGAGAAAGAAGAACAAGAAAACCCCAAAGTTAGCAGAAGGAAAGAAATCATAAAGATCAGATCAGAAATAAATGAAAAAGAAATGAAGGAAACAATAGCAAAGATCAATAAAATTAAAAGCTGGTTCTTTGAGAAGATAAACAAAATTGATAAACCATTAGCCAGACTCATCAAGAAAAAAAGGGAGAAGACGGAAATCAACAGAATTAGAAATGAAAAAGGAGAAGTAACAACTGACAATGCAGAATTAGAAAGGATCATGAGAGATTACTACAAGCAACTCTATGCCAATAAAATGGACAACCTGGAAGAAATGGACAAATTCTTAGAAAAGCACAACCTTCCGAGACCGAACCAGGAAGAAATAGAAAATATAAACAGACCAATCACAAGCACTGAAATTGAAACTGTGATTAAAAATCTTCCAACAAACAAAAGCCCAGGACCAGATGACTTCACAGGCGAATTCTATCAAACATTTAGAGAAGAGCTAACACCTATCCTTCTCAAACTCTTCCAAAATATAGCAGAGGGAGGAACACTCCCAAACTCAATCTACGAAGCCACCATCACCCTGATATCAAAACCAGACAAAGATGTCACACAAAAAAGAAAACTACAGTCCAGTATCACCGATGAACATAGATGCAAAAATCCTCAACAAAATACTAGCAAACAGAATCCAACAGCACATTAAAAGGATCATACACCATGATCAAGTGGGGTTTATCCCAGGAATGCAAGGATTCTTCAATATATTCAAATAAATCAATGTGATAAACCATATTGACAAATTGAAGGAGAAAAACCATCATCTCAATAGATGAAGAAAAAGCTTTTGACAAAATTCAACACCCATTTATGATAAAAACCCTCCAGAAAGTAGGCATAGAGGGAACTTACCTCAACATAATAAAGGCCATATTTGACAAACCCACAGCCAACATCGTTCTCAATGGTGAAAAACTGAAAGCATTTCCTGTAAGATCAGGAACAAGACAAGGATGTCCACTCTCACCACTATTATTTAACGTAGTTTTTTAAAAAAATTAATTAATTAATTTATTTTTGGCTGTGTTGGATCTTTGTTTCTGTGCGAGGGCTTTCTCTAGTTGCGGCAAGCGGGGGCCACTGTTAATCGCGGTGCGTGGGCCTCTCACTATCGTGGCCTCTCTTGTTGCGGAGCACAGGCTCCAGACGCGCAGGCTCAGTAGTTGTGGCTCACGGGCCCAGTTGCTCCGTGGCATGTGGGATCTTCCCAGACCAGGGCTCGAACCCATGTCCCCTGCATTGGCAGGCGGATTCTCAACCACTGCACCACCAGGGAAGCCCTTAACATAGTTTTTGAAGTCCTAGCCACAGCAATCAGAGAAGAAAAAGAAATAAAAGGAATACAAATTGGAAAAGAAGAAGTAAAACTGTCACTGTTTGCAGATGACATGATACTATACATACAGAATCCTAAAGATGCTACCAGAACACTACTAGAGCTAATCAATGTATCTGGTAAAGTAGCAGGATACAAAGTTAATGCACAGAAATCTCTTGCATTCCTATACACTAATGATGAAAAATCTGAAAGAGAAATTAAGGGAACACTCCCATTTACCCTTGCAACAAAAAGACTAAAAAACCTAGGAAAAAACCTGCCTAAGGAGACAAAAGACCTGTATGCAGAAAACGATAAGACACTGATGAAAGAAATTAAAGATGATACAAACAGATGGAGAGATATACCATGTTCTTGGATTGGAAGAATCAATATTGTAAAAATGAGTATACTACCCAAAGCAATCTACAGATTCAATGCAATCCCTGTCAAACTACCAATGGCATTTTTCACAGAACTAGAACAAAAAATTGCATAATTTGTATGGAAACCGAAAAGATCCTGAATAGCCAAAGGAATTTTGAGAAAGAAAAACAGAGCTGGAGGAATCAGGCTCCCAGACTTCAGACTATACTACAAAGCTACAGTAATCAAGACAGTATGGTACTGGCACAAAAACAAATATAGATCAATGGAACAGGATAGAAAGCCCAGAGATAAACCCACGCACATATGGTCAACTAATCTATGACAAGGGAGGCAAGGATATACAATGGAGAAAAGACAGCCTCTTCAATAAGTGGTGCTGGGAAAACTGGACAGCTACATGTAAAAGAATGAAATTAGAACACTCCCTAACACCGTATACGAAAATAAACTCAGAATGGATTAAACACCTACATGTAAGGCCAGAAACTATAAAACTCTTAGAGGACAACATAGGCAGAACACTCTGACATAAATCACAGCAAGATCCTTTTTGACCCTCGTCCTAGAGAAATGGAAATAAAAACAAAAATAAACAAATGGGACCTAATGAAACTTAAAAGCTTTCACACAGCAAAGGAAACCATAAACAAGACAAAAAGACAACCCTCAGAATGGGAGAAAATATTTGCTAACGAAGCAACTGACAAAGGATTAATCTCCAGAATATACAAGCAGCTCATGCCGCTCAATATCAAGAAAACAACCCAATCCAAAAATGGGCAGAAGACCTAAATAGAGATTTCTCCAAAGAAGATATACAGATTGCCCACAAACACGTGAAAGGATGCTCAGCATCACTAATCATTAGAGAAATGCTAATCAAAACTGCAATGAGGTATCACCTCACACCAGTCAGAATGTCCATCATCAAGAAAATCTACAATAAATGCTGGAGAGGGTGTGGAGAAAAGGGAACCCTCTTGCACTGTTGGTGGGAATGTAAATTGATACAGCCACTATGGAGAACAGTACAGAGGTTCCTCAAAAAACTAAAAATAGAACTACCGTATGACCCAGCAATCCCACCATAGGGCATATACCCATGTAGCACAATATTCATTGCAGCTCTATTTACAATAGCCAGAGCATGGAAGCAACCTAAGTGTCCATCAACAGATGAATGGATAAAGAAGATGTGGCACATATATACAATGGAATATTAGCCATAAAAAGAAACGAAATTTAGTTTTTTGTAGTCAGATGTATGGACCTAGAGACTGTCATACAGAGTGAAGTAAGTCAGAAAGACAAAGAAAATACTGTGTGCTAACACGTATATATGGAATCTAAAAAAAAAAAAAAAGGTTCTGATGAACCTAACGGCAGGACAGGAATAAAGACACAGACATAGAGAATGGACTTGAAGACACGGGGAGGGGGAAGGGTAAGCTGGGACGAAGTGAGAGAGTAACACTGACCTATATACACTACCAAATGTAAAATAGGTAGCTAGTGGGAAGCAGCTGCATAGCACAGGGAAATCAGCTTGGTGCTTTGTGACCACCTAGAGGGGTGGGATAAGGAGGGTGGGAGGGAGACTCAAGAGAGTGGGGATATGGGGATATACATACGGCATATAGCTGATTCACTTTGTTATATAGCAGAGACTAACACAACATTGTAAAGCAATTATACTCCAATAAAGGTGTTAAAAAAAAAAAAAAAGAGGGAGGACTCTTTTAGCTTAAAAGCATGTAAAGAGATTGACGGGATCCAGGGCACGCTACCCCAAAACATGGAAAACTATTTCCTCCTCTACAAGATATAACAAACAAATGCAATGCATAAAACTTTATTGGATCCCGTTTAGGAAAAAAACAGAAAGAAGAGATATTTTGGGGACAATTGGATAAGAACTGGATATTGAATGACATAAGTGAATTAATTATTAATTTACGTTGGGTAATGTCTTACGGGAAAACCCGAATGAACTTTTTGGCCAACCCAATATTTAAGAGGTAAGTGTTATGCTACCTGCAACTTATTATTATTTAAATTTTTATTTATTTATTTATTTATTTTTGGCTGTGTTGTGTCTTCGTTTCTGTGAGAGGGCTTTCTCTAGTTGCGGCGAGCGGGGGCCACTCTTCAACGCGGTGTGCGGGCCTCTCACTATCGCGGCCCCTCTTGTCCTGCAAATTATTTTTAAATGATTCAGCAACAGTATAAAATATGTATAGATAGTTCATTGGTCAGTGATGAAATAAATATGGTAAAATCATAAAAATTGTTGGATCTGGGTGGAGAGTATACAGATGTTCATTGTAATTTTCTTAAATTTGTCTCCATGTATGAATAAGTTCATAATAAAAAGGTTAAGATAAAAATCAAGTGTGTAAGCTTCTGCTTAACCTCAGTTTTTTTTTAAGAACACCACAAATTATGTAAATTAAATAGATGAACTTCAGTCAACTGTCCTACAAATTCAAATCAGTTTCATTCAAAAAGTGAGTTTTATTCATTTGTTGAGTATCTACTCAGTTGAGAACATTGCATTCATGCAATGCTGATTCAAAAGTGATGGAGAAGACAAGAATACAGCGTTTGGGATTAAGATTAGCACATGTTAAGAAATTAGGATAATAAAATAATCAATGAGTGTTGGAGAGTTTAAGAGTAATGGGAGATCTCTGAGGACTGCACTAGTGGGATCTTGAGCCTATCCTTTAAAAATGGGGAGGATTTGAAAAGGAAGAATTAAAAGATTGCAGTTGAGTGAATCAAAATGAGCAAAGACATGGAAATGAGGATGAGTTTACATGTTTTATAAATCAAAGATATAAAACTGTCATTCTAAACTTCAGATCTCTTGGAGAATACTGGTACTTCTTCATTGAGTTGGCATAATTCCAGACTAAAAGTAAGAAATGTGGTCAATGCAACAATATTACAAGTAAATGCATGATTTCCTTTAGGTTTTTTGATATATTGAAAATAGCTATGTTAACCAAAATTTCAGAAATGGAGACCTAATTGAAATTAAAAGGTGCTTATTTGGGGCCTTTATAAGCCTCCCCCACTTTGTATTTGGGGTTTGTTAGGACTGTAGCCCAGGAGACACAGATTCAAAAAGCACTTGAACTATTATACAAAGTGGAGGAGGTTTTTAAAGGCGAAAACAGCAACAGTACATTAATTACATGAATTGTTTATCAAGAATTATAATTGGAGCTGGCAAGAAGTAAAAGTGCTTGTTAAATAAAGATTAGTTGGGGTCCAAAATGGTTGCAGAGTTACAAGGGGAAACTTTGAGACCCATGAGGTTGCAGTTGGCAGGTGCTATTCTGAATATGGCAGGTGGTGTCCTTGGGTCTGGTACAATTCAAAGAAAGTTCAAGGCCTCAGAGATGGTGCAGAGATGGGTCTAAGACTAGATCCTGAATGGCTGCCCAACGCATTTTTGTATGCCTGAACTGTGAGCTCTTAGGTTCCTTTGATTAATTTTGCAAACCATTAGAGGTGCTAGCTACTAATGTAGGGGCTGGTAACTTTCATTGCCAGTAGCTATTAGGTTCTTTAGGTGTGAGGAGATGTTGGTCTGGGCTAATATGGTAGGCAGTAACTAGTGGCAGCTGGTAAAATAGGCCCCATGTAAAAGCTAATCTGGGCCCCTCCACGAGGGGCTCCAACATATAAGGGAGATGAACAGGTGATCTCTCTGCACATTGTACGGAGTTAGGCAGGCCATGAAGTCATTCTCAGAAGTATGGTCCCTGGTTCTTATAAGCATTATCTTAGCCAATTTTAATGACATTCATTTTCACATAAAACTAAGGCCTACTTGAAACCTACTGAGTTATTGAGGGTTATGAGGTTCTGATATTCATAAACTAAAATTAGTGATTTGTTAGAATTTAGTGAGGACTAATGCAGTGTTCTTCTAGGAAGATAGGATGCATGCAAAGCTATAGCATATGCGCATAAATGGTTGGCAGAAATTCCCACAATTTTCAGGAAGGACACTTTTGTTCTCATTGCTTCATCAGTATTCTTTTAGGTTGGTTATGGTTTTCCAAAGTTGCTGTTCTTCCATTCCATGCTCAATTAAGCTTCAATAGGGGTTTTGATTAACTAACAACATGCAGTACTATATGTTTGCATCAATAGTGTTTTAGCATGGAATTTTACAATATTTAGACTTCAGAATATGTACACATTGTTCAAATAATAAATAAGTCATACTAGAATTGCAAAAATAGATGCATACATAATCTCCCCCAACTTTCCCATTGAATGGCACTTCATTGTTATCCCCAACTCTTTTTCCATTGGGAAATGAGAATGAATATATAGGAAAGCAAGTATAGGGTGTAGATTGTTCTAGAGTTTTCTCTACTGTCTAAAGCTGTCATTGGCAAAAACTGTTTGAGACCAACAGTTCTGTTCCTATTACCTGCTATTAATAAATGCCAGAGCTTTCTCTTTTTTTGAACAAAACAGCAATCTAAATTATACAGGGTAAATTTGACAAATACTATGATCTATTAATATTAAAATATCCTTCTGTTTACATTTCTTCTCTAGAGTATAAGATTGCTAATCTGAGAAGCAAGACACTGATGGCATTCAGACAACAGAACTTTTCTAAAAGGATTGTTTTAATGGTCAACCGTTAAAAAAAAATCAACCCGATGAAGTGATGTAAGAATTATTTGCTGTAGTAGTAGTTAGACGTGACAGCATGATCTACTTAGGATATAAATGATGGCTTAATTTTTCTGAGTAACTACTGTTTCAAAGTGTTAAATTGAAATTTTATATCTGTGCATATGTTACATGAATATATAAAATGTATATGAATATTAAGCTTATAATAGATAAAATGGTAAAATGTCTCTTTTTTTTCTTTCATCATGCACTTTAGGATACCTAAACTCCAGAAAATTCTTTGCTCTTTTAAAGATTAAGCCACAGAAATTTAGCATGAGTGATTGCTCACTGTTCTGTGTAATCTGAGTTTACAGGTGTTTTTTCAGTTATGAGGATGGACCTTAAAAGATGCCGTTGATAGGCTGATTGGTCTAAAACTGGCAGAGGTGTGTTTGGCCCATGCAATTTTTAAAAAGGAATTGAATTAATTCTTAATATTGAAAAACTGGGAAATTTACATAAAAGTCCAGATGTGAGGTTTCTCTTGGGAAAAAAATAAAAAAGAGGAATGCTTTTGCCACTGGGCCTTTATTCACTACTTAGGCAGAGTGGTGAATTAGCTGGCCCATTAGCTGGGTACCTGTTATTCCCTGACACTGATACTGAGGACCAACTGCCATTTACTATCATGCTAGTGCTGTATGTTTTTTTATACTCACGTGCTTCACTCATTTACTTCTTGGCCTCTGTAGGCATTTGAGTGTAGGATATCTGAGTTAACTTACAGAGACCTTGGGATATTTATGGAATTTCACCTACTGTATTATCATGTAGGCTCAGTCCCATATAAAAGTGGGAGGGGGGGTACCAATTTCAGAATGCTGCCCCTATATTTTTAAGAAAAATCCAACTACAGTTGATTTCTATTCAAGTATAATTTCATTTGTTAGCTAATGTTATCGTGTTCATTTAAAAAAACACTGCCTTAAACATTTTTCCAGTTATGTTCTGTGGAACTCCAGAAAATGGTGACTGGAAAACAAATGCCTCTCTAGTCAATTAAGTTAGGGAAGCACTGAGCAGTAGTGTCTCCTCTTGATTCTTAATGCATAGAAGCGTATAGAAGGCTCTGAGAAGTCCTGGAGCAACTTTATTTAATGGTTAATCAAATAAACAAACTTATTTGGCAGAGGAAGATTTCTTTCTCTGAAAAATTATTCACTGAAAAATATTCACTTGGAAAATGCCTCATCCATCCCTCCATTCATTCATTCAACAAATAGATATTGAATACCCACTATGTGCTAGATTCTGTAAATAAGACAGAGATGGCCATGATCAATTTTTACATTATATGAGCCCCTCACTTCTCATAAGGGCTATTTCAGGCATTAACTGCACTATTTTTTGTTTTGCCAGTAACAGTAACTTTGTTAATGGAGAGAAAGAAAAAGTTGAAAGAAACATTGATAAGGGCTTCCCTGGTGGCACAGTGGTTAAGAATCTGCCTGCCAATGCAAGGGACACGGGTTCAAGCCCAGGCCTGGGAAGATCCCACATGCCGCAGAGCAACTAACCTGTGCACCACAACTATTGAGCCTGTGCTCTAGAGCCCACAAGCCACAACCACTGAGCCCACGTGCCACAGCTACTGAAGCCTGTGCACCTAGAGCCCGTGCTCTGCAACAAGAGAAGCCAACGCAATGAGAAGCCCGCACACAGCAACGCAAGAGTAGCCCCTGCTCGCCACAACTAGAGAAAGCCTGCGCACAGCACCACAGACCCAACACAGCCAAAAATAAATAAATAAATAAATAAATTTATTAAAAAACAAAAAAACACATACTATAAAAACATTGACAAAACTGGCTAGATATGGGGAATTATATAGAAGACTGAATGGGGAAATCGCAGTGCCTTGAAAGAGGCAATAAACTTGAGCAAGCTTTGGGGAAAAGAAATCTTATTTGGGGCATATGTATCAATTAGGATGCTTTGAGCTATGAATAATAGAAAATTCAACCAAAGAGACATATAATAAGGAAAATTATTCTCTCCTTTATTGAGAAATTCAGGGATAGAATGATTCCAAGGTTGTTTATCTCAGTAGCTTGACATCAGTGATTAAGGTCCTTTCTACATTTCCTCTCATGCGCAGTGAGCTGGTCTTTCTCCTCAAGCTTGCCCCTCCATAGTCACAAATTGCTGCCACAGCTCCAAGCATCACATCCTTACAAAATAATAATAATAGCTAAAATTTACTTCACACTTTTATTTATTTATTTATTTGGGTGCATTGGGTCTTCGTTGCTGCGTGCCGGCTTTCTCTAATTGCGGTGAGCGGGGGCTACTCTTGCGTTGCTGTGTACGGGCTTCTCATTGCGTTGGCTTCTCTTGTTGTGGAGCATGGGCTGTAGGCGCACAGGCTTCAGTAGTTGTGGCTTGCGGGCTCTAGAGTGCAGGCTCAGTAGTTGTGGTGCACGGGCTTAGTTGCTCCACGGCATGTGGGATCATCCTGGACCAGGGCTCGAACCCACGTCCCCTGCATTGGCAGGCAGATTCTTAACCACTGTGCCACCAGGGAAGTCCCTACTTCACACTTTTGATAAGCCAGATACTGTTCTAAACACTTTACGTATATTAATTCCTTTGTTCCTTACAACAACCCTGTGAATTGGTTCTATCATCCTATTTTACAGATAAGAAAATTGAGGTGTGGAAGTTATGTAACTTGTTCAGAGTTACCTAGCTAGTGAGTGGCATCACTGAGATACAACTGCAGGCAGTTTGGCTCCAACAAAAGAAGAGCATGCCTTTTTCACGGTCCCTTATAAGAGTACCCCCCCCCACCCCGTTTCCTGCCTCTTGCCCCTCAAGTGTCACTAGCTAGCCTGATTTGCATCACATGCACATTCCTAAACCAAATCACCCTAAGGGGAATGAAATTATCATAGATAGTTTAGACTAACCAAGATTAATCTCTGGGGCTGGAGGGTAACTAAACCTCCCCCTATACATCAACTAAGTGAGGTTCATCAAAGGAAGGGGCTTGTGTTCCACATTTGGGGCTCAGATTCACTGAGGCAGTAGCCGGAGTCACAAGAATGGGACAAATTTCTGAGGAAGATGGTATAGAAATCAGAGGGCTAAAAACTGAAACTTGAGGGGAAGGATGGTTGAAGCAATATAGTCCAAATGTTGAGAACTGTTTAAGCTATGTGGTAGGTACATGGGGTTCGTTATATAATATCACTGTCTATTTTTGTGTGTGTCTGAAAATTTCCCTAATGAAAATTTTTGAGAGACAAAGCAAAACAAAAACCAACCATGGAGACTCTGGAAAC
The DNA here is from genome assembly GCF_028021215.1 of Eschrichtius robustus. Taxonomy (NCBI): domain Eukaryota; kingdom Metazoa; phylum Chordata; class Mammalia; order Artiodactyla; family Eschrichtiidae; genus Eschrichtius; species Eschrichtius robustus. The sequence continues at coordinate 36,624,150 of NC_090838.1, forward strand.
TCTCACTCGGAAGGGACTTCCTGTCCTTGCTTCCCCAGCCCCTCTGCGGCCTTGTACCTTCCTTAACCCTTGTCTAAGGTTTGAACCCACTCTGGGACTTTGAGACAAGTTCTGGTCCCAGGCAGGGAAAATATAAGAAGCCCTAGTTTGGCCTCTCACTGGTTCGGTTTCCATTCATTTCTGCTGCTGATCTCCTCTGGCTATTCTCGGATTCTCTGGCTTCCTCTCCTGTCACCATTTCTACTTGGCCTCAGAGCCTGAATTTCTCAACCCTGATCTTCAATCTTTCTGTGGCCAGGTCCTGATAAGATACCTGCCTCTGGACCAGTTATCTAACTGCTGGGGTCTCTGCTGTTTTCCAGAAACATAAGGCCTTTATCTAAAGGACATTAAATGTGGGCCTTATTATGAAACATTTTAAACTAACAGCATTCAAGTCCGGCATGTCCCTTTCATCATGAATTTTTCATTTGAGAGTTTTCTTACAACTACATCCCTCCATACTTGTTGCTAATGTAACCAACCTGTGACTTTACTCCTGTGCTCATCACCTTGATGACTGCTTCATCCTCAAAGTCTGCTTAGATTCTCAAGATCAGCACTCATATCCAGCTTTAATAGCAGGAGATAAAGAGCTTTTAGACAAGGTAAACAGGAAAGGAGTACTTGGCAGGTGTGGAAGAAAAATAAGGGAAAAGTAGCCCAATGTTTCCCTTTAGGTTTCTGAAACATGAGCAAACTACCAGATTGCATAAGCAAATGGAAGTGCTACCAAGAAGCAAAAGATGAAAAGTTGGCAGAAATGTACAGTTTACTGTAAAAAAGAAAACAAAATATAACAAAGCAAATGAATAATGTAAATGAATTTGGGCATAAATGCTCAACATAAATGCCTGATAGTAGTTTTCTACAGCCAAGCATGTTTAAACATTTTGTAGTTTTGCAGAATTTATATCGCTGGGCTCCAAGTGAAAAGTGTTTCTGATAACACCCCCTGTGTTGTAACCATAATCTCAATGATCTCTTATGCATGACACTCACTTTAAAACACAGAGGCGCAGCTAGCTCTGAGGCAGCCAGCTTTGGCCTCCAAGGCTGTGGGGATTGCATGCAGGATGGCGAGAGCTTGATCAACTTCCTCTCTTCAGAGGAGGCAGGGTAGGGCCGGCCCAGCCTTGGCAGAGTGGCACTGAGGAAGGGGAAATCATCCAGTGAACCACTCGAGATACCCCGAATTCAATTCAATAAGTGATTATTGAGCGGCTACTGTGTACAATGTACAACAAAAGAAATAACGTCTTTGCTGAAATGGAGATTACTGTCTCAGCAGGGGTTATTACTCCTCAGAGTTTATCTTTTCTTTCTTTTTTTTTTGCAAAGGGTTCCTTTGGTGAATCCTGTGGATCCCTTCCCAGGATAATGTTTTAAAATACATAAAACAAAGTTCATAAGATTTCAAAGGAAACCAATTATATTGAAATAGTCATCAAACTATTAAAGAAGCAAATTTGTGACACAGTAATATATATGTTTCTTTATGAATAAATAACAAGATCTAGTGGTGAGTCTAATAATTCCTGTAATTTCAAAATAGTGTTGATTGTAAATATTTCGAGAGCTCTGTAACAACTCTAATGTGATATAAAGAGATCAGCAATCTATGATGATGATAAAGTCACAGTACGGTTACTGCTACTGTGGTTTGTTGTCTACATTCATAAGAAAGAAAGGCTAAATTTCAGTTAGAGGTTAATAAAAATAAATGTGTAACTTTTTTCCCATCCAAATTCATAAACTTGTGAATTCAATTCCCTTGGACTCTGTGGACCTCAGGTTAAGAACTTCTCACTGGGGATGTGTGTGTATATGTGTGTGTGCACACATGTGCTCATACACGTGTCCTTCAGACAGGGTAGCATGTGGAATAATAAATTACCTAAATAATTAAAATGTGAGGTAGAATAGGATAAGTGCTGTAGGATTGCAGCAGCAAAGTGCTACAGGGATTCAATAGGGAGAGGAAATCTGAAAAGGCTTCAAAATAGGTAAAGGGGAAGAAAAGAGAGTGGAGAGAAGGGAGGCAGGCATATTAGCTTCTGGGTCATCCTTTTCTTCCCATCCTCCTACTCCTCGGCTCATTAAACTGACTAACACTGGCTTACTGTTGGAGCTAGCCCTAGGTGGAGTATGATTTAGAGCAGTTCTCAAACAGTCTGATGTCAGTATCCCTTTGCACTCTTACAAACTATTGAGTACCCAAAGAGCTTTTGTCTGTGTGGGTTATATCTATAAATATTTATTATACTAGAAATTAAAACTGAGAAATTTAAAAATATTTATCAATTTATAGTATATGTTACAGAAATAGCATTTTTTGGTGACACATCACTATTTTCTATAATAATAACAAAAATATTAGTGAGGAAGGAGACATTGTCTTATATTTTTGCCAATCTCTTTAAACTCTGGCTTAATAAAAGACAGTTGGAGGGTCTTCCCTGGTGGCACCATGGATAAGAATCCGCCTGCCAATGCAGGGGACACAGGTTCGATCCCTGGTCCGGGAAGATCCCACATGCTGCGGAGCAACTCAGCCCATGCGCCACAACTACTGAGCCTGCACTCTAGAGCCCGTGAGCCACAACTACTAAAGTCTGCCTGCCTAGAGCCTGTGCTCCGCAACAAGAGAAGCCACTGCAACGAGAAGCTCGTGCACCACAACGAAGAGTAGCCGCCGCTCGCTGCAACTAGAGAAAGCCCACATGCAGCAACAAAGACCCAACACAGCCAAAAAAAAAAAAAAAAAAAAAAATCCCAGTTAAAAAAAAGACAGTTGGAATCTGTATTTGCTTTTGCATTCAGTATGTTGCAACAGCACATGTTATATAGCCCCTGGAAAGCTCCACTGTACTCTTGTGAAAGAACAGGAGTGAAACAGGCAAAGAATGTCTTAATATCATTGTGAAAATAGTTTTGACCTTGTAGACCCTCAGGGGTCCTCAGACCATACTTTGAGATCTTTGATTTAGGGATTTCTTCTAAAATTTTTCTTCTTTGTTTTATGATTTGAATTTTCTTCAGCTACGGAAAAAGACGAATTCTATAATTAGAAATAAATGATATGTGTGTGCTTGTTGTCTTCAAATACATGTGTGTTGGATATCTCTTGGTGTCCCTCTAGACATCCAGCTGTCCCTCCATTTCTCCATCTTGTTCTGTGACCTATATGGATAGCATCAACAGGCTCCAGTTGGGTTTGGCCAATGGGTAGCACCTGTGGGAGATCAAAGGGAGGGAGGAGAGTGAGGCTGGGGTATTTATCCCCTACTTGAGGAGGGCTTACTTTGTCCTTCACCACAAGTCAGAGTTCTTGTCACGGAACCCTCTGCATACAACCCTCTCCAGGTACAGGTTTCTGGAAGCCCTTCCTACTCTCATCCCTTCAGGAATAGAGATGATACCATGCTTCCCTATTACTAGCCTGAGGGGATTAGACTTCATGATTTATCTCTACCCTGCCTGCATCTTTAAAAATAGTCCCATTATTACACTCTCCTCAAAATTCCTAATTTGGTTGCACCATCTGTTTCTTGCCAGACTCTGATTAATGCAACCTTTGAGAGTTACATGACCTTAGGGATAAACTTCAGTTAAAGTATCATCCATGGCACCAGATCCACTTGATCTTAATGGAAGTTAGAAAGCTGTGAAGCCCTGGTGTCTCAGAGCCTAAGGTCTTTAATGGCTTGGGAAAGAGAGAGCTAGGTGCGTTGAGGACCTACTGGTATCTGCAAAGATTTCTTGGTTTTGCCTCTGCTTGATTTTATTTTCATCTGTGCATAGATAAAACAGAAACATAGCTGCAAAACTATGGATGAAGACCAAATATATATTTCTTATTATACCACAATATCAGTTAATTAATTCCACGGGCAGCAATGCCTATTACCTACCATAGTAGCTGATTCACAGTGAACGCTTAGTAAACATTTGTAGAGTGGAGCTGGTGAAATTTTTTTTAAGTGAAGAAAACAGGTTTATTAGTGGAATATTTCCAGTGGTTAAGAAGGGAGAGGATCAATTTGCTCAAATCAGACTACTTGAAGTTTGATTCTGAAGCTCCTTGTCAGAGAATATACTCATCTGCATATAACAGGCACACAAATATGCTGAATGAATAAATGAAACTTCTTCTCTATGACATATAAAGATTCTGATTGAACTGTGACAGGCACTGTATTTGGTGCTATTATATACCATATTCCATTTAATCTTTAAAATAGTCACGTGAAGTAGGCAGCACTGGATTACCAAGTGTGGGCTTAGTGCCCCAGCAAAACTGGGGCACCCAAATTTGGAAAAAATTGATATCTGATGTCTTATTTAAAAAAGAACTTGAGAATACTATAGTCAACATTGGAAAAATTAGAACCTTTTCTACATTACGTTTAGTATTATTTCCATTTTAAATTATGTATTGGGGAGTGCTTTGTATTATTACTGAGAGTGTCAAAAGCTCTTCATCTGACTTTGGAAGATGTTATGATTCCTATTTTACAGAAGAGCAAACCAAGGCTTGTTGACTAGCTGAAGATAGCTTAGTTACTAGCTGAAGCCACATAGCTAGTTTGTAGCAGAGCCCACTATGATGGTACTCAATGTTTCTGACACATTGTATGTTATAATGGTACACATCAATTTTGTGAATCTTCTTGGACCTTCTCTATTGGTTTAGTGTTTTAATTAGATAAAGTATATAACAAAGTTAACCTAAAATCTTTTTGATCCCTGTTATATTCTCAGCACCTAGAACAGTATTCAAAACATCCTTATTTTTAGTGATTGAAAGAATGCATGATGAGCCCACCTAAATGATTGTGCTTTGTATTAATTTTGAGGTCAACCAAGGGAAAGTGAGAAGGACATCAAGCAGACCACGAAAATTCTCTGATGCCCTTTGCGGCTGCTTGGATTCTCAAGACAAGGGTCCCTAGATGTCTCCATTTTTATGATCTGTAGCTTGATTCCTGTTTTGGAAGCTGGGATCCTAGATTCCCTTACCCCTATATAAGGTGTGTCAGGCAAAGGAGTATGATTTAAAGAAACAGATTCTATAAGTCATTGAAGAAATATTTCCTGAGAACTGTATGATCCCATGCTGATAATAAAGGGGACAAGGGAGAGGCAAAATCTAAATGGGCCTACTTCTTTTTCTTATTATTTGTCTTCCCAAGGTGCAGAAGTAGGGAAACTGAATTTTAGTTTACGGTGTCTTCATTACCTATGCTAGAAGGTCTCAATCTTTGGTGTTCATAAAAACCACCTTGGGGAATTGTTTAAAAATTCAACTAAGTCTTGTCCCCAGAGTCCCTGATATTATAGATGTGAGTGGACCCAGGAATCTGCACCCCAGGTGATTCTGATGCTGGTGGTCTAGCCACCATGCTGTAAGAAACACTGTCCTTACACAAACTTGAGTAGATCAAGAAATCTGAATTGCAATCAAGTCTTTTTTTCTGCCATCCTCACCATGGCTTAGGACAACTGCCCTATTCTTAAATTTGCCCTTCTCCCCCAAACACTGACAGCCCTTAAGCTGAACAGCACTCTGTTGGATCTTAGCTTAAATTGTCTACCCAAACCAATTTACACCAAAGTGTGAATAAGGTTTAAATTCTCTTTCAGGGAATTTTCATTAAAAAAAAAATGTATCTTAAGGTACTAGAATGCCTTCATTACACTCTAGTTATCATTCTTTTGCTGGGGGTGGAGGAGGGGCAGATTAACCTGGCAGTACCTTTTAGTCTAATTCAGTTGCTGGAAGAATTAAGTCCACTTCCCTCATCCTCCTATTGAGTCATTCATTCTAGACTAATCCTGTATCTCTGTGAAGCCTTCCTCCGTAAACTTACTCACAGGAGATCCTTTACTTCATCGTCACCACGTTTCAGTTATAGCACCCATCATCTTATACCTAATTTATTTTTGTACTTCAGCTCTCCGTACAGTGCCTGGCAAATAGCAGGCGTTCAATAACTGTGGAGCGAACGAATGTCAAAGACTAGGCCAAGAGTTTCTAAAATCAACGTTGACTAAGAAACAAAACACGGAAATGTCAAGGGCTGAATGCCAGACAGTGCGGGCCGAGAAGGAATAAAAATAACCCCTAACAGCACAGAATCCTCCTGAAGGGATCGCCTGTCTGATTTTCTCACTTTGCTTTTTGTCCTCTCCTGACACCCCAATTTCCCGCTCTCTAACTCATTTTCTTCGCTTCTGGGGACAGGTTAGGCAGGTATCCCAGCTCAGCTGCTCTGATTGGTCGGCGATGATTTCATTGTTAGGGAGCATCCGGGCCTTTCCCCTCCCCGCAACACCTCCCCCAGAGCCCTGCCTGCCGAGGTTCCCTCTCCCGCGTGCGCCCCACCCTCTGGCTAAAGCAAAACAACCGCCTCTCCCTAGATCGCTTCTTGTCCTCGCCTGCGCCTTCCCTTCCCGTCTCGACGTCTAAGAGAGGCGTTTATATCCTCCAATGAGGGCCTAGTAGGACTTTGTTTGCCAATCAGCAGCCAACCCCCTGCAATTCCGGGTGGGACTAGCCCTCCACACCTATAATTGGATAGCCCGCTGGCTCCTTTATGGCGTTTGCTTTACGCGAGGCTTAGAGGTCAAAAATAAAGGGACATGGTCCTCACAGAACGAGAAGGCTCCGCATAGACTCTGGGTTTGACCGTTTCCGAAGACTAGCCAATCGCTTTTCGAATACTTCCCCGCCTTTTGCGCGTTCATTTAAAAAAAAGCCGGTGTGACGGACTTGGAAATTGGTTCGGTGACGGACATGTAGAGAAAGCCAATGATTGAGAGTTCGGGCCACCCTTTATACCAATAAGAAAAGACTATCGCTAGGACTCGGGCTTTGAGAGGCGGAGCGCAGGTGGGCGTTATTTGATTGACGACGGTCTCTACGTATGGTTGTTAGGGTGGGTTGGTCCCTGACGTCCGGAGGTATAGCAGAGGCGGGGCTGAATGAAGTAAAGGGTAATGAAGGGTTGGGTCTCACTCAGTGGGCGGTGTTTGATGGATAGTTGACCTTGCCAATTGAAGGTGGTCACTGATGCCCAATGGGAAATTAGGAACCCAGAGGCGGGGCATTGTGGGCGGGGAAAACTAAGGACGGCGGCACAGGGGCTGCGGGACTGGGAGGGAGGGCGGTGATTGATGGGCCGTCCAGCAAACCGGGTACAGCGAGATACCGCGCGGCGTCCCAATGGGTGGGAGCTGGGGGCGGGGCTCGCCGAGGGGCGGGGAAGGACAGGGTGCGGGGAGGGGGGTTGCAGAAGGAGCAGAGCGGCTGCTGCTCAATGGCGGAAAAGCAGCCGGTGCTCTGACCGCTTCGTCCCCCTAGCAGTTGCGGGGGAGTTTCCTGCCGGCGCGGCTGGAGTCTCTGTTTCTCAGGGTTCGGTGGCTGGAAGATGCTCCAGAGAGACGAGGCTGCGGCGGAGGAGGTGGCGGCGGCCGAATCGGCAACGGCGCTAGGGTGGAGAGAAGGCGGCAGCGGCGGCGGCGGCGGCGTGCGGGGCCCAACGGTGTAAACAGCCCCGGAGGCGGCGGAGGCGGTGGCCAAGACCCCGAGGGGGAAGCGGCGGCTGAGCCAGGGTCGCGCCTCCGTTGGAAGCCTGGGCTGAGTGCAGCAGGGGGATTCTGCGGCGGGCGCGAGCGGACGCCCTAGACCTCGCCTCCCTCCCTCGCCCCAGGTAAGGCCGCTGGGCGCCCCGCCGCAGGGGAAACGGCTCGCGGGCACCGCCGAGGCCCCGGACCGTTTTCGGGGTGCCGCCGAGCTGCGGCCGGGACCTCTCCCCGCCTAATCCTCGCCTCTTTCCCTCGGCCGCGGAGCCCAGAGGAGCGGAACGCCGGGCCTGGCTCCTGGCTAGGCCCCTTCCCCAGCCGCCGCCTCCGCGCTCGGCCGAGGCTGGGAGAGGCTCGGGGCAGGGAATTTTAGTTTGCTCCAAAGCCTGGAAGTAAACTGCTTGTCCCTGTTCTCTGCGAGCATCTCTTTCACCTGAAAGCACTGGGGCTACTCCAGGCCGTAACTCGTCCCTTCCTGGTGCATGCCTGTTTGAAAACACTACCTTTTCCCATTTGTTTCCTCATTAGCTTCTGCCCTCCTCTGCGCTCCATTTCACTTCCTCGTTAAATCTTTCTCGCTCTTCTGTCTACGCGTCTCACCACCTCCTTCCTCCTTAGCGACTTTATTTAAATCGTTTCTCTTTCTCTTAGGAGACTCCGGTCTTCTCTTCCCTGCCTTCCCCAGCAGTCCTTTTCGGATGTCATTCTTTTTACTAGTGAAGTTCTTAAATGAAACTGCTATCGTCAGTATCCCAAATCTACCAGAGGCCCATTAAGAATAGACTCACCAGCTTTAAGTGGCAGATCAGTTTTTGATTTCAGCGAGCCTAACATCCTTTATAAGAAATTGTATTATTAAATGTAGAGTGTGGAAATAGCCCTGAAGTTATTTTTAAAATGAAGGGCTCAATGAGTGTTGGAAATAGTTATTTCATTTTTCAAGTTGCATGACCTCTAATGTCAGATTGAGCAGATCTAGAACATTTGCCCATCTTGTTTGGCAGAATGCTTCTTAAGCGTTTTGATAGCGGCTCACATTCATCACTATTCAAGTTGGCTTAAAAACAACTTGAAAACTTTAGAAAAAAGACATTATGAGAACAACTAGGAAGCTGTTTTGATGAAGTCACTGTTAAATACCTTTTAAAATAGCCTCCACGTTTAATGTATCAAAATAAAGTTGGCGGGAGTCTTGTAAAAAGGATTATTTAGGAATTTGAGTAGTCTTAAGAGTTATGTAGCTATTTTGGGAAAAACATTCTTTTTCTGTTAACAAACGTTTACAACTCCTGTGATGTGAGAATTACCGAGGTTTACTGTGGGATTAACACAGGAACTCATTTTATTTGAGCTACTGCATGGATGTAGAAGTGGTAAATTGTTCAGGTTAGCGTAAATCAGTATGTTCTAGGAGATGGAGAAACATGCTATCAACACTGAATGTTAATAGACATTATTTCATTTACTTTCTCTGTTGTGCAATAGCAAAGTTCCTATTGTTGGCCTACTTTTAAATAGAGCATTTCTAAATAAATGGTGAGGCAAGTTATTCTAATTATTATAGTAGTCTTTTCCAAGTGTATAGCCTTTTAAAAAGATATAGTTGCAGTTGTACTATTAAAATGGTAATTTCTTTTTTTTAAAATTTATTTCTTTAATTTATTTATTTTTGGCTGCGTTGGGTCTTTGTTGCTGCCCATGGGCTTTCTCTAGTTGCGGCGAGCGGGGGCTACACTTCGTTGCGGTGTGCAGGCTTCTCATTGCAGTGGCTTCTCTTGTTGCGGAGCAGGGGCTCTAGGCACGTGGGCTCAGTAGTTGTGGCTCGCGGGCTCTAGAGCTCAGGCTCAGTAGTTGTGGCACACGGGCTTAGTTGCTCCGCGGCATGTGGGATCCTCCCAGACCAGGGATCGAACCCGTGTCCCCTGCATTGGCAGGTGGATTCTTAACCACTGTGCCACCAGGGAAGCCCTGAAATGGTAATTTCTTAAAGGAATAATTTTGTAGGCTTCTTGAATGGACAATGGGTTGTTTCAATAGAACTTTTATTTAGTATTTAGAACATTTTGTTAGTCAACAGATTTTCTTTCAGGGATAATCCTGATTTTTACTGTGCTTCTTACCTTCTCTCAGTGTCTTCCTTATCTTTTTTTTTTTTTTAATGGTTGTTTGTGTTTCCTCCTTTTCATTTATTTTTGCTCTCATAAAAAGTCTTACTACAGTTTCTGCAGTGTTTATGTTGCACTGTCAGCATGGAATAGTATTTTTATTTGATCTTTCATACCCATTAGTTAAGATTTCCCCAGTTTCTTGGACATTACCCTTTGGATTTGTTCATGTTGTGATTATTCTCTGAGATGTGACCATCAGAGCTTTCAACACCTGTTTTCTTATACTGGGTGTGATTTCTATAGACTCCAGGAACAGGTGAAAGCCTTTTCAGTTTATCTGATAGGTCAGTAAATATTAGCTTATGTTAGTAATTCACATGTAATTACCAAATCCCTTAAGATTACATCATTTGAAGGAATGGTATAGTGTCTAAAATATCTGTGCTTCTAAGAACGCCTCATTCACAGGTTGACGAGGTCAGAAAAAGTGGCTGTCGTTGAAAGTTTATTTTCTTATAACGTACTTTTTTTATGGAGTTTTTTGATTTAAAATGTGACGCCGATACACTATCTCTTGATGTGACGCTGATACACTATCTCTTGGCATTCGTGGAAGAGTAGAGTTTGCCATAGTATTGTTTAGCGATTGTGGAGTTTCATTGAAAACTGGCTGAGCCAGTGGTGGAAAGATTGCAAACATGTCCTTGTAGATGGATTGGTAAACGTTTCTTTTATTGCACGTGCTACTGGGAGTGAATGTCCCCCCCCCATACTCAGTGGTGGGAGTTACACATATTATCTACATTTTATGAATATTTGTATATTATATGTAATTATTTAAAGGTATTTTTTGACATTATCTAGCATAGAAAGTAACTAAAATAGAACTCTACAGTAGTCCTTCATAAGATATTAATAAGGTGAATAAAATTAACTTATTAAAATATACATGGCATTTTACTTTTTTGTGAAATATGCCTTTCACAGTTCACTGATTTTAAGCAAAAATTAGTAGGGAAACAACTGAAGTATCAGAGTCCTAAGAGTTAAAATTTTTTTAAGTTCCAAAATTCTAATAGGAAAATTTATTTAAGTAATACTTAGGTTAAAATTACAATGAGTGGTAAGAGAATTTTGGGGAATATGGATTTTTGATGATTTTTTCACACTGTGTGAATTAGGAGGATTGATTAATTGGGGATATGAGTAAGATTCCTAGAAATTGAGAAAACTCCAAAAGTGTAATCTGGATTACTACCCATCTCACTATCCTGTACTCAAACTGAACAGTGAAGGTGAAATAGTGTTGATTTGGGGAATATTGATTTTTATAGTTTTTGCTTGACTGTCATAAAATTTATAAAATAACAGAGCTTGTCATCAGCTTCTAGCAGCTGATCTAACAAGTATAGGTGAAGAAAAAGATACATGGGGTTCATAATCTGTTTTTTATTCTTGTCTTTGTTGGTATACTTTACATCAAAACATTGATTTAAAATAAAATAACTTTTGATCTTTCAAACTAATTTAAGTATGCATATATCTCTGATTAGCCATTTTGGAATCTTTTTTTCAAATGAAACATTTGTAAGGTGATTTAACCTCCTTGTTTAGATTTGACTTGAGTTACACTTTTCAGCATTCTGTCTCTCTGGTTTGTCCCCAGACCAGACCACCACCATTTAGACTAACTTGAGTGATTTGATTAGGTAGTTGAATCAGTGTTATAAAAAATAAGTCTTCACTGAATTCTTGATAAAGGTATAAAGCTTTCCAAAAGTGTAGTCTATCTACTGTAGTTTCATTTCTCAGATGTTATGAAGATTTTGAGATTTAGTTTCTAGTATCATCTAGCAACCTAGGAAACAAATACCATGTTGTAGTTCATACCTTTTTTTTTATTTTTAAGTTTTCAAGTGTTTTATTTTTCCTCTTAAGTTTAATGTTAATGACAGGCGTAAACATTTTGCTCTGAATTATGGTAAGCCATGACACAGAATTTCTCAAGTAAATTTGTTTTTTCTCTTACTACAGCTAACTTCTGACCACATCTACAATGTCTTAACATATGATACCCTTTGTAATAACTTATTGAAGAACCCAGTAGTTTAACAATCAATTGTAGTAGTTTAACTTGTTCATATATTTAGACATTTAACATGATTTGTAACATTTAAAGCATAGTTTGCCAATTTAATGCTTTTATGACTTAATAAGTAGTTTAATAGTAACTTGCTAAAAATGGATTCATAGTTTTCTTTTGGAGTATGTTAAAATATCAAGATTATATTTATTGGCTTTAAATTGATTTATTTCTTGAAAATTAAAGATCTTAAAGTTTAGAAACATAATGCTAGTTGGAAAACTTGTTTTGCATCCTTTTGAATAAAAGAAGATCTAAAACATGGTCTGAAGTTTAGATGAGAGAGGAACATTGCAAGACTTGTATTTAATACTAAGGAACTTGTTTTACTTTTAGAGATGGGACCAATTACTGGTAGTGATATAGGGAGGGTAAGACCTGTGTCTGGTATTGCTGGTGCTTTTTGTCTATGTAGAATAATCTCCACTTCAAAATAGGCTGTGAATGAAAATGCATTTGTATGAAAGAAACATGAAAAACCTTTTCTTTCATGGAAAACTGTTGTCAAATGTGGTTATGTTATTAGGTATAATCAAGTTTGTTATATAAGAAAAAAGCTAAGTGTATAGAGTTTGTTTGATAGATAGTACATACCTGAGAAGAAGTAGGTTTGATAAATTTGTGAAGTTCTGAAAGATTTCAAAGAACTTTTAAAAGCTTGAGGGTAATGTCACTGATTCCTAAGTATAATTGCATTTTCTTGGTGTAGGTATGTATAAGTGCACTCCTAACTTTGAAAAGGGATGGTTAATAGATGTTCTTATGAATAGGAGAATCTAGGAGTGTCCATATTACTCATGGGTGCTTAAGCTATTTTGGCAAAGAGTTTTTCTTTTTCCCTCTTCTGATTAAAGCAATCAACTCTGAGTTAAGGAACTGGTGCTATCTATTGAACACAGGTGGCCCTTCCTAGTCTCTTACAAAGAGGAAATAATTAAACTCAAAGCAACTCTAAATGATAGAATGTGTGGGAGATCAAGTTTAGATATGAGAGGCTTCTTGTTACTTTTACTTTTCTAGGCTACCAACCCACTGAGAAGTAAAAAATTCAGTAGAGCTTAATAGTATTTAGTCTGTGGGCTACCCTGCTTTTACCCCCCAATTATTCTTGCGTTCACTGAGTGCCTTCTAATATGCAAGGTTCCATTCCAGGCAGGAGGCCCAACAAAATAGACAAAATCCCTGCCCTCGGAGATCTTCTGTTCCGATAACAAACTCTTCCTTAATTTACATTACAACTCTGCTCCCTTTGTGGATGACTTAATTATGAGTGGGATTTGGCATGTATGGTGTTTTCTACACTTTGCTGAGAAGCTATGATTAGAGCTTTACTATTTTTGACAGAGAGGGAAGAAGAGTTTTTCTGTAACTGGACAAAAACTGGAATATGAAAAGAGGAAGTAGGAAGGGGGAAATATTGTTGTACCTAAGATTAAAATGTGAGCCAAAGGTAAAAAAAGAAATCCCTACATTAGGCATGAGGGAAGCTGGGGGAAACACCATGTACTGTCCAACCTTGGATAGAGGAATCCTTGGCCAGGAGAATGGGAGAAAAGATGGGATAATGGGAGGAGGGTAAACAGGACTTTTAACAAGTCTGGTTTAAATAACTTGGGATGTACCTATAAAATATATGTTATTATTTGTGTTTGGAAAAGACCCTGTTGTTTCTCTTCTTTTGCGAATACAGCTGAAAGATTAATGGTTGGCCAGTAGTGTCTGAAATACTGTCACTGATTTGTGACTGCTATTCTGTCTCTAGTTATAAGACGATTCTCTTGAAGATAGCTGATGGAGTCAATCTGTCTCTTAGGTTTATTGTGCTCATAGTGATCTGTATATAGCCACTGCTTCCCTTAATTCCGTAGTTGCGGTATATTACTTGAAGTTGTGTCTTTGTCTTCCTGCATTGTAAGTTTCTGCATGAGGATGTCCTCTTGCACTTAGAGATGAAGTAGGTGCTTAGTTTTCTACTTTCTGTTCTTTAGCTGTACTAGTGATGATCCAGTTTGGTAAAGATGGCTCTTCTTGAGTTTACACAAACATTGCACACTTTTAAGATAAGCATGAGAGATCTTTGATGTTTGTTTTTGTTTTAATGCATAATGGTCTTTTGCTTTCATTAGTGAGTCATTGAGTCAGAGTTTCATGTGATCTTGCTGCAGTGAATTGAGATTGATTTTTTTATTTTAAAGCAAATCAACTTGTGTTTATTTCAGTGCCCCAATATAAAAATGAACACTAGTTCCATTCATGACCTAAGAGACCTCCTTTATAGCACTCAAATAAGCCTTCAAATTTCTAGTTTCACTTTTAATGTATTTATCACTTTTATCAAAACTCTGATGTGCAAAAGAACTTGAACTTTTGAATATATTAAATTTAGTACTGTAATTCAGACCAGGTTCATTAAGCTGTTCAACATTTGGGCATCTTTGAGTGCCTGTATTTTAGATGGAAAAACAAAACAAAAACAACCTTACTTGATTTCTTAAATTATCTCTTATAATTGGGTTTGTTTATATGATTCAGAATTTAATTAACGCTTTGGTGGTTCTAGGTCCTAAATGTAAGGAAACTGAGTTTAACTTCTTTATGTTCAGCTGTTCTGGAGTGTTTTGAATCAAAATGTGAAAGTGAAATGGTAACTTTTAGCTCAATACATAATAGAGTTCAGTTATACTTTCATTTTGTTTTTGTTTTAGAAAATCTAACTCTAGTTCATAAGGGAAGTAGAGGCTTATAAGGATTAAGTGATGATTTAGGATGTTATTGCTCTTATCTTACATCTTGAGTCTTTTTCTCAGAGATAGGTTTGTATTTTAGTTCAGGTTATTTGCTGTTGTACTTTTGATTTGTGTTGCTTTTTCTGCCTCTGTCTTTGCTTACTTGATTTTTATTTAAGTACAGGGTGGCTACCAGGTCTGGAAACACAGATGCATACACAATAAATGGTTTATTGGTGTTATAGAATATGTTAAAATAATATCTATGTTTTCAGACTTTATGACAATCCTACAAAGTGGAATTCATGCAGGTGGGTCTTTTGTTTTGGTTCGGATATATATTACATGGCCAAGTTATGGAGTCAGGGATAAGGTATATTTTGAATATAAAGGAGTAGAGATGCATAGTTAATTATAGAGAGCTGGCTGGAATAACCCTGACCCTGGATTTTAAGAGGACTGAAAACGATCTAACAAGGTAAAAATAAGTGTGATGGTTAACTGGTTGTGTGATATTTTGTCTAACAAAGTTTGGGAGATGCTAGATAGCAGTAGCTTCAGGATTATACTTGAACGATGGTCAGAGGTGCTGGCCAAACAGTGACGACATTAAAAGAGTATGTTTTTAGGCCTTAACTCTGTTATTTGTAATTCTTCTTAGTCACCTAAGAATGAAAACTGGTCTACATCCACAGACCTAGGTGAGAATTACTGTTTCACAAATGTGCATGAGGCGTCTTTTCCAAAGATTTAGATACATATTTCTGAATGTTTGCTAGCTTATGCTTTTAGGTAATGCTGTAGGATGCTTGGCACTGTTTTGTTGCGTATGTTTGTGTGTGTATATTAAGTGTAAGACAGCTTTGTACTAGGAGTGGGTTATGTTTCTGGAAAAAGTTCCAAAAGGAGGAAGGTGATTGGAAGCATAGACTCTAAAGTCAGACTACCTGGATTTGAATCCCTCTTCCACCACTCTGTAGATGGGTAATTTAAAGCAAGTTACGTAATGTTTCTCAGCCTCAGTGTTCTTGTTTGTTAAGTGAGGATATTTCATAAAATTGTTGGGTTGGGGTATTCCAGGTAAAGTCATTACTATAGAGCCTTGGAATGTTTGAGTGCTTTCTCTTATTGCTATACTAAATGATATATAGTAAACCAGGAGGCAGAAGACCCTGTTTGAGGTTCCCACTGAGCCTTTTAATGATCCTGTGACTTTGTGAGTCACTTATTCTTTCTCCAATTTAGTGGCTTTAATCTGTAATGTAATATTTTTGCATTAAGGCAGAGGGCTGGACCATCTGATGTCTTGAGGTCCTTTTGACTCTTAAATTAAGAGTTCTGTTTTAAGATTGTCATTTTCTACCAAAGTGTAAGCAACATAAGGACAACAACTGTGTTAGTTTTGTGTGCAGATTTATCCATGTATCTATATTATATTCTACAAATAGTTGCTGAATAAATTTTCCCATAAAGACAGTATCTTTTAGGGGGAGGAGAATGGAGAGTAAGAAGAGGGGAGGGAGGTTTGCATTCCTTCTCAAGGACTTGATGCTTAACGTGTTAAAGGTATGAACACAAATTTCCTGCTATTCAGTTTTTATTTAGTAAGTAAATATTGTCTGCTAGTGTTAGATACTGTGGGGAACAAAGATTATCTGAGTCTGCCATGTGTGGTATGAGGAAAGGAGTAAACGTGTATATGAATTATTATACAAGGTGAAAAGTAAAAATGCTAAAAGGAATTGTAAGTATGTTTTATATATTAAGAATCTTTATAAAATGTGTAAAAGTCAAATGGCAGTATAATTAGATTGTCTTACCTTGTAATTGCCTTGTTCTCACTTTTAGAAATCAGATGCTTAAAAGGAAAAACATCAGGGTTGTGAACTTTAGGAAAGTTTAGGACCTTGAGAGCTTTTAGGGAAACTTAAGACTAATATTTGTGGAGGAGATTGATGAAAAAAATTTAATAAGTATATAATCTCATTGCATTCTGTATATAATCTCAACGCATTCTGGCGATTTTATTATGAAAATTTTTAATCCTATGGAATATTGTAACAGTACATTGAGTTCATATATGCCACCACCTAAATTCCATGGTATTTTATATTTTTGCCCCATATGCTTCATCCATAATCTTGCCGAACCATTTAACAATAAATTATAGACATCATGTCACTTCACCCCTAAATACTTAAGTATCAATCTCCAGAAAATGACATTTTCCTCAATACTTAAAATATTACCGTACGTAGCACAGTTATCTAATCCCCAGAAGTCATGTAATCCCCAATCCAGATGTCCTATATAGTTTTTTCCCCTCCATACCAAGGTCCAGTGAGGATCTTGCATTACATTGCATTTGCTGTTGTGTCTCAATTCTCTTTTAAATTTAAACAGCAGTTTTAAAAAATGACTTTCTCAAGAGACCAATTATTTTGTAAAATGTCCTGTATTCAGAATTTGTCTGATTGTTTGTTGAAACTTGTTTAAAACTTAACTAAAGACTGCGTTGAATTCAGGTTAAACATTTGGCCAGGATACTTCATAGGTGATGCTGCTTCGTATTACATCACATCAGGAGGTACAAAATGATTGCGTCGCACTATTCGCGGTACTAAGTTTGATCGCTGGGTTAAGGTGGTGATTGCTAGATGTCTCCGTGGACAAGAAACGTTTCTCTTTTGTGATTACCGGGTAATTCATGGCATACTTTGTTACTATAGAAACCCATTTCTCCTTCAGACTTTGACTTAATGGATTTATTGATTTCTTTTTAAATTTTATTTATTTTATTTTTATTTTATGCTATTTTTTGGCTGTGTTGGGTCTTGTTGCTGCACACGGGCTTTCTCTAGTTGTGGTGAGTGGGGGCTACTCTTCGTTGCGGTGCGCGGGCTTCTCATTGCGGTGGCTTCCCTTGTTGCGGAGCACGGGCTCCAGGCGCGCGGGCTTCGGTAGTTGTGGCATGCGGGCTCAGTAGTTGTGGTGCACAGGCTTAGTTGCTCTGCGGCATGTGGGATCTTCCCGTACCAGGGCTTGAACCCGTGTCCCCTGCATTGGCAGACTGATTCTTAACCACTGCGCCACCAGGGAAGCCCTTGATTTCTTTTTTAAAGACGGATCTTGACAGGGGTTACCAAACCATAGCTCACTGGCCAAATTTGGTCTGCTGCCTGTTTTTGTAAATAAAGTTTTATTGGAACACAGCCATGCTCATTTGTTTGCATACTGTCTGGCTGCTTTCCCACTACTATGGCAGGGTTGAGTGGCTGTGACAGAAACCATATGGCCCTGCAAAGCCCCGAATATTTACTATTTGGTTCTTTAAAGAATAAGTTTGCTGACCCCTGATTTGTAGTCTTCCCTTTTTCTCATTTTGTTGATAGTAGTGGTATAAAATTGGTGTTTATATAATTGGTGTTTCAATGCTGCCTCTCCTGCATCCTGATGTTATTCAAGGTATAAAGGTTGCTCTTTACATGATTAAAATTGTGAAGTTTTTGCTTATGTCCCCCAAACCATAAAGTATACCCAGTTATAGTGCTATACATGGTATACTACATCATATGTTAAAAACAAATATTTCAGGCATAAAAAGAATAAGGAACATGAAGTACCCACTACCCAGCTTATTTTAGGGTATAGAACACTATCGGTATGGTAGAAGCCCTTCTGTAATCTTCCTGGATACCATCGTTTCTTTCCCACTGTCTTGAATTTTGTGCCTACCCTCACATATACAATCTCCATGTATGTATCTATGTGTAAATAGCGTGTAGGACTGTTTTAAGATAGTTTATAGTTTCTGAGCATGATTATATATGGAATTTTTTTTTTTACAATTAGCTTTTTTTACTTAACATTTCTGCAGAGTTTTTCCTTGTTGATCTATTCCTCTTTTTAAATAGTATTGCATAGTATCCCATTGTGTGATTATAACACATTTTGTCTAGTGTCTTTGGATGAACATTTGGATTATTTTTGTATTTATATACAATCGTGCTGAAACATTTACATCTTTTTGTATATATGTGTGAGAGTTTCTCTAGAGCACAAAGTTAGGAGTATAACTGCTAAATTGTAGGTTATTCTTATCCTACAACCTACCTAAATATTTTGAAATTCTCTCCGAAGTGGCTGTACCAATTTATACTCTGGCCAGTGGTATATAAAAGTGCCTGTTGCTCTATATCAATATCAGTGCTGTCCTATATAAATATAATGTTGGTCGTACATGTAACTTAAAATTTTCGTGTAGTTACATTAACAAAAAAGGTGAAGTTAATTTTAGTGATGTATTTAGTATATCAAAAATGTCATTTTGGTATGTAAACAGTAGCAGTGAGATTTTTGCATTCTCTTTTTTCTATTAAATCTTCAAAATATGGCATGTATTTTATATTTAACAGCAAGTCTCAATTTGCATTAGCCACATTTCAGATTCTTACTAGTCACAAGTGGCTAGTAGCTACTGTATCAGACAGCACAGCTCTATATCCTTGTCTCCATTTGGTACTGAGAATCTTTTCCCCCCCCCCCCTCAATGTAATGAGAGAGAATTGATGTTTCATTGTGACCTTAATTTTGCATTTTCCTATTACTAGTGAGGATGAACATTCTCATATGTTTATTGGCCATTTAAATTTCCCCTTTTGTGTATTTGCTATTATCATTTCCCCTATTTTCTATTTTCCTGTTTGTTTTTTTCTTTTTTTTTAAATTTTATTTATTTATTTTTGGCTGCTTCGGGGCACGTGGGTTCTTCGTTGAGGCAGGTGGGATCGTTCGTTTCGGGCGTGCGGGTTTTCTCTTCTCTAGTGGTGGTGCACAGGCTCCAGGGCATGTGGGCTCTGGAGTTGAGGCACCGCGTGGGCTTAGTTGCCTCGCGGCATGTGGGATCTTAGTTTGCTGACCAGCGATAGAACCGGTGTCCCCTGCATTGTAAGGCAGATTCTTTACCACTGGACCACCAGGGAAGTCCCTGTTTTTTTCTTCATGACAAAATCTTATAGGCATAGATATGGATTTACTTTGCCATTAGAATGCTGGTGTTTTTGTTAATCGTGTTTAAGAGTTTTTACGGATTAATTAGACAGTGTCTCTATAAAATGACACATTAAACATTTTAACCTAAAGCCAGTTTTAAAATGACTCCAAAAGTATTTGGATTGAAGTGAATGCTTGGAAGAATAATGCTTGAATGGTTATATGAGGGAGAGAAGGGGGACACAGTGATTGCTTTATACTTAAACAATCCTTTGTGTATATTTGTTTTCCTTCCCTTTGCTCAGGGCTTAGTCTTGCTTCTTCTTTCCTTAACTCTAATCTCAAGGACCTGTAGGAAGAGCTAGGCGGAGTGGATTCTGGCCTAGAGCCAAAGATGTTTTCAAAAAGGGCTGTAGGGCTCCACTGAGGTAGGCAGTTGGGGATGCTTTATGCTGCATCTGGAAACAAACCAGGTGACAAATTCATTAGTGTGTCCTCTGTCTGCAGTTAAGTAGGTATAATTGTCTGGGTGCTTTAAATGTGAAACGCAAAAAGTAAAATTCCTGGAAATCCAGAACTGCCTGTACTTAATAAATGTTACAGTGGACCAATATAATATTTTTGTGAATGTTGGAATGGCTGACAGGATATCTTTTCTTGAAGAAGTATTTTTTAACTTAATGTGTATTTTACTCAATACTTGCTAGGTGCCAAGGTCACAGGTTAGGATGTGAGGGGATAAGGAAGGTGAAAACGTTAAAAGGAATATGAATGATTGTATAAGAGTGGTGAGAGGGTGGGGTGAAAGGTTGGAGAAGGTATCAAGGAGGAGATGTTATTTCATAGGCATGTTGAATGATTTGGTTAGCTTAATTAAAGAGATAGGGCAAATTGTGAGGTGGGAGTGAGCATGATGTACTTGGCCTGTGTAAGTCCTCGGCTGGGCAGGTTAGAGAAGAAGGTTCCAGACTGGATATTTTGTACTCAATTTTAGTTGGGGAGTGGGAAGCAACTTTATCTTTTGGAGACAGGTAAGGTATGTTTTAGGGAAATCAAGTTGGTGGTAATCTGTAAGGTGGATTGAAGGAAGGGGAGATTGAAGTCAGGGAGTCCAATTAGGAGGCTGTTAGATAATCCAGAGAATAGATCATAAGGCTCAAGATTATGATGGAGGATAAGTGAGATACTTAAACGGAAGATGTGTTGGGACATGGTGTGTAGTGGTTGGATTTATATAAAAGATTTATGGTTTCTAGCCCAAGTTACTGAAAGAGAGATTACAAATAGGTTGATTAACAGGTAGTTAATACAAATAGTAGTTAGATTGGGATATGAAGGTGGTTGGGGGGCAGAGATGAAGATTTTGGTTATGTTATGTTTGAAGAGCTATGTACAGCAGCCAAGCTTAATGATTAAAATCTTAGACTAAAATTCATCTGAGAAGTCAATCTAGAAGTGGTGGTTGAAGCAATGAGATTGGATCAGAGGGCAGATACAATGTTTTGGGTTGAAGGCTAATTACTGTTTTGGGGGGCCCACTTCCCTCTTGAATTTAGGAGGCTGAAGGAAAAAGTATGAACATGAATGATTGTAAGTGTTTTGAATTCGAGTGTTTTGAAAGTCAGCAGAAGTGTCAAGAGTTTCAGGAAGGGAGGAATTATCAGTAGTGTGAAGTGCCACAAAGTATCTTGTCTTGAGAAGCCTCCTTTTTAGGACCAGACTGATATATGAGCTAATTTTTTTAAGCAGGAGCCGATTCTACCAAGCAAAACATCAGTGTTTGAGTTGTTTTGCCAGGAATATTGGGGATTTTTGTACTGATATGGTTATATATTATATCTTTTTCTTATAAATTTATTTATTATTTTTGACTGTTTTGGGTCTTCGTTGCTGTGCGTGGGCTTTCTCTAGTGGTGAGCGGAGGCTACTCTTCGTTGCGGTGCGCAGGCTTCTCATTGCAGTGGCTCCTCTTGTTGCGGAACACGGGCTCTAGGCACGCGGGCTCAGTAGTTGTGGCATGCGGGCTCTAGAGCTCAGGCTCAGTAGTTGTGGCACATGGGCTTAGTTGGTCTGCAGCATGTGGGATCTTCCTGGACCAGAGCTCGAACCTGTGTCCCCTGCATTGGCAGGCGGATTCTTAACCACTGCGTCACCAGGGAAGCCCTGATAATGGTTATATATTATATCTTGAGAAAATATTCTCTATATGAAACATTCTAGATAAGTTGTTCATACTATGACCATGTTCCAGGGTAAAGTAAATTCACTTTGGTGAATATTAGGATTATGACTGTACTTTAGAGTCATGTTCTGTTCCACTTCACTAACTTCTTATAAACATAGCACTAAAATGATTAGATAATCAAACCTGCAAATAAAATTTTCTCCAAAAGCTTCATGAAACCTTTGCTCTCTGATTTTTTTTTTTTTTTTTTTTACTTGCTTTTTGTAGTCAAATACAGGTAGGACATGAACTCCCTCTGATTTCAGCAGCTTGAGCTGAAAAATACAGTGTTAGGGTCAAGGGGGAAAATGCTTTTACCTTATAATATCAAGCTTTTAATGGACACATGCAGGTAGCTGGTGATGTGTTCTTTACACCAGCCTAAACTACTTTCTTTGGGCTTTGCCTCAGCCTTCTTCCAAATCTGTGAGGGCCCGAAATTTTCAAAAGCCATGGAAGCAATAAAAAGGAACAAGCTAGTGATAAACACAACATGGATGTATCTCTGAAACATTATGCTAAGTGAAAAAAGCCAGACACAAAGGAGTACATACTGTATGATTCTATGTACATGAAATTTTAGAAAAGGCAAAACTACTCTGACAGCAGATGAGTGTTTGCCTAAGTCTAGAGGTGATGGGGAGATTATCCTCAAAGGGGCACAGAGGAACTTTTTGGAGTGATAGAAATGTTCTGTATATTGTGGTGGTGGTGGTTACACAAGTGTATACGTTTGTTATATAGCTCATCAAACTGTATATGTAAAATGGGTACATTTTATCATACGTAAAACAACAGCAGCCGGGGTCTTCAGCAACAAGGACAAGTTGGGCAGCAGAATGGAACTTTATGGATTGGACTCTAATCCGAGATTTTCGTAGTGAAGTGACCTGTTTTTTGACAGTAAAGCTGTCTAACACTGGTGTTACCTCTTCATGTGTCCTAATAGGGAGTTATACATATGAGAAGGTAATTCAGACAGATGCAGTGGTTTTACTATATTGGGAATATAAGTAAACATGTATATATATAAAATCAACTAAAATGATCTGATAATATCTAGTTTATTAAAAACTTTTTTCTGGTTTGCTGGTTTCAGAAGTCATTGAAAGGATTTCAGAAATGAAAAAAGCTATTAAAGAGTATTTAAATAGTATAGTTTTGCCTAGTTGGAAAAACTTGAGAGTTCATTATCCATAGGACAATCATTCTCTTAAACATCAGATATTTTCTAATGTCAGTTTATATATGAATAGTTGATCTGGGACATAAAGTGTACTTTTTTTTTTTGCTATTTGAATATATCTGATTTTTATGTATTATTATGTTGCTTATGATAGACTAAGGTATGATTTGTGGATTATAATGATAATAATAGGTAATACTTTTAAAGCACTTACTTTATGCCGGACACTGACCTATGCAGTAAACCTGCACTGTCTTGTTCAGTTACTACAACTGCTCTGTGATATAGATGCTTTTATTACTCTTACCTCTTAGATGAATACATCATGGCTTTGAGGAAATTAAATAATTAGGTCAGGGTGACACAGTAAGTGGTTGAGCTGGCATTTGAATTCAAGTTTACTTCGTTTTAACGCCCATACCTTTTTATTTTTATTTTTTTTAATGTAAAAAAAGAAGTCTTGAGGGGGGAGTGGTAATTTAAAAGAGAGGGCATGACTTGGGGTTTCTGCAGATCCTGTGACTCATAAGTGTACCTTTGATACCAAAGAATCTGGCATTTCTAGCTTTTGATAGCTCATGATGGCAGGCAGTGCTTCATGGATCTGGTCATGATGGCCGTTGGGAATGAGGTTTCTGTCATTCCTAAGGTCTTTCATGCAACAGTCTGGTTCTGTGCCTTCAGGAGACCCTTTCTCCTCTTTCTCTTCCTCATCCTCACGTGCTTATGTCATTGTCTCAAATCAGGTTCCCCTGGAAGGCCTCACGGGAACAATATTTCCTGAGTTCTTGCATGTTCATAAGAGTTTGTTTATACTCTTGTACTTGAAAATCAGTTTTGCTGTATGTAAAATCTATGAGAACATTTCTTTCTTTGCATATCTTAAAGTATCATTGTTTTCTGGCATAGAGCATTGCTGTCACTTTGATGAAAATCTGACAAAGCCTGAATGCATATTCTTCACAGTTCAGATATGCATGTAGTCTAATTTTTAGAGTACACTATACATATCCAAACAGTGATAGGTTTTTGTTTTCTCATTAAATTGGCAGCTAAAACGAAATGCCACTGTTACCAAACCTGTTTCTATTTTATGACCTACTTTTTCCTTACTGAAGGACTATGGGAGGGATTAAGAACTGGTACTGTTGCCCCAAATTTGAAATTTCTAGCTATGCTTTTGAGAAATTTCTAGCTATGCTTTTGAGAAATTTCTAGCTATGCTTTTGAGTTAGAACAAGAAATCTAAGTTATTCTCATATATGGTGAACTTCACTTATTATAAATTAATTTCACAAAATTTGACTTACTGAATTGTTTTCATAATCTAATCTAGAGCTGTAGTTTCCAAATTTGGGGAGATTCTTAAAACTACGCAGCATATTCTCATCAGTAACATCTCTTTATTACTGGAGCTGGGTGTAGTCAATGCCTAGTTACCCAACTATAATGAAAACTGTTAAAACTATCAATTTAACAATTATTCAGACCCTTTTGAACTTTCCATATCTACTATTATTTCAAAAATCTTAAACAAATGCCACTCATATAACAATTCACCAGAGTTGATTTGGAGGCAGAGAGAACTTTTGATTTAATTCTGAAAGCATTAAGAATTGGAAGGAAGGATGAGAGCCAAATATTGCGTTTAGTGAGGGGGGAAAAGTATTCTTCCTTTGCTTCTTATTCAGAGACTAGCGTTTAGGATTTGATGCAGATATTTGTGGAAGAATATGTTTTTTAAGGCTCTGGATTGGTATTAATACTGTGTGACTCACAAGTCCCAGGCAATAAGCTTTGTGGGTTTTTTTATTTTTATTTTTTTAACATCTTTATTGGAGTATAATTGCTTTACAATGGTGTGTTAGTTTCTGCTTTATAACAAAGTGAATCAGCTATACATATACATATATCCCATTACCCCCTCCCTCTTCTGTCTCCCTCCCACCCTCCCTACCCCACCCCTCTAGGTGGTCACAAAGCACCGAGCTGATCTCCCTGTGCTATGCAGCTGCTTCCCACTAGCTATCTATTTTACATTTGGTAGTATATGTAAGTCCATGCCACTCTCTCACTACATCTCAGCTTACCCTTCCCCCTCCCTGTCTCCTCAAGTCCATTCTCTACATCTGCATCTTTATTCCTGTCCTGCCCCTAGGTTCTTCATAACCTTTTTTTTTTTTTTTTTTAGATTCGATATATGTGTGCTAGCATACGGTATTTGTTTTTCTCTTTCTGACTTACTTCACTCTGTATGACAGACTCTAGGTCCATCCACCTCTCTACAAATAACTCAATTTCGTTTATTTTCTTTTATGGCTGAGTAATATTCCATTGTATATATGTGCCACATCTTCTTTATCCATTCATCTGTTGATGGACGCTTAGGTTGCTTCCATGTCCTGGCTATTGTAAATAGAGCTGCAGTGAACGTTGCAGTACATGACTCTCTTTGAATTACAGTTTTCTCAGGGTATATGCCCAGTAGTGGGGTTGCTGGGTCGTATGGTAGTTCTATTTTTATTTTTTTAAGGCACCTCCATACTGTTCTCCATAGTGGCTGTATCAATGTACATTTCCACCAACAGTGCAAGAGGGTTCCCTTTTCCCCACACCCTCTCCAGCATTTATTGATCGTAGATTTTTTGATGATGTCTATTCTGACTGGTGTGAGGTGATACCTCATTGTAGTTTTGATTTGCATTTCTCTAATGATTAGTGATGTTGAGCATTCTTTCATGTGTTTGTTTACAATCTGTATATCTTCTTTGGAGAAATGTCTATTTAGGTCTTCTGACCGTTTTTGGATTGGGTTGTTTGTTTTTTTGATATTGAGCTGCATGAGCTCCTTGTAAAGTTTGGAAATTAGTCCTTTGTCAGTTGCTTCATTTGCAAATATTTTCTCCCTTTCTGAGGGCTGTCTTTTCATCTTGTTTATGGTTCCCTTTTCTGTGCAAA
Organism: Eschrichtius robustus; assembly: GCF_028021215.1. NCBI lineage: Eukaryota > Metazoa > Chordata > Mammalia > Artiodactyla > Eschrichtiidae > Eschrichtius > Eschrichtius robustus. The sequence continues at coordinate 36,650,113 of NC_090838.1, forward strand.
AGCTTTTAAGTTTCATTAGGTCCCGTTTGTTTATTTTTGTTTTTATTTCCATTTCTCTAGGAGGTGGGTCAAAAAGGATCTTGCTGTGATTTATGTCATAGAGTGTTCTGCCTATGTTTGCCTCTAAGAGTTTTATAGTGTCTGGCCTTACATTTAGGTCTTTAATCCATTTTGAGTTTATTTTTGTGTATGGTGTTAGGGAGTGTTCTAATTTCATTCTTTTACATGTAGCTGTCCAGTTTTCCCAGCACCACTTATTGAAGAGGCTGTCTTTTCTCCATTGTATATCCTTGCCTCCCTTGTCATAGATTAGTTGACCATATGTGCGTGGGTTTATCTCTGGGCTTTCTATCCTGTTCCATTGATCTATATTTCTGTTTTTGTGCCAGTACCATACTGTCTTGATTACAGTATCTTTGTAGTATAGTCTGAAGTCCAGGAGCCTGATTCCTCTGCTCCGTTTTTCTTTCTCCAGATTGCTTTGGCTATTCGGGGTCTTTTGTGTTTCCGTACAAATTGTGCCATTGTTTGTTCTAGTTCTGTGAATAATGCCATTGGTAGTTTGATAGGGATTGCATTGAATCTATAGATTGCTTTGGGTAGTATAGTCATTTTCACAATGTTGATTCTTCCAATCCAAGAACATGGTATATCTCTCCATCTGTTTGTATCATCTTTAATTTCTTTCATCATTGTCTTATAGTTTTCTGCATACACGTCTTTTGTCTCCTTAGGTAGGTTTATTCCTAGGTATTTTATTCTTTTTGTTGCAGTGGTAAATGGGACTGTTTCCTTAATTGCTCTTTCAGATTTTTCATCATCAGTATATAGGAATGCAAGAGATTTCTGTGCATTAATTTTGTATCCTGCTACTTTACCAAATTCGTTGATTAGCTCTAGTAGTTTTTGGGTAGCATCTTTAGGATTCTTTATGTATAGTATCGTGTCATCTGCAAACAGTGACAGCTTTACTTCTTCTTTTCCGATTTGGATTCCTTTTATTTCTTTTTCTTCTCTGATTGCTGTGGCTAAAACTTCCAAAACTATGTTGAATAATAGTGGTGAGAGTGGGCAACCGTGTCTTGTTCCTGATCTTAGTGGAAATAGTTTCAGTTTTTCACCATTGGGAAGGATGTTGGCTGTGGGTTTGTCATATATGGCCTTTATTATGTTGAGGTAAGTTCCCTCTATGCCTACTTTCTGGAGAGTTTTTATCATAAACGGGTGTTGAATTTTGTCAAAAGCTTTTTCTCCATCTATTGAGATGATCATATGGTTTTCCTTCTTCAATTTGTTTATGTGGTGTATCACATTGATTGATTTGCGTATATTGAAGAATCCTTACATCCCTGGGATAAATCCCATTTGATCATGGTGTATGATCCTTTTAATGTGTTGTTGGTTTCTGTTTGCTAGTATTTTGTTGAGGATTTTTGCATTTATGTTCATCAGTGATATTGGCCTGTAGTTTTCTTTTCTTTCTTTCTTTGTCTGGTTTTGGTGTCAGGGTGATGGTGGCATCGTAGAATGAGTTTGGGAGTGTTCCTCCCTCTGCTATATTTTGGAAGAGGTTGAGAAGGATAGGTGTTAGCTCTTCTCTAAATGTTTGATAGAATTCGCCTGTAAAGCCATCTGGTCCTGGGCTTTTGTTTGTTGAAAGATTTTTAATCACAGTTTCAATTTCAGTGCTTGTGATTGGTCTGTTTATACTTTCTGTTTCTTCCTGGTTCAGTCTCGGAAGGTTGTGCTTTTCTAAGAATTTGTCCATTTCTTCCAGGTTGTCCATTTTATTGGCATATAGTTGCTTGTAATCTCTCATGATCCTTTGTATTTCTGCAGTGTTAGTTGTTACTTCTCCTTTTTCATTTCTAATTACTGATTTGAGTCTTCTCCCTTTTTTCCTTGATGAGTTGGGCTAATGGTTTATCAATTTTGTTTATCTTAAAGAACCAGCTTTTACTTTTATTGATTTTTGCTACCGTTTCCTTCATTTCTTTTTCATTTATTTCTGATCTGATCTTTATGATTTCTTTCCTTCTGCTAACTTTGGGGTTTTTTTGTTCTTCTTTGTCTAATTGCTTTAGGTGTAAGTTTAGGTTGTTTTTTTGAGATGTTTCTTGTTTCTTGAGGTAGGATTGTATTGCTATAAACTTCCCTCTTGGAACTACTTTTGCTGCATCCCGTAGGTTTTGGGTTGTCGTGTTTTCATTGTCATTTGTTTCTAGGTATTTTTTGATTTCCTCTTTGATTTCTTCAGTGATTTCTTGGTTATTAAGTAGTGTGTTGTTTAGCCTCCATGTGTTTTTATTTTTTTACAGATTTTTTTCCTGTAATTGATATCTAGTTTCATAGCATTGTGGTCGGAAAAGATACTTGATACGATTTCAATTTTCTTAAATTTACCAAAGTTTGATTTGTGACCCAAGATATGGTCTATCCTGGAGAATGTTCCATGAGCACTTGAGAAGAAAGTGTATTCTGTTGTTTTTGGATGGAATGTCCTATAAATATCAGTTAAGTCCATCTTGTTTAATGTGTCATTTAAAGCTTGTGTTTCCTTATTTATTTTCATTTTGGATGATCTGTCCATTAGTGAAAGTGGGGTGTTAAAGTCCCTTACTATGATTGTGTTATTGTCGATTTCCCCTTTTATGGCTGTTAGCATTTGCCTTATGTATTGAGGTGTTCCTTTGTTGGGTGTATAAATATTTACAATTGTTATATCTTCTTCTTGGATTGATCCCTTGATCATGATGTAGTGTCCTTCTTTGTCTCTTGTAATAGTCTTTATTTTAAAGTCTATTTTGTCTGATCTGAGAATTGCTACTCCAGCTTTCTTTTGATTTCCATTTGCATGGAATATCTTTTTCCATCCCCTCACTTTCAGTCTGTATGTGTACCTAGGTCTGAAGTGGCTCTCTTGTAGACAACATATATACATGGGTCTTGTTTTTGTATCCATTCAGGCAGTCTTTGTCTTTCGGTGGGAGCATTTAATCCATTTATATTTAAGGTAATTATCGATATGTATGTTCCTATTATCATTTTCTTAATTGTTTTGGGTTTGTTATCGTAGTTCTTTTCCTTCTCTTGTGTTTCCTGCCTAGAGAAGTTCCTTTAGCATTTGTTCCAAAGCTGGTTTGGTGGTGCTGAATTCTCTTAGCTTTTGCTTGTCTGTGAAGGTTTTAATTTCTCTGTCGAATCTGAATGAGATCCTTGCCATGTAGAGTAATCTTGGTTGTAGGTTTTTCCCTTTCATCACTTTAAATATGTCCTGCCACTCCCTTCTGGCTTGCAGAGTTTCTGCTGAAAGATCAGCTGTTAACCTTGTGGGGATTCCCTTGTATGTTATTTGTTGTTTTTCCCTTGTTGCTTTTAGTATTTTTTCTTTGTATTTAATTTTTGATAGTTTGATTAATATTTGTCTTGGTGTGTTTCTTCTTGGGTTTATCCTGTATGGGACTCTCTGCGCTTCTTGGACTTGATTAACTATTTCTTTTCCTATATTAGGGAAGTTTACAACTATAATTTCTTCAAATATTTTCTCAGTCCCTTTCTTTTTCTCTTCTTCTTCTGGGATCTCTATAAGTCGAATGTTGGTGTCTTTAATGCTGTCCCAGAAGTCTCTGAGACTGTCCTCAATTCTTTTCATTCTTTTTTCTTTATTCTGCTCTGCAGTAGTTATTTCCACTATTTTATCTTTCAGGTCACTTTTCCATTCTTTTGCCTGTTATTCTGCTATTGATTCCTTCTAGAGAATTTTTAATTTCATTTATTGTGTTCGTCATTGTTTGTTTGCTCTTTAGTTCTTCTAGGTCCTTGTTAAACGTTTCTTGTATTTTCTCCCTTCTATTTCCAAGATTTTGGATCATCTTTACTATCATTACTCTGAATTCTTTTTAAGGTAGACTGCCTATTTCCTCTTCATTTGTTTGGTCTGGTGGGTTTTTACCTTGCTCCTTCATCTGCTGTGTGTTTCTCTGTCTTCTCATTTTGCTTAACTTACTGTGTTTGGGGTCTCCTTTTCGCAGGCTGCAGCTTCGTAGTTCCCGTTGTTTGTGGTGTCTGCCCCCAGTGGCTAAGGTTGTTTCAGTTGGTTGTGGAGGCTTCCTGGCCGAGGGGACTAGTGCCTGTGTTCTGGTGGATGAGGCTGGATCTTGTCTTTCTGGTGGGCAGGACTGTGTCCTGTGGTGTGTTTTGGGGTGTCTGTGACCTTATTATGATTTTAGACAGCCTCTCTGCTAATGGGTGGGGTTGTGTTCCTGTCTTGCTAGTTGTTTGGCATAGGGTGTCCAGCCTTGTAGCTTGCTGGTCGTTGAGTGGAGCTGTGTCTTAGCGTTGAGATGGAGATCTCTGGGAGAGCTTTTGCTGTTTGATATTACATGGAGCCGGGAGGTCTCTGGGGGACCAGTGTCCTGAACTCGGCTCTCCCACCTCAGAGGCACAGGCCTGACACCTGGCCGCAGCACCAAGACCCTGTCAGCCACACGGCTCTCTCTGAGCTTCTATTTCGACAGCAACAACGTGACTCTGGACAGTGTGGACCACTTTTTTCACCAGTTGGCCGAGGAGAAGTATGAGGGCGCCCAGCGTCTCTTGAAAATGCAAAACCAGTGCTGCGGCTGCGCCCTTTTCTAGGATGTGTGGAAGCCTTCTCAAGATGAGTCGGGTAAAACCCAGGACGCTATGGAAGCCACCATTCTTAGGGAGAAGAACCTGAACCAGGCACTATTGGATCTGTGTGCCCTGGGTTCTGCCAGCGCAGACTCCCACCTCTGTGACTTCTCTAAGCAATAAGCTTTGAGTATTTGTATCTTACCTCAGCTTTGAGAAATTGTTTTTCTTGTATTCCTTCTTTGTTAATTAATTCTCTTGTTCTGTTTGTGGAATACTTATTTCGTCTGTTGTTGTACTTCCTAGATTGAACCACTATGATGTTCACTTCTTTTTGTTTTTGTATTTGTTATACAATCTGGGAGGTTGCTTTGACTTATTTAAACTCCCAAACACTCTCCAGAGAAGGTTTTTTTGGTGTGGGGGTGGGAGTGGGGGAGTGGTAGAGGTAATCATATATTTAAATCTTAAGATCTATTTCTCATCCTGTGTTCCATTTTCATACCATCCTGTTCTTGTTTTATGGACGCAAGAACCAGTATCTTTTTCAGTTTCTAAGGATTCTGATTTCTGATTTTTTTAAAATCCCCTTTTGTTGTTGAAATTCCCTTTACAGTGGTGTCTTTGTCCCCTCCCCCACTGTTTATCATGGTCTTTGCATTTCATGCTGCTGGGTTTCCTTATATGTCTAATTATCCTTGGCTGTCTGTTCATTCTTACTCTTAAATATGAGTAGAAAATTCATCTTAAATTTCTGATTTTTGTTTGGGGGTAAAAGTCTGACAGAAGCTTTTCTGGATATGGACTAGGTGTGAACAGAGGGTGAGGTTAATGGTTCTCTATAACTTTCACTAGCTCCCCCTGTTTTCATTCATGTACAGTCTCCCATTTTACTGTGTCCACGCGCAGCCTGTGTCTGAGTTCTGTCCATGAGTCTCTCCGCACTTCTAATTTGTTACTTGCATATTCTAACTGCCAATCCTTCCATTCTGTTTTTTTAATCACCATGCTTCCATCTGCTTTATACCTTCCAAAGATTTTTAATATCTCTACCCATGGATGGTGCACCTCTTACTTCCCTCTTCTCCCTCCTAAGTTGTCATTGTTTATTTTCTACTTTAAAAAATTCTTTTACTATCATTTTGATGGCGTATTGGGAGCGATTAGAGAAAATGGCTGTGTTCCATGTCTTGAACTAGAAAATCGTTTATCACTTGGGTTAATATATCAGTATGAATCATTATTTTCGTTACAAAAATATTTCACTAAAGATTAAGCTACCATAGGGCATTTGTTTGTGCACAGATCATTATTGGATAATAATAGTATAGAGAAATTTAAAAATACTGGATTTTGAGAAAATATTGAAACTTTTAAGTCTCATGTCTTCTTTCCTATAGCATTTTTGAAGCTTTTCTCCCATTTACTTGTTCCCATTTTTTAAAAGATTTTTTCTTTTCTTTTGAAAATAATTTTAAAGAACTCTCAAAATTTAGTAGGCTGATGAAGTTAAATGAGTTAATCTCTTATTTATAAGTGTTAGACTAGGCGTCTGTTAAAACAGAAGTGACATTTATTTTGGCTAAACAGTTTCTGTTCTACATATGTGTTTACATAGCATTTTCACACTCCATAAATTGAACAGAGCAAGTGGGTTGACTAAATTTTACTGTAACATTTGTCAAGGAAATGGGTATTGATGACCATTTAATAATAAGAGAAATTATTGCACAATTATTCTGTTGAAATTTTACAGCGGCGTGCAGCTTTTTGAACAGCATGAAAATTTTCTTGCAGCATGAAAATTCAAATTGATTCTTGACATAAGGATTTATGTGCCCATCATCAAGATTTAATGCACATTAAATTTTGCTGTTTGCATCAAACTGCTCTCATAAAGAATGAAAATGTTACCAGCTTTATCTGAGTATTATCTCACCCCATCTCCTCTTTCCTGGAAGTTAACTATTATCAAGTTGGTCTTGATAGTAGTTTTAGTTTTTATACTGCTTAAGCATGTTTTTTAAATACCTTTGCTGTTTATTCACGCATCTAAACTAATCTATTTATTGGTTTGTAAGTTTTATAATTTTACATAAATAGCGTCACACTGTATGTATTTTTTTCCAGCTAGCTTTGTTTTTGAGATTTATTCATGGTGATACATGTGCATGTAACCCATACTTTTAATTTCTGTACATGTTACATTGCATCAGCATCACTGGCTGCTTCTCCTTGCGTAGAGATGAGAATTTCTCTAGGGTGAATAGTCTGTAAACCAACAATTCCATGGGAAGTTATGTGCATCTTAACTTTACCAGATATTACTCTGAGATTTCTGATGCTGTCTGGTTCCTGATTCTCTATGTGTGACCTGTTCTTTTCCCTCTGGGAATTTTCAGGGTTTTTATCTCACCAGTGTTTTGAAATTTCAGTTACCTTTTTTGTTGTTCTTGTGGTTGTACTTTCATCAGTTACTAGGCACGTTCAGTCTTGACATTTATACTTTTTAGTGCTGGGAAACTTTTCTGAATCATTTCTTTGATAAAGTTCTTCTCTTTGTTTTTCTTGTTCTTTCTATTAGTTGGACTGATCTGAAAATTTTCTTAGTTTTATTCTCTCCTATTTTAAGTCTCTCTGTTGTTGTTTTTGGCTGGGTGTGGGGGTAAGGTGCAGAGAATCTTTTTGGGGTTGTTTTTCCAACTTGATTTTGTGACCTTTTATTGAAAAACATCTGTCCTCATTTTAGTTCCTAAGAGTACTTTATTTTTCTCTGAAAAAAAATTTTTATAACATCTCATTCTTGTTTCATGAATACAATACTCTTATTTCTCTTGATGATTTTTTTTTCTACTCTCTTTTCTCTCTGATTCCTTTTTGTTTCTTTCTTTGATTCTGTTTTTCATGTTGTATGTTTTCCTTCTATGTCTGGTAATCTTTGGATGCCTATTCATATTTAAGTTTTGAAGCCTTGTGTGAATGGATGGGGACTGTCATTTGGTAGGCCTCCCTGTAGGGTGACCTGACGATTTTGTAGAGTGTTCCTATAAGTAATCTGTAAGGGATTACTGAATTTTCCTCAGAGAGCAGTAGAACTGTTGCCTGCCTGAGGTTTATAAGATTTCTGGAAGTCGAGTTGAGAAAGAAGGCTGAGGGTTTCACTAAGGCTTTTTTACTCTGACTGTCAACTCAATCTGTCTCTGAATCCAGAGCCTTTGTAGTTCAGCCTTTTCAAAGTAAACCTCCAGTCTTTTTCCGTGTGTAGTAGTTTTTTTAAAAAAAATATTTATTTATTTATTTATTTATTTATTTGGCCGTGCCAGCTCTTAGTTGCGGCATGTGCGATCTTTAGTTGCAGCATGCAGGGTCTAGTTCCCTGACCAGGGATCAAACCTGGTCCCCTGCATTGGGAGCATGGAGTCTTAGCCACTGGACCACCAGGGAAGTCCCCCATGTGTAGTAGTCTTAATACATGTCTGCAAATTGATTTTTAATCCTCCTATGTAAGAGGTGTGTCTGTGTCCCTCTGCACTGGCCTTAGTAACTTGCTTGTAACCTACAGCATGTAGCTCTCTTGACACTCAGAAGAGGCCATGCAGCTTCTGCTTGGTTCTCTTGGGACATTCCCTCTGGGGAAAGCCAGGTGCCATGTAAGAAGTCTGACTACCCTGAGCTAGTCAAACTGGAGAGACCACTTACAAGCACTCCCGGGGACAAGTCCCACCTGAATTCCTAGCCAACAGCTTCTAGCAGCTGCTAATCATTAAATGAGATTTCAGGTGACTACCGTCATCCCTTGGTATTGGGGGGGGGGGAGGTGTCGGAATTGTTTCCAGGACCGCTGACAGTTAACCAAAATCCACAGATGCTCAAGCCCCTTCTATAAAATGGTGAAGTATTGGCATATAACCTATGCATATCCTCCCGTATATTTTAAATCATTTCTAGATTACTTATAATACCCACTACAATGTAAATACTATGTAAATAGCTGCCAGAGCATGGCAAATTCAAGTTTTGCTTTTTGGAACCTTCTGGAATTTTTTTTCCCCAGTTATTTTCAATCTGCAGTTGGTTGAATCCACAGATCCAGAACCTGTGGACATGGGGGACTGCCTGTGTCTCCCCAGCCATTGTCTGTGTGCTATAATATGAGAAACCCCAAGTGAGAACTGCCCAGTTGAGCCCTTACAATTAATGAGCCAATATTGGTTATAAGAATAACTAAAACTCATACTTATTCAGGGTCCCATTTAAGATATACCACATTACATTTAATCATCATATCTCCTTAGGCCCCTCTTGGGTATGTGGGTTGCTCAGACTTTTCTTGTTTTTTATGACCTTGACAATTTTAAGGAGTACTGGTCAGGTATTTTGTAGAATGTCTCTATTGGGATTTGTCTAATGCTTTCTCATGATTAGACTGGAGTAATGGGGTTTGGGGAAGAAGACCATAGAGATTAAGTGCTATCTTCATCACACTGTATCAAGAGAACATACAGTGAACATGATTATGACTGTTGATGTTGACCTTGATCACCTGGCTGAAATAGTGTGTCAGATTTCTCCACTGTAATTACTCTTTTTGCCCCCTTTTCATTTCGTACTCTTTGAAAAGGAAGTCCCCAAGCCCAATCTACACTTAAAGGGCGGGACGTTAAATAGTCCATCTATTTGAGTGTGGAGTATCTACATAAATTACCTGGCATTTGTCTGCACTGGAGATTTGTCTGTTCTGTTATTTATTCATTTATTCAACCATTTATTTTTATCAGTATGGACTCATGAATATTTATACTTTGGGTTATAATCCAATACTACTTTATTTTGTTGCTCAGATTATTCTAGCTTTGTACAAAAAAAAATTTTTTTTTTTTTTTTTGTTTGATCTACCATAGGCCAGGAGTGGTGAATTAATTCTGTTCTGTTTTTTCTGGTTCTTTACCCTTGTGTTACTGGTAGTTTTTACTTACGTACTTTGGTGTAGTGTTATTCCACTTAATGGAAAACCAGAGGACTTTTAGGAAAGACAAATAGGTCTTTAGGAAAGTAGATGGGAGTTACGATAGTCTTTGACAGTGTTTGATTTCTCATCTCAGGTGATAGGAGTCAATGTCCTCTATTATTGGAAACCTCCCTTGAAAGTGGCATTTTTGTCTAGTTAAATTCTTTTGGAAGACTCTGCTTTTTAGGTAGATAAGGGGAGTGGGGTTTAGACAAAACCTCTTTCTGCATCTATTGATTTTCAGATGTCTTGAAATAATTTTTATGCCACTGGGAGATAATTTGCATCCCTTCACATGTTTGAAAGAACAACAGTTGAGTTAGAGTTAAAACACTCTGTCATGCTTTGCTTCCTTGAAGTCTGACACTGTGCCACTTTCCTGTGCATAGCACTTTGGAAGACTGAAACTAGCCTGATTTATCTATTCCTCTCCTGCTTTAAGTGGCTTTATTTAGAAGGGTGTGGGAGAGTGAGGAATTGAATTCTCATGGCATTCTTTAATTGCCTTTAAAATCAAATAGCTTAAATATAGCGGCTGTTTTTTCCTTAAATTGTAAATACGTTTCCCCCAAATCCTTTGTAGACATGGCTGTATGATATTTCATCCTGTAGATGAGGATTTATTAGCCTCAGCACTGTTGACATTTGAACTATTCTTTGCTGCAGGCCTGTCCTTTGCAGGGTAGGACGTTTTACAGCCTTCCTGGCCTCTTATTAACTAGGTGCTAGTGCTATTCCCTCCCTACATCAGTTGTGACAATCGAAAATGTCTCTAGACATTGCCAGATGTATTCTGGGGGCCAGAATCTCTCCTGGTTGAGAACCACTGCTATAGATTTATTCCATTCCTCTGTTGTTAGAAATGCAAGTTATTTTTTTTTAAAGAAATTCACGTTCATTCATTCATTCACTCATTCATTCATTTATTTATTTATGACTGTGTTGGGTCTTTGTTTCTGTGCGAGGGCTTTCTCTAGTTGTGGCAAGTGGGGGGCCACTCTTCATCGCTGTGCGCGGGCCTCTCACCATCGCGGCCTCTCTTGTTGCGGAGCACAGGCTCCAGACGCGCAGGTTCAGTAATTGTGGCTCACGGGTCCAGTCGCTCCGTGGCATGTGGGATCTTCCCAGATCAGGGCTCGAACCCGTGTCCCCTGCATTGGCAGGCAGACTCCCAACCACTGCGCCACCAAGGAAGCCCGCAAGTTATTTTTATATTCAGTATAAATAACACTGTACTGAACATCATTATACACAAAGATTTTTCCCTTTTGATCTGTTATTAATGGTGAATTACATTAATTTCCAAATATACAACTATTTTTCTATTCCTATTATAGAGGATTTTTTCACATGCTGATAGATTCTATTTGCTAGTATTTTTAATCTTTTAAAACAATAACACAATATTTATGTACAATTGGGGTTGTTTCTTTAGGTACCTTCTCAGAAACAGAACCACTGAGTCAGAGTTTCCAATTATATAATCTTGGTATTTTTAGGATGCATTTCTAAGCCACCCTAGCATGATTGGCAAAATCACAGGTAGAAAGATTTTTCCATAGCCAATTTATAATCCTTGTTTTATCCACACTTTAAATTTTGAAATAATTTTAGATTTACAGAAAAGTTACAAAGATAGTAGAGAGAGTTCCTGCATATCCCCTAACCACTTTCGTCTGTGTCAACTTCTTACATTACTGTGGTGTATTTGTCTAGACTAAAAAACCAACATTGGTACTATTCTATTAACTGGACTCCAGACTTTATCTGGATTTCACCAGTTTTTCTGGTAATTCCCTTTTTCTGGGCCAGGATCCAATCTGGGTACCACATTACATTTAGTACCTTTGCCTTTTGGGTCCCCATACATTTGTATAACTATCTTTGATTTTTAAAAAAGAAGGAAAAGTTTGTAATGCATCAACTACTTAAGCCTTGAGTTTAAGAAGATGAATTCTAGGCTAGGCTAGTCTGCTTTGGTTTGAATCCTGACTTGCCACCTAAGTTGTATTGTCTGGGTACACTAGGTATCTCACTTTTCTCAATTGTAAAATAATAATATGAATAGTGCTAACTGTACGAAGTTGTTACTCGATTTAAATGATATAATGCACATCAATCTCTTAATATAAAGCCTGGCATGAAGAGCTAACAAAAAAACAAAGCATTTTTATTATTGCTGTTTATATTAGTTTTTTAGTCAAAAGAACAACATACTAATCTTTAGAAACCCTTGGGGAAAATCTTCTCCATGGGCCTGAGGCATCCCTGACACTACCTCTTCTGTTTGATAGGAAGCAGATGGGATTGACAGATTGTGTTATTCTTGTGCAGGGCTTGCCAATGTCCATGTGCCCCCTCTAAGAAATAGTGTGCCAAATGCAGAAAGGAGAGGGGGAATTTTGCAGTATCTGAATGTCCTTTGTTGAAATTTTATGATTTGCTTTGTTTAAAGATTTTTGGTTAAAGGTCTCTTTGAGAATTGTTTGCTTTTTTGATATTTGTTTTTTTAAAGGGTAGAATTTAAATCAGTTAATGTTTGTGAAGCATTTAAAACAGTGCCTGCCACAGAATGAGTGCTGTGGAAGTATTTACTTATTCTTCAGTGCTTCAAATAAGATAAAAGCATATTATGATTACTCGTTATAATGAGCCTCTGGAGCAAAAATTAACTGAAATAAGAGGTGAGAGGACCATTAACCCTCTCAGGTTAGTCACCTGGTTGTCCTTGAAAGGGTTTGGTTTCTGACCAAAGCTCTCTGCAGTCCGCCCCCTCATGCTGTTGAGACTGCAAAAGATTCTTACCTTTGGCCAAGAGCCTGATAAAAGTGTGAGAAGTATCTGGCATTTGTAATTATGAGGGAATAAAGGCAGAATGAAGTGGTTCAGGCATTTTTTTTCTCTACATGTCCTGCAATTTAAATATCATTACAATTAAAAGTATCTAAGTGTGGTTGCTCAGGAATAAGTGGTCTTAATTTTGGTAGAACCTAGAGAGACAGCATTAAATTAGTTTTAAAACATTTTGGTTATGGAAAATTTCAGACGTACATAAAGGTTGAAATAACAATGTAAATTGAGCCCCCATCTACCTATCACCCTACTTCAACAGTTATTAACATAGAGCCAATTAAAGATAGTATTTTTAAATTGCTGTGAACTCTCATAACATCATCAGTCTAACAGCAATCATATTCATTTTTTGTATATTTTCCTTTATATGTACAAATTTTACATTATTACATGAGTACAATTTTTGTATTATTTATGTTTCTAAGTAGTATTAGCAATAATCATTTTAGTGGGGATCACAATTTTTATTTTATGCCCCTCAACTCCCCCGTCTTTATTAGCTCCTCTTTCCATATTCTATTTTGACTTTAGCTTAGAAAGGGCACTCATATTTTTATGTTGCAGTAGATGCCAAGATGATGCATCTTGGTTTCTATGTATTTATAAACAATAGACATCTTCTAATATAGAGGTGTCTTTTTCTCTTTAATCTTTGGTGGGGGTAGGTGAGGAGTGCATGTAAATTTTTAAAAGTTAAATGATTGAAGGACAACTGTACTCCAGTTTTTAACTTAATTGCATCCTTTCAGCATCCCTAATAAATAGCAGTCTTTTAAGAAATGTCTTAATGTTAACCAGACACCTGCTAGATCTGCCCTCTGGAATAAATGAATATGCCATTTCTTCTTTTACAAGGACACAGGGACTTATTACCTCCTCTCTAGTCTAAGCAGTCCCAGGTTCTTCAGATGTTTGTTATATGATGTGTTTTTTGAGCTGCCTGCTGTTCTCATTCTTCTGCTTGGGATATATTTTAGTTTTGTCAATGTTCCTCTTAAAATGTGGTACTTTAGAACAGAATGTGTTGTTTTATATGTTTGGTAAGTCAGAGTACTGAACCTTATAGCTTTAATGAGCTTGACTTGGGAACCATGGTTCAGCCTCCCATAATGTGAGCATTGTCAAATGCAGATTATTTCTAGTAAGCCAGCTACTTCATTTGGTGCTCACTTGCTCATTCAATCATTCCATAAGTATTTATGGAGTGCTTACCATGTGCCACGTGTAGTTTTAATCATTTTGTCAGTGAGCAAGACAGATGTTTCTCTTCTCTTGGAGCTCACATTCTGGTTGGTATCAGAAAAGTAAAGAATTTAATGAGAAACTTTCAGCAAGCTATGAGTAAAAGAAAACTGGAAAATGAGCTGTGAAGTTATTAGGAGACTGTTTTAGATTGGGTAGTCAGGAAAGGTCTCTTTGAGTTGACAGCTGGGCTGAGATCTAAATGTCAAGAAGGAGCCAGCCATGCAAGTACGGGGGTGGAGAGGTAAGGGTGATTCCAAGAAGAGAAAACAGTAAAAACAGAAGTCCAGAGGTAAGGGAACAAGCTTGACATGTTGAGTGAACAGAAAAGTCCACAGTGGCTAGAGAGTGTAAGTGATGATGGAAGAGTTATAGGAAGTAAGGTTGAAGAACTAAACAGGGGTCAGATCATAGAGGGCTGTAAGTAAGTTTGGGTTTTCTTTTAAATTCAATGGGAAGTCAAGAGTGACATGATTTCATTACATTGAAGAAAGGTCACTCTGGTGAATGAGTTACAGAGAGGCAGAAGTGGAAGCAGGACCACTAGTTACAGTAGTATTCTAGGCAAGAGACGATGGTCACTTTGACTGGGATGGTGCAGCTACAGATGAGAGATGTGGACTGATTCTGATTCGGGATATATTTGGAGATATAACTGATAGGATTTGCTAATGAAATAAATGGTGTGTTTGAGAGAATGCAGAGTCAATGTTCTGACATACAGATATTTTTGTTCATGTGAGGAAACAGATTTGTTTCAACTCTGGAGAAAAAACCTGGCATATTTTAAATATTTACTATGGTGTGTGTTGTTGATGGTTAAGAGAATGGACTCTGGAGGCAGACAGCTTGGTTACAATAGCTCTGCTGCCTACCTTGGACAAGTTACTCAGCCATTCTTTGGCTCAGCACCCTCATCTATAAAATGAGGACAATAATAATATCTACCTTGTAAGGTTGTTGCAAAGATTAAATGAGTTGATTGATATAGGTGTAGTAGGCTTCAGTGGCTGCTAATATTAAAGAGCCTATGTAAATGTTAACTTTTATTATTTTAAAGGTTTTTGCAAGGGTAATTTTGAGTCTACATAATGTTAGCCATATGCTGACTTTATACACCAATCCCTATGTAAGATACAGTTCTCTTTAATTGGAGCTTCGTATTTTTTGTTTTTCCTCAGGGACATCTGTAATTTTTTGTTTACTGCCATTGTGAAAGTATGAAAAAATTATTTTTTGTTTTCCTGTAGCTCTGTGTTGCTAGCTAAAATCTGCTTAATACTGCATTTGTATCAAGTCTCTTTCAGAGTGTGCTTATACTACAGTATCTTACACTGAAGAAATGTCTTGCAAGAGGTACCAGAAATATTGGGTTTTTGCTAACATGCCTCGTAATACAGATTTTATATTCCTGTTTAGAAAAGTATCTGTTAATCCTATTTCTATAAAATTATAAAATACACCATGAGAATTTTGTTTTCACCTTGTCTCTTACAGAAGTGCAGTTCATTTAAGTAGAATTTGATACTTTTATTTATATCATAGCAGTACTAAATATTTAGTCTTGTTCTAAATTCTTTTCAGAAAGGGGCTTTTCTGTCTGTTAGTGGTATATACATCTCTTTATGAATTTATGATATGCTTTGCCCTAGTTTGATGCTAACTTATAGAGACCATTAATTACGTCTCAGTTTTTATCTTGCATTGAGTGTAGAATTCATGCTTTTTATTTATTCTTTTTAATAGCAGGATTCACCAGTGGGTTTACTACTTCAAGGAAATGACAGTATATTAAAATGAGCAGGATGTATCTGCTAGGTGTTAATGGCTCACTCACCATGTCAGTATGAGTGATTGTTTCTTTGATTTGTTTGCAGGGGAAAAAGAAACCTTTGGGTATCAATATATTGATATTTATAATGGTTTACATTTTTATAGATTATAGCTTTTGATTGCTAAAGAAGGATTCACTATAAAGGAATTTTCCTAGTTGAAATAACATTCATTAAATGGCATTAAATTTGTTATTTAATTTTTATTACATTTACATGGTTTAAAATGGAAAAGGTACAACATGGTGTATAATGGAGAGTATATCTTTCATTCCTGTCTTCCAGCCTCTTGATTTTTCTTTCCCAAAGGTATCAGTTCTGTGTATGCTTCCAGAAAATGAATATATACATTTATGCATGAATATATACAGCTATGCATGTGCACACATGCACACACGTGTGTATATATTCTTTTTTAAAAAACTGTAGGGTATTATGATTTATGTTTTATCATTAAGTATGTATCATAATTCATCCCTATTAAATAAAATTATCAGTTCCCAAATGAGTGATACTAAGATTTTTTTGTGTGTTTTACTTCTGCCTACATATCATTTTGTACGTGTAGGAGTAAACCTGTAGGTAAATTTTTAGAATTTGGCTGAAGACTATGTGCAACTGTAATTTCTGGTACACTTTATTAAATTGACTTCCACTGAGATTGTACCAGTCTGTTGGTGCCAGCAGTGTATGTTTCTGCATCATCTCGTCAAGAGAATGATTACCAAACCTTTGATAATCTGACACATGAAAAATGTTACCTTAGTGTAGTCTTAATTTTCATTTCTTTTCTGAGTGTGAAGTTGGGTGTAGTTTAAGATCCATTTGTGGGTTTTTTTGGTCCATTTTTCTATCATGTTGGTCATTTTCTTACTGATTTATGGGACCTTTTTTATATTAGGGAAATGAGCTCATGATATGCAATACAGTTTTTTATTTCTTATCCATGTAGTGTGCTTTTGTTTTACTTTATGCTTCCTTAATTTAGTGTGTTTTCTTTTTTAATTAAAATAAACATTTACACAGTTTAAAGAACCAAATAGTCCTATAAACTCCTCTTCTTGGAGAAGATTCCCCAGAACCATTTTGAACTCTTGCAGCTGATTCCTTTGGAATTTATCTTCAAATTTCTAAACAACTGTGCTTATTGATTTTTTTTAGGTCTAGGAATTATCTATCCCATTATGGAAGGTGAGATTTAATCACTCCATTACCCCAAACACACACACATGCACATATACTCCACATACCCCTCTCGCCCCCGCCCCCAAACCCCCCCGTTCTTCCTCATGTTTTCCAGATAGGATTACTTTTTATTTCCTGCACAATTTCTTGTTTTCCTTGGAGTTAATAAGTTTTGTTTGGTGTACTAATCATTAATTTAACCCCCAGTTGAGATCAGTGTCATTCTGATTCTTGAGCTTTTGTATGAAACCTTTTTCTTTCTCTCTGAAAGCATATAGGCTCTACCTACCTCCAGTGTTCTGAAATTTTTGATAATGTGCCTTTGTAAGTATCTGTTTTCATCCATTGTGCTTGGCACAGAGTGGGCCCTCTCAGTCTTGAAATTGATGCCCTTCAGTTTGGAAATTTTTTTAGATTATTTAAAAAAATTATTTCTTCTCCAGTTTTCTGTGTTCTCTTACTCCTGTTATTTGGCTCTTGAACCTCCGGGACTGATCCTCTGCTGTTTTACCATGTCTGCCTTGTGCTCTAATTTCTGGGAGTTTCCTTCAATTTTTATCTTCCCAGCTTTCTCTTCTATGATTATGTTTTTACTTTACAGGAGCTCTTTTGTTCCTCTGAATGTTCTGTTTTTCCTTTTAATAACATCCTGTATTCAAAATCTTATCTTTCTGAAAGGAGTTTGCTCCCTTGCTTCTTTCCTCCCTTCTTTCCTTAAATTTTCTTTTCCTAACCTCATCCCTTTCTCTTCCAAATTGCCCTTTTCTGCTTGTTTTGGCCCCCCTCTCTTCTTCTAGGGAACTTCTTCTATGTTTGACCATGGACTGTCTGCTTATATTTTAAAGTGGGCATTGAATAGCTGATTGGAAGCTCTGTGCTTGTCCGTGGGATTTGTTGGCTGTGGGTTTCACTGTAGGGTGATTTGGCTGAACTATTTGAGTAACCTCCAATGTTAGCACCTTTTGATCTTCCTTTTGGGCTAGTGAGATTCTAAAGAGTAGAAAAACTCTTCTCATCTTTTTTAGAGGGTATACATTTGATTGCCATCATTTTGAAAATCAAGTGTCTGAAAAAGGTTAGTATGTCAAATAATAAGGATAAACTTTCACTTATGTTTTTTAAGTGTAGCTTCCAGCCCTCATCTCTGCCTGGTATTCTTCAGTTCCCAAAGTCCTGTTTTACCTTCTTCAGAAATAAGCCTTCTCTTTGGGGAGTGAGCGTTGTATTCATTCATTCTGCTACACTGAACGGGAGAGGAGAATTCTGGGGAGTCCAACTACTTCTTCAGTACACTTTCAGTCAGTGCTCCAGTTTGTAGCCCCAGCTTCACTTCCACTTCCAGAGGAGTTTAAGCTAGTTTGCTTTTTTCTTTCCTCGCAGCTGGCTTAGTTTGTAACTTAGCATTCCACTAAGGGTCTTGGTTCTTCTGCTTCCCAGGCTTCACGGTGTACTTGTTGCTGTCTCCACTCCCATTAACTTTATCTTTATGGATATAAAAGGTCCCTTATGAAGTGTAGCAGAATTTTAGAACAGAAGAGAAACAAATGTTTATGTTCAGTCCTTCATCTTTAACTGGAAGTCCTTTACGTGAGTCATTAAATATTTTAGCTCATTCAGAGATAAGCTTGGATCAGGTAAAACTAAATGTCTCAGCCTTTTTGTGGCTGTTGTTTTTCATCTGTTTGTGCTATTAGAAAGTTCTTTGAGAATCTGATGAATGTTTCGAACTTCCTCTGAGAAAAAATATTTAAAATAAATACACAGTATTTTGTATACATTTTATTTTTTAGAATTTACATTCTATCAGTTAGGGGTATTCTGTACTGAAATGGTAGTCCCTTCTTTTGTCAAACAGTGCCCAGCAACATGGAGAAGCGTTGACTTCCTTTATGTAGAATGTAAAACTAAAATTCCCCCAAAGATAGCTGTGCCAAATTAGTGACTCCTTTAAAAAAAAAAAAAGAAAATCCAAATTGGGTAAATAAGAAAAATATAATAACAAGCAAGCATAATTCTGTGAAAAGGTAAATTTCAGCAAGAAGACTGCTTTTGGTTTGAATAAAATGTTGATATTGAAACTTGGTTCCGCATGACCTGAGCACATTTAGAGTGGTGTAAATGTTAATATTTAATATAAGGCTTATCATAAAACAGTATATAGTTAATTGCCTTGTGTGTGAGAGACGCTACTTCCAAGAGTTCAGAAGGATGATAAATACTTTTGATTGGAGTGTTTTATAAAATTTCATATAAGAGGATGTGCTTGACTTGGAGGTTTTGTTTTGTTTTTTTTTTTAAGTTGGAGTAGAGGATATGGTTGCTATCATTTTGGAAGCTTTGGGGAACAAGCCCACATAACTTTTAACTTTCATTTAGAAATTGCGAAATCTGGTTCAAGTTCTTGTCCTTTTTTATTCTTTTTTTACATTAATCAGGTATTACATATGAGATATGAACTTGGCCAGTGGTACTGTTCTATCTATTATGAGTTGTATTTTGGTCTTACAGTGTCATATATAATCTTTTACCTGTTGGTAGCTGGTAATTCACTTACTAATCAGACTCCCAAAACATAGAATTTCAGAACAGTAGATGTTCAATATTGTTGTGTATAGCTTTTTTCCTAAGGAAACAGATACTTGGTAGAGCAAGGAATCAAACCCAATGTTTAGGCATTCTTTTTCTTGTTTCCTACAGTTCACTGTCTTAAGATTATATGTTTATTGTATGTGTATGTATTTTGGGTACAAGTTGGTACTCTTTTATTTATTATCAGAAAATGTTTAATTTTTTAGGTGCTATAGGTTTCTTGGTTCTTTTGAAGTCTAGATCGATGTGTGTACTCAAACGCATAGTTTTCTAGGGTTTCTATTGCATGAAGGTTTCCCAGATCATTTCAGTAAAATATGGCACTTGGTCCTAATAATCTCTTCTAATAGATACTTTTGTAATTCATATGAGAAAGTTTTCATGGCCAAACCTTATAGGTGATTCTATGAAGCGAAACTGTTAATAGTTAAAATGACTTTATGAGTATGTGAGAGTAAACTATTACTTCTTAAAAAAAAAAAAAAAATCCAGGTCCAAGCAGGTAGTGGTCAGTCCTCTCATTCCCAGCTCTTTTTCTTAAGCCAAAATTTTTCTCCCCTTCGGGAGACTCTGTCCCTTTTTACTATTGCCCCGCAGTATTGACTGAGGCAGAGAGCATTCAATTTACCTTCAGTGCCCTCTCTAGAACATGGACATGAGACTTTTCCTACTTAATTTGACATGAGATAATTGAGATAAGAACTTTTAAACTTTATTAAAGGTAGAGGAAATCCAAGGGGAAATAAACATAGAGCACAATAGCCAAATACATAATCTAGTCTATGCCTAGCCTGCGTACAGCGTCATTCGTATGCTATAATTCTTGGATTGCCTTCATGTGGTGGACACCATTTAAGCATCCGTTATTCCAGATTCCACTCCTGGATGCTGTCCTCCCTGGAAGTCTTCCTTTGAGAGAATGAGAGTCTTCTGTAACACAGGAGTGATGAGTTCAGGGATTTTTTTTTTTTTTTTTTTTTGGCTTGAGTCCTTTCTCTTTTCGGTAATGTAAGGAATGTCTGTTTTCTTTATGGAATCTACTCCAGTTCTAGGGGGTGTATGGACTTAGGGTAAAGGCCACATAAGAAATTTATCACATTTATTGGGGATGGAAATGTTGCTTTGTTAAACCACTTCTGTCAAACTAATTAAAAAAAAAAATCTTCCAACACTTATTTAGTATTTGTTTTGGCAGGAAAATAAAGAAACAAATTACTATTTTGGGAAATAGGTATACACAGAAGGACCATTAATTATGCAGAGTAGCATGTGCTAAGTGGATGGTAAAGAACTAAGTGTTAATGAAGTTTAGTAGAGCACCATGGAGGAAAGGATTTCTGGGAAAGATAGGACCCAAATCTGACATTTCAGGAAGGATGTAACTGTGCAAGGATGGGAGGAAGTTAAGGAAGGAGGGCACAATTTTAAAAATAATTCATTGTCTAAATTATGGTAGACAAAACAGCCCTGCTTTTGATTTTAGACTATATTAGAATCAGTTAGTACAAATGTTCAGTACAATAAGTGTTTTTTCCTTCACCTTTATATTTCTAAGTTACTTGTTATTTGAAAAAATGAAGCTATATTCTTTGAGGACCTATTATTGTTTCCTACTGTGCTGTCAGTTTTGTTTATAAATATGTAATATAGGTGGCTAGATTGTAAACTGAGGACAGCTTTGAAGTAAGTTGGTCCCTCTTACTTGATTGATGAGAACAAATCAGCCAATCTGCCAGCAAAGGCAAGGGAACTAGAACTTTAAATTCAAAAGAATTTTTAAAACGCAATGCTTCAGATAATTTTTCTTGTTCTTTGTCAGAGTTTATCATCAAAATAAATTATTAGCCAAGTGCACTATGTTTAATGTTTTTAGGCATAGTAGAGAGTTTTATCCAGGAAATCGGGTGTTTTGTAAGTTGAGATTAGCTTTTGTTCTTCTCCAGCAACTATGAATCCACTTCTTTAGATGAAGTTCTATTCCCTAGATATGTTTAGGGGGAAAGGGAGAAAAAAGCCTCTGTTATATGGATCATTTGATTCAAGGAGTAGAGATGACTTTGAGTGAGCTAAAGAGGGGTTTAGAAAACGGGAACCTAATACTCAGTTTTGAAAATGTTTTATTTGGTGATGAGTAGTGTTAGTATCTTAGTATGTGCTTTTGCATGTATTTGACCTTATTTTGAACATTATAGTAATATTTCAATTTGAGTATTTAAACAGCCCTTTAAGTTTCGTTTAACCAAATTTTGGCTTGTTATGTGTAAAGATTGCCCACCCTCTTCCCTCACCCCCTTTCAGAGTTGGTTTGTAAGCAAACTCAAAGGTATCAGAGTTTTTTGTTTTTTTTGGTTTTTTTTTTATATTTATTTTTGGCTGTGTTGGGTCTCCGTTTCTGTGCGAGGGCTTTCTCTAGTTGCGGCGAGCGGGGGCCACTCTTCATCGCGGTGCGCGGGCCTCTCACTATCGCGGCCTCTCGTTGCAGAGCACAGGCTCCAGACGCGCAGGCTCAGTAGTTGTGGCTCACGGGCCCAGCCGCTCCGTGGCATGTGGGATCTTCCCAGACCAGGGCTCGAACCCGTGTCCCCTGCATTGGCAGGCAGATTCTCAACCACTGCGCCACCAGGGAAGCCCGGTATCAGAGTTTTTTAATGTGGAGGCTTGTTCCAGAAAAAAATGTCAACTCTAAATCTACCCATCTAAATTTTAAGGCCTCTAGAACTTTTTTCCAGATTTGTTCTTCTCAATGAAAAGCAGTTATTATCAGTTTGGTTTGCTACTCGCTTAGGCCAGAAGGGCATGACACATCTTTGAGTTCCCAAGTCTGTGATTCTAAGATAAGTAGACAGTGGACATCTCAGTAGGAAATAATGTTATTAGAATTTCAGTGCTTCTGCTTTGCTCCTTGAAATGCTCATGTGTACACACACACACACACACACACACACACACACACACACACACACACACACACACACACACACACACACACACACACACACACACACAACCATACCAAATTAATTGTGCCTCTTACTCTTCTTCTGGTCTTTGTATATGCTGGCTATTTCCTTCTCCCACTTCCACCTTTTAGGTCCCAGCTTAGGCTTCTTCCTTTGGAAAAAGTTTAACTACCTAAGACTTTTTTGATACCTCTTCTTGGCATACCTGTATTTATCCCATTATAGCCCCTGTATCACAGTGTGCCTTCAAAACCTGTGCACTGGTCTTTATCTTCCACCAGGCTATACATTCCTTTAGGGATAGGGGCATCTTATTCCTAGTACTAAATACAGTGCCTGGCAGGTAGTAGGCAGTCAGAAAATTCTTGAGTGAGTTTCTAATGTACTGTGGTTAAAGTACGTTTAAGGTATTCCTGTGGCAAATACAAGTATGTATGATTTATTGTTGTATTTTATGCACTGATTATGAATGAAAAATTTTAGAATCAGCCCAGAATTGAATGCTGTATAATATATACACACATGTGAAACCTTTTAAGTGATTATTAAAAATGTGATTACTTAAAGTGATTATAGCAAATTACTTAAATAAAAAAGACAGCCAGTAGTCCCCAGTCTTCCGTGTATAACTCCTTTAAAAATACCATTTCTCAGGTGCTTACTTTATAGTACAATTACTGTGTTCCATTGATTAAGCAAATAAATAATAACATTATGCTGCTCTGAGTTCAGTAATGTATTTATCTCAAAGAAGGCAATGGAAAAAGACAGATGTGCAGAGAATATTGCTCATTCAGTCTTTAGACAATGCTTGCTATGCATATATTCTCTCTCAGTCTTGTAAAACCTCTTAGGCCCACAGAGTTGTATAGATCAAGTGGTCTCTACAGGGAGTATGCAGGACCATCCATCAGTATTATTTTTTTAAAGATTAGAACCTTTGTTTATTGTCTTTCATCTTGAAAAAGGCAAATTACATTTAATATAGTGATTGACACTGGCTTCCCCACACTGTTAGTATGTCAAATGGGCTGGTGAGAGATCCTAAGGAACGGTAGAAGTTTTACTTCCTCACTTGTATTCATTGCTGTATCACACTGAAGTTTACTTGTGATTACATTGATTTCCATGTGATCTAGTTTTTTGTTTTTGTTTTTTTAATTTGTCTTTTGGCTGCATTGGGTCTTTGTTGCTGCGCACGGGCTTTCTCTAGTTGCGGTGAGCTGGGGCTACTCTTTGTTGCGGTGCGCGGGCTTCTCATTGTGGTGGCTTCTCTTGCTGTGGAGCACAGGCTCCAGGGGCGCAGGCTTCAGTAGTTGCAGCACCCGGGCTCAGTAGTTGTGGCTCGCGGGCTCTAGAGCGCAGGCTCAGTAGTTGTGGCACACGGGCTTAGCAGCTCCACGGCATGTGGGATCTTCCCAGACCAGGGCTCGAACCTGTGTCCCCTGCGTTGGCAGGTGGACTCCCAACCACTGAGCCACCAGGAAAGTCCCTCCATGTGATCTAGTTTTAACTAAACAGTCTTCAAAAAATGAGCAAGTGACTGTAAAAGATGCCTATCAAAACATTAGATTGATTTTAATTATAATAGAGCACATACAAGCACACAGCGTAAAAAATGTTAGAACTCCTAATCCCAGTATGGGCTCTTATTATGGGGCAAAACCTATAATATAATCAGATCTCAAATATCAACCTCTCAAAATTTGAGATTGTGAAAGATTATTTGAAATGTGGATCTCTATTTACTGTTGTTGAAACCATAGCTTGGCTAAGTGTATAGTGTGCTTGACATATGGCTAAACCATAGCATAAAATCATAGCAAATTAGCAAGACATTTAAAAAATTGCATTCTGAGGGTAAAAACTAACCTTTATGAGTTTCCCCCCCCACCCCGAGGTGTTTGATAGAGCCATACAATATTCAATACAGTAACTACAAAATTTCACTAAATTTAATTATAAATGTTTACAAGGCCCTTTGAGGTTTCTTGTTGAGTAGTAAAAGACAAAGCATACCACTGGGGAAACACTAGTTTTTCCTGCCTTGGTCAAATGACTGAAATAATACGTAGAATATATGGCCAAAAATTAAAATACATTCCTTTGTCATCACATGCCTTTGAAACATGTAGTAATCATTGCCAAGTTGAAGAAACCAGTATGAGAACAATTACACATGGGAGATTTAAGATTGACTAAAATATAGGTGTTTGTAACATACTTTCCTCTTAGTATTTGCTAAGTTTTGTTTCAGTAGTAAAGTCTGTTTTTGGGGGGGAGTGAAGAGTAAAAGCAAAGAGATGCTAGACAAATGTATATTCTCAACAGTAAATGCTTCTTTAATAAAGATAACCTTTTTTGGAAGAAAAATCATAGTCACTTAAGGTGAAAATCGTTCACTGCAACATTCATAGGAAAATTACTGCAGCAAAGAAATTGAACCAGGAGTTCAGAGCTATTAGGGTGTCATCAGTGTAGTTAATTTTATAAAAACAAGACCTTTAACTTTAAAATTCAGTGAGCTCTTTACAGTGGTGATGCCAAAATATGCAGACGCTCAAGTCCCCTATATAAAATGGTGTAGTATTTGCATATAACCTATGCACAACCTCCCCATATACTTTAAATCATCTCTAGATTACCTAATACAATATAAATCCCATGTACAAGTTGCTGGTGCAAGGCAAATTCAAGTTTTGCTTTTTGGAACTTTCTGGAATTTTTTTCCCCTGGGTATTTTCGACTTGTGGTTGGTTGAATCTGAGGATGTGGAACCAGCTGATACTGAGGGCTTACTATGAGTGAAATGAGAAATGACCAAGAAGGTACAGTCTGCCACATAGAGTTTTGATGAATATCTCATAGCAAAGTTTTTTGCTTTTGAAGAGTTAGAGAACTTAAAATAGTAATTGCTAATTCCTATGCAGATATTTTTGGATAAAAGAAAATACACTCTTAATCATGCCATTCAAGATGAAGCTTACTTACTAAGAAAGTAATTGTTTTAAAGAAAGTAGTGTTAGCAAAAGAACAGTTGAGAAACAAATGTTTGGAGATGGTTTGTTTTGTGATTTTTGTTGGGGGAAAAAAGATCATCTATATAAACTTTAAGCACTTGGGAATTTAGGTATATGTTCTAGGAAAACTCACACATGTGCACCACGATTGTTCAAAACAGCACTGTTTTATACTTTAAAAAAATGAGAAATAACTCATTGATAGTGGAATGGATAAAAATTGTGGTACAAACATACAGTGGCATATAGTGAATGAACTACAGCTCTGTGCATCAATGTAAATGAAATACAGTGTTGAGCTGGAAAAAAAAAGTACTAGAGTAAAACATACTGTATTTTACATCAGTGTAAGGTGTCAAACATATAAAACTAAACAACCACACATGAATATGGTTAAACTAGAAGAAATACTAATTATAAAATTCAGTATAATAGGAGGCTTCAGTGGTCTTGATAATGTTCTATTTCTTAAACTGTATGGTAGTTTTAGTACTCTTTAGCTGTGTGTATACATTATATAAAATATGTATGATATTTCATGATGTTTAAAGAATTAAATCATTATGGGACAACCCTAACTTTAAAATGAGATCAATATTGAACGTAAAAAAAATTTTACTAATTTGTGAAAGAATGCATTCCTAGTTACAGCCAATAGGTGTGCTGGTGACCGAAGCTCAGTTAATTAGACACTTAGATACCTGTTTCGCAAACTTTGAATCTTGAGCAAGTGACTTTCAGAAGGGAATTAGACGGAAGGTAGAGATCACTGCAGCAGCAGGCAAGGCTGTTCTTCGTGTAACTTTCACAGTGTTTGGCTGCCCAGCCTCAGGGCTCCTCTGTTTCCTGATGGTTTTCCAAGCTGGCGTTCCAGGCTCCCTTTGATTCTTAGGGTCTCCTATAGCTTTCTATTGAAGACCCCTCCTTCCTTCTCTCTTTATCCCTAAATTAAAAACAAATTTGGAAATAGGAATTTCCAAACTATTTTTAAAACTCTTCTAAATGAGGAACTCTTGTGAATTTTGAGCCCATTTCTTGAAATGTGAAACAGCAGAACCTTAATTTGAAGAACATCAAGATAAGGGAAATGACAACAAATTTTTTTTATAATTGGTAGTTGGGATTGAAGAGTGGGTGATAAATACAGTCAACAATTCAGTTTCATTTGCGTTTAGGTATCTTTATAAGGGTTTTTTTTTTTTTTCAGGTGAAATAAGCATTAAAAACAATCTAAATTAAAATGTGCTTAGAACTAGGCTTTCAAATCATTGTATCAAAATATCAAACCAATGTGCTAACAAATAAGCATATTCTATTACATTGTTCTCAGTACAAAATATAATTTTTTATCGTACTTGAATGAAATTAATTTTTAGGTCTGAGTAAAATCTTGTCCTTCCAAAATTCCTTTTTATAAATATTTGTGTTTGTAATTTATTAGTACAGTATTATATATAACTCATGAAAATTTATAAAATTACTGTAATTTATAAGTATTATATATGGTGGTTCATTGGGTTTTTAGGAATAGGAATATTTAGTTTTATTGTAAAGTTAGGTAATGGTTACAGCTGAAAAAGATATCTCACAAAGATACCTAGATCCAAATGAAAGTCAGTTGATCTAGACTAGTGTGTCTCAAAATGTGATTCTTTAGTCACCAACATGCTTTTTTGAAGATCCCATCCAAGATCTACTGGAAAAAAAAAAAATTGGTGTGGGGATAGGGCCATGGAATTTGCATTTTGAGCAAATAATAACAGCAAACATTTTATGGTGTTTACTGTGTCTCAGAAACTATTCTAAGCACTATATGTTAACTCATTCTTCACTGCAACCCTGTCAGGTGTAGGTACTATTGTTATTATTCCCATTTGACAGAGAAGGAATTTGAGGTACCAGTGACTAGGAAACTCAAGGTCACACAGCTGGCAAGTGTTAGGGCCAGGATTGTATGTGGAAAACGTACCAGGCATTCTCATCCCCACTGTTCCAGTCCAAGTCATTTGAAATTGGAAAAGCTTTATTCTAAAGTAATAGTAAAGCTGAGAGGGAGGGTGATGCATAGTGGTACTTTACAGTTCTCTCTATGGGCTTTAAGTCTTTGTCAGCCAGCACTGAGTGAAAGCTGTCTTAATGCTACTTCATGGATTGTGAAACACGGCAATATTAAGTAGTATGTTCTTTAGCACATCATTAAA
This sequence comes from Eschrichtius robustus, assembly GCF_028021215.1. Classification (NCBI taxonomy): domain Eukaryota; kingdom Metazoa; phylum Chordata; class Mammalia; order Artiodactyla; family Eschrichtiidae; genus Eschrichtius; species Eschrichtius robustus. The sequence continues at coordinate 36,677,617 of NC_090838.1, forward strand.
GTTATATTTGTTTTTATGGGTTAATGGGCTTCAGTCAATCGAAGTAAAGTTTTTTATTTGACGTGCAGTAAAACCTAAGTAAAATCACATGTTTATAAGACTGAGATTTTATGTTTTAATTAATTTGGGGGGTTGTCTTCAGGATTACTGGGGGGAAAATACTTGATTACAACACTTGCTTTTGGAAGTTTTTCTAAAATATGTTAGCATACTTTTCTACCTTAGTAGATTGAACAAGATGTTGCATCGTTCTGAATATTCTCACTCCTGCGTCTTATATATTGAACCCTAGAGTTATCTTATAAATGGAATTTAAAAAAAAAAACAAAACTTAACCAGGTTTTGTTTCTTGGTTTCCTTTCTCCTAGAATGGTGGTTCTCAACTTGCTGCACGGACAAATCACCAGAGAGGCATTTTTAAAAAGATATTGATATCTGGGTCCCATCCCCAGAGACTCTAATGTGCTAGGATTGAGAAACTACTATTCTAGAAGAAGGGTATACGGGGAAATTTTCTTGGTTTCTTTTTTGTTGTTGTTCCAGTAAATTTTGATAATACTGAAAAATACACTTGATCAGGAGTTACTAGAAAATAGATGAAATATTGTAGATAAATGCTCTATCAAATTTAAACATGTAACACCTACAATTTTTTTTCTTCCTTTCAGATTCATTACTAAACATGGGTGCATTTTTGGATAAACCCAAAACTGAGAAACATAATGCTCATGGTGCTGGGAATGGTTTACGTTACGGCCTGAGTAGCATGCAAGGATGGAGAGTGGAAATGGAAGATGCACACACAGCTGTTGTAGGTATTCCTCACGGCTTGGAAGACTGGTCGTTTTTTGCAGTTTATGATGGTCACGCTGGATCCCGAGTAGCAAATTACTGCTCAACACACTTATTAGAACACATCACTAATAATGAAGACTTTAGGGCAGCTGGAAAATCAGGATCTGCTCTTGAGCCTTCAGTGGAAAACGTCAAGAATGGTATCAGAACTGGCTTTTTGAAAATTGATGAATACATGCGTAACTTTTCAGATCTCAGAAATGGCATGGACAGGAGCGGTTCAACTGCAGTGGGAGTTATGATTTCACCTAAGCATATCTACTTCATCAACTGTGGTGATTCACGGGCTGTTCTGTATAGGAATGGACAAGTCTGCTTTTCTACCCAAGATCACAAACCTTGCAACCCAAGGGAGAAAGAGCGAATCCAAAATGCAGGAGGCAGCGTAATGATACAGCGTGTTAATGGTTCATTAGCAGTGTCTCGTGCTCTGGGGGACTATGATTACAAGTGTGTTGATGGCAAGGGCCCAACAGAACAACTTGTTTCTCCAGAGCCTGAGGTTTATGAAATTTTAAGAGCAGAAGAGGATGAATTTATCATCTTGGCTTGTGATGGGATCTGGGATGTTATGAGTAATGAGGAGCTCTGTGAATTTGTTAAATCTAGGCTTGAGGTGTCTGATGACCTGGAAAATGTGTGCAATTGGGTAGTGGACACTTGTTTGCATAAGGTATGTAAGTCTTTTTTGTTATAATTAAAATGCCCTATTAATTTTGAAAAGACACGGTAAGTAAAATTAAGCAAATTTAGTTTTAAAGCTTTTAGTATTTTCTTTAGGGAAGACCTATATATTTAAAAATTATTTTCTTCACCAGAAATGAAACCTTTTTTTTTTTTTGGTTGCCATCCTCATTTGTCTTAATCTTCTAATTTGCAAATTAAGTTTAATAAATTTGTGGCATGTTGTCATTTAAATAATTTATGACTTTTTGTTGTGGCAGAGGCATCTATACACAATTGTGACTTTTGATTAAAATTCTCAACATTAGCAGTAGCCATCTTTTTTTTTTTTTTTTTTTTTTTTTTTGGGTGGGGGGGCTGCGCCGTGCGGCTTGTGGGATCTCAGTTCCCCGACCAGGAATTGAACCCAGGCCCCGGTAGTGAAAGCCCAGAATCCTAACCACTAGGCCACCAGGGAACTCCTGGCAATAGCTGTCTAATGCCTGACTATGCAGCAGTTTCATAAAAAAACATGTAGAGAGGGTATGATTCTATATTAGATATACAAAAGATCAAGAGCCACATAGTATTGGAAGATACATCAGAAGCCTAGACTAAGTAAAGTTTTGTAATTTAGTTCTGAGCCCACTAGCAGCTAAGACAAAAACTGAAGTAAGAGTTGTATATTTCTTATTCTGTAGTAAAAGAAGCTTTTTCCTAGCATAAAATCTAAAAGGAATTTACATGTGACTCTATATAAATAATATATGACGTGGTAGATAATATTTTTAGAGGAGATAATCAAAATTCTTTTCATATAGATGTTTTTGTCATTACTGATTAAAAACCGAAGACTAATATAAAGTGCAGTCTTGTTAAGAATTGCTTTGGAACACAAAAGTTTAATTTACATTTGCAATATTTTATGAATCTTAACTTGATACAATAATAGGGAGGAAAATCCAGACTAACAGATAATTAGCAGTTTCCTTGGATGTCTTTAAAATGTTCAGTAGTTTCAAGTGGGTTTTTGACAGCGTCTACATAGCAGTCAATTAAAATTTGAGTTATCTGGCCAGTGCCTAAAATATGTAAGTATTCTATGACTCTGAAAAGCTATCAAGACAAAACCAACCTTTGGTTATGTGATACAGAGGTTTTGCCTTACTTACTCTGTCTAGATTAAAGCCACTCTGTTTCCTCACCATGTAAGATGCTGTGGAAGATACAGGCATAGCCAAAAAGTTTTTCAAAGGCTCTCTGAGTCTATGGAAATGCCCAGGTTTTGTTGAAGTATCTACTTCTTTTCCATAGAATGGGAAGAGACAACTTCAAAAAGAGAAAATATAAGGGCTGGTGTTTCCAGCTTTTTTCTGAAAGGATTTTAATGATGGTATCTCTAGCTCTTCTGTTTTTTGTTTGTTTGTTTTTGTATTGTATCCTTTTTGCTTCTCTAGATGAATTAAGTACAGAAATATTGATGGTTGTCAGTGCTGGAATAGTAAGTGGTTCTAAAGATGTCTATCTCCTCGGACTCTGTATGGAGAGAGTCTGACCTGCAGCTTTTTGAGACAAAAGCAAGCATATGTTTTTGCCTAACTAGGAAGTGAAAACAGCATTTTCCCGATTATTAAAAAAAAAAAAAAAGTTATTGAAAAGCAAGCCAGATAATACAGAATATATATATATATATTTTTTTTAAATTTATATAATACAGAATATGTAAAGAAACACTCAAAAATTTTGCCACCCACCTAAGTGGGCTATCTTCATAATTGCGGTATTTATTTTTTCAGTCTTTTTTGCCTGCCTCTGAATGTGTATATTTTTATAAAAATGAGATCATTATATTTGTTATTCTGTAGTCTACTTTTTCATTCAACAATATATTGTAGAAAGATCTCCATGTCTGTATGTATCTATCAAAATCATTTTTCATGGTTGCATAGCAGAGTGTCATGTAGTTTTGAGGGAATAGCCAGAAATCTATTAGATCTGTAACTTGGAGTAAAGAAAGAAGTTTATATTGTGGATAAACTGCACTCTCCCTTCCATTGAAAGGATGCTAGTTTTCAGGAATTTTGACCCAACCCTTCTGAATGGGGTTTGAGTGATTCTGGTGGTATATCTTCATTTGATAGGTTTCGTCAGTTTAAATTGATTAAATTTTTTGTTGATGGTGTTAAAAGATTCTAGGCAGAATCCCAGAATCTCAGAAATGGTAAATGGTAGTCATAGAGGGACAAGGGGTTGGAACACCAACCTCTTCATTTAATTTAGTTGAATGAAGTTGACCATCATAGTTCCTTTGAATGAAGTTGCATTTAAATTGAAATCAGTTTTGAGAAGCTTGGTTAGCTGTTTTGTGTTGAAACACACAGACATGAATTTTTTGAACTGCCACATGCTACTTATGGAATTAGATAAGCTTCTTATCCATTCCTGTTTTTCTGACTCCATAATTTTGTCATTCCACTTGTTTGTATTGTAAAACCAAGGGTTAGCAATATTATAAAACAATAGGATTAAAATAGAACATATGATTGCTTTGAATTTAGTCTGAAAGATTGAATTTAAATTTTGAAATCCATGGAAAGTAGGTAGACCAGTGCTAGCCCTTAGCAATTGCTCAGTAGGTGTTAGCTGCTTTTTTTTTTTTAATGGTGGAATAAATTTATTTTTTTAAAAAAATTTTTAATTTTTTTATTGGAGTATAGTTGATTTAACAGTGTTGTTAGTTTCTGCTGTACAGCAGAGTGAATCAGTTATATATATATATATATATATATATATATATATCCACTCTTTTTTAGATTCTTTTCCCATATAGATCATTATAGAGTATTAAGAAGAGTTCCCTGTGCTATACAGTAGGTCCTTATTAGTTATCTATTTTATATATAGTAGTGTGTATATGTCAGTCCCAATCTCCCAATTTATCCCTCCATTCCACCTTTCCCCCTTGGTAACCGTAAGTTTGTTTTCTACATCTGTGCCTCAATTTCTGTTTTGTAAATAGGTTCATTTGTACCATTTATTAAGATTCCACATATAAGTGCTATCATATGATATCTGTCTTTCTCTGTCTGACTCACTTCACTTAGTATGACAATCTCTAGGTCCAGGTGTTAGCTGCTTTAAGAGAAAAGATAGAGTAGATCCGGTTTTTAAGTAGATGTTTTAAGTAGGTGTTTTTAAGATATTTTCCTGATAATAGATTTAAATTAAGTGTTGGGAATTCCCTGGCGGTCCAGTGGTTATGACTTGGCACTTTAACTGCCAGGCCCCGGGTTCGATCCCTGGTTGGGGAACTAAGATCCCGCAAGCTGCATGGCGCAACCAAAAAATGAATAAATAAAATAAAATAAAAAATAAATAAATTAATTAAGTGTTAAAATTTTCTAGCACTTCTAACGTTTGTCATTCCCTAATAGTTTACAGAGACGTTTATATGTTAACTCATGAACTCTTGGGAAATTATGATAACCATCAAAATCACAATAGTATCAAAAAATTGCTTTTTATGAGCCAAATGCAGTATACTTTAAGCACTTTACACATATTTTAATTTATTTAATTTTCACAACAACCATAAAAGGTAGTTAGCATTATTATTGTTAAAGATAGTCATTTTTCAGAGTTGCTGTTTAACAGTATGAAGCTACAAGTGTTGCATGACTCTGGTCAGGTATTACCCTATTTAGATGATTAACTCTAGGGAAGAATGGTCCCTAAGAAAGCAGCTTTCCCATTTTACTGCCAGTGCTGCTAGCATTTGTGGTGTTTATGCTAACTAATTTCAGGTCACATAGAATATGTGACAGCTGTTTGCATAGCCTTTCATAACTTATAGATCACACTCATTTTATTTATCCTCATAGTAACCTCAGGTGAACAAAATAAAAATTTTAATTTCCAGTTTGCAAGTAAGGAAATGGAGGTTTGTCATTAAAAGACTTTAAGAAAAAAAAGAAAGGAAGAAAGAAAAGCTGTAAGTCAGATATTTGGTGAGTTTTGAAGCAGAGTCTAGAATCCAAGTTTTCTGACTTAAGTTTTGTATATATGTCGCCAAACTTTCCCAGGGGATTTGATGAAAAATTTTTTCCTAAGGGAAACATTAAGACTTTCCTTTTCTTTTTTCAATAATTATAAGATTAAAATTTTTTAAACAAATGCAATGATGTTTGAAGTAAAGTTATTAATCTTTATGTCCCTCCTTGTCAGTCTCATTCCCCTTAGGTAACCACTGTTTACAGATTGCTATATATCCTTCCAAATAATTCTCTGTGTTTATTCATACAAATAGAAGTATAAAAACATGGTTTTCTTTCCTTTTTTTTTTAAATCTTTCAATTTTATTTTATTTATTTTTTTATAAAGCAGGTCCTTATTAGTCATCAGTTTTATACACATCAGTGTATACCTGTCAATCCCAATCGCCCAGTTCATCACACCCCCACCCCACCCCCGCTGCTTCCCCCCTTGGTGTCCATACGTTTGTTCTCTACATCTGTGTCTCAATTTCTACCCTGCAAACTGGTTCATCTGTACCATTTTTCTAGGTTCCACATATATGCGTTAATATACGATATTTGTTTTTCTCTTTCTGGCGTATTTCACTCTGTATGACAGTCTCTAGATCCATCCACGTCTCAACAAATGACCCAATTTCGTTCCTTTTTATGGCTGAGTAATATTCCATTGTATATATGTACCACATCTGCTTTATCCATTCGTCTGTCGATGGGCATTTAGGTTGCTTCCATGAGCTGGCTATTGTACATAGAGCTGTAATGAACGCTGGGGTACATGTTGTCTTTTTGAATGATGGTTTTCTCTGGGTATATGCCCAGTAGTGGGATTGCTGGGTCATATGGTAATTCTATTTTTAGTTTTTTAAGGAACCTCCATACTGTTCTCCATAGTGGCTGTATCAATTTACATTCCCACCAACAGTGCTGGAGGGTTCCCTTTTCTCCACACCCTCTCCAGCATTTGTTGTTTGTAGATTTTCTGATGATGCCCATTCTAACTAGTGTGAGGTGATACCTCACTGTAGTTTTGATTTGCATTTCTCTAATAATTAGTGATGTTGAGCAGCTTTTCATGTGCTTCTTGGCCATCTGTATGTCTTCTTTGGAGAAATGTCTGTTTAGGTCTTCTGCCCATTTTTGGATTGGGTTGTTTGTTTTTTTAATATTGACTGCATGAGCTGTTTATATATTTTGGAGGTTAATCCTTTGTCCGTTGATTCGTTTGCAAATATTTTCTCCCATTCTGCGGTTATCTTTTCGTCTTGTTTATGGTTTCCTTTGCTGTGCAAAAGCTTTGAAGTTTCATTAGGTCCCATTTGTTTATTTTTGTTTTTATTTCCATTACTCTAGGAGGTGGATCAAAAAAGATCTTGCTGTGATTTATGTCAAAGAGTGTTCTTACTACGTTTTCCTCTAAGAGTTTTATAGTGTCTGGTCTTACATTTAGGTCTCAAATCCATTTTGAGTTTATTTTTGTGTATGGTGTTAGGGAGTGTTCTAATTTCATTCTTTTACATGTAGCTGTCCAGTTTACCCAGCACAACTTATTGAAGAGACTGTCTTTTCTCCATTGTATATCCTTGCCTCCTTTGTAATAGATTAGTTGACCATAGGTGCGTGGGTTTATCTCTGGGCTTTCTATCTTGTTCCATTGATATATGTTTCTGTTTTTGTGCCAGTACCATATTGTCTTGATTACTGTAGCTTTGTAGTATAGTCTGAAGTCAGGGAGTCTGATTCCTCCAGCTCCGTTTTTTTCCCTCAAGGCTGCTTTGGCTATTCGGGGTCTTTTGTGTCTCCATACAAATTTTAAGATTTTTTGTTCTAGTTCCGTAAAAAGTGCCATTGGTAATTTGATAGGGATTGCATTGAATCTGTAGATTGCTTTGGGTAGTATAGTCATTTTCACAATGTTGATTCTTCCAATCCAAGAACATGGTATATCTCTCCATCTGTTGTTATCATCTTTAATTTCTTTCATCATTGTCTTATAGTTTTCTGCATACAGGTCTTTTGTCTCCCTAGCTAGGTTTATTCCTAGGTATTTTATTCTTTTTGTTGCAATGGTAAATGAGAGTGTTTCCTTAATTTCTCTTTCAGGTTTTTCATCATTAGTGTATAGGAATGCAAGAGATTTCTGTGCATTAATTTTGTATCCTGCAACGTTACCAAATTCATTGATTAGCTCTAGTAGTTTTCTGGTGGCATCTTTAAGATTCTCTATGTATAGTATCATGTCATCTGCAAACAGTGACCGTTTTACTTCTTCTTTTCCAATTTGGATTCCTTTTATTTCTTTTTCTTCTCTGATTGCCATGGCCAGGACTTCCAAAACTATGTTGAATAATAGTGGTGAGAGTGGACATCCTTGTCTTGTTCCTGATCTTAGAGGAAGTGCTTTCAGTTTTTCACCATTGAGAATGATGTTTGCTGTGGGTTTGTCATATATGGCCTTTATTTTGTTGAGGTAGGTTCCCTCTATGCCCACTTTCTGTAGAGTTTTTATCATAAATGGGTGTTGAATTTTGTCAAAAGCTTTTCCTCCATCTATTGGATGATCATATGGTTTTTCTTCAGTTTGTTAATATGGTGTATCACATTGATTGATTTGCGTATATTGAAGAATCCTTGCATCCCTGGGATCAATCCCACTTGATCATGGTGTATGATTCTTTTAATGTGTTGTTGGATTCTGTTTGCTAGTATTTTGTTGAGGATTTTTGCATCTATGTTCATCAGTGATATTGGTCTGTAATTTTCTTTTTTTGTAGTATCTCTGTCTGGTTTTGGTGTCAGGGTGATGGTGTCCTCATAGAATGAGTTTGCGAGTGTTCCTTCCTCTGCAATTTTTTGGAAGAGTTTGAGTAGGATGGGTGTTAGCTCTTCTCTAAATGTTTGATAGAATTCACCTGTGAAGCCATCTGGTCCTGGATTTTTGTTTGTTGGAAGATTTTTAATCACAGTTTCAATTTCAGTGCTTGTGATTGGTCTGTTCATATTTTCTGTTTCTTCCTGGTTCAGTCTTGGAAGGTTATACCTTTCTAAGAATTTGTCCATTTCTTCCAGGTTGTCTTATTTTATTGACATACAGTTGCTTGTAGTAGTCTCTTAGGATGCTTTGTATTTCTGCGGTGTCTGTTGTAACTTCTCTTTTTTCATTTCTAATTTTATTGATTTGAGTCCTCTCCCTCTTTTTCTTGATGAGTCTGGCTAATGGCTTATCAATTTGGTTTATCTTCTCAAAGAACCAGCTTTTAGTTTTATTGATCTTTGCTATTGTTTTCTTTGTTTCTATTTCCTTTATTTCTGTTCTGATCTTTATGATTTCTTTCCTTCTGCTAACTTTGGGTTTTGTTTGTTCTTCTTTCTCTAGTTCCTTTAGGTGTAAAGTTAGATTGTTTATTTGTGATTATTCTTGTTTCTTTAGGTAGGCTTGTATAGCTATAAACTTCCCTCTTAGAACTGGTTTTGCTGCATCCCATAGGTTTTGGGTCGTCGTGTTTTCATTGTCATTTGTCTCTAGGTTTTTTTGATTTCCTCTTTGATTTCTTCAGTGCCCTCTTGGTTATTTAGTAAAGTATTGTTTAGCCTCCATGTGTTTGTGTTTTTTACGTTTTTTTCCCCTGTAATTCATTTCTAGTATCATAGCGTGTGGTCGGAAAAGATGCTTGATAATGATTTCAATTTTCTTAAATTTACTGAGGCTTTATTTGTGACCCAAGATGTGATCTATCCTGGAGAATGTTCCGTGCGCACTTGAGAAGAAAGTGTAATCTGCTGTTTCTGGATGGAATGTCCTATAAATATCAATTAAACCTATCTGGTCTGTTGTGTCATTTAAAGCTTCTGTTTCCTTATTTATTTTCATTTTGGATGATCTGTCCATTGGTGTAAGTGAGGTGCTAAAGTCCCCTGCTATTATTGTGTTACTGTCGATTTCCTCTTTCAGAGCTGTTAGCAGTTGCCTTATGTATTGAGTTGCTCCTATGTTGGGTGCATATACATTTATAATTGTTATATCTTCTTCTTGGATTGATCCCTTGATCATTATGTAGTGTCCTTCCTTGTGTCTTGTAACATTCTTTATTTTAAAGTCTATCTTATCTGATCTGAGTATTGCTACTCTAGCTTTCTTTTGATTTCCATTTGTATGGAATATCTTTTTCCATCCCCTCAGTCTGAAGTGGGTCTCTTGTAGACAGCGTATATATGGGTCTTGTTTTTGTATCCATTCAGGAAGCCTGTGTCTTTTGGTTGGAGCATTTAATCCATTCACGTTTAAGGTAATTATCGATATGTATGTTCCTATGACCATTTTCTGAATTGTTTTGGGTTTGTTTTTGTAGGTCCTTTTCTTCTCTTGTGTTTCCCACTTAGAGAAGTTCCTTTAGCATTTGTTGTAGAGCTGGTTTGGTGGTGCTGAATTCTCTTAGCTTTTGCTAGTCTGTAAAGCTTTTGATTTCTCCATCGAATCTGAATGAGATCCTTGCTGGGTAGAGTAATCTTGGTTGTAGGTTCTTTTCTTTCATCACTTTAAGTATACCATGCCACTCCCTTCTGGCTTGTAGAGTTTCTGCTGAGAAATCAGCTGTTAACCTTATGGGAGTTCCCTTGTATGTTATTTGTCGTTTTTCCCTTGCTGCTTTCCATAATTTTTCTTTGTCTTTAATTTTTTCCCGTTTGATTACTATGTGTCTCGGCGTGTTTCTCCTTGGATTTATCCTGTACGGGGCTCTGCACTTCGTAGACTTGGGTGGCTATTTCCTTTCCCAAGTTAGGGAAGTTTTCGATTATAATCTCTTCAAATATTTTCTCTGGTCCTTTCTCTCTCTCTTCTTCTGGGACCCCCATGATGCAAATGTTGTTGTGTTTAATGTTGACCCAGAGGTCTCTTAGGCTGTCTTCATTTCTTTTCATTCCTTTTTCTTTAGTCTGTTCCGCAGCAGTGAATTCCGCCATTCTGTCTTCCAGGTCACTGATCTGTTCTTCTGCCTCAGTTATTCTGCTATTGATTCCTTCTAGTGTAGTTTTCATTTCAGTTATTGTATTGTTCATCTCTGTTTGTTTGTTCTTTAAGTCTTTGTTAAACATTTCTTGCATCTTCTCGATCTTTGCCTCCATTCTTTTTCCGAGGTCCTGGATCATCTTCACTCTCATTATTCTGAATTCTTTTTCTAGAAGGATGCCTATCTCCACTTCATTTAGTTCTTTTTCTGGGGGTTTATCTTCATCTGGTACATAGCCCTCTGCGTTTTCATCTTGTCTATCTTTCTGTGAATGTGGTTTTTGTTCCACAGGCTGCAGGATTGTAGTTCTTCTTGGTTCTGCTGTCTGCCCTCTGGTGGATGAGGCTATCTAAGAGGCTTGTGCAAGTTTCCTGATGGGAGGGACTGGTGGTGGGTAGAGCTGACGGTTGTCTGGTGGGCAGAGCTCAGTAAAACTTTAATCTGTTTGACTGCTGATGGGTGGGGCTGGGTTGCCTCCCTGTTGGTTGTTTGGCTAGAGGCAACCAAACACTGGAGCCTACCTGGGCTGTTTGGTGGGGCTAATGGCAGACTCTGGGAGGGCTCACACCAAGGAGTACTTCCCAGAACTTCTGCTCCCAGTGTCCTTGTCCCCACGGTGAGCCACAGCCACCCCCGCCTTTGCAGGAGACCCGCCAACACTAGCAGGTAGGTCTGGTTCAGTCTCCCATGGGGTCACTGCTCCTTCGCCTGGGTCCCCATGCACAAACTACTTTGTGTGTGCCCTCCAAGAGTGGAGTCTCTGTTTCCTACAGTCCTGTGGAAGTCCTGCAATCAAATCCCTCTAGCCTTCAAAGTCTGATTCTCTAGGAATTCCTCCTTCCGTTGCCAGACCCCCAGGTTGGGAAGCCTGACATGGAGCTCAGAACCTTCACTCCAGTGAGTGGACTTCTGTGGTATAAGTGTTCTCCAGTCTGTGAGTCACCCACCCAGCGGTTACGGGATTTGATTTTGCTGTGATTGCGCCCCTCCTACCATCTCATTGTGGCTTCTCCTTTGTCTTTGGATGTGGGGTATCTTTTTTGGTGAATTCCAGTGTCTTCCTGTTGATGATTGTCCAGCAGCTAGTTGTGATTCTGGTGCTCTCGCAAGAGGGAGTGAGAGCACGTCCTTCTACTCCACCATCTTGTTTCAGGGCCTCTTCTTTCCTTTTTTTTGTTTTTTGCTTTTTACAGAAATGGATCATGCTATGCATGTTACTTTGCCACCTGCTTTGTTTTTCTTAAATCATAAAAGTCAATATTCCTTTAAGTTGTTTTTTTAAAATACAATTTGATTTCCCTTAATTCAATTTATATATCACCTATTAGAAGCTTATTTATTTTAAAACATGAGATATAATACCTGATAGTTGGATTAAGTTAGGGGAAATTAATAACATTTTCCAAAGGCAATATCAATCCAAATTATTGATAAAACATGGAAAATGTACTTAAATTGTGTACCCCCCAAAATAATTGTTTAGCCCTGAATTCAGGAGTTTTTCCACTATAGTTTTCAGAAAATATGATCATAAATAATGCTACTTTAAAAGTAGACATAGATAATATTAGAGTGGGGTGTGGCTGGGTTTTTTGAAGAGAAGGATGTAAAAATACAGTATATGTAGTGTAGAAGTCCCCCAACTTTTTTTTTTTTAAAAAAAGGAATTCCTTTATTTTTATTATTTATTTATTTATTTATTCACTTTTAGCTGTGTTGGGTCCTCGTTTCCGTGCAAGGGCTCTCTCCAGTTGCGGCAAGCGGGGGCCACTCACCATCACGGCCTCTCTTGCTGCGGAGCACAGGCTCCAGATGCACAGGCTCAGTAGTTGTGGCTCACGGGCCCAGTTGCTCCGCGGCATGTGGGATCCTCCCAGACCAGGGCTCGAACCCGCGTCCCCTGCACTGGCAGGCAGACTCTCAACCACTGCGCCACCAGGGAAGCTCCCCCCCCCAACTTTCTTTGTTGATGGTGTCTTGAGTATCTCAGTAAGTTTTTTTACAGTGCTACTTAGCCATATTAATACCTAATAGTTACGAGTATTAAGTAGTTAGAGCCAAACTTAATGAGTATACAAAATAATAAATAATACACATACATTGAAAAAACGTTTTATTTCATTCTTTTAAAAACTACAGTTACATACTGATGAGATGTGTGCACCTATTGGACACTGCACAACTTCTCAAACCTTGGAATCATTAGGCACTGTCACACTTGTTTCCTGTATCACATTGATTTTTATGAGGACTTGCTTTTTAATCACAGTAAGTCCCAGAACCCCAGCTTTGGAAAAATAGGATGTCATTGAGAGGAATATAGTGCTGTCTAATGTTAAAAGTGTGAACTACCTTGAGCTAGTTTGTGGGGTGTCCACAGATGTTGAGTATCACTGTGTCATCCCCCTCCCCCCTCCATTTAAAATATCTCTGTGAGTGCACTGTGGCATCCTGGGGCTTCTTGGCACACTGTTTAGAACCATGGGTTTGGTATTAGAACATAGGCTTTGGAACCAGACAACTGGGTTTTGAATTATGCTCTGCCACTTAGTGCAAAGCCTGGATTTGTTCATCTTATAAAATAGAGGTAATAATATCTTCTTCATGGAGTTGCTGAGAGTAAAGCTTTTGGCAAGTGCATGAACAGTATCTGGTTTACAGGCTTCAATAAATTTTAGTTCTATTGATGATGGTTATGAAACAGAGGTAGATTTGTATGAAGGGAAATATAGGTTCAAGCAATAAAGAAATGGTGGGAGAATTGAGTATTCTTGAAAGGAAGTAATGATAGGCTTCATGTTTCATGGATGGCTGAAAATTTGGGCTATTCCTTAAGTTTGGCTGGTTTTTGAGCTCTGTGTAAATGAGATAACTACAGTGAGCTACAGGTTAAAAAATGAGGAATATTTATGGTTCACTTATCAGATACTCATTTACTAACTTTGGTAGTGTTAGAGATTCTGTTCACAACCTATTTCATGTGCTGTGTTAAGACTTGATCCAGAACACTTCTTTGTAACCATGCAGCATTCAACTTTAAAGCTAACAGCATCAAATTATTTAATGATTAATTTTAGATACCCTTGCTTATAGCAGGGGCACTGGCTACTTTGATCTATAACTGTCTATTAAAGCTCTGATTCCTTAGAGTACTACTGCTGTGCTACTGTCAAAATTAAAAAATGAAAAGGGGCTGAAATAATCAGTTTTAAACATCTGGCTAATTGCCTTAGTTGTTCAACTTGATTCAGTTTTTTTTGAATCATATTTCATTTCTGGAATTTACAGAAAATTTATACTGAATATGCAAGGATGATTTATCTCTAGAAAACTGAAGAGGCATAAAGGGAAGGATCTTTTTCAATTGCTGTGTAAAAATTACTGAAACACACTCATACTTTGTGTTTAGGGGAAAATCATCTTTATGTAGAAATAGAAACACCATCATTGAAATCACACGTGCCAAGATGTTAATCTAAATTATTTCCTTTAAATATCTTTGGGTACTTAAACTTCTTGAAACTATCTTTTAGTTAATTTTCCAAATGATAAGATGTATGTTTTATAACTTATAAAAATCTAATGGAAATTATATAGATAGATAGATAGATTGATTAGGAATGGCTAAACAATGCTCATGCTGTTGTTATCAAAATAGAGAATGGTTAGAAGAAACTGGATTTCTAAAAATGTAAGGTGTGAATTCTGTTTATTCATAAAATTGCTTGAAAAAAAATCATTGGCATTCAAGTGATGCTTGATTCTTGAATATCTGTGGTATAAAGATTTTGCCTGACCTGAATTTATATGGTAAATCCTGATTCCTGTGGAATGTTTTGCTGTTTGGAACCATAGGGTGTATATGTGGGATATGTGTGTGTATATCTTCATATATATATATATTTTTTCACGTAGGCAATGTAGTATTTCTAATATTAAGTCATTATGCAAGTTTTGGTGGGTTTCATTAAGGAGTAAAATCCTTTGGGCCAATTTGGAAATCCTAATTCTTTTTCCAGATATTGAGAACTGGGTTATATACTCATCATGATTCTTTCTACTAAAGCATAAGAATTCTGTGCAGAGAGTTACTCTTTTTGAAGCCTTCTTAAGACCCAGCCTTTAGTGCCTTCAAACTTTGCTCCACTGAGTTTTAGGAGATTGTGGCAGAAGTTTTTCAAGACCTGCCTATCTTTGGCTATGTCACGTGGGTCCCAAAAAGGTGACGAGTCTTAACCAAACAATGCCTGCCTAGATTCTGGCCATGATGACTGAAAAGACTAGACTAGCATGGGTGTGGCCTTGGCTCTTTTCACTTGGGTTGGCAAATCCCACTGCCATTGACTTAGTTTTTTAGAGTGGTGAATAAAATTTTAAAAAGGGAGTTAAAAAAATCACTATTCCAAGAACAGTTTCATTCTTTTCTAAAAAAACTCAATAAAAGTAATATACCGATAAGAAAAGTAGTGAGAAAATGTTTTAAATTTATTGCTTGTAGTCTCATGGTAATAGAGTAGTATATATTCTGTTTCCTTTTCCTTTTGTGATGGTGTGATTAAAAAGGCAGCCGTAAAATTTGTTCTTAAATTAGCAGTTTTAGCTGCTCTCTACAAATCCTGACACTGTAATTCTGTGTAACAGTCTGATGTCATTTCTTCAAAAGTTATTACATCTGACTACAGTGTATCTCAGTTTGATTGTTTGATACTGTACCCTCAGAAGAGTTTCCAGTTTAACTTTTCTTCTCTGCTTGTTCATTTTAGTGTCTTGGGTATCCTAATGATCAACAATTTTCAGCCACGTCAGTTCAATAGAGTTTCAGTAGCACGGCTCTGATGCAGGTTAATTAGCTAGGAAAAAAATGTATATTTCTTTGGGAGGATGCATTTTGGGCTTAAGTCACTTTGGGAATATGCAATCTTGAGTGGGAAACAAAGTTTTTAGAAGATTTAATATATGTGAAGATATCTTCATTTCTCAGGTTGTGGAATGGTGGTGGATAAGAAAAGGTACACGGAATCAAAAGTCATAAAATAATTATGATCTGTGCATACCTGGAGTCCTTGTTTCTTCAGGGTGTGCTTCAAATAGTTCTTTGGAATGAAAATGAATGTGTTGAAGGTGTACATTCTAGATGATTAAATAAGTAATTGCTTAATGTAATTAAATCTGTTTTGAAGTAAATAATAGAAAGTTGGTAGACTATTGAAGTATAATTTTTCTTTTTCTTTTTTTAATATACAGGGAAGTCGAGATAACATGAGTATTGTACTAGTTTGCTTTTCAAATGCCCCCAAGGTCTCAGATGAAGCAATGAGAAAAGACTCAGAGTTGGATAAGTACTTGGAATCACGGGTGGAAGGTAAGAAAGATGCTTTTTTTTTTTTTTATTTAGAAGGAAAGGAAAATTATTATTCCTTGTTTATCAAATAGTTCTTTTAAAATTTCCTGCAGCTTTTGGACTAAAAATCCATTATTATTCAGGAATGAGGGAGAGGAAAACCTAGTCTCTTTGTCTTCAACATAATTTGCTAATTTGTTTGGGTTTAAATCTGTTATCTTACTTGTTTACATATGTTCCATCTGTTCTTTTCCCTTTTTTCTCCTTCCTTCCCTTTTGGGTTAATCGGTATTTTTTATTCCATTTCATCCCTGCATTTGCTTATCAGTTATGCATTCTTTTAAATATTCATTTAGTGGTTACCCTGATAGAGAATACATGTTAGAGTCTATGACAGGATCTCCAACTTAATACTTCATTTTGATTTTATATGTGCTGCTTTTTAGATATAAAATTACTTTTTATGAAGTTATATTATGTCAGTCTTATTTATTTATTTATTTTGCCTTGATGTCATTCTTAACAAAGTTCTTTCCTCAATTCACGGTTACATTTTTTTTTTTTTTGAACAAAATGTAAAATTTTGTTTCATATATTTTTAACTTTTTATTTTATATTGGAGTATAGTTGATTAACAATGTCGTGATAGTTTCAGGCGTACAGCAAAGTGATTCAGTTACACATGTGCATGTATCTATTCTTTTTCAAATTCTTTTCCCATTTAGGTTGTTACATAATATTGAGCAGAGTTCAGTGTTACATATTGACCTATATTTTTTCCTAACACCTTTATGGCTTGATTATTATTATTTTTTAATAGTACACTTGAATGATATAATTAATGATTATGTTGTGGTCGGCTTGTCAGATTTGGCCTATTACAAGTCATGTTTTAGATGAACAGTAGCTATAGTAATTGGTAATAGTTTTGAAATACAAAAATTTGCAATTTCAAATGTGTAATTACCAAAGGAAAACTACCTTCTCTTGCAGATTTGGAGAGCGGGGGGAGATTTATCTTTTCTAGCTTTACAGCTATCTAGCCACACACCATAAACAAAGGTGCATAAAGGTTTTGTTTTTGTTGGTCTGCAATTTCTTCAGCTCTGAATTGTCAGTGAGTTCTGTTTTCAGGGTAATGGAAAGATAAGAAACATGTGGGAACACTTTGAAGACAATGTCAGAGGCACTCTTATTCCTGTTGATAATATCATAATTATTAAGAGGAGCTGTTTATAGGAGTTTTTAATAATACATGTTTTCTAAAAGGTCTAGTGTATTTGGGTGGGGGATTGCTGGCTCAAATTTATCAAAGGCAAGAAGGATTTTCTTTTTTTTTTTTTTTTTAAACATCTTTATTGGAGTACAATTGCTTTACAGTGGTGTGTTAGTTTCTGCTTTATAACAAAGTGAATCAGTTATACATATAAATATGTTCCCATATCTCTTCCCTCTTGCAACTCCCTCCCTCCCAGCCTCTCTATCCCACCCCTCTAGGTGGTCACAAAGCACCGAGCTGATCTCCCTGTGCTATGTGGCTGCTTCCCACTAGCTATCTATTGAATTTTCTTATTGTCCTATTTCTTCATTCACAAAGAAGAAACTAGATAGTTTTCATTTTGGGAAGAACTCTAAAATTTGGTCAGTTACTTGTTATATGATCTCAACCAACTTGCCTGATCTCTTAAGGCTCCAATTTCTTTATTGTGAACTAAAGGTAAAAACACCAACCATACAGTTTGTTTTAATAATAAATGAGATGACTTAAAGTACCTGGTATGGTGCCTATGTCCTCAGCAAACTGTAGCTTTTATCAACTCTTCTGTAACAGCTAAATTTTAATTTCTTCTGTTTATTTATTTGTTTATTCATTCATTCATTCATTTATGGCTGTGTTGGGTCTTTGTTGCAGCACACAAGCTTCTCATTGCAGTGGCTTCTTTTGTTGCAGAGCATGGGCTCTAGGTGCTCAGGCTTCAATAGTTGTGGCATGCGGGCTCTAGAGCACAGCTCAGTAGTTGTGGCGCACGGGCTAACTTGCTCCGCAGCATGTGGGATCTTCCCGGACCAGGGCTCGAACCCATGTCCCCTGCATTGGCAGGCGGATTCTTAACCAATGTGCCACCAGGGAAGCCCCCTAAGTTTTAATTTCTTAAATGTGTGGTCAGTTCAGCTCAATGTGGGTTGTTAACATTTAAAATTAATTTTCTTTTGTATAGTTTTAAAGTTTCCAAAATATATGTTGTATGGCAGAGATGACAGATATGTAATAATATGATATGGTCTTGGGGGCTATGGTAGATACTTGATTATTAATCATTCAATCAAAAAACACTTAAAAATCCTTGAAAAAGCATCCACTACAAATCAATATGCCTTGGTACCTAACTTCTTTTTTATAAGGTAGCGTTGTTCAAGAGCATTATATTTCTATTAGGGTTTTAAATCATGTAATCTGACATTAAAATTTTGAGTTGAAAGCATTCTGGTGTATTGGCAAGTCTTTGTATGTGTTTTTATTGGGAATGCAGAGGGGAGGTATAATGTTAAACAGGGAATAGCCTTTAACCTAAATTGATTAGATATTTGGTGAATACCTTCTACATGTATTCATTTCTTCAGCTGTCCCTGAGCATGTCTGTTACTGGGAATGCAGCAGAAAACAAAACAAAAACATTCTTGATCTCATGGAGTTTATAATGTAGTGGAGACCTTTTTTTTTTTTTTTTTAATAGAAGAAAAACAACAGTAAGCAGACAGTAACAAGGAATATTGGTTAGGCAGGTCTCTGAGGAAAAACATTTGAGCAGATACCTATATGTGGAAGAGAGTGGCTATCTGGGGAAGAACATTCCAGCAAAGGGAGCAACAAGGACTGAGGAGGGAATATGCTTAGAGTGTGTGGCTAGATGAGAATGAGCTGGTGGAAAAGTGAAAGATGAAGAGAGATTGCTAAGAAGCAGATCATGTAGGGCTCTGCAGACTAAAATGAGGTCTTTGGACTTCATTCAAATGGTGCTGGGAAGTCATTGGAAGAGTGCAAGAGTGACTTGATCTGACTTTTTTTTTTAATAAATTTATTTTATTTATTTATTTTTGGCTGCGTTGGGTCTCCATTGCTGTACGCAGGCTTTCTCTAGTGGAACGCGGGGGCTGCTCTTCTTTGCAGCGCGTGTGCTTCTCATTGCGGTGGCTTCTCTTGTGGCGGAGCATGGGCTCTAGGTGCGCAGGCTTCAGTAGTTGTGGCACGCGGGCTCAGTAGTTGTGGCTCACGGGCTCTAGAGCGCAGGCTCAGTAGTTGTGGTGCATGGGCTTAGGTGCTTCCCGGCATGTGGGATCTTCCCAGACCAGGGGTCGAACCCGTGCCCCCTGCATTGGCAGGCTGATTCATAACCATGGTGCCACCAGGGAAGTCCCTTGATCTGACTTTTAGAAGGATCTCTCTCAGTTGCCATGTGAAGAAGAGATTGTAAAGAGCGGACAAGAGAGGAAGCCAAGAGAACAATTAGGAATCATGCATTAAAGCAGGTGGCAGATGATGGTGGAGGAGTGGACTGCAGTGGCACCAGTGGGTTGTGAAAATTGGCTGGTGAAGTGCTAGACTGCAGTGGTTCTCAGTGGCCGGTGTGGGGAGGAGGGTGGATTTTGTCCCTCATGAGACATGTGGCAATGTCTGGAGGCACTTTTGGTCTCATAACTGAGAGGGTGCCACTAGCGTACAGTGAGTGAGGCCAGGATATTGCTTAACATTCTGCAATGCATAGGACAGCCTTCACAACAAAAAATTGTAGAAAATATCAGTAGTGCTGAGGTTGAGAAACCCTGCACTGTAGAGATACAAGTGTAACGTAGAAAAATTACAGTCCTGCCTTCATGAAGCTTGTGGTCCGTGATCTAGTAAATATTGTGTACAGTTGGAGTATCTAGCAATACACCTACTCCAGGCGTGGGTCAGAGAAGAATTTGAGAAAGTGACACATAAAGTTGAAACCTGAAGTATAAATACACTTTAACCATACAAAGAGGTTGGTTGGATTGGTGTAAAAAGTGTTCCAAACCAAGGGAGGAAGTATATGTGAAAATCTAGAAGGTTTCTTTGAATAGCACCTTTGGAGATACAGGTAGGAGTCGGAGCAGAGTTGAACAGGAGCAGTGAAAATCAAGGTCACAGTGAAGTCCCTGTGAGGGACACATGGTAAACAGTTTGGAGTTTGCATCTTGAGGGCTGCTTAGGACTCAGCTTTTTTGTTGTCTTAAAAGTAAGTTTGCTGTTGTCTGATTTTTGAGGATTTTATGTCTTGATACTGGCCAAATGATCATGCTTTAAAAATCTGTTTTCCATAAATTGTAAATATAAATGAAACATGGAAATGTTTTATTTTGTTCTAAGTATTAGCAAGTTCTGAGATTTATTTTCCTTTTCTGTTTTAAATAAATTGTGGAACATAACTAGGTATCAAAAAACCTATAAAACAGTTTTTAACTTTCCCCTTCTTATAGTCCTTATCTTTCCATTGCTTTTGTTTTCCTGTAATTATAGCATTAATAACTTATATTTTTACATAAAATAATAGATCAAAAGTGTTTTTCCATGTGGCTGTGCTGTGCTCATAGGGATCATTTTTAGTGATTATAAACCATTTCACTCAGTGGCTATACCAAAATTTTCTTAACTGTCCTTTTATTGGACATTTAATTTGTTCCAGTTTCTGCTTTTATGAATAATGCTAAAATGAGTATATATATGCAAATAACTTTTTATCTTACTTTTTTTGTTCCTTGTGTGATAGTAAGGTAATATTTGCTTTTTATATTTTAAAATAGGTACTACCAAATAGTACCTCTTGTTTCACTGTGTGAATTCTGAGTTATCACATTAATTTAGGAACTCTTTTTAAAAACCTACAGAAATTATGGAGAAGTCTGGTGAGGAAGGAATGCCTGATCTTGCCCATGTCATGCGCATCTTGTCTGCAGAAAATATCCCGAATTTGCCTCCTGGGGGAGGTCTTGCCGGCAAGTAAGTAGAAGAAAAAGAACTAATTTTGACTTCATTTATAGTTAGTAATTAAATAATTTTTGGTAAGAAGTACATCAGTTATCTAAAGATGAAATGGGTTGATAGTTCTTATACTAGAGAAGAACTCTAAAATTTCATCGAGAAGAGCTTTTCTTTTCAAGGCATTATTTATTATACTCTTTGAGGATGAAGGTCCTTCTTTCCTTGGTAAATGAGAACAAATGGATTGTGCAGGATCAAATTCTGAGTGAAATGCAGATACTATGTTCTTGGCAGATATTTAATGAGGCAATTAATTATTGAGTGTAGTTAAGATATGAAGTATTATTTAAAATACTCAGAAGCTTAACAACTGTATGTAATTTAATAAAACTAAAGCATATTTCTTTTTAGGCGCAATGTTATTGAAGCTGTTTATAGTAGGCTGAATCCACATAGAGAAAGTGATGGGGTAAGCTTTATTTTATTTCTTAAGTATTTTAAATAATTTTATAATATAAATACTGGAAATTATGACTGCTTTTCGTTTTAAGGAGTCAGTTAAAATTAAAGGAAATATATTGAAGTGGAAGGTAGAGATAAAGTTCTGTTTTGTAGATAGGTTTGCTTTCATTTAATGGGCATCAAATACCTTTTTGTGTGGGCTGTACTTACTTCTTCCCTGTATGTCTGCCTTTCCTTCTCTTTCTCCCTTAAATCTTAATTTTGAGGCAAACAAAGAATGTGCTTTTAAATATGCCAATTTCTCCTCCAGCAGGCTGCTATCATCACTGGAAGTTAGCAATAGTGATGTTATTATTTTAAAGACTAGACCTTTCAGTGCCCCTTTGTGCCCAGTTGAACACCTGAGGATAATTTCTTTCTAACATTCTTGTTGTGCTGTGGGTATGTATGTTGAACTGGGATAACCATTTTGTTGTATCCTGCTGTGCTTCATCAGAGCAAAACTCTTTGTCCCTTTACCTTCCTTAGAAATACTGATCAGCTGCTCCTCTGTAGGCTTTTTGTTTTATTTTAATACTAGTACCAGCAGGCAAAACAGTGTCCTTTTTTAAAAAAAACTGCCCTAAATTTCAAAGTCAGTAATTCAAATAACTGTCTTCTCATAGACAAGTTATGAGTTTTCAATCAGAGACAGATTATGAGTTTTCAAGTTTTTGGACATCTAAAAATGAACAACTTAATTTTAACGTGTATGCTTCAAAGATTTAAGGGAGCCAAACTTAGTAATGAAACTTGTTGAGAAGAAATAGACTCACCCTCCAAGTCTCTAGCTCCTCTTGGCAGGTCTTGAGAGAGACATCAGCCACTGGTAGAAATTATCATCTCAATTGCGTTGTTTTCCAGGGTTCATTATTGCACAGCAATATCATATAATTTCTCTTTTCTTAACAATAAAAGTTACGCTGACAAACAGGGAAATTTTTATAATTAATGCATTTTAGTTAGTTGAATAAATGATACTATATATTGCTAACAACAGAATTTATACCTTGGCCTAGAGCAGTGATTCTGACACTTTCTTTTGTGGCACGTCCCTTAAAGTATTAAGAATTGTATACAAAGATGTGGAAATTAAAATTTAAAAATAAAGATATGTCATGTGATGCATTTAAAGAACCCTAAACCGAACAAGTGAGGGTAGGATGTTGATACAACTAAAAAGATGGTAGTAATTGGGAGGTAGAGTAAAGAGAGTCTTACCTCTTCAGCTAGATTATAGGTTCCACACAGCATCCACCACCAGGTTTGGAGGAAATAAGACCTCAAATAGTTATTGATTCATTATTAGCCATATAAGTACTCCTGTTCCCTCATGTGTTTGAAAATGCAACCCCAGTGTGTAATCTGAAAAAATTATTTCATAATATACTTGCTGGATTTCTTGGTCTCTCAAGAAAGTTGGCAACTTTTACTCCAAAAAAAAAGAGTTTATAACCCAGAATTTCTGTTTAACATATACCAAGGATGAATTTTAAACTTTTTTTAAAAATAGAAAATACTTATTATACATAGTAGCTATATAAACAGTGAATAAGTAGGCAACAGAACCATGAAACTCAGAAGAGATGCTCAGGATATAAAACTGGCCTTAAAGACCATTATTATATGAGTATAAATTAAGGAGATGTATAGTTAATCACCTTTATACATAAGCTTTCTAAGACTAAACAATCCACCGTGTAATGAATTGGTGTGGGAGGAGACTATGAAACGTAAGGCATGGTCCCCCATCCCTACTCTCAATGCACCTGGCAATGTAGATATAAACATACAAATTAATTAATAAAAAGGTTTCACGTCATTTACTAAAGGATAAAAAGAAATGACAAAATATAGAATGTGATTAATTGCCATGTGAATTGTACAGTGATTGCTTGGGAAGTCAGATTTTCAGAGAAAAGATTGGATTTGAAGAATGGTTTGAATGGCAGAAAGTAACGGAGGAGGATGATAGTTCACATGGATGGTCAAGGCGAGAACAAAGTTTAAGCTATCTTTGAAAGAGAGGACATCGTTTTGGCTAGAGCAGAGAATTGCTACGGTGAAAAATAAGAATTCAGGATGCCAGAAGTATTTGTGAGGAGACTGGACACACCTTTTGAACTTTGTATTTTAGAGTGTGGAGACACCATGTGTTTGCAGCATAAGAATGACAGACTCAAAGGAGTATCTGGTATTTTAATCTGTTAGAAACATATGCAATATTAGATTAAAGAGATGCTGGAAGTCAAGTAGTTGTGAAATGATCACAGAGATGATAAGTATAAACTCATCATTGGTAGGTAGATGTGTGGATTAGAGAAACTTCCTTGTTTACTGTAAAAACTCACTTTTGCAGCCCAGAATCCTATTTTGGGAAACATTACTTTACCCTTGCAGAATAATCACAACCTTAGAAAAATGTTGACCCATAATCACAAGTAGAAGAAATGTACTAAAAAATACAAAAGAAACAGAAAACTGAAGAACTTATAGAGGTTTGATTAAATTCTTAGCTCTTAACTTTACCCACTGTAGCAGTGAGTTAGACACAGAAGTGCTCCATAAATGCTTCTCAGCTTGGTTAGATCTGTGCCATGCGGAAGGTGCTGCCAGGAAGTTCACAGTGGCAGGGGCTGATATAGTTAACTTGCAGAATGGGAAAGACAGAGGTATGGTAGAAATACAGAGGAGGAGACAGTTGGGAGGTGGTTTTTTTTTAAATCTTTTTGAATAACAAAAATAATTTTTTATTCAGATATTTTAAAAAAATGAATGCTAGTCAGAGTAAATCAGAGATTATTTAGATTCCTAAAATGTCTGCTTTATGTCCAAGATAGAATTGTTCTGCTGTAAATGCCTATAAGTAGTACCATTAGAAATAGGGATTCGTTCATTTTTCTTATATTAAAAAAATCTTTTGATTAATGAAAGTATTTTTAAAAGCTCAGTTGGATATAAGTCAAAGTAAATCATTTAAAATATATTCAGAAAGTTCATTATTTAGGGGACTCTTCTTAAGTTGCTTTACTAAATTTTTGTTTTTTAGTTCAACTTTCTGGAACATGTTCAGTCTTCTTAATATAAGCAATATTGATATTTTCCCAGCTTTAAAATCAAAATCTGTGGAAAAGAGTCAAGCGTGAATTCTTAATAAAGGGGTTCGTGAATCCCCAAAAAGTTTTTGCAAATGTATTTATGTGTGTGCATACACATTATTTAATGATTTAGAGTAAGTCTGTGATTTTCATTAGTTCCTCAGAGGAGTCTGTGACCCCCAAAAGAATAATCACCAGAGGATCAGAAGAAGTAAAACTGCATTTTGCTTTAAGTTGTTGTTATGTAAGGTAGGGCTCTGGAATCACCCCCTCCCCCGACCGCCCTTCTTTTAAAATGCTAGTTTGCTTGTTTTTAATTGAAGAATAGTTGATTTACAGTGTTGTGTTAGTTTTAGGTGTACAGCAAAGTGATATACAGTTTTCTGTTTTGTTTATGTATTTACATATATATATATTCTTTTTCAGATTCTTTTCTGTTATAGGTTATTGTAAGATACTGAATATAGTTCCCTATGCTATACAGTAAGTCCTTGTTTATCTGAAAAAATGCTAGTCTGGTTTTATTACTAGAATTTAAATTCTTTGCGATCTGGGACTTCATCTGTTTTGTTTATGGCTATATCTCAGCACCTACAGCAGTGCTGAGCTCTCACCTGGCATACACTGAGAGCGCAATAAATACTAGTTAAGTTAGAAATATTTCTTTCTTGTAGTTTGCAAGACTATCTTTTTTTTTTTTTTTTTTTTTACATCTTTATTGGAATGTAATTGCTTTACAATGTTGTGTTAGCTTCTGCTGTATAACAAAGTGAATCACCTATATGTACCCATATATCCCCATATCCCCTCCCTCTTGAGCCTCCCTCCCACTCTCCCTATCCCACCCCTCTAGGTGGTCCCAAAGCACCTAGCTGATCTCCCTGTGCTATGCAGCTGCTTCCCACTAGCTATCTATTTTACATTTGGTAGTGTATATATGGCTAAGACTATCTTTAAGTCATGTATTTTAAAAAATAATTAGAGGTTGCTAATTAGAAGGAAAGTTTATTTTTGGAGCTTCATATTTTCCATGCCAAAAGGTTCAGTTCTTCCCCCAAAGGAGACTTAAGATGCTTTTGAATCAGTATACCACTGATCAGGTAGCTGTGTAAGTTGATGATTTTCCAGTGATAAAGGGGGAACTTGTATTTACCCAGCTCCTACTTGTGCTAAGCCATATCTATATATCTATATCTAAATATTAATTATAGGTAATCTCCTCAACACCCTTCTCTTACAGAGAAGACTAAGAATTGGTGCGGAGTAGCTTGCCCAGGTTGCAAAGCTAGATAAATCGAGTAGCCAGAATTTGAATCTAACTCAGAATGACTCCAAAAACGATTCCCTTTACACCTTTCTATGCAGCCTTTTGAAGATATTTAGAGATTACATATGTGTCTGTACCCCACCTCTGTCTGTCGTGCAAGAAAAATCATTTCCTGTTCTGTAGTGAATCTCATGTTTAATAGTCTTAAAATACTCTGTTTTTTGATGAGGAATGTTTTATAAACTTGTTGAGACTAAGTAGTCAAGCCCAGTGTCTTATTAGTTATTTTTCATTTAAATACACATTTTTATTCTAACTAAAAAAACTTTTTAAGGCATTTGGATTTTGAGAAGGGGAGGGAAGACAGGACAAAAGCCCCCCAAAATCTCCCTGTTCTGTGTTCACGTTATTAAGTTTTATATACAGTCTTCTTTTTAATTTTATTTCAAATAGATCAATTATATTTTTATATCGCAGTTTTAGGATTTTGTGAATACTAGGTTTTTTGTAAATTGTTTCTTGTTTACTTTTTCACTTGTCAAAGCATTTTTATGGAGAAGACCTACCTACACTGTTTGAAAATGCACTAATTTTAGTCACTATTTTTTAAGGTGTCATTTGACATACCACTTCTTGTAGCTGTGTGGTCTTGACCATTTAAGTGACTCTTTAAAATTATTTCACATTGATTGAAGTTTACATGATCCTTGACGATAACATAATTTATTAGATTCTTTATTAGTCACTGTTAATTGTATCTCATGACGTCATATTTGAGAATCTTCTAAAAATTATTTTTAACCTGATAAGCAAGGCATGGGACTCCAAAAAACATAGTAAATATACTAGCATTCTTCACTTTCTCTCCACTGTTTTAGCTAATCATTTGAAGAATTTCACTAATGGCAACTGTTTTTTAAAAATTGCTGCAAATAAATATTAGCTAGTTAAATTCCATTAAAAAAAATTTTCCCCCCTTCTCTTTGCTCTCTGCTTGATTTATCCGTATTCCTGTGTCTTATTTGGTGTAAGGCAGTGTTTTCATAATGAGAAATTTGATTGTCAAGCTGTGTTAGTCTAGATGACAGTAAAACCTTAAAAACAAAATCTGAGGGAAAAGTCCTAAATTCCCATTTCTGTAATTGCCTTAAATTTATTTTGCAGAATAATTTAAACCATCCCATCTAATATGATTTTTTTGTCCTGTAATTTTATTAATTTTTCTGTGACAGGAAATGCATTATAGACTTCAATATGAAATAATTTGTGGTCCAATTCTACAATAATTTTAACCAATATTTATTTAGTAAGTGTCTATTTACATGAGGCACTTAGTTTGCAAAAACTGTTACCATAGTGTATTCAGAAGAACATTCAGAGGGACATTGATGTTAATTACACCTGTACACAAATCTGAGTTCTGTCACTTACTAGCACTGTTACCCTGACAAATAACTTAAATCTTTCTGAGCCTTAGTTTCTTCACTTATAAAAACTAGAGTTGCAATATCTATTACGTAGGGTACCTGTAAGGATTAAATGAGATTATGTATGTAAAGTTCTTAGCCACAGGCATTAATTTTCCTTCTCTAGGTGGTAGGGAGGATACAGAAAGGAATCGAAATTATCTTTATCTCAAAGATTTTACAAAGATTTGGAGAGACTTGTGAACAGTTGCAAGGTGGAATTAATTGCTGTGATAAATCTATAAACGTGATGTGCTTTGTGTGTGAGTTCAGGTAAAGAAGGTGCAGCTAAACAATAGGTTCCTTTTCTGAAATTAATGAAAATCCATGAGAGAGTTGTATAACAGTATTTTGAAGAATCAAATGAAATGGCTGGGGAAGAGGTTTCACCCATCCATTGTCTATCCAGCACAATAGGACAATGTAATTTGCTATAATATAAAATGACTTAAATGTGGTCATTAACTCAAATTCTTTTCAATTGGCCATTGTAAATCCATCCCTACTTAATTTACAGTTTGGGTTTTAATGTGTTTTTTATAAAGCAACTACTTTTCTCTCCCCAACTACCACTATTACAGCAATTCACAGAAACATAGATGATTACTGTAATAATAAATGTGTCAGATGGAGAGTGAGATACATCCAAATACAACAACCTTTGATCCAACCTTATCAATAAGCTCAAAGAAGTAAGACAGTTTATCAGTGGTTCTCAACCTTTGCCGTATATCAGAATCACCTATCAGGCTTTAAGAAAATCACCCCAACCCACTGAATATGAATATCATGGGATGGAGCTTTGGCATCTGTATAATTTTTTAAATTCTACAGGGGATTCTGATGTGAAACCAAGGTTGAGCTCTCTATGTGTAACTGTCCACTTGAAGCAGATTTTGTTTGTGTCCTAGGGAGTTGTCAAAGGGAGTTGTTGGTTTGAGGGGTTTTTATTTGGAGGGCAGAGAGGAGTCTTATGCCCCTCATTAAAAGTTCTTTGTGATATACTCTCAAATAGAAAATTTCCTTTTGGCAGACCTGATTAAAGACTGATAAGGTTTACGACTAGCAAGCATTTATCTCATTGTTCCATCTTAACCTTTCCTGAGTGGATTCAAATGAGAAACTTTATTTAGGGAAATAACATTTATTTAGTACAGAAGGAAAGGTAAGGGGGGAAAAAAGAGGAAAATCTTAACAGAGAGCACACTTTATTATGTTCTCTCCACACAATAAATTGTGCAAATTAAAAAAAGTTATTTTGATAGTTAATATGCTTGATGTAGAAAATTGGAGAATTCAAAGAAAAATAAAGCTTCTGAAACTTCACTACCCATTATTATCATTTTTATATTGCTGTATTTCCTTTCTTCCCAGACATTTTACATAATAATATCCTAAAAAATATGGACAGAACACACATATACCTACACATAAAACATATGTTGTACACAGTGTCATCTCTTGCTTTTTGCCAGAGGGGCGATTTAAAAAAAAAAATTCAAGTGCTCTGATTTTTCTAATAAACATTGCCATTTATTATGTGGTTATAGTAGTATTATCTTTGTTGAAGAATTATAGAGTAACAGCCTCCAGAGATGGTTAAGAGTTTGTGTCAGATCATCTATATCAGTAACCTTTTTGTATTTTATTTTCCCAACATTTTATGATGAAAACTTCCAAACATAAAGAAAAATTGAAACAATAAAGTGAACACCTGTACACCTTCTACCTAGACTCAAGTTTTAACATTTTACCATATTTGCTTTCTCTCTCTCTATGTATACATACATTACTTTTTTAAAAATTAATTAATTAATTAACTAATTTAGGGCTGTGTTGGGTC
Organism: Eschrichtius robustus; assembly: GCF_028021215.1. Taxonomy (NCBI): domain Eukaryota; kingdom Metazoa; phylum Chordata; class Mammalia; order Artiodactyla; family Eschrichtiidae; genus Eschrichtius; species Eschrichtius robustus. The sequence goes on from NC_090838.1 coordinate 36,706,693, forward strand.
TTCGTTTCTGTGCGAGGGCTTTCTCCAGCTGTGGCGAGCGGGGGCCGCTCTTCATCGCGGTGCGCGGGCTTCTCACTGTCGCGGCCTCTCTCGTTGCGGAGCGCAAGCTCCAGACGCGCAGGCTCAGTAGTTGTGGCTCACGGGCCCAGTCACTCCGCGGCATGTGGGATCCTCCCAGACCAGGGCTCGTACCCGTGTCCCCTGCATTGGCAGGCAGATTCTCAACCACTGCGCCACCAGGGAAGCCCCTACTGTTTATTTTTTTTTTTGACTGAACCTTTGACAGCAAATTGCAGATATAATATTTTAGCTGTAAATATTTTGGCATGCAGCTCTTGAGAATGAGGACATTTTTCTGTATACATAACCATAACATTATTATTATACCTAAGAAAATTGATAATAAATTTAATATTATCTAATATCGAGTCCAAATTTTCCCAGTTGCCCATAGAATGACTGTTATCATTGTTACATGGTCTATTCCAGTTGTTACCAATCAAGCACATTAAGCAAGCCTTTAATGAAGCTCCCAATTTTTTTTCCCATTAACACTGAATATGAAGAGTCTAAGCCAGCTTTTTATAGGATGTCCTACATTTTGGATCATATGATTGTTTCCTTGTGGTGCCCTTTCACGCGATTCTTTATTCCGTTTTCCTGTAAATTGGGAATTAGCTTTATTAGAGTCATGTTAAACATTTTTGGCAAGAACACAGGACGTAACTTTGTACTCCCTAACGCATCACATCAGGAGTCACATGCTACAAGGTTGACTTGCTTTTAGTCTGTCAGCATATCAGTATGATCAGCTTGGATATTAGAGCTTGTTCTGTAAACAAGATTAAGTAGCTACTATTGTAGAAACCTGTAGGTTTTACAAGATTCAATAAAATATAAAAGAATTGAGTAGTTTACTGTTCATATCTTATTTAATGAATAAAATGATTGTCTATTTTTAATCTAGAGATGTTTTTAGTAAAATATTTAAAGACAAAAAGTAAATAGAAATTTTATCCACAGAAGCTTTACAATTCCCGCAAAATCTAGTTTAAATTTATATAATTTTACATTTTGTATCTCCTCTCCTTCCTGTCATTTAGCAGAAATGAAGAATCTAATGGCTTGCTTTTCTGTCCTTTCCTATTGCTTTAAACACTAATTTCCTTTTGTACTAAATAATTACAGCCAATTATTGTTTTTTTAATTAAGTAAGTCAGTTTTAGGAGATGCTTGTGTTGCTGTTGAATTTTAGTAGCCAAGTAAATTTCAGATTAAGCTTCAAGTATCGATGTGAAATAAAACATAAGCTAGTTCATGATCATTTGCTAAAAATAACTTGAGATATTTCAATTGGAAATTTTGTTAATTGACACAAGTAACACTACTTATTTAACGAAATGTTCTCGTGCTTAGACTATATTACTCATGGTAAAGAAATGAGTGTTTTGCTGTGATATGTTATGAAATACATGTGATATCCTAGTTTGTCTACTGACACTGGGGTCTTGAATCTTAAAAAAAGGCCTCCGATGAAGCAGAGGAAAGTGGATCACAGGGGAAATTGGTGGAAGCTCTCAGGCAAATGAGAATTAATCATAGGGGAAACTACCGACAACTTCTGGAGGAGATGCTGACTAGTTACAGGCTAGCTAAAGTAGAGGGAGAAGAAAACCCTGCTGAACAAGCTGCTACAGCTACTTCTTCGAACAGTGATGCTGGAAGCCCAGTGACAATGCAGGAAAGCCATACTGAATCAGAAAGTGATCTTGCTGAATTAGACAGCTGTACTGAAGATGCAGGGACAAAGATGGGTGGTGAAAAACTATGACTTTACTTTGTGATAATATTTTTGTGATCTTTGATTTGATGGTTTTTACTTAGGAAGTATAATGTATGCATTTATAAAACCATTTTGTTATTTGAATCTTGGTAAACTAGTTCTATTATAGTCATATAGCCTTGTTTTTTAAGAAGGCCTTTGCATACATCTTTATCAGATAGTTTAAAATTGGCTATTTAGAGTACTTTGAATTTCATAAAATTATATGTCGTTTCATATTGTATGCCAGAAATGAGGCTACTAGTTATTAAAGTCAGTAGTTAAATTCATACTCGATAGGATTAGAGATTACCGATTAGCAAGATTACTTTATGTTGTGGAAGAACTTGTTAATGTAGAATTATACTGCTTCACGTATTAGTACACTCATAGTTAGCTTTGTAATAAATTTATGTTTTCTTTAGTAATTTTAGTTCTTCAAAGAATGGCAGATGCTGGCCTGTAATTTCTTTTTTCAAGGATGATAATTTGTGTGTTCTTTGACTTGTTTATATTTTACATCTCTGTAGTTTTATTTTTTAGTAGTTCTGAGGTACTGGATGTGTGGTTATTTTTCCTTTCTCTGTATTCTTTATGAAACATAATTTTTGAAAAACCTATGTATTATTCATACAGCTTTGGTTTGTATATTCTGTGTAGCCTAACTACATACATCAAAATGTATGTCAACCAAGTGTTTAGAATGAAATTATAAGTGTTTAAGTCCAAATAAAGCATGTGATGTGGAATAACCTATGCATGTTGTACTTATTTTTAAATTAATTTTTTGAAAACAACCAGGTTTGGTATATTGGAAAAATACTCATTCGAATTTCATTTGTATGTATATAAAATTTAGAAAACTTTGGCTTGGTGCGGTTTTCATTAATTAAAAGGAAAAAATTTTTGAGAAGTCTTGCTTACTCAAAGTAAATCTATTCTGGTTCTTATCCCCTTTTTGTGATACAAAATATTAATCTTTGGACAGTATGGACACATGTAGACATGTCAGAAAATTGCCGTGATGAGCTTTTTAAAGATTGTAAGACTGTGAGTTTTGCTATAAGTATTCATCAGATATAAATGCAAGAATTATAAGATATTTTAAATAGTGGCACATATGAGTTTGTCTTTTGTTAAAATGAATTTTTAAAATACAGATGACTCAGTCACATGGGAAAGTGTTTTTAAAAACAATTATTTTGTATATGTAGAACATTTTAACTTATCTTTTTCATGTTTTATATTTATCATGTGTCTAAAGTTGCTTAAGGTACCCATAAGTTGAAACTTTGGAATCTTCGGATGTAGCTGATGTTTTGATCTATTTTTCCAATGCCAGAATATTTTTAAGTGGTTTGAGAAAGAGGAAGGCATTTGGTGGAAAGGGGAGAAAAAACCCAACCAGTTATCTGTCTATGTTAGATAGATCCATGTGTGTATACACACAATGTACAGTACACACACCTCTATGTAAAAATTACCTTTTCAAACAAAGAAAGGAAGGTAACTTGTTCATCTAATTTTGTTTTTTTTTGAAATTCAATCCAACCTGGAAGTGGTGTAGGTAAATAATAATAATATTCTTCCTTTTCTCTTCCTGTAGGGTGCTGGAGATCTAGAAGACCCATGGTAGCCTTATAAGCCTTCTAACATGCTTTTGATTCTGAAAATTGGGGGAAAAAAACTTTTAATCACAATTTTCTTCAGTACAAGGGAAAAAATATTCTTGTGGATTCCCAGCGTTTTGTGATATGAGCAGAAAATCATTAGCATTTCCCATCATTTGTTCATATTTGTGTTTTCTGGTAATTGCCACTTGTAGCATTGCCTGTACTACAGTATTTTTTGCCAACCTCAGGCATACTGGTTACATCTATATTGAACTTTTGACCCTAGAAACCAATGGAGTTATTTCACCACAAATAACGAATATGCCTGAGGTGCATGGGAATATAGTTAGCTGTACTCTGAAGATACATTATGTGTTTTTTTTTTTTTTTAAACAAGACACACAACATATAAGCATGTAAGAGTAAAGAATTGTATGAGATGTTCCTTTTTTCAGTTCACCAAGTTGGAAGCCTTTTGCAGCTCTGTGACTTAAAATTTCATTTGAGCAATTTACTATAGGATTTATATTTATTATTAATTGTTATTTAATTTTTTTCCAATTTTACCTGTATTACCAAACTGGGTTCTCCAATAATGTCCAAATTGTAATGTTGCCTGCTTCAAGATAAAGTGTATTTGGCAATAATATTATAAACCTTTACAAATTTTATGCATGTACCTACTACATCCTTCAACTCTCACTAGAAAAATCTCTTGAAACCAAATGAATTAATTTATAGCTATTTATAATTTGCTTTGACATCTCACTGCTGCAAATTTTTTTAAATGAGATTTGCCTTTATAATGTAAATTGTGATTTTTGTTTTACATGTGGGTTTCTATAGTTTTAATTTTTCAGCTTTTAAGATACAGCAAGTTTTGTGTAATTTGGTATAATTTTTAATTGTTTACGTTATTTTAAAAGCTCAGAATATCACACTGAAATGACTATAAATACATTTAAAATTATCTATTTTAGATCTAAGGAAATATTACAGAGATATTTTCATGGGTTCAGTAACCTTTCATTTTATAACATTGGGCACGGTACGGAGTGGCTGTCACATAAGGTACTTGAAGATTATTAGTTTAATTCTATTTTTACAATAACCTTGAATCCTTGAATTCTTTTGAGTTTTGCATGTATCCAGTTAATGCTGAACATGAAGAGTGAAATATTTATCTAAAAGAAGCTATTGGGGTAGGAGAAGCAATGAATGTATCCATTTGTACATGGTTTACATGTTGTGGATGCTTTGTAAACATTTTCTATCTGTTTAAATTGTGTTTCAGCAGGATGTAATTGCCCTTGTGTGTAGTTAAAATGAGTCATCATCTGGTCCTGTGTGAAATGGAATTCATGGTATTTTCTGTAACATTTTCCTGAAGCTGTTTCTGGAGAGCCACACATTTGAATACAGCTTTCTTGATCATTTGATTTATTGTGCACCTGATTTTTGGTCTAAAAAGGAATTATTGCCACAACATATTTTATTTATTCTTTAGATTTTAGCCTTGTAAGTTGAAGTGCTTTACATGATAATGTTAAAAGCTGTTTGTCCCTTGACTGGGTTTGGGGGGTTGTTAAAAGCTAGGGAATGAAGAATGCAAAATGGTTTGTTGTTCAAACTGTCCACTCTGATCCAACCCTGTACTGATAGTACCTTTCCAGTATGATATTGTGATGTTTCATACAATGCAGTGAACATAACCAACTTGTTACCTAAATAAAGAATTGATAAAAACAGTGTGACATATTACTATTTCATATGATATTTAAAAATGAAAGTCCAGTTTTGAATGTTATTTTAAACATTTTATATAGTTAGAATATTTATTATGAAAAATTCCATACAAAACCATGTAGTTGAATTATAATTCCAAGGAAGAATTAACCAAACTCTAAAGGACAGTACTAAGTAACCCCTTATCTACTCCAAAAACATTTTTTATACTACTTAAAAAAATCTTTTTTAGGGGGTTTGGTGGTCCTGGAAATATAAATAATGTGTGAGTTAGCAAAAGAAAAACCCATATTCAATACTTATTAATCTGAATTCCCTAGTCTAGCTGTTCTCAACCATTTTGGTATCAGGACCCATTTATATTTCTAAAAATTGAAGATCCCAAAGAACTTTTGCTTTTGTGGGTTGTATCTGTTGATATTTATTGTATTAGAAGTTAAAACCGAGAAATTTTACATACTATTTTAATTCATTAAAAATAAAACCATTACCTGTTAACATAAATAGCATTGTTTTATGAAAATAATTATTTTGTAAACAATTTAGTGTGCAAAGTAGCACTGGTTTTCATTTTTGTAAATCCTTTAATGTTGTACTAGATTCTCCTATCTGCTTCTGCATTCAATTTCTTGCAATGTGGCACTGTGTTCGAAGTATATGAAGAAATCTGGCCTCACACAAATATGTATTGGAAGAGAGTATTTTAAAAGCTTCAGATAATTGTGGATATTCCTCTTTGATACATTATCAAAACTTCGGAATGGGTAGTTTCTTGAAGGTTAGTTGCAGTGTGAAATCTGAAACTTTATCAATCGGTTTTGTTCTCTGTTACATTAAAATCCATTTGATCTATCTCGCAGTGTGGATAGTAGATCTTTGACTTTGCATGATTTTATAATATCATGCATTGGTCATTTGGAAAATACTGGTTCATTGAATTATGCAGTTCTTTAGAACATTGACATCTTATTATGCTATGTTTATAATGTTAATATAACTGATCTCATCAGAAAAATCTTTTAAGTATTAGAAAGCTGTCAAGCTCACAGTGATGGATACAGATTTTTCAAAATTCTAACTTTCATTTGAAAGGGGAAATTTTATCATTGGCAACAAATATTGTCAGTTGTTTTCCTTAAGTGACAGGGCTTTCTTCATTCATTTCAGAGAAAATGTCTGCTGAACAACCATAGTCTGTGAGTCATTCTTTCAAGTAAAAACATTTTTCATGAAAAGTGGCTACTAGTTCAGCACACATCTCAAATAATCACATAAGAGACAGCCATCACACTATAGCATACTATATAGCCAGTACTTCTCATTTCATCATATAGGATATTAAAAAGATGTGTACTCAAGGGTAGAGGTGTAATGAAATTTTTACTGCTAAAGAACATTGTTAACTGAAATTGACTAGTTTGATGCTACTTTTTTGGTTCATGCTGGGGTGCCTATAGTTTTGTCCACCATTTCTTTTGCATAGTCAGTGCAAATGTCAGTACTTTGAAAAAGAATAAGTATTAGTATTATTAAGAAAATAGTTTTGATTTCTTGGACCTCCTTGAAAGGTTCTCTGGGACCCCCAGACTTTCAGAGTTGCTGCCTCATCCTTTTGGACAAATTGACAGTGTCGTTTATTCCAAATATTAGTGTCATAGTAAGTGAATCTTAAGACATACAGATCTGACATAAAATTTACTTGGGGGAGAGAGGTGGTGTTTATATGTTTACTGTTACACTGATACTTAGCAAGATAAACAAGGTGGAGGCTTTAATATTGTGTTGGTTTTTTTTTTTCTCCCAGAAAATTCCTGTGATGGGTTTCAACTTGGAAAACTCATGACTTAAGATTGTTTAACAGTAGAGTTTGATTTTTGTATGGCATATATTTGAATTATTTAAATCTTTTAAGAGGTCTTCAATTATTGTAGATTTATGTTATTTCTTTGAGACGGTCTCACTTCAATATGGAATTTTTAAATTCATATTTTAAATAAAATCATTTTACCATGACTGAGATGTCATTTCAGGTGGGCCAGATAAAGACAGGACTTTTCTTTTTTAATGGTGATTAAGTGGATCAGGGTTTTATGCTGAATTTTTTGTTGTTGTTAGATTTTAAAATTTTCTGAACGTTCAACAAGGTTGGGGAAAAGTTACCATGGAAGTGTTTTTTTTTAAAAGCACTCTTGGGAATTCCCTGGGGGTCCAGTGGTTAGGACTCTGCACTTCCACTTCAGGGGGCATGGGTTTGATCCCTGGTTAGGGCGGCCAAAAAAGAAAAAGCACTCAATTTCTGTTACAAATTTCTCACCCAGTTACGTAATTATAATATTTACTTAAGATACTTATTACTTGGCTTTTTGGTTTTAAGTGTGTTTGGATAGCCAAGAATGACTGCAACTCTCATTTCTCCCTAAGCCAGGTTTATTCTCAGATGTGTAGGATTCAGTCGGGTCTTGTCTTTTCATGGTCTGTCAAGCAATTTATGTTGCTTGAGTTAAACTGAGTTTTTATTCAGCTTCAGTCGTTGAAGTTAACCTGAAGATGTCCACTGATTTCCTTTTGCTAGCCAAATCTTATCCTTCTCCTGAATTTAGATTGCATTTTTAAATGACATCTCGTATTTATATTTCTTCTTCCAAATTGCCTTTATTTGTATTTTGAAATTAGTCTGGTTTGATAAGGGAAAGAATTTGATAAAGATTTTAGGACACATTCTGTTTTGGGTAGCTAAATAGTATTATTGAAAAAATACCATGTGATTTTCACATATTAAAACAATGCACAGTGTGCGTAAAATCTGTAAGATAGTCAAAAGCTAATGTAATCATTAAGACTAGAATTTAAGTTATTTCAAAGCAATCCTGAGAGTTACTTGCTTTTGCAAATAAATTATTAGGTGCACATTATAACAATTTGCATTGTCTTTTTGTTTTTGTTTTTTTTTGGCCACACCATGTGGTTTAGGAGATCTCAGTTCCCTGACCAGGGATTGAACCTGGGCCCACGGCAGTGAAAGCACCAAGTCCTAACCACTGGACTGCCAGGAAATTCCCATGCATTGTCATTTTTTAATGCTCAGTTGCTGTGTAAGAGTTTTTTTTTTTTTCTATTCAATTTTGGGGATTATTCTGTAAACCCTAATGAAAATGCTAAGCAAGTGTTTATTTTTGCCCATTGTTTTGGTGACTTATGTATGTTACATTGTAATTGGAAGTAAAACAGTGTAGCTACTAATACAGAGTAAGTTGCTTTTCAGGCAGCATAGCTACTGATTCTCGCTTCTTGCTGGCTTTCCTGGCAATGGTATCTTCTCCCTTATTTATTTATTTAAAAAAATTAGTCTTAGATAAGACTGGTTATAATTATTGTAGCACTTTGATGCTATTGAAGAATACTCCTGAATAGAAAGTCAGTGGTTTTAATTGTTATAGTTTCTTTTGGAATCTACAAAGCTTTTCATGAAGAGTTCACATTTTTAAATTATGTATAGTCAAAAATAAGCTAATAGTCTTGAGAATTTTCATGTAGTTTAAACTCTCCCTAAAATGTTATGATTACTAGAGGAAGTTCTAGGGTACCGGTTCTCCAGAGTGGTTCTGCTTTTTTTCTGTTATTTGTTGGGATTCCATCTAATATTTCATTTGAATAAAGGTTCTTTGAAAAGTGTGAAAATCAGTAGGCTCAGAGAGTGTATACGTGACTTAGGCAAAGGAAACTAGACATTACTCTTTTACAAGAAAGGAAACTCGATAAGAACAGTGTTTGAGCTGTGAACAATACTTACAGGCTTTGATTTGGTGATCTACCCAAGTATTGTTATTCAACTATATTTATAAAGGTGGGGAAGGGGGTGTTGGGTTGGAGCAAGAGTCAGCTACACAGCCACATGCCACGTTTGGTTAGCTTTGAGTTTTCAGGGAGTATTGGGGAGGAAAGAGTGTTATTCCCAGCGTCAGATTTGAATTTATCTGCTCACATTAGTACCTCTACATCCCCCTCTTCCATAAAACAAGCTAATGGTTCAAAAAATAAATAAACTGGTGTAGTATTCCGTTCTGTGACCGCACCACAATGTATTTATCCACTCCCGCATTGAGAGAGATTTAGATTATTTGCAACTTTTTAATATTTAAAAAACGAATGCAGTGGGCATCCTGGCATATGTCCCTTGAGCACGTGTACTAGTGTTTCTCTAGTATTTGCCTAGAAATCAAATTAATGGGATATAGAGTATGCATATCTTCAAGTTAATATTGCAAATGCATTATACCAAAGGTGTACTAACATACTTTCACTAGAAATGTATGAAAATTTCTGTTCCTCTGTCCCTCCCTATCCTCAGTAACACTCAGCAAATATTGTGAGGCTTTAAATTTGCCAGTCAGTTGAATGTGAAATAATATCTAATTTGCATTTACAATTACATGTGAGGGAGACATCTTTTCATGTATGTGTTGACCATTTGAGTTTCCTCTTTGAATTGAATGCACATGGCTTTTACCCATTTTTCTTTGGGGTTGTGTTTTTCTCATTTATTTGTAGTTTTTTTTAATGTAGTGAGGATACTAGTCCTTTGTTACATGTTTTGCAAAACCCAGTCTTCATTCTTTTACTTTGTGTATGGAGTTTTTTGTTATTTATCCATCTTTTTCTTTATGGTTTGTGTTACTGTCTTAAGAAGTCATTGTCATCTCAAGTTCTGTATTCTCTGTTTTCTTTCAGGAGTTTTAGAGTCTTCTTCCCACCTCCCAAGCACATATATTTAGATTTTTATTTCATCCTGAACTTACTGTTGTATATGGTATGAAATAATCCTTTCTTTTTTTTTTTTTTTTTTTTTTGCAAACAGGTTAATTGTGCCAACACCAAGCCAGCCCTGTCCAATACCAATTTCCCATACGTGTATGATCCATTTCTAGTTTCTAAGTTCAGTTCTGTTGTCTTTTTGTCTAATCCTATGCAAATATGATACCATTTTAATTACTGTAGCCTCATAAATGCTGATACCTGGCAGGCATGCATTGTCTTCATCTTATATAAACCTAGTTACTTTGAATAAAAATACAATCAATAATCTACATTCTCTAATTCTTAGTAGCCTGCATCCGTTTTGGAGATCTAATACTGAAAACTGTTCACGTTACCTATGAAGATTACTTTGTGTGTTCCTGTTGCATATTTACATTTTATTTATTTATTTATTTTTGGCTGCATTGAGTCTTCATTGCTGCGCGCGGGCTTTCTCTAGTTGTAGTGAGCGGGGGCTTACTCTTTGTTGCAGTGCGTGGGCTTCTCATTGTGGTGGCTTCTCTTGTGGAGCACGGGCTCTAGGCACACGGGCTTCGGTAGTTGTGGCCCTCGGGCTCAGTAGTTGTGGCACACGGGCTTAGTTGCTCCACGGCATGCGGGATCTTCCCAGACCAGGGATCGAACCCATGTACCCTGCATTGGCAGGTGGATTCTTAACCACTGCACCATCAGGGAAGTCCCGCATATTTACATTTTAAACTGTAGACTGGTAATCACATCCATCACTCTGACCTCCTTCCTTCCCCTATAAGATTGGACCAGTAAGAGTGCCCTGGCATGCTCTGTTGGAGCTTAAGGCAAAAGGAAAATTAAGTAATAATTGTCGCTTTAAATTTTTTGGTATTTCGTGCGTCATGGTTTTTGCATTCATTTTGATTCTTTTAACTGTTGGCATTAAAATATTTATCTTGATTACCAAATTTAGGCACCCCTTATATTTTGTCTCCAAGGCAAGTGCCTCACTTATATCACCTTAGCCCCAACTGATAAATATGTTAATCCCTGGGCCTTTGAAGTGACTGTCTCTAGACAGTTTTCCTGTTTAAAGGCAGACATTACTACGGAGGAATAACTCTCCCTACTAGTCCCCTGTAGCATAGATCAGTTTTTTTTTCTGCGGCACTTAGAGAAATGGGGGGAAGGCTGGTATAAGAAGAGAATCCTGTGCTCTAGAAGCGGCTAGTTGCTACTGACGTTGCTTCCTTAGGCGGTGAGCCATCTTTTTATAGTTTGAAAACATAATGCTGAGGGAAATAGCAAGTTCCAAAAGGATGTCATTTATGGAAAAGCTTAAATCTCCAAAACATATTTCTAAGTGAACTTTTTAAAAAAAATATTTTAGTATCTTTGAAATTGAGAAGTGTCTTAAATCAGTGACATCTTACAATTGCCATTGGCTAGGCAGCTGTCATGGCATAGTTGCACCAACTTGTCATAACTGTTCATATTTTAATTTCATAATTAGGTTTTGTCAAAGTCTAAGTCTTAAAAGCCTCTGTTACAATAAGTATAAAATAATCCTAAGTGTTATTAAAGGATTGTTTCATGGTTTAATTGGCAGCATTTTTTCTTAGTTATACATAAAGGAATGCTGCATAAATAATGAAATTTTAAAGTTGATGGAGTATGATACGTAATTTATAGACACATAATATGTATAAAACATGCATGGGAAAAGTACACATTAATTTAGGACAGTAGTTACTTCTTCAGAAGCGTTGGGAAGTGTGAGAGTTTTATTTTCTCCTCCCTCGAAAATAAAGTTATAAAAATGTTAACATCTGTTAAATCTGAGTAGTAAGTAAGGGTGTCTTACATTCTTTTATGTAATTTTCTGTATGTTTGAATTTTTAATAAAATTTTGAATTAAAAAATAAAATACAGAAACTAAATGAATTCAGTGGTTCTGGGTTGCCTTCCAGGAAGCAGGCACCAATTTATAATCCCAACAGTATACAACAATAATGCTCATGTTTTCTGCTTTCTTGCCAGTATTGCACATTGCCAATCTTGTGGGTAAAATATTGTTATTTGTGATTTTCTTGATTTAATTCTCAATTATTTGATTACTAGTGAGATTGAATTTTTTTCTCATTTTGGTAATTGTTATGTCTCTTATCAAAGCCTGTTCACATAAGTTGCTTATTTTCTGTTAACACATTGATCATTTTTTTAATTGATTTGTGAGAGCCCTTTATGTATTTAGGAAATTAGCCATTATTCTGTTACATATGTCACAAATTATTTTCCTGAGTTCACCAGTTACCTTTCAATACTGTTTGTCTGTGTGTGTGTTTGTTTAAATAAGGATGTCAAGGCATGGATGGGACCAAACAAAACACATCTAACTGATACTGAAACCTCCTAATTGCTGAAAAGCTACAAGCTCAATGACAGGATTTTTCCCCAGAAAATCTTATATCATGCTACTCTGTGTCTGTGCTTTTTCTTACACAATAACTTTTTGTTTCTATGCCAGCTTTTCCTATAAGCAGAATAAAGGCTTTCTAATCACTATGATTTGGAGAGTCACTAGAGAGAGCTAAGATGCTGTCATCTGAGGAGTACTGGATAGCTCTCCTTGGTCAAAAATAATTATCTTTTATTCTCCATATGCTGTGTTAAGAATAGAGTGGGGTGTATTTTTTGTTTTACTTTTTAAAAAAAAATTGAAGGAAAATTTACATGAAGTAAACTGCAAAGATCTTAGGTGTTCAATTTGATGAGTTTTGAGAAGTGTCTCTTGATTTTTACATTCAGTAGTTTTAGAATTTTATCATTTTCTTTAACAGTTTGAACCTTCAGTTGTATACTTAGACAGCCTTTTCACATTCTGAGTAAGTACATATATTTTCTTTTACGATTTTGACCTTTTCATTATAAATAAATATAAGTTTTATATATATATAAATATATAATACAAATAGAACTTACTTGGAGTATTACTATAGTGCAAAACTCTAATGTAATATTTTCCATTATTCCCTCAGTAGCTAATACATAAGCCAGTCTTGTTTGTTTGTTTTCCCATTGTCTCTCTTTTTTTTTTTTTTTTTTAGTTTTTACAGTTTTTTTTATTGAGGTATGATTGACATATAACATTATATTAGTTTCAGGTGTACAACATAACAATTCAATATTTGTATATATTGCAAAATGATCACCAAAATAACTCTAGTTAACATGTCTGCATATATAGTTACAATTTTTTCTAACGATAAGGACTTTTAAAATTTACTCTTTGCAACTTTCAAATAGGCAATACAGTATTATTAACTATAATCACCCTCCTGTACATTACATCCTCATGACTTTTTTTTTTTTTTTTAACATCTTTATTGGAGTATAATTCCTTTACAATGGTGTGTTAGTTTCTGCTGTATAACAAAGTGAATCAGCTATACATTTACATACATCCCCATATCTCCTCCCTCTTGCATCTCCCTCCCACCCTCCCTATCCCACCCCTCTAGGTGGTCACAAAGCACGGAGCTGATCTCCCTGTGCTGTGTGGCTGCTTCCCACTAGCTATTTTACATTTGGTAGTGTATATATGTCCACGCCACTCTCTCACTTCATCCCAGCTTCCCCTTCCCCCTCCCCATGTCCTCAAGTCCATTCTCTATGTCTGTGTCTTTATTCCTGTCCTTCCCCTAGGTTCTTCAGAACCTTTTTTTTTTTTTTAGATTCCACATATATGTGTTAGCATACGGTATTTGTTTTTCTGTTTCTGACTTCCTTCACTCTGTATGACAGTCTCTAGGTCCATCCACCTCACTACAAATAACTCAATTTCGTTTCTTTTCATGGCTGAGTAATATTCCATTGTATATATGTGCCACATCTTCTTTATCCATTCATCTGTCGATGGGCACTTATGTTGCTTCCATGTCCTGGCTATTGTAAATAGAGCTGCAGTGAACATTGTGGTACATGACTCTTTGAATTATGGTTTTCTCAGGGTATATGCCCAGTAGTGGGATTGCTGGGTCGTGTGGTAGTTCTATTTTTAGTTGTTTAAGGAACCTCCATACTGTTCTCCACAGTGGCTGTATCAATTTACATTCCCACCAACAGTGCAAGAGGGTTCCCTTTTCCCCACACCCTCTCCAGCATTTATTGTTTGAAGATTTTTTGATGATGGCCATAAGCCCATCTTTTTTGTTTTACTTATTTGAAAGTGCCCTTTTACTATATATTCTTGTATATACTTGGATTTTTATGGACATTCTGTGTCATTATTTTGTACTGTGTATCAGTATGTCATCTTAATTATCATAGTTTTATTTTACATTTTATCTGGTAGGGATAGTGCTCCCTTATTAATCTACTTAAACAAAAATTGAATGTTTATTCTTCCAGATGAACTTTTGAATAATTTGGCCAGGATTTCCCTGCCAAATAAAAATCCTGTTAATTTTGAGTTGTTATATGGATAGATTAATTTGGGGGTCTTTAGCAGAGATGAGTTCCATTCCAGGAAAATGCTACATCTTTCTATTTATACAAGTGTTTTTTAATGCCCCCAGTAAAGTTTTATCATTTTCTCCATATATTCTACACATTTCTTAAGTTAATTCCTTATCTTATATTTCTTATTGTGTTATGAATGAACTATTTTTATTCCCATATATATATATATTTTTTAACATCTTTATTGGAGTATAATTGCTTTACAATGATGTGTTAGTTTCTGCTGTATAACAAAGTGAATCAGCTATACATATACATACATCCCCATATCTCCTCCCTCTTGCATCTCCCTCCCACCCTCCCTGTCCCACCCCTCTAGGTGGACACACAGAACAAAGCTGATCTCCCTGTGCTATGCAGCTGCTTCCCACTAGCTAGCTATTTTACATTTGGTAGTGTATATATGTCCATGCCACTGTCATACAGAGTGAAGTAAGTCAGAAAGAGAGAAACAAATACCGTATGCTGACAGATATATATGGAATCTAAAAAAAAAAAAAAAAAGTTCTTACAATATATTTTTAATTCATACCTTCTTAGTAGACAACTGACTTAATCACTTACAAAAACCATTTCGATTTCTATCATTTCCACCAGATGGCAGTCTTGGGCACATCCACTTGTAAACCCGCTGAGAACTCTGGTGACAAGAAAGGCAGTGGCTGGCAGACCTTACAAGGCCTTAAAAGTACAGGAACAAAAAGGTTTTTTGTAAACATGAAAGACAAACGAACCCAACATTATGTAATTATAGTATTTATACTGCTATTAACCTTTAATCTTACAGCCCATTCATTAATGGAGGCAGAGAAGAAGGTCACTGCACTCTTCAAAATCGTATTTTTCTCTGTCCATGTGTTAAATACCTGTGGCTTCTTGGCAGTACTTTTGCTTTTATTCCAGGGACTTTCATGGTTAAAGGCAGGCTTTAATAAATGTCATTATTGTTTCCCTTCTAAAAGCACCATTTAAATCAGAAGTTACTGGATTTCTAAATGTTTATGTAAGAGCATCTTGTGACTCTGATTTTATGATGCCCAGATCTCATCTGAAATATGAGGTACCAGTGTTTATAGTTAATGTAAAGGGAAATAGGTTTGTAAGTGGCTTATTCTACATGAATACAAATCTTAATAACCCCCCTAAATTAGACACTTTTTAGCTTAATTTTGATGACTTCAAAGACCTGCCTTTAGGAATATAGAAGGTAGTGAATTTCTTGATCAGGCAAGGAATTGGCTCAAGTATTTTCTCATAGATGCTTTTTCCAGTGGCCAAAAGAGAGTCCTTTTGGACAACAATACATCATCTAGGTAAGCTCCCCTTTTGTACCTTTTATTACAATTCCATTTGCTGATTTACTTGTTTTATATTTCTTATTGTGTTATGAATGAGCTATTTTTCTTCCAATATATTTTTAATTCATACCTTCTTGGTATAATCAGGGAGTAGTAACTGACTGAACAGTAACTATGTACATTCCCTTTCTGAGAGATTTTATTTCCACTCTGAGATTGAAAGGTATGAAAAAGTATAAGAACAAAAAGAACAGGTTTGGTCCTTATGCAAAATGGTATGCCAAGGTTAATTCTTGCTTTTCCAAAGAAAATTGATGTAAATATTCTAGGAGGTAATATAGATAAAATGTTGACAAACAGTAAATAATTTCTTTTAAGGCAAATCATGAAAAAGTTTCCTTTTTAAATCTCTGATGATTCTAGGATATAGTTATGTGGAACAGCAAATTTCTTTCATGTATTACATGGATTTATTCATGTTTTATGTGATCTCTGAGAATGAATGTTGAAATGGTCTTAAGGGAATCTCAGCTATGCAGTAGTTATGCCTAGAGCTTTTGTGTAGTGTACCAAGACATACCTTTAACTAAGACAAGTTGAAATCAGTTAGAATTAGGTTCATGCCACATATTTTCAAATAGTTACGGGTAACCTAAATTATATAAATAAAGCCATAAGTTAAATACACCTGGAAGATTGGCTGTGTAAAATTATCTTTGAAAAGGAAGCAATTCCTTTCTAAGAACCCGTGTTTGTATATATTTATATAATATTTTTTAGGGCTGTTGGCTTTTTCAGGTAGGGACACACATGAATCTGGCAGTTAAGACAATGTTCCCTATTATAGTATAACAGCGTATACAGTATGCTAGTCAAATGTCTTTCACAATCAAAAGTTTACACGTCAATGCTGGCTGCTTTAACACTTGGGAAATTTTCACATCAGAAAGCAACACACTCACAAATGTTTGTCAATTTGAGAGAGAGATTGTGGCCCATAAAGTAAACTCTGAATGTTTTGTAGTTTTACATCCTCAAAAGTTTTAACATAGTAGTTCTGAAGAATTGTCATTTGTGTATTCTTCAAAGAGAGCAATTTTATAACTGGACAGATCTTTAAATACATATTTATGAAATCTCGAAGTTGGAAAACCCCTGAATACCAGATGGGCCTCTGATCCGATTCTCCGGGGACCAGAATCTACCTCCATTTTGGGGCAGCTCTGCCTGTCCTGGTTGGTTCTGTTTCTTCCTATCATTTGTCTTATGAACCCCTTGGAGCCAAGCGTTTAACCACGGCTGTTATGATGACTCCCAGTATCTTCTCTTTTCTGTCACCAGTTATTTCACTGATACATTGTGGCTTCAATTGTCTTTACCATTCAAACCCCAATTCTGCAAAGGCTCTAGTTTTCTGTATCTTTTTTTTTTTTATTTACTTTAAATTAATTAATTTATTTATTTTTGGCTGTGTTGGGTCTTCGTTTCTGTGTGAGGGCTTTCTCTAGTTGAGGCGAGTGGGGGCCACTCTTCATCGCGGTGCGCAGGCCTCTCACTGTCGCGGCCTCTCTTGTTGCGGAGCACAGGCTCCAGACGTGCGGGCTCAGTAGCTGTGGCTCACAGGCCTAGTTGCTCCACGGCATGTGGGATCTTCCCAGACCAGGGCTCGAACCCGTGTCCCCTGAATTAGCAGGCAGATTCTCAACCACTGCACCACCAGGGAAGCCCTAGTTTTCTGTATCTTAAAGTATACAACCCAGAACTGAACATTTATAGGTAGTAGAACTGTTGTCTTTTGTTCTAGTTAATGCTCTTCTGTTCTTCTATTTAACACTCAAATACTGAACTAGCTTTTCTGACACCCACATGAAACTGTTTCAGTCTCTGAGGTTAATTATTTTTACAGCTGTTAATAGTCTTTCCCCATCCTACACTTGTGCAGTTGGTGTTTTGTTTAACCTGCTTTGCAGGACCTACATTTATTCTAAGTTTTCTTGTGTTAGATTTATTAACCTTTTGAAATGTTTTTGGATTCATCTAAGATATATATGCTATCTTTTTCTTTTTGGTCACTCCAGAGTTTGATAGGTAAACAGTATTGAATGAAACAAGTCTGAGGACAGTGGCCTGAGAAACTGCTCTTTGATGTGATACAAATTGCCCAATCTATTAATCAGCACCCATTAGGTAAGAATTTCAGCAATTTACTGATTCATCTATCAGCCCATTTCTCTCCAAGTTTGTCTATAAGAATATCATGGGATCTTACATTCCTTGCTGAAGTCCTGCATTTCCCTAGTCAAGTAACTGCCCCCAAAAGTTCATGAAGTTAAGTCAAACCTGTTGATAGGTAGTGAACAATGTTCTCTTCCAAAAGGCTTAAAAAACATTATCATTATAAATAAGGATCTATTCTAGGGCCTTTCCTGGCCCTAGAAGTTGTCACCATTTTTTACCTCTTCCAAAACTTGGAATGACATTTACCCTTTCTGATATTGTGGCCAACACCCACTCCACTGTATAACTACAGTTGGCCACCCAGAAATATTCCCAGATTTTCAGTATCCTTTCCTTGTTTTCCATTAGCATAAAATAGGAAATCGAGTTCTTATTGGCCCTATCACTTGTGTATAATTCAACAAATTGGAATTTTCACTTTGACCCTATTCCTGTAGGCCCATGCAAATTTAGGTGTTTATTTTTGCTTATGGTGTTTCTTGTATCATTTATGTGTTTTTGAGATTCTGAACTTGTTACATTTCTTCCTGTGTAAACTCGTGGTTCTTGTTTTTGTTTTGTTGTTGTTTTACTTCTTTTAGGTACATCTCCCTTTTAATTCTGTATGTATATGATTCTTCAATTTAAGAAGTATTTAAAAAAATAACCCTGATGCATTTAAAAAAAAAAAGAAATCAAAGCTACAACTTGGCCTACAGCCTGAGGCCAAGTGCAGCATGTGGACTGGACAGAAAAGAACAGTGCCACGTCCAGAAGATGCTATTCACATCACAGACATTGGGGGCTCTTCTATACAACTTTCTAGCAAGTGGCAGGAAGGTGTTCTTATGAATAAAATTAATATAGTTATATTACAACAAATATCTGTCAGGTGGGAAGTAAGGTGACTTGAGAAAGGAGTCCTTTTTAGAGAGTTTTTTTTTAATTTATCAAAGATGCCACAAGGGCCAGCAGCAGCGCTGGAGCCTGGTATTTATTCTAGGAAAGGAGATGATGTAGCTTCTCTCTTTACATTCTTCCCTACCTATATTATATCCTCTTTCCATTAAAAAAAATGGGAAAAGGTAGCACTGTAGGAGTGTGGCAGAGGAACTGAGGAGCATATAGGTGATTGAAAAGGACCAGCTTTGGCTTTCTAGCCTTGAGTTCAGACTTCTTGGAAGAGCCTCTCTGTGATACACTCTGGCTGCCTTTTTTTTCACTTGTTTTTCTTGACTTTTTTGATTACTAGGGCTCCAAAGATAGCAAGTAAGAAAGAAGATATTGGAATGGAAGAAAATGCCCCAATTGTAGACAGCTTTATAAATTTCTGCAGATACATGAATTATATATAATGTATATATAGGTAGTATATTTCTTGGCACACAGTTCTGTGTACATGCTATACTTCAATAAAAATTTATTTTAAAAAAAGAAACTTGGCTGGTGCAGTAAACTTCCTGTATATTTATTTTTATTTATGTGAAGGTTTTACTTGTTAATGGAAGACATGAAAATATTGAGTAGATGTGATGGGTATGCTTTAGATAGTATGAACTGAAATATAGATTATGTGTTTTGTGAAAAACTCAGGGAAGTGGGAGGTAGAGGGGAGCCTTCAAAAAATAGGCAGCATTTTAATCAGGGTAAGCTAAACTGATATAACAGAACCAAACCTGTAATGGTTCAAAAAATAGGTTATTTCTTGCTCATGTATAGACCAAGTTGAGTGTTCCAGGTAAGTGGCTTCTTTCTTCCATGTAGTGATTCAAGTCTAAGACTTTTTCCATCTTGTGGCTATATCATCACCCAGGGCCTTGCTATCTGTATCCAACCAGCAGAAGAGGAAAGTGAGCAAGGAAGAGGTACACCTGCTTCTTACAAGTCTCACTAAACTTAAGGGGCATTGAAATCATACAAGACATATATTTTCTGACCACAATGGAATTAACCTAGACATCAATAAAAGAAAAATAAGAACAGCACACTTAAATAATCAATATGCCTAAGAATAAATTGTAAGGGAAATTAGAAAATATCTTGGCTAGAATAAAAATGAAAATCACAACATATCAAAATTTGTGGGCTACAGCTAAGACAGTATTTAGAGGGAAATTTATAGCTTGAAACACGTATTAGAAAGAATGTAGGGTCTCCAGCTAATTAACTTTTACTTTCCAAATTAAGTAACTACACGTGCAAGAAAAGAAGAAAGAAGAATAAGAACAGAAATCAGTGAAATAGGAAACAAAAAAGAAAAATCAGAAGCTGGCTCTTTGAAAATATCGATGAAATTGATAAACTTCTAACCAGACTGATCAGGAAAAAAACAAAAACAGAAATTATCAATATCAGAAATGAAAGGGGAAATCAACTATACTCCAATACAATTTTTTTAAAAAAGGAAACGAAAGGGGAGATACCAGCATGGGTCCTATAGACTTTTTTTAAAAAAAAGGGAATATTATGAAATATTTTATGCCCATGAAATTGATACCGTAGAGGAAACATCTGAAAGTTAATCAGTGTAATTCCACACTGGGAGTGAAAAAAGAAAAACCATATCTTATTACATTCAGAAAAAGCATTTGACAAAACTCAAGACCCATTCCTGGTAGAAATTCTCAGCAACCTACAAATAAAAGGGAACTTGCTCAGCCTGATAGAGGGTAACTATGTAATACCTAAACCTAATACCATAGTTAATGGTAAAAGACTGAATGAATACTTTCCCTCTAATACACCAAACAAGGCAAGAATGTCTGATCTCACCACTTGTATTCAATACTGACTGGAGGTTTTAGCCAGTGCAACAAGACTAAAAAAAAAACAAGACAGAAAAAACAAAAACAAAAAAAATCATACAAATTGGAAAGGAAGATACATAAAACCGTATTTGCAGGTGACATGATTGTGTAAGTAGAAAATGATAAGCTATAAGTAAGATACTACAACTCAAGCTTAGCAAGGTCACAGGATACAATGTCAATGTTCCAAAATATATTTCTCTATATACTAGGAACAAACAATTGAAAATTGAAATGAAAAAATAGTGCCATAGTATCAAAAACCATGAAATACTTGGAGATAAATTTCATGAAGTATGTGCAAGACCTGAACGCAGAGAACTACAAACCACTTTGAGAGAAGACCTAAATAAATGGAGAGATACCACATTCTTGGATGAAAGTTGTAATACGGTTAAGATGTCAATTAAAGCCAAATTGATTTATAGATTAAATGAAACCCTAATCAAAATGCTTAGCCATTTTTTTGGTAGAATTTAACAAGCTGATTCTAAAATTTATATATAAATGCAATTGGATCTCAAATAGTCAAAACAACTTTGATAAAGGATTAAATTGGAGGATTTATAATGCCTGATTGCAAGAATTACTATAAAGCTACAGTAATTAAGATAATGTGCTTTTGGAGTCAGTGTATATATATAAATATACATATATACATATATGTGTCTGTATGTATATATATAATCTGTGGAACACAATAGAGAGTCCAAAAATAGACACTGTATGTAACACCTATATGGTCACTTGATTTTTCACAAAGCTGACAGTAATTTGGAGAAAGGAAAGTCTCTTCCACAAATAGTTCTGGAATAAACACATAGCTATATATTTTTTTAAGTCAACTTTTATCCCCTTATGTCACACAAAAATTAACTTGCATCACAGACTTAACTGTAAGAACTGAAACTAAAATTTCTAGATGAAAACATTGGAGGAACTTGGGTTAGGCAAAGCTCAGTTAAGAATAACTTCCACTCTTCCAGAGAGAGACACTGTTAAGAAAATGGAAAGGCAAGCCTTAGGCAAAACATCTCTGATTAAGGAGTGGTGTTTATAATAGATACATTTTTTAAGTACGTAAATATTGAAAAACTGAGTATTTTACCAAGGAAAACATACAAATAGCACATAAGCACCAATGCTCCAAGTTACTAGTCATTAAGGAAGTGCAAATTGTAATACTGCTACAACTCACTAGAATGACTATAGTTACAAAGACTGGCATTGCCAAAAGTCAGCGAGAATGTGGAGTAAGTGGAACACTCACGTATTGCTCATGGGTAGGTAAAAGTCCAACCACTTCAGAAGACAGTTTGGCAATTTCTTATAAACTTAAATATTATACTAACCTTATGACCCAGCAATTCCACTCCTCAGTATATACCCAAGAGAAATGAAAACAGGTCCACACAAAAATCTACATGAATGTTCATAAAAGCTTTATTATAGTCCCAAACTGGAAACACCTCAAAAGTTCATCATTGGTGAAAGGGTAAACCGCATCCATACAATGAATGCTAATTAGCAATAAAAGGAACAAACTACTAATTCATGCAACAACATGGGTGAATCTCAGAAGCATTATGTTAAGTGAAAAAAGACACAAAAAAACATCATACTCTATGATTTCATTTATCTGCAATTTGAGAAAAGGCAAAATTTAGTGACAGCAGACAAGTTGTTGCCAGGGGCTGGTGGGAGGGACATGAGGGAACTTTTGGGGGCTATGGAACTGTTCTATACCACGATTGTGGTGGTGGTTACATAACTGTAGACATTTGTCAAAACTCATCCAATCATACACCTAGAAGTGGTTAAGTATGTATTTTATATGTCATGAATCTGACTAAAAGAAAAAAATAATAAAAAGAATAAAAATGTGTTAATGTAAATTTGGGTTTATGGGTATTTGCTATAATATTCTTTCAGATCTGTTTTATATTTAATAATTTTCATTTTAACATATTTCCAAAGATATGAACTTGAGATAAAATTCACAAGAGAAGAATAGTCCAAATTTTATACCGAGTTACTTTTCACATGCGCTCCTCTATGTAACCTGCTTAGGGTAAGTAACACCAGGGATTTACTATTTATGTATTTATTTAGTAGTTATCTGTATATATGAATGTATTTTTTATTTGAGTAATTACTTAATGGTTTTCTTGAGCAGCTGCTGGGCTGATGGGGTTGGATGATCAGGAAGCTTTGCTAAGTAATCTATTTAAATGGACTGAATTATATGATGTTGATGGATATAAATTGATCAAGTCCACTTTATTATATAATCCCATCTGCTACCCTCTCCCAACAATCAGGAAGACTTACTAATAAAACATAACGTTAAAATTTTGTAAGTAATTAAAATTTTTATTGAAATCCAGCTATAGAAGATGCCCATAGTTGATTTCCTCAAGAGCCACAGTTTTGTAACCTTTTAGAACTCTCGTTTGCACGGCATCCTCACTAATGCAACATTCCCCAAACCAAAAACAATTTCATTTACTACGTATAAGGAGTAGAGTGCCTCCATTTTAGTTATGACTTTCATTTTGGTGTTTCCTCAAGCTTAGGAAAGTAGAATTCTACTTTTTAAAGCAAGACTATTGCCTTTCTGGTACAAAGGTATATAGGCTTAGGGTTGCATCCTAAGAGGCTTTTGGAGTGATAACTTTTTCTTTTTTAATTTATTTTATTTTTTTATTTTTGGCTGCGTTGGGTCTTTGTTGCTGCGCGCAGGCTTTCTCGAGTTGTGGCAAGCGGGGGCTACTCCTTGTTGCAGTGCGCGGGCTTCTCATTGCGGTGGCTTCTCTTGTTGCAGAGCACGGGCTCTAGGAGTGCGGGCTTCAGTAGTTGTGGCACACATGCTCAGTAGTTGTGGCGCAGTCTCTAGAGCTCAGTAGTTGTGGCTCACAGGCTTAGTTGCTCCGTGGCATGTGGGATCTTCCCAGATCAGGGCTCGAACCTGTGTCCCCTGCATTGGCAGGCGGATACTTAACCACTGTGCCACCAGGGAAGCCCAGAGTGATAACTTTTTAAAAATAATGATCCCTTAACATATTTAGTTATTGCTCTTTATTCTGTAGGTCCAGGTTGACAAACTTTGTCTGTAAAGGGCCAGAGAGTAAATATTTTAGGCTTTGAGGACCAAATGGTCTCTGTCTCTCAACTCTTCTATTGTGGCAAGCAGCCACAGATATAAACAAGCACAAGTGGATGTATTCAAATAAAACTTCATTTACAGAAACATGTATTGGACTGGATTTGACCTGGGACAAAGTTTGCTGACCCTGGTTGGAAATTATAAACACCCCCCCAAAGCAAATCCAGTACTTGCTGTGACAAAGGGTTCGTAGACTCAAATAACATAGGTACTTCTATGAAGAGAACTAATAATGGTAACGATGGGGTTCAGGACATGTTACCCCAAAATATGGCACCTTGGCATATTGAACATTTTAAGCTGAAGGAATTTGAGAAATGGCACATGCAGGAAGGATGTTCTAACCTTCCCTGAAGCAGGTCATAAAACCCTCTCGTGAGAGATTTATGCCCTCCCCATAACAGGAGGAAAGGAGCATCTTTATCTCTGAAGACAAAGGGACACAGAGAGGACTCTGAATAAATATTAGCTTTGCTAAGTTTCTCCAGTTTCCTACACTTACCTCATACCCTTTGTCCTATTATGTCTTTCCATTCTTCAGCAAACTTAGCATAAAAACCCGTTTCTTTGGGTTCTCATTCCCTTATGAAGGCTCTCGTGATAAAACTTACATTATATGAATTTGTATGCTTTTTTCTTGTTAATATGTCTTTTGTTATAAGGGTCTCAGTCGAGAACTTAAAAGGGTAGAGGAGAAAGATGTTTTTCCTCCCCTACAATACTAAAGTGTTCATTAGGAAGACTCCATATCAGAAGATCAGGGTATGCATATTCTGTGACTCTGTGTGATTAACTGTGTACAAAAGTCTCTCATTCCTAGAAAATATGAAGATATTTGTCCAAGATAGCTTACAGAATATTTCATGTATTCGATTATGACTTTGCTCGGTAAAGTTTGCCTTAGTTACAAGTGTAAATTTCAGAGAGTAGGTTTTACTTCTATTTTGTTTCCCCTTCGATAAGATTATACTTTTTTATATTTAGCAAGTAACCACAGATGACTACTACTCTTGTTAAAATAGTCCAACAAATCAAATGCACTTCTGTTGAAGATTTAGTTCCACAATTTTTCATTCTTGGTTATAAGGAGTAGATAAGGACATGACTAACATCAGTGACTAGAACCTATACAACTTGTGGTGCTCCCTATACTGAGATCATTTCCCCTGATTTAAAGCTGAGTTACTAATTAAGGATTAACAAATGATCAATTATGATTCAAGTAAAAGTACTATCATTAAGTAGAACTTGGAAGAACTGAGTCCTTGTCCTCATGGCCTTATTCAAATTAAACAAATATATTTTTAAAGTGGAAATAGAGGAAATAGAAGCAAGAAGTATATGATGGTAGATATTATGATCTGCCGCTTCTTGTCAGTTTTTACTATGAAAGAGAACTAATATTTATTAGTTTTAGTACTAATGTTTTAGAACTAATATTTATTAAAACTAATATTTGTTTCTTATTTAGTGAGAGAACTTTCCAGTTGCCTCTTGGGATAACTGAGGATGGAGGAATTACCTTTAAGCAGATCATTCTTGTTTTGTGAAGAATAATTTAAGAGGTTCCCTTTAGTTCTGTAAATGTAGTGAGTAGACCCCATTGTCCTGATACTTAATACTTGATAGTAATTTTTATTATTATAATTATAATGTTAACAGTAGCAACTTTTATCAACGACATAGGCCTTGCTCTGCAAAGCTCTTTGCTGGGGAGGAACCTAACCAACCTTTACAGGAGGAGCCTATTGCCACTGGTAGGTAATTTGTATATGCTATTTAATTAAATTTAAATTGTTTAAATTTAATTAAAATTTAAAATTTATGTGTATTTTATTTAATCTTCATAACAACACTATGAAGTAAGTGTAGCCGATGAAAAAGCTGAGATCCATCTAAAGAGGCTGAATGAATTACCCAAGACCACAAAGCTTAGAACCGGCTGATCTGGGATTCAAACCCATGTCTATTTGGCCCCAGACTTTCCCATTTCACCATGCTAGTGAAGGTAAGTTACCATGAAATTGTAACTCCACCCACAAGAAGAGAGGAGAGCGCTTTACTGAATTTATTGATGAGTTCTAGTAGTTTTTTTGTGGCATCTTTAGGATTTTCTGTGTCATGTGCAATGACCATTTTACTTCTCCCCTTCCAATTTGGATTCCTTTTATTTCTTTTTCTTATCTGATTGCTATGGCTAGGACTTCCAATACTTTGTTGAATAAAAAGTGGCAAGAGTGGGCATCCTTGTCTTGTTCCTGATCTTAGAGCAAATGCTTTCAGTTTTTCACTGTTGAGTATGATGTTCACTATGAGCTTGTCATATATGGTCTTTCTTATTATTATTTTTTAATTTATTTTATTTTACTTTTTATTTTATTTTATTTTTGGCTGTGTTGGGTCTTCATTGCTGCGCGCGGGCCTTCTCTAGTTGCGGCGAGCGGGGGCTACTCTTCGTTGCGGTGCGCAGGCTTCTCGTTGCAGTGGCTTCTCCTATTGTGGAGCACGGGCTCTAGGGTGCGCGGGCTTCAGTAGTTGTGGCACGTGGGCTCAGTAGTTGTGGCTCGTGGGCTCTAGAGCGCAGGCTCAGTAGTTGTGGCGCACGGGCTTAGCAGCTCCGCGGCATGTGGGATCTTCCTGGACCAGGGCTCGAACCCATGTCCCCTGCGTTGGCAGGCGGATTCGTAACCACTGCGACACCGGGGAAGGCCATATATGGTCTTCATTATGTTGAGGTACATTGCCTCTATACCCACTTTGTTGAGAGTTTTTATCATAAATGGATCTTGAGTTTTTTCAAAAACTTTTTCTGTACCTATTGAGATGATCATATGATTTTTATTCTTCATTTTGTTAATGTGATGTATCGTTTGATTTGTGAATACTGAACCATTTTTGCATCCTTGGAATAAATCCCACTTGATCATGTTGTATGATCTTTTTAATATACTATTGAATTCATTTTGATGAGGATTTTTACATCTACATTCACCAGTGATATTAGCCTGTAATTTGTGTTTGTGTGTGATATCTTTACCTTGTTTTGGTATCAGGATGATGCTGGCCTCATAGAATGATTTCAGAAGCATTACTTCCTCTGCTTTGGAATAGTTTGAGAAAAATAGGTGTTAACTCTTTTCTAAATGTTTGGTAGTATATTCCTCTGTTGCCTCATTTTGCCTAATTCACTGTTTTTATTTCTATGTATTTGGTAGGTTGGTTACATTTTCCAGTCTAGGAGAAGTGGCCTTATGTAGGAAACATCCTGTGGGGCTCAGCGCACTCCCTTGTGGTCACCAGAGCTATATGCTCTAGGAGTTCCCTCTATGTGAGCTGCTTGAGTCCTTCTGTTGTGTCAGAGGGTACTGTGGGTGTGCTGGTAGGTGTGGTTGGCCTCTGGTCTGGTTGGTTGTCAGGCCCTGCCTAGTGCAGAGGCTGCCAGGCTCTGGTGGGCAGGATTGGGTCCTGGCATGACTGGCTGCATGGCCAAGGGAGTCCTGGTCTTGGTGCCATCCCACTGGTGGAGCAGGGCCATGTCACAAGGCAGCTGGCTACAGAGCTCATGGGAGGGACGGGGGTGCTGGGGCTAGTGCTGGCTCACTGGTTGGCAAGCTGGGTCCCAGGTTGGCTGGCTGCAGGGTCGGGGGTCCTAGAGCTAGTGTCAGCCTGCTGGTGGGTGAGGCTGGTTCCTGACAATGCTGGCTGTGGGATCCATGGTGTCCTGGAGCTGGTATTGGCCTGCTGGGTAGGTGGGCCAGGTCTTGACATGGCTGGCTATGGGGCCACTGTGGCCCCAGGGCTCATGTCACCCCGCTGGTGGGTGAGGCTGGTCCCAGAGCTAGTGCTGGCCCACTGGTGAGTGGGGACAGGTCCTGGGCCCTCTGGAGGGCAAGGCCAGGTCTCAGGGAGACTGCAGATTCAGGGGGCTCTCAGCAGCCACCTTGCTGGTGGGTATGGCCGTGTTGCCACCCAGCTAGATGCCTGGCCTGGGGTGTCCCAGTACTAGTGCCAAATGGCTGGTGGGCGAGACCAGGTCCCAGCGCTAATCAGCTAGAGGGAAGATTCCAAAATGGCACTTGCCAGTACAGTGTCCTCATGTTGGGATGAGATCCCAGAAATGGCTGCTGCCAGCATCTATGTCCCCAGGATGAGTCCCAGTTGTCTCCTGCCTCTCCAGGAGGCTCTCCAAGATCCACAAGGGGTCCAACCCAGGCTCCTTTCAAATTACTACTTCTGCCCTGAGTCCTTGAGCATGTGAGATTTCGTGTGTGCCCTTTAAGAGTGGAGACTCTATTTCCCACAGCCCTCTGGCTCTCCCAAAAGTAATCCCTGCTGGCCATCAAAGCCAAACATTCTGGGGGCTTGTCTTCCTGGTGCAGGACCCCCAGGCTGGGGAGCCGAATGTGGGACTCAGACCCCTTGCTCCTTGGAGAGAACCTGTACAATTGTAATTATCCTCCCGTTTATGGGTTCCCTACCCTGGGGTATGGGTCTTGACTACATCGTGACTCTGCCTCTCCTACCTGTCTCACTGTGGTTCTTTCTTTATATCTTTAGTTGTAGATCTTTTCTGCTATTCTTCGTGTTGTTCTCAGCCATAGTTGCTCTGCAAATAGTTGTGACTTTGGTGTGCCAAATTTACGTGGGAGGAGATGAGCTCAGGGTCTTTCTACTCCACCATCTTGGCCTGAATCCTAGATTATTTGTTAATATCTTTATTCAGCAAAATAAAATGCTGGTACCATATTTTGATTTCCAATTTTTTTTTTTTTTTTTTTGGAATTTTCCTTGCCTATAAAATCCCAAAGTTTGGGCATCATTGTTCTAATTACACACAGACTAGCCGATGGAATATTTATTGTTTAGGACACAGATTATTTTTTTCAGGACTTCCCTGGTGGCACAGGGGTTAAGAATCCGCCTGCCAAGGCAGGGGACACGGGTTCAAGCCATGGTCTGGGAAGATCCCACATGCCGCAGAGCAACTAAGCCCGTGCGCCACAACTACTGAGCCTGAGCTCTAGAGCCCATGAGCCACAACTACTGAGCCCACGTGCCGCAACCACTGAAGCCCGCGTGCTTAGAGCCCAAGCTCTGAAACAAGAGAAGCCACTCCAATAAGAAGCCTGCACACCAAAACGAAAAGAAACCCCTGCTTGCCACAACTAGAGAAAACCCACACATGGCTATGAAGACCCAACAACAAAGACCCAATGCAGCCAAAAATAAATAAGTTTATTAAAAAAAAAAATTTTTTTTTTTTTTTTCAGTTTAAATTACTCTGGTCTATAGATAAAGCCTGGTGTAGAGAGAAAGCTGAAACTTCAGAAAGAGCAAAGACAAAGTATTATTTAGTCACACAGGGGGTACTTTAAAGAGATTAAGGGTGTGTGGTATAGATCTTCTCAGACATGGATTTGAAGAAATTGCCCACATATGAAATTTGGGAAATTTTACATATTAATACAGATTTCCAGCTTCTCTATGAAAAGTAGATCTGTCAATCTTAGTTCTTCATTGTTGTTGGAGCTAAGTGGCTGCTGTCCCTCAGGCGGGGCATTAGTCTCCTGATTTGCCACCATCCCCCATCCCTACCACTTTATTTTAGTTATTTATTTTTTTAATTGAAGTATAGTTGATTTACAATGTTGTGTTAATTACTGCTGTGCAGCAAAGTGATTCAGTTCCACACATATATACACATTCTTTTTTAAATATTCTTTTCCATTATGGTTAATCATAGGCTATTGAATGTAGTTCTCTGTGCTAGACAGTAGCATCCCCACCACTTTCCATTGCGTCCCACCCTGCCTGCTTCACTCATTTATATGCACCATTGCAACCTCATGCAAGTGTGATCCAGGCACCCCACCACTGGCATCACCTGGGAGGTGGTTAGAAATGCAGACTCTCAGGCTTCACCCAAAATCTATTGAATCAGAATCTGCATTTTCACAAGATCTCTAGGTGATTTGTATGCAGATTAAAGTTTGAGAAGCTTTGCTGGAGTTGATCTCCAAAGTCCTTCCCTCAACAAAATTCTGAATGTTGACCATGGGCCAAACCTTGGACTATTCACTTTGGTAAGAAGTAAAACTCTCAGTCGTTTAGGGTGGGAAAATGCAAAAAAGTCATATATTAAAGTAACTGTCATTATAAGGATGGATATACAAGTGAATAACACAGACAGGAATTCTGGGAAGGCTAGATCAGTGTCCACTGGAGTGATATTGGTGGTAGGGGAAAGGCGGATGGAGCAGGGCCTATCAGAGAGACAGGAACAAATGTCCTGAACTAGGTCTTCCTAGCCTCCAGTGAGGGGACAGTGAGCAAAGGGCCTGATTTGGAGAAATTAAGAGAGAAATAAGACTAGAAATGTAGTATGTGTATAGATTGTAGCTTAGACTTCTCGGCTAAGATATTTGGAGTTTGTTCTCTTTATAATGAGAAACCACTGACAGCTTTCAAGCTGCAGTATGAGTGTTGAGAGAAGATTAATGGTCTGACAGATTGTGCAGTGTAAGTGGGCTTCATTTTAAAGAGATGCATTCGTGGACTTCCCTGGTGACGCAGTGGTTAAGAATCCGCCTGCCACTGCAGGGGACACAGGTTCGAGCCCTGGTCCGGGAAGATCCCACATGCCATGGAGCAACTAAGCTCGTGCGCCACAACTACTGAGGCTGCTCTCTAGAGCCCGCGAGCCACAACTACTGAGCCTGTGCTCTAGAGCCCGCGAGCCACAACTACTGAGTCCGCGCACCTAGAGCCCGTGCTCTGCAACGAAGAGAAGCCACCGCAATGAGAAGCCCGCACACTGCAATGAAGAGTAGCCCCCGCTTGCCGCAACTAGAGAAAGCCCGCGTGCAGCAACGAACACCCAACACAGCCAAAAATAACTAACTAAATAAATAAATCTATGAAAAATTAAAAAAAATGGAGATGCATTCACAATGGTTTTATGTGCATGGCTCAATGTGGGTAAAGCAATTTCCCAAAAGTATGACATGTTTAGTGTTTTTTCTACGTATATTGACACTTGTTCCTCTGATGTATGTTCTCATAGACCCTGACCCAGCACCCAAACCATTTTGAACATTTCCGGGCTTTGAGTCAGGCCTTGCTGAGAGACCGTCCATTAAAGGCCAGGGGATCATAAAGCCTCCCCCAGGAGTACTGGGTCGGCCTGGGAATTGAGGACTTCACTCAACAGCCAAGAACCACATTTCTGCAGCTGTAGATGGCAGAGAATAATGTTTGTGTCCCAATGAAGTTCTAGCATGCAGTGTTCTCAGATGACTGTAGCATTTTAAAAATAACATGTGATTCATGCTCTTTGAATTTTCAGTGAGACTATTCGTGACAGTACAATGTCTGTCAATGCTAATAATTACAAGTTTTCCAGAACAACTCAGTGTATCTGAATTTGACATATTTGTCACGGGATAGGTAACTTAGCATTTAGCTGTTGGGTGATCTTTTTCAATAGAACTTTGTTGAAGACCAGATATTATGTGTTACTGTTTCTTTTGTGATTCTGGACTGTTTTGGAGAACAAAGTCTCTAAGCAGTAAAGAATTGAGACACCCCAAGGTTAAAACCCTCTATAAATCAGCCTATTACACTGTGGATTCAATTACATTGTTGTCCAATGATGTCACAGAAGGACCTAATTATGCTTTTTTGTTTGTGTGTGTTGGTTTTTTTTGTAATGTGTAGAGGACAGGCCACCAGGAAGGCACAGTGTTTAGGTGTTACTATTAATAACAGTGGCTCTGGGTTGACAATAGCCACAGAAATCCCCATGCTGTGATTATCACAAACTTGGGTCTGAGATACACAGAAACACTTGCCTCTCATCAGGCTGAAGCATCCAGCTCAGGGCTGCACATGGTGCTGTAAGTACCTGTTGGAAATACAAATCAAAACACTGTTACAGGGACTTCCCTGGTGGCGCAGTGGTTAAGAATCCGCCTGCCAATGCAGGGAACACGGGTTCAGTCCCTGGTCTGGGAAGATCCCACACGCCACGGAGCAACTAAGCCCGTGTGCCACAACTACTGAGCCTGCTCTCTAGAGCCCACGAGCCACAACTACTGAGCCTGCTCTCTAGAGCCCACGAGCCACAACTACTGAGCCCATGTGCCGCAACTACTGAAGCCCGTGTGCCTAGAGCCCATGCCCTGCAACAAGAGAAGCCACTGCAATGAGAAGCCTGTGCACCACAATGAAGAATAGCCCCTGCTCGCCGCAACTAGAGGAAGCCTGCGCGCAGCAACGAAGACACAACGCAGCCATAAATAAATAAATAAATAAACAAAACGAAACACTGTTACAACTTAACAGCAAATAATCAAATAACCTGATTTTTAAAATGAGCAAAGGACTTGAATAGACATTTCTCCAAAGATGATATACAAATGGCTAACAAGCACATAAAAGATGCTCAGTGTCACTCATCATCAGGGAAATGCAAATCAAAACCAGTAATGTACAGCTTCACCCTCATGAGGATGGCCACTTGCAAAAACCAAACCAAACCAAACCAAAACAATGAGTGGGGACTTCCCTGGTGGTGCAGTGGTTAAGAATCTGCCTGCCAATGCAGGGGACATGGGTTCGAGCCCTCGTCCGGGAAGATCCCACATGCTGTGGAGCAAATAAGCCCATGTGCCACAACTGCTGAGCCTGCGCTCTAGAGCCCACAAGCCACAACTACTGAAGCCTGCGTGCCTACAGCCCGTGCTCCACAACAAGAGAAGCCACCACAATAAGAAGCCTTTGCACCGCAACAAAGAGTAGCCCCGCTCACCGCAACTAGAGAAAGCCCGCATGCAGCAACGAAGACCCAATGCAGCCAAAAATAAAAAAATAAAATAAATAAATTTATTTAAAAAAAAAGTATTGTGAAGGTACATGATAGATTAATTGCATTAAAAGCCCAATTAATGGCTTCCCTGTATGTCCTTTGCCCTGTAACTTCTCACATGGACTCTGGCCTTGGTACATCAAGTACAGTCAAAAAGATGCTATGTGACTTCTGAGGCTAGGTCACAAAAAGGATACAGTTTCCGCCTTGCTTTCTCTCTTCATCTGGGACACTCACATTTGGGACCATGCCAGAATGCTATGAGGAAGCCCAAAGTAGCCAATGTGGAGAGACAGCACGGAGAGACCCATGGGGAGAGAACTGAGACCCCCTAGCTGACCCCCTAGCCAGCATCAACTTCACCAGAAAGATAATGGATGGCAAAAAAACACAGAAAAGATACTCAACATCATTATTCAAAAGGGATGTGCAAATTAAAACTGCAATGAAATACCACTACTTACATACTAGAATCACGAAAATTAAACAGACTGAACATAGCAAGTGCTGGCAAGGATGTGAAAGAACTAGAACCTCAGACGCTGCTGAATGTAACGTAAGATGGTGCAAGCACTTTCTGAAATAGTTTGGCAGTTTCTTACAAGGTTAAACATACACAATGTACACCTTCCATATGATCCAGCCATCTGCTCCTAGGTGTTTACCCAAGAGAAAAGAAAACTATATCATTACAAAAATTTGCACATGATTGTTCACAGCAGTTTTATTTATAACAGTACAAAACTGGAAACAAAAATACATGTTCAGTTATCAACAATGGTGTATATTCATAGGGTGGAATACTACTCCATGATAGAAAGGGATTAACTAAACCCTGGGATACCACTATATCCATATTAGAATGGCTTATATCCAAAACACCGACAACTCTAAACATTAGCAAGGATGTGGAGCAACAAGGAACTCTCATTCATTGCTGGTGGGAATGCAAAATGGTACAGCCTTCCAAAATAGAAGACAGTCTGGCAGTGTCTTGCAAAGCAAAATGGAGTCTTACCACAAAATCCAGCCATCACACTCCTTGGTATTTACCAAAAGGAGTTGAATACTTACGTCCACACAAAAACCTGCACATGATGATTTACAGTAGCCTTATAATTGCCAAAACTTGGAAGCAACTAAGATGCCTTTTTTTTTTTTTTAATAAATTTATTTATTTATTTATGGCTGCGTTGGGTCTTCGTTGCTGTGCGCGGGCTTTCTCTAGTTGAGGCGAGTGGGGGCTATTCTTCATTGTGGTGCACGGGCTTCTCATTGCGGTGGCTTCTCTTGTTGCCGAGAACGGGCTCTAGGCGCACAGGCTTCAGTAGTTGTGGCACATGGGCTCAGTAGTTGTGGCTTGTGG
The DNA here is from genome assembly GCF_028021215.1 of Eschrichtius robustus. Taxonomy (NCBI): domain Eukaryota; kingdom Metazoa; phylum Chordata; class Mammalia; order Artiodactyla; family Eschrichtiidae; genus Eschrichtius; species Eschrichtius robustus. The sequence goes on from NC_090838.1 coordinate 36,740,882, forward strand.
GCTGTAGAGCACAGGCTCAGTAGTTGTGGCGCATGGGCTTAATTACTCCGTGGCACGTGGGAACTTCCTGGACCAGGGATCGAACCTGTGTCCCCTGCATTGGCAGGTGGATTCTTAACCACTGTGCCATCAGGGAAGTCCTCGGCATTGACTTTTAAAGGGAGAGCTGATGAGATCTGCTGGAGGGCTTGGGAGGATGACATAGACGGCTTGACAAAGGTCTGGGACCCCTCATGCTCCTCTGTAGGCAAAGGTTTTCCGCAGTAGGGGCAGAATTTGAAAGTTGCTTCAACACCTTTGCCACAGTCTGGACAGGAGATCACGCGTTATGGGGTCACGGTCTGGCCCTCAGACTCACTGGGCTGGAAACTCCATCTTAACTGTGTCCTCTAGATTTGGTGAGCGGAGTGGGGAGGCACATATTTGCAGCCAGACTCTCGGACCCTCCAGGGGAACTGGGACTCACCTTCTCAGTTGCCCTGCGAAAACTTCCGCTTGGGCAGAAGGCGCTGCGTGCGCATCCCTAAGATGTCTTTTAGTAGGTAAATGGATAAACTCTGGTACATCCAGACAATGGAATATTATTTGGCACTGAAAAGACCTATTAAGCCGCAAAAAGACATAAGGGAAACTTAAATGCATATTACTAAATGAAAGAAGCCAGTCTGAAAAGGCTTATACTGTATTATTCCAACTATATGACATTCTGGAAAAGGCAAAGCTATAGAGACAGTAAAAAGATCAGTGGTTGCCAGGGGTTCAGGGGGATGGAGGGATGAATATGTGAAGCACAGGGTATTTTCAAGAAAGTGAAACAATTCCATTATGAAACTCTAAAGGTGGATACATGACTGTGCATTTGTCAAAACCCTTAGAACTGTACAAGGCAAAGAGTGAACCTTAATGTAAACCAGGGACTATAGTTAATAATGTATCAATATCGGTTCATCAGTTGTACATCAAATGTACCACGCTAATGCAAGATGCTAATAATAAGGGAAACTGCAGACGTAGAAGAGAAGAGGGGGGTATATGGAAACTCTCTGTAGTTTCTGTTCAATTTTTCTGTAAAACTACAGCTTCCTCTAAAAAAAAGTGTTAGTTAATAAAAATGAATGAAATATTGATACACACAAGATGGATAAATGTCCAAATAATTACGCTGAGTAAAAGAAACCAGACAAAAATTACATACTGTATGGATGATTCCGTTTATATAAAAATCCAGAAAATGCAAACTAATCTATAGTGATAGAAAGCAGATCAGTGGTTGCCTAGGGACAGGCATAGGCTGTGGCGGGTGAGGGTGAGGTGCAGGGAGGGGTAGGAGGGAGGGACTACGAAGGGGCAAGAGGACACTTTTGCAGGTGATGGACATGTTCACTATTTTGATTGTGGTGATGGTTTCATGGGTATATACACGTGTTAGAACATCAAATCGTATACTTTAGAGTGCAGTTTATTGTATGTCAATTATCCCTCAATCAGTCTGTTTTTTAAAGGTCAAAGCCAAAAAGTAACCCAGCCATTTACTAATTTTCATGACTCTATAGTTGTTCATAGGCCAGTTTGAACACTGATCCCGGCTGGGCTCACTCAAGCATCTGTGGTCAAATGGCTGGCTGCCTGGGGACTGGCTAATCTAGAGGACCCTCGATGGGAAGGTTCCAGAGTCCTTCCCATATCTCCCACATCCTGCAGCTGACCAGCCTGGGCCTAATCTCCCGGTGATGGCAGTGGTCTAGAAGAGGAGCACTTTTTAAAGCCTCTTTTTGTGTCAAGTTTCTTTTTGTGCCATTGGCCAAAGCAAGCCATACGTCTAAGTCCAGACTCTGTGTGTCAAGGGGCTAAGGAATGATGGGGCAAAAGGCCATTAAGGGATACAGGGATGCCATTAATTAGCTACTAGTACAATTAATCTATCATGTACCTTAATGTTTTAATTTGTATTTCTTTAATTCCATCAGAAAGGTACTTTTAGTCAGTAACTTTTATGTGATGTTAATTTCTTATATATAATTTGCAATCCTTTTTAATCTCTTATTGAATGTAATTTAGCTATTGATTTTAAATATTTGCATTCATTCTTTGTATGTAGAAATAGTAAGGTTTTGTCCTGACATCTGTCACATTTTCAAGTTCTGTTAACATTTCTTTTGTTATTTGTTTTGTTATACTTTGTTATAAAAATGTTTTAAAATAGTTTAACTTCCAGCAAAAACATGTTTAGATATTTTCCTTTGATTTCAATGGTTATATAAATTGAACTTCCTTCTCTAGCTGGGACAAATCTATTTTAGTGTTTCCTTCTACTTAAAACTGTTTTACAGCTGAGGTAACAGAGGCTCAGAGAAAATTTTGTCCAAGATCAAACAGAGAGCAAGTAGTGGAGGCAAGCTTGAATCTCACTTCCTCTGACTTAAAATTTCACTCATGAAACTGTATCAAGGTAAGAACATTTGGCTAAGTGATAAAAATCTACATTTTTGTGCAGAATGTACTTTCCACTTTTCTCTTTTACCCCCTCCCCCCTCCACCTCTTCCTTCTCCTCCCCCTCCTCCCCCCTTTTTTCATCCCCCCCTTTTTCTTCAGCATAGGGTTAGATCTATCTATCTTTAAGTAACTACTTTTATTCATTTAATAATCTACCAGGCACTGAACTGGATGCTGGGAACTTAAAGATGACTATGCAGCAGATCCTACCCTTAGATCACAGAGGCTATAAACAGGTAAATGCAATATGGAAAATCTTTCTATTTTAAATGTTTACTAGTCTGACAGGTTATATACTGCAAGTTATTTTGGTGGGTTTGCTGCTGAGTGGAAGTCTTCATGAATGAATGGCTTTAAAATTCATTTAATGAATCTTAGTACATATATATTTTAAAATACATATATATAATATAAAAATACATTTTTTTCATTGATTACTGCTTTCTATATGTTTGTTTCTGTTTAATTGCAGGATGTTTCTGGGTCCTGTGATATCCTCCATTGTTCTGTTATCTGTTTTCTAGATAGTTCATTCTTCTTTGCTTTATTATTGTGATTGTGTAACTCACCTGGGATTTGAATTTACTGAGAGAGATTATCTTCATCATCTCTGATTCTTTGTTTTGATTATCAGAGTTAGCTCTTAAAGCTTCCTTAGTGTTCTTGTTCCTTATTCATGTTTAGAAGTTTTAACAGTCAGTGTTTTTGGCTTTCTACAATCAATATTTCCTTCTAAGTCACCTTGAAAGTAATATTGATACTTTGTATTTGCTGGGAATTCTTAACTTTGTGGCTATCTTTTCCAAATTGCCGCCAACTTCCTCTTCTCTCCAGTGTTTCCATACTTGTTCATTGAATCCACGTTTTCTTTCTGCTTTTTGAAGTTTGCTTTTTTTTTTCTCTCTCTTTAGTTTAAATCTTGAGTATGGGATGTTTATGAATTTTGGATGGCTGATGTTAGGAGGAGTCACCTTAACCTGAACTCTAGCACCTGACTGGAAGTTCTAGGTAGACTCCAAACTCAGGGTTTCCTAACTTACTTTTTTTTTAATGGAAGAGTAATACATATTCATTACAGAAAAATTAGAAAAATCGGAAAAAGTTTAAAGAACAAAATGGGTATCACCCATGATCTTAGAACCCAGAGATAAACACTGTAAACACTTTTTCTAATAGGACTTTACAAATCTACATGAAAAAATTTTTTTTACATAATTAGGACAACTACTTTATATCCTGCATTTTCCCCACTCAATGCAATAATGTGGGATTTCTTCCATGTCATTAAAAATCTTTGAAAATATGCTCAATGACTAATATTCTATAACATGGATGTACAATAATTTATTTAGCTAGTCTTGTGTCATTGAACATTTTGGTTGTTTCCAATATTTGTTGTAATAAATAACACTGTAATTAATAAGCCTTTTATTCATAAACTTTTGTCCCTGTCCTGAATTATTTCCTTAAGATAGAGTTTTAGAAGTGGAATTGCTGAGTTAAAGGATATGAACATTTTCTCCCCTCTTTTTATTATGAAAGTCATATATGCTAAGGACAAATAACTCAGGGTAAAGTATAAATCCAAGTATAAGTACAAGAAAAGCGTTAAGTCCAAGGATTCTCATCCTCATTCTCTTATTCTCAGCCTCCAGGCAACCACTAGCTGAAATTCAACATGCATGCACAAATGTGTGTGCTATTTTTTACCACATGATTCTGATCATATTATACTTCCTCTCCTTATCCAGTTGTCCAACATCACTTACTAAATAATCTTTCTTTTCCTCACTGACTTCCTCACTTTTCATATTCTAAATTCACTTCTGTATAGGGAGTAGGGGTCCATTTTTGATGACGCCAATCTGTTCAATTGATCTTTTGACTTATCCTTCTTCAGTAACAACTCTTCATTTTTCTGGAGTTTTTATTTTAAAATCCAGTAGAGCTAGCCCCATTTATTTATTTTTAGCCTCTGAAAATGTTAAAACTCATGATACACATTGCCAGATTACTTTCCAGAATTATTATGTCAATTTACACTGGATCCTTGTCAGTACTATTATTATCTTTTAGAAATTCTTTGCCAATGTGATTGAAAATGCTTATTTATTTCTGTAACGTTAGTGAGTTGATTTGTGTTAAATATGTTTACATTCTTTTTTTCAAGTTTCCTACTGACATTTTTTTTTTTTTTTAATTTTATTTTTTTTTATTTTTGGCTGTGTTGGGTCTTTGTTTCTGTGCGAGGGCTTTCTCTAGTTGCGGCAAGCGGGGGCCACTCTTCATCGCGGTGCGCGGGCCTCTCACTATCGCGGCCTCTCTTGTTGCGGAGCACAGGCTCCAGACGTGCAGGCTCAGTAATTGTGGCTCATGGGCCCAGTTGCTCCGCGGCATGTGGGATCTTCCCAGACCAGGGCTCGAACCCGTGTCCCCCGCATTGGCAGGCAGATTCGCAACCACTGCGCCACCAGGGAAGCCCCCTACTGACATTTTAAAATTGATATTATGAAATTTCATACATGTAAAAATATGTCTAACAATATATACATATCTTTAATGTTAAAAACATAAGTTCTTTGGCATATTTATTACCAATGCATTTCCCAGTTTGTCATAAGCTCTTCAATTAGTATGCTTTGTGATATAAAAAATTCAAAAATTTTATTCAGTCAATTCAATCTCCTTTTGTAATTGCTTTTATTGTTTAAATAATCCTCCCACCAGAGACCGGATAATTATTCCAGATTGTTTTTTAAAAGATTCTAGTTTGCATATTCTAGAAGTTCGAAGTATTATTGTTGTTATTGTTATTTTATTTTATTTATAAATTTATTTATTTATTTATTTTTGGTTACGTTGGGTCTTCATTGCTATGCACGGGCTTTCTCTAGTTGTGGTGAGCAGGGGGTGCTTCTCTTGTTGCAGAGCACGGGCTCTAGGGGAGCGGGCTTCCGTAGTTGTGGCACATGGGCTTAGTAGTTGTGGCTCGTGGGCTCTAGAGCGCAGGCTCAGTAGTTGTGGCTCATGGGCTTAGTTGCTCCACGGCATGTGGGATCTTCCCGGACCAGGGCTCGAACACATGTCCCCTGCATTGGCAGGTGGATTCTTAACCACTGCGCCATCAGGGAAGCCCCTGTTATTGTTATTTTAAATAAAATGTGGAGAGGTCAAAATGGGACGTTTCTGTCATGAAATTGTATTGTTATGATGTAGAGTTTTCTTTGCATTTGTATGATTGAATACTTAGAACTTAAGTACTTATAATTAAGTTATTTTTATACTTTAAAATTATTGTAAAACTAGGGGTATTTTTGCATATTGTTTTTTATCCCCAAATAGTAACTGCATTTCAATTAGCGCCTGTTGTGAAAATTACCATTATGTGTTTGAGTGATGAAGCAATTTGAAGACATAAAAGTTAAATTCCTTTAATTTAAACAAAATATACAACATGCCTAATTAATAATGATGAGAGATGCCAGTTATTGGATGCATTCAACGAGCTAGATATTGGGATTTACTCATTTTTAAAAAGAACTTAGTGAAAATCAAATAGCTCATTCCTCTGTACCAATTGCTGCTTCAAAGTAACTCTACAAAATAACAATAATATTAGGAATTCATATAACTTTCCTCATTTAAAAGAAAAAAAATTCTTATTCGATCAAATGGGTCATAGAGCTGTTTATTATATGTGCCACTGATTAAATGGAAGCCATGAATCATTGCATTCTTTTAAGGTTTTATAATCTTCTAGGAAAGCACACCTAACTTCAATGCAGTTTCCTCAGGGTTGCAAATTTGTATTTTATACTTGTCAATGATTCAACAACTCTTAATGCTTGCATTAAGAACTGTTTACCTATAATAAGGCACTTGAACTTGCTAGACATGGAATTCCCCATTCTGCCACTCTCACTTTGAAAAGTGCTTCCAAGAATGGACAGCCATTTCCTCTTCTGAAAATAGGAAAAACGACTGAAGGCACCTGGGGTCAAACTGAGCATACAAATAGGTATTTATCAGGTTGGCTTGAATTGAGATAAAATAAAATAGCTTTAGTAGCAAAGGTTTTGTTGTTCCCTGCCTCCAAATCCTCTTCCTCTTGCATTTATAGGAGGAGAAGAGACCTTCAAAACAAAAAATAAAGAAAAGCCTGTTTCCCCTTGCAAAATTTGGTGTTTGTTTCTTTTTCTCAGAACTAGCTAAAAAGAAAAAAGAAATGTAAGCTATTTTTTTTATTGTGGTAAAATATACATAATATAAAATTTACCACTTTAAGGATCTGTAAGTGTACAATTCAGTGGCATTAAGTACATTTACATTGGTGTGCAGCCACCTCCAGAACTTTTCATCAGCCGAAATGGAAACTTTATATTCATTAAACAAGAACTCCCCATGACCCCCCTCCTTCCAACTCCTGGTAACCACAGTTCTGCTCTCTGTCTCTATGAATTTGTCTAAGTGCTTCATATAAGTGGACTCAGACAATATCTATCCTTTTGTGTCTGGCTTCCTTCACTTAGCATAATGTCTTCAAGGTTCATCCATGGTGTAGCATGTGGTCAGAATTTCATTCCTTTTTAAGGCATATGGCACATTTTGTTTGTCCATTCATCCATGGATAGACACTTGGCTTGTTTCCACCTTTTGACTGTTGTGAATAATGCTGCTTTGAACATCTGTGTACTCAATCAAGTAACACCTTAAATTGCAATGGAACCCTGTGTCCTCTTCCCATTTCCCCTCCTCTATGCCCACGTCCCAGTCCAGATCTGAACCCCTCAGTGTAGTGACTATAGCTACGTCAGCCTCACAGGTGTAAAGAGAATTTTTTAAAACTCCCTTTACCTTTACCCTTTCTTCCTTGGCTGGACAAAGTCCAGCCAAGTTCATTTATAAACCACTCAAAGCTCATTAACACGACCAAGCATTTCAGCGAGTTCCCTTCCCACTTTTGCTACTGCAGGAAGGCACTCCGCACGGATAAGATTGTGAAACATGGCTGAGGATAAAGGCAAGAGAGATTCCATTGGAATGAGTATGAAGGGAGGCCAGACAAACAACGGGTTTGTACAAAATGAAGACATCCTGGAGACGGACCCGGAGCCAGGCAGCCCAGAGGACGGCCCACAGCACAACGCCGTGGACATCTTTGGCCCTGCGGGGCCCGAGTGGAAGGATGTCCGGCCCTACGCGGGGATGCCCAAGGAGGTGCTGTTCCGCTTCTCGCGCCAGGCCCGCTACCGGGTGCCCCGGGAGGTCCTCTTCTGGCTCACCGTGGCTTCTGTGCTCGTGCTCATTGCGGCCACCATAGCCATCATTGCCGTCTCTCCGAAGTGCCTGGACTGGTGGCAGGCGGGGCCCATGTACCGGATCTACCCGAGGTCTTTCAAAGACAGCGACAAGGATGGGAACGGAGATCTAAAAGGTGCGTGCCTTGAGAGTCGGGGGCGTGTCCGAGATGAGGTTGTAGGGGCCTCTTTCAGTTCTTGAAGCGCATTATGCCTGGGTTGTGCGGTAAGCACATTCCATCCAGTATGACTGGTCACGCCACGTTTCTCCTTGTTTATGATGTTTAAAAAGCCCCACAGCAGAACCCAACGGTTCTTCCCATATGATGAAAGGTTACTTGCTGGAGCCCTTTGAGCTCCCAAAGAGCTGTTTATTTTATTGCCTGCTAGGAACCTTTGCGTAGTTGGTCATCCATTCTAACTTCTTACGAAGGCAAGTTTCCTCCTGAAATGTGTCCTGCTTCTGTGCACTTTACAGTTGGTTATCTCAGAGTGCCTGTTTAGAATTCCTTTTCCAGTGTGCACAGTGGCTGGTTTGGCAATCTGGTGGAGAGTTTCTGATTAGTGAACAAAGCATAAATAATATTTTAGAAAAAGATTAAGTGATGTCTTTAAAATGTGTAGGCTGAGTCTCTAAAGCTTGAATTCCGAGAAATGAAGGAAAGAAGAAAAGGCATAGAGTGGGTTGGTCATTACTTGAATTAAGGATTATTTAAAAACAATATCCATATTAATAAAAAAAGTAAAAAAAATTTAAAGTTATGCTAATAATTTCCTAGTGTGTTATGTGTGGAATGTCCTTATTATTTATTGCGTAAACAAGGACACAAGCCATACACAGGAACTGTCCCAGGCAGATTGGCTGATATGGTCACCCTAGTTAAGGGCAACAATAAGGAACAAATAAACGAATAAGGTAATTTTTGATAATGATATTTGGCTTGAAGAAGACAAAACAGAATGATTTAATAGAGTATGGGAAGTGGAAATGAGCTTAATCAAACTTTAAAATGTTATAAATGCACTCTTGAAATCTCCAACTTTCCTGATAACTAATAAAAGGCTTTTCTTTTTCACACTCATATAATTTTTCTCTTTTTAAAATCATCCTGCCTCTTAGCTAATTGAAATATTTTCTGTCCTTCAAGATGCAGTTCAAACCCACTTCCTTCATTAATCTGTATTTAACCTCCCGATCAGCGGGTGTGCTCCTCTCCCCAGAGCTCTTGTGGTGCTTTGGACGGAGCACCACCTCTGATACTGCCTTGTAACACATCTGGGTGAGCTTCCTTCCAACCCCCAGCCCCCGGCATGGTCCTAGCACCTGCTTCTTACAAAGGAAATGCTTTGCAAAGTGATGTTTTGATGGAATAGAGCCCCAACCCTAAACCCAAAAATACACTCCCCACTTCCTGGCCCTCCCTCTGTAATCTCCTTCTAAATTCTCCTGCAAAGGGCAACTTCTAATCACCTCTCACATTTGCCATTTCCGGTAACTTTTCCTTGAAGGACTGGCTGCTTCCTATAATTAATAGGTATTTTTCCTTGAGGTTGAGGGGGTTTTGTTGTTATTACTTGAAGAAAACGTTCCAGGTTTCAGTTCAGTTTACTGCCTTCTGTCCCCTGGAATGTGGGCCTGGGAGATCCCTTGTTTACTTTGTCTCTGTTCAGCCTCTTTGTTTTTTATCATCCTGTTCCTTTGTGCTGGTTTTTGATATAAATCAAAATTCTGACTTAAATCTGCCTTAAAATTCTTTTGTTGCCTTTTGACACTCTGTGTGGTCTCACAGCCACGCACGTAGGGGGACTGAGGTACAATGAGGACAAAGATAAGCAGCCTGTTACAGGGCAAGAGCCCCAAGGCCAGGAGTCAGGGGACTTTGTGCTTTGGTCTCCGTGACCTCGGACAGGCTGATTGTAGGAAGCCACATAGGGTCCCACAGAAAGTTACTGGAGACTGAATACTAATCTCAACTCTGGCTCTGCACTTAGGACTCTGAACTAGAAGCACCCCCCCCACCCCACTATCTGCTAATTATCCTACGAGGTCCCAAGTACAGTTTCATTCCCATATCTCTTCTCAGCCAAGTCTAGAATTCTCTTCTGTATAAATTCTTGGCTTCAGCGATATCCGAAGGAAATGGAATGTGGATCACATAGGTAATTGTCAGTTTTCTAGAAGCTACATTAAAAAAGTAAAAGAGAAATGAGTGAAATTAATTTTAATAATATACTTTGTATACTCCAACATATCCACTGTATCATTTCAACATATAATCAATATAAAAATATAAATGAGCTATTTTACATTCTTTCTCTTCATACTGGGTCTTCCAAGTCCAGCGCGTGTTTTACATTTACAGCACATCTCAGTTCAGACTAGTCACACTGCAAGTGCCTGATAGCCACATGGCAAGTGGCTACACACTGGACAGTGCAGCACAGACCACTTGACCATCAGGGGCCATGTATTATTCTTCTTTGTACCTTGGCACTTAGCCCAGCATCTGGCCTGGGTTAGGTGTTCAAAAACCATGTGTAGAATAAATTAACAATAGTGTAGTCTTGGTTTTAAGTATAAAATATGAACAAGCCACAGACAGATTTTTTTATATGTTATGCATCGATGTTAAAGGTCAAAGGTCATTGCTAGAAGACTAATTTGCTGTTGTTTGTAGAACTAGACCTTGCTATTTGAATTTCACTCATATTCAGCAAAACTCCAAATATTTCTGTCTCAATATAAATATTTCCATCTTAGACCTATTCCTTTTATTTTTAATCCTTCAACTAAAAAAAACCCAAACTTTATTTATTTATTTTTCATGGCTTTGACTTTTTCCTTCAGGTATTCAAGATAAGCTAGATTACATCACAACTTTAAATATAAAAACTGTTTGGATCACTTCATTTTATAAATCATCCCTTAAAGATTTCCGACATGGTATTGAAGATTTCCGAGAAATCGATCCCATTTTCGGAACAATGAAAAATTTTGAGAATCTGGTTGCAGCCATACATGATAAAGGTAAATTGAATGGAAGAGGGGTGGGATGGGTTAAGAAAAGCATTTCTCCAAATGCTTAACTTAAAGCATTTTTTCCTTCACTGTTATATTATTCTAATATAATCTTGTCCTAACATTTGAAATGTTTTCATTCATTAGGTTTAAAATTAATCATCGATTTCATACCAAACCACACCAGTGATAAACATGCTTGGTTTCAATGGAGTCGGAACCGGACAGGGAAATATACTGATTATTATATCTGGCGTGACTGTACCCGTGAAAATGGCAAAACCATACCGCCCAACAACTGGGTAAGTACCAACGTGCTTGATTTACAGAGGGAAAATGGGCAGCTCTTTAGTGATTAAACTGGTTATTTACAAAGCCCTGTTAAAAGAAAAAAAAAAAAAATGATGGGTATAGTTTATGGGAAGGGGAACAAGTTTCCCAAAGAAATAGAAATAAAGTCCCAAGCCTCCTAATCATTTGGTTTTGGATTTGGATTTTTCATTTTATTGTAGAGCTGATGTATTTCAGCAAATTAAAACCTATGCTCTCTATTAACGTCTCCTTCCTTTACTTCCCACTCTGTCCAGCTTAGACTCCATGTCCTATTTGTTCAGTAACTGTCTTGCTACTCTTCAGACCCCTTTGCCTTTCTGGCTTTTTGACTCCGCTGTCGAACAAAACACTAGCCATAAATAAACCCAACCATCCATTTTCTCTTTACCTGAACCTCGGTATCTAAGCCTCTGGACACATTCACTGTCCCCACCTGAACTGATCCATCCACTCTTTTGGGGGAATTTTACTAAATCCAACTGATCAACATACCCTCCCGCCTCTTGCCTTCTCCCCATCTTATCACTCTCGGCAGCAAACTCTACTTCAAAGAAAGAACAGAAGCCATCACACCTGCCCCCATTCCCACCCTCTTCCTAGTCACCTCTTTTGCAGCAGAGACCGTGTCTCTCCTGTCTGGGGTTACCAGACTTACAAATGAAAATCCAGGAAGCCCAATGAAATCTGAGCTTTAGATAAACAGTGCATAATTTTTTAGTGTAAAATATTGCATGGGACATACTTACACTAAAAAAGTATTTGTTGTTTATCTGAAATTCAGATTTAATTGGATGTCTTATGTTTTATCTGGCAACTCTACTCTTGTCCCAGGACAGTCCCTCTGCCCACTCTAGTTCACCTTCTCTCCTGCTTTCTGCGGAGCCTTTTCCTCTGGATCATCTGTCCCCACTCCAGGGCCTCCTTCTTGACCTCCATAAACATTTAAAGAGGCTGACTCCTGGGCATCAACTTTTAGATGACCCAAGGGCACTCAAAGGACACGTGTCAAAGCCGACTGTGTGATCTTCTCCTCCAACCTCCCGTATCCCAGGTTCCATGAATGGCACTAATGTGCAGCCTGGTGAACAGGCCTTTAGCAAGTCCTGGCACTTTCACCTCCCTAATTTTTCTTTTCCCTGATCCACCACCTTTTAAAGTGGTGATGACATTAGCAAACATTTGCTAGATGCTTACTGTGTGCCAGGCTCTGTGCTAAGTGTTTTATATTCATTAATTTATTTAATTCACCCTATAATCTTATGAGTTAGGCTTTAATTCCTGTTTTGCAGATGAATAGACCAAGGCAGAGAAATGTTAAGCACATTGCCCTGGTTCACAACTAATAAATGAAAGGGCTAAGGACTGGATCTAGTCTAATTTTTACCGAGTGAACATAAATTGGTCTTAATTTTACATTTCTCTAATTGCTAATGATTATTATCTAATTACATTGAGTTCTTAATTTTACATTTCTCTAATTGCTAATGATTATTTATCTAATTACTAGTTATTAATGTAGTAGTTGCCTAATTACTAATGATGTTGAACACCTTTTCATCCATTTATTCACTTGAGCTTCCACTTCTGTGGAACACCTGTTTAATGGTTTCTTTCCCCAGTTTTTTGTTGGATTGTTTGTCCCTTTGAAATAGATTTGTGGAGGGTTTTTGTTTTTGTATTTTGTATACTGATCTTTCTGTATACTGATATATACTGTAAAAATCTTATCCTGGTTTGTATCCAGGTGGGCCATGAGGTGAGCTGGCGAGAGTATGTTTCCTCAAAAGGCATCAGCTACTACTTAGCTTGGGCCAGTTGTTGCCATGGAAATGTGGACCCAGTGTGACTAGGTCTTCCAACTAAAAAGAAAATATTATGCAAAATCCCTCAGTTTGTAAATGCTGTCCAGATGTTCTCTTTAGTGTGAAATGAACAAATGGCTCAAGACAGAGCCCTGAGGAACCCTCACACAGGTTCCTCCTTCTGGAAGTGCCACGGACATGAGCATTTCTAGAAGGAGGAAAGCAGCACCCACGTCAAACGCGGCTGGGAACCAACACTTGAAGTTGCTAGATTTCTTTTATTCCCGAGGACTAGTAGAGTTTTAATTTGAATGATTCTAATACTTTTCTGAGGATACGGTTTAAACACTTGCTCTATCTGGATTCAAGCTCCAAGACCAATACAATATGTCTTTCTCCCAAATTGGCCACCATTTGCTTTTCTTCACAAACAGGATTCCAGAGCCTGGATAGAAGATTCAAGAAAATATATTAGAAATGTCTGCTCCTTAAGTTGGCCTTTGTCCTGCCTTTGAGAGCACTGGTTTCATGTTGTGGTTGTTGGGAACAGCTTCTACTGTACACACACATCACAACCACACTTGTGGGGCATTAGGCCAGGGGATGGCATTTTTGGGAATTAATTTACCTAGTGCTCTCGCTAGATAAAAAATTCTGGGGATTTGTGCACTCAGTCCTCAAAGGGCCGGGATGGCAATGATCATTCCTTTGTGGGCAATACCATCATAGGAACCGTGCTAAGCAACTGATTTGCTATTTTCTGTTTGCTAGTTAAGTGTATATGGAAACTCCAGTTGGCACTTTGATGAAGTACGAAACCAATGCTATTTCCATCAGTTTATGAAAGAGCAACCTGATTTAAATTTCCGTAATCCTGATGTTCAAGAAGAAATAAAAGTGAGTATAGACACCCACACAAACTTCTCTGTTACATGGGTGCTTAAATGGTTATTCGATATACTTCGTGTTAAAAAACAGTAATTATGCGGGCAAAATCAAGCAGTGCAATTCAGTTCTGGGATTAAAGTGTCTGAAGCAAATATAGACTCTTAGATATGTCAGTGGCTCCTTCCTTCCTCTAACCCAAATAATCGAAGTGGGAGGGAGGCAGAAACACCTGTTGCCTTAGCTCTGAGACGCTCCTCTGCCTGTGACAATGAGCTGGTGCGGTGAGGTGAGGCCAGAATGGGGGATCGGAGGTCCAGCTCCTGTGTCCGGACCCGGCCCACCACTGGCTGCAGGGGGCTTCTGGGCGAGTTATTTGACTTTTGTGTGTCTTGGATCCCTCATCCATGAAACACGATTGATTGCAGTCTTTGTCTCAGAGAACTTTTAGGAACATTAGATGAGCTAACCCATGCAAAACACTTCTGTATTCACTCAATAAATATCAACTTATTGTCTGCTCCGTGCCAGGTCCTGTTCTAAGCAATGGGAATGCAGCAGGGCATCAAAGCCCTGCCCTCAAGGAATTCCCAGTATCCTGAGGGGAAGGCAGACAATTAACAACTAAATATATAACATGTCAGGTGGTGATGAAGGCTTAGGGTAAAGAGCCTCGGAGTGCCAGGGAGAAGTTGGCTCAGAGACACCACTATGTTGAGGTCCCATTTGCACAAAAACCTGACATTTGAAAGGGAGTCATGTGAACATCTGGGGGAAGAGAATTTCAGGCAGAGAGAAGAGCAAATGCAAAATTCTCTGGGGGAGACTGAGCTCCACATGTTTTAGAAACGACCTGGGGGCCGGTGTGCAGGGCTGCCAGATACAGCAAGTAAAATTACAGGACACTCAGTTAAATTTTAATTTCAGTTAAACAGAGAAGTGCAATATTTGAGACATTCTTCTACTAAAAAATTATTCACTGTTTATCTGAAATGAAAACTTAACTGGTTGTCCTGTACTTTATCTGGCAACCCCACCAATGCACTGCAGGGAAATGAGGGAGAGAGTAAGGGACCTGGGGTGCAAAAACGAGGGTGGGAGCTGATGCCGCGGGGCAGTGGATGCTGCTGTAAGGGACGCGTGCTGAGTTAGAGACGGTCCTCTGTCGTCCGTGCACGGGAGAGCTCCCTCAGCACCCCAGGTGAGAGCTGATGGGGCTCATCCCTGTGTGGTGGCAGTTCCAGCAGCACGTGGTACATAATTCACAATAAACTTTAGCCATATTGTTGTTTCCATTATTGCTGCCGCTTCGGCTCTGATGGGCAAGAATTTAGGTTAGTGGGGTAGTGCTCTGAGGTAGGTGAGGAGGAGACCCAAACAGAAGAGGACAGGGGGCTGTGGGTCCCTTTCTACAGGTCACCACGTCAGCCAAATAAAGAGGATGCAGGCTGCCAAGTTGGAGTCACTAACAACACCTGCACCCCTTAGTCTGTTCTTGTTTTGTTTTTAAATAACAGCTTTATTGAGGTATAATTCACATACCATAAAATTCACACCTTTCAAGTATATAAGTCAGTGGTTTTAGTATATTCACAGAGTAATGCAAGTATCACTACTGATTTCAGAACATTTTCATCAACTCCAAAAGAAACCCCATACCCACTCAAAGTCACTCCCATGGTCCCCTCATTTTCTCCCCCTGGGCCCTGGCAACCACTAAGCTACTTTCTGCCTCTATGGATATGCCGGTTCTGGACATTTCATATAAATGGAATCATACGGTATCTATCTAAATGTCTATGATCTGTATCTATATTTATAATTTGTATTTAACTATTTGAGAAACTGTTTTCCAAAGCAGCTGGACCATTTTACATTTTTACTAGCAATACATGAAGTTTCCAATTTCTCTGCATCCTCACCAACGCTTGTTATTGTCTGTATCTTTGATTATAGTCATCCTAGGAGGTGCGAAGTGGTATTTCACTGTGGTTTGGATTTGCATTTCCCTGATGGCTAATGATGTTGAGCATCTTTTCATGTGATTATAGTTTGTTTGTATATTTTCTTTGGAGAAATGTCTATTCACATCCTTTGTCCATTTAAAATTGTGTTATTTGTCTTTTTTGTCGAGTTGTAAGAGTTCTTTATGTATTCTGGATATGTGATTTGCAGTTAATTTTCTTCCTTTCTGTAGGTTGTCTTTTTACTTTCTCTATGGTGCCCTTTGAAGCACAAGGGTTTTTAACTGTTATGATGTCCAACTTATCTGTTTTTTTCTTTTCTTGCTTATGCTTTTAGTGTCACATTTAAGAACCATTGCCTAACCCAAGCTCATGAAGATTTAACTCATGTTTTCTTTTTTTTTTTTTTAATTTATTTATTTATGGCTGCATTGGGTCTTCATTGCTGTGCACGGGCTCTCTCTAGTTGCAGTGAGCAGGGGCTATTCTCCGTTGTGGTGTGCGGGCTTCTCATTGTGGTGGCTTCTCTTGTTGCGGAGCAGGGGCTCTAGGTGCGAGAGCTTCAGTAGTTGTGGCATGCAGGCTCAGTAGTTGTGGCGCACGGGCTTAGTTGCTCCGCGGCATGTGGGATCTTCCCGGATCAGGGCTCAAACCTGTGTCCCCTGCATTTGCAGGCGGATTCTTAACCACTGCGCCACCAGGGAAGTCCCTCATGTTTTCTTTATAAGAGTTTTGTAGTTTTAGCTTTTACACTTAGGTCTGGTCCATTTTTCGTTCATTTTTGTATATGGTGAGAGGGAGTCTAACTTCATTCTTTTGCATGTAGCTATCCAGTTATCCCGGCAGCATGTGTTTACAAAAGATTATTCTTTCATCATTGAACTATCTTAGAACCCTTTTGAAAATCAATTGATCATAAATGTCGGGGTTTATTTCTAGACTGTCAGTTCTGTTGCATCGATCTATATGTCTGTCCTTATGCCAGTACTGTCTGGATTAATATAGCTGTATAGTAAGTTTTGAAATTGGGAAGTGTGAACCCTACAACTTTGTTCTTCTTTTTTAAGACTGTTTGGCTATTCTGGGTTCTTTGCATTTCCCTATGAATTTTATTATTTGTTTGTCAATGTCTGCAAAGAAGCCTGCTGGGATTGTATTGAATCTATGGATCAGTTTGGGGGAGTATTGCCGTCTTAACAGTATTAAGTCTTCTGATCCACGGACACAGGATGTCTTTCCACTTACTTAAGGTCTCCTTTAATTTCTTTCAACAACGTTTTCAGTGTACGAGTCCTGCACTTCTTTTGTTAAATATATTCCTATAGACTCCTTAGTTCTAAGACTATTTTTACTATATATGTTTTCCAGAATTTAGATGAATTGCTTTGAGATCTCGAGAAGTAGGCACCTTGTCAAGGCAGCCTGTCTCAGTTGGGAGAGGGGAGGTAGACATGGTCAGCCAGCTAACTAGGGGTTAGTTTTAAACTTCTCTGATGGAGTGTGGACTCTCCTGTTCTCCATCACTGAAGATCATTTGCACACTCACACCCCCTCTTTGGGCCCCCCCTCTTATTAGGCACTTACTTTGTGCCAAGTGCTTTACCTGGATCATCTCATTTAATCCTCAGAAGAAGCCTAACTTAAGAGATTTTATGACCATTTTACCGAGAAGGAAACTGAGGCTTAGAGAGGTGACATCACCCACCTTGGGAGTGAGGGGACAGGATTCAAACCCAAGCACTGAGATTCTGGAGTCCACATTCTTAGCCACAACTCCACACCTGATTTGAGGCAAACTACTTCTCGCTGTGTGTTTCACTTTTCCTCCATAGTTTTTTTTTTTTTTTTTAAATTAATTAATTAATTAATTTTTGGCCCTGTTGGGTCTTCACTCCTGCGCGCAGGCTTTCTCTAGTTGTGGCGAGCAGGGGCTACTCTTTGTTGCAGTGTGCGGGCTTCTCATTGCAGTGGCTTCTTGTTGCGGAGCACGGGCTCTAGGCGCGAGGGCTTCAGTAGTTGTGGCTCGCGGGCTCTAGAGCGCAGGCTCAGTAGTTGTGGCGCACGGGCTTAGTTGCTCCACGGCATGTGGAATCTTCCCGGACCAGGGCTCGAACCCGTGTCCCCTGCATTGGCAGGCGGATTCTTAACCAGTGCGCCACCAGGGAACTCCTCTGCATAGTTTTTGCAAGGAGGTTTCCAATTGGAAGTTCATAAATGGGAATATAAACCAGTTGGTTTATCTGGCAGTGGATTTCTCCAGGCTCCTTGTGACAATATTGATGGATTGTCTGGAGATGTGTAGACAAGTGTGATAAATTTTGCCAAAATGTGCCAGCAACACATAAATCCTTTTTTGGCTAACCCAGCTGTCCTCTTGCAGGCATCCAGGTAGTGGAGTACGTGAATAGGAGTCTTATTTACTGGACCTGCAGGATGAAATCCCTCTTGAGATGAATCATTACTGCCTCTGGTTGAGAGGTTAGACATTTTTGTAAGGCTGGTTTAGAAGATTTCTTATTAGAAGTAAATAAGAAAGGCTGAAAGCTGTAAGGGAAAGCTCTTTGCTCATGGAAAGGGACCTTTCACATGAAGGGGCTTCCGACACCCTCCTTCCCCCCAGCAGCACTTATCTCTGCAGCAGAGTTAAGCAGGTTAATAATTTGCAACCCTGAGAGTCAGTGGTGGGGAGGCATTTGGAATGAGCCCTGCTTGCAGACCAGCTTGTACTCACAGAGTCTGAACCTTCTTCCGCTGGGCTGCCATCCGATTCCAGCTTATCTGCACAGTGGGAGGCTGGCAGGCAGCACGGACCACCCTTCTCTCTCCTCTTAGTCCTCCCCCTTGCACTGGCCGTTCGGGACTTGGCTCTGCCCTGAACCTCTCAGGGCTAGAGCATTTTCAGCTGGAGAAGTCAGGAGGTTTTTCTCAGAGGAGGTGGGAGGTTATATTTGTCTAGCATTTTATACTTTTCCGATCACTTTGGTTTTTACTTGCCCTTCAAATCCTTTATTTGACAAATGAGGAAACTGAGGCCCAGAGAAGTGAAGTGACCAGTGGATGAGCTGTAGAGCAGGGAGGAGACTCCAATGGCCTGGCCCCATGTCGGGGGCTCAGTGTGACCCTGAAACCACCACATGGGAAGGCTGAGCCCTGGAGTAGGGGAGTAGTATGTTCATGGCAGCTGGGGACTGGGAACCAAGATGCCCTCCTGGCTTAAGATGGAATCAGAGCACAAATGTTGGCTCTGCTCTGCCCCTATCAAGCATGGTATTGCTGGAGAGAAGCAGCTCAATTCAAAATAAAATTTACTCATTACCTGCTTTATAAACCAGCTCCGTGCTTGATGCTAGTCACTGCATCATCACTGCATGTTCTGTATGCCATGCACTTCATTGTAAATCATTCCCTCATTTAACAGTATGTGTTGTGTATTGGCCATTTGCCAGGGTATGATGGTTGATAATATGGGCCCATGTTGTGGCCATCACAGGCTATAATATTATATTATATTCTGGAGGGGGAGGTAGACAAACAGGAAATTACAATAAAGTGTGCTGAGTGGTCATGACAGTTGGAAGTAGGAGAATGCAGGGCAGGCATCTAACCTGGACACGGAGTGGGAGAGACTAGGGTACGCTTTACAGAGGAAGCAGTGATACCTAGAGCATGAGTAAGGATGAGCCAAGCGAAGAGACACAGGTGGGAGTGTTCCCAGCGGAGAGGAAGCAGGGTCACGGCACAGTGAAGCTGCTGGGAGTTGTCCAATATGGAGACATGTTGTCGGGGCGGGGGGGGGGGCGGGCAGTGACAGGACGAGATGAGAGAGGTGGGTAGGAACCAGGTCATAAGAGGCATTGGAGGCCACGGTAGGATTTGGGTTTAAAAGGTCTTGGGCAGGGAAATAATTTTTGATTTGCATTTGGAAAAATCAATCTGGTTGTGGAGAAGGGGCTTGAGTAAGGCAGGTTCGAAGGTGGAGGGACCAGGGAGGTGGATGGTACAGTGACCAGGAAAGAATGGTGGGGGCTTTGGGCCAGTGAGGGTGGTGGGGTTGCAGAGGCGTCATCAGGCCTTAGAGAAGAGTCCAGTGTGACTCCCAGGTTTCAGGTTTGAATGCTGGCTGGGTGATGGGACCGCTTTCTGGGATGGGAGACATGGGAAGAGCAGGGGTGGAGGGGGGTGGTCTCAGTCATGTAGAGTTTGAGCTCTCCGTGAGACATCCAAGTGCTCAGTGGATAGCTGGATATAATGACATGGAACTCAGGGGAAGGTCTGTTCTGGAGATAAGACTTTGGGATTTGTTGACACGTGGACAATGCCCACAGAGGTCAGGTAGTAGTATCAGTGAGAGAACTGAGCCAGCTGAGGTGAACAAGGGGGCCAGTTGTCACTTAGCTCGTAGGGGTTGTTGTCATGTGGGAATGAGGGCCAGGTGTAGCAGGTCCTCCAACTAAAAAAATAAAAGTAAAGGAAGGCCACATAACAAATGGATAAGGTGCCACACAGGGTTCCAATTCTGACACACCACTTATTGCTGTATGACCTCGATCAAGGTACATCATCTCCCTGTGCCTCAATTCCCCCGATGGTAAAATAGGAATAATAATGGTACATACCTTGTGGGGTTGTTTGGGGATTAAATGGTTTAACCTTTGTAAGGCACTTAGGACAGTGTGTTGCTTTTGTATAAGCATTAATACTTGTTAAATAATCAATAAATGATAGATAAATGAGTCAATACTGTTGTGAAGTGAAATGAACAGAGGGTATAAGATGGAGCCCCAAGGAGTATTAATATTTAAAGGAGTGTTGAGCAGACAGAGGAGTAGCAAACCAGAAGCGGGGTATCCTAGAGCCAAGGCGTATGAGTATTTCTAGACAACAAGGTTAGTCTGTGTTGTCAAACATGGCAGAGAGATCAGGTAATGTAAAGACCAAAGCGTCAGTTGACTCTGGCAGCAGTACCCCTAATCCTCACAGAATTCCTGCAAGGCAGGTATTATTTTATTGATGAGGAAACCAAGGTTTATGGAGGTTATGCAGATAAGCTAACTCATGCAGCTGGACAGCGGGGGAGATGGGATGGTACCCAGATGGGTCAGATTCTGGAGCCCATGATCTATGTCCTGCTTCTGGAAGAGTTAACAAAGAATTTTACCCAGGTTTCTGAAGAGCAGTGCGGTTGGTTTACTTTCCTTGCTTATAAGCAGAGGATATGGTTTTCTCTCTGTCCTTCTGAACTAGCCCGTGCTTTCTCATTCCTTCTTGAAATGGATGACCTGGGATTTATGTCATTATTAAGAGGATGTCTTATATATCATCACATGTAAGAGCAGAGCTTTTCTCTGTTCCAAACCTGGCTTTTTAGGTAAATGGGCCCAGTAACTTCAGTCATCTCAAAAGGAAAGGTTTGCCTCGAGGTTTCGAGAATTTGGATATCAGTACAGTAAGTCCCCTACATACGAACGAGTTCCGTTCCGAGAGTGCGTTCGTAAGTCCAATTTGTTTGTTAAGTCCAACAAAATTAGCTTAGGTACCCAACTAATACAATCAGCTATATAATACTGTATTGGAATAGATTTATAATACTTTTCACATAAATAATACATAAAAAACAAACACAGAAAATAAAGAAAACATTTTTAATCTTACAGTGCAATACCTTGAAAAGTACAGCAGTACAGAACAACAGCTGGCATACAGAGGCTGGCGTGGAGTGAACAGGCAAGAAGAGTTAATGACTGGAGGAGGGAGAGGGGGTGGGAGATGGTAGAGCTGAAGCTGCAATTTCACTCACGCCTGATGTTGATGGCATAGGTTCTGGTTCCTTGCTGGATTCAGTTCTATCTACCCTCTTGAAAAAACGATCCAGTGATGTCTGGGTAATAGCTCTCATCCTCTTCCCGTATCTCCAGTAAAGATACTGTTCTACTGTACTCTATACAGTACTGTACAGTAAAGTACACAAAAGCACAACCACATGTAGAGGAGGCATGCACGTGACAATGTACGCCAGACACATGAACTAACTTACATGACATGTGGACATGTGAACGCACGTTCGCATCTTTGAAAGTTCGCAACTTGAAGGTTCATATGTAGGGGACTTGGTGTAATGCTGAACTGATTCCTTTTTCACTCAGAGCAGCAAGTTGTTTAAGGAGAAAAGAATGAAAACGTGTCTGGTGGAAAAACCAGGACTGTGTGATGTCATGGGAGTTAGTCAGAAATCGGGAACACAGTGTACCGTCCCCAGAGTCCTGTTGTCCCTACATGGGTCACCCAGACCTGGCGGAACCAGGCTCCTTGCCCATTTCCGCATCCAGCCCCTGGGGGAGCTTAATTGGCATAAAGAGAGGGTTAACCATTAAAATCTGGAGCTGTCTTTTTTCACCTGGTTGAGAATAAATAGCACGAAGCAAATCTTTTTCAAGAGCAAATTTTGGATTATCTGGGTGAAAACCCCAGCGTTTAAAATGACTCTCAAAAACAAGCATCCAACTTTTGCTGTTTTGTTTCATCAAACAATGATAACATCTCTTCCTGGACTACAGTGAACATCCCTGCCGGGGCCGTATGCCTACGCTGGGGTACACATTCCTCATTCTTTAATGTTGGGTTAATAGTTAGCAATGCTGAGATCCCCAAAGTGAATGAGGACCCAATGAAGAAAATGAATAGCTTTATTTTAGGAAATCACTGATCAAAAGCTTAATGTTTACAGCAGCATGGTGTTTAATGTTTTCCCACATTTTTTCAGAGGCTGCTTGGATGGATTACAGTTATTTGTGCCCCACCCCCACCTAGAGCCCCTTCCAGTGTTCCCGCTTGTAGAGAACAGCGCCACCTGGGGGTGGACCCGGTTTGCGTGGGATCTGAAGCTTGTAAGAATTGGGGGACTTTTTGAAATGAAAAAAAAAAAAAAGTATAAAATTAGGTACAGAAAAATGAGTGCTCATTTAGAATGAAAAAGGAATGTGGGTAGGAGCCCATGCAGTGAAGGGTCCTGAAACTTCAGCTTCGTTAGCTTCA
The DNA here is from genome assembly GCF_028021215.1 of Eschrichtius robustus. NCBI lineage: Eukaryota > Metazoa > Chordata > Mammalia > Artiodactyla > Eschrichtiidae > Eschrichtius > Eschrichtius robustus. The sequence goes on from NC_090838.1 coordinate 36,763,708, forward strand.
TGCTAAGTGGGCCCTTAGAGCCCACTACAAATGAGGCAATTCTGCAGATCCTGTTCTACAAACGAGGCGCCTTCATATCTAGCGACTTCTCCAGCTGAATCTCTAACCAACTGCCTTCCCTTCCTGCCATCCTGCTGCGCTGACCTGCCTGGCAAATCCTGCTCTTTCACCCCCTTGTGTAAGCTTTGTGTAACCAAAGCTCCTTTCCTTCACAGTTTCATGGTGTCTGTGATTTAAATATTTTTGCATTAATATTTGTCCAGCTAAGGATTCTAAAAAAATCCATGAGACCTAGGACTGTGTCTAGATTGTGTTGTATTTTGCTCATGGTTCTAGTTCCAAGGCTTATTAGCTAAGTGCCTGGTCCCTAGTTGGAACCCAAATACTTATTGAATGAATGAATGAATGTGTGAAGAAGGATGCTAGTTAAGAATAAATTTGTGGGGTTTGTGCCCCAAAGAAAAATTCCACTGCGTGAGGCCAGCTTAAGGGTATGTGGGTCAACTGTGTTCAAGATGAGGACTGTCAGCAGCAGAGCCTGCTCTTAGATTTGAAAGATTTGTTCGAGCTTTGCCATTCAAAGTCTCACCTTGAAGAGGCTGACATCAGCCTTGCGTTCAACCTGTAGAAACCTTTGGGAGCCTTGGGACTTCCCTGGGGGTGCACTGGATAAGACTCTGCGCTCCCAATGCAGGGGGCTGGGTTCGATCCCTGGTCAGGGAACTAGATCCCACATGCATGCCACAACTAAGAGTTCACATGCCACAACTAAGGAGCCTGTGAGCCACAACTAAGGAGCCCACCTGCTGCAACTAAGACCCAGTGCAACCAAATAAGTAAATAAATATTTAAAAAAAGAGACACTTTTGGGAGCCTTGAACGGTAGCACTCCAGACTCCATGTGCACATGTAGATACAAGAAGCACACTTTGAATCAAGCAAGTGATTCTGGGAACAGTTCTTATTTGGGATCTATAGCTCTGTTCCCCATACTAGGTGAAAATTGGCTTCTTCACTCCACTACTTTAAATTACAGGTGGTTCTGCTCTAATGTGATATACACATTCCTATAAAACCTTCCTTTCAGCAAGGATTGAGCTGAAAGGAGAGCAGGGAGAGCCACTGTCCCTTTGCAGGAGGGTGGCTTTTGGTGGGTGCAGGAGTAGGCCCAGCTGGGAGGGGTTGGCATGGGAGGGGAGCTGAGACTAGGCCCTCTGCTTTTCAAGGTCACCTGGTCCTCCTAACCACCCCAATACAGGCCAAGTCATCCTGTGCCTCCATGCTTGACTCATGCTGTACCCAAAACAGTCCAGAATGTTCTTCTAGAGTCACTTCCTGATCATGTCCCACCAGCCAAGTTCAAGCTCTAGCTTTTCCTTGCTTGGCTGTGCCCACCCATATTAAATTTGATCTTCTTGGAGGTCCAACAGTCATGCAGAGGAATCTCCTCTCATGATTTTGAACCGTGTCCTGCCTTGCGTTAGGTAACCCTCTCGTGTCTCATGTGTCCCCAACTACTCTGTAGATGCCTCGAAGCCAGGGAACATGCTGTACTTCTTCGGTGTCCCAACAGTATCACACCATGTTTGACTCATTCAGGCTTGATACCTCATTCTTTCATTCCACGACTGGTTCACTAAGTAACAGTTGCTGGGTCAGTGGCAAGGGAAGCAGAAATGAAAGCTGCAGTCTTTCCCTCCAGAATCTCCCAGTCTGGTGGAAGAACCCTTCATGCCTGGGCGCTTAATTGGTGATTTTCTCCGTTCGGAGTGACCTTGAAGGAACTGGGCATGGGGCAGATGAGCTACGTTCCCAGTTTCTCTTGAGTCCTATCTTTCATTTTGAGTGGATTCTTTAAACTTTGGGAACATGCTCATAGCATCATTTACAAATGTAACATTCTGAATTCAAATGTGAGAGAAGAATGGGAGCCCATAAATGCAGTTATTCAAAGTTCATTATGCTCAGACACTGTGGTGCTAAATAGGTAAGAATACGAGTGCTGTGCTTGTTTTATATGTGGAGGTGACTGTTTATGATGGAAGCCATTAACAGACGAGGCCTTTATTAAACCTTATGACAACAATGTGTGGTTAACGTAACCAAGTGTTTCGCTTCTTCATGTTTAGGAAATTATACAGTTTTGGCTCTCAAAGGGTGTCGATGGCTTTAGCTTCGATGCTGTTCAATTTCTTCTAGAAGCAAAGCATCTGAGAGACGAGGCCCAAGTGAATAAGACCCAAATCCCGGTAAAGTTTTAAACATATACATATATATGTTTTAAAAATATATTTTTAAATAAATATATATTTATATATTTTAAAATGTTATGTATGTATATATTTTCTTTTCTGAAAATATCAGAGTGTTGTCTTTTTCAGCCTGAGACACCACTTACCAGAGGGAAGTGTTTTGAATCATTTTCTTTAGAAAATACAGGAGTTTCAAATGGACATGACCAGATATTTCCTTCCACTGCTTCCTCCTGAGTGATCCCTAGAGGAGTCCTTCGAAGACGAGGTTTCTGGAGGGCATGGACAGTGTGGACTCCACCGAAGGCCATGACTTACTCACTGTGATTTTGTCAGTCACTCAAGCTCAGGGGAGGCGGCCTAAATTCCCCAAGTGCTTTTGTAGTCATTAAAGGACACGTAGGTAGAAGGGAAGGGAACTAACACTTGCTGAGTTGTCAATTGTATGCTATTTGTTGTTTCCATTTAACTCTCTCAACATCTTGGGAGGTTTCATGATCCCCATTTAGCAAATCTTAGAGAAATTTATCAGAGTGACAGAGGTGATAAACAGGATTACCACCCAAGCCTATCTGCTACAGAATTTGGGCTCTTTGTGCTTCCACACCAGTGGTTCTCAACCTTCCTCCCATGTCACACGTGAGAGAGTAATAATCCCATGGCCCTCTCACTCCTCTAGTTGACCACCATTCTACAGTCACTCTGTTTTCAATGGCCAAGGAGACAGTAGTCCTAAAATGCATTCCAAAATAACGGATTTGTACATTTACACAATGAAATGTCAAAATAAATGAATTGTAGTGACACAGCAATATGGATCAATCTTAGTGATATAACATGTAGTAAAAAAATCTAAAATTATTATATGTAGCATGATGCCCTTTTTAGAAAGTAAAATTAAATTCATACGGTCACCAGCTTGATAGTCCTGTCTGAGTAACAAGGGGAAGCTGGCCATGCATGGGCTAATTATGAGACCATGTCATGAACCAAAGTTTATGATTAAGCTTTTTTTTTTTTTTGCACGATTTCCAGCAGAAGGGAAAAATGAAGGGGAAAAAAAGGTTGTGTATTAGCCGGTTGTCCCAAAGAGAAGCTCTTATCCTTGGAGAAGAAATCTCAAAATAACCTTGCTAATTATAATGAGATGTCCTAAGACAGGCATATGTTTCCAGTCAAGACAAATGATCAGAACAATGGGTTTTGTGTGCTACCCAAGAAAAACTTAAAGAACATGTAATTTCCGGAAGACATCTAAGATTTCAAAAAACTTCCCTTGATCTAGCAAGGGAAAATCACTTATAAAAAAAGCGTCCACTGAGTGGATAGCAACTCTCTAGCCTGTCCACGTCCTAACCCAGGACTTACAAACTGAGCCTGTATTAGACATAATTTTTTACTTTGATTCCAGAAGATTACTGTAACCCTAGGAAGGCAGAGAATGAGTATCACAAAAAATTACTAAAACCCTGGAAAAGTGTAACGGTAAGAATAAAGGACAGAAATGGTAAAGAAACAAATTTAAATGCATGATATTAATAGTTTTGTAAGCAGATAATGTAATAATACACTCTATAATCATTAAGATAATTTGTTTTGTTTGCCTCTAAAAATGTCTGGAGCATTTGGGACAATAAAATGTTTAGAAGGATTTTATTAAATACATTTGTAATTAGTGTTTAGGTGTTCGGTAAAATTTAACTTGTTTACTAGATTTATAGTTAATAATTTAAACACAAAATGAAACACTAATAGTTTCTAATGTTCTTTTCCATCCACAAATTCCCTTGAGCAGCAAAAGTCCTAGGACCGTCTTTGAGCATGTGTGTCTCGGCTTGAGCCCTTTGAAGAGACAGACAGTTCATATTCACATGAGGCCAGCTATGGGCATTTGACATTTGACATGATGGTAACCATGCTGTCCTGTTTTCAAAGGACACAGTCACTCACTACTCGGAGCTGTACCATGACTTCACCACCACACAGGTGGGAATGCACGACATTGTCCGCAGCTTCCGGCAGACAATGGACCAATACAGCAGGGAGCCTGGGAGATACAGGTAACCACGGGCGCAGTGTGTGATCTGCACTTTATCCCTCACAACCAAGCATTCTTAAGAGATTCAGTTATAATTTAATAAACCGCATAATTACAATGTATCATAACTCAGTTATGCTAGGGCCTGGTATAGTCTCTCATGTTCCTTAAATTTGCTGATTTTGTTTCCTCTTCTGTAAAATGATGCTAATCCCACAGTACTTATTCACAGGAATTTTGTGAAAATTAAAAGATAATATATTATCCAAAGGTTAGTCATTAACCATTACTATTTTTTATCATTATTTGACCTGTTAGCATGCAAATGTTCCAACTAAACTGTTAACTGTTAGGTTAGTTAACCTAAGTCTCAGTTTTCTCAACAATTAAAAAGTGATAATGACACCCCCATAAGGTTGTTGTGAGATGACATGAGATAATGTCTGTGAAGGACTTAAAACAATGCCTGGCACATAATAAACACTCAATGAACTTAACTCTTATTGTGTTTATATAGATTACCCAATAGAATCAGTGGAAAAGGAGTTCAAGAAATTTCTTCTCCTTAAAGTAGGCCCTCTGATCACTATTCCCATTTTACAGATGAGGAGACTGAGACTCTGAGCATGCAGGTAATGGTCACATAGGTAGTGGCCGCAGAGATGGGACTGGAACTGAAACACGTGAGCTCCAGATACTATGTAACTTATCCACTAATGTAATGTCTCAAATAGCTAAAACAAGCATTGATGTGGGTCATTTCAGGCGAATATGTCTTCCCTGAAGAGTGTTTGGTTTTCAACAACTGAGAGTGCACCCCAATAATAAAGTGAGACTTTATAGGGATTCCAATACAAGGGGAATTTTGGGGGAACCCCTCTTACCTTATATGCAGACATATACTGTACATTCTAAGTGGAGTGATGAGAATTGCTAACTAAAGTCTTCCTGGAAGTTACTGAGTTTCATTCAGAGTTAGAAAGAAAAGAACAGTATTGACTGAGATCCAAACGTGTTTCTTTTAGACATGGCTTAGTATTAGTCTAGTCTTTGGGTTTAACATGATGAGAAATTGCCAGGTGACCCAGTTTGCCATTTCTTGGTATCTGGCTTGATTCTGCTTCCTAGTGAGCCCTAGCCAATACGGTTAATAGTACGCATTCACCTCCCAACATCCTGTTCATGAGACACAGCAGCTGCAAAGCGCTTTCCCAGTCTCCTGACAGGCCCTGATGTCACTGCACTGCCAACTCTTACAGGTTCATGGGGACTGAAGCCCATGGAGAGAACATTGCCAAGACCATGATGTACTACGGTCTGCCTTTTATCCAAGAAGCAGATTTTCCCTTCAACAGTTACCTCGGTAAACTAGACATGCCTTCTGGGAACAGTGTGTTTGAGGTTATCACATCGTGGATGGAAAACATGCCAGAAGGAAAATGGCCTAATTGGATGGTAAGTCCTTATGCCCAGCTCAGCATACGGTGCTGGTGTGCTTGCTGAATAGTCCTCTGAAACAAGGGGCACATTTGTCTCTAAGTGACCTTCACCTTTCCTTCATTTTGTGATTGTTTAGTGAGCCAGACGCATCCCAGCTCCTGACCAGGTTCTTGTCATTCTTCATTCTTTTCCTTCTGGTTCTGAGACTAGATAATTTCAACTGATCTGTCTCATTTGCTGATTCCTTGGTCAATTCAAATCTGTCCAGCCTGTCTAGGGAATTTTTCACTTCCTTTATTGTACTTTTCAACTGTAATTTTTGCTTTTTCCATAATTTCTCTTTATTGACAGTACCTATTTGATAAGGCATTGTTCTCATACTTGTAAGAATCCTGTAGACATTGTCCAGGTTTTGAACACACGTGTAATAGTTGATGTAAAGTCACTGTCCACTAAGTCCAGTGTTTGGGTTTCCTCAGCCAAGTTTTCTGTTGATGCTTTTCCCCCCTCTGTATGGGCCATACTTTCCTGGTTCTTTGCGTGTCTTGTATTTTTTGTTGTTGTTGAAACTGGATATTTTAAATAGTAACTGTAGAAATTTTGGAAATCACATTCTCCCCTCTCCAGCGTTTGTTTCTTCAGTGACTTTCTTGGATTAATTCTGTAAACTCTGTTACTTGTTGTGTGCGACCATTGAAGTCTCTGCTTGGTCAGCTAATGGTTGTTAAGATTCCTTAGATGCCTTGAACGTGTTAAGTCTCCCAGCCTTTGCTGAGGGGCTGTGTGCGGGGTGGGCATGCTTTCAACACTTTGGCAGGCAGCTCACAGCTCCGCCTTAGTCTTTCCTTTCTGCTTGAGTTTCAGGGTTAGCCGGAGGAGAGAGATTAGATTCTCGGGGCTTCCCTGGCTACCTGTGCAGCCCTGTGCATGTGTGTAGGCGTCTAGAGTCCAGGAAAATGCCAGAGCCTTTCAAAGCCCTTTATGGTCATCTTATTCCTAACTTTAAAGTTTTTTGGTCAGTCTCTGTTTAGCCCAGGTTGGTAACACCACCTCAGGCAAGTATAATGATAATCAATTGCTGCTGATTGTTTTTGGCAAATGCCTTGGGGATAAGACAATCTGCACATTTAGCTTTGAGTCAGATCAGATAAAGAAAAAACCCAACCAAAAGTGAGCTGCTAGAAAGGTCAAACAAACAGTGCCAGTTCTCTAGAGATGGAGCTTTTGATGAACTCAAAACCTATTTTGGTCCTCCAGTGGCTACTAGGCTGCTGGTTTTTACATTTTCTGTTGGTTTTCAAGGCTATCTTGAATCTGAGGGGAGGGGCATAAGATCATGGCCAGTTAAAATGATACAAAGCTTGCTGTTCTGAGATCCAGCTGTTTTTCTTGAACACTCCTTGTATTGTTGTAAGCCTTTCATTTCCAAGTTCTGAAAAAGTGGATTTTTACAGTTTTTGCCAGCATTCTCCTTGCTTTCATGGTAGAGATTTTTTGAGGTCCTTACTCCACCATTCCAGAAGTACCCCCTCTCTATACAAATTTTATAATGTAGTTGTAGCACATTTTTTCATATACTCATAGTCTCATATCATAGGCAACTGGACCTCAGCTTGTGAGAGGCCCTGATCTCTGTCCAATGCTAATCTTGATTTCAGTTCTGAGAAAGAAAAGTGATCTAGGTTCAGAAGACTTGAGAAATCACAGGGTTTCTTGTCAGATGCTTTGGAGATAATGAAAAGGAATAAATGGTGGAAAAGTTTGACCTTATTTTCTGGCCATAAAGATAGAAAAATACAATGGTCTATAAAAAGATAATTGTAAAGATAGTTTCAGTAAATCTAAAGAATAAAAAAAGCAAGCTCCCTTTTTCCTGAATTCTAACAACCAAGTTTATATTCTCAGACTCAAGTTCAAAGTTTGGTTCTGCCTCATGACCTTGACCTGAATAAATGATGCAGTTTCTCAGAGCTTGTTTCATCATTTGTAAAGTGGAAAGGTTAGGTGATTTAAGTAAACTCTTAAATAAGGCCTAGATGTTAAAATATGTAATCAGAACATTTAACAAAGAAATATATATTTAAAAATAGGAAGTCCTATAGAAAATTTCTTCTTAGACTGTTAAATATTTTTGTAAAAGCTGATTTACCTTTTAACTTAAAAATTTTTTTGAATAGTTCAAAAATCACACACACACAAAGGGACAGATCAGAAGTCTTTCTCTCACCCTGCTCCCCTCCACCTGTTCCCTCCTTGGAGGAAACACTTGTTTCCTTTCCTGTCAATATTCTCTTATCCAAATGTGCAAAAATATTAATATGTACCCTCATAAGTTTCGTCTTATTTGCAATATGAATGTGAAGTAAGCTGTTATCACCATTTTGTTGATCATAATGGCCAAGTCAGTCAGATGGTCAATTGTACAGCAAGGAGCTGGGTTAGGACTCAAATGCAGGCTTGCTGATACGAAGGTACCCATGGTTAACCACGTTTTTCTGCCTGAAGGACGTTTTGTGAAATAGGGTAAATCTTTCAGAAAACTCTGTATAGAGCTGTGCTCTTAAAAAAAAGTATCTGCCTTTCAGACTGGTGGACCAGACAATGACCGGCTGACTTCTCGTCTGGGGAAACAATATGTCAACATCATGAACATGCTTGTGTTCACACTGCCTGGAACTCCCATAACTTACTACGGGGAAGAAATAGGAATGAGAAATATTTTAGCCACAAATCTCAATGAAACCTATGATGTTGTAAGTTAATATAACTTAACCATGCACCACACCAAATCCTCATTTTTTGCCAAATCAGAAAATTTACTATTTCTATTCTGCTGCTGAAAATCATGATTACTTAGCTTTTGTTTCTCACTGTTAGGCAGTGAGAATTTTTCAGCTTTCTTGATTGGGGAAATGCTGCTTCCTGAGCCACACAACTGAATTTCTTGTGTAGAGCCCAGGATCTGCATTTCAAAGATGTTTTCCAGCTGATTCTCAGGTGCACTAAAATTTAAGAAGCCATGTTTTGAGTTTCGAATGCCCTCTACCTGAAATGGAGTTAAGAACATTTATTATAGTGCTTGTCTGTATTGCTAGATCTTGCTTGGCCATAACATAAAAGGAAGAATCTTTGTGCTAACAAATGTAATGGACAGCCTTAGGCCTGAGAAGTTTAAATTTTGTTTTTGTTTGAGGCCATGGATCTCACAATTGTGTTGCTGGGCAGATGAAAGACCTTGAAGCTATAATTTGTATGGTTAGCTTTCAATTGTGAGATCCAATTTCCCTAATATTTAGTCACAATGAAACCTTTTCTATTTAAGCTCCTAAATTTGTGTGTGCACTCATGCGATAACCAGGCTAAAAAGGGTAACAATCTAGGCTCACCTGTACATGGCTGCATGCCTGAATTCACCGATCACTGTATCACATTATAATGAGTTTGTAAATGGCACATTTTGGAATCCTACATTACTCATTTTTAGGGAAAAGCAGCAAAGATTCCAGGCATTTATCAATGTTCAGTTAGTAGTTTATTCACACTCAAGATGTCATTAACTATTTTCCAATTTAAAGTGTAAAACTGGTTTATGTACTGAATATTAAGGCCTTTTCCTTATGAATGCTAATGAATTTGAGTACTAGCTGAGAAATACAGGGAATTAAATACTTCTGAAGTAAATCATGGCCAAATTACATTTCTTTTAATAATCAGATCACTGTTTTTTTCTTTATGGTCTTTTGACATAGGATACTCTTCTCTCAAAGTCACCAATGCAGTGGGACAATAGCTCAAATGCTGGTTTTTCTGAAGGCAATCACACCTGGTTACCCACCAGCTCAGATTACCACACTGTGAATGTTGATGTAAGTATCAATGAAAATTTCATGCTAACTCCAGAACAGGAAATGAGTTTCTGTTGCTGACAACACACACTCACCTTGAGTTGTCTAAAACCTTAACTGATGCTCTTTAAATCAATCACATAGACTTCTTTTGCAGTTTTCGTTTTTAAGGAGTTGTTTGCAAATCATGTTTTTGTGAAAATACAAACTGGTGCAGAAGTGTACCATATGAAGTATCATACAGAATATACAACTCTTCATTGGAATGACTTTGAGCTATGAAATATTAAGAACATTTTATGGAGGGCTTTCAGCAAGCCTGCTATCCTTTCTCTGTTCCCACCCCTCAAAAGGAAGGAAAGAAAGTAAGAGATCGATCAATCAATCTAGGGTAAGATTCTTGAGAGCAAGGCTGTTTACCTACAGAAACTGAAGCATGAATAATCCCTAAAAGTAGCTGTTCCGGAAAAGCATACCCTTCAGCTTTTGCCTATACTGCTTTCTGTTCTCATGGTGATCAACTTTGCCAAGTTCAGCAAACAAATTTCTTAAACAGGAATGCATTAATTCCAGCAAAGTGCTAAATACATTTCCTTAGACCAGAAAAATATGAAATGGCTGGCTTCAGGTGAGTTTCAGGTGTTTTCACTGGAAAACACAATCTAAACTACTTAAGGGGGAGAGAAATTACTGGCATCACATGAGGATACAAGTTTTATAGCATCTACTAAGTATTTTGAAAACACTCCCCAGATTATTCTGATACAGAACTTCAGGCAAACCCTCCTGTTCCCACATCTCCCTGATCCAAGCACCCCAGGGATAACTTTGTTTTATATGGTCATAGGTCCTTGAAACACAAAAATTGTATATTAACATTTGTGTTTTGGATTAAGTGCACTTACTGATTTTCATTACGTCCAAATGTCCTAAATATTCCCATAGGCCAATTTGAATCCAATATGTAAGAAATCCTACATAAAAAAGTGCAGCAGCAAAGATGGAAAAATGTAAATGCAAATTAAAATAATGGTCAGATTAGTCAAGTCGTTAAAATGATCATGAGTAGTGCTTGGAGGGATGCTAAATCATAATCAAATAACTGGAAGTCTCAGGCAATGCCATTTTAATAAAACACCTCCATAATAGCCCTAGAACAAGGCGAGAATTTAAGTACTTTTTAGAAGACAGAAAGTAAAATTAAGATTACAAAGAAACAAGAGCATAGAAACCATAATCTAAAATACACAGGAGAAAACAGCACTGACAGGTACAGGTGAGAGCACAGCAGGAATGTTCCTCCACCGCTGCCAATTGGCTGCCCCAGAATTTGCCTGAGGAAAAAACTCAGGGCCTGTTTGGTGATCATACTCGTGTTGAATGAGTAGAGCAAAGCTTGAAATACTGTTAAACTTCTACAACAACAGTTGAAGGAAAAAAAGGAGAAGAAAACCTCATTCCCTGGGATGATTCACTGAGGAATGATCTCCAAAATAAGAGTTTTTACTCCTCAGTTCACAGAGGCCTTAAGAGGAGGGTAGGACCCTAGGTAGCTGGTCACCATTAAACAGGAAAAGAACCCCTACACCCCAAAGACAAACCAGACCTACCTCCAACTTGGCTTCTCACAGTAGAGGCAGGCAACTTGAAGACAGGCAAACAAGGAGTATCAAATACAAAAGTAAATGAATCACCAAAAATCACACTACATTTGAGAAAAATTAAGACCATGAAAGAGAGACACCATTCCTAACAAAACATTGTAGAAAGCAAAGAAAATATAACATAAGACTTCATTATTAGTAAAACTGCTCCCTCCCTGATAGACTATTGTTTTATGTAGCCCTTAACACTCTTTTAAAGAAGTGATTAGATATCTTAGAAATACAAAAATATTGTCAAAATAAACAATAAAATAGAAGTTCTAATTAGTGTGCTGGAAAACTGACTCAAGGGTTTATCCCAAAATGTACTGTAAAAAGGCAAAGAATTTTTTTTTTTTTAAAACACAACATGATTATATTTTAATACACAATCAAAATACGAAACACCATAGTAAATTGATAGCAATAAAAAAGGGCTTTTCATTTGCATTGCATGTAACAAAAGACATTGATATTCCAAGGGAAATGGAAAAAAAAAGGCAAAGAAGTTAACAGTATAAAGAGAAAATTTTTGATATGTGGAGTATAAATCTAGAAATTCCAACATATAACAAAAAAGGAGTTCTAGAAAAGAACAGAGACTAATAAAGAGAAAACCTAAAAATATACAGGAAGAAACCAAACTCAAAAATAGATTGCCTGAGAAAAGGACTGAAAATTGGACTGTCATCAGACTTCCCAACTGGATACTAAAACACATTAGAACTTTACCTTCAAAGTTGTAATGGAAACTTGATTCTAAACAAAGAATCCTATATCCATTCAAACTAGCATTCAGGAGCAAAACAGAGATGGAAAAGCAAGGACCCAAATTTTACCATGTATATAGCCAGTTCCTGAAAGAGAAATTGGGGACTCCAACAAAACCAAAAAGGAATCTAAAAGGAAGACATGATGTATAAAACATAGTGAGGAAAGGAACCAACAAAACTTAAGGATGAATAATTTTTGATACATAATGTAAAATAAGGTATTCTGGAGTAAAAATCGTAGTGATTTATTTCTATATGGGAAATGGTGGCAGGGAGGGTGTGTGCGTGTGAGAGTGAGCAAACGCACATGCGCGCAGGCTAACGCACTTTACAAGGATGGAAACAGAGTAACTCACTCTAGATTTGAGCTGTCCAGTAGCCACTAACCACTGTGACTACTAAAATTAAACAGAATTAAAAGTTCAGTTCCTGTTTAACACTAGCAACATTTCAAGTGCTCAGTAGCTAGTGGCTACCATATTGTACAGCACAGAAACAGAACTTTTGGCACTGCAAGAAGTTCTACTGGACAGCACTGCTCTGTATGTTGAAAAAAATGTTTTAAATGGTTATTACAGTTTTAAGGGTAACAATCAGAAGAAAAGACATAAATGCGTAATTTTCGAAGGATACTGGAAGGAAAAAAATTACATAAAGAAAACCAATTGATCCAATAAAAAGCTAAAGAAGAAAATAAAACACTAGTACAACTAAAATAAAACATTAGTACAACTAAAATAAAAAATAAGGCTACAGGATTATGTCTAAACATGGTAATCACAGATATAAATGGGTTAACTTCACCTATAAAAGATATAAACTCTTAGATTAGAAAACAAAGACAAAATCTGACATAAGAGACATAGCTAAAACAAAAGGACACAGAAAGAATTAAAATAAAGATATTACAGGCAAATGCTAACAAAAAGAAACCTTGCCACCTGGCTGTAGCTTTCAAAATAAAAAAATGCACATACCCTTTAGTAATTTCATTCCTAGATATCTGTATCTAGGAGTACCTGCACATGTGGAAAATGATAAATATTCAAGGATCTCTACTGCAGCACTTTTTTTTTTTTAAAGAAATATAAATTTATATAACATGATTTTTAACCTATCCAATTGGTAAGTATTTTTCTTTTTTTCTTTTTTTTAAACATCTTTATTGGAGTATAATTGCTTTACAAAGTGAATCCGCTATACATATACATGTATCCCCATATCTCCTCCCTCTTGCGTCTCCCTCCCACCCTCCCTATCCACCCCTCTAGGTGGTCACAAAGCGCCGAGCTCATCTCCCTGTGCTATGCGGCTGCTTCCCACTAGCTATCTACTTTACATTTGGTAGTGTATGTATGTCCATGCCACTCTCTCACTTGGTCCCAGCTTACCCTTCCCCCTCCCCATGTCCTCAAGTCCATTCTCTACGTCTGAGTCTTTATTCCTCTCCTGCCCCTAGGTTCTTCAGAACAATTTTTTTTTTTTAAGATTCCATATAGATGTGTTAGCATATGGCATTTATTTTTCTTTCTGACTTAACTTCACTCTGTATGACAGACTGTAGGTCCATCCACCTCACTACAGATGACTCAATTTCGTTTCTTTTTATGGCTGAGTAATATTCCATTGTATATATGTGCCACATCTTCTTTATCCATTCATCTGTTGATGGACAGTTAGGTTGCTTCCATGTCCTGGCTACTGTCAATAGAGCTGCAATGAACATTGTGGTACATGATTCTTTTTGAATTATGGTTTTCTCAGGGTATATGCCCAGGAGTGGGATTGTGCAGCACTGTTTTTGATAGCAGAAGACTCTGGAAATGATTTATATATTTTATCAATAGAAAGCCAGTTGAATCAATTATGGTTAATCTATACAACAGACAAGTACGCAGCTGTGAAAAAGAATGAGGGAGTTCTCTGTGCATTGATAAGAGACCACCTCTAACATGTACTAAATAATTAAAAAAACAGGGTACAGAATGGTAACATGCCACTATTTGTGTAAAGAAGGAAAAAGTATGTCTATCTATGTCTGCACAGGCACGGAATGTATCATTTCATATGAAACATAACAATGAAAGAATATAAACAGTAATAGTGTCTATCTCTGGGAGAGAAAATGGGAAGCTAGGGGATGGTGTTGAAGAAAACCATTTATATATTATTCTTAAAATTGAATTTTATATTGTATGCATGCATTTTCTATTTAAAAAAAATAAAGTTACAAAAAGCAGGTGTGGAAATATTTAATAGCAGACAAAATAGAATTCAATATGAAAAGCATGAGACAAAGGCAATTTTCAAAAACTGATGAAAGAACATTCCACTATAAATCATGAATCTATGCATCTAACAATAGCTTCAAAATGTATAAAACAAGTACTATGAGAAATGCAAAGAAAGACTGATAAATCCACAATTACAGAGAGACACTTCAACATACTTCTAGAAAGTGGTAAATTAAGTAGACAAAAATAGTAGTTAACACTTACTGGGCACTTCTTATGTGAGTGGCACTGAACTGTGCTTTTTCATGCATTATCTAAGGCTATAGAAAATGTTAGTAGTAATTTGACAAGTCATATACATATACCATATACATGTACCATAAACACCTTTGTACCTGATAAACACAGAATAAACTTTTTCAGACATTCATTAGATATTCACTAAACACCACACATTACGCACCTGCCCCAAACAACCACCAGTACCACTGAGGTCAACATGGCTGGCAAGACTACAATGAAATGAATGCTATCACTGATTTGGCAACAGCTTTTATGAAGACAAATTTGGCATTATGTATCAAGCATCCATACTCCTTGACATAATAATTGTCTTTCTGATATTTATATCTTAAATAAATAATCCAAATATGGGGGAAGCGTATTAGAAACTTGAATGTCAAAATGAAAGGGAATGATTAAGTATCGTATAACCATTCATTAGATTATTATTCTGCCATTAAAATGACATTTAATATAATAACAAAAGATGCTTGAAATGTTAAAGGAAAACAAGAAAAATACACTAAATTATGTATATTTTATACAGCTGTAAAATTAACCCCAATCTTCTTTAATGGGCATATTTTAACTTTCACTTTAGGCAGCATTTTGCTTTGCATCCCTTTCTGCAATTTTCTGTTCATAATTAGCATCTGTTAATGTTACACCAACCTACACATTATTCTACAAAAGAGAACAGAGAAGCCCCAGTTCACCAGAGATTCTCGGAGTCCATGGCCATAATGGCTGCTTTTCTGCCAGTTAAATATAGCATAAAGGGACTTTCTTTAGGCAAGTTAAGTATCCATTAACTTAGACACGGACATTCAGCGGAGTCAAATTTGGCCTCTACATCAGCTCTGGCCAAGATGTAGCAGAGAACTGTGCACGCAGCAATCCCTCTCAGACAAGGTGAAACCCTGAATTTGTAGTTTCTATGGGTAGTTAAATAAACTATTCTTACCTACTTATTAATACTTAAAAGTTGGTAGTTGTTTTAAGGGTTAAAATAGAAGCAAGTTTTTTTGGGAAATAATTCCTTATTTGATACTCTTAGAATCAAACATTTATGTGAATATTCTTTTTAAAAAAAACAGGTCCAAAAGACTCAGCCCAGATCAGCACTGAAGTTATATCAAGAATTAAGTTTGCTTCACGCCAATGAGCTGCTCCTCAGCAGGGGCTGGTTTTGCTACTTGAGGAATGACAACCACTTTGTTGTGTACACAAGAGAGCTGGACGGCACAGACAGAGTCTTCCTCATGGTTCTGAATTTTGGAGAATTATCAGTGCTAAATCTAAAGGAAATGATTTCAAATATTCCCACAAGAGTAAGGATAAGGTTAAGTACCAATTCTGCCTACAAAGGCCGTGAAGTTGATACACATGCCATTACACTGGACAAAGGAGAAGGACTCATCCTTGAATACAACACGAGGAATCTCCTTCATCACCAAACAGCTTTCCAAGACAGATGTTTTGTTTCCAACCGGGCATGCTATTCCAGTGTACTGAACATACTGTACAGCTTGTGTTAGGCACCTCTGTGAAAGAGATGGAGACGCTGGCATTCTGTTCTATTGTAAGCATTTGCAGTAACTTCACGTACAGCAGCATGCTGCTGGGTGAACTTTATGAGCGGTAATTAATTTTTAGATATTTCTGTAGCTTGAGTGAAACTGCTTTAGGAAAGGTTCTCAAATGTTTTTCAAGAATAATAAAGTGTTTAAAAGAAAATTATCCCTTGCAGGAACTTGTAATTTTTTTGAGTTAGCGTCAATAAGAGATGATCAGAGCACCTCAGGACTCCAGAATATTAAAGAGATCTAATGAATTTTAATGTGAGGAATATCTTCTTCTTCCATAAAATGCAGGTACAGAAATTGGAGGATCACTTAACTGCTAGAGTATCTAAAAATGTTCACTAGCAAAGAAGCAGGACCTTGATTTGTAAACTGTTCAAAGAAAATCAGAGTAAAACAAACCTGTTCTGATGCGGGAAAGGGGAAAGTTCTGCTGTCACCAATCCTTCCTTCACTCCCTTCTCTATGTCCTTCTACAGAGCATGGTTTGAAAACTACTTTCCTAGGTTAAGGGACATGTGCATCAATGAAGACAATGGTATAAGCAAGTGAGCTGTATACAAAACAAAATCTGGATGGAGAAACAAATTTTAAAAAATTATTTACTAACTTAAAAAACTCACTTTTGTTAATGTAACTGGAAATATGACTATGAAATATTTCAGTGTGTTTCCAATTTCCACTGAATGCAGCATTTCAGAATTTTAGATATTTCTTAAGATTCTCAAAAACACTGGTGCTGTCAAGTCCAAGTTCCTCGTACAGGAATTTAATTTGGGCTGTAATCTAAAAGAAACACATTTAAAAAATTAGATAGAAGGCCTTTGTGGTAAAACTCCAGTGTTCAAGTCTCTCCTTGTCCATCCAACTTCACCTAACCCTGAAATCAGCAATTTATGGCAAAGGTATTTTTTATTTGGCACAGAGGCAGAAAGCTCCCAACAACTGAGATACAACTACTTTCTCTGACAGAGCTCACTTATCAAGTACCTCTTCTCTTTATTGACTCTGAGTTCCTCCTTCCCCCTCAGGTCTCAGCCATAGACCTGACAGTTGGTGAAGCAGCCGGCACAAACCCTGCTGCAACCACTGAAAGGCCGAGTACCAAAACATCACTAATTGGGCATCTGTCAACTTAGAGGGGCTTGATAGCATACCTTTTTGTGAGAATCCTCAATCACATGATTGCCTCCAGGCTGAATATCTAAAATAATATTGGGGGCTTGATAACCTGAAAGAGTTAACATATGAAACAATTAGAAGGTTTTCGGCCGAGACCCACCCATTTCACCTGGCTCCTTCCAAGCACTCTATTAAAATAATAGTGAAGGAGAAAGGCATAAACCACCACCACCAACAACAACAAAGACAGGAGAGGTGGGGAGAGCAGTAGAAAACAAATTTTTGAAACAGGAAAAGCAGGAGGAGGACCAGAGGCAGAGGAAGCTGGATGGAAGAGACTACAGGGCTACATGGAGAAGGAAGCCAATCGGTCTTATGGAATCTGAGAGCCTTGTGACCTGGAAACACCAACTATAGCAATGGGTGAGAGTGAGACACAGAACTGAATACAGGGCAACTGTCTGGAAACTTGTATGTGAGACCCTCTGACCCTGAGCCCAGAAGGTCCTGGCATGTCTTGCCAAGGAAAAATGGTAAGAGTTCTTGTCTAATAAAATTGAAAGATCTAGAGAAAATTAAAGCTGCTAGTTTGGGCACTGAAGCTCCAGAGCAAAAACTTCAGAATTTGTTTTTAGAGATTCCCAAGAATAATAGCTCAATTAATTTTGTTAAAGAATGAATGATACGATACGGTATGATAGTACACCTCCAAGTTATGTAGATATTCAAATTTACTTTTTTCTTTGTGCCTTGCCTACCTTATTTTAATGCTGTCCTTTGAAAAACAGGCAAGGCAGTTATAGTTATTACATTTGCTTCAAATGGGTAGTTGACATAGGAAAAAACAGTGATTTGTCTAGAATCATGGGTGATTGATTTGGTCTGCAGTACTACCCTGAGCAGTACACTGAAGGTGACAGTCCATGTGGCTACGTCCCCTGCTCCCAGGCGGTCTCCTACCTTCCCCGGTGTCCTTAGCATGCTCCACGATGGCTTCCTTGAGTTTCTCAGTATAGTTTACAATTCCTTTCAGAGGCACACGTTCGTCATTTTCGTAAGCTGTGATGTGAATCGAAGGATAATGCTGAAAGAAAAGAGATGTACAAAGAATTTATATTATTCCTTATGGTCCCTTTCCACCTTATGGATTATGAAAAACAACTACCTCCAATTTTTTTTTCCCTAAGTGCTAGAATTTTTTTTCTCATTTGATATTCTTGAGAGATATATGGCATCACAATACTAGACTATTTGTTACCTGGAATAACCTTTTCTTGACTAGTGAGACCTTGATCTTATTGAATCTAGTCTCCTGAGCTATTAAGTTGAAACAAACATGGAGTATGAGCAGAGAAGGGGCTGAAAGGTGTTTGAGTATTATAAGCAGAAACAATCTAAGGCCTTACTAAATTCCGGCTGTGGCTCGGGTAAATATCCTTTTCATTATTCTCTCTATCACTTCAGGATAGTATATCATAATTGTCTTTCACTACCTTAGGTTTAATGTTTTGATAGGGACAGTAACGTTTTATGTAGTTCTTGTGTTTTTCATCAGATGAAGGATTCCCCCACTCTTCTAATTCTTCTAATGTCAGAGGAAGTGTAGTGTCCATCATGGTGTTGAGAACATCCAAGAAAGGTGCCTTAAAAAAAAAAAAGCCAGAGAAATTTAAACTTCAATTAATAAATTGGTAAAATGAGTTTCAGAAAAATACTATACTTTATGAATATACATGCTGACATCACAGAACAAAGCTCAAGAAGTTATGTACATTCCCAGGAGCCAGATTAATTAGCCAGTCTGTAACCAGGGCCTGTGATTTATAACTGGCTTTTAAGGTATTCAGACTCCTTAAATGACAAAGGGTTTATCTTCCAATTTCACAATTTTTGCTTTTAGTTTTGTTTCTTTTATTCACATAATAAATGCCACCACCTCACATCCATTAGGCTACTATAAGAAAAAAAAGTGTTGGCAAGGATGTGGACAAACTGGAACACTTGTGCACTGCTGGTGGGGATGTAAAATGGTGCAGACAGTATGCTGGTTTCTTAAAAAATTAAACTTAGAATTCTCATATGATCCAGTAATTCTATTCCTAGGCATATATCCAAAAGAAATGAAAGCAGGGTCTTGAAGAGTACACCCCTGTTCACAGCAGTATTTACAATACCCAAAAGGTGGACGTAACCCAAGTGTCCACTGATAGATGAATGGATAAGCAAAATATAAATACAATGATAACAATGAAATTCAGCTTTAAAAAGAAGGAAAATCTGACACCTGCTACAACACAATGGACCTTGAGAACATTATCTAAGTGAAATAAACCAGTTATAAAAAGACATATAATACATTGTACGATTCCATTTATATAGGAGGTACCTTAGTGTAGTCAGATTCATAGAAAACTAGAATGGTGGTTCCCAAGGTCCAGAGGAAGGGGAAATTGGGGAGTTGCTATTTAATGGGTACAGAGTTTCAGTTTTGCAAGATGAGAAGTATGGAAACTGGTTGCATAACAACGTGAGTGTACTTAACACTACTGAACTGAACACACTTAAAAATGGTTAAGATGGTAAATTTTATGTTATTTTACCACAATTAAAACTTAAAAGTAAGGGCTTTCCTGGTGGCACAATGGTTGAGAATCTGCCTGCCAATGCAGGGGACACGAGTTTGAGCCCTGGTCTGGGAAGATCCCACATGCCGCCAAGCAACTAAGTCCACGTGCCACAACTACCGAGCCTGCGCTCCAGAGCCCATGAGCCACAACTACTGAGCCCACGTGCTACAACTACTGAAGCCCACGTGCCTAGAGCCTGTGCTCTGCAACAAGAGAAGCCACCGCAATGAGAAGCCCACCACCGCAACGAAGAGTAGCCCCCGCTTGCCACAACTAGAGGAGCCTGCGTGCAGCAACGAAGACCCAACACAGCCAAAAATAAATAAATAAATAAATAAATAAATAAATATTTAAAAATAAAACCCCAACAACACATGAATAAACTCAGTTGGACATTTTACATAATAAAAAGGTAATAAATGCTAATTGAAGAAAATCTGAAAATTATCCAAGGTGAAAAAGAATATCACTCATTGGCTTATAACCAGTATTAAAACATTTAATAAAATGGGGGCTGCTTTGTTCATATAGCTGTATAATCTTCTGTTAACATGTTTTGCAGCTTTCTCTTTTATTAACATTAAGCAAATATGGGCAAATGCAATTCTTTTTGGCTGCCTAGCATCTTAGCTCCTTTTCTGCATTTAGAATATCCCTAACCTTATGAGACAGCCTGCCTCTCACTGTAGAGGAGCTAAATGCCAGATAGTTCCTTTCCCAGCTTTCCCTCAGAGTGAGAGTAGCCACATGACTTAGGTTTACCAATCAGACATAATGGGCTCCAAACTTTGAATGAATTGTTGGATAATTGCGTTACCTCCAATTCTTCACTATTATAAGCAGTGTGGGATAAATATTATTAAACATATATTTCTGATTATTTCCTTTCTGATTTCTTTCTTTTTTAAAATTTATTTATTTATTTATTTTTGGCTGTGTTGGGTCTTCCTTGCTGCACGCGGGCCATCTCTAGTTGCGGCCAGCGGGGGCTACTCTTTGTTGAGGTGCGCGGGCCTCTCATTGCGGTGGCCTCCTGTTGCAGAGCACGGGCTCTAGGCGCACGGGCTTCAGTAGCTGTGGCACACAGGCTCAGTAGTTCTGGCACACAGGCTTAGTTGCTCCACAGCATGTGGGATCTCCCCAGACCAGGGCTCGAACCTGTGTCCCCTGCACTGGCAGGCGGATTCTTAACCACTGCACCACCAGGGAAGCCCTCCTTTCTGATTTCTAAAAGTCAAAGGTTAGTTGCATTTTCTTTATAATTCTGCCATTACTGTCTTTGTGCATGGAGTTTTTTCCCTTCTAAGTATTTCTATTAAAAAATAGATTTACTGATCAGGAATATTTAACACTTATTTACTTAATACAAGCCCACAGTGTATAGCCCACACCCTCCAAAAAAAAAAAAACCTGAAAATAATTTACTCTCTCCATCCTAGTCATTATCTTCTAGAATATCTACGGTAGAAGAACAAAATTTGTCACCCCCAGATTATTTCAAGCTGAAAACAATCAAGGCCCAAAAGACTCAGGAAGAAATGTTGATCTTCCCCCTAAAAGCCTGAAGAATTTAGATAGAGGGTGTATTACAGGAACATCACCAGATAATAAATACGGACTAGCTGTGGTGGGGAAATGCTTAGAGACCAGAGTCCACTCTGTGTCTCATGGTCTCTGCTAACCCAGCAAACATTTGTTTACCGAACTTTTGCTTTTCCACCTCCATGTGAACTGCCTTCTACCCCTTGAAGTCTTACCCCTAACATCCTCTTCCGTCTTTAGCTGAAGATGGTGTTTAAGGTGAGTAACCATGGCCACCATTCTGGTCATTTTGGTGAGTTACTCAGTCTGCTGGGTCTCTTCCATGTATACATGTTATTAAACTTTGTTTGATTTTTCTCCTGTTAATCTGTCTCATGTCAATTTAATTCTGAGACCAGCCAGAAGAACCTAGAGGGAAGAGGAAAATTTCTTTCTCCCCTACACTAACCAGGAAGCAGGAGAAAGATGGAGGTGAAATGAGCGGCTATAATTTCATAACTTTGGACATCAGAAAAAGACTATAGAGCCTTTTCAGAACAGGAAAAGATATTTCAATTGAAGTATAGGAAAATATTCCTAAAGACCATTAATAAGAATAGAGTATGTGAAAATAGAGAGCCCCTAAATCCAGGACTGAAATGTTGATGGGCAATAAGAGTCAAAGGATTTCACACATTCCAGAGTCAGTGTGCTTGGCCTGACTTCCTGGATCTGGTGTTTCGTATATGCTTTGTCTCTTTTCCACCAACTCTAAATGTTCTTACAAATAAAAAATGATCAGTGGGAACAGCCTTTAATATCCTTCAGAGGAAATCCTTAAAAATCAATAAAGAACACTGTCAGGGAAGTTCTCCCAGAGCTACAATTCTGTGCTTAAAATTTAAAAGCTTTGTTATACTCCTCTGCTATGGTAAAACTGTAACAGAAAATTTTTCTTAGAGCATCTATTACTTCACGCCTCCCTATTCTGTAAACAGTAGAGGCAGAGTACTTACCTCCAAAGTCACAGCTCTCAGCAGCTCTGGATTAGAATTACACAATGCTCCCACAAGCACCCCTCCAGCACTGAAAGCAGTCAGGGTTGTTAGACTTGGCTGAGAAAAGCCTTGGCCATGAAGTGTCTTAATGCAAGCCTCTAAGTCAGCAAGGCCATTGAGTTTTTTAGTTAGACGGCCATCAGCGTGCCACTGGAGGCCTAACTCACCACCTCCCCTGAAATTAAAGGGGAAAAAAGTTTTAGTGAGGAAAGAATGTTAATGATATATAGGTCAGGGTCAGCAAAGTACAGCCTGCGGGCTAAATCTCCCCAGAGGCCTGTTTTTGTATGGCCCTTGAGCTAAGAAGGATTTTTACATTTTTAAAGGTTGGGAAAAAAAATATCAACCAGGAATATGCAACAGAGACCATATGTGGCCTGCAAAGCCTAAAATGTTTACTATTTTGTTCTTCAGAGAAAAAGTTTGTCAACCCGACACAGACAATCAAAAATTGATTCAAGGCGGCGCTGAGCCCCGGGCGCACAGTGGGGGGGCGGCAGGCGTGGGGCAGGCATGGGGGCCTCACCGGCCTGGCACTAATGTCTCCCTTTGTGTCTCCCCCACTCCATCCTCTCCCCTGGCGCGCCGGGCCCTGCCAACCCTGCAGGACGGCCCCGACTTCCTCTCAGAGGAGGACCGCGGACTTAAAGCAATAAATGTAGATCTTCAAAGTGATGCTGCTCTACAGGTGGACATTTCTGATGCTCTTAGTAAGAGAGAGAAAGTAAAATTCACTGTTCACACACAGAGTTCATTGCCAAAGTTTTAAAAAAATGAGTTTTCTGTTGTTCGACAACACGAGGAACTTATCTGGCTTCATGATTCCTTCATAGAAAGTGAAGACTATGCAGGTTACATTATCCCTCCAAGCACCACCAAGACCTGGTTTTGATGCCTCAAGGGAAAAACTACAGAAACTTGGAGAAGAAGGGTCTATGACAAAGGAAGAATTCACAAAGATGAAACAGGAGCTGGAAGCTGAGTATTTGGCAATATTCAAGAAGACCGTTGCAGTGCATGAAGTGTTCCTGTGTTGTGTGGCAGCACATCCCATTTTGAGGAAAGATTTAAATTTCTGTGTCTTCCTGGAATATAATCAAGATTTGACTGTGCGAGGAAAAAATAAAAAAGAGAAACTTGAAGATTTCTTTAAAAATGTGGTTAAATCAGCAGATGAAGTAGTTGTTTCTTGCGTAAAGGATGTAGATGATTTCTTTGAGCATGAACGAACATTCCTTTTAGATTATCACAACCGAGTTAAGGATGCATCTGCTAAATCTGATAGGATGACGAGATCCCACAAAAGTGCTGCAGATGATTACAATAGAATTGGTTCTTCATTATATGCTTTAGGAACTCAGAATTCTACACATATATGCAAGTTTTTCTTAAAGGTTCAGAACTGTTTGATAAAACAAGAAAAAGTGTCAGCTGATGAGGACCTCAAACTTTCTGACCTTTTAAAATATTACTTAAGAAGAATCTCAAGCTGCTAAGGATCTCCTCTATCAAAGATCTAGGTCACTACTGGATTATGAAAATGGTAATAAAGCACTGGATAAAGCAAGAGTGAAAAATAAAGATGTTCTGTAGGATGAAACGTCCCAACAATTATGCTGTCAGAAATTTGAAAAAATATCTGTATCTGCAAGACAAGAATGTAGAGATTTTAAGACAAGAAGAGTTGCTGCATTCAGAAAAAAATTAGTGGAACTGGCAGAGTTAGAACTGAAGCATGCAAAGGTAGTGTCATATTAAAGATTTAATAATTTAAGTGACATAATTTAGTAATGAGTCAGTTATGAAACCTTATTCTAGTTTTAAAAATAGAGAATCTTAGAAATGAGAGGGATTTTAAAGACCATCTAATTTAAACAAGAATAATATCTATAATAGATCTAATGGTCAGCTTTGCAAGACTCTAGTACCTAATATGGAAAAACAGTATCATTTTTTGACTAGTTGTTAAAAAAAATAAATCTTCCTTAAAAAAAAAAAAAAACGGACTCAACAAATATGCTTTGAGTGCCTGCTTACTATTTACCAGACATTGTGCTAAATGCAGGCCTTAAAAATATAAACAAGTAGAATCCTCTGTCCTGGAGGTCATAATTTTGCAGGGAAAGAGAACAGCTACCAAGCAATGTGGTTGCTGCTATAACAGAACCAGAACCAGAGGAGAGAACATCCACCTGTCAGGTTGGTGGTATATATAGGAGTCAGGAACATGAATGCTTTAAGGAGGTGATACCTAAGCTGAGTCTTGAAGGAAGAATGTGAGTTCCCAGAAGGGCAAAGAAAGGGAAGGCATCAAGACACAGCATGTGCAAAGGCACAGAGGGGAGAGAGGTTGTCATTTGAAAGCATGTAGCGAGGCTGGATGTGTAGGATGTGCATGGCTGGAGAGCAGGACATGTTTGGGAAGTGATGACAGATGCCACTACAAAGATAAGCCAAATCATTAGGACGTTAAATACTATACTGAGGTATTTGGATTTTTATTGTGGAGATGGGGAAGTGGTAAAGAATTTTAAGCAGAAACATATAGTACTAATAGTGTCCTGAAAACAGCTTAAATAAAATGGAAGTTAGAGTGGAAAAAAGGGAGTCCAGCTTAAGAGGCTATTTTAGAAAAACCCAAACTCAGGAGAATTAAATGGAAATAATAATGTAACTAAGAAAGTACAGAGCTCGGTTTATCTCTTCTAAAAATCCTAAAAATCTGGTGTAAAATCCGAAAAATCTACCCTTTTGCTTTTGGCATTAATATGTTACTGAATCAGGTTCTACTAGCACAGGTTTAAGAATACACAAATTCAACAATACAAATGAGAAAATAAACTTCTGCTCCCCAATATACTGTTATTTTGAACATGTGACAACACTCCAGTACTCATAGGCCAGGCAAAATGTGTTGACTCACCGAACATGACAATATGCTAATATCCATCCATCGTCCACCAACACCCGCCTTTCAGGCCTGAAATTCATTTTCAAATCCATTCCATAAGCTCCATATACATGTACCAGGAGAGGTTTCTTCTGCAAGTCCTCAGAATCCGTTTTATGGAAAATAGTCATTGGCACTAATTTTCCATCCTGGAAATGCAGATTTACTATGCAGGTAAAGAAGTCTTTTCAAACAGTTTTAACCCCAATTTTATGTGCTGCTTATTGATGTTGAGCACCAACTTCATTTAATTAAGACAAAAGAGTTACGGTCTCTAAAAATCCCTCAGGGTCCTTAATTTTCAGCTACTCTGCTGACCTATAATAGTAACTAGAAAGGAACAGCAAGAGTCTGGGTTGAAAATAGTTTATTAAATGTAGCTTTTCAGGACAGTAAAGTGACTTTAAAGAGTTCTTCACTACTCAGTATAACTAATTTTTTTTTCTTTCAGGACAAGCCAAAATACCTATCAAGGTTAGACATACTAGCATGGTATTCTTCCTATACGTCCGGTTACGTATAGGCATTTCTCATCTTTGAATATATATACAAATATGCTAATTAAAGAAGTTTTAACAACTCAATTTTCTGTACTCAATAGTCAGAATTCTGAATCATTAAAACCTGAAATCTCTTACTGACCTAACACCCACCCACATCCTCTTCAAAGACCTATTTATTTTTAAAATGTTTAAAAGCGGTTTAAGTTTTACAAATTTTAACATCTGAATTATTTTTAGGGCAAATAACTATACTCCAGTATAGTTCACACTCAACTGACTTCCTTTCATAGAAAAAGGGTAGAAATGTTGGTTCTCACCCTGCTTACAGAAACTAATGAAAAAGCACTAGTTTACATAAGGAAAATAATATAACCAGGCCACTCTCCCCATTTTTTTCATTCCCATTTTGAAAACTTCACTTTGGGGCACTAGAGTGTTATCAAATAAGGAAGAACTCTTCCTCTCATTATTATACCCGTTATGACAGCGTAACTGAATTTTCACTTCTCAGTAAGATTCATTCTTATAAAATGATGCAGATTAATTTCTATAAAATAATCTTGTTGTGTTCATCTTCCTGCCTCCTACCCAACTTCACTTAAACAAGCAGAGAAAAACTTGTTGGTTGAAAACTTATGAAAAGGAAGAGGTAAGAATGGTAGCAAGTCCTGTGATGGCCTGAATCCCAGAGTTCATCAGCAGTGCAGAAATGCCTGTAGTTATAGCAGCTTCCCTTTAGCGGTTGCTTTCCTTCTTCCCTAATGTACGAAGAATCCCTTGGCTCTCCAAGAGCTTAGCTTCACTGTTCTTTCCGTTTGGGGTATAATTACAACATTTTGGGATATTGGTATAAATCCCATCTTTGTAAAACAAAACAAAGCCTAAACATATGTATTTTGTTGACAAAAACCAAAAATCTGGACGGTGATAATGTGTTAACAATGATTATTTCTATGCAGTAGAGCAAATAGGACTGAAAAGTAGTCATTTAAACTTTATACATTCTATATTTTTGCATTTGTTCTAATAAGCGTGTATTGCTTTTATAATATTAAAGTAGTCTTTGCTTAAAGATATTTTTTTAAAAAGTCAATGAATTAAAGAAAAAATTCACAAGGAAAAAAGGTTTCTGTTTTGATTCATTCTTTGTCAGTACATGCGAAATTATCTGATGTATGATGTGCTAAGCTCTGAGAATTCCTTAAATTCAAGACCACAGTTTATGTATTAATTTGTTCCTCCCTTGCTCAAATTTTCTTCTCTACTTACTACCTCCCCAACCTCCCACTGCCCCTGGACAATCTTCCCTCTTTTACGCTAGACTTTGGCCATACTGTTCTCCTTTATACTTCTTGAATGCATTATTTCTCCCTCAATTCAGAGCCTCTGCACAAAATAGAATCCTCCTTCCCCTTTTCTAGCTTAACTCTTGATCATCCTAGAGGCATTACTTCCTCAGAGAAGCTTTCCCCAATTTCTCCAGACGAGGTAAGGTCCCTTTACCATATGTTTCCACTGTACTCAGTACGTCTTCCTTGGCAGCAATCAGTACATTAGTAATTACTTCTTCAAAATCTAGCATCTTCCCCACTAGATTTAATCTCCATGAGGGCAGGGAGTCTATATTAGTCTAGTTCACTCTAGTCAATTGCTTACTACCTTCATAATTTTTGTCATAACTACACAGAAACTTTGATTATTTCCTTCTTTAAATCAACTTTTAATATTCAAATATACACAACACATGAAATCAAGGGCTTGCTATGATGGTTATAAATTTTCTAATCCATGTTTAAATAAATGCATGCGTATCAGAAGTTAAAAAAAAAAGTCCACGTACCCCCTAAAATCATTTGGGTGTTGCTGTGGAATGTGAGATCCACTTTACTAAACTGTGCTAATGTAATCCCAGCAATTGCACAATACTTGACAAATAGTATCCTTTCAACAAACAGAGGCTGACAGTGGGGATCACAAAGACTTACCTTGCTTTTGGCTTCTATACGTAAAACACGACTAGTCTTTGTGATTGGGTCTTCATGTCCAGTTTCCTCAAACAGTTTGCCTTCTGCAAACTTATATGTGTAATATTTAGGGGGGCGTATAGGAGAGCAAAGCTGAAAGGGGCAGTTCTTTGGGTCTGAATTTGTATCCATTATGAATCCACAGGCCCAAGGTGGGAGCTGAAGAAATAAAACAGTTATTTTTACTCTTTATCTAGACACTAAGTATTATTAATTAAATTTCTGGGTCTGCTCCAAACAAGATGATGTGGACATCAAATTTATTTTTATCCATTATCACATAATGCCTCATCTAAGGGTTACTTCAGCACAACAAAAAATATTTCAAGTGAAAAACAAAACTCTATGCAAATGACCAATAAAATAAGAAAAAAAGTACAGGAAAATGGTTTATCATGAATCTAGATTTACATGAAGTCTCCTTCAATAAAAAAGTTTATTTTGGGGGTATATAAACTTGGGCAATGAAACAGCAAAATGATTAAGAATAACAGCAAATCAAGTAGTAATTCCAGAACCCAGAGACATCTCCAAGATCTCTATTCTCATAGAAAATGAAATTTCTCACATGTGTTTTTAATCATTTACCCAGCAGCCCTTAGTCTGCTGCCTGGACAGCAGCAGTGATGACAGTTATTATTCCAGGGCTACAAACTGGCTCAGCAGCACTAAAGCATTTACAATTTGTTTTTAACTTTAGCTCCCAGGGTAACCATTGTGCAGAAGAAAACCTTTCCTGCACATCCACTCTGAGAGACTCACAGCTATTACGATTAAGATTCTTAACTTTAAGAAAAAAGGAAAGAAATCAAAATTTATTCTCTCGGAGCAGCAGGGTCCAGCCTCAAGCCTTCCACTAACATCCCTCTTACACCTTTTAAAGAACTCTAGTAAGCAGGCTGACAGTGTGTTAGAAATGGTACTGAGAGTCAGAACATTAAAAGAAAATTGCCTTTCTTTCCCTGAGTAATTGTAGAAAGAGCAAATTCCTTAGAAAATCAGAGGTCTTGGCACAGTAACGTCACTGGTGGGCACTATTCAGAAAGGGTAGGTGGGGGATGTATGCATAAAGAGTGTACCATTTAACCTGTAGAAACTATAGCCAAAGAGCTTATGTTCACAGAACAAGTTCCTTGTAATTAATCCAAAGAATCCATTGCCCCGAAACACTAGGGACATACATTTGCAATGTCTCTCTAAAAGAGTTCCTAATTTACTCTCCTCAGATTGTGGGCTATTTTCAAGGATAATTTGTTTATTTAAATATAAGCCATAACTAGAAAGAAAAATGTAATCATGAAAGTTGGGAAATCTGGTAGCAAAAGTGAAACGAGTAAAAACTGAGACCTTAGTGGGAAAAAAAGGAAGAAGCATTGCTATTAACCTTGTAACAGAGGCCTCAGATTGAGGGCACAAGGCTCCTCAGCCCTCAGGGGTGCAAGTTGTTCTCCCCTTTGGTGACACTTTAAAACATTTTCCATGTGACTCATGTAGTAAGCTTAGTTTTTTTGTTTTTTTTTTTAGTAAGCTTAGTTTCTGACTAAATGGTTCCAATAAATCAAAAAGTCTTTTGGGTGTATTTCTTAAACTAATGGGACCAAGGTTAAAGTTTTAATCATAACAAAAACTGTTCCAAGGCTATGGACTTTCTAAAGTTTGTCCAGCTGATATAGAAGTATTAACTATCTCAAGGATATCTTCAGCCACATTTCCTATTGAGATAAGCCTGCCGTATCATCTATGTATATTAATGAACAGAGCCTGAGAAGAATTATAAGCTGGCCAGGTGATATGCAGATATTCCTTGAGATATTTGACAGAAACAGGTTTAGTTTAAGCATTCTACCACCTAACCAGTCATTTCATCAAAAGAATGATTAAGACATACATGCTGAAAGAAAATCAGCCCAAGCATGCAGGCTGCTCCAGATGAATTGATGTTAGCACAAAGCAAAGCACTTCCTAATTTGCTTAAATTAAATATCATAACCAAATAATATAACTAAAAACATCACCAGGAAATACTGATGATATGATGACCAAGGATATGAGGCAATATATCAAGGGCGTGACATTTTCTATTGCTGAGATTGAGTTTATAAAGCTCTTTTAGTCAAGTGCCCACTGGGCAGAGATGTTACATACAGAAATACTTTATAATCCACTCACAGTATGGCTTACAGATGTCCTTTGTATATACCACTGGCTGTGCATATTAATCAGTGTTATACAGTTCATAAAAAGGCTCTGATCTATAAAATTCTCTTTAACTAGCTCCTGGTATATAATATAGTATTTGATTCCATGTGATGATGACTCAGAACATCATAATAGGTACTACAGGCTGGGAAAGGTCAAGGAATAAAGAAATAGAGGATACAGAATAAATGAAAGACATGATGTTTGTGTTAATGGAAGTTAAAAAAATGGAAACTGAGGCATATCTTAAAAATACAAAAAATATAAAAGCCCATATTTACTTAGAAATCAAATCTTAGAGCAAAGTCTCATGACATTCCTAATTCTGCAAGAATTTTGTTATAATAAATGCATTGCTAGAAATTATATATTTTCTCCCATCCCTATTCCTATAGACTGCAATAAGAACAGATGCTCTGCCAGTTTCTGGATTGAAGATGTCTGAATTCGGCATCAATTAGCAAGTGAAAAGACACACTCTGAATTCAGTAGATGAAAGCAGTAAGAAATTGCTGGAGATAAGAATCACCATTTTTGTTTTAGGACATTTATATAGCCTTCTAAGGCACTGGACATTACATTTGATAATTTGATTTCATGAAGTAGATGGAAAATTTTGGTTGTTTTATTTAGGCCCTAGTTATTTCTTATTTATACCACTGTAACAATCTCAAAACTAACCTCTATGCCCCTTATCTCTTGGTGCTTTGGTGTACTCTTAACATGGCTGCCAGATAACCTCATGAAGTACAGCTTGACTCCTCAAATTATTCCCCTGCCCGCAGACTTCACATGTTCCCCTCTTCATAATTTACGCATAAATTCACCACCTTGACAGTCAAAGGATGTCAAATCATAGCTTCATCCCCTAGAAATTTATTCTGCTTCAATAAAAATGAATTATTAGCAGTTTCCTGAACATTTTCTGAACTTCTCCAGCTTAGAGCTTCATTTGATGGACTTTCTCAGCCTAGAATACCATTCCCTTCCCCACCCATCAAAATCCTGTCTATCCTCTTCGGTTTATCTCAAATTCTACTTCCCCTCAAAGCTTTCCTGGGCCCTCTTCCTTTCCTTTGGGCCTCACAGCACATTTTATGTTTCTGATCCCACTTATTTAAACCCACCTTATACTTGATCTTTGTGTGCTAGTCTAATCTCATGATAAACTGTATTCTCCTTAAGGCCAGATATTTTGTCCTACTATCTTTCCATTCCAGAGTGCCCAATACAGTACTTTGCACATAGAAATTTGATAAACATCCAGTGAATTTACTGGAATTGCATTTTAACAAAAATTGTGATAATAGTACAGATGGGGACGTACAAGTGCTCTGTTTGCTGGTCACACAACTCTTTCCATATCAAGCAAAACAGAGGCCTCTCTTCTTCCCTTCAGTGCATGCTATCTAAAGTCACATATTAATGCTGCTTTAAAACTGGGCAATAACGTTACCGTTCACCAGTTTTAGCAATAAAATTGGCAAAGAGATGATGAAGACATGAGAATGCAGTGGCAGAAACATAGTAGCAGAAACACAGTGGGCATGACTACTATCCCCACTGGAGGTGTGGGATGGGAACAGGAGGCAGTGGTTAGGCACCAGCTGCCAAGTTGGCCTGAGTTATTACTATATCTAAAGTTGTAGAGATATGTGATATAGAGATATGCAGAAAGAGAAATACAATGGCACCTTACTTCTCAAATTCATGCTGTAAGACAGTATTTTTAAGTAAAAGTGCACAAAAAGGAAGGTCCTCTAAGTAATTCTAAAACAAACCTCCTAAACCTGATAAAGACCCAATATGCTAAATTCCATTTAAATTAATTTCCTTTTAAGAAAAAGTGTATTGGTATTATTCAAAATTTGATGTTCTGTTAATAAACTGCATGTATTTTGACTAACGTATTATCTTTTGAAAATTAAACATACCTTTAGAGACCGAACTGAATCGTCAGCCAGACCAATCACATTAACATAAAGTAGATTGCTATGCTTCAGGAATAGAACACAGTGATCCTTAAACATGTCCAAGTCTACAACTTTGGTATTTCTCTTCATTGTGAAAAATAAATCCCAATTCATAATAGCAGGGGTATCAGCTGCTGTTCTCATTAGCTGTGTGGAACAAAATTAGAAGAGATCTAGGTACCAGAACATGATTACTACAGCATCCAGAGATGAAACCACTGAAAACTAGACCACACTAGTCTTCACTGTTTTATGAAGAGCTGAAGGAACTAACTCTGCATCAGGGCTGAAGTGTGAACATCACCGTATGAATGAGCCCAGGCTAGCCTGCTGGGTGGGTATAGCCCAGTGCTTAGCTGACTGGTCAACCAATGGACATCTGAGTGAGAGTACAGCCAGTTGACTGTGGAACCGTCAATGAGCCGAGCCGAGACCAGTAAAAGAACTGCCTGAGATCAGTCCAAACTACTGACTCACAAAATCATGAGCTTATAAAAGTTTGTTAAGCCACTAAGTTTGGCTTTGATAACTATATATTTAGGATAGAGTATGTTTTCATTTACTAACCTTTTTAGGTACAATTAAAATATGAAGAGGTATTAGCTCTAAGGGAAGAGAAATGGGATTGGTTATACACAGGAAGGTAGCATTAGTTTTTACAATACCCAAAGTTTACAAAACAATAAACTCTTAGAGCAAGAAATGTTGATGTTAGTGTAACACTCCCTAAGAGCCTAAATGGGGACCAGGAGAATACAGGATTTACCTTGAATTCTGTAGGCTCGCCAACATTAGTGAGAATGTATAATTCATCATCTCTGTGTTCTACGTAGTAAAGGACCCCGTGTATTCGCTTCTGGATAAGTACTGGTGGGTCCCAAGGGCTCATGCCATCTATCAACCACACCTCTGAAGTGGTCTTGTTCATAATATTCATGGTGAGAAAACGACTGTCTTTTGTAAGATAAAGGAAAACAAAAAAGCTGCACAGAAGAAAGAGAGAGGGAGAGAGAGATACGAAAACCCAATAAATTTCAAATGCAGGCTATCCTATTAATGACAATATCTCACTGGTGTTCAGTATATATATTAATTTATAATGTAGATAGAAAATAAAAACTCCTTAGTGAATACTGCTTATAAAAACTGGCTATTATATTTCTCATTTCCTCCCCAAAGGCATTCAAAATAATTTTTCTCTAATATTTTATAATAAAAAATTTTCAAACATACAGTAAAGATGAAAGAAATGTAAGGTAAATACCGATATACCTACCACTAAGATTCAATCATGGCTAACATTTTGTTATACTGTCTTTATCGCATATCTATGTATCTATCAATCCATCTTTTTTTTAAAAATGCATTTCAGGGTAAACTACAGACATCATCTAACTCTCAATCACATTAATAGATTATAGGGCTTTTTCCTGAGAAGAGGAAATAAACTTCCTAGAGGAGATATGTAACTGTAGGGAAGAAAAGGGACACAGAGTTTCCTTTGTTTTTCTTCTCTGTGCATGTTGGATATCCTTTTTCCTATTCTCCTAGTTTTTACAACAAAACAAACAACAGGAAGAAAAACCCTCACAATCTCACTAACCTAACACATTTTTAAAATTAACTATTTTAATTTTTCTATTTTTCCTTCTAAGGCTTAATATTATTTATACATGTCTTTAAATAGATGTAGTTATTTAAAAAATATAGATGCAATTCTGGATTCTGCATTTAGGTTTGTTTTTTTTTTTTTTAAATTGGCTGCGCTGTGCAGCACATGGGATCTCAGTTCCCCAACCAGGGATAGAACCTGCGCCCCCTGCAGTGGAAGTGCAGAGTCTTAAGCACTGGACTGCCAAGGAAGTCCCTGCATTTCTTCTTACACATATTATCATCTTCCCCTACATTAGTTACACAGTCTGTGATCATTATTTTTAACGGCTACCTAATATTCTATTGAGTTGAATATCATAATTCTTAAAAATGTAGATTTTAATGTTTCATTGTAATAAATATAAAACGGAATATGTCATGAAGATAGTTTCCCTCTCCCTAACTTTAAAAAAAAATAATTAATTAATCTGGTTGTGCTGGGTCTTAGTTGCAGCCAGTGGGCTCCTTAGTTGCGCCTCACTGGCTCCTTTAGTTGTGGCATGTGTGCTCCCTAGCTGCAGCAGGTGGGCTCCTCAGCTGAGGCTTGCCGCCTCCTTAGTTGTGGCATGCGAACTCCCAGCTGCGGCATGCATGTGGGACCTAGCTCCCCAACCAGGGAACGAACCTGGGCCCCCTGCATTGGGAGTGCAGAGTCTTAACCACTGTGCCACCAGGGAAGTCCCTCTTCCTAACTTTTATAATCATTTCCTTAGGATAGATTCTTAGTAACAGAAATACTGTTTTAGTGATTAAGTATTTTTATGACTCTTGATCAATATAATCAAATATTATCCCAAGAGCATTACACTAATTCATATTGACACACTGGATGCCTTTAAATATTCTACCTACATGTTTCCTTATTACAAAAGTAATTCACACTGAAAATATGAAGAATATAAAGAAGGCTGATAACCCTGAATTCCACTCCCCAGAGATAAGCATTTTGGTAAAATTCCTTTTGTATTGGACTACATTACCATGTTTGTCAATTTTATTTCTTTGCAATGTGTCCATTTTAAACTTGGTGATGTAGTTTAAATTATTGGTCTATAACCATCTCTTTATAAATTAAGGACATTAACTTGTCCTTTTGTTGAAAATACTTTCCCCCATTTTGTCATATGGATTTTATTTGTTTACAATAGTTTCTGACATAAGAGTCTAATATTTTAGATAATCAAGAATATTGGTACTACCCCTTGTAATTTCTTCTACTGATTTTATGCTCTGGAAATATTTCAACCAAGCTGAGTGAAATACATATATTTTCACCTAGGGTTTTTTTTGATGGTTTTATTTTTACCAATAGATCCTTTAAATCTTTTAGGAATGTATGCTGATGTACGAAGTGATGAAAATTGTTTTCGTCCAAATATTCAATATTTACATTCTAGGGTGTGTTTTAGGGTTATCTATTCTGGTCTCTTTTATTGGTCTGTCAATTTGTATTATTTTAACTGTTGTGCTTTCACATGTTTTAATATATTGTTGTAAGGCAAATCCCCTGCCCTATTTTGCTCTTTATCTTCAACACTTCCTTTGCTATTTTTATCTACTTATTTATGTGTAATGATGACACAGGTAATCAAAAGATAAATTACTCAGTCAATTATCTGGCAGACATGTGGTTACAGGGAAGTGAGAACACAAGCAGCTCTGTAAGTAACAGTTTTCTTAGAAACAGAAGTAAAGTTGTGGTAACTACCAAGCAAAAACCTACAGTAGATACACAAAATATAAAGAGAAGGGAATCAAACTATAGCACTATGGAAAATCATCAATTCATTAAGGAAGACAGTAGGAAAGAACTGGGAACTATTGATCCAAAGCAGCTAGAAAACATGAAAAAGATGGCATTAGTAAGTCTTTAGCTGTTATAAATTACTCTAAATGTAAATGAATTAAATTCTCCAATCAAAAGGCATGTAGTGGCTAAACAGATAAAAAAAGAACTAACTATATGCTGCCTATAGTAAGAGATTCATTTCAATTTCATGGACATACATAGGCTCAAAATAAAGAAAAAGACATTCCACACAAGTAGAAACCAAAAGGGAGCAAGGGTAGCTATACTTATATCAGACAAAATAGACCTTAACTCAAAAGCTCTAACAAGAGATAAAGAAGGCCACTACATAATGACAAAGGTGTCAATTCATCAAGAAGATTTATAACAAGCATAAATATATATGCACTCGACATCAGAACCCTCAAATATATTAAGCAAATATTAACAGATCTGAAAGGAAAATAGACAACATAATAATAGTAGGGGACTTTAGTAGCCCACTTTCAACAATGGATTGATCATTCAGGCAGAAAATCAGTAAGGAAACCGTGGACGTGAACTATACTTTAGAACAAATGGATCTAACAGACGTATACAGAACATTCTGTCCAACAGCAGCAAAAATAAAAAAAACCATTCTTCTCAAGTGGACCTGGAACATTCTCCAGGAAAGATTATGTGTTAGGTCACAAAATAAGTCTTAACAGGAAAAAAACTGGAAAATTCACAAATATATGGAAATTAAACAATACACTCCTAAACAACCAAAGGGTCAAAGAAGAAATCAAAAGGGAAATTAAAAAAAAAACTTGAAGTAAATGAAAATGGAAATACTACACACCAAAACCTATGGGATGTAGCAAAAGCAGTTCTAATAGAGGCATTTATAGCAATAAACACTTACATTAAGAAAAAGGAAAAATCCCAAACAAACTTCACACCTCAAGAAACTAGAAAAAGAAGTTATAAAGTAATTTTGGCAAACCTTACTTGTGAGAGCAGAATACTGAAACCTGGGGATCAAAGCAAACACAGTAAAAAAAACAGCTCAGTCTTCGAAGTTCTACGAAGACCTTTATTACATTTTCTCTACTGGTATGCTGCTTTTCCCTCTTGGTCCTTCCCTTTGGATTAGGGCTGTTAAGTACAGTTAACCCCTGAACAACATGGATTTGAACTGGTGGGGTCCACTTATACACAGATTTTTCTCAATAAATACATACCACACTACCACACCATCTGCGGTTGGCTGAATACTCTGATATGGAACAGTGGATAAAGAGGGTCAACTGTAAAGTTATAGGTGGATTTTCAACCACACGGGAGTCAGTGCCCCTAACCCCCAGTTGTTCAAGGGTCAACTGTATTCAGAATCGACAAACTAATCTGTGCTTTAGAGATCAGATGCCAAACTAGGTTTAAACATACTTAATTATGGTTAATTCTTTTTGGGGTAGAAAAAGCAAGCTAGAAGCCAAAAATCAAGAATCTTAAATGTATGTATAACTCAATCTTAGAACTTAGGATAGTAACAACATACAGCAACTAAGTACCTCATTCAAGGGTATAGCTCATAGGGTCAATTTTGAGTTTTATTCACAAGGTGGAAAATGGTTCACAATCGTAAGTCATTGATACAATGTAATAAATTACTAGCTTAAACTGTCATCTCCAAAAGATATCCTTGACAAATGACACATAAAGTAGTGGATCGTATGAATAGCTGGTTCTAGTAAATTCTCATTAAAACAATCAGCATCAGAAAAAAGCAATGACAGCATTACTGAACCCAGAATGTTAGTTCTATGGGTTGGAATAATACAATTTCTCCAGACCTCAAGTTCTTTATATAAACTGGGTGTTGTGTAAGATTTTCGTTAAGGTCCTTGTCAGCTCTGAGATTTTATTAAGTGAAGGGTTACTTTTCTTGTTTTGGGTATCAATTTTACTGTCATAGATTTGGTGTTAAAGATCATTTTTCTCTCTTGCAAAATCTGTTCAGACATTGTCCAAATTATACTGTAAAAGGTGACAGGACCCTGGTGTTAAGAAATAATTTATCATAAATCATTTGGAAAAGTATATCTGGGTAAGAGTTAAGGGATTTTGCCAGATAAATTTATTATCATTTCCTCCCAAGCCTGGTTAAGTGGTAATATGAGGCATAAGTCCTGAAGCAAAAAGAATTAGCTTTAAGGAGGAATTACCAAAGTATTGGGGAAAGTAAAATTTAAAGACCAATGTATATCATGGTTCAAAGCAAAGCAATTTAAAATTCAGATAAGCTATATGAAATAAATAGTGAATTCTGTGTAACTGACACCATGGTTATTCTAGTTATGACTTACAAGAGATTCATAACTGCTGCATGGAAACCATATTAAATGTTTGATTAACAACTCCTCTCATGTGTCAGTACAGAGAGAATGTTAATAACTCAGCATTTGAGTCTAATGATATATTTGTGTTCACTCTGAAGTCTGAATATAACTAATTTCCAATTTTGAATCTAAACCACCTACAAAAGAATGCTTATGCTCCTCTTAGCCTTATTATATCTGATTACAGCCAAAATCAACGTTTTAAGTCAACCAAGAGCAGCACTTCAGATAACTAGAGAAATACTCTGAAGAAAAAGACTTAATTGTATTGTTTTAGTACCTTGGGTCTTTTTCTGTGTAAAAACGTTCATTACGCCTGTTATCACCAAAAGTGGCTCGATATACATCATGACAGCGAAGGTTCCTCTGGAAGGTGTAGAATAAAACATCTTCATCTTCTTCATCCTTTACCCATTCTAAAAGAAAATAATTAAAGAATTATATATATCCACCTACTTACAGTTTAAAAAAAAAAAAGGCACAGTGCATTCTAATTTTGAGTGCCAAATAGAAGAGATGTGCAAGTTTATCCCTGGAAATCTAAATCTAACATAGGTTTGACTATGTCTAACCCTGTTATTTATAAGCCACAGATATTTCCAGAGAATAAGATACTACTACATCAATTCTAAGTTTTCAAGTAGTTATTAGTCTCAGGGTACTCAAGTTTCTAAATAAGAGATGAATATTCAATATTTAAGAAAGACTTTGGTAAAGTCACATTTGCTTTCAGGAGATGAATTATGTTTAAATCTACAACCTCTAAATCTGAGGAAATTTTGGACCATTTTCTCTCATGCCTAAATGTTTTCTGTCTGTTTTCAAGCCACAGGATACCTCAAACTACCAAATATGGTGTTTTCTAGATCTTACCAGAAGCTGTCAATGAAAGTTTTCACACAATTACATCATGACTGCCACCTGGCTGACAGCGACTGTAAGACATTATTGTATAGTATGCATTCTGATTTTAGAGAGGTTAAAGTGTACACGAGGTATGCCTTAGAATCAATTAGATACGGTATAATTTCTATTCACTGCAAAAGCATTGTTATTAAACAATGGGGAAATATATGGCAGAAAATGAAAATGGAGGATAAAGTATAAACATATATATCACTCAGTGATAAATGATAAAATTTAAAGTTGGTTCTACTGGTAAAAATATCATAGCTTTTATTGAATAAGTTAGTTCATCGTGTTCCAGAGTTCCTTGGTAGTGACCCTGGGCAATGCGCTATAATGGCTCAACAAGATGATGTGAAATGAAAAAATCATACCCAAGCTTAAAGTTGAATAAAATATTAAGAGACAATTTTTATGTGAAAATGTACTCTAAATAATAGCAAAGAATTACTGATATATTAACATACACTGTACAACCTGGACTCTGATTACAATACTTTTAAAAACATGAACATGAATTTGGATATTTAACTAAAGAAGGGAAGGTCTCCTGAATAAGAGGCACAGAGGAAGGTATGGAGTCCACAGGGATAAACAGATCAGGCATTCATCTTCTCATTCACTCACGTGAGCAAGTAAAAATGTTTGCAAAGTGTGGACAATTCTCTTTACTGTTGCCTTTTCAATGTAGAAGACTGTTTTGGTTGGTGGCTTACCAAAACTGGACACATTTGGGAAAGAAGCTTCCATTACAGGTTGATCACTGAGCTTCACAACTACACAGGTAGATGCTTCAGAATCTTCAGTTCTTATCTTGGCAGCCACATATTTTTCATCAGGAGCAACTCTGATACAATCAATGAAGGGTTGCTCTAATTTAAGTTCCTCCAAATTGAACAAAACTTCATAATTATCATTGTCTGCTGCATAAAGGAAAGGATAAAGGAGATAATTCCACAAAATATACTTCAAAAAATTTTAAACTGTATTTCAATGTTTTAAACTAGCATTCCCCTTTTGTAAGAGGCTACATTTTGGCGTCTTCGAACACTGACAGCAGTTTGACGTGTACAGAAAATGGCATTAGTATTTAATACTACCCTACGCTATTCAATATTATTCAATGCATCAACCTATGTAATGTTACTTGATAGTTATAGTCTAATATTTGTAGACCATATAGAACCCAGAAAAGTAAGAAAACGTAAGTGACCCTGAATAGTCTACATAGTGCCTTGCACAGTATCCAGGATTTGGTAGATGCTCAAAAAATGCTGGTTCCCACCTCCATTCTCTCTGCCAAAGCTTTTGAATGTAGCTGTTAATTATATCTTAGGCAAACCCAGAAATTAAAAAACTACTCATTTAAAAATAGAGAAAAAAATCAGAAATTGAAAACAGATATTTTCTATACTTTTGAAAAATCAATATCAAATTTCCAATGAAAAATGTAAAACCTGAAAAATCAGGTATTTCTTACAAGGAAAAACTGTTTTGTACCTTCTTCATCTTTGGAACGAACCAAACAGCAGCCCTCTTGATAATAAACAAAACCACCATGTTTAATCTGACAATGAAAAGAAACAAATGGTTTATTTAATTACAATTTATTCAATAATTTAAAAACAATTTAATTGTTTAGTGATCTGACTAGTCAAGATGAAGAAATGAGATCTTTTATAAGCAGACGTGTTGCAGTCTATGAATGAACATATAAAAAATACAAAATGAATCACTTTTTACAACATAGTGATTAAGATATGGTTTTCATATGTTTACAATCAATCACTGCAGGAGTTTCTAATACATAAATGTAAGAGGCAACAAAGAGAAGGCATTAACGAAACCTACGTCAGTTATGACTGTACAAACCATTTTAGCTTTACTTCTGGAACGTTTGACAACTAACAGAGATCAAGTGGCATCTTTAAGATAATCCAAAATGATGCAGATGCGGAAACTGTGACTTAGACTAGTCTGAAAACCCAGTCAATTACTTTCTGAGAGTCTTTCCTTTAAAATATGCTGTCACTGCCAATTGTCCACGGTTTGATATGATTTTACACAAAGCATCTCACCCTCTGTGAGGGTGACAGATATAGACAATTTAAGATTGAAAGACTATTACCAATATATGAATCATGCTCTTGTCTAATTCTTACATATTAAATGCAACTGATTGATATGATTTCAGGTAGCTTAAGACAATTACTACTTGCTAGTTAGTGGCACAATTTGAATCTGGAATTCCTCATTCTTAACCTATTGCTATTTCCATTCTACTACATACGTAATTTTCATTCATAAGCTGTGGTTCTGTTTTCCAATCTTATCGAAAAATTTTCAACATGCATGTTCAATCTGTTTCAACTGAATATTTATGACTGTGGTAACCACAAAACAGTCAAGCAAATACTTGGATTTCATGGTATTATACTATTTAAAGTGAATTTTCTTTTATTAAAAAAAGTACAGATAGAACAATCAAATACTTTTCAAGTAATAAAACATTATGAGTTAGTTTCATTTGAACTTCTCCTGGGAGTATTTAAAAAATTTAAAAACAGAATTGATTTTTTCCAAAAACCAGAATTAACATTATATGCTTGGAAATTCATCTTGGCTTTGATCTTTATAACTTATTTAAAGGACCATACTCAGCTTACTCTTTGTTCTTTAAGTTTTTCAGC
The DNA here is from genome assembly GCF_028021215.1 of Eschrichtius robustus. NCBI lineage: Eukaryota > Metazoa > Chordata > Mammalia > Artiodactyla > Eschrichtiidae > Eschrichtius > Eschrichtius robustus. Next base: position 36,805,197 of record NC_090838.1, read on the forward strand.
ATATTTTAAAGGCCAAAAGCAGTCTAATTTTGATGTGGGATTATGTTTATAAATCACAAGGTATTTTATTTGTATCCTGACTGGTAATATCATATTAAAAAAATATATATAACATATCCTACCTCTGCATTGATGATTTCGTATTCTTCTTGTGGCTGTGTTTCTAATTTTGTTCTCACTTTTTCAAATGCATCCATGTTTTCTGAAAGGGATTTTTCGTTTTCTTGTTTAATAGGCAAGAAATCCTGGAAAAAGTTTTATTAGTATGACCATAATATTTCGACTAGGGAGAAAACCTTTGCTTTTTAAAGGTAATTATTATTTCCTTTTCATTCAAGTACTACAATGTTAGGTGTATACCTATGAAATAATATGCATTTCACAGATCTTAAATGTTGTTTCATAAGCTCAATAAATTATTTCCTCTTTTTCATTTAAAAATGTAAACAAGGTGGATACTTGATGACTATACTATTAATTTAAATGGATAAGTCCTTAGGATGCAGTAGTACTAAGAAGCGTTGGAAAGTCTTCAGAAATACTATGAGAAAGAAGTAAAGGAAGTCCTATGAACATTTACATATTTAATAGCCAGGTGTGAGAAGTAGAAGTCTACAGAGTTTTATAAAGTACTGAAATACCTCCTAAAAAGGGGAAAACGTCAAAGGGAGAGGAAGACATCATCATTACGTTCACTATTATTTTATTCACAGCAAGAGTTATGATAAGAAGTTTTTCGTACTTATATCTTCATTAGCCATAATTTTCTTCTCGTGGAGATAAGGAATCCTCCGAATAGAACTGTTTATTAGCTCAAAAGGCAAAATAATGCTTTATAAAACAGAGCTTCTCTTTGAGGTTAAAAAAAATGATATACTCATCCTCAAAAAGGAAAAATAATGGAAAATTAACAAGTAGAGATATAGGTGAAAGCTAAATAAAGCACTCAGTGTCTTATTAGGAGTATCTAATAAGCTAACAGCTTAAGTTGATCTCTGGTGAGCATATAAATATCATATGAATTATTAAAATTTGGATAAGGCAAAACCTCAGTTGTCAAATAAAAAAAAGGGTTGAATAATTCAACATTCCACAGGTTTCTCTTGCTTAAGGAAAATAATTCTAGCCAAGATTTTATATGTCAGCTTTCTGCCAAAGATGACAACTGTAGTGATTTGTGCCAGAGAGAGCACTAAGCCTTTGGTTAGGACCTGCAACAGCTGGTAAATATTTATTGCACAAGGGTATCCATGATACTTTACCAACAGTGTAGAGAATGTAAGCTATAAATATAGTTTTATATCACAAAGAGTTTACACAGTCTAAAATTAAACACAAGAATAAAACAGAAAAATCACCAAAGGAAATTAAATGAAAAAATAATCATTCTCACAAAGTTTTTTAGACTTTTTGAGATGCTTTATGATTTGGATTAGATTCACATTATCAACAATGGCTGTTACAGTAGTCTAAATCATTCAGTCTCTACTTCAACTGAAGTCTCTACTTCAATTATAAAATTAATATGACTGAGTAATGATTTGAAATTCAAATTCTAAAGGCTCATTTTTTTTAGAATTTCTACAAAATCTAGTGTTAATCTTTAGTGAGACAAAATATCTATACCAATAACTTCCTATTATCACCCAAAGCACAAATCAGAAGATGGCTACAAATTTATCTTGAAACTATAACTTAGTGGTAGAGGCTACCTTTTCACATCCAGATATATGATTACCTATTCTCTTAATTCCTATTAGAACTTTTGAAGTAGAGTCAGGATGGCTATGAAGAGAGTATCTCTTTCTACTACCTTGCAGCTCCTAGCACACTGTAGGTGAGGAGCTGGGCCCTGCCACTTTTAAACACCCATTCTTATTGAGAGCCATGGCCAATGCCGGGCTAAGGCAACAGAGCTGGGCCCAATATCTGTCCTCCTAAACTTATTTTACACTCTTGATTAACTTTTTTCTGTGTCACAAATCCTAATAAACTGAGCTTACCTGAACCAAAATAACCCTGAAAGCAATAGGATTTTTAACTGCCTTAATAAAATGGAAGTAGAATTCGAGAGTTTTGTAAATAATTCCTCAAAAGGAATTACTTCCAGGGAAACTGAGATTTTATATAATAATCATAAAGTACTCCAAATTGGTTTTCGTTTACATTCCGTCCCCAAGAATACCCACTGGGTGTTTTAAGCTTTCATTTCAATGCCAGCTAGCATTACCATTAGGGTATGCAGCTAAACCTATCCATTTTAGCCAAGTATCTTAATGCAGGGGTTCCCAACCTCTGGGCTGCTAACTGGTACCTGTCCGTGGCCTGCTAGGAACCGGGCCATACAGCAGGAGGTGAGCGGCAGGCGAGCGAGCAAAGCTTCATCTGCAGCTCCCCATCGCTCACATTACTGCCTGAACCATCACTCGCACTACTGCCTGAACCATTCCCCCCAATGCTCGCATTACCACCTGAACCATTGCTAGCATTAGCACCTGAACCATCCCCCCAGCCCTGGTCCATGAAAAAATTGTCTTCCACAAAACTGGTCCCTGGTGCCAAAAAGACTGGGGAACACTGTCTTAATACATGAATAGTCTATTGGTTTTAAGGGAATATACTACCTAAAGGAGTTGAGGTGAGGAGAGCTTTAAATTTTAAGAAAGTTACATGTACAGTATCACTCAATTAGTGGAAAAAAGAAGCATTCCTTCCCACCTTCTGGGTCGCCAACCACAAAACCATTTTACACAGAAACTCATAAGACAAGAGAATGGAATATGTAAACTTCACATTTTATTAATTAATTTATTTTTTGGCTACACTGCGTGGCATGCAGGATCTTAGTTCCCCAACCAGGGATCAAACCTGTGCCCCCTGCAGTGGAAGCATGGAGTCTTAACCACTGGACTGCCAGGAAAGTCTCTGTAAACTTTATTATAGCAAATAATAATGAACTCTACAAACAAAAAACAGCACAACAGAAGAACAGTGGGCAGCTTTTAGTCAAGATGGTGCCATTAATTAATGGCTCATTCCAAGTCTGGGGCAGGAGGAGTAAAAAGTAGGCTTAGGTCATTTTGTGTCAGAAAGCAAGAAGTGCTCAAAGGTTCATGGAGATGTGTCAAAAGAACACAAAGGCCAGTTTAAAGGGGTTCCTACTAGCCACATTTGGAACAATTTGAGCATCAAAAACAATAATGACTGTAATTGATTATAATAAACTGAAAAAAATAAAAACAATAATTTAAAAAAAAGCAAAAAACAAAACACACACCTAACTAAAATAAAAAAAATAATAATAAAAAATAAAAAACAAAAAAAGGGGGAAACTCTTCTTAACAGAATACTACCACCTAATAAATGTAGAAAGAATAATAGAAATAGAAAATCATTAGCACCCCCCAGTGAAACAAATGATTAGAGTAAAGATCATCCATGGTTAGTAAACTCATTAGATGAAATGATGTCAGGTAATAAAATATTTGCACAAAGTATTACCCTAAGTCTACTTAGTAACTGCAAAGGGAATAATGGTCCATTAACAATGGAGAGAACTAGCAGTTACCACCTTAACTGAAATTATCAAGCTTAGCATCATTAACAGTGGGACAAACTGAGATTATGTGTCTCCTGAAATAATGTAATATGAAACATTTCAATTTAAGACAGAAAAAGAGAAGAGTAAACCTAAAGGAACTAGAAGAAAGGAAATAAAATTAATTTGTTTCAATTAAATTGATACAGTAATTAACGAGAAGACTAACAAAATTAAAAAGTTGGTTCTTTTAAAAAATGTACTAAGAAAGACATGTATAGCAAAACTGATTAAAAAAATGATAAAACATTACGAATGAAAAAGTTGGCATAATTACAGAAATAGTAAAGATTATTAAAACTTACAATAACATTCTTTATGCTAATATATTTGAAAACATGATAAAATGGATAATATTCCAGAAAATAAATTACCAAAACCAACTCAAAAAAAAGAAAAGCTGTATAAGCTAATAAATATCAAAGAAATTGATAACTAAGTGTTCCCTTCTTAAAAGAGACACAAAACCCAGATACTTTCAAAGGTAGCTTTCTCTAATCCTCAAGGGAAAAATAATCTCATATGTCAACTATTTAAGGAAAAAAATGCCAACTATTTAAAACTACTCAACTTATTTTATCAGGCTAATATAACCCTGACACTAAAACTAGACAGTGACAATATTAGACAATTAAAAACCAGTCTTACTGTAAAATATGGATTGAAAAAACTCTAAAATAAAATTCATAAATCAATGTATTTTTAAAAAGCACAAAATAAAAACAATAATAGTAACAATAAAATCCTATGTGATCAAGTAGGATTTACCTTAAGAATGAAAGGATGGGGCTTCCCTGGTGGCGCAGTGGTTGAGAATCCGCCTGCCAATGCAGGGGACACGGGTTCGAGCCCTGGTTTGGGAAGATCCCACATGCCGCGGAGCGGCTGGGCCCCGTGAGCCACAATTACTGAGCCTGCGCGTCTGGAGCCTGTGCTCCGCAACAAGAGAGGCCGCGACAGTGAGAGGCCCGCGCACCGCGATGAAGAGTGGCCCCCGCTTGCCACAACTAGAGAAGGCCCTCCCACAGAAACGAAGACCCAACACAGCCATAAATAAATAAATAAATAAATATTTAAAAAAAAAAAAAAAAGAATGAAAGGATGGTTCAACGTTAGAAAAATCCATCAATCACAAATAAGGAAATAAATCTTAGGCCCATTTCAATTAATGCAGAAAAAAACCAGAAAATAATGCACTTAAAAAAATGATAAAAACCTTAAATTAGGAATAGAGAGGGGCTTCCTTGACTTAATAAATGATCTCTGTGTTTTTTTACACAAAACCATACTAATCATCTGTGAAACTCTTTTCAAGACTCTTAAATATATTCATTTAAAATATCTAGTTATATTTGCTGTTTATTTTCTTACTCAAAAAGTGACTGTTAAATGAAGGAAAGTGATTGTTTCCAATGCTCCCTGCTTCTAATTTCTCTCCTTGAGCCCAGTAAGATTTTTGCCCTTCTCATTCCACTGACTGCTCTTGTCAAGGTCACTGATGGCCAGAGATATTATGGGGGGCAGAGACAAGATGGCAGAGTAGAAAGATGTGAGCTCACCTCTTCTTATGAAAACACCCAAATCACAACTAACTGCTGAACAACACTGTCAAAAAAATCCTGGAACCTACCAAAAGAAAGATATCCTACACCCAAAGACAAAGAAGCCACAACGAGATGGTAGGAGGTGGGCAATTGTGATAAATCAAATACCATACCCATCGGGTAGATGACCCACAAACTGGAAAATAATCGTATCACAAAAGTTCTTCCACAGGGGCAAAAGTTCTGAGTCCCACATCAGGCTCACCAGCCTGGGCGTCCGGCAATGGGAGGAGGAGCCCCCAGAGAATCTGGCTTTGAAGGCCAGCAGGTTTTGATAGCAGGAATTCCACAGGACTAGGGGAAACAGAAACTGCACTCTTGGAGGGCGCACACAAAGACTCATGTGCGCCAGGACCAAGGGAAAAAAGAAATGACCTCAAAAGAGCCTGGGCCAGACCTACTGGCTGGTATTGGAGGGTCTTCTGTGGAGGCAGGGGGTGGCTGTGGCTCACTGTGGGGACAAAGACACCGGCAGCAGTAGTTCTGGGGAGTACTCATTGGCGTGAGCCCTACTGGTGGCTGCAATTTTCTCACCAAGACCTGGCCCCACACAACAGCCTGTAGGCTCCAGTGCTGGGACATCTCAGGCCAAACAACCAACAGGGCAGAAACACATCAGCAGACAGGCTGCTTAAAGTGTTCCTGAGCACACAGCTTCCTGCTAAACACACCCCTTGACATGGCCCTGCCCACCAGAGGGACAAGACCCAGCCCCACCCACCAGTGGGCAGGAACCAGTCCTTCCCACCAGGAAGGCTGGACAAGCCTCTTAGGCTCATCCACCAGCGGGCAGACAGCAGAAGCAAGAAGAACTACAATTCTGTAGCCTGTGGAACAGAAACCATAATCACAGAAAGTTAGACAAAATGAGATGGCAGAGGAATATGTCCCAAATGAAGGAACAAGATAAAACCCCAGAAAAACATCTAAGTGAAGTGGAGATAGGCAATCTACCTGAAAAAGAATTCAGAGTAATGATAGTAAAGATGATCCAAGATCTTGGAAAAAAAATGAAGGCACAGATTGAGAAAATACAAGAAATGTTTAACAAAGACAGAGAAGAACTAAAGAACAAACAAACAGAGATGAACAATACAATAACTGAAATGAAAAATACACTTGAAGGAATCAATAGCAGAATAACTGAGGCAGAAGAACGGATAAGTGAGCTGGAAGATAGAAGGGTGGAAATCACTGCTACGGAACAGAATAAAGAAAAAAGAATGAAAAGAAATGAGGACAGTCTAAGAGACCTCTGGGACAACATTAAAGGCACCAACATTCACATTATAGGGATCCCAGAAGAACAAGACAGAGAGAAGGGACCTGAGAAAATATCTGAAGAGAGAATAGCTGAAAACTTCCCTAACGTGGGAAAGGAAACAGTCACTCAAGTCCAGGAAGCACAGAGAGTCCCAGGCAAGATAAACCAAAGGAGGAACATTCCAAGACACATAGTAATCAAATTGACAAAAATTAAAGACAAAGAAAAAATAATAAAAGCAACAAGGGAAGAGCAACAAATAACATACAAGAGAATTCTCATAAGGTTATCAGCTAATTTCTTAGCAGAAACTCTGCAAGCCAGAAGGGAGTGGCAGGATATATTTAAAGTGATGAAAGGGAAGAACCTACAACCAAGAATGCTCTAATCAGCAAGGCTCTCATTCAGATTCAGTGGAGAAATCAAAAACTTTATAGACAAGCAAAAGCTAAGAGAATTTGGCACCACCAGACCAGCTTTGCAACAAAAGCTAAAGGAACTTCTCAAGGCGGAAAAGAAAAGGTTACAACTAGAAACAAGAAAATTAAGAATGGAAAAGCTCACTGGTAAAGGCAAACATACAGTAAAGGTAGGAAATCATCCACATACAAATATGATATCAAAACCAGCAATCGTGAGGAGAGTACAAATGCAGGATATTGGAAATGGATTTGAAATTAAAAGACCAGCAACTTAAAACAATCCTGTTTACATATAGACTGCTATATCAAAACCTCATGGTAACTGCAAACTGAAAATCTACAATAGATACACACACAAAAAAGAAAAAGGAATCCAAACACAACAGTAAAGTTAGTCATCAAATCACAAGAGAACAAAAGAGGAAGGGTCAAAAAAACACCTACAAAAACAAATCCAAAACAATTAACAAAATGGCAATAAGAACATACATGTCGATAATTACTTTAAATGTAAATGGATTAAATGATCCAACAAAAGACAAAGACTGGTTAAATGGATACAAGAATAAGACCCATATATATGTTGTCTACAAGAGATCCACTTCAGATCTAGGGACACACACAGACTGAAAGTGAGGGGATGGAAAACGCTATCCCATGCAAATGGAAATAAAAGAAAGCTGGAGTAGCAATACTCATATCAGGCTAAATAGACTTTAAAATAAAGAATGTTAAAAGAGACAAGGAAGGATACTACATAATGATCAAGGGATCAATCCAAGAAGAAGATATACCAATTATAAATATACATGCACCCAACATAGGAGCACCTCAATACATAAGGCAACTGCTAACAGCTCTAAAAGAGGAAATCAACAGTAACACAATAATAGTGGGGGACTTTAACACCCCACTTTCATCAACGGACAGATGATCCAGACAGAAAATCAATAAGGAAACACAGGCCTTAAATGACACATTAGACTAGATGAACTTAATTGATATTTACAGAGCAGTCCATCCAAAAGCAGCAGAATACACAGTCTTCTCCAGTACCCATGGAACAATCTCCAGGACTGATCACACGGTGGGCCACAAAGCTAACCTTGGTAAATTTAAGAAAAGTGAAATTGTACCAAGAATCTTTTCCAACTACTGTTCTAGGAAAAGAAAACTGTAAAAAAAACTGTAAAACAAAACAAAACAAAAAACTGTAAAAAACACAAACACGTGGAGACTAAACAATATGCTACCTAACAACTGATGGATCACTGAAGAAATCAAAGAGGAAATCAAAAAATACCTAGAGACAAATAAAAACAAAAGCACGCCAATCTAAAACCTATGGGACGCAGCAAAAGCAGTCTTAAGAGAGAAGTTTATAGCAATAAAATCTTACCTCAGGAAACAAGAAAATCTCAAATAAACAACCTAACCTCACACCTAAAGCAAATAGAGAAAGAAGAACAAACAAAACTCAAAGTTAGTAAAAGGAAAGAAATCATAAAGATCAGAGCAGAAATAAATGAAATAGAGACAAAGAAAACAACAGAAAAGACCAATGAAACTAAAAGCTAGTTCTATGAAAAGAAAAACAAAATTGATAAACCTTTAACCAGACTCATCAAGAAAAAAAGGTAGAGGGCTCAAATCAATAAAATTAGAAAAGAAAAAGGAGAAGTTACAATGGATACCACAGAAATACAAGGGATCATAAGAGACTACTACAAGCAACTGTATGCCAATAAAATGGACAACCTAGAAGAAATGAACAAATTCTTAGAAAGGTACAATCTCCCAAGACTGAACCAGGAAGAAATGGGAAATATAAACAGACCAATCACAAGTAGTGAAATTGAAATCTGTGATTAAAAAACTCCCAACTAACAAAAGTCCAGGACCAGATGGCTTCACAGGTGAATTCTATCAAACATTTAGAGAAGAGTTAACACCTATCCTTCTGAAACTCTTCCAAAAAACTGCAGAGGAAGGAACACTCCCAAACTCATTCTATGAGGCCACCATCACCCTGATACCAAAATCAGACAAAGATACCACAAAAAAAAAGAAAATTACAGGCCAGTATCACCGATGAAGATAGATGCAAAAATCTTCAACAAAATATTTGCAAACTGAATCCAACGATATATTAAAAGGATCATACACCATGAAAAAGTGGGATTTATCCCAGGGATGCAAGGATTTTTCAATATCCACAAAACAATCAGTATGACACACTACATCAACAAATTAAAGAATAAAAACCATATGATCTCAATAGAAAAAGCTTTTGACAAAATTCAACACCCATTTATGATGATAACTCTCCAGAAAGTGGGTATAGAGAGAACATACCTCAACATAATAAAGGCCATATATGACTAAACTATAGCTAGTATCAAACTCAGGGGTGACAAGCTGAAAGCATTTCCTCTAAGATCAGGAACAAGACAAGGATGTCCACTCTTGTCACTTTTATTCAACATAGTTTTGGAAGTCCTAGGCATGGCAATCCGAGAAGAAAAAGAAATACAAGGAATCCAAATTGGAAAAGAAGAAGTAAAACTGTCACTGTTTGCAGATGACATGATGCTATCCATAGAAAATTCTGAAGAAGCTACCAGAAAACTACTAGAGCTCATCAATGAATTCAGTAAAGTTGCAGGATACAAAATTAATACCCAGAAATCTGTTGCATTTCTATGCAGTAACAACAAAAGATCAGAAAGAGAGATTAAAGAAACAATCCCATTTACTCTTGCATCAAAAAGAATAAAATACCTAGGAATAAACCTACCTAAGGAGACAAAAGACCTATAACCCCAAAACTATAGGACACTGATGAAAGAAATCGAAGATGACACAGACGGAGACATACCATGTTCTTAGACTGTAAGAATCAATACTGTCAAAATGACTATACTACCAAGGCAATCTACAGATTCAATGCAATCCCTATCAAATTACCAATGGTATTTTGCACAGAACTAGAACAAAAAATTTTAAAATTTGTATGGAGACACAAAAGACCCTGAATAGCCAAAGCAATCTTGAGAAAGAAAAACAGAGCTGGAGGAATAAGGCTTCCTGGCTTCAAATTATACTGCAAAGTTACAGTAATCAAGACAGCATGGTACTGGCACAAAAACAGAAATACAGATCAATGGAACAGGATAGAAAGCCCATAGATAAACCCGCGCACCTATGGTCAATTAATCTACAACAAAGGAGGAAAGACTACACAATGGAGAAAAGACAGTCTCTTCAATAAATGGTGCTGGGAAAACTGGACAGCTACATGTAAAAGAATGAAATTAGAACACTCCCTAACACCATACACAAAAATAAACTCAAAATGGATTAAAGACCTAAATGTAACAGCAGATACTATAAAACTCTTAGAGGAAAACATAGGCAGAACACCCTTTGACATAAATCGCAGCAGTATCTTTTTCAATCCGTCTCCCAGAGTAATGGAAATAAAAACAAAAATAAACAAATGGAACCTAATTAAACTCAAAAGCTTTTGCACAGCAAAGGAAACCATAAACAAAACGAAAAGACAACCCACAGAATGGGAGAAAATATTTGCAAAGATGCGATCAACAAGGGATTAATCTCCAAAACTTACAAACAGCTCATGTGGCTCAATATCAAAAAAACAAACAACCCAATCAAAAAATGGGCAGAAGACCTAAATAGACATTTCTCCAAAGACATACAGAGGGCCAAGAGGCACATGAAAAGATGCTCAACATCACTAATTATTAGAGAAATGCACATCAAAACTACAATGAGATATCACCTCACACCAGTCGGAATGGTCATCATCAAAAGTCTACAAACAATAAATGCTGGAGAGGCTGTGAAGAAAAGGGAACCCTCCTACACTGTTGGTGGGAATGTAAATTGGTACAGCCACAATGGAGAACAATATGGAGGTTCCTTAAAAAACTAAAAATAGAGCTACCATATGATCCAGCAATCCCACTACTGGGCATATATCTGGAGAAAACCATGGTTTGAAAGGATGCATACACCCCTGTTCATTGCAGTGCTGTTTACAATAGCCAAGAATGGAAGCAACCTAAATGCCCATCGACAGAGGAATGGATAAAGAAGATGTGGTATATATATATATATATATATATATATATATATATATATATGCATTGGAATATTACTCAGCCATTAAAAAGAATGAAATAGTGCCATTTGCAGCAACATGGATGGACCCAGAGATTATCATACTAAGTGAAGTCAGACAGAGAAAGGCAAATGTCATATGATATTGCTTATGTGCGGAATCTTAAAAAAATGATACAAATAAACTTATTTCCAAACTGAAACAGACTCACAGACTTAGAAAACAAACTTATCATTTGGGACTTCCCTGGTGGCACCAGGAAGAATCTTCCTGTCAATGCAGGGGACATGGGTTCAATCCCTGGTCCGGGAAGATCCCACATGCCACGGAGCAACTAAGCCTGTTCGCCACAACTACAGAGCCTGAGCTCTAGAGCCCGCGCTCCACAACTACTGAAGCCCAGGCGCCCTACAGCCCATGAGCCACAACTACTGAGCCCATGCGCCACAACTACGAAGCCTGCATGCCGCGACTACTGAGCTCACGTGCTGCAACTACTGAAGCCCGCATGCCTAGAGCCCGTGCTCTGCAATAAGAGAAGCCACCACAATGAGAAGCCCATGCACTGCAACGAGAAGTCCACGCCCCACGACGAACAGTAGCCCCCATTCACCACAACTAGAGAAAAGCCCGCACACAGCAACGAAGATCCAATGCATCCAAAAAATAAATAAAATTAAAAAAAAAAAGAAAACAAACTTATGGCTAACAAAGGGGAAAGGTGGGTGGGGGGAGGGATAAATTGGGAGTTTGGGATTGACATATACACACTACTGTATTTAAAATAGATAACAAACAAGGACAGCACAGGGAACTCTGCTCAATATTCTATAATAACCTAAGTGGGAAAAGAATTTGAAAAAGAATAGATACATGTATATGTATAACTGAATCACTTTGCTGTACACCTGAAACACAACACTGTTAATGAACTATACTCCGATATAAAATAATAATTAAAAAAATAAGATATTACTTCATTTAAAAAAAAGGTCACTGATGGCCACTACATCACAAAGTACAAATGTTAATTCTAGGTATTCACAGTACTTGACCTATCAGCATTATGAAACAGTTGATCACTTCCTCCTCCTAAAAACACTTGTCTTCACTTGGCTTCCAGGACACCTCATTCTCATTGTTTGCCTCTTATCTCACTGGCCCTTCTCAGTGTCTTTAGCTAGTTCCTACTCAACTCCTTGGCTCTTACCATCAAAATACCCTGGGACCACTTCTTTACCTATAGTGTGCACTAATTCCTTTGGTGATCTCATCCAGTCTCATGACATTAAAAGCTATTTACGTGCAGAGGACTCCTAAATTTATATATCTAACAAGTATGTCAAAAAATGTCTAAAACTGAACATCCAATTTCCCCATGTACCCTCTCCCCACAAAAATCTCCTGTTCTGCAGGCAATCTTTCCTGTTTTCATAAATAACTCTCTTTCCAAGCTGCTCATGCTTGAAAGTATTAGTCTTCTTTGCCTTTCTCTCTTGCCACAATCAAGTGATCTGCAAACCTTGTCAATTCTACTTTCAAGATATATCTAGAATCTGACCACTTCTCACACTTGTACTAGTCTGGTGGTACCAGCATCGTTTCTCCTTTGGATTACTGCAATAGCCAAAATGCTCTGTTTCTGCCTCTGCCTTCCACAGTCTATTTTCAACAAAGGAACTAGAGTGAGCCTGAAGTCAGATTATATCACTCCTTCACTCAAAACCCCATCCAATGGTTTTCCCATCTCATTCAAGAGGAAAAATCCTTATAATGGTCTACAAGAGCCTAAAGGATCTTGCCCCATTACCTTGCTGACCTCATCTGCTACTACATTCCTCCCTCATCCACTTACTCTGAGCCACACTGGCCTCTTTGATGTTTCTTGACTATGTCAGGCTTGCTCCCACCTCACTTTCTTAGAACTTACTGTGTCCTATGCCCAAACACCTACTTGAAGCTATTGCTCAAATGTCATCTCAGTTAGGCTTGCCTTGACCACTCCACTAAAATCACAGTTCACCCTATCCCAACATGGCCTATCTCATCTTTCCTTGTCCTATTTTATTTTTCATTGTGCTTATTGCCTCTGACATACTTTATATTTTACTCACATATTTCTTTATTCTTTCTCTCTCCCTAGAAGCAGAATGATAGGCTCCATGAAGGCAGGTATCTTTGTTTCCTTTGCTCAATGCTATATACTCAATGGGTAGAATGATGCATAGTAGGTGTTCAACAAATAATTGCTGAATTGAATGAAACATAGAGAGCACAAAACATAAAAATTTAAAGACTTATTTAACAAAAGACATCATAAACAAAGTGAAAAGACAGCACAAATATAGAGAAGATATCTACGCACAAATAAAAGACAAAGGATATGTAAAAAACTCCTATGAATCAGTAAGAAAAAGACAAACTCAACAGGAAAAACGGTCAAACATCATCAATAAGCAATTCAGGAAGACAGAACCTATGGTGTCAATAAACATATGAAAAGATGCTCAACCTCATTATTAGGGCAATGAAAATTAAGCAACAATGACATACTATTTACCCATCAGCAGGGCAAAAAGGTCTGATAATATCAAATGTTATTCAAGATATAGAGATAGAATTCTTATATATTCCTTTCTATCTTGATTGTAAGATAGTTCTATCAATTCAGAAATTAATTTAACAAGAAACATTACGATGTGAATACAATTAGGAATTCCAATTCTAGATACAGACTCTAGAGAAAGACAAGCACACATGGATAAGGAGATACATACAAGATTGTGCTCTGCAGCTTTTTTTGGGTAAGTCTGGAAATTGGAAACAACCTACATGCTTGTCCAAAGAAAATAGATTAATTGTGGCATATCATAGAATACTACGCAGCAGTTGTAAAAAATGAAACAGAGATACATATATTAATGTGGAACCTCAAAATCAGAATGTTGAACAGCAAAGCAAGTTATACAATTATATGTACATTGTTTACCTAAAGTTGTAAAACATGCAAAACAATATATATATTATATATCATCGTGGATACAAATATATATGCTACCAAATTACATAAAAATAGAATGGAAAGAGGTTAAGGACAATGATCACCACTGGGGAGGTAAGGAAGATAATGTGATCAGGGAAGTACATAGGAGTCTTCAAATACATCTGTAACTTTTTTGGTTAAGAAAAAAGTCACACTGAGTAGTGGATACATGGGTATTTGCTATGATATTCTCTCTCTCTTTGTTTATATCTGTAGTGACTTATAATAAAAGATATTTAAAAGAAAGGTGATGTGAATCAGGTTACCTGAGGTTTGGTTCTGACTCCATTAATTTTTATAATTTTTAAAAATTTTATCTTGGGCTCAGTGACTTTAGTTTTTTCATTTGTAAAGAAAGAACTCACACATTTCCTGATTTCAAAACTTACTAGAATGCTATGGCAATCAAGAGTGTAGTACTGGCCTAAGGACAGACATACAGATCAACAGGATAGAACTGACAGTCCAGAAATAAACCCTTTCATTTATGGTCAGTAGATTTTTGATAAGCGTGCTAAGAAAATTAGATGGGAAAAGAACAGTCTTTTCAACAAATGATGCTGGGCTAAGTGGATATTCACAAGCAAAATAATGAAGTCAAACTCCGATCCTTCACAGCACATACAAAAAATAAATTCAAAATAGACCAAAGACCTAAAGAAAGCTCAGACTAGATGAATTCTTTGGTCTTTCTTCAAGCAATAAAATTTATGGCTACATGAAAAGAAAAAAAATCATTCATTCAACTAATAACTCATCTACAAACATTTATTGCTTATCTAGTATGTGGCAGTCATTAATGCTATATGTTGGGCATATAAAGATGTACATTGTAAAATTCTTGTCTTCAGGGACTTCCCAATCTAATGGAAAGAGGAAAAAAATTTAAATAATAATAATTATATAATAATAATAAATAGCATAGAAGTAAATATAGTGTCATGCCTTTTATGGCTTCAACCACTACCTACACATGGAACACTCTTTCCAACTTCCAGACTCATGTATCCAGCTGATGAGTAAAAACTCCACACCAGTAGTGAGTTACATTTACTCCTTCTCCTTCCTCACCCTTAACATCTGAGTAACGGTAAGGCTATACATGTGACTGTGAAATAAGTCTGTTTGAAACATAAAGATGATCCACATGTATTTTCAAATGTTGTGATTTTGAGAAGTTAACATGATGTCTGTCCCAGTAAGGGGGATATCACCTGTAATCAAATACAATAAGAAATCGGAGGGAATTCCCTGGCGGTTCAGCAGTTAGGACTCGGTGTTTTCACTCCCGTGGCCCAGGTTCAATCCCTGGTTGGGGAACTCTACTAAGTGGGATAAATAAAGATCAGAGTAGCTTTGTGTCAGTTTAGGTCAGGTTTTGCCAAAAAAAAATAATAAGTAAATACTTTTGTAAGGGACTTCTGGATTTTAGAATCCAAATAGATCAGAGATTATCACCCTATGTTCTCTATTATTCTACTAAAATGCCCGAAATTAAATGTAATCACTCTGTAACTGTGAAGTTTGACTGATTCTATCTCTTCAATCCTCCCTCAAATCTTACACTTTTCTCCATTTTTCTGGCTATGTCCTTAGTTTAGGCTCTCATCTTCATTCACCTTACTGACAAGGCTTTCTACTTCCAAACTATTTTCTGCAATTCTGTCAGTGATTCTTCTAAAATGCAAATCTGATTGAATTTACATTTTTCAATGACTTTCTATTGCTTTTAGGATGCAGTTCAAATTTCTCACAAGATTTACACAACTGCCTATACATGATCTGGCCCCTGCTTACTTCTTCTGGTTCATCTTTGACCATTTTGGCTACAGTACTTGTAGGGATTGCCCTCTCTCAATGTGGGGCTCTTACAAATGTTGCTCCCTGTGCCTGGTATTACCTTAACTACACTCTCAGTCCTTTCTATTTTGTCTAGCTCAATCCTTTATTTGGGGACTTAGGTTCAAGAATTACACTGCAACCCACAGAATGGCATTCTATAAAATACACGTAGGCCCCTATTTATGGGGACAGTCATTCACTCAACAGTATTTATTACTATGTCATGCACTGTCTCAGACAATAGGGAAGCAATATTGAACTGACAGACATGGACCCTGCCCTTATGGAGTTTACATTTTAGCTGGGAAGACAAAACAAAAAAGGACACTGACAAATGAAGTAATAATTGTGGTAAAGTAGTGAGAAGGAAACAAGGTTAAGGTTAAAAATGAGCTTCAGTTACTTTGATTACCATGGTCAGAAATGGCCTTTCTCAGGAGGTAACATTTAATCAAGACATAAAATAGGAAAAGGAACTAGACATGCAGGCGTGCATGGGATTAGGGATTAGTATGTAAAGATCCTGAGATAGATGGGTAAGAGTTCTGTTCTTTGATCCAGGAGATAACCGTTGTAGCTTGACCAAAGTGAATGTGGGCAAAGTGGCAAGAAATGAGATCGGGGCTAGATCTTGCAGAGTCTTGGGGAACATGACTAGGAAAATGGAGTTTATGTTTATGTGTTAAGAACTTCTGGAAGGGTTTTAGGCTACAGAGTGACATGATTTAATTTGTATTTTAAGATCACTCTTCCAAATGTATGAAAATGTGTTGGAAGGGAAGAGGCAAGCAAGAAACCTAGTTAGGTGGCTTCACCAGTTGTCCAGGTAAAAAAATAACTGAGTGATGATGGTATAGATGGAAAAATATGGACAGATTCACCATACATTTTGGAGGTTAATGCAATGTGTTTCTGAAAGCATGTCAGACATGATGGTATACATGACTTGGGGTATATGAATATTTAATTAGAAAGAATATAACTAGCACATCAGACTGGTGACTTACTATTATTCCTTGGGATGAGACAAGTTGGTTAAACAAAAATAATTAAGTAAATAATAGGCTAGATGGTATAGTGCCATGGTAAAAATCATGAAGCTAGTTTGGTATGCACTGTTAACAGATGTGATGGCAGGGTAAAGGAACAGGAGGAATAAAACATGTTTCCCCATGTTCTGCCTTGACCAACTGAGTACAGACCAATGAGATAAAGAAGAGCTGAGTCAGGGCTGGGAAAGTTGAAGATCAACTGTGGACAGTCTGAGAAGTCAGTAAGATGTCCAACTGGAGATTAATTCTGTGCAGCACAGAGGTGAGTCTGGGATGACCATAATAAATACTATGGTACTAAGTCCATGGAAATGGACAAAATTACTTAGGAAGAAATTAAGGAGAGAAAAAAGCGCCAGGACCAAGCCCTGAGAAACTTCGCAGTTGAGAAGTCATATGGAAGAAAAGTTAGAAAAGGAGATCGAGAAGGGTTGGTATGTAAGGTAGGAGGAAAACGTGGAGTCAAGAGGCCAAAAGAGTGTTTCAAGGAGGGAATGGTCAAGCATGTCAAATCTGCTGAGAGCACCTCTGAGATGAGGAAAGGGAAGTGTCTACTAGGTTGAAATATATTACATCGTTGGTGACAATCACAGAGGTTTTAATGGAGGAGGGGAGCCATACTCCAGCAGGTTAAAGAGTAAATGGAAAGTGGAGAAAAAAACGAAAAATAAAGAACTGGTAGCTACGTACAATCCGGCATCCTGTGGAACAAACACCACATTAACAGAAAGACAGACAAGATGAAAAAGCAGAGAGCTATGTACCAGATGAAGGAACAAGATAAAACCCTGGAAGAACAACTAAGCGAAACGGAGGCAATCTTTCAGAAAGACAATTCAGAGTAATGACAGTGAAGATGATCCAGGACGTCAGAAAAAGAATGGAGGCAAAGATCGAGAAGATGCAAGAAATGTTTAATAAAGATCTAGAAGAATTAAAGAACAAACAAACAGAGATGAAGAATACAATAACTGGAATGAAAAACACACTAGAAGGAATCAATAGCAGAATAACTGAGGCAGAAGAACGGATAAGTGACCAGGAAGACAGAATGGTAGAATTCATTGCTGCGGAACAGAATAGAGAAAAAAGAATGAAAAGAAATGAAGACAGCCTAAGAGACCTCTGGGACAACATTAAAAGCAACAACATTCGCATTATAGGGGTCCCAGAAGGAGAAAAGAAAGAAAGGACCCAAGAAAATATTCGAAATGATTATAGTCAAAAACTTCCCTAACATGGGAAAGGAAATAGCCACCCAAGTCCAGGAAGTGCAGAGAGTCCCATACAGGATAAACCCAAGGAGAAACATGCCAAGACACATAGTAATCAAAGTGGCAAAAATTAAAGACAAAGAAAAATTACTGAAAGCAGCAAGGGAAAAACGACAAATAACATACAACGGAACTCCCATAAGGTTAACAGCTGATTCTCAGCAGAAACTCTACAAGCCAGAAGGGAGTGGCATGACATATTTAAAGTGATGAGAGGGAAGAACCTACCACCAAGATTACTCTAACCAGCGAGGATCTCATTTAGATTTGATGGAGAAATCAAAAGCTTTACAGACAAGCAAGAGCTAAGAGAATTCAGCACCACCAAACCAGCTCTACAACAAATGCTAAAGGAACTCCTCTAAGTGGGAAACACAAGAGAAGAAAAGGACCTACAAAAACAAACCCAAAACAATTCAGAAAAAGGTCATAGGAACATACATATCGATAATTACCTTAAACGTGAGTGGATTAAATGCTCCAACCAAAAGACACAGGCTTGCTGAATAGATACAAAAACAAGACCCATACATATGCTGTCTACAAGAGACCCACTTCAGACCTAGGGACACATTCATACTGAAAGTGAGGGGATGGAAAAAGATATTCCATGCAAATGGAAATCAAAAGAAAGCTGGAGTAGCAATACTCATATCAGATAAAATAGACTTTAAAATAAAGAATGTTACAAGAGACAAGGAAGGATACTACATAATGATCAAAGGATCAATCCAAGAAGAAGATATACCAATTATAAATATACATGCACCCAACATAGGAGCACCTCAATACATAAGGCAACTGCTAACAGCTCTAAAAGAGGAAATCAACAGTAACACAATAATAGTGGGGGACTTTAACACCTCACTTACACCAATGGACAGATCATCCAAAGAAAAAATTAATAAGGAAACAGAAGCTTTAAATGACACAATAGAACAGATAAATTTAACTGATGTTAATAGGACATTCCATCCAAAAACAGCAGATTATACTTTCTTCTCAACTGCGCACAGAACATTCTCCAGGATAGATCACACCTTGGGTCACAAATCAAGCCTCAGTAAATTTAAGAGAACTGAAATCATATCAAGCATCTTTTCTAACCACAATGCTATGAGATTAGAAATCAAATACAGGGGAAAAAACGTAAAAAACACAAACACATGGAGGCTAAACAATACGTTACTAAATAACCAAGAGATCACTGAAGAAATCAAAGAGGAAATCAAAAAATACCGAGTGACAAATGACAATGAAAACACAACAATCCAAAACCTATGGGATGCAGCAAAAGCAGTTCTAAGAGGGAAGTTTGTAGCTATATAAGCCTACCTCAAGAAACAAGAAAAATCTCAAATAAATAATCTAACTTTACACCTAAAGGAACTACAGAAAGAAGAACAAACAAAACCCAAAGTTAGCAGAAGGAAAGAAATCATCAAGATCAGAGCAGAAATAAATGAAATAGAAACAAAGAAAGCGAGAGCATTAACCAAGATGGCGGAGTAGAAGGACGTGCTCTCACTCCCTCTTGCGAGAGCACCAGAATCACAACTGGCTGCTGGACAATCATTGACAGGAAGACCCTGGACTTCACCAAGGAGGATACCCCACGTCCAAGGACAGAGGAGAAGCCACAGTGAGATGGTAGGAGGGGCGCAATCAGAGTAAAATCAAATCCCATAACTGCTGGGTGGTTGACTCACAGACTGGCGAACACTTATACCACAGAAGTCCACCCACTGGAGTGAAGGTTCTGAGCCCCACGTCAGGCTTCCCAACCTGGGGGTCCTGCAACGGGAGGAGGAATTCCTAGAGAATCAGACTTTGAAGCCTAGTGGGAATTGATTGCAGGACTTCTACAGGACTGGGGGAAACAGAGACCCCACTCTTGGAGGGCACACACAAAGTAGTGTGCGCATCAGGATCCAGGGGAAGGAGCAGTGACCCTGGGGGAGACTGAACCAGACTTACCTGCTGGTGTTGGGGGGTCTCCTGCAGAGGCGGGGGGTGGCTCTGTTTCACCGTGGGGACAAGGACACTGGCAGCGGAGGTTCTGGGAAGTGCTCCTTGGCGTGAGCCCGCCCAGAGTCTGCCATTAGCCCCACCAAAGAGCCCAGGTAGGCTCCAGTGTTGGGTTGCCTCAGGCAAAACAACCAACAGGGAGGCAACCCAGCCCCACCCATCAACAGTCAAGTGGATTAAAGTTTTACTGAGCTCTGACCGCCACAGCAACAGTCAGCTCTACCCACCACCAGAGCCTCCCATCAAGCCTCTTAGATAGCCTCAACCACCAGAGGGCAGACAGCAGAAGCAAGAAAAACTACAATCCTGCAGCCTGTGGACCAAAAACCACAGTTACAGAAAGATAGACAAGATGAAAAGGCAGAGGGCTATGTGCCAGATGAAGGAACAAGAAAAAACCCCAGAAAAACAACTAAATGAAGTGGAGATAGGCAACCTTCCAGAAAAAGAATTCAGAATAATGATAGTGAAGATGATCCAGGACCTCGGAATAAGAATGGAGGCAAAGATTGAGAAGATGCAAGAAATGATTAACAAAGACCTAGAAGAATTAAAGAACAAACAAACAGAGATGACCAATACAATAACTGAAATGAAAACTACACTAGAAGGAATCAATAGCAGAATAACTGAGGCAGAAGAACGGATAAGTGACCTGGAAGACAGAATGGTGGAATTCACTGCTGCGGAACAGACTAAAGAAAAAAGAATGAAAAGAAATGAAGACAGCCTAAGAGACCTCTGGGACAACATTAAAAGCAACAACATTCGCATTATAGGGGTCCCAGAAGGAGAAGAGAGACAGAAAGGACCAGAGAAAATATTTGAAGAGATTATAGTCGAAAACTTCCCTAACATGGGAAAGGAAATAGCCACCCAAGTCCAGGAAGCACAGAGAGTCCCATACAGGATAAATCCAAGGAGAAACACGCCAAGACACATAGTAATCAAAGTGGCAAAAATTAAAGACAAAGAAAAATTATTGAAAGCAGCAAGGGAAAAACGACAAATAACATACAAGGGAACTCCCATAAGGTTAACAGCTGATTCTCAGCAGAAACTCTACAAGCCAGAAGGGAGTGGCATGATATACTTAAAGTGATGAAAGGGAAGAACCTACAACCAAGATTACTCTACCCGGCAAGGATCTCATTTAGATTTGATGGAGAAATCAAAAGCTTTACAGACTAGCAAAAGCTAAGAGAATTCAGCACCACCAAACCAGCTCTACAACAAATGCTAAAGGAACTTCTCTAAGTGGGAAACACAA
Source organism: Eschrichtius robustus (assembly GCF_028021215.1). NCBI lineage: Eukaryota > Metazoa > Chordata > Mammalia > Artiodactyla > Eschrichtiidae > Eschrichtius > Eschrichtius robustus. The sequence continues at coordinate 36,826,741 of NC_090838.1, forward strand.
GAGAAGAAAAGGACCTACAAAAACAAACCCAAAACAATTAAGAAAATGGTCATAGGAACATACATATCGATAATTACCTTAAACGTGAATGGATTAAATGCCCCAACCAAAAGACATAGACTGGCTGAATGGATACAAAAACAAGACCCATATATATGCTGTCTACAAGAGACCCACTTTAGACCTAGGGACACATACAGACTGAAAGTGAGGGGATGGAAAAAGATATTCCATGCAAATGGAAATGAAAAGAAAGCTGGATAAAGATGTTAAAAAAAAAAAAAAAAAAAAAAAGAAAGCTGGAGTAGCTATACTCATATCAGATAAAATAGACTTGAAAATAAAGAATGTTACAAGAGACAAGGAAGGACACTACATAATGATCAAGGGATCAATCCAAGAAGAAGATATAACAATTATAAATATATATGCACCCAACATAGGAGCACCTCAATACATAAGGCAACTGCTAACAGCTATAAAAGAGGAAATCGACAGTAACACAATAATAGTGGGGGACTTTAACACCTCACTTACACCAATGGACAGATCATCCAAAATGAAAATAAATAAGGAAACACAAGCTTTAAATGACACAATAGACGGATAGATTTAATTGATATATATAGGACATTCCATCCAAAAACAGCAGATTACACGTTCTTCTCAAGTGCGCACGGAACATTCTCCAGGATAGATCGCATCTTGGGTCACAAATCAAGCCTCAGTAAATTTAAGAAAACTGAAATCATATCAAGCATCTTTTCTGACCAGAGCGCTATGAGATTAGAAATGAATTACAGGGAAAAAAACGTAAAAAAGACAAACACATGGAGGCTAAACAATACGTTACTAAATAACCGAGAGATCACTGAAGAAATCAGAGAGGAAATCAAAAACTACCTAGAGACAAATGACAATGAAAACACGACGACCCAAAACCTATGGGATGCAGCAAAAGCAGTTCTAAGAGGGAAGTTTATAGCTATACAAGCCTATCTCAAGAAACAAGAAAAATCTCAAGTAAACAATCTAACCTTACACCTAAAGAAACTAGAGAAAGAAGAACAAACAAAACCCAAAGTTAGCAGAAGGAAAGAAATCATCAAGATCAGAGCAGAAATAAATGAAATAGAAACAAAGAAAACAATAGCAAAGATCAATAAAACTAAAAGTTGGTTCTTTGAGAAGATAAACAAAATTGATAAGCCATTAGCCAGACTCATCAAAGAGGGAGAGGACTCAAATCAATAAAATCAGAAATGAAAAAGGAGAAGTTACAACAGACACCGCAGAAATACAAAGCATCCTAAGAGACTACTACAAGCAACTTTATGCCAATAAAATGGACAACCTGGAAGAAATGGACAAATTTTTAGAAAGGTATAACCTTCCAAGACTGAACCAGGAAGAAACAGAAAATATGAACAGACCAATCACAAGTAATGAAATTGAAACTGTGATTAAAAATCTTCGAACAAACAAAAGTCCAGGACCAGATGGCTTCACAGGTGAATTCTATCAAACATTTAGAGAAGAGCTAACACCCATCCTTCTCAAACTCTTCCAAAAAATTACGGAGGAAGGAACACTCCCAAACTCATTCTATGAGGCCACCATCACCCTGATACCAAAACCAGACAAAGACACTACAAAAAAAGAAAATTACAGACCAATATCACTGATGAATATAGATGCAAAAATCCTCAACAAAATACTAGCAAACAGAATCCAACAACACATTAAAAGGATCATACACCACGATCAAGTGGCATTGATCCCAGGGATGCAAGGATTCTTCAATATACGCAAATCAATCAACGTGATACACCATATTAACAAATGGAAGAATAAAAACCATACGATCATCTCAATAGATGCAGAAAAAGCTTTTGACAAAATTCAACACCCATTTATGATAAAAACTCTCCAGAAAGTGGGCATAGAGGGAACCTACCTCAACATAATAAAGGCCATATATGACAAACCCACAGCAAACATCATTCTCAATGGTGAAAAACTGAAAGCATTTCCTCTAAGATCAGGAACGAGAGAAGGATGTCCACTCTCACCACTATTATTCAACATGGTTCTGGAAGTCCCGGCAATCAGAGAAGAAAAAGAAATAATAGGAATACAAATTGGAAAAGAAGAAGTAAAACTGTCACTGTTTGCGGATGACATGATACTATACATAGAGAATCCTAAAACTGCCACCAGAAAACTGCTAGAGCTAATTAATGAATATGGTAAAGTTGCAGGATACAAAATGAATGCACAGAAATCTCTTGCATTCCTATACACTAATTATGAAAAATCTGAAAGAGAAATTATGGAAACACTCCCATTTACCATTGCAACAAAAAGAATAAAATACCTAGGAATAAACCTACCTAGGGAGACAAAAGACCTGTATGCAGAAGACTATAAGATACTGATGAAAGAAATCAAAGATGATACCAACAGATGGAGAGATATACCATGTTCTTGGACTGGAAGAATCAACATTGTGAAAATGAGTATACTACCCAAAGCAATCTACAGATTCAATGCAATCCCTATCAAATTACCAATGGCATTTTTTACGGAGCTAGAACAAATCACCTTAAAATTTGTATGGAGTCACAAAAGACCCCGAATAGCCAAAGCAGTCTTGAGGGAAAAAAATGGAGCTGGAGGAATCAGACTCCCTGACTTCAGACTATACTACAAAGCTACAGTAATCAGGACAATATGGTACTGGCACAAAAACAGAAACATAGATCAATGGAACAAGATAGAAAGCCCAGAGATTAACCCACGCACCTATGGTCAACTAATCTATGAGAAAGGAGGCAAAGATATACAATGGAGAAAAGACAGTCTCTTCAATAAGTGGTGCTGGGAAAACTGGACAGCTACATGTAAAAGAATAAAATTAGAATACTCCCTAACACCATACACAAAAATAAACTCAAAATGGATTAGAGACCTAAATATAAGACTGGACACTATAAAACTCTTAGAGGAAAACATAGGAAGAACACTCTTTGACATAAATCACAGCAAGGTCTTTTTTGATCCACCTCCTAGAGTAATGGAAATAAAAACAAAAATAAACAAATGGGACCTAATGAAACTTCAAAGGTTTTGCACAGCAAAGGAAACCATAAACAAGACGAAAAGACAGCCCTCAGAATGGGAGAAAATATTTGCAAACGAATCAACGGACAAAGGATTAATCTCCAAAATATATAAACAGCTCATTCAGCTCAATATTAAAGAAACAAACAACCCAATCCAAAAATGGGCAGAAGACCTAAATAGACATTTCTCCAAAGAAGACATACAGACGGCCACGAAGCACATGAAAAGATGCTCAACGTCACTCATTATTAGAGAAATGCAAATCAAAACTACAATGAGGTATCACCTCACTCCTGTTAGAATGGGCATCATCAGAAAATCTACAAACAACAAATGCTGGAGAGGGTATGGAGAAAAGGGAACCCTCTTGCACTGTTGGTGGGAATGTAAATTGATACAGCCACTATGGAGAGCAATATGGAGGTTCCTTAAAAAACTAAAAATAGAATTACCATATGACCCAGCAATCCCACTACTGGGCATATACCCAGAGAAAACCGTAATTCAAAAAGACACATGCACCCGAATGTTCATTGCAGCACTATTTACAATAGCCAGGTCATGGAAGCAACCTAAATGCCCATCAAGAGACGAATGGATAAAGAAGTTGTGGTACATATATACAATGGAATATTACTCAGCCATAAAAAGGAACGAAATTGAGTCATTTGTTGAGAAGTGGATGGATCTAGAGACTGTCATACAGAGTGAAGTAAGTCAGAAAGAGAAAAACAAATATCGTATATTAATGCATGTATGTGGAACCTAGAAAAATGGTACAGATGAGCCGGTTTGCAGGGCAGAAGTTGAGACACAGATGTAGAGAATGGACATATGGACACCAAGGGGGGAAAACTGCGGTGGGGTGGGGATGGTGGTGTGCTGAATTGGGCGATTGGGATTGACATGTATACACTGATGTGTATAAAATTGATGCCTAATAAGAACCTGCAGTATAAAAAAACAAACAAACAAAACAACTAATACTAAACTTTCATTGGGTTATTTGTATGGAAATATGTTAATATAAATGTTTCAGACATCACATGAAATTTCTAAAAATCTTATATGTTCTGGTATAATGTTATAAGTAATAATCCTAGTTATTACTTTAAAATGTATATCTCAGAAATAAGTAATTTTCTTGTCAACTGCATTATTATGAACTTTCATCAAATCTTTAACTGTGGTCATATTAAAGTCTTTTGTCATTTACAGACAGTTTTGGGTGTACTCTGATGCTTTTGCAAATATGTTCCTATAAAAGGGTTTCATCTTCAAGAAATTCATGGAAAAGACTCTGACAAGTACAGGTTTCTGGTAACTGACTGTACTGCTGAACTGAATGAATAAGCATTTTCAGAACTCTAATGAAAAACTGATGAACTCAAAAAAGTGCTAACAAAAGATCAAGATGAAAAAAAAATTTAATTACATGGGACTGAGTGAACTGATGAGGATGAGTATAATTTTTGTGACTTTCTGTCTGAATTAAAAAAAAAAAAATCCCACAAGGACTCAGAGGCAAAGAATATACAAATCAATTTTCACTGCAAAGTAAAGGAGCTGTGACAGTGGAGGATTACTGGACTGAATGTCAATATTATGACACAGTATGAGTGTGTTTCAGGTTTGGTAATTGCAATCATTGTTGCTTTTGTTGTGGTCATCCATATACAATGCTTTCTGTCAGTCTATTTATCTCTTGTAAAAATAAAATACAGTGTGTGTGTGTGAAAAAAAAAAAAGAAACAAAGAAAGCAATCGCAAAGATCAATAGAACTAAAAGCTGGTTCTTTGAGAAGATAAACAAAATTCATAAAGCATTAGCCAGACTCATCAAGAAAAAGAGGGAGAGGACTCAAATCAACAAAATTAGAAATGAAACAGGAGAAGTTACAACAGACACCGCAGAAATACAAAGCATCCTAAGAGACTACTACAAGCAACTCTATGCCAATAAAATGGACAACCTGGAAAAAATGGACAAATTCTTACAAACGTATAACCTTCCAAGACTGAACCAGGAAGAAACAGAAAATATGAACAGACCAATCACAAGTAATGAAATTGAAACTGTGATTAAAAATCTTCCAACATACAAAAGTCCAGGACCAGATGGCTTCAGAGGTGAATTCTATCACACATTTAGAGAAGAGTTAACACCCATCCTTCTCAAACTCCTCCAAAAATTGCAGAGGAAGGAACACTCCCAAACTCATTCTACGAGGTCACCATCACCCTGATACCAAAACCAGACAAAGATACTACAAAAAAAGAAAATAACAGACCAATATCACTGATGAATATAGATGCAAAAATTCTGAACAAAATACTAGCAAACAGAATCCAACAACACATTAAAAGGATCATACACCATGATCAAGTGGGATTGATCCCAGGGATGCAAGGATTCTTCAATATACACAAATCAATCAATGTGATACACCATATTAATAAACTGAAGAAGAAAAACCATATGATCATCTCAATAGATGCAGAAAAAGCTTTTGACAAAATTCAACACTCATTTATGATAAAAACTCTCCAGAAAGTGGGCACAGAGGGAAACTGCCTCAACATAATAAAGGCCATATACAATAAACCCACAGCAAACATCATTCTCAATGGTGAAAAACTGAAAGCATTTCCTCTAAGATCAGGAACAAGACAAGGATGTCCACCCTCACCACTATTATTCAACATAGTTTTGGAAGTCCTAGCCACGGCAATCAGAGAAGAAAAAGAAATAAAAGGAATGCAAATTGGAAAAGAAGTAAAACTGTCACTGTTTGCAGATGACATGATACTATACACAGAGAATCCTAAAGATGCCACCAGAAAACTACTAGAGCTAATCAATGAATTCGGTAAAGCTGCAGGATACAAAATTAATGCACAGAAATCTCTTGCATTCCTATACACTAATGATGAAAAATCTGAAAGAGAAATTAAGGAAACACTCCCATTTACCACTGCAACAAAACGAATAAAATACCTAGGAATAAACCTACCTAGGGAGACAAAAGACCTGTATGCAGAAAACTATAAGACACTGATGAAAGAAATTAAACATGATACTAACAGACGGAGAGATATACCATGTTCCTGGATTGGAAGAATCAATATTGTGAAAATGACTACACTACCCAAAGCAATCTACAGATTCAATGCAATCCCTATCAAATTACCAATGGCATTTTTTTTTTACAGAACTAGAACCAAAAATCTTAAAATTTGTATGGAGACACAAAAGACCCCAAATAGCCAAAGCAGTCTTGAGGGAAACAAACGGAGCTGGAGGAATCAGACTCCCTGACTTCAGACTATACTACAAAGTTACAGTAATCAAGACAATATGGTACTGGCACAAAAACAGAAATACAGCTTAATGGAACAGAATAGAAAGCCCAGAGATAAACCCACGCACCTATGGTCAACTAATCTATGACAAAGCAGGCAAGGATATACAATGGAGAAAAGACAGTGTCTTAAACAAGTGGTGCTGGGAAAACTGGACAGCTCCATGTAAAAGAATGAAATTGGAACACTCCCTAACACCATACACAAAAATAAACTCAAAATTGATAAGAGACCTGAATGTAAGACTGGGCACTATAAAACTCTTAGAGGAAAACATAGGAAGAACACTCTTTGACATAAATCACAGCAAGGTCTTTTTTGATCCACCTCCTAGAGTAATGGAAATAAAAACAAAAATAAACAAATGGGACCTAGTGAAACTTAAAAGCTTTCGCACAGCAAAGGAAACCATAAAGAAGACGAAAAGACAACCCCCAGAAAGGGAGAAAATATTTGCAAACGAATCAATGGACAAAGGATTAATCTCCAAAATATATAAACAGCTCATGCAGCTCAATATTAAAAAAACAAACAACCCAATCCAAAAATGGGCAGAAGACCTAAACAGACATTTCTCCAAAGAAGACATATAGATGGCTAAGAGGTACATGAAAAGCTGCTCAACATCACCAATTGTTAGAGAAATGCAAATCAAAACTACAATGAGGTATCACCTCACACTGGTTAGAATGGGTATCATCAGAAAATCTACAAACAACAAATGCTGGAGAGGGTGTGGAGAAAGGGAACCCTCTTGCACTGTTGGTGGGAATGTAAATTGATACAGCTACTATGGAGAACAGTATGGAGGTTCCTTAAAAAACTAAAAATAGAATTACCATATGACCCAGCAATCCCACTACTGAGCATATACCCAGAGAAAACCATAATTCAAAAAGACACATGCACCCCAATGTTCATTGCAGCACCATTTACAATAGCCGGGTCATGGACGCAACCTAAATGCCCATCGACAGACGAATGGATAAAGAAGGTGTGGTACAGGGCTTCCCTGGTGGCGCAGTGGTTGAGAATCTGCCTGCCAAAGCAGGAGACATGGGTTCGAGCCCTGGTCTGGGAGGATCCCACATGCCGCGGAGCAACTAGGCCCGTGAGCCACAACTACTGAGCCTGCGCGTCTGAAGCTTGTGCTCCGCAACATGAGAGGCCGCGACAGTGAGAGGCCCATGCACCGCGATGAAGAGTGGCCCCCGCCTGCCGCAACTAGAGAAAGCCCTCGCACAGAAACGAAGACCCAACACAGCCAAAAATAAATAAATAAATAAATAAATAAAATTAAAAATGTAACCATCAAAAAAAAAAAAAGATGTGGTACATATATACAATAGAATATTACTCAGCCATAAAAAGGAACAAAATTGGGTCATTTGTAGAGATGTGGATGCACCTAGAGACTGTCATACAGAATGAAGCAAGTCAGAAAGAGAAAAACAAATATCGTATATTAACGCATATATGTGGAACCTAGAAAATGGTACAGATGAAGCGGTTTGCAGAGCAGAAATTGAGACACAGATGTAGAGAACAAACGTATGGACACCAAGGGGGGAAAGGGGTGGGGGTGGGGGGTGGTGGTGGGATGAATTGGGAGATTGGGATTGACATGTATACACTGATGTGTATAAAACGGATGACTAATAAGAACCTGCTGTATAAAAAAATAAAATTAAAAAAAAAAAGAAGTGGTAGCTACAATGCAGTCCCACTCTGTGAACTATTATTAAAAAAAAACAAAACACACACCTATTTTGAGAGTACAATTTTTCTTTTCTTTCTGGCTTTCCTGAGTTTTCCTTCTTTCCTGATGATGTTTTGAACCTGTCAGAACCAGTGATCCCACAAATCACAGATCAGTAGTGCCAGTGAAGGAGGTATCTGTCAACCTATCTTAGAAACTACTGTAAGAACTGCTCATCTATATTGCAGAGAGTCAATGAACAAATGTTTAAACATTTTCTTTTCCTTACTTGGTTTTCCTTTTGTGTACCATTCAATTTATCATGATCAAAGATTTTAGGAATTATTTTTGTAGGCAGAGCAGAATAGGATGATGTGAAAGATAAAGAAATGTGGTGTCTGGTTTGATGCTAGTCTTTGAATATTACTAGCTGGTGCATGAGCATAATGGAATAAGTTCCTCTTGCCATGTGGCTAATGCAAAATGGAAAGTCAAGGTATCTGCCAGTAAGAACTTCAGAACTAAATGAATTCAATGAGGTTTAGGTCAGCAACATTTGATCACAAACATGTCTAGTTCCTAAATGCAGGTCCACTGTCACTGGCAGACTGGGAATTTCAGAATTACTTGAGGAACTTAAAACAGAACAAAAAAAGAGATCCCTAGGCCTCAGCCATTAGGGATTCTGATCCAGCAGATGTGGGGTGAGATCCAGGAATTTGCATTTCTAAAAAGTTCCCCAGGATTTCTGATACACAGCCTGACTGCAGGAGTTGGTACTAGAGTCCCAAACGTATAGATGACAATTTGTTGGTAAGGTAACAAGGTAGAGATATAAAATCATGAAATTTTAGCATTTGGAGGACTTTTAGAGAACACCAAGTTGAAACTCCCCCCTTTATTTCCAGTCAGAAAGAGTCCTGACTAGTTCACAGACACACCAGTGATGGCTAGATCTCTTGCTTTCTGGCATTTCTATGATATTACACAGGCTGCCCTCTCTTACTCTTTAGTTAACTTATAAGTCTTTAAGTAAATATATTTTAATTTGTCTACAGGCACTAATTATTTTTCTACTTTGTTGTTCCCATTAGAGTGGACAAAGTTGGAACTGACTGGATGTTTACTTAAGTGTGCATTCTTGCCTACAGGTCTCTTCACAGCTTCCTCAGATCCCAGAGATTGTAAAGGACAGAGACCACGGTTTTTAGATCATATCATGTCTCACAGAAGGAATGGTTGATATATGACATGTGAAAGCAGGACCACTACCAGGTGAAAGAATTACTAATAAAGCTCCTTTTCTTGGAGTCACTGAATCAGGTTAAAGCTTCCAGGTGACAGGATTCCATGAAAGAGAACTGAAAAGTTGCTTCAGGGACAAATGGAGGGAAAAAATAGTCAAACTCCTGCACAGGGTGTGAGCTAATCTCACAGCTGTCACTCTGATGTTAATTCCTGCCTACTATTTATAAACTAAGACTTAAGATAAAAGTACAAGATGACAAAATGTTCTAAACACAATTCAAAGTAAAAAGATCTAAATGCTAAAATGTGTCCAATAGGTAAAATTTTAAAGTTTATCTTTCTAAAGTAGGACCCGTGTGCAAATACACACACACAGAAGATAAAAATGAAATAAAAGACATAAAAAATTTGAGTGAGTACAGAAAGATAGTGCTAAACTAAGATGTTATAAAAAGAAAAATTTGAATGGCTGAAGTGTAAAGAGTAAAGTAAAAGTCTAGGACTAACAGATAAAAAGTTGAAAGCAAACAACAACAAAACTCCCCCCAAACTCCCCATAACACATAAGTATGAGCTACGAAAAGAGCAAAAATTAAATTAAAAACCAGAAGAATTGAGAATATTAAAAATATCATTTTTATAAACAGATGAAGCTGCTCAAGTGTCTATCAACAGATGAATGGATAAACAAAATGTGGTATATACATATAATGGAATATTATTCAGCCACTAAAAGGAACAAAGTTCCCAGATATGCCACAATATGAATGAACCTTGAAAACATTATGCTAAGTGAAATAAGCCAAACACAAAAGGATAAATATTATATAATTCCACTTATATGAATTACCTAGAATGGGGAAATTCATAGAGACAGAAAGTAGATTAAAGGTTTCCAGGGGCTCAGGAAAGCAGCAGTGGAGAGTTCTTGCTTAATGGGTGTATTTTTTTCAGGTGAGGACAGGGTTTGGCAAATAGTGGTAACAGCTGTACAACACTGTGATGTAATTAATGCCACTGAATTATACACTTAAAAATGGTTAAAGTGGAAAACTTTGTTACATATATTTTACTACAATAAAAAATAAGCCAAAACAGACTAAAAATATTAGTATGTAACAAAACACTTAAAACCAGAAATTAAGATATTAACATAACAAAATACGTTAAATATTGCAAGAATATCACCCCTAAACACAACTTAAGGAACCTAAGGAACATAGCAAGTATGAGGTAGGGGAGGGGTGTCAAAGAGCAGCATAAATAGCTTAATCTCAAATAATTAGGATGCACATATAATTTACTATCCTAACCAAGACACTTCTGAGAGGAAAGGGGACACTATTAATAATAACATAGGGAAAATATGTGTAGACTGAGACTGTCAGAGGCAACCCAGGATATGTAGTCATTCTACATACAAGGGCAACAGGTCCTCAAGGTTGAGGCCATGCCCACGGCTTGGGGTCTGGCCAGAGTACAATGGTCTGAAAGCATCTTCCTGAAGGACACAAGTGGTATAAAATGCAAATCGTTTTTTCATTTTTTTTTTTTTTTTTTACAGAGAAGTAACACAATTACATGGTCTTTACTGAAGTTTCCTAATTTGGGATTCATAAAACAATCAGCATATTATTAGATTTTTATTAAGAGCTATTATGTTAGTCTAGGAATTTTAGAAAGCCAAATTATACTTTGAATTGCACTGGTAGGCACAATAAGGAGTTCTTAAGGTGAATCATTTTTTATAAATTTACATTTTTATATATTACATTAGAGCTCTATAAATATATATGTATATATTCTTTTATACTTATATATGACTACAGACAATTAAGCCTGAATATTTAAAAAATCAAACCAGAATTACTGAGAAAATGAGTAACTGATATCCAACCCATTCTTTATTTTTAAACTAAAATTAATCTTAAAGGCCTACACATAGGTTAACTTAAACAGTCCATACCTTACATGAGAAGTTCCGACTCGGGATGTTTCTTGCTAACTCTGATATCCTGGGTTTATTCTGCAGACACTTGGTTAGGTGATATTTTTTCAATTTTATTCTATTGTAATAATGATCAGCGAAGTTACAGTGATTCACGTGCTGTTTCTGCATGCATTTCCAAAGGTGAGGAATACTATACTTCAAAGCCTGGAGAAATAATTTGCTCTTCTGCTGCATGATATCAAAGTCCCTGGTTTATGCTCCCTTTGGGGCTGCCAGCACATGAATGATTTTCATAGGAATTATGTAGTAGTGGGTTCTCAGAGCATCTAAGATCTGCAGTTCTTATCCCTCCCCTTTGGGGCCGTGTACCCCTCCGGTTACAAATAACCGCAGACAGCTGATAACTCAAAGTATCTGAAAACTTGTAAAAGTTAAAGTTTAATTCAAATCACACTTCTTGGCAGATGTGACATAAATATCTCATTTGTAAAGTCAATCCTGTCAGGCTCAAACTATGCAGCACTGATTCTGGTACACACATGGGCAAACTAAAACAAACAGAAAACAAAAAAACAAAATAAAAATTTGCAAATAAATACACAGACTTAATGGAGGCATCTCAGGAACTCTGAGGGCTTTTAAAGGCAAAACGGCTTTGATTTCACATAATTCAGAACTTATCTTTGGTTTGTATGTGGAGGATAAACTGGAAAAGTCCAATTACTTAATAAAGGTAGAGGAGAAGGGATTAGTATTTATTGAGTGTTTGCTTCGTGCCACATGCTTTTAAATACTTCATCTAATTTAAACTTCTTAGGGACCTGATAGAGTAGCTATTATGATGTTGACCTTACAGGTGAGCAAACTGTGGCTCAGGAAGGTTTAAGCAACTACCCCAGGTCACCTGAACAGTAAGTAGTAGAGCAGTAAGTCTGTCTGGACATAACAACAACTGGACTTTAATGTCAAAAAGTCAACTGGACTTTAATGTTTAGCTCTTTAGTTGAAAAAAACAAAAAGCACTTCAGGAGGCACACATGAAATGTGACGCCATCTGTTTTCTGTTGGGAAGCTGGTGCTTATTAACCTACCAAGGTAAGTAAGGCTAGTAAGTAGTTAAGTCAGAGAAACCTGGGTTCAGGTCTTCATTCCTGCACTTACCACCTGTGCTTAGTTTCATCATCTGCAAAACAGAGATAATGACCCCACTTACTCTATGAAGTAGCTGTTCTAAGAGTGAGACAATTTATGTTAAAATCTTAATGAAGTGCCTGGCACGTAGTAACCACTCAATAGACGGTGGCTACTATTTTTAGGGCAGGAAAAATCTAGGTATGTTGCACACTGTTGAATGTCATCATGGAAGTCTTCCACAAATTGCTCCTCAGTATCAAAGGTATTATACAATACTGCGTCAGCTTTACCACAGCTCGGATCCGCTACGACGCCCCTGCCCCTCTTAACCTCTTTCTATGTCGCAGCAAAATAACGGGGGAGTGGGGATAGGGGATGTGCAGATGACACCAGCAAGAACAAACAAAGTAAAATAAGAGAAAATAAAGACCCTAAATCACTACATCCGTGCCCGCAGCCTCCATCCATCCATCTTTCACCCACAGGGAGAAGACAGTAGGCAAGGCTAGGGATAGGGGTAGGGTAGACGAATGGGTGTTCCTGGGAGAACCTATTCGTTTTCCCTGTGCATCCGAGCGTGAGAGGGAGCGGTACCATGTGCCACGCAGTGAAGGGACATCGGTCAAAAAGCTAGGACCAAGGGACTGAGGGATGGTTGGGTGGGGGTGAGGACGGGGTGAAGGGAAGAGACTCCCAGCCTACGCCCCCCATACGTACGCAAATTGAAAGTCAGTCTGGCTCTAGACACCGAAACGAGTGAAGGCAGGCCGGAGAACCCGAAACTCTCAGGAAGGAGCGCAGCTACCACCTCAGGCACAGTCAGCCGAAGGCTGCGTTCTGCAGCTAGCAGAACGACAGCTTACCCAGAGCCGCCCGGAGCCGGTTTGCAGCACGCCGTCTACGTAACCCCCGTCTGGCACGAGCACTAAGTGGATTCCGCCATCTTTATTGTGGTCAGGAATGGTTTTTTTTTTTTTTTTTTTTTTTAATTCCTCCTGGGTTCATTAACGCTCAAAGATATAAGCCTTTTGGTTCTTTGCTAGTCTTCAGAGCTCTAGATGAAACAGGAGAGAAGGGAACCAAAGGGGGCGGTGTCGCACTAGGTCTGCCACAGTTCCGTCACCCTCCGGTCTGCCCTCACTCAAGATGGCCACCAGCAAAATGGTGCAGTGGCGAGAGCCGCGCTGCCCTGGTTGCTAAGGAGACGCGACTACCGGAAATGCGGAATTCGGGGAGAGCGCGCGCTAGGGCAGTGGGAGTGAGGCCTGGCGTCACAGATCCTGACAGGGAAGAAGTAGGCAGGTCCTGGCAGGGGGGAGCTGTGGCGGCGGTATCTCGGGTATAGCCAGCTCCAGCCGGATGGAGTCTCGAGTCGCGGACGCCGGGGCCGGCCAGGCTGAGCGCTCAGCGGGCGAGGGCCGGACAAGCAGCGGCGCCGCTCAGGGACCCGCAGTCTCGGCGCCCTTGGGTGCTGCCCGGTGGAAGCTCCTGCGGCAGGTAAGGTAGAGCCCTCTCGACTCACCTTTGCCTTTGGCCACTCCCCTCGCAAGCGACAGGCAGCTACTCTCCCCTTGGCAGCTCGGGGAGTTCCCTCACAGTTTTGCCGGGAGCCTCCTGAGAAAGCGCCCCCTTGGTTCACCTAAGGGTCGCGCCAAAAGGAGGTATCAGGTGGCATTGGGCAGGGAGGGGGCAGCCGAGGCTGAGTCCTGGGAAACTCAGATCGAAGGAGAAGATCCCTTTCTAGACATTAGTCTGCATCTGAGGGACTTTTGTCCTTGCTCGCCAGTAGGGTCGGTGGGACAGCCGCTCCCCAGTCCATACTGTTCTTCTTTCCTGCTTCTGTTTTACTTTCTTCCCCTTGTTTCTTCCCCTTGCTTCTTTTTTTTTTTTTTTTTTAACTTTTTTTTAACATCTTTATTGGAGTATAATTGCTTTACAATGGTGTGTTAAACATTTATTTTTTATTATTATCTCATATACTTAAGTTACTAGTAATAGTATTACAATAATGTTATAATAATAGCATCACTAAGACAGTCAATTTGGTATCTTTGTACTAGTTGTAAAAATTAATTATTCTTAATCCTCAAACTATTATGTTTCTTAAATAAGGAAATTATTCTTCTCCGATAGTCAACTTGAAGAATTTATAATATGTCTTACATCTCAGCTATGATATTTTAAGGATTCCATAGTATTTGTAGATATACTGAACTACTAGCTAAATCCCTCTATCAGAAATCTTTGGTTTCAAGTAATAGGAATCATAGCTTAAACTGATTTCAGTATATTTAAGTTTTAAAGGGGTAGGAGGAGGCATGAAATACATTGATTTATAATACAACTACTTCCCCTTGCTTCTTAACTCCTAGCCTGGTTCTAGCTCCAAATCTGGCCCCTCTCTTGGGGATCAGCGTGGTTGACTGTGTTGGGACAGTGACGTTGCACGTGTTGCTTCGGTTTCTTCCGTGGAGCGGAGAGCGAAGGGAGTTGCAAGAGCTGCCCCCGCGGCCTCCCGCTTCGCTTTCACGCGAAAGTTACATGTTTATCTTACGGTTTGAAGCGATCAGAGAGATTCTCGGTGTCTAAGTATGTTGATTTGTTTACTGGCGGTTATCTTTTAGCACTTCAAAGTTGCTGCTGTTGCTGGTAACTTCAGTCGTGTGCAGGTTTGAAGATTTTCTGATTTGACGACACTGACGCTCTTTCCAAACTGCTTGAAGTGAAATCTGTTTATTGTTTACACCCCAGTGTTATGCTTCTGCCTGGGGTTTCCTGCTGAACACTTTATTCAACAGGACATTTTCCATTTCTGACTTGTATTTCGAGAAGAGTTTCCCAGCTATTGCCAGGTTACTTGAGATTGTGCTTTTTGTATTGTGGGGGTTACTTTGTTTGCAATTGTCTTGAGTCACCTTTTCATACAGTGGCCTTCCAGTGCTGTCATGACACAACTCAAAGATCATTTGTTTGCTGATGCATTGAAAGCCTTTGCAGAGCATTAATGATCTGGTTTTGCAATTAACGTTACAAATGGTATTATAGGATAATAAAATGCAAGCCCTCGTAGATCATTATCTATAGGAAATTTCTATAGTGAACTAAACATCAGCTAAATTTAAAGTATCAGAATAGTAAATTAGGGCCTTAAAATGATCAATCAAATCTTATCGTGACGACTTCAGTGATTCCTAGTAAAAATTCTAGTTGACCATCACTTATATTCATTCTGAATTGCTGTCTACATTAGAATAAGGGTAAGTTTCAGCTATGGCTGCCATTTGAACTCCTCACATGCTTTGAAGTTTAATGTTTTGGTATACATGTGCCCTCTGCTTAGAGTCTTTCTACTTCTCTACTTGATGAATGACTGTTCATCCTTCAGACCTCTCTTTCAATCTCCTCTTACGTGAAGGCTCTGCTGACTCCTCTGGCTGAGTTAGACCTTTAGCTCACTATATGGGTGAACCTCATATCCCGTTATTTTATGATCATTTGATCAGAGTCCAACTTTCTCACTAGAATAGGAGTTCTTCCTGGGAAAAGGTGATATTTTATTAATCTCCATCTTCTGCACAGGCTCTGGCTAGTTGATTTTTAGTAGATACTGTTACATGTTGTGGAAAGCCTGAGTAAGGACAGTCTTTAAGTGGCCCACAGCATCTCATCCTCAGCGTATTGTATCAGTAAGTAACAACTACACCGTCACAACTGCATTCAACAGTGAGCATTTATTCTGTTTGTGGGCCACCTGGGAGTTGACTGACATAGGCGGTGATTAGCTGAGTGGCTCTATGCTGCATGCTTGGTCCACATGCCTCTAAATCTGGGCTGACATGTTCTCATGGTGACGACAGAGGTATAAGAGAGCAAACGCAACCACTGAAACACATTTTAAGCACCTACTAATATCCTGTTGGCCAAAGTAAGATACTTAGCCAAGCCTAAAGTTAGGGGGCAGAGAAGTATGTTTTTTTCTTTGAGGGAGCAGGGGAGAAAGTGAATATTTTTCTATAATAATCGAATCTTCCATGTATTTTAAACATTTGCAGGCTCTTAGTAAATATGTTTTAAATGAATGGACCATTTGCATCTTGTTAGCATCCAACTGGAAAACTGAGGAATCTAAACAATGCTAGAGATACGCAATTCTTTTTCTCGCTCTTGTGTGACATCTTCATGACATCTGCTATGTCTCCTTGTTTTCTCCCTCACAATTCTGTCTTTCCACTAGGGCTCCAGTGCTATCTCATGGCCCTTCACCTTGACTGTTCAATATTTTCTATGTTTTATAATTAACATTTTTGAGAGAAAACCTGGTTGACCTAGTTCATCATTTGATACTAGGTCACATTGCTCCTGGGTGGCCTCAGCCTGCAGTGGCTTGAAGCAGGATTTTGGTTCATGGCCAGAGATTGAGGTTGGGCCGTGGCAGTGAGAGTGCTGAATCTTAGCCACTAGACCACCAGGGACCAGTGGCCAGTGACAAGGTCCTGGCCCATCAGCTGTTGTAGAAGTGAATTTCCACATAGAGATGGAAAGTAGTGAAACAAGTGTTTATTAGGAGGAAAAGAGTACCTGTGGATAGACACATGGGCGAGCTCAGAGAGAGAGTTGTGTCCTCGTGGTAGTTTGAATCACTTTTATGGGGCATTTCTTCTGGGTTTCCTTTGGCTAATCATCTTGCTTTGCCTGGTTCTGAGTCCATATCGGTATATCTCAGGGTCCTCCCATGTGTGTGTGCGTGCATCTCTTAGCCAAGATGGATTCCAGCGAAGAGGCGTATGGGTAGAATGGCATCACTTACTATGGGGTAGCACCCCCTCCCTTTTTGACCTTCAGGGAGCCTTTCTGTGCGTGTGTAGTGGAGAAGGTCTCCTTGACTTCAAGAATGAGGAATATGTGGTCTTTTATCTCTTATCTGGGCAGGGCTTAGCTCTTCTCCCTCCTGCTATTTTGGAGTATCTGTCCACAGGGGATGAACTCCGGCTGCTCACCCTGGGGCCCATCTGTCTCCTGCCTCAACATGGTAAATTGCTGACTTTTGAGTCTAGTGCCCACTTTAATCACATGAGGTCTGAAAGTTTATGGATCAATATCAATAGAGGCTGTGGATATTCTGTAATATTTTTCTCTTTGTTGTGTCTCATTACCTGATGGCAAAGATAGCTGTTGGCAACTTCATCATCCACCCAGCTAGTGATCCAGAAGAAATAACCCTTTTCCCCAACACCCAAATCATCTCCTCCAAAGAACTCTAAGAGGCGAAGTTTGCACCAACTGTTGTGTCTAGGAGACTAGTGCACTTTGGCCTGGGTCACGAGCCCACCCTGTGGCAGGGAAAATAACAACCCTACCATTATTGCATAGAGAGAGGGAGGGGCATTTCCCAAGGGGAAGGGATGTAGAGCAGATGAAAAAGTAGCAAATGACCATTACATGCTTACACACATCTCACAACCACCTGCAGAATGAATAATGGGGCCTAGAGGTCTGAATACTTGGCTGAAGAATCCGATTAATGGAATATTTCACAGTACAATTTATTTTTATTTTTTTAATTTAAAAAAAATTTATTTTTTTAATTTTTTGGCTGTGCCTCGCGATGTGTGGGATCTTAGTTCCCCAACCAGGGATCGAACCTGTGCCCCCTGCATTGGAAGCGCAGAGTCTTAACCACTGGACTGCCAGGGAATTCCCTCACAGTACAATTTAAATTAAAGCAGGATGATACATGTTTGAGACTGTCAATGCAGAAAGAGACAGCATGATTTCTGGAATAGAATTTCATACAATTGATTTTAGTCCCAGATCTACCCTTAACTATTTGTATGATGGTGAGCACCCTCTTTGGACCTCAGCTTTCTCATTTGTAAATGAGAGAGTGGGACTAGATTTCTTTAAGACCTTCTTCCTAATAATTATTATTTCATTAGTTTTTGTAATATTTAATTCATGACAATACCAACAGGTGGTATAAAAAAGCTTATGAAGAAGGACAGTTAACTTGGCAAGCAACTCAACAGGGAAGGGCAGGAATAGTGCACTGGCACTATTCAGTTCACATGGCCCAGTCTGAATATTTAATAGAGGGAATGGAGAGTGTCTGTTAATCCAGAGAGTCAGTTACTAGAGATGTACTGTATTTTGTGCTCTTTTTAGGCCTTCTGATTCTATTGTAGAAAATGACAAACAGACACCAAGAGATCATGTCTTAAGAATGGTTGTGTGATGTGCTTGTAGATCTTGCGCTGAGGATTGTGGTTTAGATCCCTACATAAGTGAAGAATTAAGGGGTGGACTCTTCATTGGTTTCTATTGGCATCACTTGGATCACTTTCTGCAGCAGGGGCTGAGCAAGGTCATTCGTGCTCTTTCACTCCTTTTTTTTTTTTTTTTGCATAGAGAATTATTTGTTGCCAACATTTTATACATCATTGCATTTATAAGGGTTTTTTCACATTGTTGAAGTTAAACTGACATTTCAATTGATTATAGACCTTTATATTGCTATAGTCACAGATGGCATAGATTTTTGTGTACTCTGCAGAACATACTTTAACCTTAAGCATCTACATGTAATGCTCATCCCTGACCCCCTCTGTTCAAACCTTGTTGACATATACGTCAGTGATTGGAGGAGATTTTTTTTATGTCTCTGATTTATTAAGATAATTGGTTTCATTGCATTCCTTAAAAATATTTAGGATTGTGTTTTAGGTTAAAAAGGTGAATGTGAATGTTTTCTTGAATTAGAAGTATGTAGCTTATCAGTCTAAAAATATTCCACCAATAATTATTTTGAATGAAATGAACTTTTAACTGTGCAGTAAAGAAACTAAAATGTTTAGAAGGCTCTAGGTGGGAAAGCATTTCTCTTTTTTTTTTGAATTTTATGTTTTGTGTATTGGGTTGGTCAAAATGTGCGTTCAAGTTTTTCCATAAGATGTTACAAAAAAAACCCAAAGGAACTCTTTGGCCAACCCAATATTTTCCACAATTTAAAAAATTTTAAAAGCAAAAACTTTCTAGAGCAGTGAGTTTTGAGTGGGGTTTGGAAATTTACATATTTTAACAATTGCGGCAGATAACATCTTTTCATGCTTATTTGCCATCTGTATATCACTTCAATGAAATGTCTCTTCATGTCTTTTGTCCATTTTCTTTTTTTTTTAAAGGTGAACATATATTTATATTTGTAAATGTAAAAGAGAGAAAAACTAACATAGTATTGACATTTTAAACATTTTATCAAGAAGGCACTTTTTTTTTATACAGCAGGCTCTTATTAGTCATCAGTTTTATACACATCAGTGTATACATGTCAATCCCAATCACCCAATTCATCCCACCACCACCACCCGCCCCCCCCCGCTGCTTTCCCCCTTGGTGTCCATACGTTTGTTCTCTACATCTGTGTCTCAATTTCTGCTCTGCGAACCAGCTCATCTGTACCATTTTTCTAGGTTCCACATATATGCGTTAATATACGATATTTGTTTTTCTCTTTCTGACTTACTTCACTCTGTATGACAGTCTCTAGATCCATCCACGTCTCAACAAGTGACCCAGTTCCGTTCCTTCTTATGGCTGAGTAATATTCCATTGTATATATGTACCACATCTTCTTTATCCATTCGCCCATCTGTCGATGGGCATTTAGGTTGCTTCCATGACCCGGCTATTGTAAATACTGCTGCAGTGAACATTGGGGTGCATGCGTCTTTTTGAATTATGGTTTTCTCTGGGTATATGCCCAGTAGTGGGATTGCTGGGTCATATGGTAATTCTATTTTTAGTTTTTTAAGGAACCTCCATACTGTTCTCCACAGTGGCTGTATCAATTTACATTCACACCAACAGTGCAAGAGGGTTCCCTTTTCTCCACACCCTCTCCAGCATTTGTTGTTTGTAGATTTTCTGATGATACCCATTCTAACCAGTGTGAGGTGATACCTCATTGTAGTTATGATTTGCATTTCTCTAATAATTAGTGATGTTGAGCAGCTTTTCATGTGCTTCTTGGCCATCTGTATGTCTTCTTTGGAGAAATGTCTATTTAGGTCCTCTGCCCATTTTTGGATTGGGTTGTTTGTTTTTTTAATATTGAGCTGCATGAGCTGTTTATATATTTTGGAGATTAATCCTTTGTCCGTTGATTCGTTTGCAAATATTTTCTCCCATTCTGAGGGTTGTCTTTTCGTCTTGTTTATGGTTTCCTTTGCTGTGCAAAACCTTTGAAGTTTCATTAGGTCCCATTTGTTTATTTTTGTTTTTATTTCCATTACTCTAGGAGGTGGATCAAAAAAGACCTTGCTGTGATTTATGTCAAAGAGTGTTCTTCCTATGTTTTCCTCTAAGAGTTTTATAGTGTCTGGTCTTACATTTAGGTCTCTAATTCTTTTTGAGTTTATTTTTGTATATGGTGTTAGGGAGTGTTCCAATTTCATTCTTTTACCTGTACCTGTGCAGTTTCCCCAGCACCACTTATTGAAGAGACTGTCTTTTCTCCATTGTATATCCTTGCCTGCTTTGTCATAGATTAGTTGACCATAGGTGCGTGGGTTTATCTCTGGGCTTTCAGTCTTGTTCCATTCAGCTATGTTTCTGTTTTTGTGCCAGTACCATATTGTCTTGATTACTGTAGCTTTGTAGTATAGTTTGAAGCCAGGGAGTCTGATTCCTCCAGCTCCGTTTTTTTCCCTCAATACTGCTTTGGCTATTCGGGGTCTTTTTGTCTCCATACAAATTTTAAGATTTTTTGTTCTAGTTCCGTAAAAAATGCTGTTGGTAATTTGATAGGGATTGCATTGAATCTGTAGATTGCTTTGGGTAGTATAGTCATTTTCACAATATTGATTCTTCCAACCAAGACCATGGTATATCTCTCCATCTGTTGGTATCATGTTTAATTTCTTTCATCAGTGTCTTATAGTTTTCTGCATACAGGTCTTTTGTCTCCCTAGGTAGGTTTATTCCTAGGTATTTTATTCTTTTTGTTGCAATGGTAAATGGGAGTGTTTCCATAATTTCTCTTTCAGATTTTTCATCATTAGTGTATAGGAATGCAAGAGATTTCTGTGCATTAATTTTGTATCCTGCAGCTTTACCGAATTCATTGATTAGCTTTAGTAGTTTTCTGGTGGCATCTTTAGGATTCTCTATGTATAGTATCATGTCATCTGCAAACGGTGACAGTTTTACTTCTTTTCCAATTTGCATTCCTTTTATTTCTTTTTCTTCTCTGATTGCCGTGGGTTGGACTTCCAAAACTATGTTGAATAATAGTGGTGAGAGTGGACATCCTTGTCTTGTTCCTGATCTTGGAGGAAATGCTTTCAGTTTTTCTCCATTGAGAATGATGTTTGCTGTGGGTTTGTCATATATGGCCTTTATTATGTTGAGGCAGTTTCCCTCTATGCCCACTTTCTGGAGAGTTTTTATCATAAATGAGTGTTGAATTTTGTCAAAAGCTTTTTCTGCATCTATTGAGATGATCATATGGTTTTTCTTCTTCAGTTTGTTAATGTGGTGTATCACATTGATTGATTTGTGTATATTGAAGAATCCTTGCATCCCTGGGTTAAATCCCACTTTATCATGGTGTATGATCCTTTTAATATGTTATTGGATTCTGTTTGCTAGTATTTTGTTGAGGATTTTTGCATCTATATTCATCAGTGATATTGGTCTGTAATTTTCTGTTTTTGTAGTATCTTTGTCTGGTTTTGGTATCAGGGTGATTGTGGCCTCGTAGAATGAATTTGGGAGTGTTCCTTCCTCCGTAATTTTTTGGAGGAGTTTGAGAAGGATGAGTGTTAGCTCTTCTCTAAATGTTTGATAGAATTCACCTGTGAAGCCCTCTGGTCCTGGACTTTTGTTTGTTGGAAGATTTTTAATCACAGTTTCAATTTCATTACTTGTGATTGGTCTGTTCATATTTTCTGTTTCTTCCTGGTTCAATCTTGGAAGGTTATACATTTGTAAGAATTTGTCCATTTTTTCCAGGTTGTCCATTTTATTGGCATAGAGTTGCTTGTAATAGTCTCTTAGGATGCTTTGTAGTTCT
The DNA here is from genome assembly GCF_028021215.1 of Eschrichtius robustus. Lineage (NCBI taxonomy): Eukaryota > Metazoa > Chordata > Mammalia > Artiodactyla > Eschrichtiidae > Eschrichtius > Eschrichtius robustus. The sequence continues at coordinate 36,849,331 of NC_090838.1, forward strand.
GTGGTGTCTGTTGTAACTTCTCCTTTTTCATTTCTAATTTTATTGATTTGAGTCCTCTCCCTCTTTTTCTTGATGAGTCTGGCTAATGCTTTATCAATTTTGTTTATCTTCTCAAAGAACCAGCTTTTAGTTTTATTGATCTTTGCTATTGCTTTCTTTGTTTCTATTTCATTTATTACCGCTCTGATCTTTATGATTTCTTTCCTTCTGCTAACTTTGGGTTTTGTTTGTTCTTCTTTCTGTAGTTCCTTTAGGTGTAAGGTTAGATTGTTTATTTGAGATGTTTGTTATGTCTTGAGGTAGGATTGTATTGCTGTAAACTTCCCTCTTAGAACTGCTTTTGCTGCATCCCATAGGTTTTGGATTGTCGTGTTTTCATTGTCATTTGTCTCTAGGTATTTTTTGATTTCCTCTCTGATTTCTTCAGTGATCTCTTGGTTATTTAGTAACGTATTGTTTAGCCTCCATGTGTTTGTGTTTTTTACGGTTTTTTCATTGTAATTCATTTCTAATCTCATAGCACTGTGGTCAGAAAAGATGCTTGATATGATTTCAATTTTCTTAAATTTACTGAGGCTTGATTTGTGACCCAGGATGTGCTCTATCCTGGAGAATGTTCCGTGCGCCCTTGAGAAGAAAGTGTAATCTGCTGTTTTTGGATGGAATGTCCTATAAATATCAGTTAAATTTATCTGTTCTATTGTGTCATTTAAAGCTTCTGTTTCGTTATTTATTTTCATTTTGGATGATCTGACCATTGGTGTAAGTGAGGTGTTAAAGTCCCCCACTATTATTGTGTTACTGTCGATTTCTTTTAGAGCTGTTAGCAGTTGCTTTATGTATTGAGGTGCTCCTATGTTGGGTGCATATATAATTGTTATATCTTCTTTTTGGATTGATCCCTTGATCATTATGTAGTATCCTTCCTTGTCTCTTGTAACATTCTTTATTTTAAAATCTATTTTATCTGATATGAGTATTGCTACTCCAGCTTTCTTTTCATTTCCATTTGCATGGAATATCTTTTTCCATCCCCTCACTTTCAGTCTGTATGTGTCCCTAGGTCTGAAGTGGGTCTCTTATAGACAGCATATATGTGGGTCTTGTTTTTGTATCCATTCAGCAAGCCTGTGTCTTTTGGTTGGAGCATTTAATCCATTCACGTTTAAGGTGATTATCGACATGTATGTTCCTATGACCATTTTCTTAATTGTTTTGGGTTTGTTTTGTAGATCCTTTTCTTCTCTTGTGTTTCCCACTTAGAGAAGTTCCTTTAGCATTTGTTGTAGAGCTGGTTTGGTGGTGCTGAATTCTCTTAGCTTTTGCTTGTCTGTAAAGCTTTTGATTTCTCCATTGAATCTGAATGAGATCCTTGCCAGGTAGAGTAATCTTGGTTGTAGGTTCTTCCCTTTCATCACTTTGTATATGTCTTGCCACTCCCTTCTGGCTTGTAGAGTTTCTGCTGAGAAATCAGCTGTTAACCTTATGGGAGTTCCCTTGTATGTTATTTGTTGTTTTTCCCTTGCTGCTTTCAATAATTTTTCTTTGTCTTTAATTTTGCCAGTTTGATTACTGTGTGTCTCGGCATGTTTCTCCTTGGTTTTATCCTGTATGGGAGTCTCTGTGCTTCCTGGACTTGGGTGGTTATTTCCTTTCCCACGTTAGGGAAGTTTTCAACTATAATCTCTTCAAATATTTTCTCTGGCCCTTTCTCTCTCTCTTCTCCTTCTAGGACCTCTATAATGTGAATGTTGTTGCGTTTAATGTTGTCCCAGAGGTCTCTTAGGCTGTCTTCATTTCTTTTCATTCTTTTCTTTATTCTGTTCCACAGCAGTGAATTCCACCATTCTGTCTTCCAGGTCACTTACCCGTTCTTCTGCCTCAGTTATTCTGCTATTGATTCCTTCTAGTGTAGTTTTTGTTTCAGTTATTGTACTGTTCATCTCTGTTTGTTTGTTCTTTAATTCTTCTAGGTCTTTGTTAAACATTTCTTTCATGTTTTCGATCTTTGCTTGCATTCTTTTTCCGAGGTCCTGGATCATCTTCACTATCATTATTCAGAATTCCTTTTCTGGAAGGTTGCCTATCTCCACTTCATTTAGCAGTTTTTCTGGAGTTTTATCTTGTTCCTTCATCTGGTACATAGCCCTCTGCCTTTTTATCTTGTCTATCTTTCTGTGAATGTGGTTTTTGTTCCACAGGCTGCAGGGTTGTCCATTTGTCTTTTTAGACTCACAGAGCTGTGAAAGTTATTAGACTGTATTAATCAGTAGTCTTCCTAAGAGTAAATATAACAGTTTACTAGAGGTTAAATACTTTAACTGCCATTTCTAAAATAATGCTGAATAATTTTATTTGGCTCATTTTTATTATTTAAATTAAGAGCAGAAATCTATGATTTATTTTCTTTTTTAAAAAATATTTATTTATTTATTTGTCTGCACCAGGTCTTAGTTGCGGCATATGGGATCTTCCTTGCTGCTACGGGATCTTCATTGCGGCACGTGGGATCTTTTTTAGTTGCAGCACGCGGATCTTTAGTCGCCGCACGTGAACTCTTAGTTGCAGCATGTGGGATCTAGTTCTCTGACCGGGGATTGAACCTGGGCCCCCTGCATTGGGAGCATGGAGTATTAGCCACTGGAACTCCAGGGAAGTCCCTATGATTTATTTTCAATCTTAAAAACAGTTTTGAGTCCTAAAAATGATGCTTTTATATGAATTTTTCTAAGATTAAAAAATATACTGTTTAAAAAATTTTCAGCTTTATTGCGGTATAATTGACAAATAAAATTGTAAACTATTTAAAGTGTTCAATGTGATGATTTGATATATGTCTGCATTTTGAAAGGATTCTCCACCCCCATCCCCAATGAGTTAACACATCCATCACCTTTTTTGGTGTTGTTGTTAAGAACACTTTCTTCCATTCCTCTCTTTTTTCTGGAGCTTTCAAACAACCTAATATTTTCACTTTGTCTACCTGATTTTCATTGCCTTCTTGTTCCTTCTAAATTCCTTGTGGAAAAGAGAGTCTATATCCCTCTGTCACCTCTAATGTTTTGCCATTTTAGGAAGCTGCTCTCTTTAGGTACTCATTTTACTTCACAGTTCTAGCTCAGACCCCAAACTTTATTTATAAGGTTTATAAACCTTTTTTCTCTGAACTTTGAGTATTTTGCTTCATGCCTGATAAATCCACTTGAATACTATATAATTATATAGCAGGTTGGAAGGAGATATTCTAAAAGTGGTAGGTGGGACTTCCCTGGTGGTCCAGTGGTTAAGAATCTGCCTTCCAATGCAGGGGACACAGGTTCGATCCCTGGTCAGGGAACTAAGATCGCACGTGCCACGGGGCAGCTAAGCCTGCGTGCCACAACTACTGAGCCCGCATGCTCTGGAGCCATCGTGCCACAACTAGAAAGAAGCCAGAGTGTTGCAAGTAGAGAAGCCTGTGTGCCACAATGAAAGATCCCTCATGCAACTAAGACCTGATGCAGCCAAATAAATAAATAAATATATATATTAATTAATTAAAAAAATAAAAGTGGTAGGTGAAAGGTTTATACCTTGATGGGAGATTTGAGTATCCTCTCAAGTCACAAAGCTGCAGATTTTTTTTAATATAAATTTATTTATTTTATTTATTTATCTTTGGCTCCACTGGGTCTTCGTTGCTGCTCGCAGGCTTTCTTTAGTTGTGGGGAGCAGGGGCTACTCTTCGTTGTGGTGCACGGGCTTCTCATTGCAGTGGCTTCTCTTGTTGCAGAGCACAGGCTCTAGGCGCGTGGGCTTCAGTAGTTACAGCATGTGGTCTCAGTAGTTACGGCTCGTGGGCTCCAGAGCGCAGGCTCAGCAGCTGTGGTGCACGGGCCCAGCTGCTCTGTAGCATGTGGGATCTTCCCGGACCAGGAAGGATCAACCCACGTCCCCTGCATTGGCAAGCAAGCTCTCAACCACTGCGCCACCAGGGAAACCCTGCAGATATTTTTGATGGCCTTAAAATAACCAAATCAAAAGTAATTTGACTTGATCTCCATTATAGTTACCTTTATTGAGTACTGTATAGATTACATAAATAAATGTTTGCTTTTATTTATTCTAAGTATATTTCCTGTTACTTTCATTGAGTATTACCTTGTTGTCATATTGTAGATCATGGGATTTACTAAACTATAAAAGCCCCTTTTAATATTATACATGTATTGATTTAAATAATTTTTTACCTTAGTGATTTATGATACCATTACCTTGACATCACAGTAATTTAATTAGTATAAAAAGGCATTTGTTTTTTGGAAGTTAATTGGACAAGATCCAAAACAATATATAATATCTACATTTTACATTTTAAAATCTAATTACTTTGTTTTTTTCTTGAGACTAAGCTTTGTTGAGTGGTTTGTTTTTCTTCCTGATGACCATAGTTGATAGATAACGAAAAGACCCTATTTTTGTAAAAACTTTTAAAGCAATTCATCCTTTCATTTTTAAAGGAAACTTTCAATCAAGTGAAAGAGAGGCAACCTTTTCTGATCCTCCATTAAAAAAAGTCAAGCTGGGGCTTCCCTGGTGGCGCAGTGGTTGAGAATCTGCCTGCCAATGCAGGGGACACGGGTTCGAGCCCTGGTCTGGGAAGATCCCACATGCCACGGAGCAACTAGGCCCGTGAGCCACAACTACTGAGCCCGCGCGTCTGGAGCTTGTGCTCCGCAACAAGAGAGGCCGCGACAGTGAGAGGCCCGCGCACCGCGATGAAGAGTGGCCCCCACTTGCCACAACTTGAGAAAGCCCACGCACAGAAACGAAGACCCAACACAGCCAAAAATAAATAAATAAATAAATTAAAAAAAAAAAAAAAAAAAAAAAAAAAAAAAAAAAAAAAAAAAAAAAAAGTCAAGCTTATAAACCTTCTATATAGTATAAAAATTTTAAATATATTTTTCCCTCAAGGTATATTATTCATATTGTGTTTTCTTGCTTGGTTCTGATCTCAGCTTGCCCTTCTACATATAAGAATTATGGCATCATTGGAGTCAGGGTTCCTTTTCAGATAAGATAAACAACTCTAGCTATTTTAAGTAGAAAGGGGCTTAATAAAGGGAATTAAGTGCTCATAAAATCTTTGGAGGAACTAGAGGAACATGCAAAGTATGATTCCCAGAAGAACACAAAGTCCCAGAACAATACAAAAGTTGGCCTTCCAAGAGAAATGCCGCCTCAGCCAAAATGAAGAATTTGAGGCTGTTTGTGGGATCACATCACTTCATTTGTGATCTCTGGTCATCAGGATGCTATTTCGAGAACTAGAGACTCCAGAAGTACACCTTGCCTGCTCGATCTCTACCAGCAAAGGTTTGCCACTTGTGCTGCCTCTCACTCACCGTTAAATTAGAGAGTGAACACTGGTAACTCTGCTAAAGCTGCTGCAGAAGAGCCAACTGTCTTTAGAACTATTTTACCAGCACATATTGCAGAAATGTAGTTACCACCATCTTTCCTTCTTTCAAATCTCATGTTAGTGCGTCTGATTAGCTAGACCAAAAGCACATCTGAAACTCTGCTAGGGATTCTGGGAAATGTAGTTTCTAGCTTTCCAGCTTTATAGTATAGGAAGGTATCTTAAAGGAAGTCGGAATGCGATGTTTGGTGCCAGTCAACTACATTCTCCACAAGCAGAGGTGTTTAGAGTTCAGGCTCTGTAGTCAGACAGCCTGAATTTGCTTCTTACTAGCTCTCTGACTTTGAGCAAATTAACATTCCTTTGTGTCAGTTTCCTCTCTCACATACTGGGTATCTATCCCATGGGGTTATTTGGGAATTTAATGAAGAGTGTGGTAAAACTTGAATTAATTCTTACTTAGATGTTTGGTGTAATTTGCTGGTGAGCAATCTGGGCTTGGAGTTTTCTTTGTGGTAAGATTTTTATTTATGCATTTTATTTTTAAAATAGTTTAGGACTATTCAGACTTTCTATTTCTTGTGTCAATTTTGGTTAGTTGTATTTTTCTAGGAATTTGTCCATTTCATCTAAATTTTCAGAGTTAGTCTTCATAATATCCTTTTGCTATCCTTTTGCATTTTTTGATGCCTGTAGAATCTAAAGTGATCTCCCTATGTCACATTGATATTTATACCTTCTCTCTTTTTTTCTTAATAGCTTCATCAGGGATTTATCAGTTTTATTAATCTCTTCAGAGAACCAACTCTTGGTGGTGGTAATCCTCCCTGCTGTGTTTGTTTTCTACTTTATTAACTTCTACTCTTTTGAGGATTTAATTTGTTTCTTTTTCTAGTTTTTGCAATGGATGCTTAGCTTACTAATTTTTAGCCTTTCCATAGATTTCCCTCTAAGCATGGATTTAGCAACATTTCATGTTTTGAAATGTATTTTTTTAACATCTTTATTGGAGTATAATTGCTTTACAATGGTGTGTTAGTTTCTGCTTTATAACAAAGTGAATCAGCTATATGCATACTTATATCCCCATATCCGCTCCCTCTTGCGTTTCCCTCCCACCCTCCTTATCCCACCCCTCTAGGTGGTCGCAAAGCACCAAGCTGATCTCCCTGTGCTATGCAGCTGCCTCCCACTAGCTATCTATTTTACATTTGGTAGTGTATATATGTCAGTGTTACTCTCTCACTTCGTCCTAGCTTACCCTTATCCCTCCCTGTCTCCTCAGGTCCATTCTCTATGTCTGCATCTTTATTCCTGTCCTGCCCCTAGGTTCATCAGAACCATTTTTTTTTTTAGATTCCATATATATGCGCTAGCATACAGTATTTGTTTTTCTCTTTCTGACTTACTTCACTCTGAATGACAGACTCTAGGTTCATCCACCTCACTACAAATAACTAAATTTCGTTTCTTTTTATGGCTGAGTAATATTCCGTTGTATATATGTGCCACATCTTCTTTATCCATTCATCGTCGATGGACACTTAGGTTGCTTCCATGTCCTGGTTATTGTAAATAGTGCTGCAGTGAACACTGTGGTACATGACTCTTTCTGAATTATGGTTTTCTCAGGGTATATGCCCAGTAGTGGGATTGCTGGGTCAAATGGTAGTTCTATTTTTAGTTTTTTAAGGAACCTCCATACTGTTCTCCATAGTGGCCGTATCAATTTACATTCCCACCAACAGTGCAAGAGGGTTCCCTTTTCTCCACACGCTCTCCAGCATTTATTGTTTGTAGATTTTTTGATGATGGCCATTCTGACCGGTGTGAGGTGATACCTTATTGTAGTTTTGAATTGCATTTCTCTAATGATTAGTGATGTTGAGCATCTTTTCATGTGTTTGTTGGCAATCTGTATATCTTCTTTGGAGAAATGTCTATTTAGGTCTTCTGCCCATTTCTGGATTGGGTTGTTTGTTTTTTTGATATTGAGCTGCATGAGCTACTTGTATATTTTGGAGATTAATCCTTTGTCAGTTGCTTCGTTTGCAAATATTTTCTCCCATTCTGAGGGTTGTCTTTTTGTCTAGTTTATGGTTTCCTTTTCTGTGCAAAAGCTTTTAAGTTTCATTAGGTCCCATTTGTTTATTTTTGTTTTTATTTCCATTTCTTTAGGAGGTGGGTCAAAAAGGATCTTGCTGTGATTTATGTCATAGAGTGTTCTGCCTATGTTTTCCTCTAAGAATTTTATAGTTTCTGGCCATATATTTAGGTCTTTAATCCATTTTGAATTTATTTTTGTGTATGGTGTTAGGAAGTGTTCTAATTTCATTCTTTTACATGTAGCTGTCCAGTTTTCCCAGCACCACTTATTTTTTATTTTTTTTTTAAACATCTTTATTGAAGTATAATTGCCTTACAATGGTGTGTTAGCTTCTGCTTTATAACAAAGTGAATCAGTTATACACATGCAATATGTTCCCATATCTCTTCCCTCGTGCATCTCCCTCCCTCCCACCCTCCCCATCCCACCCCTCTAGGTGGTCACAAAGCACCGACCAGCACCACTTATTGAAGAGGCTGTCTTTTCTCCACTGTATACCTTTGCCTCCTTTATCAAAGATAAGGTGACCATATGTGTGTGGGTTTATCTCTGGGCTTTCTATCCTGTTCCATTGATCTATAATTCTGTTTTTGTGCCAGTACCATACTGTCTTGATTACTGTAGCTTTGTAGTATAGCCTGAAGTTCCGGAGCCTGATTCCTCCAGCTCCGTTTTTCTTTCTCAAGATTGCTTTGGCTATTCGGGGTCTTTTGTGTTTCCATGCAAATTGTGAAATTTTTTGTTCTAGTTCTGTGAAAAAATGCCATTGGTAGTTTGATAAGGATTACATTGACTCGGTAGATTGCTTTGGGTAGTATAGTCGTTTTCACAATGTTGATTCTTCCAATCCAAGAACATGGCATATCTCTCCATCTGTTTATATCATCTTTAATTTCTTTCATCACTGTCTTATAGTTTTCTGCATACAGGTCGTTTCTCTCCTTAGGTGGGTTTATTCCTAGGTATTTTATTCTTTTTGTTGCAATGGTAAATGGGAGTGTTTCCTTAATTTCTCTTTCAGATTTTTCATCATTAGTGTATAGGAATGCAAGAGATTTCTGTGCATTCATTTTGTATCCTGCTACTCTACCAAATTCATTGATTCGCTCTAGTAGTTTTCTGGTGGCATCTTTAGGATTCTCTATGTATAGTATCATGTCATCCTCAAACAGTGACAGTTTTACTTCTTCTTTCCGATTTGGATTCCTTCTACTTCTTTTTCTTCTCTGATTCCTGTGGCTAAAACTTCCAAAACTATGTTGAATAATAGTGGTGAGAGTGGGTAACCTTGTCTTGTTCCTGATCTTAAAGGAAATGGTTTCAGTTTTTCACTATTGAAAACAATGTTGGCTGTGGGTTTGTCTATATGGCCTTTATTATGTTGAGGTAAGTTCCTTCTATGCCTACTTTCTGGAGGGTTTTTATCATAAATGGGTGTTGAATTTCGTCAAAAGCTTTTTCTGTATCTATTGAGGTGATCATATGGTTTTTCTTCTTCAATTTGTTAATACGGTTCATCACATTGATTGACTTGCGTATATTGAAGAATCCTTGCATTCCTGGGATAAACCCCCCCTTGATCATGGTGTATGATCCTTTTAATGTGCTGTTGGAATCTGTTTGCTAGTATTTTGTTGAGGATTTTTGCATCTGTGTTCAGCAGTGATACTGGACTGGCTGAATGGATACAGACTGGCTAATTATCGATATGTTTGTTCATTCCTGTTACCATTTTCTTAATTGTTTTGGGTTTGTTTTTGTAGGTGTTTTCCTTGTCTTGTATTTCCTGCCTAGAGAAGTTCCTTTAGCATTTGTTCTAAAGCTTGTTTGGTGGTGCTGAATTCTCTTAACTTTTGCTTATCTGTAAAGGTTTTAATTTCTCCATCGAATCTGAATGAGATCCTTGTAGGGTAGTGTAACCTTGGTTGTAGGTTTTTCCCTTTCATCACTTTAAATATGTTCTGCCACTCCCTTCTGGCTTGCAGAGTTTCTGCTGAGAAATCAGCTGTTAACCTTATGGGGATTCACTTGTATGTTATTTGTTGCTTTTCCCTTGCTGCTTTTAATATTTTTTCTGTGTATTTAATTTTTGATAGTTTGATTAATAAGTGTCTTGGCATGTTTCTCTTTGGGTTTATCCTGTATGGTGCTCTCTGTGCTTCCTGGACTTGATTGACTATTTCCTTTCCCATGTTAGGGAAGTTTTCAACTGTAATCTCTTTAAGTATTTTCTCAGACCCTTTCTTTTTCTCTTCTTCTTCTGGGACCCTTATAATTCAAATGTTGGTTCGTTTAATGTTGTTCCAGAGGTCTCCGAGACTGTCCTCAATTCTTTTCATTCTTTTTTTTTTATTCTGCTCCTTGGCAGTTATTTCCACCATTTAATCTTCCAGCTCACTTATCCGTTTTTCTGCCTCAGTTATTCTGCTATTCATTCCTTCTAGAGTATTTTTAATTTCAGCAATTGTGTTGTTCATCACTGTTTGTTTGCTTTTTAGTTCTTCTAGATCCTTGTTGAATGTTTCTTGTATTTTCTCCATTGTGTTTCCAAGATTTTGGATCTTCTTTACTATCCTTACTCTGAATTCTTTTTCAGTTAGGTTGCCTATTTCGTCTTCATTTATTTGTTCTTGTAGGTTTTTACCTTGCTCCTTCGTCTGTAACATATTTTTCTGTTATTTCATTTTTTTTTTTTTTTTGATGGTTGGTGCTGTATCTCAGTCTTACTGGTTGTTTGGCCTGAGACGTCCAGCACTGGAGTTTGCAGACAGTTGGGTAGAGCTGGGTCTTGGTGCTGAGATGAGTTCCTCTGGGAGGTCTCACTCCAATTAATATTCTCTAGGGTCCTAGGTTCTCTTTTAGTCCAGCGGTTTGGACTCGGAGCTCCCACCACAGGAGCTTGGGCCCGACCTCCAGCCTGGGACCCAAGATCCCGCAAGCTTCGTGGCATGGCAAAAAAAAAAAAAGAAAGGGAAAAGAAAAAGAAAGAAAAAAAGCAGTACAATATCAAAGAGTAAAAAATAAAATAAAATTGGAAAGATAAAAAATATATTAGGAAAAATAAAACTATCATTGAAACAAGTGCAACAAGGTAAAATAAAACCTCAAGAGAAAAAAGAAAAAAAAGGGGGGTGGGGAAGAAGCCAAAAGGGTAGAACAATTACAGAGTTTAAAGAATAAAATAAAATTAGAAAAATAAAAGATTTATTAGGAAAAATAAAAACATAAAAAAATCAACAACAATGAATCAGCAAGATAAAACAGAACCCCAATCTAAAAGAAGAAAAAAGAAAAAAAAAAAAAAAGCCTTGGCTATGGGGGTGAAGTTTAGATGGGGGCTGGAACTTAGGCAGGGGCGGGGTTTAGGGTGGGGCAGGACCCAGGCAGTTGGGGGTGTTATGTTTGATCATGGGGCGGGGCCTAGGCTCAGGACCCATGTAGCTGGAAAAGGCCTTGGGGGGGGGCCACGTTCAAGTGTGGGGCAGGGCCTCTTCTTAAGACCTGCGTGGAAGGGGAGAGGCAGCACATGGAAGGGAGGGCCTCTGGAATGTGGGGTTCTGGAGTTTGGAGGTAGGGCCCTGAGTGAGGGTGTGTGGGTGGGGTTTAGGCCCAGCGCATTGGAGGGGGTCTCTGAGTGTAGAGGTGGGGCCCTGGGTGAGGGTGTAGGGGCGGGGCTTGGATTCTGCATGGCAGGAGGGAGGCTCCGAGGGCAGAGGATTAGGCCTGAGCCCAACAGGCTCCCTGGTGCCTAAGTGGACAGGGAAGGCACTAGCCACATTCCCTTCCATTCCTTCGTGCCGCTCCCTCACCGTCTCCCCCAGGGTGTCCCCCGTCACTGCTGGACCCCTAATAGTGGGTGGGTCCCACTGGGTTTAGGAACTCCCCTCCCCCAGCCACCCCTCAGGGGTGCCAGTCCTGGAGGTATGGCCTTTACTTTTGCTCCCCCTTCCCTCCCTCCCACTCCCTCAGGACCCAGAGGCAGAGGATGAGGCCTGGGATCTCAGCAGGTTCCTGGGCGCCCAAGTGGGCAGGAGAAACCTGGCCATGCTCCCTTTTGATCCTCTGCCCTCCCAGTGGTCCCCCAATTTACCCCTTCTGGCATGGGATCCTTTCCCCTCCCCCAGCCGCCCCTTAGGGGTACCAGTCCCATCCTGCCTCCACTTCTCCCCCTTCACTCCTCCCATGCCCCATGTCCTACCTGGTCGCTGGGGGTTCGTCCTGTCCCCTTAGGTGTCCGTGGTCCCTCACCGGTGCCTGGTTGGTGCCCTAGTTGTGAGGAGACATGAATTCCGAGTCCTCCTAGTATGCCATCTTGACTCCGCCCTTGAAATGTATTTTTATTATTCAGTTCAAAATACTTTCTAATTTCCATTGTGTTCTTTTTTTGATTCACAGATTATTTAGAAGTTTATTGCTTAACTTCCAAATATATTTGGTTTTTCATATCTTTATTTTTCATTTGTTTATGACTCTTAGAGCACTTTATATCTTAAAAAAAACTTTATGGGAAATGTCAAACATATACAAAAGTGGAAAAAAATAGTTTAATAACCACTCAGGTTTCCATAAGCTTCAACTATTTTTAACTCTTGACCAAATTCGTTTCATTTCTGTTCTCTCATTATGCAACCCTCACCAGATTATTTTAAAGCAAATCTCAGATATCATATTTTTTCTATAAATATTTCAGTATGTACCTATACAAGATGACATTAAAAAATTAATTACAATACCATATCCTATCCAGAATAATTCCTTGATGTCATAAAATATCTGGTCAGTTTCCAAAAGTTTTCCATTGTCTCCTAATTTTTCTTTACAGTTTGATTATTTTGAAAACAGGATCCAAATTAAGTTCCAAATATTGTTATTGGTTGATATGTTCAAGTCTTTTTAATCTAAATATTCCCTCAGCATGTCTCTTTTTCAACCCTTGCCATTTATTTTAGAAGCAACTGGGTGTTTTGTAGTTTCCTATAATTTGAATTTTGCTAATTGCACTTGATGATGTTGTTTAATGTGTTCCTCTATTCCTGTATTTCCTATTTCCTGTAAGATATACAGGCTTGATCAGATTCAGATTTGATGTTTTTTGTTTTGTCTTGTTTAGTTGGTCAAGATGATGGTGGTGTGAGATTTCATCAATAATCATAGTGATGTCTGGTTATTTCTCTTCTTGATAATGATTACCTAGGTTCATGAATTCATGAGGGAGTTGAAAAATGGTGATATTCTGTTGTTCCTTCTTCATTTATTATTTGAGATACTAGTATAAAAAGAAATTTCCCCTCATCTTCCATTTGGATATTCTCAGTTATGGTTCATATAGAAGAGACAGATAAATACTTGATTTTTTCTCCTCATTTACTAGTTTTCAAAATAAGTTGGTTCTTTAGCATTTTTCAGTGATCATCAATGAGGCATTTAAAAAGTTACCGTTATGAACTAATGTGTTTCAATTCGGTTACATTTATTATCTTTGTTAATGCTCGCACTGTCCCATCTTTGGCCAATGGACCCTACTCAGATTGTCTCTGGAGTCCTTTTGATATAACCCTTAATTTTGTATGGCTTTCTTGTTTCTTTGTGTGCATGGTGTTCCAGACTTATCTTGTACAATTCCTGCCCTTTTTCCAAGGGCCTTACTTTTTTTTTTTTTCTTTCTTTTTTTTGGCTGTGCTGCATGGCTTGCATTATCTTAGTTCCCTGACCAGGAATTGAACCCAGGCCCTTGGCAGTGAAAGCGTGGGGTTCTAACCACTGGACCACCAGGGAATTCCCCTTACTTTGTTTTAATAAAAAATGGTATTTAGAGACAGCAGTATGTGCATTAGGTGTGCTCATTGCTACTAGTTTGGTCATTGTTTTTAGACCTTTTCAGTGGTCAGATGTAGGAAATATATGTACAGTTTTAAAAAATGAAATACATCATTAGTTTATATTATACTTTATTCAGATTCAGAGCTACAGGGTTTTTGCTTAACCTCATTAATTTTACAGCTGTATCTCCTTTTTTCCATACTTAAAAACCTAGTTTTCAGTGGCACCAACAAAACTACTCGTTTGATTTATCTTAACACACACACACACACACACACACACACACACACACACACACACACACACACACACACACACACACACACACACACCGGCTCAGAATAACGTACCTGCCCCTGCCTAGGTATTAAGCTTTGAAACTCAACTTTTACCCCCTAAGTCTACAAGCTGTTGAAGGTGCTGCTTGTCTTCTCAGCTCTTTCTTTTGGAATTGATGAATGTCTCACAAAAGTGGTTGCAAAAGCCAGACTCATCTCTCTAGATTTACCTCCTTTTAAAGATATTAGACTGGTAGATCTTCACTATGTTCTTTGCCCTCTGATGCCTTCGAGTAATGTTTTAAAATATTTTGTGCATCTTTTCTAGTTGTCTTCAGTAAGATGTTGGTCTGAATTATCTAATCTGCCATTATTGGAAATGAAAGTCCCCATACCACTTAAATGTTGAACATTTAATTTATATTTATATAATGTGACCACAATATTTGGTTTTATTTCAAAGGCTCTGAAACAAAAACACCTGGATGATTGTCTACGACATGTATCTGTAAGAAGATTTGAATCATTTAATCTGTTCTCAGTAACAGAAGCCCAAAAAAGGGAAACTGAAGAGGAAGTTGGTGCCTGGGTCCAATATACAAGCATCTTCTATCCTGAATACAGTATTTTCTTAAGGTAAACATCACTCTAGTTAAGATTTTTTTTTAAGTTTTTTTCTCTTGTAGAAGAAAACAATCTACTAAGAATCTCATTGTTCATTCTATTGAGTTTGCAGGCAATCTTTATCAGAACTTAGGTTTTGCAACTTTGTGTTTGGAATCCTGCTGCTCTAACTGGGTCTTACTGTATTCTCAGAACTAAAAAAAAAACATTCTAAGGAATGTATCTGCATTTGAGGATAAAGTTCAAATCAAAGGGTTCATTTAACCATTGTCTCATAGCATTTGATTACGAAAAAAAGCCAAGTTCTTTTTGAGGCAAAGAAGGCTGAAAGTGAAAACAGAATTTTTCCAAACTGTTCTTCAAGTAGTAGTTATTTGAAAAATCAAGCTTTGGTATTTTTCCCATTCACGTTTTGTCACTTTCAGAATAGAATCTTAAAATAGGAGGAGAAAATTCAGCCAAAACACTGATATCGTGAGAAGCTTACAGACTGTTCTGGCTTTAAAAATCATTAGAAAAGAGATAAGAGAGTTGCAAACTGAAGTAACAAGGTATCATTTTTACTGAATTAACTTCCTCTCACAGTTACAGTCTAGCATGTTGCAATATTACTGCAGGTATTTGATTTTATCATCAGATGAATGGATAAAGAAGATGTGGCACATATATACAATGGAATATTACTCAGCCATAAAAAGAAACGAAATGGAGTTATTTGTAGTGAGGTGGGTGGAGTTAGATTCTGTCATACAGAGTGAAGTAAGTCAGGAAGAGAAAAACAAATACAGTATGCTTACACATATATATGGAATCTAAGGGGAAAAAAAAAAAAAGGTCATGAAGAACCTAGTGGCAAGACGGGAATAAAGACACAGACCTACTAGAGAATGGACTTGAGGATATGGGGAGGGGGAAGGGTAAGATGTGACAAAGTGAGAGAGTGGCATGGACATATATACACTACCAAACGTAAAATAGATAGCTAGTGGGAAGCAACTGCATAGCACAGGGAAATCAGCTCTGTGCTTTGTGACCACCTAGAGGGGTGGGATAGGGAGGGTGGGAGGGAGGGAGATGCAAGAGGGAAGAGATATGGGAACAATGTATATGTATAACTGATTCACTTTGTTATAAAGCAGAAACTAACACACCATTGTAAAGCAATTATACTCCAATAAAGATGTTAAAAAAAAATCTGCCTTTCTTGACAAGATTTCACATTTTGAAAGGGAGGGAGAGGAGCACATTTACAGTAACTGTAAGAAGAGCAAAAAACATTTTAAGTGGAAACGTGTCTGAATACAGTTTAGGTGAGGTTAGGAATAATTTTAAGAAAAAAAGTTTTCACAAAGGATGTCTATTTATAGTATATGTTTCCTGAACTATTTTAGTTTAAAATATCTCAGCTCTGAAAGATACCATAATAGCTTAAAATTTGGGATTTGGATAAAAATTGACTAGGGTGGGCAGGGGGATGCAATTAGGATCTGGTTTCATCATATTGATTTATTAAAAACTCTAAATAGAAGGTAAAAACTTAGGGATTTGTGAGCTTGCCTGTACATTCATTATGAGATTCAAATTAGAATACCTCAACTGCCTGGCATTCTGATAGAGATAATTAGTTTAGTCCTTGATTAGGAAGGAAAGAAAAATGCATTAAATGCTTAACTGTTTGCCAAGTACAGTACTAGGTGCTTTGATGTATTCTAATTCATGTACTCCTTACAATAACTCTGCGAAGTAGGAATGAAGATGATTAAACAATTGGAAGATAGAATCTATAAGGATATTAAAGAGAAGGAGAAACAGGGTGATACCCCTACTGGTAGGGGTCTTCAGGTATAAAGTTGTAAAACTTATCTTCTACATCCACTGTGACAAGAGGCAGTAAGTGTAAACTGTACCAAGAATAACTTCCTGAGATCTTCAAGGCCCTGGTAAAGAATAACTTCCTGACATCTTCAAGGCCCTGGTAAGGCTTAGCCAGAGAGAATGTGAAATCTTCTGTTCTTGAGAGCTTTCAAAATAAGGCATGGTTCTCCACCTGGTGGAGATGGCGTTGATGTAGCAGCAAGGCACCTCTCCAACAGTGTGGTTCTTTGTGATATATCCATTTTTGAAAGAATAAATATATCTATACAAATATGATATTAAATCCTAGTTTATAGAAAGAAGACAGGTGACTGAGCTAGAATTTAGGCCTCATTGGCTGCCAAGATTTTTTCTCTTTTTTTCAAACTAGCTAATATCTCTCCATATCAATAGTGCAAAAATAACAATAGCTTACACATACAGAATTCTAGAGCTGAATTCTGATCTTAGAATAAATTAAAAAATAATCATAGCAACATTAATAATGACTGACAATTGAGTGCCTACTATGTGACAAGCACTGTTGTGAATGGTTAACATGTATAAGCTTATTTAATTCACACAGCACCTCCTGAGGTAAATACTATTTTTATCCTCATTTTACAGATGAGAAAATAACTCGATTGAGGGCACGCAGCCAATAATTGGTTGTGCCCCTATTTAAACCCTGGTGGTCTGGTTTCATGCCTGTATGATACTTTTAAAAACTTTTGTTTTGAAATAATTACAGGCTCTCAGAAAGTTGCAAAAATAGTACAAGGAGTTCCATGTACCTATCACCCAGCTGTCTTCATCAGTAACATCTTATATAATGATAGTCACAGCCTGCAATTTTAACTTCTATACATCCTGCCACTTGTGTGACAGTCATATATACATTTATTCACTTTTCAGATGAAGGGATTGAGGCCTAGATAAACTAATTTCCTCATTGATTATTCTGAGCATTCCATTTCTTACTCCATAATCCTGATACTGTATAGGAAATAACCGATATTACTGAAATTGCTTAGGTAGGGGAGGATTTCTGCCAAGAACAGTTCATTCCATTCCATTGCCAGTTTTGTTCATGTTGATTTCTTATGGTTACCACTTCTCCTTGTTTACTGTTATCTGCCCAACATGGATTTCCATTCTTGCTCCTTTGATATCTTGTATCAGCTCTTTTGTCAGTCTTTCCATGACATTTCTTTAGCTACCTTTATCTATTTTCTTCAGTGTTATTTGAATTGTGAGCATTCTAAAATTAAAAAAAATTACTTGCAATAGCCAAAAGTAGTGGCTTGGAAAGTTGTTTTGAAATGCAGTACCATCATCGTCTTCTATATTTTTTAAGTTTATTAATGCTATGCAGTGAAAAAAGGGGGTGAATAGTTTTTAAATAAATCAAATCAGTAAATTCATTCCCCTACATATTGATTTATGTTCCTTTAAAGTTTTATTAGACTTGAAATGAATACCTTAAGAGAGTAAATAACTAGATATTTGTGAATTCAGAGTACATAGTTGTATATTGTTTATATTATTAAAAGGTATATAAGCAGTGGCCTGAGTTAAAATTTTGATCATTTCCTGTCAGCTTTACATGATGATACTTAAAATGAAGGAATAAAGAATTTCCCCTGGTGACTTTTCATCAGAAGCAAAGGTCTGGACAATGTAAAAGTTAGGTTATGAATTCCCCAAGATGTGTTGTCTTTTCTGTATATCTGAGGATGGTCGACTCTGTTCCAAAGTGAGTGTTGAGAGTTAGTAAATTAAAATCCAGGGTATGGCTCCTGCTTTATTCCTTGGCAAACTCTTCTTGTTTTTCTGGTGTTCATTTCTTAGAATTTTATAGAAGAGGTTCTTGCTATTAGATAGATGCATGTATAGAAAACTAATATATACCAGGAGGTGTTTATACTAAAAATCTTTCATTAAAAATTCCTTGTTCCTGGGACTTCCCTGGTGGTCCAGTGGCTGAGACTTGCGCTCCCAATGCAGGGGGCCCGGGTTTGATCCCTGGTGAGGGAACTAGATCCCTCATGCTTCAACTAAGAGTTTGCATGCTGCAACTAAAGATCCCATGTGCCGCAACTAAAAAAGATCCCGCATGCTGCAACTAAAAGATCCCACAGGCCGCAACAAAGATCCCACGTGCCGCAGCTAAGACCCGGCGTAGCCAAATAAATGAATGAATGAATGAATGAATAAATAAATAAATAAATAATATAAATATATATATATATATGAAGGGACTTCCCTGGTGGTCCAGTGGTTGCGAATCTGTCTTGCAATGCAGGGGACGTGGGTTTGATCCCTGGTCAGGGAACTAAGATCCCCCGTGCCACAGGGCAACTAAGCCCATGTGCCACAACTACTGAGCCCGTGTGCCACAACTAGAGAGGAGCCTGCGCACCACAATGAAGAGCCTGTGTGCCGCAACAAAAGATCCCACGTGCTGCAACTAAGACCCGATGAAGCCAAAAAAAAAAAAAATATATATATATATATTTTAATAGATCTTTATTGGAGTATAATTGCTTCATAATACTGTGTTAGTTTCTGTTGTACAACAAAGCAAATCAGCTGTATGCATACATGTCCCCATACCCCCTCCCTCTTGAGACTCCTTCCCATCCTCCCTATCCCACCCCTATGGATCATCGCAAAGCACCGAGCTGACCTCCCTGTGCTATGCTGCTGCTTCCTACCAGCCAACTACTTAACGTTTGGTAATGTAAATATGTCGATGCTACTCTCACTTTGCCCTCCTACCCCATGTCATCAAGTCCATTCTCTATGTCTACCTCTTTATTCCTGCCCTGCAACTAGGTTCATCAGTACCTTTTTTTTTTTTTTGATTCCATATATATGCGTTAGCATACGGTATTTGTTTTTCTGTTTCTGACTTACTTCACTCTGTATGGCAGACTCTAGGTCCATCCACCTCACTACAAATAACTCGATTTTGTTTCTTTTTATGGCTGAGTAATATTCCATTGTATATACGTACCACATCTTCTTTATCCATTCATCTGTCGATGGACATTTAGGTTGGTTCCATGTCCTGGCTATTGTAAATAGTGCTGCAGTGAACATTGTGGTGCATGTCTCTTTTTGAATTATGTTTTTCTCAGAGTATATGCCCAGTAGTGGATTGCTGGGTCATATGGTAGTTCTATTTTTAGTTTTTTGAGAAACCTCCATACCGTTTTCCATAGTTGTTGTATCAGTTTACATTCCCACCAACAGTGTAGGAGGGTTCCCTTTTCACCACACCCTTTCCAGCATTTATTGTTTCTAGCTTTTTTGATAATGGCCATTCTGACTGGTGTGAGGTGATACTTCATTGTAGTTTTGACTTGCATTTCTCTAATAATTAGTGACATTGAGCGTCTTTTCATGTGCCTCTTGGCCATCTGTATGTTTTCCTTGGTGAAATGTCTATTTAGGTCTTCCACCCATTTTTTAACTGGATTTTTTTTTTTTGATATTGAGCTCCATGATCTGTTTGTATATTTTGGAGATTAATTCTTTGTCTGTTGTTTCATTTGCAAATATTTTCTCCCATTCTGAGGGTTGTCTTTTCGTCTTGTTTATGGTTTCCTTTGCTGTGCAAAAGCCTTTAAGTTTAATTAAGTCCCATTTGTTTATTTTTGTTTTTATTTCCATTACTCTAGGAGGTGGGTCAAAAAAGATCTTGCTGTGATTTATGTCAAAGAGTGTTCTTCCTATGTTTTCCTCCAAGAGTTCTGTGTCTGGTCTTACATTTAAGTCTTTAATCCATTTGGAGTTTATTTTTGTGTTTGGCGTTAGGCAGTGTTCTAATTTCATTCTTTTACCTGTAGCTGTCCAGTTTTCCCAGCACCGCTTATTGAAGAGGCTGTCTTTTCTCCATTGTATGTTCTTGCCTCCTTTGTCGTAAATTAGGTGCCTATGTGTGCGTGGGTTTATCTCTGGGCATTATCCTGTGCCATTGATCTATATTTCTGTTTTTGTGCCAGTACCATACTGTCTTGATTACTGTGGCTTTGTGGTATAGTTTGAAGTCGGGGAGCCTGATTCCTCCATCTCTGTTTTTCTTTCTCAAGTTGCTTTGGCTATTCGGGGTCTTTTGTGTTTCCATACGAATTGTAAGATTTTTTTGTTCTAATTCTGTGTAGAATGCCATTGGTAGTTTGATAGGGATTGTATTGAATCTGTAGATTCAATTGGGTAGTAGATTGCTTTGGGTAGTATAGTCATTTTCACAATATTGATTCTTCCAATCCAAGAATGTGGTATATTTCTCTGTTTATGTTATCTTTGATTTCTTTCATCAGTGTTTTATAGTTTTCTGAGTACAAGTCTTTCGCCTCCTTAGGCAGGTTTATTCCTAGGTTTTTTATTCTTTTTGTTGCAATGGTAAATGGGAGCGTTTCCTTAATTTCTCTTTCTGACTTTTCATTGTTGGTGTATAGGAATGCCAGAGATTTCTGTGCATTAATTTTGTATCCTGCAACCTTACCAAATTCACTGATTAGTTCTAGTAGTTTTCTGGTGACATCTTTAGGATTTTCTGTGTATAGTAAAAAACTATATTAAAAAAATTTTCTTCTCCTTGTCTTATAAGTTGCAATTTCTTGTTGTATAGAGATTACTGTATAGATACTAGAAATTGTTGTTCCCCGCCCCTTTATTTTAACTTAATTTCAGTGTAATAGGAATTTGCATATTCTGGAAACTTTAAAATACTTTCATTTATATTCAGAACCATAAAAGTGCCTGAGTTATTCATTTATAAATGCATACATGTCTTAGGTATAGAAAAAGCTGAGAGGCCTGAACTGTCCTCCTTTCTTTGAATGACTCCTGTTGCTATGGTAATTGCTGAATTAGAAACCTAGCATTCTTGCCTTTTGGCCTGTCCTGGAGGCTTAGAATGGGCAAGAAGTCAAGAATGACTTTGTCTTTGACTGTAGTACAACAAATGCACTGCATTGAGATCATGTATTGCTTCTCTAAGGAAAGGAAAAAAAATAAAACAAACCCTCACCCCACTGGATTTAGTATGTACCCTGTGAGTGCTCACTGAATAAAAACTTGTGATGGGAGTGGTATGCTTATGAAATTAGATGTATGGCAGATTATCCTTATATGTGTAGTGTATCATAGGTGCCCCTTTAAAACTTGGCAAGGTTGGTATCTGAGGCAAATATGGATACTGAATTTATATTTGTTTGTTTATTTATTTATTATTTTTAATTTAAATTCATTTATTTATTTGTTCATTTTTGGCTGCGTTGGGTCTTTGTTGCTGCGCGCAGGCTTCCTCTAGTTGCAGTGAGCAGGGGCTACTCTTTGTTGCGGTGCGCAGGCTTCTCATTGTGGTGGCTTCTCTTGTCACGGAGCATGGTCTCTAGGCACGTGGGCATCAGTAGTTGTGGCTCGTGGGCTCTAGAGCTCAGGCTCAGTAGTTGTGACGCACGGGCTTAGTTGCTCCGCAGCATGTGGGATCTTTAGGGAACAGGGCTCGAACCTGTGTCCCCTGCATTGGCAGGTGGATTCTTAACCACTATGCCACTAAGGAAGTCCCTGAATTTATATTTAAAAAGTACAGTTTTAATGTTAGTAGTGCTGTTAACAACAGCGATGAATATTAAAGCAGCTTTTGTTCTCTTGTATTTTATTTTGTATTTTAGAAGGAACTTTATAGGAGCTTCAAAATGTGGTGCAGTGTATGTAGAAAATTAAAAGACTAATCCATTGAGTCATGTTTTCATGGAGCTTAAATCACAGATATGAGCTAATTATAACTTAATTTTCTAGGTTATTTAAACTCCAATCATGATTATTTGTGTAGTTTGCTTACATATACATATATTCAAAGTTTCAGTAAATTGAAATATTCCCTAGATACTTTTTCAAATTTCCATATATTATGTAGAAATAATCTTTTAGTTTCCTATAACTAGTAGATGTAAGACTGAAAATAAAAACTCTTCAGCCATTTATTTTTGAAAGAGCTCCAAAGTAGTTGCATGGAAAATCAACTTTTTAAACCTTTTCCTTCGGAAAACCTTTCCTCTTTGTTCTTATGCAGCCTCTTAGGACCCATTCCACTCTCTGACTTACTTTTTCTGATTTTGGGGGACCACTTTTCTTTTTAATCAAGGTAAAATTAATCATTTTAACCATTTTAAATTGTGCAATTCAGTATATTCACGATGTTGTGCAACCATCACCACTCTCTAATTTCTGAAGCTTTTCATCACCCCAAAAGGAAACCCCATCCCCATTACTAGTAACTCTCTATCTTCCTCCTCCCCCTAGCCCCTGGCAACCACTTATCTACTTTCTATCTATATGGATTTGCCTATATTGCCTATTCTGGACATTTTATATAAGTAGAATCATATGCTATGTGGCCTTTATATTTGGCTTCTTTTACTTAGCATAATGTTTTCTGATTCATCCATGTTATAGCATATACCAGTACTTCATTCCTTTTTTATGGCTGAATAATATTCCATTGTACAGACAATACCATATTTTGTTTATCCCTTCATCAGTTGATGGACATTTGGGTAGTTTCTACTTTTTGGCTATTATGAATAATGCTACTATGAACATTCATGTACAAGTTTTTATGTGAATGTGTAAGTTTTAAATTCTTTCTTTTAGGTATGTACTGAGGGGCAGAATTACTGGGTCATGTAGTAACTCTTTGTTTAACTTTTTGAAGAGTGGCCAAATTGTTTTCCACAGTGGCTGTGCCATTTTACCTACTAGGAATATATGAGGGTTCTAATTTCTCCCCATTCTTGCAAGCACCTATGATTTTTCCTATATTATTATTATTTTGTATTATTGCCATTCTAGTGGGTGTAAAGTGATATCTTACTGTTGTTTTGATTTGCAGTCCCCCAGTGACTAATTATGTTGTATGTTTTTTCATGTGCCCATTGGCCATTTGTATATCTTCTTTGGAGAAATGTCTATTCAAGTCCTATGCCCATTTTTAATTGGGTTGTTTGTCTCTTTGTTATTGAATTTCAGACTTCTTTATATATTCTGGATACTTGACCCATATCAGATATGTGATTTGCAAATATTTTCTCCCATCTTCTGGGTTATCTTTTCACTTTCTTGATAGTGTCCTTTGGTGTACAAAAGTTTTTAGTTTTGTTGAAGTTCAATTTATCTATTTTTTTCTCTTGTTGTTTGTGTTTTGGGTGCCATATTTAGCCCTCACTTACTTTTAACCTCTGGTTTCAATCTCTTGATACCTTTAGGCTTCAAATTTTTCTCTGGTAGCTTTTTTTTCCCCCCTCTTCAGATAATTATCTGCCCCAGTGACTTGCTCCTTAGTCCTTACCCCATAGGCCATTCTTTAGAGAAACTCAAAGGTCCTCAGTTCTAGCATAGCTTTAGGTGCTTGTGAAAAAAATTGGTTGGCTTTGGGAAGAAAAAACCGGCTACTGGTAAATTTTTTTCCAGCTTTATTGAGATATTGATATAATTGACATATAACATTGTGTAAATTTAAGGTATACACTGTGTTGACTTGATTCACTTATATACTGCAAAATGATTAGTACCATAGTACTAGCTAACACCTCTATCATGTCACATAATTATCATTTCTTTTTTGTGGTGAGAACATTTAAATTAAAGGCTTGGGAAACAAGTTAAAGCTTCGGAGTTTAGGAGAAGATGGAGTGAACTTTTTATACCCTGGATATGTTAGCAAAATGTTATGACTGTTATATAACATTAATTATCAGTGTAATGGTAAAACTGAAGTTTGATAAGGTCCCTTCCTTGCAGGTATTACTGTCTAATAACCACATTGTCCAGGCAGGACCTAGGTAAACAGTTGAAAGATTAAGGGTAGACAAGATCTTATGGAGTTGACACTTGAATAAAGTATAGATGACTCTGAACAAAGAAAAGTCCTTGAGTTTGGGCCAAATGAAAGGGAACTTGAAATAATCAAACTGAATCTTTACCACACTGTGTTCATGGCAGTTTTCCTATAAGTAGGACTAATTCTTATACCATTGAAGACAATGATTGTTGACATTTTTCTTTCATGAGATGCCATCTTTTAGGGTTTCTAGACTTCGTAGATAAGTGATTTTCATTTTTGTAAGTTACTTAGAGGTATAGGATTAGTTTTCTTGTTTCCCCAACCTGATCCCATTTAATGTCATAGGGTATACTTTCTGCTTCTTGGCTTCAAGAAATAATGCTTTCAAGAAGACAAGTTTTGTGTCACACTTTCTATTTTGAATACTGCTTTTAACTTTTAAACATACATTTTACTTTTTCCCAGTTTCTGCTTTTTAGAAATATTTAACTTCTTGCAAAATATATGTACCTTTTTTTTTTTAACTCTTGTCTCAGATTTCTTTTCAAATGTTTATTTCATCTTGATGAGAGAGAGAGAGAGAGAGAGAGTGACAGAGAGAGCGTGCGAATGTGCATGAGAGAATGTCCTTATTAAAACTAGGCCATAAAGCAATTTCACTTTTAGGTATTTATCCTAAAGAAATAATCAGAAAGGGGCTCAATGCTATTTCTACAAGGATGTTCATTGAAACAATATGCATAAAGCACAAAAGTGGGCATAATCTAAAAATCCATCATAAGGTGTTGGTTCAGTAAATTATGGTGCATTCATTGGACTACTTGGCAGCCATTAAAATCATGTTGCAGGAGAATATTTGATGATGTGGGAAACTTTAAATATGTTAAATGAAAAAATACAAATTGCAAAACCATATGGACAATGTGCTCTCAGTTATTTAATGACAGGTCTATGAGCATAGCATAAAATTTGAAGGCTGTATACCAAACTATTAACTGTGGTTACCTCTGCATGATAGGATTATGGGCAGTTTTTTCTTGAGGAAGCCATATATTGCTTTTATATTTAGGAAAAAGTTTTTTGAGTTCTATGCTGTATTGCTGATCATTTTAATAGCTTCATCTTGTGCTTTAGATATTTAATGCTTTGTTCTTTTTCCTCTCTTGTCCGACATGTATGTTGTAGTTTTCCATGTTAGGCGTAAATAACCTCTTGTAGAATCTTGCATCCACAGAGAAGGTGCAGAATCATTGTGTTATGAAGATGAAAGTTGGATTTGTGGTTGATAACTTCATTGCCTTAGGTTATGATACTGGTGAGCCCAGTGGTTATTGGGCCAGTGATTATTGCAGATAACTTTTTGCGTCCTCACTTGGTCACTCCATGAAGGAACTTGGTCTCTGTGATAGAAATAAAATGTTGTTCTGAAAAGGGTATTATAGTTTACATGTGTTCTCTTACTATATGTATTAGCTTGCTAGGGCTCCCAGAACAAAACACCGCAGATTGGATGGCTTAAACAGCAAGTTTATTTTCTCACAGTTTGGGGTCTAGAAGTCTTGGATCTAAGTGTTGCAGGTTTGGTTTCATCCAAGGCCTCTCTCTTTGACTTGCATGTGGCTGCTCTCTTGCTGTCTCCACGTGGTTGTCCCTCTGTGCACATGCCTTGTTGTCTCTGTGTGTCCTAATCTCCTTTTTTTATAAGGATATATATATATTAGGGCTCACCCTAATGACCGAATTTTAACTTAATTAACTCTTTCAAGGCCCTGTGTCCAAATTCAGTCGCATTCTGAGGCACTGGGGGTTAGGGCATCAACATATGAATTTTGGGGAGACACAGTTCAGTCCATAATAGTATATATCACTTGTGATGAGTTTTAATGACAAAGTAGTGTGGATGAAGTAAATTTTATTGTGAATTATTAATGGTTATTATAAACTATCACAACATCCTAAAGAACTACAGCTGTAAGTTATATAGGGGAGAATGTAGAAGATTGTAGATGTGTTAGCACCAACTTTTTGTAATCACCACTGGAAAAGTAACTCAGACTCTATGACCTATTGATTCAGGTCACACCTAGTGTGATTCAGGAGTCCTGGCTAACACAACACTGCCACTTAAATTTGGGAAATGTATTGGTAATACGCCTTCTGCCATTCTTTGAAATAATTTTTTTTTTCTCCTAGCTGGGCTACCTGACAGGACCCTGTGGTGGTTGGTGTCTCATGGTCCTAGAGAAATTTGTAGACCCTCTACCTTATATACTCTTACATGTGACAATGGTGATTGTTTTCTCCCCAGTGAATCCTGGGGCTGACCTGGACTTTTAACGCACACTGCTACAGTCTCCTGCTTCTGGATCCTTCCTAGGGGTCTCATAGAGTGGGACCTGTTTTGTGATGTATCCAAAACTGATCTCTTTTGGGTTAGTAATTACTCAAGGAAATATTCTTGTTGAAATACAAAATATTTTCATTTTCTACCTATATTTGGGAGACCGAAGGTGACTATCTCTTAGGAAATATAGTCCAGATTTTTAGTTTTTCTGTTTCATTGTTACTGTGTTAATGTAGTTAAGGTCTACAATATTGGTGGAATTATTTAAGCTTCAGGAGTGTCAGACTGGATTTAAAGTTTTTCCTCATTCAAATAAAGGCATATTGTGTTTATGTGTTATAGGCGTATAATACATTTATGTAGATGTGTGTATATATACACACACATACTTGGTAGGATAGTTTGATTAAAAAATGAGAAATTTGGGCTTTTATGGGTAATTGCTCTATTTTTAACTTAGTGGGGTCATGGAAGGATCATGGAATATGAAGTTCAGGTTTTAGCTCTGCCAGTTACTTGCTGTGTGATCATAGGCAAGTCTTTGAACAAATCTTAACTCCTTATAATTGAATAAGAAACAGTAACTAGGGGCTTGCCTGGTGGCACAGTGGTTAAGAATCCGCCTGCCAATGCAGGGGACACGGGTTTGAGCCCTGGTCTGGGAAGATCCCACATGCTGCAGAGCAACTAAGCCTGTGCGCCAGAACTACTGAGCCTGCACTCTAGAGCCTGTGAGCCACAACAACCGAGCCCGCGTGCCACAACTATGGAAGCCCGTGCGCCTAGAGTCTGTGCTCCACAACAAGAAAAGCCTCCGCAGTGAGAAGCCTGTGCACCACAATGAAGAGTAGTCCCCGCTCGCCGCAACTAGAGAAAGCCCGCGTGCAGCAATGAAGACCCAATGCAGCCAAAAATAAATAAATAAATAAATATATTAAAAAAATAAATAAATAAGAGGAATAGAATTAAGATCAGTGAGCAACATACAAAACATTTGCCCCCTGACATTTAGAACTCCCTGTAAATGGAATGTGCAGACCTGAAGGTCGGTTAGTTCTTTGTGACTGAAGTTCTGAATTTCTTGGGCCATAATAGTAGGAACTTATGTATTGTGGACTGTGGTAATGGAAGTTGATTGTTTATTTTCATTTTGAGATTCTCAAAGTGTAGGGTTTTGTTTTGTTGTCTTTATAAAGGTAAATAATTTATGTCACGTTTATATAATTAAAACAATAACAATAAAAACACTTATTAGTACTTTAAAGTGTAGATTAATCATCAAGAAATGTCATTACATTAAATATCCCAAAGACTCGTCTGTTATTTCTTCTCCTTCTCCCTCTAGTGGGCAGAAATATTTTAAAAACACCACATGGAAAGGGTTATTAGTATTGAGTGTATCACAATATAGTCTCAGCTTTTTAAAAGATTAATAAATGTTAATATTTCAGAATCATTAAAGAAAATGCTTTATTCCTTTCTAGGCATAATAGTGGATCTTTGAATGTTGAAGATGTTCTTACCAGCTTTGACAATACAGGAAATATTTGTAAGTTATATACTCACTGTATAGAAATATTTTTAGTGTTTTAAAAGTGAATTTTTAATTTTTTTTCCAGTGTTTATTTTATTGACTTGTGTGTGTGTGTGTGTGTAATAGAAACTCTTGCTGTTTTTAGCTGCATAATAAGCCTCATGTAAGATGTACCTACTCAGTGGGATAAGGCAGGTTTTATACTTGGCAGTTTTGTGTCTCTGTGTGTATGACAGAACATAGGTCAGGAGGAACACTGGATTCTCCAGTACTATCCCTTTTGTTTCTTGTTTTCATTTTGACCTTTTCAGTTAATCAGTCCAACAGAGGGGCTGTCTCTCCCTTCTTTGCTGTGTTTGGGTATGTGTGTTTCTACTTCTTGCTTCTTCTCTCTTTCACTAGAGAGTGAACCCAGAACATTTTTCCTTGCTGCTAATATACTTTAATACCCGAATGATTTTATTTTATGCATTATTATAATATTATAGAATATATTGACTTCTTATCTAAGTCTCTGATTAAGTCATAATAGATTTCTCCACTGAGAAAATCATTTAATTATAATGTCACATAATGAAAGAAATCAAACAAGAAATGTCTTTATATCACTGTGTTAAACAACATACCATGATAGAAGCGGTGTACTCCTTTATGTGTTGCATAGGCTATTATTCTTAAGATAGTGGATAATCAATGAAATATTACCACTTTAAATGTAAAAATTATACTCAAATACTTTTCGTCTCAGGAAATTTCACAGCTGTAACTACTTATTGTCTGAACTAAAATAACATATTCTGCTAACAGTACTACATTATCAAATGCTCTCTGATTTTCGATCTGCATAGAATAATGTCCAACAATACTCAGGCAATGATTTTGTTCTTATGCCCACATGATGGCAAGCTTTTGATTGTGGAGAAAAATATTTATGTATTTTGTCACTAAGGAATCTAACTATCCTAAAATTATCCTAAAATATTTAAAATAATGTAGGTTTCTTTTTCATGGATAGTGACAAGTATACCTTTTAGTTTCTCTGAGTTGGCACTTGCTGAATTCTTTCCCAATATTTTTATTGGGGGTTGGGGCAGGGTCTGGGTAAGGGATACTAATGGTGGTTGAGGAGACATTCTCCTTTAGTTCTGTGGTAATGTAAAATATCATTAAGTCAGGCTTATGCATACCCAATTTAGGAACATAATTCTAGAATGTTAAATGTGGATTTTTGATTTGGTCATGTAAAAATCAAGTACTGTTCCCAGTGGCTCAGTATGAAGTAGGGCCACTAGCTGGCAGCATTATGTAAAATAAAAATGTTTTCCTGAAGGTCTAAGCTATTATTCTATGTATGAATAATATATGTACCCCCCACCGTAAGTTGTTGCATTGACAAATGCAGAAATTGTATGTTAAAAGCTTTTTTTTTCCCACTGCTGCCCATTGTTTGGTAGAAAGGTTTGAGTCTTTGGATTGAGACACGCCTACATTTGAATCTTGGTTCTGAAATTAATCTTGAGCAATTTATATTATCTCTATGAACCTCAGTTTTTTTCATCTCTTAGAACTGGACATAATGTATGGAAAGTGTATAATATACTGTATTCCTCATAGTTGGTACTCAGTAAATGAAGGTCTTTATTATTACCAGTGGTGAGTACCTCTAAACCTTTACAGTTTTTTTCTAATAATGAAGAAAGTATTTTTAAGGATTATTCTGATGTTTTAAAATAAACTATTTTGATTGAACTAACAAGGTGGGAAAATAGATCAAATTAGAAAAATAGTAATTTATTAAAATGTCTTGTCATAAATGTGGTCTTTTTTTTGAAAAAGAAATCTATTTATTTATTTATTTATTTTTGGCTGCCTTGGGTCATTGTTGCTGCGCGGCCTTTCTCTAGTTGTGGTGAGCAGGGGTTACTCTTCATTGTGGCGTGCGGGCTTCTCATTGCGGTGGCTTCTCTTGTTGCAGAGCACGGGCTCTAGCCGTGCTGGCTTCAGTAGTTGTGGCACGCGGGCTCTAGAGCGCAGGCTCAGTAGTTCTGGCGCATGGACTTAGTTGCCGCGCGGCATGTGGGATCTTCCTGGACCAGGGAATCGAACCCGTGTCCCCTGCATTGGCGGGGGATTCTTAACCACTGCACCACCAGGGAAGTCCGTAAATGTGGTCTTAAAAACCTGAATGTATTGCCAAGTAAGAAGTGATAAAAATAAGACTTCTTAAAACATTTTGTTTAGTGTAACTTTTATATTATACTCTTTAAAAATGTATAATGATACTTCAACTTAATGTAAAATTGATAAATTCCTGTTACAATAAAGTAAATCTTGATTATGACTTTTATATAATCTTTGCCAAGGCTTAAAGTGATCAAGGATTGAAAAAGTGATTTCTCACTTGATGTCTCGAATGTTTGATTTTACCCTAATGGTGACCTTAGATTGAGTTTGTGACTGGAAAACCCAGCAGAGGGCGCTAAGATCACAATTCTGTCTCAACAGATCACTATAACTGGAATAAATACCTTGAATAGTAACCCTAAGCTTTCATCATGTAAACATAGAAATATGTATGTGTAAACATGTGTATTTGATTTATTTCTTATATACTTAATATATTCAGCAATTCATTAATACAAAAAAATAGATTTTCCTGACTGATATTTTTCTTCATTTTTTCATTTCTTTTTTTAAAGAGGACAATTTATTTTTATTGTTATTTATTTTAATTAATTTATTTATTTATTTTTGGCTGCGTTGGGTCTTCGTTGCTGTGTGTGGGCCTTCTCTAGTTGCAGCGAGCGGGGGCTACTCTTCGTTGCGGTGTGCGGGCTTCTCATCGCAGTGGCTTCTCTCGTTGCAGAGCACAGGCTCTAGGTGCACGGGCTTCAGTAGTCGTGGCTCGTGGGCTTTAGAGCGCAGGCTCAGTAGTTGTGGCGCACATGCTTAGTTGTTCCGCAGCATGTGGGATCTTCCCGGACCAGGGATCAAACCCGTGTCCCCTGCATTGGCAGATGGATTCTTAACCACTGTGCCACCAGGGAAGTCCCAGAAATTATTCATTTACTTCAGGAGTTAGTTTACAGGTTAACATAACTTCCTGATAATAGAAAAAATAACTTAATTAAAATACTTTATAGTTACAACCCCCCTGTACATGTTTATACAAAATACACATATGTGAATGTATACAAAATATATTCATGCTAGTGGAACTATTAATCTCAATTTTAAGTTAACTTCAAAAACAAGTAATTCTTTTATTCATTGTAAATTTTCAAAGATGAGAGGATCGGTCTTAGTCCAAGTTTGTTTATGCTCTCATCAGAAAGATATGGAAAAAATCTTTAATTTTGGAAAATTAATGAAACCTCTAGATAATTTCTTATTTCCTGATATGTTAGAAATGAAAATATTCTTTATGTTTACCTCTGTTACTTTTACATGTGTGGCTTGCAAAGTGTTTTATGTTTTTGAGATATCCTTTCAGTATTTGAATTCCTTTGAATGTTGTAGGAAGAAATTAAAATGAATCTCCACACAGTCATTTATGCATAATGATTCATTGCTCTATGGGATATGACCCCAATTTTATTTTTACATGTTTATATTTGCTACTGTGGAAAACAAATTATTTTGAAAGTCAAGCTTCTTTTTTGCTTACCTCTAACTAGGGTTAGGTATGCATATTCCATCTTTGGGTTCTAGTACTTGAGAACATACTTCCTTTTTAACTATCAAAGCTACTCTATGGAGAGATTGTGTCTGCTATTGATTCATCATGCCTGGAAAGAGATGCAATCAAGCAACCTAGGGAAAAGTATAGGATGCATCCTTCACTTCAGATGAGGTGCTGGCTGCTTCTGTGTTTCACGTAACATGTCACTCAGATAGCTTGGGTCACAAGAGAGTACTCTGCAAGCACGCAGCAGATCTCTTGCTTCTGTTTTCTCTGTGGGCAGAGTCTCCTTTCCAGCCAGTCCCTGACCTCCAAAGAAACCCCATCATGCTGTATCTCTTCTGAAACCATTTTCTCTTTCTCCAAGTCATCTCTTTCCTTTACTGAAATAAATTTTTAAAAAATGTGATTCTCTTCAGCACTTAGTTGATCCAAATTTTACTGTCATAGTATATAATACAACTATTTGCTACATGTGAAATCTCATCACTGCTTGGGATATAATTGCTTCACTTGTACTTTTTTAGCACGTCATCCTTGACAGCATGAACGTATGATTAATACTTCTCATACAATATATTGTATACAATATATACAATATAATGTGTATAAGCCATTAAAGGCTTAGGAAGCCAATAGTTATTATATATCATTGCAGTAACCTAGTGTGATTCAGGAGTCCTGGCTAACACAACACTGCCACTAAAATTTGGGAGATGTATTGGTAATATGCCTTCTGCCATTCTTTGAAATAAATTTTTTTTTTTCTCCTAGCTGGGCTACCTGACAGGACCCTGTGGTGGTTGGTGTCTCATGGTCCTAGAGAAATTTGTAGACCCCCTACCTTATATACTCTTACATGTGACAATGGTGATTGTTTTCTCCCCAGTGAATCCTGGGGCTGACCTGGACTTTTAACGCACACTGCTACAGTCTCCTGCTTCTGGATCCTTCCTAGGGGTCTCATAGAGTGGGACCTGTTTTGTGATGTATCCAAAACTGATCTCTTTTGGGTTAGTAATTACTCAAGGAAATATTCTTGTTGAAATACAAAATATTTTCATTTTCTACCTATATTTGGGAGACCGAAGGTGACTATCTCTTAGGAAATATAGTCCAGATTTTTAGTTTTTCTGTTTCATTGTTACTGTGTTAATGTAGTTAAGGTCTATAATATTGGTGCAATTATTTAAGCTTCAGGAGTGTCAGACTGGATTTAAAGTTTTTCCTCATTCAAATAAAGGCATATTGTGTTTATGTGTTATAGGCATATAATGCATTTACGTAGATGTGTGTATACATATACACACACATACTTGGTAGGATAGTTTGATTAAGAAATGAGGAATTTGGGCTTTTATGGGTAATTGCTCTATTTTTAACTTAGTGGGGTCATGGAAGGTTCGTGGAATATGAAGTTCAGGTTTTAGCTCTGCCAGTTACTTGCTGTGTGATCATAGGCAAGTCTTTGAACAAATCTTAACTCCTTATAATTGAATAAGAAACAGTAACTAGGGGCTTGCCTGGTGGCACAGTGGTTAAGAATCCGCCTGCCAATGCAGGGGACACGAGTTTGAGCCCTGGTCTGGGAAGATCCCACATGCTGCAGAGCAACTAAGCCTGTGCACCAGAACTACTGAGCCTGCGCTCTAGAGCCTGCGAACCACGACTACTGAGCCTGCATGCCACAACTACTGAAGCCCGCGTGCCTAGAACCCGAGCTCCACAGCAAGAGAAGCCACTGCAATGAGAAGCCTGCGCACCACAACGAAGAGAAAGCAGTTAGAGAAAGCCCACGCACAGCAATGAAGACCTAATGCAGCCAAAAAAAAAGTAACATTATCTACCTTGTAGTGTAGTAAACATCATAGGTAGTGTGAAAGTAGTATGTAAACTGTAGATAATATTTGTATTCGTTTTTATTGTTAGTATTAATATCATGTCTCATTTGTTCTTAGACCTTCTCAATATCTTTGATATTGGAAAATAACACAAGACAGGAAATATTTTTGGTGTGTGCCATCCTGTTTTAATATTTTGTACATGAAAACATAGTGCAAAGCTACATTATTAAAAGTATAGTATTACTGCAGAAATACATATATAAATCAGTGTTTTAGAAAAGAAGGTTCAGAAAGACAAAAATATTTGTGATTTGTCACATGATGAAGATGGAATTTCAGTGAGAGTGGAAAGGATAGATTTTTCAATAAATAGTATTGGCTAGGAATTTAGAAAAAAATAACAAACCAAATCTCTCCTTTATACTATATAAATACCAAAATGAATTTAAGATAGATTAAATATTTAATTAAAAAATTCTAACACTCCCAGATTTTTCAGATGAATAATTTTAAGATGTTGAAATAAGGAAGGCCCTTCTACGTGTGACCCAAATCCCTTGAATTTAAAGATGAATAGATTGACTAAATAAAGATTTAAAGTCACTTTATTCAAAAAGTATCAAAAAAGTTGAAAGACAAATGACAAACTGGTAATTATTATTTATGAAATATATGCAGACAGAGATGTATTCTCTTTATTGTGTGAAGAGCTCCCACAAAGAAATAGCAAAAACAGGCTGTAGATCTATAAGAAAAAGACAAAGCATAGTTGAAAATTAGAAAAAAGTATTTCACAAAAGTAATACCAATGCTCTATAAACATATCAAATGATTATTTTACTAGTAAAGAAGTAATGAAGTGCAATTAAAACAGTGAGATAGGATTTTTGTTATCAAATTGGCAAAGATGAGAGAAGATAAGCCATGTTCGGTGAATTGTAGGGAAATGTGCCTTCGCATCCACTGCTGGTGGGAGGGTAAATTGATTCTACTTTTCCAGAGGCAATCTGGCAATATCTTTCATAATTTTAAGTGCCCATTTCATTTGACTAATAATTGTTTTTCTAAGAAGTAATGAAACCAATATGCAAAGGTGGAATGTAAAGGAATTCATTATAGCACAGTGAATAACTGGACAAAACATAAATCTTTAATTTTAGGTGACTGGCTAATTATGGATAATTCATGAGATGGAATATTTTATAGCTGTTCAAGATCTCTAAAACATATTAGGTTAAAATATTACTGCAGGGAATATGATTCTATTTCTGTAAAATATATATATACTCATTAAGTAGGTATGTATATGCATAGTACTATGTCTATGTGTTCATAGTGTTTTGTTAGGGTATTGGAGTTATGGATGATTATCACTTTCTTCTTTATGCTTTTTAGTATTTGTTTCTTTATGGCTTGTATTAGATAATGTTTTTATTTTGAAAAAAGTAGATATTCTTTAATTTACAAATTGAGTATTAATTTTTTTTTTTACTGAAAGCTGTGATAAAATCTCAAATTGCTTAGGACAGTACTGTGGAAAAAAGGAGCAATTCATTTTACCACTGAAAAAAAAATATAAAGTATTTTATTTTTAAACAGCACTTTTGTCCAAGGAGCTCCCAGCATTGTTGGATGTTAATGTGCTAATCTCCCAATACACTTAAAAGAAGTCAAAGATCAAATCATTCTAGCCCCATATTGGGTCGTGGGAGTATAAAGAGGTTAAAAACTCAGTCAGTGGAAGAATATTGAGCTTGAACAGAGATAATTTATAAGTTCTGTTGAAAAATAAATTTTAAGGTTCAGTGCATTATATGGTTAGCATGGTATGCTAACCATGTAATATGGTAATGGTCTGCAGCCTTGAGACTATAGGAGGCCCCAATGAGAGTGGGGAGCTGATGGCAGTACGCAGCACTGGCTCTGGATTTGGCTCTTAGCCCCTCTTGAGAATCACAATGTGTGTGTAGTCTTTATTAGAAAGACTTCTAGAGGATAGGTTAGAAATGATTTCTAGAGGGTAGGTTAGGTCTCTAGATGGTAGTTTTCCCAGCTATGTATCTCCAACTGTCTGACTTCCTAGCTGCAAGTTGTCAGGCAGTTTTTTCTTTTGACACAATATTGGGTAAGCATGCCCCTAAGCCATAAACAGAGTCACATGCATTTGCTTTTACTATTTACCACGGAAGGAACATTTAGAAGATGTCTCTTTTTAATTCACTTTAAAATTTTTTATCTGAAATAAAAAATTATGAAGTTGTAGTGATTCTCTTTGATAAAAGAAGGTGCTGCTATCATGAGGGAAGACTGAAATAAACCCTATAATCCTTTCTAGATTCATAACATGTATTAATGCTTAACCAAGGTATTAATACTGGAAGGTAGTTCATGTCTTTGTCATAAACCTGCTAGTTTTTCCATCCTTTATATATTTGAAGGGATGTTCCTAATTTAAGTGCCTCCAAGTTTTAGCAGAAGATATGCCAAGCAAGCCTCCCTCGCCCCCAGCAAATACTAATTAGTGGTACTTTATCTTCTTTTAAATAGCTACCATTTCTTTTGCATCCCTTACAATATTAGGAACTTTGTGAATACTATTCCCATTTAATCTTCTTAACAATTTTGCAAGTGGTGAGGAAACTGATACTCAGATAAAGATAACTTGCTTAAAAATTAATATTTAGTAAGTGACCACAGAGGAGTGTTTGCCTATTCCATTTCTTAAAGGTAGCATATCTCCAAAATGGCGAGAAATGAATTTTAAAAGTTCATGGGAGAAATGAAACTAAAAGTGGTAACTTGGAGTGCTAGAAAATAACTTTGGCAAATGGAAAAGAATTCTGTCCAGTGGATTGTGTCTCAGAAGGGAAAAGATCACTGGAAAATGGGCTCTCTAGGGTTTCTGAAAGGTAGTTGACAATCTAATGGCGTGGGGATTTCGGGAGTGAGGATGGGGCGAAAGAATGCATTTTCTTTTAATAGTCTAAAACCAAATGTGGGTTTTGTTTTATTTCAGATTTTCTTTTCTTTTTTGAGAAGTGCTGCTTTTTGCAGAATAATACAATAGTAATACTGATTTGTGTTTTTACATAGCCCTTTCTCTAAGGTATTCAATGTGTTTCTCAAGCTTATGGTTATAGTGATATTTACAAATTGCGTATGTAAATACAAGTCACACAAAAAGCTCAACTAAATGAATATTTCTGTCTGTAGGAAAGTAGTGTGGATTTGGACAGCCTTTCCACAGAGAATAGTGGATATTTGGACATTTGTATGGCCTGTATGTGTTGCCCCACTCATGAATGCTTGATGTGAACAAAATATTTGATGACTGAATGAATTTAGTATTTGTGTATATGTATCTTATCTTTTTTATGTTCTCCTCTCTCACCCTTCACCCTACACTCCCAGCCTTGACTCTAAGTATTTGTGTTATATCCTGGGAAGGTGGGGACTGTTCATGGAAGGAATGAGGAAAAGTTTCCGATCATTCTGTCTGTGTATATGAGTTGGAAAATGTGGGTGTATTATGTATATTGGAGATGCTCCACATGCTCACAATCTGCTTGTTCTGGATCAGGTCGAATTTTTGCTCCTGGTGGCAAATTCATGGTTTGTTTGAAGCCTTTGCCTATCCAGGTGGTTGGAGGCCAGACTTCTGTGTCTTTGCCGTTTCTCAGGACTCCCTTAGTTTCTGTCTAAAAGATGTGGTGGAACCTAGACTTAAAACTTAAGTATCATTTTTAATTGTATGATAGTCAAAGAATGACAAATAATATTTTGATGAATCCTGGACTTTGGTTTTCTTTTAATATTTGACAACTTAATTGGAATTTAGTGGGGATTCGTTCGACTGCTGTTATGAACAATTGAGAAGTGGCATGTATGTATGTAAACCATGACTTCTCTGCTTGTACTTGTCCCCTGCATACCTTTAAAGGAGAAATTAGAATAATTAGAAGGGGGAGATTGATTCATATTGCCTCCTTTGATCTTTCTCTCTTAAGTCCTACAGATTTGTAGTTTGTATTCTACAATTTAGCACTGACTTTTGTATCATATTGTGTTAACTATTTGTTAATCTTTTTCTCCCCCAAATAAAATATAACCCCCCAGATTGCAGGCACAATAGCCTCTCTGGTTCAATCTCAAGGGGTGTTAGTCTAAAGTCCATGCAACAAAAATATTTTTAAATAACTTGGGTATTTTACCTCTCTTGATTAAATGACTTGAAAGCAACACAGTCTTTAGCAATTTTTCTTTTCTTTTTTTCTTTCTCCCATCCTCTATTGTTCCATATTGATGCTGATTCTGCACTGTTACATACAAAACAAACAAAAAACTTCAGAAAACAATTCTTTTGTATCCATCATAAGATAATTCTTGTCTTCCCTTTTCCCCCCTTTCCTTCTGATTCTCCATCATAGTACTGAGGAACTAGTCTGTCAAGGTAGGATCCTCCTTGGAGGGTGTGAGCCTGGGGTAGTCAGGGGCAAGAGACTGAAGCAGATCAGTTTCTTTTCGTTAGGGTGACTATACAGTCAAGTTTGTTTGGCATGATCCCAGTTTATACCTGTTGTTCTTAGCGTAATTATTAATAGTGTCTCCTTTCACTCCCCAAAGTGTCCTGGTTTGGATGATAAATTATATTCCAATTTTTAGAAGCCCAAGAAAGAGAGATATATTGGAAGCTTACATCAATTATTTATATCTAGTCATACCTCTTAATTCTGCCATAGTACCTTGCACAAGGTCTGGCTCAAGTGGTATTCAATATGTATTGATTCATTTGAATCCTTAGTCACACTCAAATGAATCATTCCTTCTCCATAAGTGTATTTGTATTCACTATACATAACAGAGAGGTAAATCTAGGCCTCAATTTTAGAGGACGTATACTACAAGCCTCATAAACTAAAACTGAAGTTAGAACACATAACAAGTTTTGATTAGCTAATGCAGTAATTGAAAAAAAATTGAATTACTGCCAAGATCTGAAAATAGGAAGATTCACATAACAACCTAGATTTCCACTTTCTCTTTGAGAAAAATAATGATCTAGTGGTCTGAGCCTGATCTTACATGGTAATCATTATCTGGAGCTGAGCAGATTCTCCATTTTGCGCCCTCACGACCCACCCATGGACATTTAAATTTGCAACCTCTGATACATATTATGTATTTGGAGGCACTTATGGCAGGTTTATCTTTGTACATTTTCAGATTATTTAGTTATATATTTAAGAAGAGTCAATTCTGATTAGTCATTTTATTAAAGCTAATTAAATAAAATACTTGTAAATTCTTTTGGAGATCAGCCTTTTTTAATTCAACAGATTAGTCATTCATTTTGGGGAAATTTTTTTCCCATACTAAGAATGTCAGTAACTAATATTTATATTGTTATATTTAATAGAAAATATTTTAAGATATTATTTTAAATATTTTTCAATAGCCAGTGCCTTTAGGAAAACATATTTTTGAAACTTAATCACTTCAGTTTAAAATTATAAAATATCTTGAAAAATGAAATTGAAAACTAGTATAGAGCTATAGGAGAAATTTTAAATATTTGTGGGTGTATGTATGTGTATGAGCATGTATATGTATATGTGTGTGTATAAAAAATATATAGTTAACTTTATCTTTGCCTCTTCTTTATAGATTGGAAAAGAAAGAGCAGTCTCAGCAAGTGTTTATTAAGTGCCTATTGTGTGCTGTCCTGCATTTTCAATTCTCAAATGATTTTTCAACCTTGACCTACTACAAAGGAATAAAACATTCTTTCTACACATGTTGAAGAAACTACTGTATTAAAATCTAGATAAATATCTCACTGTCTGATGCATCTAGGTACATGGATGGTCTCTGTGAACTATGTCTTAAGTCTCATCAGCAAACATCTTTTAAAAATAATTTAAAATAGCTACATTGTTTCATTAATGAAGAACTCACCCTGGTAAGTTTTAGAATATTGGCAAGAAAACAGCTTGACTTTAACTACATTAAATATGAATTTAATGGCATGGACATATTGTCTCAGGACATGATTTTATTTGTATATTTTTGAGGCTTAAAATATTTTCGGTTAAAATTATCTATCTTATAGACCATCAGTTTGAAGTCTTTTCTGATGCCTTCTGACCTGTTCCAGTTTGATCTTTATGCCTGCTGCAAACCTTTCATCTTGAAATCTCCCTTCACTGTCATCCTTGGGATTCTTATCATTTCTCTTTTTTGTTGGATTTCCCAAATACCGTGGCTTTCTCTTTGTTTACTCCATCATTTTGGGTGATGATAAACTCCTGTAGGTCCCTGAGACAGTAAAGGGAAATAATTTTTGAGTTCTTGTGATACTTCGGTAGGAAATAAAATAATAGAATTTGAAATAGTTTCTCCTTCAAAATTTTACAGCAGTGTATTGCAGCTTCTAGTGTTTCATTTGAGAATTCCAATGCTATTCTAATTCTTTATCTTTTTTATGAAACTCTTAGTTCTCTCTGGAATTTGACAGAATCTTTTCTTATTTTCACTATTCTAAATTTTACAATATCATATCTTGGTGTGACTTAATTTTCAAACATTGTTTTGGACATTTGGTGGGCACTCAGTGTAGAAAGTCACGTTTTTCAGTTCTGGGAAGTTTTCTTGGATTATTTCTTTAATGGTTGCTTCCCTTCTGTTTTCCTTGTTGTCTCTGGAACTTCCATTTTTCAAATGTTGGACATCCTGGACAGGTTCTCTCTCTTTTCATCTTCTGTTTTGCATATTTTTGACTTTTTCTGTACTCTCAGGGATATTTCTTTTGTAATAGAGGCCTTCATCAAATATCTGGTGATCTTTAAGAGCTGTGTACTATAAAACTGATTGGACACTATGAGGATATCCTAGCTTGTTGATTGTGGATTTTGCTGTGGGATGATCTGGCTGGGCTGCTCCTTGGGGAACCTTGGATGTCCATATGTTTGGGTGTCTCTCTTGAGCTGGTCCATTTCCCAGAGAAAACTCTTTGAGTCTGCTGCCTTGGGAATGTGTATATCTTAGCTGCTAGCATTTTGGGTTGGGTAGGAAGAAGAGTCTCAACATTCATTTGCTCACTTTCTCTTTAAAAAAATATTTTACTTTATCTTTCACTACCCTCCCTCATCTGTGCTAATGACCTATAGTCCAGAGCCCCTAGGATTTTGCTCTTTGGAGATTAGATGGAGGACAGAGTGGAGGAGGGTTAGTTGCCCAGCTGTTTGGAGAAGGAGATAAGATTTCAAGATCTAACTGCTTTCTAAATATATTTTCAACAAATCCTTCTGTATTTAGCCCAGTCTCACCTCCATTCACAGAGATGTAAATGACTTCCCCCACTGCCAATTTAGGATTCAGCTTTTTGCTGTCGTCTTCTTGTGCCTTTATGAACCCTCGTTTTATTTTCACATCTACTTACTTTTATTTTAGGAAGGGAGTGGAAGCTAATATGTATATTCACTCTAACATCTTTAATTACCATTTTAACACACACATATGTGTGTATATATATACATACGTATATGTATACACACACACATACATCAATCTCACATAAATTCTGTAACAACTTAAAAATAACTTAATAAAATTTTTAACACTTCATTTAAGTAGACCATATATGGTTCTTGTCAGATGTACACTAGAAAAATATTTCCAGTTTAAATATATGGAGATGAATCACCAAGGCTTTGCACATGTTTTAGGAATTCTTTTCTGCCTCATTTCTGAATCTCTCTTTAGCCTTCAAGATTCAACTCAAATGTCACCTCCTCTATAAATTCTTTTCTGACTCTCCTAAGCTACACTTCACTGGTCCTTCTTATGTTTACCTGTAGACTTAAGAAAAAGAAAAGAATACACCATTAAAACATCACATTGTATTATAATTGTGTCTAAATTACTCACTGGACTGTAAGCTCCTAGAGGCAGGAATAATGTTTGTCTGTATCTACAGTGCCTGGCATAAAGTGAATAATCAATAAGTGCTTTGTGGATTAGTGAACTTAATATTTAAAAAAGGAACACACATTTTTTTTTAATTTTTAAAATTTATTTATCTTTGGCTGTGTTGGGTCATGGTTGCTGCGCGGGCTTTCTCTAGTTGTGGCAAGCGGGGGCTACTATTCGTTGCAGTGCGCAGGCTTCTCATTGCAGTGGCTTCTCTTGTTGTGGAGCATGGGCTCTAGGCTCGCGGGCTTCAGTAGTTGTGGCACATGGGCTCAGCATTTGTGGCTCGCAGGCTCTAGAGTGCAGGCTCAGTAGTTGTGGCGCATGGGCTTGGTTGCTCCATGGCACATGGGATCTTCCTGGAACGGGGATTGAACCTGTGTCCCCTGCATTGGCAGGCGGATTCTTAACCACTGCGCCACCAGGGAATCCCCCCAAAAAAGGAAAACACATTTTAAATAAATTACGATATGATTATTTTATAAAATGTTCACTGTGAAAAATAATTTACTTCAGGATTCCTTTAAATAATCCATATCCTTAGTGCTCTTAAAATTTCATTATGTGCTTTTTTTTTTTTGAGAAATACATTTATGTCTAGTGTCCCTTTTGCATATCTGTGTACATATACAGGCATTCTATATTGTTCTACTTTAGTAGGAATGTTACTTATATTTAAAAAGAAATAAATGTTATTCTGTTACACATTGGTGACATTTTTCCTTCTAAATAACTTTTTCTGGGAGAGCACTAAGTGGCCATTCACCTGCCTTCTGATCAGTGCAATGTATTTTAAGCAGCTAGTTCCAAAATACATTCAAATAGTATGTCCTATTCCTCATGAATTGCTATTTCTTTGCTTAAATTTCCCATTTGGACCACCAGCAATCTCTTAAGTACTTTTCCTACCAGCTAATGCTAGCTTTTAAAAATCTACTTAATGTTACTCCTTTCTTTCTCTTTATTGCCTCTGTCACTTAATATACCTCTATGCCTGTCTGATATTGTTCCTTTTCAAGGTCTTTTTATGCTTTTAGGATGATCTTTCTTAGTCTCTTTCTACTGTCTTAGATGCTTTGATTCTGCTGTTTCTTCATTGCAACGAGCTCAGTACAGGGAGCAAATACAAGTGGGTGACTTTTTAAAAAAGTTATGTACAATATTAAAAAGAATACAAGTGCTGGTGTTTACTATTTAACTAGTGTTTCAGAAAGGGTTTTGATAAACTTTTAGAGCCGTTCATGGAGATAGATGGGATTTGTTTAAATTTCATGGATAAGGGGAAAAGGGGAATGTTAAATTTGCCAATTGTTAAAGCTGAATGATGGATAAATGGGAATTCATTATTTTCTATTCTTTTATTTTTGGGTATATTAAAACTTTCCCATACGAGGTGTAAAAAAAATTGAAGTGTCATTTTTCATTCCTTTTCACCTAGCAATCCCACTTTTTGGTATCTGTCCTCCAGTATATAAGGACACATGTGCAGGGATGTTAATTACAGTATTATTTGGGTTGGAAAGGAAAATAACTTGGAAACAGTCTGTTGACTCTATTCCTATTTAATGGAATTGTTGGATAGATTATGGTGTATCTGTACAATGGATTATTACGCAGCAATTAAAAAGAATGAATTCAGTTATATGCTATGTTCTGGAGGGATGTCCAAGATGTATTGTTAAGTAAGTTGTGTAGTGTGTGTAATGCGATTTTATTTTTATAAAAAGAAACTGTGTGAATATGCCAAAAGCTGAGAAACATATACGCCAAATTATCGTTATTGGTTATTTCTGCAAAGTGGGATCTGAGGACTGGGGTGGAGGAAAAGTTAACCTTTTCTGTATTAATTTTATATTGTTTGGTTGATTTTAAGTACGTATTACTTTGAAGGGAGGAAATGTAGTAAAGATTTTTAAAATAAATGTAAAATTAGAATCTTTTCAAAATGAGTGTCAGTTCATCCATTATAATAAAAACTCTTTTTACAGTTTTAAAGAGAAGTGGAAAGTGATGTGCATATAGGAAACCAAATGATGAATTATATCATAGTTTGCCTTCAGAAAGAAAAATAAATGAATTGTTGATACTCATGTCTATGGAGTGAGTATATATTGAACTCTGACCCTATTGCCAATCTTCCAACAGAAATTGCCTGGTGACAATTAGAACACTTTGGCCACCTCTGCATTAATTCAATAGTTCCTAAAAGTCTGTGCCTAAAACTCAATTTTTTTTGTTACGGTGATTGAACTAATCTATTTCATAAATAAAGATGTTCCAGTTTCAAGAGGCCAGTTTAACTTAGAACTAGGGTACATAGTTAGGGTTCTTTGATTGCAAGCAACAGAAACTGACTCTGGCTAACTTAGGCAAAAAGAAATGTTTTGGAAGGATACTAAGCACATAATAGAATTTAAGTTTCACTTGACAGTTGGGCATTTTGCTCTGTCTTAGTGTGCCTCTAATATATTTCCTGCTTTTAATTACAACAT
This sequence comes from Eschrichtius robustus, assembly GCF_028021215.1. Classification (NCBI taxonomy): domain Eukaryota; kingdom Metazoa; phylum Chordata; class Mammalia; order Artiodactyla; family Eschrichtiidae; genus Eschrichtius; species Eschrichtius robustus. The sequence goes on from NC_090838.1 coordinate 36,893,140, forward strand.
TGCACTGAAAGTTCCTAGCCAAACACCTTTTGTCATCTGACCTTTCAAGGATTAAATTTAGTTGTCTTTACAAAAAAAAAAAAAAAAAATTTTAAGGGAAACATACACCATCGGTTGTTTACATTGTGCTCTAGTAAATGGTGAGTTTGGAATTATAGTTTCATTTATTATAAGAAGTAAAGCATTCAAATACTTATGGATAGCCTCAACCTACATATTTTATTTTAGAATTGTCACCATTGAGTTTTTTCTTTACTATTGCATCAATGTCTGTGTGTGTGTGTGTCTTTAGCATAGTTTTTTCGTTTATCTTTTTTGTTTCTTGTTTTAATGGTAAAATTTCCAGGGAGAATCCTTTTAAATGCTTTTATGTGTTAAATTATAATTTTGTACCTATGCTATGCTTTATAATTTCTACTTAACTGGAACACACTGATTTTACGTTATGATTTTTTAAAAATCTGAACAAATTTTTAATTTTTCCAGTTAATTGTCTGTGTTTCACAACACTCTTAACACTATTTTTATTATAAATTATAAATCATTTATATTATGTATTATATGTAAATTATGTGTACATATAAAAATTATTAAAGACCAGCTTTAATATTTTTCATTTAGAGAAGCATAAAATTCTTACCTATGTACCAGATATAGGGAATACTTGCTCTTATATAGGATACATTGCACTTAAAATAGAATCTGGCTCATTTTTCTCCTTTCCCTACTTTGGGGCCAAGCTTTCAACTGGCAGTAGGAGTAGAGGTGTAAGTGGCAAGTTCAGGGCCAAACTTTCTAACTAACCTTTCTTCCTTCCTCTTCTCTCTTCCCCTTTTTTGGAGTCAAGGTTTATGCTCAATATGGGCAGAGATGGCGGGGGTCGGGGGGGGGGGCACGGCGGTTAGCAGGTGTGTACATTTGAGGTTGAGTTTTCTGCTTTGCAGCTGAGAATCTGGTTACATATCAAGGGGTGGAGAGATTGAGCAAATAAATAAACACATTTGTGGATAATGAGAGCTAAGTTTCTCAGTATCAACAAAGGGAATTATAAATATGGAAAGGTGAAGGATAAAACAAACCGTGTGGTATTGAATTAGAATTGGGAGTATCAGAATGAACTTATTGCTTTGCTGGATAGATAGAGATGTGTGTGTGTGTGTATTTCCTAGCTCTGTCTGGGTCTGATAGCGGTGAGCCCACCTTGCACTCAGGTCTTGGTTTCTAAATATCATTCTCTGCTAAAAAGAACTAGGGCTCTTTGAAGAAATGGCTGACCCCAGGGCTGGGCATTTTATGTCATAAGGTAGGGAAGTACTTAAAACGTGATTAACACATGCCCACAGAACACAGGACCTGGTTTGAAGATAATTGACCAAGTCTGAGATAATTTGAGTACCAAAATAAATGATAAAAACAGATTGTAACCCTTTGTGTAAAATAGGACTCCATGAATTCATACCAATATTCATAAATATAAAAATGAGGGAGAATAGAAAATTCTACCTATATCAGAATGTCATTTAGTAAATCTAGAACAGGCACTATAAAAATCTAGAACCCTGGCACTAATGCCATTTTGGGCAAGATAATTCTTTGAGGGTGGGGGGAAGGAGGGAATATTCTTACACTGCAGGATGTTTAGCATCATCCTTTCCCTCTACCTACTAGATATTAGCATCCCTCCCTACCTCCAACCTCCAGTTGTGAAAAACAAAAATGTCTCCAGGCATTGCCAAATGTCCCCTAGGAGGCAACAATCACATCCCCCTATTCTCAGTTGAGAACCACTGATCTAGAAGGAATGATGGAATTACAAAATTACCTTTGGTAATTATCATAGTAATAACTGATTGAGGCATGAATTATCAATGGGTGCTAAAACAAATAAGTGAAAATTTGATGAGGAATAGGATATGTATTAATCTCAAAATATCTCTCGATAAAATACTGATTACTAATTAATTGATACATACAACATGCTTATAATTAACTTCACAATAGGAAAACCCAGCAGATACCACTGTAACCAGGTAGTAAAAATTAAAATCACCACTAATGGGGCAAATCCTCCTAATATGAAGCACTGAGAGAGCACAGCATTGCTTCTGTGATATTCCTGCCGAAAGTGTCAAGTCATGAGGGAAATCAGACAAACCCAGTGGGGACATTCTACAAAGTAACTGGACTGTACTCTTCAAAAATGTTAAGATCACGGAAGATAGGGAAAGACGGAAGAGCTGTTCTATATTGAAGGAGACAAATGAGGAGTGATAACTAAATGTTAACGTGGGATCGTGAACTGGATTCTGGACCTACAAAGGACATTATAGGGATGATCAGAGAGATTTGAATGGGGTTTGTGGATTAGATGGTAATGTATCAGTGTTTACTTTTTGATTTTGATGATTGAATTGTGGTCATGTAGAAGAGTGTCTTTTATTTGTCAAACACACTACACTTCCTTGAGAATTTTCAGTTTCTGTTCTCTGTGTCTTTTCTCAGTTCTTTGTGTGGGTGGCTCCATTACATGGACTCAGTTGTCACCTTCTGAGAGAGGCCATCCCTAACTACCCTATCTAAAGTACCTACGCTTTCAAAATCTGTATCCCTTTATGTTGTTTATTTTATTTATAGCATTCACTGTTACCTGTGATTACCTTCTTATTTCTTTGTTTAATACTTGGGTCCTACTACTGAATGGAAGCTCCTGAGAGCAGAGGCCTTCTCTGTACTGCATCCTCGGTCTAAAACAGTGCTTGATACCTAGTGGAACTGCAGTAACCGTTTGTTGAATCAGTGACTGTACCAATGAAATCTGGCTTTCTCTGTCATCTGATTGGTCATGTAACTAATCTGGATACGTTACGATGGGCCAGAGGGCACTTTCTAAATGTTGCAGAAGTTAGCATCTACTGAGAAAAAGGGATAAAGTGGTTTGGATTGAGGTGTGGGAGTGGAAGGGGAGAGAGAAAGGGAAGGATTAAGAGAGAGAAAAGAGTACAACTGTTTGATATAACCTAAAATACTCATGGATATTGCTTGGATGTGCTTGAAGGTTTGGACTGAATACAGCTTCTCTAGGGCATATTGTCCAACCATTGAATTAAGACCCAATGAGTTGTTGGCATCTAGTTCATTCTACTTTCTGTGCCAGCCAGACTCACTTTAAGGCTGTAAGCAGTTTTTTTGTTTTTTGTTTTTTTTTAAAGAAGCAGAGGCTAAACATTGTTCAACACAGAACAGAAGGATAGAAGTAGGTAATATTGAGTAATTCTGATCTCAAGCTCCCATGTCTTATGGTCTTAAGGAATACATATATACCTTTTTCCTGTGAATTAATTCTTAAATAATCACCCAGAATTACATTTGACATGGCAGCAACCTTAGGCCATTGTGAATTGAGACCAAAAAAATGGCAGATAAGCTGCAAAATTATTTCCATATTAACTGACCAAGAACGTAATTTTGTTGCCTTTTAGATAGGTATATTTAAGGTAGAGCTATATGAGCAAGGTCAAGGGAGTACTATCACAATTAAAAACGTAAAACCTCAAAAATTTGATCAGTTGAAAAATATACTTTTTCATCTTATTAACATTTTAATGCCTTCTCCTGAGCCATTAGTTACATCTATGTTTAGAACTTATGAGATTGCCCAGTAAAAGAGATTTCAGACATTCAAATGAGAGGAACAGCATGGAATGTGATGCCTATATAAAAACATTGTTTTAGAAAGACAGGGATATAAAAATTGAATTTTCAGTGGTGTTTGATGAATTGCTTTGTGAAGAAACTTATTGAGATAGAGGCCACTTTCCTTACTGCCCAATTACGTTTTCTGCTTTATCTACTATCTCCTCTTTTCTAGCAGTTCACTACTAAGGACACAGTAGATGTGTAATGAATCCTTTCTTAATGAATGAGTGAACGCCTGACTGTGTATTATGCAGAAAAAAAATTTTAAGACATATTCTCTGCTCTGAAAGTATATAATTAATACATTGTTTATATAATGTAATACATATTATCTGCTCTGTATACATAATTAATATATTGTCTATACAGTAGCATTTATGATAATGCAGTGTGTGGTGGATACAAGGATGGATACAGTCAAGATCTTGACCTTAAGGGACTCTACATTCTAAAGGCCTATGGACAAGATCACACTGCGTTCTAATTAATTTGCTAAAAGAGATATACTTTGAATGTTGTCAAAGCCTAGGAGAAGGCGGACACGTTTCTGAAGTGGGACGGGGATTCAGCAAAGACTTCCGAGAATGATGTAATGAATAACCTTCAAGGGCACTTGAAATAATAAGAGAATGACATGTTACTATATTTAAATTTAAATGCACAATTGTGTGATATTAACTTTAAGGGTAAAGTTCCTAAGACAGCGATTAGTACATTGGAAACAACAGAAGGAGGGGACAGAAACACAGGACTGAAGCTAAAACATCTGACTGTAAGCCATGTTCTACCACTTCTTGGTGGAGAAGTCTTGGCCAAGTTATTTGCATTTCTGGGGTAAATCTCACGTGATTATCTTGATTAACTTTTTATGTATTTCTGGATTTGATCTGCTAATATTTTGTTAAGGAGTTTTACATCTGTGTTCATGAGGGATATTGGCCTGTGGTTTTCTTTCTGTGCAGTGTCTTTTTACTTGGTTTTAGCATCAGGGTAATGCTGGTCTCATGAGTTAGAAATTGTTTCCTAGAGTTTGTGTTGAATTAGTACTATTTTTTTCCTTAAATGTTTGGTGGAATTCACCAATGAAGTCATCTGGGCCTGGAGTTTTCTTTGTGGGAATGTTTATAACTCCAAATTCCATGTTCTAAAATCTGTTTTGTCTGATGTTGGGATAACCACTCTAGCTATTTTTCCCCCCTTGACTGCTTTTAAGATTTTCTCTTTATTACTGTTTTTTAGCAGTTTAATATAATTTTCTTTAGTGTGGTTTCCTTTAGGTTTATTCTACTTGGATTTGTTGACCTTCTTGTATCTGTAGGTTTATAGTTTTCATGAAATTTGGAAAATTTTCTGCCTTTCTATCTTCAAATGTTTTTCTTCCTCCTTCCTTCAGGACTCTAAGTATATCTGTGTTAGAATGCTTGCTATTGTCACTGATGTCCTTTTTCCAGTGTTTTTTCTGTGTGTGCTTCATTTTATGTACTTTATTGCCATGCTTTCAAGGTCACTGATATTTTCTTCTGTAGATTCTAATCTGCAGTTAATCCCATTCAGAATATTTTTCATTTCAGATACTATATTTTTCATTTCTGGATGTTCCATTTGGGAAATTCCTATGTCTTCTAGCTGTCTTCTCATCATGCTCATGTTTTCCTCTACCTTCTTGAACATATGGGGCATGTTTACATGAACTGTTTTAACATCCATGCCTAATTGTTACATCATCTCTTGTCATTTCAGGTTCAGCTTCTATTGATTGATTCTTTTTCCTCCTGGTAATGGGTCATATTTTTCTGCTTCTTTACATGCTTGATGATTTTTTATAGGATGCCAGATACTGTGAGTTTTATGTTGTTTGCCAGATTTTGTTATGTTTCTTTAAATTGCATTGGACTTTGTTTTAGCATACAGTTAATTAGAATCAGTTGGATCCTCTTGAGGCTTGCTTTTAAGCTCTATTAGGGTAAGATTCAGAGCAGGCTTTCGTTATAGGGTTAACTAAGCCCCATTTCTAAAGTGATATTCTTCTTGAGGTTTCTAGTCAGTGTTCCATGTAGCATAGGTCTTTTCACTCTGGTTGGTGGGAAAATGTACTATTTCTAGCCCTGTGTAAACTTTGGTAGTTGTTCTGCACACTCTTTTCTGGTGTTTTTTCTCCTTTGGATACTTTCCTCTTATGCATACACAGATCACTTCTTAGCCAAAGAGAGAACTGCATGAGACCACCCTGCAGATTTCTAGAGCTTTTTCTGTGCAGCTCCTTTCTGTCTGGTATTTTTGTTCCACAAATACTAGCTGCTTTGCCCTCCTGAAAATCTAATCTCTGTCTCTTCAACTCAGAAAGATTGTTGGGCTCTGTTTGGGTCCCCTGTCCCAGTTATGGCCTAGGAACTTCTCTGGGTGGTAAGTTTTGGTGCAGTTGTAAGGATTGCTTAGTTTGTTTCTTTTCTCTGAGGGATCACTGCCTGTTGTCTAATGTCTGAAAAACATTGCCTCATACTTTGTTATCTGATTTCTTAGCAAGTTAAGGAGGGAGTGTAAATTCAGTTCCTGTTATTCTACCTCAGCAGAAGTCTCTTGCCTTCATTTTATTTTTTTATTTGTCATTTTAAAAAATTTATTTATTTATTATTTTTGGCTGTGTTGGGTCTTCGTTGCTGCATGCGGGCTTTCTCTAGTTGCCGCGAGCAGGGACCCCTCTTCTTGGCGGTGCGCGGGCTTCTCATTGCGGTGGCTTCTCTTGTTGAGGAGCACAAGCTCTAGGCACACGGGCTTCAGTAGTTGCGGCTTGCAGGCTCTAGAGCGCAGGCTCAGTAGTTGTGGTGCACAGGCTTTGTTGCTCCGCGGCATGTGGGATCTTCCTGGACCAGGGCTCGAACCCGTGTCCCCTGCATTGGCAGGTGGATTCTTAACCACTGCGCCACCAGGGAAGCCCTTGCCTTCATTTTAAAAGACATTTCACTGAGTGTAGAATTCTAGGCTGCATATTTTTCTTCTTTCAGTTTAAAGGTGTTGCTCCATTGTTTTCCAGCTTGCATGGTTTTGATGAAAAGCCTGCTGTAATTTTTATCTTTGTTCTTTTGTATATAATATTCCCTTTTGCCCTGACTGCCTTCAAGATTTCCTTTTCATCTTTGGTTTTCAGCATTTGATTATGATGTGCCTAGATATGTTTTTATTTATGTTTATCCTGCTAGAGGTTCCATTTCTTGGATTCTATTGTTTGTTTCTCATTCACCTTGGAAACTTCTTGGCCATTACCTCTTAATATGTATCTTCTGTTCCTTTCTCTCCCTTTCTTCCTTGATTCCAATTACACATGTGTTAACACTGATATTAGTCTATCAAAATAGAGCTCTTGAACGCTCTATTCTGTCTGTCTCATTTTTTTTTGTTCTCTTTGTGTTTTAGTTTGGGTAATTTCTATTTATCTATCTATAATCAAGTTCACTGTCCTTTCCTCTGCTGTGTCCAGTCTGTTGATAAACTCATTGAAGGATATTTTTAAAATCTCTAATATCATGTTTTTAATTTTTAGCATTTCCATTTGACTCTTTTTAAGAATAGTTTTCTTCTTGCTGCTGACATTCCTCATGTGTTCATTATTCTCTTGAATGTTTTGTCTCTTGAGAATTTTTTTCCCTTAATTTTTGTTTCTGTTGTGCTTTATAATTGAATACCAAACATTGTAAAAGGACAGCAGTGACCTGAGGTAATATTCATGCCCAGAATAGTAGTGGACATGCCTCCTCTTCTGTTAGGCTGTTGGGGGTTCAGTCAGTCTTGTCAGTAATTGAGCTGGGTTTACGTTTTGCTGTTGCTATTGTTATCTTCAGTGTACCACAAATTTTAAGTTGTTCTAGTGGACTGCCATTTACCCTGTGCTTAGTTTGAAGCCTAGAGGCCTGGAGAGTTTTTCTCAGAATTTCCACTCCACTCACAGCTTTCAGCAGGCTTTGCATGTATACAAAGTACTTTGATATCAAAGTGTTGCTGGCTGTCATTGTCATTACTCCTCGTAAGATGCTTTCTTTCCTTCAGTCTGTCCATCAGAGTCTTCCCAATCCTTTCAAGTTAGGGCTCAACATATACCTTCTGCATTAAATATTACCTGACTAACAAACATTTGGATAGTATCAAATAGTTTACAGTACATAAAATGTTTCACTGCCTTAACTTTAAAGGATTGGGAGGACTTGGATGGAAAGACAGTGATAGCCGGCCATATTTTGATATGAAAGTACTTTTTCTTAAATCAGTTTTTCTGTACCTCAAATGCTATTCATTCATTCATTCATTCATTTATTCATTGTCTATTGCTGTGCTTTACCAGACTTTGGGGTTTCATAGTCATATGGCTTAACTGTAGTAGCAGGTAGTACCTACTACATTTCCCAACGCATTGGGAAATCAGAGAGATTTAATTGAGGCCTGGGTTGTTTTGGAGGCAGAGGACAATAGCAGAATATCTCCTTCACTTTTTTTAAAAAAATTAGAGTATAGTTGCTTTACAATATTGTGTTAGTTTATACTGTACAGCAAAGTGAATCTGCTATACGTATACATATATCCCCTCTTTTTTGGATTTCCTTCTCATTTAGGTCACCACAGAGCATTGAGTAGAGTTCCCTGTGCTATACAGTAGGTTCTCATTAGTTATCTATTTTATACATAGTATCAATAGTGTATATATGTCAATCCCAATATCCCAATTCATCCCACCCCCCTCCTTCCCCACTTGGTGTCCATACGTTTGTTCTCCACATCTGTGTCTCTGTTTCTGCTTTGTAAATAAGATCACCTATACCAGTTTTTTCAGATTCCACATATATGCGTTAATATATGATATTTGTTTTTCTCTTTCTGACTTACTTCACTCTGTATGACAGTCTCTAGCTCCATCCATGTCTCTACAAATGACCCAATTTCGTTCCTTTTTACGACTGAGTACTATCCCAGTGTATATATGTACCACATATTCTTTATCCATTCCTCTGTTGATGGACATTTAGATTGCTTCCATGTCCTGGCTATTGTAAATAGTTCTGCAGTGAACATTGGGGTGCATATGTCTTTTGGACCTTTACCTTCAGACTCCATGATAATGGCACTGACAGTAGAAAAGCTCTGGTTTACAGAGAGATTTAGTTTTGTTTTGGCCAAACATTGACTAGATACTTTGAGAACCTTGTCTAATCTTCATTAGAGCCTCTATATGAATTATTTCCTACTTATTTATTTTTATCCACAGGTGAAGAAACTGAGTCTCAGAAGGGTCAAGTGAGTTGCCCAAGCCTGCTCAGCTAGTTTAAGTTAGAGTGTAGCTTTGATCAAGGTCAGTCTGACTTCAAAGACTGAACTCTTTCCATTATATCACTGCCTCCCAAAGCTCAGAGATCTTGTAAGGAAAGGTACTGTTCAGAGACCTCCAATCAAAAACCTCTATATTTGTTTTTAGATGTTTATTTCAGCTGATAATCTTTTATTGATAGATAAGAACAGGTAACTAAAATTCAGTGAAGTATCAGGGCTTTATTATGTGTCCAGCATTGTTGTAGGTGTGTATTCTCTTTCTCTCTCTCTTTTTTTTAAAAATAAATTTATTTATTTATTTTTGGCTGTGTTGGGTCTTCGTTGCTGCATGCGGGCTTTCTCTAGTTGTGGCGAGCGGGGGCTACTCTTCGTTGCGGTGCATGGGCTTCTCATTGTGGTGGCTTCTCTTGCTATGGACCATGGGTTCTAGGCACGCAGGCTTCAGTAGTTGTGGTGCACGGGCTCAGTAGTTGTGGTTCGCGGGCTCTAGAGTGCAGGCTGAGTAGTTGTGATGCACCGGCTTAGTTGCTTCACGGCCTGTGGGATCTTCCTGGACCAGGGATCGAACCAGTGTCCCCTTCATTGGCAGGCAGATTCTTAACCACTGTACCACCAGGGAAGTCCCAGTATGTATTCTCTTAATATTTTGCATTTGACCCCCAGAGGCAACCATGACCTATTTATTAGTTGTGGCCAGTATGACATTTCTTAAGTCTTGTGGCTCAGGAACATTTGAACTTTCTTATCATGTGGGGTTAGATGATTTAAAAATTAGGTATTGGCCAATTTTTGTCTCCTCTTGAAATTTCACTTGAACCTTGGTTTGATTTTAAAAGTAGATGTTTAATGTGTTATCACAAATAATATGACAAAAATTTGGAATTTTGTCAAGTCTTTACTTTTGTTTTTTTGGGTTTTTTTTGGTCCCAAAGCACATCTTAAAACCATTTTATAACAGGTTAGCCACTATTACAATGGCAGATTTGGATGGCTAAATATTTAAAAGCACAATAGAAGACTTGTTTATATTATAAAAATTGGTAAGATGGTAATATAAAATACTTTATCTTTAATTCTGGTATACCCATAGACTATAGAAATTTTAATAAAATAATTCATATATAAAAGTTGGATTAAAATTTTAATCCTTTTTAAAATTTGTCATCAAAATTCATAGAAGCAATATGATGGATGTATAGGAATGAACTGGGTTTGTTCGTTCATTTATTCAGTCATTGGATTAACAAATATTTACTGTGCTAGATACTCTGTTAATCCTGGGATACAAAGATAAACAATATCTAGTCCTTGTTTTCAAATGCTTTATAGTTTAATAGAGTAGACAAATAACTTGCTAAATTATAATATAATGCTATGATGTTGTAATAGGTATATGAGACAACTACTATGGAAGCACAGAGAAGAGCTAAGAATTGTGTACATGTTTTAGTACTTTTTTAAAAACATAGTTTTGGTTTTTTATACCAATTTTTGTAGAAAGTCTGAAATCATTAGGGAACATGTTTCTGCAGGTTCTCATCATGTGCCGTCAGAGAAGCAGAATGTTAGAAACTAGTAATCCAGCAATAATATGCATAAACTGACAAACTTAAGTACTTAGCTTAGAATCATCTGTAAATGGAAATGTTTTCAATTCCATAAACAAGTGGATACCAGTTAGATATCAGTATATTTCACAAGCCTCTTTGCTTGATACATGAGCATACTTGCAAGCCAATGTAAAACCTGAAGGATCCTCTTAAAATTGAGAGCTGTGATCAACCCTGAAGTCAAAGTTCCAAGGCTAATCAAACCCAAGGTAGGCTTTCATTACTGTCATTTCATCTAAATGGAATGTAACTCTGAATTACTTGAAGCAATATTTCAGTTGCCTATTCTGTAATACGCCAAAAGACTAGTGGAGAAATAACTTCACGAACAAGTGGAGGATTGCTGAGGCAAAGAGTAATTGCCTGATACTAATGGGGTAGCAGTATAGCCAGAGATTAAAAGAGAAGTTTAAGAGGTTAAAAACAACAGCTGTGTTTAAGGGTTAGTAAATTTTAGCTCACCTCCAGAAAATGAAACAATTAACTTGTTTTTATGAAATGTATCATTATGTATAATATTCATTTAAAAAAGAAATTGATAGCTCTAAGATATTAAAGAAATTTTGGCTCTTTTCCTATTGGAGTTTTGTACCTTAACAAAGGAAACAATCTTTTGAATACCCATCTTGAGTATTAAATTCTCAGAAGTGGTCTTTACTGTTATACTCATTAGTTCCTACTTGTCACATCTTGTAAAAGTAGGAAATGATTATTTTGTTTTATAATAAAATGCTTCTTGTGTTTGAGCAAATATAGTTTGCAATCTTTGTAGACAGTACTTCAGACAACCAAATTGGTTAGGGTAGACGTGGTCATGATTAACTTAATATTCTGGCTAACAGAGTTCATTCATTCATTTATTTTTGATATGTGTACCAAGTATTAGGTTAGGCAATGGGGATACAAAGGTTAAAAAAAAGACACTCTTCTACAGAAACACTACATTTGGTTTTCAAAGTTTCTGAAGACTTATAATCCAAGGAAATATACATTTTTAATTCATATTATATTAAACATTGCATTTTTAGATGATTTGACCATGAGCATATAATTCCATCTCTCTAATTTTAGTTTTCTCATCTAATGAGTGCATTTGGATTATATAATCTACAAGTTTCCTATTTAGATTTTTAAGATCCTTAATAGTCTGAGTACATGATGATTTTGAATAAGGCCTAAATTAAAAAAAAAAAAATCCCATCCTAAGTAACAGACAATTTTTTTGTATTTTTTTAATTAGCATATTGAGTACGCTAATGAATATAGCCTTAGACAATGTAATATGACTACCTTTCTATTACATATTGTATCCATTGTTGGAACAACCTTTCCCCAAGTTTTGTCCCAAGTTCTTTTTAAAAAAAAATCCACTTAGGGAGATGGGGGGGAGGAGGAATTGGATGAAGGCAGTCAAAAGGTACAAACTCCCTGTTATAAGATAAATAAGTGCTAGGGATATAATGTACAACATGATAAATGCAATTAATATAATTAACACTGCTGTATGTTATAGATGAAAGTTGTTAAGAGAGTAAGAGTTCCTAAGAGTTCTCATCACAAGGACAATTTTTCCCCCTATTTCTTTAATTTTGCATCTATCTGAGATGATGGATGTTTACTAAACTTACTGTGATAATCGCTTCATGATGTATGTAAGTCAAATCATTACGCTGTACACCTTAAACTTATTCAGTGCTGTATGTTAATTATATCTTAGTAAAACTGGAAGGAAAAATTCCATTTATTAAATTATTTTTATAATGGCTGCTGCCAGTTACTGTTGTCTTTTTAAATTGTCATTATTCAAGGTAGTCTTTAAAAATTTTTTTCCCAATGGCAATCTAACCTCTTCAGTTTCAACTGACTCTTTTAACCTCCCTTTCATCATTGATTGCTGACCAAAGCATAACTAATATTATGAAGAAACTTTGGCTTTGGTTACACAGCCAATCAAGACTTTATGTCAACATTCTTTTAAAATTGTTTTCTTCAACAGACAGTATTACTGAATCCCCTGTAATTCTTCTGCCAGGACTTTGAGAGTAAAGGCATGTAGTTGAGACAAGACAGCATATAAAAGTAACCACAAGGAACTGAGATGGAACTGACTGTCATGAACATTATATTCCAACCAATTGAATAAAACGGCTAGAGATAACCCACAAAGCATCTATCTTCATTTCATATATCCCCTGCAGCACCTACTGTATAGTCTGTACCTATAGTGGAGGAGCAAATATTTGTTGGATGAATGAATAATCAAAATAATAGAGAGCATAAATTTGCCATAAATTGTTTTTGGACTATCGGTATTTATTTAAATATATGCTATATGAATAGAAGTATGGAGATCCTAAAGAAGAGGGAATTTAAGTACAAAAAAACGGTTGCTGTTTTTTTGTTTTCCATCTGTAATTTTCCCCATTTTAAGCTTCTTTTATATGAATTTAGCTGTATTTGTTATTGTTTATCTCTAATTTCAACATTTATAAGTTATGAACTATTTCAAGTACACAGAAAAGTAAAGAGAATATGAGAAACATCCATATAGCCACCATCCTGATTTAGCCAGAGTAGACACCGAATTTTTTATAGCAGTATATGGTTATAAGTCAATCCTATATTAATTAGTTATTCCCACTTTCTCCAGACTATGGTGATAGTGACAAAAATTAATGAATCACTTGGATAAATTAATGGTTATACTTTCTTTAAGCCCTTTTCTTTGGCCTTTAAATTGGTCCCTTGGCATTACTTGTGTGAATTTCTAATGTAAACAGAGAGAGCAAATAGTGTATGTGTGTGTGTGTGTGTGTGTGTGTGTATGCCTGTGTGTGAAATCTATAATGAAATCACAGTTTAGAGAAGGAATTATATGTTTAAAGTCTTCAATTTTGTGAAAACAATGATTCCACATTTCTTCAAGTGGCTGCCATAGAATGGAAATTGAAATCCCTGGGTGGGAAGTGTGCTAGAAATCATAGTATTCCTTTTCAAAGTATTTTGCATCCCCTTATACATACATTCAGTACTTCAGTTCTGACCCCTACACACTGAATCATGCTGTGATTCATAATACTGTGTTATGTTTTAAATTCAAATATTGTTTTTAAAGGGAAATTGCTACTAATGTTGGCTAAGCTGCACATAATAGTTTACTAAATGGTTGTAGGTTTGATTCGTCTCATGTCAATCTAAATGTGAACTAATATTCAAGATCCTTGTAAGATATTGAATAATTGTTTCAGTTAACTGAATGCTTTACCAAATAATATCAATTTATGAAGTGTAGTTGAGTTCAGTGCATTTATTATTTAAAGAAAAAAGTAATAGGTGCATACCTACATAATTAAATGTTAATGGATATCTTTTGAGTAGCCCTGTGTCTAGAGAAAGAGGCAATTTGGTATTTTAACAGAACAATTAAATTATAGATCATTGAAAAGTTTCAAAAGTAATATGTGACTTGGTTTGCTCCTTTTTTCATTTAATTTTTTACTTTTTTATTTTAATTTTTAATTTTTATTTTTTTAAAAAAATCTGTCTATTTTGGGCTGCTTTGGGTCTTTGTTGCTGCGCGCGGGCTTTCTCTAGTTGCAGCGAGCGGGGGCTACTCTTCCTTGCGGTGCGCAGGCTTCTCATTGCGGTGGCTTCTCTTGTTGCAGAGCATGGGCTCTAGGCGCGTGGGCTTCAGTAGTTGTGGCATGTGGGCTCAGTAGTTGTGGCTCACCTGCTCTAAGCGTAAGTGCAGGCTCAGTAATTGTGGTACACGAGCCCAGTTGCTCCGCGGCATGTGGGACCTTCCCAGACCAGGGCTTGAACCCATGTCCCCTGCATTGGCAGGCGGATTCTTAACCGCTGAGCCACCAGGGAAGCCCCATTTAATTTTTTAAAAGAGCAACGTTATTAAGATATAATTTACATAAACAAAATGTACCAATTTTGAGGTACATTTTGATGTTTTGAAAATTTTGTATATGCATGTAACTACTATCACAGTCCAGATATAGAACATTTCCATCAGCCCAAAAAGTTCCCTTGTGCCCTTTTCTAGTCAATCCCTAATTCTCCTCCTAGGCAACCATTGATCTATTTTCTGTCACTGTAGATTAGATTAGACTCTTCTAGTGATTCATATAGATGCATCGTATATATACTCTATTTTTTTTTCCTCTAGCTTCTTTCACTTAGCATAATATTTTTGAGATCCATCCATGTTGTTGGGTGTATCTGTTGTTTATTCCTTTTTTATTGCTGAGTAGTATTGCATGAATATACCCACAATTTGTTTATCCATTCATCTGTTGATGGATGTTTGGGTTGTTTCCATTTTTTGGCTATTTTGAATAACACTGCTGTGAACATTCATGTACAAGGTTTTTGTGTGGGCATATGTTTTCATTTCTCTGGGGTAAATGCCTAGGATTGGAATTGCTGAGTTGTGTAAGTGTATGTTTAACTTTGGAAGATATTAGTAAACTGTTGTCCACGGTAGTTGTACTTATAATTTTACATTGCCTCCAGCAATGTATGAGAGTTCCAGTTGCTTCATATCCTTGTCCGTACTTGGTATTGTCAATCTTTTTAGTCATTTTACTGGGTATATAATGTTATCTCATTGTGATTTTATGCTTGTACCTCATGGCTATGATGTTGAGCATCTTTTCATTTGCTTACTGGCCATTTGTATATTTTCATTTGTGAGGTGTATGTCAAATCTTTTGCCCATTTTAAAATTGGGTTATTAAAGTGTCCTAACTTTTACAAATATCTCTTCTAATTGTATAATGGTATTTGTTTATCTTTGGGTTTCCAAATACCAAGCATAGTGCAAGTAGTGGGT
Source organism: Eschrichtius robustus (assembly GCF_028021215.1). NCBI lineage: Eukaryota > Metazoa > Chordata > Mammalia > Artiodactyla > Eschrichtiidae > Eschrichtius > Eschrichtius robustus. The sequence continues at coordinate 36,908,602 of NC_090838.1, forward strand.
ACTCAGTTAATGCCTATGGTCTAAATAATTTGTCTTTTGTTTTGACTGTTTTTATATTCATTGGCTCACTGGCCTAACCAGACATCCCCTGAGCTATTATCCCAGTGTTTTAGATGAGAAACACTAAAATCTGTACAAGGTCATAAAAAGTATATAGTGAATCCTGGACTGAAATCTATTCATTTCTTTGCTCATTTAAGTACTGGAGGGAGAGAGGGAAAGAGAATATATAAATGCTTTGTTACATATGTCTTGCTTTCTAATTTTTATAGTACTACAGGAAAATAAGTGTTTAATAACAATTGCTAACATGACAAATCGTTAGGCATACATAAATTTTATAACTTCCACTCTCAACTGATAATAATTGACTTTGTATCAATCACAATTTTGCCTCAGTGTTTCTATATGTATTCATTTATGTAAAGTTCTTGAGAAATGTTTGGATGAAATAACAAAATAACAGATAAAGATGTAAATATATAGTATTGATTTAGACATTACTTCATAATTTGAATTGCTACTGATTGAATTATTGATATAGGAATAGGTTTGAAAAAAACAATTGTATAGACACTTTGTGGCAAGCATAATGTCAGAACATTATTATACTTAAAACAGCACTCTCTACATTTCAGGAATGTGAGTTAGAGATCTTAGTTTTTAGCTTGTTATTTGGTCATTGAATAAAGATTTTTTTATGGAAATCAAAAAAATTGGTTATTGATGAGTTGTAGGGGTTCATTATATATTCTGAGTTTGAAAACTCTATCAGGTATGTATTGAGAGCATTTCCTCCCAGCTGGTGGTTAGCCTTTGCATTTTCTTAATGGTATTTTACAAAGAGCAAAAGTTTTTGATTTTGATAAAGTCCAATTTATTAACTTATTTTTCTATGGTTCCTACTTTTTGTGTCCGTCTAAGAAATCTTTGCCTATACTAAGATCATGAAATTTTTCTCCTATTTTTTCTTCTATAAATTTTATTGCATTGGCTCTTATATCTTGGCTTATGGTCCATTTTGAGTTAATATTTACATATGACATGAAATAGAGGTCAAAGTTCCTTTTTGTTGTTGTCGTTGCACGTGGATATTCAGTTGTTCCAGCACCGTTTACTGAAGAGGCCGTCTTTCTCCATTAATTTACTGTTGCATCCTTTTTGAAAATCAATTGATGGTATGTGTATAGATCTATTTCTAGACTTTCTATTCTGTTTCATTGATCTATCTTTTATGCCAATATCACATTGTTTTGATTATTTTGGCTTCATCATGAGTCTGGAAATGGAGTAAGTCTTCCAAATTTGTTTTTGTTTTTCAAAATTGTTTTGGCTATTCTGGGTTTCTGCATTTCCATATAAATGTTAGAACCAACTTATCAATTTCTATTAAGTCTACTGGAATTTTGATTGAGGTAGCACTGAATCTATAGATAAATTTGGGGAGAATTGACATCTTAACAATATTGTTATGCAGTCCATGAATATGATATGGCTTTCTCTTTATGTAAGTATTCCTTAATTTCTCTCAGTAAAATATTGTAGTTTTATTTTACAGGCATTGCACATCCTTTGTTAAATTTATTCCTAAATATTGCATTTAAAAAAAGTCATACTTTAAATCACATTTTTTTTTTTACATTTTAATTTCCAGATGTTTGTTGCTAGAAATCAGTTTATTATTATCAGGAAATATATTTTAAATACAAGTAAGGTAAATTATTAGAAAAAGCTCTCTACCTATGAAATCCAAATAATTTGGCCAAATCAAACAAATTTTGCCAAATTTTGTTTTGTAGTTAACTTAAAAGATGTAGAGGGACTTCCTTGGTGGCACAGTGGTTAAGAATCCACCTGCTAATGCAGGGGACATGGGTTTGAGCCCTGGTTGGGGAAGATCCCACATGCCGCAGAGCAACTAAGCCCGTGCGCCGCAACTACTGAGCCTGCACTCTAGAGCCCGTGAGCCACAACTACTGAAGCCTACACGCCTAGAGCCCGTGCTCCACAGCAAGAGAAGCCACCGCAATAAGAAGCCCGTGCACCGCAATGAAGAGTAGCTCCTGCTCGCTGCAACTAGAGAAAGCTCACACGCAGCAACGAAGACCCAACGCAGCCAAAAATAAAAAATAAATAAAATAAATAAGTTTTAAAAAAATTACTGTAACTTATTCAGGAATATCATATAAAGACACGCACCTGAGTGAAATAAATCCGATGTAGTTTCAATAAATATATAAAAAAAAAGATGTAGATAATTTTTAAGAGGATGAATTTAGTACTGTTTTATGATATATGCTTTTCAATAGATACATTATTCTTTTAATTTGTTCAATGTAATACCAGGTAACAAATTTAAAATGAGATAATTGGTTACTTTTGGGGCTTTTCTAGTCATTAAACTTGACATGGCAATTAGAATTATTACATTTAAGTCAATTTTTGCATTTAGCTTATATAGTATAAGTTCTTGATTATTATCTTCTTTTCTACTATATTACTATATAAAATGTTGGCAGGATCTCCCCTCAAAATAAATAGAAGTATATAATTATAAAATAACATGATGTAAATCCTAACAAGTCACTTCGATGAACATACTAATATCTTCAATAATAGTAAACTATGTGCACATATTTGAATGTAATGTTAACGAAAAATCCAGTGGTTATTATCAAAGTATAATGATAAAAATAAATAATTTCTGAAAATCATTTAGCATATATAAAATAAATAATGATAATGTTAACTGTTAGCTCCTCCCTCCTTTCCCTCATCATTCATTTTTAACCCTAAAATAGTAAAGTTTAAATGGATCTTTACACTTAAGTGAATGTGTCAATGCAAATAAGAGCATGGTTTCATGTAACAGCTTTCAGTACGTTATATTCTTTGCAAATTATCTTTGAGATCTATTTCTAAAATCTGAGTGATCATAAAGATTTGCGGATTACCCCTTCAGTATTTAAAATTTCATCTTGTATGAATTGGCCTTAAGAGCCCATTGGCTAAACCATTTGACCAACTAAAACATTGTCTGGATTCATTTTGAATTTAACTTGTACTCTGAAATGTAAAACAGCTGTTTACAAATGTTCAATTTTAACTGATTGATTATTTAATTTAATTTTAAACTATTTAGATTTAATTTTAATTTTAACTGATTATTTTATTACTGTAGCTCTCTATTAACTTACTATGAGCATGTTAGTATTGCATTTTTCCCTTTAGTAAGAAATCATCTGAACAAAAACTGCATTTAAGTAACATAGTTTGAATGGCCCAGTATATTCAGAGAGAATATTGAATCATTTCCATCAGAGTGAAGACATTACCATATCTGGGTAAGTTTTAGAAATAGTGTATTCAGTGATTTATATTTAAATTCCATAGAGATTATAGAAATATTAATACATAGATAAAATTGATTGCATTTAGTTACCTGTTTAAAAATGGAAATATATTTATTGCTTCTCCTTATAATACATTCTCAGTGGAAAAAAAATTCCAACAATATAAAAATGTGAAAGTCCTCTTGAAATTCTATCCCATAGAGATAACATGTTAATGTCTAGTGTATTTCCTTTTAGACTTTTTAATGCATGTATAAACATAATTTTAAAAACAGATGTTGAACTATGCTGTGTATATATTATTCTATACTCACTTTTTTCTTCTTTCTCTAACTTAACAGTAAATATTAAACATCTCCCCATATCAAGCCATCAGAATTCTAGTTCATCTTTTTAATGGTTGCATAGTTTGCACTGTGAACTGTTCCTTTGTTTATTAGACTCCTCATTGATGGACAGTTAGATATTCCTTGACTTTCTGATATTTTAAACAGTACTTCAAGGGATATACTTGTATTAATTTTTTATTGTTGTTCTAACAAATCATCACAAACTTAGTATCTTAAAACAATATAAATTTACTATTATCTTACTATTACACTGGTCACACTGGGCTAAAATCAAGATATATGCATCGTTTCTGGAGTCTTAGAGGCAAATCCATTTCCTTGCCATTATCAGCTTCTAGAGTCTTCCTTCATTCCTTGGCTCATAGCCCCCTTCCTTCATCTTCAAGATGGGGAATCAGGAAATCACGCCCGGAACTGTTGAGTTCAAAAACATATACCTGAGATCTAGGGATCAGAAAGCTGCCATTGTACCTTCCTTTTTCACCCATGAAGTTAATGGCTGGATACTGGAATGCTTTTGCAGAAGAACTCAACATGTATGTCACTGTGCTTCCAATAGCAATAGCTAGCCAAAGTATTGTCTTATGTCCGCATTTCAAATCGCATGTAAGTGAGTCTAAGTGGTGCAACCTATTTCACATCCAGAACCTTAGCTATAGCAGAATCTGGAAAAGTAGTTTTCCTGCTTCTGTAATACAAGAGGTCAATCTAGAAGGAAGTTGGAATGTATGCTGAGTGATCCTATTTCACCATATCTTGCGCAGTAGATACCTAGCCATGTGCTGAAAGATAGCTACTCATGTGTGTTTGCTGCATGGAGGTTGACCAGGAGCTAGGAAAGTGAGTCCTTCTATGTGAATCGGTGTTCTTAGTTGCAAACATCAGAACTCATGCTAGTTGGTTTAACTGAAAAGGAAATTTATTAAAGCATTGGGGAACTCCAGGAATCCTAGGAGAGCCAGAAGGTCAGACTTGGGGGAAATACACCAAGTACAATGCCCAAATCACATTAGGAAACTGCTTCAGTGAAGGCATCATTCATGCCACCACTTGGCACTGAATCCATAGACTGTGTTGAATACCATGGTATACTGCCTCTTCACTTTGCTCACTAGTAAACTGAAGTCATGTGCAGGAGTATTTGATTGGCTGAGCCTGCTCTATTATTAGCAGGGTAAGATGGGAAAGTGAGTTCTGGCTTTTACTCTAGAGAGGAGGAATTCACAATGTGGAAAATTTTCCAGTTCTTAAAAATGATGTTTAGAAGTTGCTGAGTATCCACAGATGTGAAGATGTCCACTATAGTGAGCAATGAGTTGAAGACAAATCAGCTATGTTTTATAAACAATGATCTGGTTTTATATCATATCTAAATTCCTCTTTGTCAGCTCCTAACTTTTTCGTAGATCTGGTTTAAACAGTCCAGCTTGTCTCAGTCGGGTAATGCAGGACTGTTTTAGGATGTTTGTAGGCCTTTTGTCTTTGGAGGCAAACTCTATGAAGCTCATTAACCTACATCCCACATTAATACAACTTAAGTACAAGCACATGTGTTAAATTGAAGTTTACTACTTCTGTTTTGTAGACATTTATCTGAACTTTATGAAGTAAGATCCTACAGTTTCTGTTTTGTATGTTGGCACATATTTATTTTAGATTTCAAATATTTTCATAAGTCTTTAGGAAGCACATAGGCCTTAAGCAATATGTCTCTAGTGCCTAATGCATCAAACAGCCTTAAAACTCTGTGTGGAATCCGTTGTCCAAACTTGGACCAAAGGGTTAAATTGGTAGCCTTCCCCAGCGAGACAGGGTGATGAGATCATTAAGGGGAAAGGAAGAGACAAAAGTCAGGCCATTAGATACCTGTATGTGTATAGTATAGTAAAAGAAACACACAGCTAGTTGCTTTTCTCATGGCTTAGAAGATATAACTCTGTTTTACGAAAATGTAAAATTAACATATAATGTGCCATAAAAGAAGGAATGTGTAGATACGTAAAATAATATGTGTATCACAAAATCAAACCAAGCCAACACAGGTATTTCGTTTTTTTTTTTTTTAACATCTTTATTGGAGTATAATTGCTTTACAATGGTGTGTTAGTTTCTGCTTTATAACAAAGTGAATCAGCTATATGTTACATATATCCCCATATCCCCTCCCTCTTGCGTCTCCCTCTGCCCTCCCTATCCCACCCCTGTAGCTGGACAAAAAGCACCGAGGTGATCTCCCTGTGCTGTACGGCTGCTTCCCACTAGCTATCTACTTTACATTTGGTAGTGTATATATGTCCATGCCACTCTCTCACTTCATCCCAGCTTACCCTTCCCCCTCCCTGTGTCCTCAAGTCCATTCTCTACGTCTGCGTCTTTATTCATGTCCTACCCCTAGGTTCTTCAGAAGCATTTTTTTTTTTTAGATTCCATATATATGTGTTAGCATGCGGTGTTTTTCTCTTTCTGACTTACTCTGTGTGACAGTCTCTAGGTCCATCCACCTCACTACAAATAACGCAATTTCATTTCTTTTTATGGCTGAGTAATATTCTATTGTATATATGTGCCACATCTTCTTTATCCATTCATCTGTCGATGGACACTTAGGTTGCTTCCATGTCCTGGGGTATTGTAAATATAGCTACAATGAACATTGTGGTACATGACTCTTTTTGAATTATGGTTTTCTCAGGGTATATGCCCAGTAGTGGGATTGCTGGGTTGTATGGTAGTTCTATTTTTAGTCTTTTGAGGAACCTCCATACTGTTCTCCATAGTGGCTGTATCAATTTACATTGCCACCAACAGTGCAAGACGGTTCCCTTTTCTCCACACCCTCTCCAGCATTTATTGTTTGTAGATTTTTTGATGATGGCCATTCTGACTGGTGTGAGGTGATACCTCATTGTAGTTTTTTGCATTTCTCTAATGATTAGTGATGTTGAGCATCCTTTCATGTGTTTGTTGGCAGTCTGTATATCTTCTTTGGAGAAATGTCTGTTTAGGTCTTCTGCCCATTTTTGGATTGGGTTGTTTGTTTGTTTGATATTGAGCTGCTTGTATATTTTGGAGATTAATCCTTTGTCAGTTGCTTCGTTTCAAATATTTTCTCCCTTTCTGAGGGTTGTCTTTTTGTCTTGTTTATGGTTTCCTTTGCTGTGCAAAAGCTTTTAAGTTTCATTAGGCCCTATTTGTTTATTTTTCTTTTTATTTCCATTTCTCTAGGAGATGAGTCAAAAAGGATCTTTTTATTTATTTATTTTTTAAAATAAATTTATTTTATTTATTTATTTTTGGCTGCATTGGGTCTTTGTTGCTGTGCGCCGGCTTTCTCTAGTTGCGGTGAGCAGGCCTCTCATTGCAGTGGCTTCTCTTGTTGCATACTCAGCATGGGCTCTAGGTGCACGGGCTTCAGTAGTTGTGGCACGCGGGCTCAGTAGTTGTGGCTCACAGGCTTAGTTGCTCTGCAGCATGTGGGATCTTCCAGGAGCAGGGCTCGAACCCGTGTCCCCTGCATTGGCAAGTGGATTCTTAACCACAGCGCCACCAGGGAAGCCCCTCAAAAAGGATCTTGCTGTGATTTATGTCATAGAGTGTTCTGCCTATGTTTTCCTCTAGGAGTTTTATAGTGTCTGGCCTTACATTTAGGTCTTTAATCCATTTTGAGTTTATTTTTGTGTATGGTGTTAGGGAGTGTTCTTATTTCATTCTTTTACATGGATCTGTCCAGTTTTCTGAGCACCATTTATTGAAGAGGCTGTCTTTTCTCCATTGTATATTCTTGCCTCCTTTATCAAAGATAAGGTGACCATATGTGCATGGGTTTATCTCTGAGCTTTCTATCCTGTTCATTGATCTATATTTCTGTTTTGTGCCAGTACCATACTGTCTTGATTACTTAGCTTTGTAGTATAGTCTGAAGTCTGGGAGCCTGATTCCTCCAGCTCCGTTTTTTCTTTCTCAAGTTGCTTCAGCTCTTCGGGGTCTTTTGTGTTTCCATACAAATTGTGAAATTTTTTGTTCTAGTTCTGTGAAAAATGCCATTGGTAGTTTGATAGGGATTACATTGAATCAGTAGATTGCTTTGGGTAGTATGGTCATTTTCACAATGTTGATTCTTCCAATCCAAGAACATGGTATATCTCTCCATCTGTTTGTATCATCTTTAATTTCTTTCATCACTGTCTTATAGTTTTCTGCATACGGGTCTTTTGTCTTCTTAGGTAGGTTTATTCCTAGGTATTTTATTCTTTTTGTTGCCATGGTAAATGGGAGTGTTTCCTTAATTTCTCTTTCAGATTTTTCATCGTTAGTGTATAGGAATGCAAGAGATTTCTGTGAATTAATTTTGTATCCTGGTACTTTACCAAATTCATTGATTAGTCCTGGTAGTTTTCTGGTAGCATCTTTAGTAGGATTCTCTATTTATAGTATCATGTCATCTGCAAACAGTGACAGTTTTACTTCTTTTCTGATTTGGATTCCTTTTATTTCTTTTTCTTCTCTGATTGGTGTGGCTTAAACTTCCAAAACTATGTTGAATAGTAGTGGTGAGAGTGGGTAACCTTGTCTTGTTCCTGATCTTAGAGGAAATGGTTTCAGTTTTTCACCATTGAGAATGATGTTGGCTCTGGGTTTCTCATATATGGCCTTTATTATGTTGAGGTAAGTTCCCTCTATGCCTACTTTCTGGAGGGTTTTTATCATAAATGGGTGTTGAAGTTTGTCGAAAGCTTTTTCTGCATCTATTGAGATGATCATATAGTTTTTATCCTTTAATTTGTTACTGTGGTTTATCACATTGATTGATTTGCGTATATTAAAGAATACTTGCATTCCTGGGATAAATCCTCCTTGATCATGGTGTATGATCCTTTTAATGTGCTGTTGGATTCTGTTTGCTAGTATTTTGTTGAGGATTTTTGCATCTATGTTCATCAGTGATACTGGACTGTAGTTTTCTTTTTTGTGTGACATCTTTGTCTGGTTTTGATATCAGGGTGATGGTGGCTTCGTAGATTGAGTTTGGGAGTGTTCCTCCCTCTGCTATATTTTGGAAGAGTTTGAGAAGGATAGGTGTTAGCTCTTCTCTAAATGTTTGATAGAATTCGCCTGTGAAGTCATCTGGTCCTGGGCTTTTGTTTGCTGGAAGATTTTTAATCACAGTTTCGATTTCAGTGCATGTGATTGGTCTGTTTATGTTTTCTATTTCTTCCTGGTTCAGTCTCTGAAGGTTGTGCTTTTCTAAGAATTTGTCCATTTCTTCCAGATTGTTCATTTTATTGGCATAGAGTTGCTTGTAGTAATCTCTCATGATCCTTTGTATTTCTGTAGTGTCAGTTGTTACTTCTCCTTTTTCATTTCTAATTGTATTGATTTGAGTCTTCTCTCTTTTTTTCTTGATGAGTCTGGCTAATGGTTTATCAATTTTGTTTATCTTCTCAAACAGCCAGCTTTTAGTTTTATTGATCTTTGCTCTTGCTTCCTTCATTTCTTTTTCATTTATTTCTGATTTGACCTCTATGATTTCTTTCCTTCTGCTAACGTTGGGGGTTTTTTTTGCTCTTCTTTCTCTAATTGCTGTAGGTGTAAGTTTAGGTTGTTTATTTGAGGTGTTTCTTGTTTCTTGAGGTAGGATTGTATTGCTATAAACTTCCATCTTAGAACTGCTTTTGCTGCATCCCATAGGTTTTGGGTCGTCGTGTTTTCATTGTCATTTGTGTCTAGGTATTTGTTGATTTCCTCTTTGATTTCTTCATTGATCTCTTGGTTATTTAGTAGCATATTGTTTAGCCTCCATGTGTTTGTATTTTTTACAGATTTTTTTCCTGTAATTGATATCTAGTCTCATAGCATTGTAGTCGGAAAAGATACTTGATACGATTTCAATTTTCTTAAATTTACCAAGGCTTGGTTTGTGACCCAAGATATGATCTATCCTGGAGAATGTTCCATGAGCACTTGAGAAGAAAATGTATTCTGTTGTTTTTGGATGGAATGTTCTATAAATATCAATTAAATCCATCTTGTTTAATGTATCATTTAAATGTTGTGTTTCCTTATTTATTTTCATTTTGGATGATCTGTCCATTGATGTAAGTGGGGTGTTAACGTCCCCTACTATGACTGTGTTACTGTGGATTTCCCCTTTTATGGCTGTTAGCATTTTGCTTATGTATTGAGGTGCTCCTTTGTTGGGTGCATAAATATTTACAATTGTTATATCTTCTTCTTGGATTGATCCCTTGATCATTATGTAGTGTTTTCTTTGTCTCTTGTAATAGTCTTTATTTTAAAGTCTATTTTGTCTGAAATGAGAATTGCTACTCCAGCTTTGTTTTGATTTCCATTTGCATGGAATATCTTTTTCCATCCCCTCACTTTCAGTCTGTATGTGTCCCTAGGTCTGTAGTGGGTCTCCTGTAGACAGCATATATACGGTCTTCTTTTTGTATCCATTCAGCCAGTCTATGTCTTTTGGTTGGCAGCATTTAATCCATTTACATTTAAAGTAATTATCGATATGTATGTCCCTATTACCATTTTCTTAATTGTTTCAGGTTTGTTATTGTAGGTCTTTTCCTTCTCTTGTGTTTCCTGCCTAGAGAAGTCCCTTTAGCATTTGTTGTAAAGCTGGTTTGGTAGTGCTGAATTCTCTTAGCTTTTGCTTGTGTGTAAAGTTTTTAATTTCTCTGTCGAATCTGAATGAGATCCTTGCTGGATAGAGTAATCTTGATTTTAGGTTTTTCCCTTTCATCACTATAAATATGTCCTGCCACACCCTTCTGGCTTGCAGAGTTTCTGATGAAAGATCAGCTGTTAACCTTATGGGGATTCCCTTCTATGTTATTTGTTGCTTTTCCCTTGCTGCTTTTAATATTTTTTCTTTGTATTTAATTTTTGATAGTTTAATTAATATTTGTCTTGGTGTGTTTCTCCTTGGATTCATCCTGTATGGGACGCTCTGCACCTCCTGGACCTGATTGACTGTTTCATTTCCCATATATGGGAAGTTTTTTTACTATATTCACTTCAAATATTTTCTCAGTCCCTTTCTTTTTCTCTTCTTCTTCTGGGACCCTTATAATTCGAATGTTGGTGAGTTTAATGTTGTCCCAGAGGTCTCTGAGACTGTCCTCAATTCTTTTCATTCTTTTTTCTTTATTCTGCTCTGCAGTAGTTATTTCCACTATTTTATCTTCCAGGTCACTTATCCGTTCTTCTGCCTCAGTTATTCTGCTATTGATTACTTCTAGAGAATTTTTGATTTCATTTATTGTGTTGTTCATCGTTGTTTGTTTGCTCTTTAATTCTTCTAGGTCCTTGTTAAACGTTTCTTGTATTTTCTCCATTCTATTTCCAAGATTTTGGATCATCTTTACTCTCATTACTCTGAATTCTTTTTCAGGTAGGCTGCCAGTTTCCTCTTCATTTGTTTGGTCTGGTGGGTTTTTACCCTGCTCCTTCATTTGCTGTGTATTTCTCTGTCTTTCCATCTTGCTTAACTTACTGTGTTTGGGGTCTCCTTTTCACAGCCTGCAGGTTCGTAGTTCCCTTTGTTTTTGGTGTCTGCCTCCAGGGGGTAAGGTTGGTTCAGTGGCTTGTGTAGGCTTCCTGGTGGAGGGGACTGGTGCCTGTGTTCTGGTGGATGAGGCTGGATCGTTTCTTTCTTGTGGGCAGGACCGCGTCTGGTGGTGTGTTTTGGGGTGTCTGTGAACTTATTATGATTTTAGGCAGCCTCTCTGCTAAGGGGTGAGGTTGTGTTCCTGTCTTGCTTGGTGTTTGGCATGGGGTGTCCAGCGCTGGAGCTTGCTGGTTGTTGAGTGCAGCTGGGTCTTAGTGTTGAGACGAAGATCTGTGGGAGAGCTCTCGCCGACTGATATTTCGTGGGGCCTGGAGGTCTCTGGTGGACCAATGTCCTGAACTCGGCTCTTGCACCTCAGAGGCTCAGGCCTGACACCCGGCCGGAGCACCAGGACCTTGTCAGCCACATGGCTCCAAACTCCACAGTCCAGAGGCCCTCCTTTCCACGTGCTGCCTCTCCCCTCCAACATAGGTATTTCTAAATGGTAGCAGGTGATAAAAAATCTTTGTCTACTTTGGAATCCTTTTTAGCAAGGATCTGTTCAAAATTAACAAATCATTCCTTTGATTAGCCTTGTTAGTCTATGTGACAATTTAATTAGAAGTGATTTTTCTGTGTTTTCCTGATGCTGAAAAAAGTCTCAGTACTTTTGTGAATGAGGAGGTCTGCCAGTTTCAGTTTCTACGTTAGTTTTTTTATAAATCTATAAGCAGTTGTATACATTTTATGAGGTCCAGAAAATAGCCTTAAAAATGTTTTTTATTCCATGATTGGTAGTAATCATTTTTTAAAGTGCAAAGAGTGTCACAATTACCAGACAATAGATGATGTAGTACCATCATTCCTTCTTTTTAGTATTTAGAGCTTTTTGCTATCTGAGAAATACTCATACAACATCACTGATCATCGAAGCTTAGATGAATACTCAGGAGAGAAGATTACACAATTATTTTAGGTAATTATATATAAAGATGTATTAATTATAAAAATCTAACATGAGTTTAGTAATGATAGGATATAGCTTAAATCTCTGGCTTCTATTTTAACAATTTCCAAGAATCACATCCAGGTATATGAAATAAAAGGTGACATGTTCATCTGTGTATAATTTGCATATTTCTGCATAAGTTACACAGTCAAGTCTCAGGCTGTTTCTAATTAATCTTTATTGTTGCTTTCATGAGTCTTTTTTCTTTCTTTTCTGTTTCATGAAAGCAACAACAAATATTTAGGACTCAACCAATACCTTTTCTCTAGTTGTGAGAGAGGGAATACGTATGTGAAGAGGAGAATATACAAAGTGTGGGTACAGTGAGGTGCATCTGAGACATTACTTGGATTTTTAGTAGGCCCTTGAAAGTAGTATCGAGAATTTGGAGCTAAAAGCATTTAATAATATTTTAAAAAATATTAGTTTGATGGGTTGTGCCCAGGCTTATTACTCAGGACAGAGTATTATCTATCTCTTAGCCTGCATTCCGCTGGTAGAAGCTTACTTGTTTTTTCCCCTTAGGTAAAGTTTTTTTTGGAAAATTGTCTAAGGGATTAACTGTCACCTCATTATTGTTGTTAATCACTTCCAGAGCTCTTTGCTATTATCCATCACAGTGGTCAAGAGGATCACAAAGAAAGTGCTAAATCTTTATTCACAAAGAAAGTTGACTGTTGGCTGCTGCCTACATCAGCCATATATTTCCTTTGAACATTTATGGGATAGTAATAGTTAGAATTAAATTCCTAGAAGTGATCCTTAATATTGTGTTTGTGGGGGAATATTTGATGTCAGAGCAATATTGAATATCAAATAAATAAAACCATAGAAAATTGAACATAAACCATTAAGATATACAACTAATATTTCCTCAAAACCATTTACATTATTCTCCTGTTCATATAGTTCTTTTAAGCAGTTTTCTTGAAAGTTTTGAAGAAAAGACTTTTTCCTGTTTAAAAATTAAAAACTTTTTAACAATGTGAAGAAATTTTATTTACATTTTTTCACTCTTAATTAACCTCTTTATTTCATGTGTCCTTTCCCAGTATTATTGAGATATAATTGACATATAACATTGTATGGTTTATAATGATTTGATATTGTATATTATATATGTGATAATATTTCACATATATTGTGAAATGATTGCCACAGTATGTTTAATTAACATCCATCACCTCACAAAGTTACAAAAATTTTTTTACCTTGTGATGAGAACTCTTAAGATTTACTCTTAGCAACTTTCAAATATAAAAAACAGTATTGTTAGTAGTTATCATGTACATTACATCCCCATAACTTATTTATCTTATAACTGGAAGTTAGTGCCTTTTGACCATCTTTATGCAATTTCCCCATCCCTTGCCCCCTCACCTCTGGCAATTACAAATCTGATCTCTGTTTCTGAGTTTGTTTTTTTTAGATTCCACGCATAAATGAAATCATCCAGTATTTATCTCTGTCTGACCTATTGCATTTAGCATAATACTCTCAAGGTCTATCCATGTTGTTGCAAATGGCAGTATTTCCTTATTTTTTATGGCTGAATAGTTTTCCGTTGTATATGTAAACCACATTTTCTGTATCCATTCATCCATCGGTGGACACTTAGGTTGTTTCCATGTCTTGGATATTGTAAGTAATACCGCAGTGAACGTGGGGGTGCAGTACTTCTCCTTCCTTTCCTTTGGATGTATTCCCAGAAGTAGAATGTGGAATCATATTGTTGTTCTATTTTTAATTTTTTGAAGAACCTCCATACTTTTTTCCATAGTGGCTGCACCAATTTACATTCCCATCAGCAGTGCACCGCGGCTCCCTTTTCTCCACATTCTCACCAGCATTTGCTATCTCTTATCTTTTTGATGACAGCCATCCTAACAGGTATGAGGTGATATCTTATTGTGGTTTTGATTTGCCTTTCCCTAATGATGAGTGATGCTGAGCACCTTTTCATGAACCTGTTGTCTGTTTGAATATCTTCTTTGGAAGAATGTCTATTCAGGTCTCTTGCCTGCTTCAAATTGGAATAGTTATATTTTTGCTGTTGAGTTGTATGAGTTCCTTATTTATTTTGGCTATTAATCCTTTATCAGATGTGTGGTTTGCAGATATTTTCTCCCATTCTATAGGTTGCCCTTTTATTTTGCTTATCATTTCATTTGCTGTGTAGAAACTTTTTAGTTTGATGTAGTCCCATTTATTTATTTTTAATTTTGTTGCTTGTGCTTTGGATGTCATATCCAAAATATCATTGCGAAGACCCATGTCAAGAGGTTTTTTTCCCTATGTTTTCTTTTAGAAGTTTTATGGTTTCAGGTCTTATGTTTAAATCTTTAATCCATTTCGAGTAATTTTTGTATAAAATAAGGGTCTAGTTTCATTTTTTTGCATGTGAATAGATTTACATGTTTGATAAAAACATCCATGGACTTTTCTTTCAAAGATAAAAAAACCGAAAATTGAAGTTATAAAATGAAGATGCTCTCTCAGCTAGGAATGCCTTTCTAGAAATGTAGAAATGCAATTATCCTTTAATAAATAAGCATATCTTCAAATTTTCTCAGTAATGTGTCACTGTAAAAAATTAAAAGATGACATTGCTACTCACAATAACAATACAAAATGAAAACAATTGCAACACAGATCCAGGATGTTAGAGATGAATGAAAAATTATCTTGCTTTTTATAATTAAAGTTTGCTAGTTTAATATTTATGAACAGGCTTATAGACTTCTTAACTACTCAGGTGAAATACTGTTGTCTTTGTTTCTAAAGCATTCTCTTTTTCTTCCTAAATCAAAAATGGAGAAAACTTAAAGCACATGACTCAGTTATAATTTTTAGAGCAACAGTGGATAACAATTTTTTAAAGACTTAGGAATCCTTTCATCTCTCTGACTTTTTATCATTTCCATTCTGTATCTAGTTTTTGGTTGCAAAATAATAGGAACTGATGCTCACTAACATGAGTAGAAATAAAATTTATTGGATGTTGGGCAATTCCTAGAATCTGTAAGGAAGGCTGGAAAAGGCTTGGGAAGTGGACAGGAGACAAGGTAGGCTGGACCCAGGAACCTCTGTCCAGATCAACGTGTAGGACCCTTCTAAGAGGTGAGGTGCTTTTTGTTGTAGGGATACGTAGGAACAGTGAATTTCCTGGGTTATCAGCTTACAGCTTTACGTTTTTCATTGTAAAGTGAGCTCCTTTTTCAGAATCAATGTGTTGTGACATACCAAATATCCTTTACACATTCAGTCTTGGTTTTTCTTTCTTTCTCATCTTTCCTTTATATCCTCAACCTGCAGTAATAATAAAAGTATCATAAATAATTTTTTATTTAAAAAAAATTTTTGGCTGCCCACGCGGCATGTGGGATCTTAGTTCCCCGACCAGCGATCGAACCTGAGCCCCCTGCAGTAGAAGCATGGAGTCCTGACCACTGGACTGCCAGTAAAGTCCCCCATAAATAATTTTTTTTTAATAAATTTATTTATTTATGTATTTATTTATGGCTGTGTTGGGTCTTTGTTTCTGTGCGAGGGCTTTCTCTAGTTGCAGCGAGCGGGGGCCACTCTTCATCGCGGTGCGCGGGCCTCTCTCTATCACGGCCTCACTTGTTGCAGAGCACAGGCTCCAGACGCGCAGGCTCAGTAGTTGTGGCTCACGGGCCCAGTTGCTCCGCGGCATGTGGGATCTTCCCAGACCAGGGCTCGAACCCGTGTCCCCTGCATTGGCAGGCAGACTCCCAACCACTGCGCCACTAGGGAAGCCCCATAAATAATTTTTTAATGGATTCCTCAAGAGGAATAGTGTTTCTTCTACTGGTTGTCTTGGTTTTAATGGAATTATCTCAAGAGTGAACCCAGATGTGAGGACAAGTAATCATATGTTTAGGTTCAGGCTCTTACCTCATATAGCATCTCACTTATCAGTTCCCTGTCTCTTCCCTTCCTCTATTTTCCTGGGCTGCAGAGATGCCATCCTGTTAAGTACTTATATGAGCACGCTTTTCACACTGAATTGTAATTTTTAAAAAATATCTCTCTCTTCCCCATAGACTATAGATTCCTGGAAAATGAGAAACAGATTTTATTTAAATTTATTTTATTTAAATTTAATTTATTTTAAATTTATTTTCTGCACCTAACTCTATGTTTGGGATATAGAAGGGCTCCATTAAAAAAATCAAAGTAACATGTACATATGGTTAAAATCAAATATTTTGAAGGGCTTATAATGAAAATCAACAGTCCCTTTTCCTCCCTGCCCGACCCCTGTCCTGCTTCTCAGAGGCCAACGCTTTTAACTTTTCTAAGTATTTTTTCTGGTAGTTATTTCCATATTTCTTAAAAAATATCCTTATTCTAGTATTTCTTGATTCATCAGTTTTAGACAGCTTATGTTGACCACCCTCCAACATTCCTGAGATATACATCTCTCACTATTTTTGGTTTTATGAATAATCAGTACATATATTAACTATGTAAATAACATTCATTACAGAGCCAAATACTATAATTATATTTTCTCTCTCAAAGAGTTTTCCTTTCCCATCCCTTTGCACAATTTCTTTTCTATCATTATATTTCCTTCCTTGTACAGCTTTTCTACTGCTTCTGTACTGTATCTATTTCTTAATTTTTTTCAAGTCCTCTATCATCATAGGTTTTTAAATCAGTTTTTTTTCCCCCATTGTCTTTCTGCTCTGGTCTTTTTTTTTTTTAAATGCTTCAAGCATCTGCACTACTTTCTTTTTTTTTTTAATTAATTAATTTTTGGCTGTGCTGGGTCTTTGTTGCTGCTCATGGGCTTTTTCTAGTTGCGCCAAGCGGGGGCTACTCTTCGTTGCAGTGCGTGGGCTTCTCATTGTGGTGGCTTCTCTTGTTGTAGAGCACAGGCTCTAGGTGCGTGGGCTTCAGTAGTTGTGGCTCACGGGCTCTAGAGCGCAGTCTCAGCAGTGTGGCGCACAGGCTTAGTGGCGCCATGGCATGTGGGATCTTCCTGGATCAGGGATCGAACCCGTGTGCCCTGCGTTGGCAAACAGGTTCTTAACCACTGTGCCACAAGGGAAGTCCCTCTGCTCTTGTCTTGACTGGCTTTTTTTCTTTAAGCCACAACATGGCTAGCAACTAGGACTTCCTCTTACTATTCTTCTGGGCTGAATCTCTTGTTTTTTTTGCATCTATGCCTGCCTTGGTATATGGTGTACTGTCTTGTTTTGTGGAATCATATCTTCAAGTAACTTTCTAAGAAAGAAGGGGAAATTTTCTGAGTTCTTGTATATCAGAAGAAGTATTCTATCTTCACACTTTATTATTTGATTGGTTATAAATTCTGCTTAGAAAATAATTTGCCCTTTAGAACTTGAAGGCCCCATGTGTTGCCTTCTAGCATGTTGCCTTCTAGCATCCAGCATGGCAAATGAAGAGTCTATCATTTGTTTTGTAAGAAGCTTTTAGGGTTTCTTTTTGTCCTTGATCTTTGAAATTTCTCAATGAAAAGGTTAGATATGTATCTTTCAAAAATGGATTCTTCTGTGCATGGATAGGCCCTTTTAATCTGAAGACCTGTATCCTTCAGTCTGAGACGTTCTTTTGTAATATTCCCTTGATCATTTATTTCTCATTTTCATTTTCTCTGTTCTCTATTTTGGAACTTCTGTTAATCAACGTTGGATGAACTTGATTGAGCCTTTGTTTTTTATTTTCCTCTCTGTCTTCTATGTGATCACTATAAAAGTTAAAATAATACAAAAGGATTTATGGTAAAATGTAAATTCTCAGCCTAATCCCATTTATCCTAGTTCCCTGAGGTAACCCTATACCAGTTTTTTTTTTTTTCTCTAACCTTTCTAAAGATAGTCCAGGCATATTGTGGCAGAGATTGTACATGAAAATACTTGTTTTCCTCTTCCTAGAACCACAGCTGAACTGTGATTTTCCAGCTTCCTTTGCAGTTAGATGCAACCATGTGACTAAGTTCTAGCCAATAGAATGTGAGCAGAAGTGATGTGTGCCATTTCTGGAATGCCTTAGCTTTTAAGAAGTAGCCAGGTCTTCCCTTTTGTCTTCTACCGGGAAGATGCAGTAAATAACGTGGCCTCTAGAGGATGGTAGAACCATAAAATAGAAGGATCCCGGGCCTTTCACTGCTTGAAAGAAAGCAGCCCATGACCAGGAATAGAAATGAACTTCCATTGTATTTGAGCCATTAAATACTCTTGGGCCTGATGGTGGTACCACCTAACTTTACCTAATACACACATTTTTCTTTGTTTCTCTTTGTTTTCTTTTTTCCCCCACCATTTGTGAGAGTTTCTTCTCTTTATTATCTACTCTTTCCAGCAAATTATTAATTTCTAACACCTCTTTCTTGTTCTGCATATTTTTTCCTTCTCATGCACTCAGTTCTTATATATGCAGTATCTTCTTGAATCTCTCTGAGGCTTTCATAATTTTTTTTTAATCTGTTTCCCAAATTACTTCTATTTTCTCCCAGCTCATTTTTTTGTTTCTTTGTTTATCTTGGTCTTTCTCTTTTATGTTGCAGCTTTTTCTCAACTGTTTGTTGAGCCTTAGTTTTTCAGTCATATGTAAGAATGAGACAGCAGAAACCAGTTGAGAGCTCTGTGCATATGTGGGTAGCGAGCTGCTTTAGAATGATCAGGTGGAGAACTCCT
The DNA here is from genome assembly GCF_028021215.1 of Eschrichtius robustus. Lineage (NCBI taxonomy): Eukaryota > Metazoa > Chordata > Mammalia > Artiodactyla > Eschrichtiidae > Eschrichtius > Eschrichtius robustus. Next base: position 36,927,567 of record NC_090838.1, read on the forward strand.
CATGTTATAATGGCAGAGTGTTCCCTCTGTGGGCTATTAATTTCTTTTTATATTGGGTAGATACATGGCTGCTAGAAGATGAACTACTCTGTATATAGACTTAACAGTTAGTTCCTCTAGTTTTAGCTCTGATCTTACTCCTTTACCCTATATCTGGTGCATCAAAGCCTGAAAACTCTAGGATTCTGATGGTACGTTGTCTCCCTTCTCCATTTTTGGGTTCTTCTGCCTTGTTTTGCTAATTGCCACTCCTCCATCTGCTTTCCATCTTCTATAGGGACATGATAGGGATAGTCTTTTTCTCTATCATCAACTTCCATATTTCTTTGTGCTGTTATGGGTTTGTAGTTTTTAACTCGTCTGTTGCCATTTTAGTCGACCCTCTAGAGGAAGAGGAGATAAAGTGTGCTTTCAGTGTTCCAAATTCTGCTGTGGTCTGCTGCTGCATGTGTGAGCCTGCTGCAGCTTGTGTGAGTCAGCCAGCTCCGCCTACATAGCTGAGAGCAGAGTGGGGGCAAAACAAAACCTATAGAGTTTTGGTTTTTAAAATATATGATACAGAACATTAAACAAATCTTTTAATTTAAAAAACTATCCCCTTTGATAAATAGAAAAATCTCACACCCTCCTTTAGTACTGTTCAAAATTAGAACACATTCAATATCGTGACTCAAAGTTAAGGGACAAAGTATTGCTTTGTTTTCACATTGCACAGATTCCTTTAGAGAGACTTTGGTTCAGAATCTACTCCCTACTAGCATTCCATCCTATCTATAGAGAGTTGCTAATTTTAAAGACTGCATTGCATCTTGTAGCTCTTGACTTAAAGAAGTAAATGTTTAATTGCATCTAATGTGAAAAATTCAGCACACATTTCAGGGGAAATTTTGAAGAATATTTCTAACCAAATGATACAGCATTATAAAAATAATGATAATATTAGCTCTACTTTATATATATACACACACATATACATACATGTGTAAGTATATATATGTTTCTATTAAATTTGCTTCTGTGCTATAGAATACTTAGAGAAAAACCTGCCTTACGTACCAAGTGACTTCTTTTGTACCTTAGTCTACCATAACTTGAATAGTATTTTTATTTTTAATTTTAGCTGTATTCTGGAAACAGAAATTCTTTAAAAAATGAACATCAAAAAAATAATTTGCTTGAAGAATTCTTCTTCTCTTCTCATAGATTTTAAAGTCAATTTTTTATTACAATTGTTGACTTTGTCTTCCTTTCTGTTTTCATTTGCTCTCTCTTCTTCATTCTTCTTTATAAAGTAACAGACATAATGATAATGTTAGGATATGTCACCAGCATTATATAGGCCTATGTACCTGGTCTCATAAAAGGGGTTCAACCTAAAGTTAATAAAATCATACTCATATTTTTATAATGACTTCATTCATATTAGTTATAAAAATAAAGAATAATTAAAAATAAAAGAAAGCTATTTAACTATAGATAGTGGCCAGGTTTTTAAGTGAATGCAACTTTATCTTACCAAAAGACAACAATATTTCAAACCTTGCTGAGAAGAGACTAATGATCTGCCTAACTAGTATCTACTAACCATTGTTTTAACATACATTTTGACGGAGAAGATTTACTTACATTGTGAGAAAAAGAATGTCATGACTAAAAGAAGAAAACAATGATTGCAAATTATCATAGAGATATAAAGATGAGGTTATTATAGACTCTTTGATAGTTAATAGAGCAATCAAAAGCAATGACATTTGATATAAACTGTTTTGATTACAGAAAAGGCTATGACTCATTTTTACATTCATACATCTACTAGAAAATTTTCAGGTTTATAAGATTGACCCTATATTCATTTTTTTGTAACACAATGAATAAATGATGTTACATTTTTCAAAGGGCAGAAGAACTGTTAAATCAAAAACCGTATGTATAAAATGGAGACTATTTCAGGGAGACTGATTTAATTCTCCCTCTGGTTCTATCAAGGACTGAATCCATTAAGCAAAAAACTTTGGCTTTGTCCATGACTTTAAAAAAAAATGAGAATCATTTTATCAAGTAATTTGCTTTACAAGAATAATTGGAAATTATGCCAATTCTAAAATATAGTTAAAAATTTTTTGAAAATAATTTTAGTGTTTGTATAAAACAGAATTAAGTAAAGGCAAAGGCAACTCAGCATAATTGGTAAAAGGAAAATGTACTTAGTGGAGGGGTTGCTTGACTGTAAGTAAAATAAATATTTGAATTTCGGTACAAATAAAAATTTGTGGTTCTACCATTGAGAATGATTGCCTAGCGATTAGGAAAATCTAAATAACTAGTCATAATGAATATCTACGAAAATATTTGGTGTGGAGGAAAATGCTAAGAATTTGTTAGTACATATTGTAATCATCAAGTACATTCCCAAGATCAGTTGTCTGGTGAGACTGAAGAGTACTTGTGATTCAGAGTAGTCAGATTACCAACAAGCACACCAAAATGAGATACTTAAGAGAGTTTTGGTTGATGCTGCATTCTAGCCATATATGACTAGGAAGCAAATGAATAACACTTTGGTGTAAGAATGGTGCCTACAAAATACTTACAGTTAGGCTTCAGATGTAAATTAACATGGAGCTCAATATGCAGTAAATAACCTCTGCAAAATATACTAGATTCAGGATTTCCCTGGTGGTCCAGTGGTTAAGACTCCATGCTTCCATTGCAGGGGGCATGGGTTTGATACCTGGTCAGGGAACTAAGATCCCACATGTCCCACGGTGTGGCCAAAAAATATCTATATATCTACATATAGATATGTATATTAGATTCATAGTATAATAAACATATGACCAAAAGCAGACTATATATTTTCCTTTTTGATAAAAATGTTGAAGCGTTTGTAGACTTGGTTAATTCTTTTAGTAAACACAGTCCAAGATTTTTTTAGAATTCGTGTGTGTGTGTGTGTGTGTATCCAATTTTCTCAGGCTTCACACCAACTTAGAGGTATGGAGTCTTATTATAATAATAAAAGTTCCACTGGCTCTTAGAACTACTGCTCTTGCAGGACCGCAGCAATGTGCCCCTGCAGTATTCCTGAGAGTCCCCAAGAATATCACAAATGCTCACACACAGGGCCTCTTGTACCTGGTATTCCTACACCTGTCCTACTGTAGTCTCTTGTCCTACTCCTTCCGGGCAGTATACTGGATAATATACCATGGTAGTATAGAATGTGGGGTGATTGGTGGTGAAGCAGGGGAGCATGCATTTCTCCCTTTTGTGTTTCTCTTTATTAGAAGGTTTCCAAAAAAGTGCTGCTTCTCTCTGTCTCTCGTACAGAATCTTCAGTGAAACAGTTCTTCCACTTTTTTTTCATGAGTCCCATGGAGGATGCTCAACAACTAGAGTCATTCTTCTTGTCCAGCAACTCTTCAGGGTGACATCGTGTGCCTGGTTTCCTCCTTCACACTACATTTTTTTTTTTTTAAATATTTATTTATTTATGGCTGTGTTGGGTCTTCGTTTCTGTGCGAGGGCTTTCTCTAGCTGCGGCAAGCGGGGGCCACTCTTCATCGCGGTGCGCGGGCCTCTCACTATCGCGGCCTCTCTTGTTGCGGAGCACAGGCTCCAGACGCGCAGGCTCAGTAGTTGTGGCTCACGGGCCCAGCCGCTCCGCGGCACGTGGGATCCTCCCAGACCAGGGCTCGAACCCGTGTCCCCCGCATTGGCAGGCAGACTCTCAACCACTGCGCCACCAGGGAAGCCCCACACTACTTTTTGTTTGTCTATTTGCTTTTAGGACAAATTTCTTCTTAGAAGGTTCCTCAGCAACTCCCCCACCCCAACCCTGCCCCACATACTTTGTTGGCTTCATCTCACTAATGTACTAGATGTGCAAACAGCCGACAGACCTTGGGTTCTTCCCCAGGAGGCTCCTCAGCTACCACAGAGGTGAGGTTCTAGAGGGTCAGGTGCCAGCCTCCTGCCTTTGGAATTAGAGAAGATGTAATTGCCTTCACTTCCCCAGGAGGAAAAATTCTGTTAGCTCATAAAATGGCTGAACCAGTCCTGTGCATATTTCCCCTGTTAAAGCCATTTTGATTTTATGCAACCTTATCTGTTGTTTACTACTTTGTTACTTGTTTATATTAGTTTTCTTTTTCCCTTAAAAAGGATTTAATGGCTTTAGCTTGTGTAAGGGAGCCAGAAATTTGGGGGATCCAACTCTAGATGCAAGTTTGTCATGACTCTGTGAGTTTGTAAAACTATTGCAGACTTTCAAGGATCTCAAAGCAAGGGCAGCAGGCGTTTGTCCTTGTGCAATGTGCTCTGCCTGCTGGAGTGACTGAACCCGGCTACTGAGGGAACAGAGGTTATTTTGCCTTTTCTGTCTTTTCTCCATTCACTGGGGGCTTTAAGAATGCTTTGAGTCTAAGGAAGGGATTTGAAATATAGGTTGTGAGAATCTCTGTTCCAGCCATTTTGAACTTAAATCAAAGACCTAAGCCCTTTTTGTAGGGCTCTTTGAGCCCTGGCGCCCGAAACAGGTCTCATCGGATGGGTTCACCTGACCAGCCCAGAAAGGTCTGAATCCCACTTAGACTCAACTTGGCATCCCTACCCTACAAACTATTCAGCTGACTGAAGCAATGTGGAATGTGTTAGCTTGGTAACTCAGGTGGTTTTATATAAAAAAATTTTTTTAACTTTCAATATTGTTAATTCAAACTAATATGTCTAGATACAAATCATATTCCATCTATAGTTTTGGTTGGTTGTTCAATCTGAATTAGCCTTAGCCAGACCTGTATCTTTGCCTCTTTCTTGATTTTTATTTGATCATATTTACTTTTTCATCACCTACCATAGTGAAACTACTAATGACTTAACTGGGTTACCCTTCCAAGGTTTGGGGTTTTGTTTTTAGTTTCTTTGTTTTTGTTTTTGAGAGTGTAATATTTTAATGAGACTAAAAAAGGAATGTGTAGGACAAAAGAATAAAACCTACTAGAGTTAGGTTAACTTATAATTAGGTAGGCTCTCATTAAGTAGGGTAAATAGAGTTTGTGATAGATATCATGTATGGGGGGGGGGTGTGTGTGTGTATAAAAATATTAAGACAAAATTCTCTAAATAATAAAAATAAGTAAGTCACCAAAGGAGAAGCTCTCTACAAAGAGAGCATTGTTTTGGGAATTGTGACTTGAATAGCAGAGTGGGCTTTCAGCTCTGAATGTCTGAGATTCTTAGTTGTAGGATCAAGCCAATGTATTCCATCTAGAACAAAGGTACTCTTGCTGGAGCATTTGGAATAACCTGCCTTTTGGTCTCTGACGGTATAAAAGAATCTGCTCAAACATATGATCTCCATCAACCGTAAAGTTAGGGCCTGGAATCACACCTTTCATTTTCTTTTTTTCTCCTTTAGCAGCCCTGAAGAGTTTTCACCAAATTGCAAACTGGAGTCAGGTAATAATGTTTGCTTCTGAGCTTTCAGAGGAAGCTGTTTATTTTAGTAGGCAATTTTCATGTGTGATGGAGTGAAATGTTGAGAAGGCAGCCTCTCATCAGTGGACAAACAATGCCAAGAATTTAGCTAATGGCCCCCCTTCAGTGCAGAGAATAGATGGCAACAATTGTACTTGCAGACTAGACCCAGAGCTACTTGTTTGGCTGCTAGGTGTTAATGCAAATTTGTTCTTCAGCTCATTCAACCCTGGGGCTCCCATCCTTTGATTTAATTAAATGTAATTGGTTACATTGCTCCTCCCAGGCCCCTGAAGTGTTTTTGTTTATTGCTTACTCTTTGCAGTAAAGCTTCAATTCATGGCACAAAATGCTGGATAAATAAGAGTCTTTTTCCTATGTTGGATTTGCAGGGAGATTATTCCCTTCAAATAGTTTGGCTTTACTGTTAAAAGTAAATGACCAGTGAAATAAACTCATTGGGTGGCAAATGTCGCATATCCAGAAGCAAGGAATTAGGTAGGGTAAATTACATGAGATTAGGAAAAGATATGAAGTTGTAATGTTAAATTAGTAAAGATTTGCTAAAGTATAAGAGATATCAGCACTGTAAATAAGTAAGGCTTTAGTAAGTAAGATTATCATTGTTGTAGCACATTATTATTAAAAAGTTACTTTTAAATGCCAGCTATGAAATAGTCGGTAAAGTCATTTTTTACTCATGCAGAATTCTCTTACTCATAATTATGCAAGTGACATTTTTGGGGACAAAAGCGAGAATGATACTGACTTAAATTAGGTCAGCACAATTAACCTATTTCTTTTTAATGAAAGGGTTTTTTTTCCCTTCTGCATAAGTTTGTTTTTTTTTAACGTGAAGATACTGTAAATAACATTTTTTTGATAAAGTGATTTTTTTTCCCTTTCAAGTTTTCATTTTAATTTGAGAAGTGGGATAAATTATCTTTGTACTAACTTCTGAGGAAGCGCCCAGAAACTTAGGAAAATTGAATACTATCATTAGCGCTTCCCAATTCAATTTTAAGTACCAAACTGTATGAATGATTTTTCCCCTTTTTGTCCTGGTCAGTTGGGTAAAATAGCTGGCCAGTAACTGGTATCTATTATAGTGTTGTCTTGCTAGTTTCTTTATTACTTTCTTCTTATCCTGGCCTTTATTTCATCCCTTTTTTACTGTAGAGGTATAAGATACTGCACCAATGACATTTTCATTAATGCAATAGGCTTTCTAAATCTTGCTCTGTCACCAGCTTGTATCTCTTCTGATGGAAAAAAATGAAAAATCCATGATAAGAGCACAGGTATTCTCAGTGCAATATAAAGCTTAAAATTCTCACAATAGGATTATTTTGCAGGAAATTTTTTTCTAGGCTCCTCTCATATTGTATTGCTGAGAAAGTGGAGTCTTAAGCCCATCCCATTGTGCTATCAGAAATGTAGGCCTTTCTTCCAGTGGATGCGCCAGGTGAAAACCAAGTGGTAATTATAATGGAAAACTAGAGGACACTCCCCTCGGGAGGTGGAGAACTGGCCTCAGATGGCAGCCCAAAGGTAACTGTTCAGAGGAGAAATGGAGCACTGTATTCACATCTTGGACATGAGCTGTCTAAGAGGCGGTGCTTTATTTCAGAGCAAGTTTTAGTTAGCCTCTGTCAGCTCAGGTGTAGGCAGAAAACCCAGCTGTGGTCCTAGGTCTGAAAACCTTAGATGGAAAGTATGGGCTTTGTCAGATGGGTTCAGGATGATGTAACTTCTCACCTAGTTTACATGAAGGAGTCACAGTTTAAAATAACTCTTGACCCGCATACGGGCAAATAACCCATTTAGCATATTACAATGTAGTGGATACTGCAGGTCTCTTTTGTAAATGGAATATAATGTCATAGGCAGAAGGGAGGGAAGTGTGCCAGTGGTCTTTTAGATAAAACCAGATACGCTTCTCTTGTACTTGAGTAATTTTCCACCCTACGCACTGGTAATAATAAGCCCATTGCCTGTCCCCTGACTGCGACTCTCCTGAATCCACAGCTTTGATTGGAAACTCTCAACCCCTGACCGGCCTCGGGAGCACTGATTACAGAGGCACCCCACACGCTTCCCTCATAAACATTTGGCAGATCAGGAAATGCTGAGAAGCAGTGCCCCTGGCTCTCAGAAGAGGGTACTGGTGGGAGAAGAAATAGAACATTTTCCCTCTTGCAGCTGTCAGAGAGTGATTATGTCAAATGGGTTTTCAAGGAGCCACAAAGTAATTACAGGGTAACTTCTTGACATTATTTTCCAATGTTTGACTCAGCAGATGATGATGATGATTAATTGATGTGTATTATTTTATGGCTCTCGGAAACTTTGATACTTTAGATAGAGGTCAGACTAAGTCTTCATTTAGACGAATATAGCAAATTTGCCTTAAATTTTAAGTTAACTCTCCCTCTGTAATAGACTCAGATGATTTCTTTAACTAACTACTAGTCTTCTGATGGCTAATAGAGACTGTTTGGGCTGCCTTTTTCATGTAGATTTTTAAAAAAATCAAATCATGTGCTTTCAAAGTAGTATTTTACTCTTTTACTGAGATGTTACTGTGGATTTCTGGGGCGATTGGGAGAATTAAATGAAAGTGCTTAATGCCTGGCACATGGTAAATGTCAGCTATATTGAAACATGACATTGTAATCATTAAACATCAAAAAGGTATTTCCTTGTATGCTGTCTCATTAATGCTGTGGTCTAGGTAGCAGGGAAGAATCTGACACCCTGTTCATTTTCTTCTATAGTTATATTGGTTTATATCTTTTTATTGATTTTAGTTCAATTTGAAATATTTTGGAATATTTATACAATGGACTTGAAATATATTTACATTATGTGTCCTTTTCCAGGGCATATCTTATACATAAATGTCTATATTAATAGATTCCAAGCAAGTAATTGATTTAGGTAGGCCAAGATCTGGACATTTGTGACTGATATAATAGAAATTAAGACAGATTAATTAAAATAATAAGTAATAAATATAGTGGAGCTTTTATTATTTTACTCTTTGTCAATTTTAAGTGTATTTTTTTCAATTCAAAGTTGTCAGTGATGTGAGAAGTGTTCAGTGATCTTCTTAGACTTTCATAAGCTTGTGTACAAAAAGATGCTTCATAGCCAGAATGTTTCTTATGAGAAGAATGGAAGTGTGTGACATTCTGAGAATTCACAACTCTTTATATTTGGACTAAATAGAAATAAGTTGTCTTAAGTTTCGATTTTGCCTTTGTTCCACATAAAATATTTTCTATTTGCTGACCCACAAACTGTTCACCAAAAAATAACTACTATGCGTATGAATGTCATGTGAATGAATGACTTGATTATGGCGTAAATGCTAATGTTTGATGAACTTTTGAGAACATGCTTGAATATAGTTACATAAGGAAGTCCTCTGAGTAGGTTTTTTTTTTTAAGTTTTCAGGTATCAATATTTCATTCAAAAGTATTATTTTCTCATAAAGTTAAGGGAATATCTTAGAATCAAGTTTCTTGCTATAATAGGTTTCTGCCGTGTACTTTTACATGTGAATGCATTCATTGTGTGGTGGCGTCTGTGCACTGTGCATGTGTTTGTGTTGTAAATAAATGAAGTAGGTGAGCTCTTTATTGGCCATACTGTTTCTGCCTGCCAACTAGATATATTGTCAACATTCCAGGTACAAAAGATGTTTAACCAGTTCAACTGAATAGTCTTCCTTTGTCTCCACAAAATGTGTTTCACAAAGAAAAGATGTTGCTCTCATGGTAACAGAAGGATAGCAGTCTAGGGTTCGCAGTGCCATCTTTATTATGTGTATGCTGAATGAAAAGAAACCAAGTATTCAACTGTGGGCTGTGTGGTTGTGAGGGATTTTTTTTTTTTTTGGTGTTGGTTGTGGTCTCCATTGATAGGATATTTTAGATTTTTAAAAGCTGATTCACCTTGTTATACAGCAGAAACTAACACAACATTGTAAAGCAATTATACTCCAATAAAGATGTTTAAAAAAAAAAAACCCATCTGTTTATAGGAAACACAGGGGGTGCACCCATCTGTTGAATTTATTATGCTATTGCAAACAGCAGATGGCTCAGCAATAGGTTTATCCTTCTGTAGGAATTTGTTGTTTCTAAAAGTAACAAATCTTTGTCTTTCAATATTAACACATCTTAGGACATTTGACTGGGGTTTGTTTTCCTTGTAAAATAATGCTCTCATTGGCAATCTGATCTACATGTCTCTCATCAACTGCCTAAACCTTGCCTGGTTGCTCTGCATCATCTGCCTCCTTGCTCTATTCATGTTCCACCCTTCGACATATTTGATATTTTTTATTCTCTACTAGAATTATTATCAGGAAACATTAGGTGCCCAGGACTTTGCCAGATCCTATTATATATATTCACTCTTTATCTCTATGATTGCACTAGCAAATTGACACACACTACCTATAAAAAAAGTTGTAATACATCGGCAACTCTATATTATTATGTACATAACTCAGCTTACAATGTTTCCTTTATTTAAATGTTCTACAGCTCTTGTGTTTCCTTGAATTATCTTTTTCTTTCTTGTAAAGTATGCTCTAAGTTCCTTAAGCATGGTACCCTGCTTCCTTTTCTTCCTATAAACTTATTTAAATATGTTGTTTTTGTTTAAGATTGTGAATAGGGGGACTTCCCTGGTGGCACAGTGGTTAGGAATCCGCCTGCCGATGCAGGGGACACGGGTTCGATCCCTGGTCATGGAGGATCCCGCATGCCGCGGAGCAACTAAGCCCGTGTGTCACAGCTACTGAGCCTGCGCTCTAGAGCCCGCGAGCCCATGTGCCGCAGCTACTGAAGCCCGTGCACCTAGAGCGCATGCTCCGCTACAAGAGAAGCCACTGCAATGAGAAGCCTGTGCCCTGCAACGAAGAGTACACCCCGCTCGCCGCAACTAGAGAAAGCCTGCGCGCAGCAACGAAGACCCAACGCAGCCAAAAATAAATAAAATAAAATAAATAAATTTATATTTTAAAAAAAGATTGTGAATAGGTACCAGATAATATTTATAACATATATGAGAGATAAAGATGAACAGAACAACGTACATCCATAAATCCACTACATTGAATGAGTGAATTATCCAAAACAGTAAGAAGGGGGCATATGTATGGATATTGAGGGGTAAATGGATAATGTGTCTGACTGGGTTGGGACCAGAAAAATCTTTCATGGAAATGGATACTTAGTCCAAGCCCAGCTAGTAAAGCTGCCATGGAGAACATCCCTTTTCTTTGAACAAAGATTTTGGCCATGGCATCTGGGCAGCAGGCCCTCAGCTAAGTATGATGGTTACAAGCTGGATGGCCAGCATTTCAAACACTGAACAGAATGCAGGCACTTTCCGTAGCATTTCATATATCCAGATGAGGGTTCAGTAAATGCTGTCTGTTATTTTCATGGTGATATGATTATGTGATATGGTGATATGATAATTTTAATCCCTGTTTCTCTAGCTCTTGTTTCTTCAAACTTTTTCCATAAACTATTTAATTTCGTGCTCTCCTTCAAGTTCTTGTTCCTTCTATCACTCTTATCCTAGCATTTCCCAAATTTTTAAAGCAAAAAATATCATGGCTTATTTCTGTTTGATGTACCTATATTCATCCCATGCCTGTCTAGAGGTATTCTAATTTTTTACTTTTGTAGCATGTATATTCCTAAGGCCTATAAAAATTGATATTTGAACCTGAATTCAACTTACTTTTTAAGTTTAGAGTTCCATGTTTAATAAAATAAACTTGTCATTCAGGTTTTTTAAAAATTCAGGTTTTTTAAAACCTCCTGTCTTTCCTCATCTAGTATTTACTGAATACAAATACAAGTTATTTAAATTAAGTTTCTGTATAAAAATACTTCACCTAATTCAAAGTAGCCTCAATTCTTGTAAGTCTTGCTTGATGTACATGAAATTTGAATTTTTTTTTTTTTTTTAACTAAAGAAATCTATAGATATCCTCAGGCCTGTAGATTTCACCACCCTCTCCCATTCTCTGCTCTCACTGTTCCCTGCACATGTCATTCCATCTTATCAGGTGACAGGAACTGTGAACTGTTACTTTCTCTGTGGGGCTTATCTCATGTCCCCTAGCAGAGTTGCTGGCTGGCTTCTCTTTGTGTCCAGAGCTCTCTGTTTATACCTTAATTGTAACAGTTGTCCTATTATCCTGTAATTATCTGCTTACCTGCCAATCTCCTCAGCAGACAGGGCAGTGGCTTTGTCTTATTCATTTTGCCTCCCCAAGCTCAATAAACACAGGTTTGTTGAATGAATGAAGTAGTCGTGTGTGTGTGTGTGTGTGTGTGTGTGTGTGTGTGTGTGTGTGTGTGAGAGAGAGAGAGATACATCAGAGGACATCCAGAGATGCTGTTAATTCTCCTCCTTTAAGGACTTGATGAAATTCAGCTATTTTATGAAAGGTCTCCTCCCCTTTTTCGATAAAGGTTGCTAATAGGTTTCCAACAAAAATGGCAGAAACCTAGACTGCTAATTTACTGTTTATGTTTGCATATATTAAACTAGGACCCCAGATGAAAAAATTGGAGTAGAATGTTAATCACAATTTGAGGTCAAATCAATTAGAAAACATTATAAGTAAGTTTGTTGTTATTTCCAACTTCACATAATGGCATCATGTGGTCTTTGGGGTCACATATGTTTTGGAACATGAGCATCGTTAGGTTCTTTTGAACAACTGTACACCAGCTCATGAATTTATATACATAAATACTACTAGTTAACATTTGTTTATTATTTTGCATTTCACTGCTATTTACTATCAGATTTCAAGACAATAGAAAATTTTGTAACCTCAGTTTTATAAAAACCACTAGTATTTTTGGTCCCTAGCAACCATTTAGTATGTAAATTAGGTATTCTCAGGCTTAATGTACTTCATTTTTATAAAACAAATACATCATTAATCTGATTAAGTTCTTGGATGGGAGTGCTGTCCTCAGATCATTGTGGATCATTTATTGTTGGGCATGCATCCAAAAAAAATTCAAGCATGGCACTTACAGTCTAGGTTTAGGAGAATTGTTGAAACCTCCTAAATGACATTTTCCAGAAGAATAGAAAGGCACTGCTTACTTACAATTGCAAGCATTACCTAAAACTTAATGATGTTCTTACCCTTAATTGCAACTCAGTTTGATGATGATTCAGTGCCTGAAATTATGCCATGTTTTGCTTTGATGTTAAAAAATGTAAAATGAAATAAAGGTGATCCATGTGAATCAAAAATAGATTCTGGCTTTCCAGGAGTGACTTAATCACTATGTTTCTGAATTCAGAAGTTGCTTGACTGTCATGGCTATTATTTGGTATGTCTTTAGCTTTTAGTCAAATTTACTACTTAAGAACTGAGAATGTTTAATATTAAGGTTAAAGAAAGTTCATGATGTTTTAATTTATATAGCAGAAGAAACTTTTAAAGAAAATTTACAACAGAGTTTACTGAATTCTGCCTTCTTATTTCCTTTTTCAAAGTTGTGTATCCTCTGTTTATAGGTAGTCTTTGTCTAATAAAACATGATTATAATAATGGCTTTCGTTTATTGAATGTCTACCATAGTACCTCATTCATCCTCCTGGAAATCTTGTGAAGTTGTTCTGTTTATTCCTATTTTACAGATGATTAAACAAAGGCTCAGGGAGGTTAAGTTAGTGCCCAAAGGCATGCAGGTAGCATGTAGTTAATCTAGGACTCAAAAATAGTTCTCACTCCAGAGCCGCTGCCTCCTCAGATAGGGGAGAGAAAGAAAGAGAACAGATTAATTTACAAAAGTCACAGGGGTTGGCAAACTTTTTCTATAAAGGGTCAGATAGTAAATATTTTAGGCATTGAAGACCACACATACATGGTCTTTATCACATATTCTTGTTTTTAATTTAACATACCTTTAAAAATATAAAAACCGTTCCTAGCTTAAGGGCCATATAAAAACAGGCAGAGGGCCAGATTTGACCGGAAGTTCTTAGTTTGCCAATCTCTGATTTAGGACAGTGTCAGTGAGCCCTGCATATTTTCTCTGGACTATGTAATTATAGTCAATAAAATAATTTATAACAATGACTTTTAAACATCAAGAAAATGGACATATTGTGTTCTCTATACCCTATTTGAGAAGGCATGAAAGCATGACATCTTAGATTTTCATGAAAGAAATCAAAATAAAGTTTTAATATTTTTAGTGATTTTTAGATATCTGGAAGATTCAACTTTTTGAAATTATTCGTTTTATAACAGCAAAAATGAAAGGTTATATTACAAGTAGATTTTGACAGTTACAGAATTTTTAACATACCATTTTAATTTCATCCTTGAGTGTTTAATTTTATTTTTTTAAAAATCTTACCTGCTTGCTGTTTGTGTGCTTAGTATTTTGCCCCTATATTTTTGATATTGCAGACTACTGGTTCCCCTTTTTCTTTTTTTTTTTGGCTGCGTTGGGTCTTCATTGCTGCACGTGGGCTTTCTCTAGTTGCAGTGAGCAGGGGCTACTCTTCCTCGCGGTGCGCGGGCTTCTCATTGCGGTGGCTTCTCTTGTTGAGGAGCATGGGCTCTAGGCACGCGGGCTTCAGTAGTTGTGGCTCGCGGGCTCTAGAGCACAGGCTCAGTAGTAGTGGTGCACGGGCTTAGTTGCTCTGTGGCATGTGGGATCTTCCTGGATTGAACCCGTGTCCCCTGCATTGGCAGGCAGATACTTATCCACTCTGCCACCAGGGAAGCCCTGGTTTCCCTTTTTCACAGTACACATTGTATTGAGGAATACTAAAGAATAGCTGAGAAAATGGTTTTTTACACTTCTTAAGAAAACAGCATCTTGTAACTGTAGTTGCCAGGTATCTAAGATTTTTGTTGATGGTTTATATCTACCTAGATATGAATGGTCCTTTCTCCAACTCCTTTATTTACATTCTAGTTTCAACTAGCTTAAGGGACATAGACACCAGTCCCTTTCCTAAAGAGACCCCAAGCAAGGTCACTGGGGGCAGTTTTCCTCTTGATGGGGCCTGGGGTAGGGCGGGGGACCTGGGACTTTCAAACCTATGGCTAGAAACGTGTTTTTATTCAACTCCCTTGTGTCCGTGTTTTTAAATTTCTCTGTTTTTCTTCAAGCCATTAGTAACGTTCTTTTTGAAGAACTCAGTACATATTGTTTTGGTCAAGCTAAGAAGGTAAAGAGATATTTGTATCTCTTACCAGACTAGACCATGTCTGCTGAGGTGGCAGGTGTGCGGCTAAGCCCAGGAGCCGCAGTGGCCTTCCATTCCCTGCTTCTTGGAGGGTAGTCTTCTCAAAGCGTTTCTCCCAGCCCTCAGTTGGCTGCAAGGACAAAACGAGCTCCCAAAGCCTCATAAATGACTTTACAAAAGACCAAAAAAAAAAGTAAATATTATTATTTGTATTATCAAATTATAGAGACAAACATTTTGAGTCATTGCTTAAGTAGTGAGGGTGGCTTTTTGTTCATACCTGCCCTTCCTTTTTAAAAAAGTAATATCCAGTGGACCAAACACACGGTCCTGCTACAGAGGGGATGTTGAATGGTTCGCTGTGTAATTCAGTCACTAAACCAAACTGCCAAAGTCAGATGTACAGGCAGTTTTCCAATGAAGTCGACTGAGCATTTATTATGTATCAGGTTCCATCCAAAATGATTCCATTCCTTGTCTCATTTAGTCTTTGCAAACTCTTCAAGAGGCAACTGAGGTTTAGAGAAGTTGAGTAACTTGTTCACAATAATACAACTAGTAAATTACAGAGGCAGAATTTGAATATGGAAACTTAAATGGAAACTTAAATTTTTTGTCCTTTAAGAAATGTTTGATCCTTCAGTATAACAGTCATTCATTTGAACAGAATAGAACTGAAAAGAGGACACTGTAGCTACAAACGTAGGCTGTAAAAATCTGAAACAATGTCTGGGCAATTCTAGGAGCAATCTTAAGAATAAACAGAAAAATAAAATAAAGGTCCCTGAGTTTAAAGTAGCTCCTCAACTAATTAGAATTAATTATATGTATTATCATGTTTAGTGCCTTTGGTTCGTATGTGAATGCTTTTTGTTTCATATGAACATGAAACAATATCATGTGAAAACTGATATTTTGGAAAACTGTAGTAAGATTAAGCTAAGTAAAAGATAAATTAATTCAGCAAATATTTGTTGAGTGCATATTATGCCAGAAACTGGGTGTCAAATAAGACACAGTACTGTGCATGAGTAACTTATGGTCTAATGGGGGGGGGGGAGAGAGAGAGAGAGAGAGAGAGAGGGAGAGGGAGAGGGAGAGGGAGAGGGAGAGAGAGGGAGAGGGAGAGAGAGAGAGAGAGAGAGAGAGAGAGAGGGAGAGAGAGAGAGAAAGGGAAGCATCACTTGTAGTATATTGGGATTATCCACTGAATGTGGCCTGCGGGAGGTCAGAGAAGGCTTTTCAGAGGCAGGGAAGTCTATAGTGGTACCTGGAGGTATGGGAGAAGGTGTGTCGCACTCAGAGGCAACAGCACAAGCCAAGACCCAGAAGTGAACTAGGAAGGCTTAGTGAGTTGCCACAACTCCCTATTTAATGAGTCTTGAGTAAGAGCCTTTGGGGAAGGAAAGAAGGTGAGGCTAAAAAGGTCAGAAGCCCCAGATTGCAAAAGGCCTTTTGTACCCTATGCCAAACACAGTGAACTTGATCCCTAAAGCAGCAGGGAGTTAATGAAGGTGACATGATCAGATCTCTGTTTTGGAAACATTTTCACTCTGGCTGCAGCATGAAGAAAAGAACGGAGGAGAGCAAGCAGGGAGAACAATTAAGAGTTTGGGGATGTGGCAATGGGGATAGGTAAGTGGGTGGATTCCATAGATTAATTAAGAAGGTAAAATTGATAGAATGTGATGAAGGAGTAAACTGAATATGGGGAGAAGTTAAGGATGACATCTTGACAATTTGTTAGGAAGAGGCAATGGGACATAGAGATAGAGCTAAAAAGAGAGAATTGAGAAAATGTACAGAAATTAGTAGGAGTTTAGTTAAAGATGAGATGTCAGCAGAAGGTCTTTGTGTACCGTAATGGGATTGTTTCTAATACTCTGCTTTTCTACCTAAATAATTGGCTGTTATTTGTTCCCAGTTTTGTATTGTACTACTTATTCACCCAGTCAGTCTTTACAGTGTAGTTTCTAGGAAAACAATATTTTAATTTGTTGAGGCATTTTTACTTGCAAAGCTTTTATAAGGTAGCGTTTCTAAAATTCAAGGGACAGACCTGATTAGTTTAGTGTTTTAAATACCATTATGTTATTAAATATTTTTTATATGATGAAGTTTCAACTTATTGCTGCTTGATAATAGTGTCACTTGAGATTAAAGTTCTATTTTCTCTTTAATTCCACCAACCAAATATGTATATGTGTGTATATATATATATAAATATATATTTTTGTGTTTTTTTAAAACAAAATCCAAAATCATGCTACGTGGATATGGCAGGGTGACAGTGATACTGTGTAGTGTTTCCTAAAACAAGCCTCTGGAATTTTTAAAGTTCATTCATCTTTCTTTGTATTTTGTTTCTCTGGAACTTGACAACATGGTGGTCAGAAATGAGCAAATCATGGCAGTGTGAAGCCCAATACATGATATAAAGCTTTAAAGGACTTAGGATTCATTCACTGTACTATTATTAGTCAATACTGTTAGGAGGTGTGACCAAGTAGGATTCAGAGAACTACTGCCTTCTCCAATGTTCTGGTTTTATGGACATCTCTGTCTTCTTTTTAAAGTATCTGCTCCAGAGATCCACCAGGGCATATACTCTTTTTTTCTGCCACCTCTGTTGGTTTTATTGAAGTTAAAAATATAGACAGCTAAAATTTAATTGCTTACTGTTACAATGTTCTAGGCGTTTTACATGTATTAATTCACATTATCTTGGCAGTAACTCTGTGAGGAAGGTACTTTAGTCCCATGAGGAACTGAGGCACAGACAAGTTTAGTAGTTTGTCCAAGATCACTCAGCTAATAATAAGTGGGGAGCTGGGATTAGAACTCAGGCAGCCTGGCTGCAAAGCTCATGCTCATAACCATTCATCTGTACTTCATCTTGAACTAAAGATAACACTAGACTTACATCCTCCTATTATTAAATGCAATTTCGGCAAAACAACATTATCCATCACATTAAATTGATGACCTCAGTTTGAATTTAATTGGTTTTGAAATTTTGTTTGTCTTTAATTTGTAAATGTGTTTTGGTTTCATGGTTGTATAAAAGCTATAAATTTAAAGAGGTTATACTTATGTTTGTGCATTTATAATTAAAATTACAAAAATAATTTAAGTGAACAGAGTAGTTCTCAATTTTTTTTCCTTTAAAAGTTTTTAAAAACAATATTGCTTATGTTTATGAAACACTTGCCTGTGGCATAAAGTCAGGCTCCTAATATGGTATAGAGCACCTTAAAGATATACTCCTTACCTCTGTCTTCAGTATGATTTCTCACCATTTCCAGCTTCCCACTATACTTTCAGAACACTAAACTCCACTCAGGTGTGCTTTTTCTTGCCTCGTCTGTAACCCTTGCATAGATTATCTCTTCTTATCCCCACTCCAAACACCCTGTCTGACTCGGATCGGGTGCCCCTCCTTCTAGGAAGACTGGCACAATATCACTTCAGTGCTTCCCTGAGCTTGGTCGGTGCCCCCTTTTTTGGATACCCCACAATGTGCACCCGTCTATCATTTTACTCACCAAATTGTTTTAGTAATTTTTGTACCTCTTTTCTATTAGATTGATAACTCCTTGAGCAAAGGGATAGGTGCTGAATGAACAACTCTAATTAAAGGTATCTGTACTTTCTTGGCTCAGTTGGCTTCATTTTTCTGAAGGCACCATCTTTTTTTCCAGCTGACTTTTGGAGCCCCAAATTGAAACTACCATCAGCTGTCATTAAAGCATTAAAAACTGATCTGGGGGAACAGTTCCATGCAACATTATTTCTCACATGCCTAGATGACTTAATCCTGCAGTTAATCTTCTCTCTCCCACATCCTTAATTTCTCCTTCTCTGTATAATCATTCCCATCAGCAAACAAACATTCCATAGTACCTCCCTTGTTAAAAATAATTCTCTCTTGACCCCATTTCCTGTCTAGCTACTGTTCTACTCCCCTGCCACCCATCTCCCTTTTTGGTTCCTTTTCATAGAAAAACTTCACAGTAGAGTTGGTTCTAGTTGCTTCCCCCTCTGCTGGTGCTGATTCAAGAGATGCCAGTATGCTGGGAGATCTGAAAACTTTTCCAGGGCTCCTAAGTGCTGTAAGTCAGGAAATGTCAGGAGCCAACAACAAAGTTACTGAATGAAACCCCTGAAGATAAACATTTTCTAACTGGAGGCAAAGGTCTCATTGGCACGCTCAAGCTTCCTATTTTTTCTGATAAAATGCCTCTATGTCATGGGATAGGGCTTCTTATAGTGAGGATCAGAGTGAGAATGGGGGGGTTTGGAGGCAAAGTAGGAGGAAATGGAAAAGGATTGTTGACTTATGTAGGTCTCATGAAAATGTACTCCTTTGAGTTAGGCTTTGAATGGTGTATCCTCTGCTTGCATGATTCTAATGCAGCCCATGATTTCCTTGAGATTTCTGAAGATTCTGAAAGCCAAACTGGGCTTTGCTTCTCTAAGTTACCTCAGGACCTCGGGGAAGTCATGGAAAGAGAGGATCTTGGTAGCTGTGATAGAAAATACAGTATTATTCTCATATTTCGGGTGAAGAACCTGACATTCAAACTGCCCCAAGGTGCCATGCTAGTAAATGCTAGTAAATGTTAATTACTGGGATTAGAAACCCAGGTCTACTTTCAAAGCATGTGCTCTTTCCACTGTTTCATCTATAAGAGATACACAAACTCTTTAACTCTTAAGCTGCACTGTACAGTATAATAGCCACTAAGCCACGGCTTTTAAAATTTAAGTTAATTAAAATATAATTTAAGTAAACTAAATTTAAATTAAATTAAAAATTCAGTTCCTCAGTCCACTAGCCACGTTTCAAGTGCTCAACAACCACACGTGGCTTGAGCTACCATATCGGACAGGGAGGGTATAGAACATTTCTATCAAAAAGATCTATTAAGACAGCACTGCTTTCAAGACATTCATTTTTCATAGAAGAATCTGACACTCCTACGATTCTCTACTATTGATACTGATCCTAATTGTAGAACCTTTGTTCTCTTATTTTTTTTCTCATTATCCATTTTGAATATCTTGGCATTATTTTTCACAGAATTCCTCTTTGGGTAGTCAGAATTCTCCTTTCACCTTTTTTTTTTTTAATTTTAAAAATTTATTTATTTTTGGCTGCTTTGGGTCTTTATTGCTGTGCGCAGGCTTTCTCTAGTTGTGGCGCGTGGGGGCTACTCTTCATTGCGGTGCGCGGGCTTCTCATTGCGGTGGCTTCTCTTGTTGCGGAGCATGGGCTCTAGGCACATGGGCTTCAGTAGTTGTGGCATGTGGGCTCAGTAGTTGTGGCCCGCGGTCTCTAGAGCGCAGGCTCAGTAGTTGTGGCTCACGGGCTTAGTTGCTGTGCGGCATGTGGGGTCTTCCCGGACCAGGGTTCGAACCCGTGTCCCCTGCATTGGCAGGCAGATTCTTAACCACTGTGCCACCAGGGAAGCCTCAGATCAAAGTTTTTTCTACAACTTGTATTTCAATGCAATGTTTTTTCCCTATCTCTTCCTTGAAGATTTTCCTCTCAGTTCTCTGAAAGACTTTTCCTAGTGTTTTAGATACAACTGAAATGCTGCTTTCATGTTAAAGCCTTTCCAGATTCCTTCAGGCCAGTGACTTCTTCCTTTATACTCCCACAGTACTTAGTTTATTCTTCTACTGTAGCACTCGGCACATATTGTAATTATCACTCTGTATGTCATCTCTCTGTTTGGTGAGCTTCTGGAACAGGGGTTGCTTTTATATCCTTAACATCTAGCACAGACCTAGACTTATAATAGGTGCTTGACTGAAAGAATAGATGAATGAATAAAACATCCCACCTCATGTTTGAAACATGGTTCAGTTCTTCCAACTACCTGTTCTTTTGTGCTGCTTTTCTTTATCTTCTTCCCTGTCACATGTTCTTCTGTCCTACCTGGTAGATTTTAGAGCTTATGAAATATGTGTTTAAAGATTTAAAATATACTGCCTTGAACTCCTTAGAGGAAAAGTCTATGAATAAATAATTAGACTCATTTCACATCAAAATCTAAAGGGTAAAAAACTGTTCGCTATCATTTGGTGCTTTATTCACTTGTATGGTAATCTAATGGCACATCCATTGTTATCACTGAACTATGCTGAAATATTTTACTCTCGGGGCTTTTTCATCTGACAAAGGAGGCTTTTTGAAAATGAAAAAACATAGTTCCTGTCCTTGTTATGCTAAGGGGCAACTCACTAGTTTTGTAATGCACGGGTTAATGTTACTGTGTTTCGCAGTGAACATTACCTGAGGAAATTGCTATTAATATCACTGCAGCATGTATGTATATAGGTCCTGTCATCTTTGGGGTATGTAAATCAGGAATGTTGCTGAAGAACTACTTAGCATTTTCTTGGGGGTGAAGTGCTTAGTTTTGGAACTTAATTGTAGGTTTTACATTTAAGCTGTTCAGTATTACTCTTATAAAGGTTCTATAAATTTCTTGCTTTGTAGTTTAACAGATTTAGTCACTACAGTTGAAAGGCATCATCCTCATAATGAAGCCAGAAAAGAATAAAGGTTGATCATGCAGGGCTGGCTGGCTGTGACATTGAACAATAGAGCTTGACTTCTTCATGTCTGTTAAATTAGACTATGGAGTGTGCTTATCTTGCAGCAATGATACTGAATTGTAACAAGAAAATGTTATGTTGTGCGGCTCTGCAGAGGGGGTGTGCATCTAGTCTCACTTCACTCTATGGGGAAAGCTTAAAACACTACTGAAGCTGCCTCGTGAGCTTAACGTCTAATGGCACAGACTGGGCATAGTACTGAAATAAAAATAAAGAAAGAAAAAAATGCAAAGGCTTTTTTAAATATCCTGTAAAGTTTTATCCATTGCAGTCTTTCTTTAAAGGACTGAAGGCAGCTCAGGAAGGATATGCTGGAAAAATTCGATTTTGAAGAGGTCTTTGAAGGAGATAAATAATAAGGCCTGAGGGAAAAGTAAGAGGATATTATGTTGCATAGGTGACAGATTCATTCTAAACTTTTCTACATTTGTACTTGATACAGTTCAACTCAGTTCTCTAAATATTAATGAAATACCTTCTAGGTTCCCAACACTGTGTTGGATACCATAGGAGGTTTTGAAACAGTGTGTGATTCAATCCTGCCCTGATGAATTTAGTATCTTTTTTGAGGAGACGAAAATTAAATCCATGAAATAACTTCTTAGAATTGTCGGATGTATGAATGACAGTATTGTAAGCTGTCAAGATCGTTTAAAATTTTGATTCTGTTATTATATGTATCATTCCCAGATGTGTCACATGAGCATTTGATAGGCATCCCTTTTATGTCTTAAGTCACTATTAAAAATATCAAAAAGTCAAGGGCAAGGTTAGGAACAAGAGAGAGCCTCTGACACTTCCCACGCTTGTTCTTTGCAAATGTTTGTTGTCTGCTCTTGAACACTGCATTAGTCTCTAAACATGTTTAAAGCACCTAGTTAATAATCTGTTATAGAATTGTATCGTGAATGTTAAGCTACTTTTCAAGTTTTTTATGTATACTTATTTAACTTTTCCAAAAAATCAACAATAGCATTTCTATAGTTCTGTTTCCTTTTTCTCTCCCATTTGTCATGATTCCTCAGTGTGATTACTAACAGAGGATTACAGATACAAGTTTTAAATTTAGTTAGCGTGGTGGAATATAGATTGCCCTGTCTGTAGATTCAAACACTCTTAAAGCAGCTACTAGATCCTCTATTATTTCCATACTTACTGTAGGCTGCATTTTCTTCTTTATGTTGTTTATCTATCTCTTCCTCTCTGAAGACAATTTTCCTTCCCAAAGAAGACTGGATCAATCCAGTAGAAGTAGAAGGTGAGAATTGAAGTAGCTGTGTTTGATGTCCATTTCCTCTTCCTTCTTCCTTAATAACAGAACCAAAACTCAAGTTTTGGTTAGGACAAGAATGTGCTCAGTGAAAATACTATTTGGATACCCTTAGAGCTTGTGGGTAGCCTTTTGACACATTCTGGCCAGTGAAATGTAGGGGGAAGTTGCTGGGTGGAGTGTATTAGTTAGATGATACTGCATAACAAATTACCCCAAAGCTTAGTGGCTTAAGACAACAATAAACATTTATTGTCTCACACAGTTTTGGAGGTCAGCAACTCAAGAGAGCTAAACTGTGTGATTTGGCTTAGGGTCTCATGAGGTTGCAGTCAAGATATCTGTGGGCCTGCAGTCATCTATGAAGGTTTGACTTGGAGGATCTTTTAACCACTATGTTTTATTGCCTAATAATAATAATAAATAATAAAATACCACCTACCCTAGGAAGGTAACTCTAAAATGTATCGAGCACTATTATAGGCCAAATGCTATTAGGAACTTCAAGATGTTGATTAGAATTAAGTACATATTAATAGCCCCATTCATTGATTTCTCTTCTGTTGAAGAATTAGGATACTTTGAATCCTCTCTCATTCCTCTAACTTGCTTTCTTTTGTTGAACTTTTGTTATCTCTCTGAGAAAGACATCCTTCTTCTCCATCTGACCAAATAGCCATTGCATACTCTCACAATTTGACCTAAAATAAACAAACAAACAAAAAATAGCACAGAATAATACAAAATTTAAGTGTTAAATTATCATCCACAGTCAAATCTTCCAAACAAGGGCTACATATATTAGGAATGAGAGATATCAATAATGACAAGAGGCCGAGAAGTACACATCATTGTGTGAAGAGGAGACTGATTGAAACATGACTAACCCCAAAGCAAGAGGCACTTGGATGATGATAAATGAAGAAAGAATTGATAACAGAATGTCCATTATCATATGTAGCTTTGAGACAAGAAATCATTTGCTGTACTATGAATAGAGCTTAATATGTACAGATTTCTCTTCCTTTAAGCAATATTTCTCCCATATATACAAGTAGCTAAACATGTAAAAGTATCAAGAGGCTGCTAAGTATAGCATGTAACTAACATTATAGCTAGGATTGGTGATGGTGTGGGATATCGGTAAGGGGGCATGAAGCAGCACCTGAAGCCTTGACTGACATTAAGTAGCTTGTTCCTCAGCACACGCTGTTCTTTGCCTGATGGTAGAAAAAGCCTACAGCAGCTTATTTGGGATCTTAATCTCATGGGAGGTGATGTTTACCAGAAGAGAGAAGGTCTTGGTAGTATAATTCATCAATAAGTTGGTCTTGTGTTTGATTTGGAAATATTGGGGGAAGTAAAATTCTTAGTTGAAAGGTTGCAGGATTTGTATCCAGTCATCAGATACTTATTGAATGTCAGTTATGTGTCAGGTTCAGTGGTGTTGATTATTCATTCTCAGAGTCTCCTGGATTTGTTCTTTCCCTTATGTTCTCAATCACTTCAACAACCTAAGTTCAGACCCAGTGGCTTTCTTCCACCTCTGTCTTCTACCACTTGTATACCCTGTGTGCTGCTACGGCCTGGTGGTATCAAATCCACACATGTTGGTCCAGAGCGAGGCCTTTCATCAATCACAGTCTTTGCTCTCCTGTTTATCTTCTGTCATTCTTCATTGTAACCACAAGGAATTATGGCCACACCTATGTCTTTACCTTCTTTGTCATATATATTGATGATCCTCACATCTGAGCTTTTCCTTTTTCTTTCTTCATTTTAGCATTTATGAAGGCAGCCTATACTTGGTTACCCAGGTGTTCTTTTTTTAATGTCATATCCTGAAAAGTGAAAAATTTTGGTATATTGAACCATTTAAGACAAGTAAATAATTTTTATTTATCTTCTTAAAATTTATATTTTTATTTAGTGCATATATGACCCATCTAAATATTACTTTGTTATAGAAACATGGACCTCAGAATTGGAAAAACCTTAGAGGTTAGAGTACACCCTCCTTCCTTAATTTTCAGGTAAGGAAACTGAGATTCAGAATAATTAAGAGATTTGGCTTAGGACATTTGACTCATAAGTAGGAAGAGTAGGATTGAAACACACATTTTATAACTCAACATTGAGTGTGCTTTCCACTAGAAAAACTAATCCCTCTTATTCTCCTCTTATTTTATGTATTTCATTTTATAATACCCAAGGTACGAGCTCTATTTTCTACCCCCCCCCCCCAAATATCCATAACATCAGTGCCATACAGTAATTTTGGATAAATAAACTTGGAAGTGATTTAATTGTCATGTAGATGTATGTGAATATATCAGGCATAATGGGATAGGTTATGCTCAGTAACAAACAGCCCACTCCTCTAACTTCAGTGGCTTACAACACCACCGTTTCTTTCATGTTGTATGTTTATCTTGGGTTTATTGTGGCTCTGTTCCATGTTGTCTTCAATCTAGGATGCGGGATGATGAAGCAAATTGTGCAACAATTGTAGGAGACAGAAAAGAGACACAGTGAAATATGTACATACTGGGTCTCACCAGAGAAATTTACATGGCAGAACCTGTTGCCAATAGGGAGGAAAAGCGTAATCCTTCTCTAAGTAGGGGCAGCAAATATTTTTGAAAAGTAATACAAAAAAGACATCTACTGTGTCCTTAGATAGAGTGTTGAGTAACATACCTTTCAGTTTGTGGTACACACACTATCATCATTGGTCCCTGCATAGCCACTTTGTCTTTTTATTCATGTTTGTTTGTTTGTTTTAATGTATTCTTATAAAATACGTACTGTTGTTTGGGATACGTATTTTGAATTTATATAATGGGTATTATTTAGAGATTGTATTCAGTTTCTTGATTTTTTTCATTCAACATTATATTACAAGTTTTATCCACAATGCTGCATGTTCATCCAGTTTGTTGCGTCTGGTGAATCCGTAGTATTTCATAAACATCCACCACACTTTGGCTATGCACTCTCCTAGATTGCCTTTAATTCTCCACCACAATAAATGATGCTATGTGAGAATTTCTTTGGACTGTATACTCAGGAGTAGGTTATATATTTAATTTAACTAATTAAATTAATTATATTTTCACTAACTTTTCAGAACTATTAATTCTTGGTGTTATTAGAATTTAGCAACTTTCTGTATTGTATCTTAGACCTCAATGTGACTAATTCTGTAAGTCAATAAAGTCTATCCAACTGAGAATGCACATATAACTAATGTGACATGTAGTTCACACCTGTAAAGAGATTTTTCGCTAATGATGACCTATAAGCAGGTGTTATAAACTG
Organism: Eschrichtius robustus; assembly: GCF_028021215.1. Lineage (NCBI taxonomy): Eukaryota > Metazoa > Chordata > Mammalia > Artiodactyla > Eschrichtiidae > Eschrichtius > Eschrichtius robustus. The sequence goes on from NC_090838.1 coordinate 36,953,528, forward strand.
TTGTTCTCATGAGTTGTTTTATATTGCTATAAAACCCAATCATAAATGGATAAACAAAATGTGGTAAATTTTTCAGCAATAAAAAGGAGTGACTTGCTGATACATGCTACAACCTAGATGAACCTCAAAAACATTATGCTAACTGTAAGAAACCAATCACAAAAGTCCATATTTTTCATGATATCATTTATATGAACTATCCAGAGCAGGCAAATCCATAGAGACAGAAAGTAGATTAGTAGTTGCCTCTGGCAGGGGACTAGGGAGTGAGTGCCAAATGAGCTGGAGTTTCTTTTTGGGGTCATGAAAATGTTCTAAAATTGATTGTGGCGATGGTTGCACAGCTCTGTTAACATATGATAAACCATTGAGTTGTACACTTTAAGTGGGTGAACTTTAACAGCATGTAAATTATATCTTAATAAAGCTGTTTAAAACAAACAAACAAACACCTCAATTGGATCATTTTCCAAGAAGCAAGTTGGAAATGAGTTCAAGGCTGACCCCTTAGTTTCCTTCGAACTCTGTGGAAAGAGTAAGGGAACATTTTCTCCTCCTGTGGGAACCTGAAGGGAAAGAATCAGGACAGTTTTATTTCTGAACTCTAACCTAAGTTATTTGAAAATAAACCCAGGCATGTTATTTCAACTAACAATCTCTGCACTGATATACCTCCCACCCCTGATCTTTTGTTTAACTGTTTGCAGTTATGTTCAGGACATTTTTACTTATATGACCCACCACTGGTCTCTTCTCAAATATTGAATTTCTGCTCTACCTTCAGTTTTTATATCTCAGTATTTAGAAAACTTGGACATCTTTTTTCTTTTTTCTCATTTCTAGATCCAGCCTTTTATCATGTTATCTTAAAATTATTTTCCAAATATGCCTCCTTTTGTTCATTGGACTTGACCCTGCCCAAAAGGAGAAAGTTTTCAAAATTTTAGAAAAGAGGATTGGCAGATTTGTGCTAATTATAACGGTTTAAAAACAGCAAGGAAATTTTTTCTTTCAACAGTACTAACAAATATCTGACATAACACTTTTGTGAATAAAACTGGAAAATTTAGTTCTTTCACTGTTTTACGTATGTCATCTCATAGTCACCATAACATTTGTGTTTGTCAAATCTATGGTAGTTTTTAAGTAAAGTATCAAAATCCTTGATAACTAAGGGGTGCTCAAGTGACTTGAATGCTTCAGCTTGAGATGGGTCAGCTTTTGGGGTCAAGTTGTGAAGAGAAAGCCATCACACACACTTCATCAACACTGTGGAATGAGAGGCCAGTGCATTTACTGAGCAGTGGATTTCCAGTGAGCATATAAACTAATTGGTGGATGAACATGCCCCAGGAGCAATGATTTTAAGGTCATAGCAGGCTCAGTGAATAATGCTGACTTACACTGCATCTCACTGATAGCTGATCTTACCAATGAGCAGTTTAGAAGCATTCAAGCCTGAACTCTCTTCCCTGTGCCTTGAATGGCATGTCAGTGGTCACTGTTTTTGACATCCTTTATATTTGTCCAGTCAGCTCTGAATCTTTAGGTTGGGCTTCAGAGTACTCAGGAAAGAAAAGAGAAGCAATTATTTTCAGTCATTGAGTTTTGGAGATCTTAGCGTTAATTATGCCAAACATTGTTGGTTCATCAACAAATAAAAATGTTAAAAGGCTGTATGAAGCATTCCAAAGTTGCTTAGACGTAGTTTATGGTGATTAAGAACATCTTGTATATACTAACATATTTTTAGATACACTTTTACCCATGCATACTCATGTATAGTTTCAAAACCAAATATTCAAATTAAAGCCATTTTCAACTTTGGAGGATAAATATTGAAAAGCTTATTCACTTTTAATTAGCATACACTTTTTTATCATTTGGAAAAAGGAGAATAAAAAAGTGCAATTCACTATTTCTGTGTGGAGCCCAGAATAATTTGGGATATATAAAATATTTCAATAAAACAAAATCACAATGTTCTAGCTCTAGTAATAATTGTTAAAAAATTATTTAAATAATAGTGGGCTTTGAGATTTAGGGAGTTTCCTCCCACTTAAGTCTTTAATTTATAAGCAATTATTTGAGCATTAAAAATGTGCTTTACCTATTGTTTTTCAATCCCTGTGCTCTCTGACCTGTTGAAGTTTTGCAGGAAGTGCCCAATCAAAGGATTTGAGGAAGCAATACTGAACATTCTTTGCAAGTGTTCATCTGAGAAAACGAAAGTTAGAGGTTAAGCTGGCATTCTTGTTAGTGACTCAAATTTTAAAACTTATTGCCCATTTAAATAAAATAAGTGAAAAGCGGAAGTGATGTAAACTCCCTACATCTCCTGGAATCTTAGGTGTGTTAAAGAAAAAATAATTTTATTGTAGCCAAAGAAGCACATTTAGTTCCTAGAGAGAGTACCAAGGGTGGTATTCTTTTGTTGAAGAAGAGATTTGAAGTAGAACAGTTGTTTTTCTTAACATACATGTATTATATTAGACACAATGTTGAATTAGAATAGTTTTAGTTTCTGATATGTTAATGATTAGAAAAATCATTACCCTAATTCTCATTTTGTAACTCAAAAACAAACAAAAGATTTTTGTTTCTTGGAGGACCTTATTCTTTCCTAGTGATGAAATATGTTCCACTGTTACTGTCATATCTTGCCTTTCATATTAAGATACAATAATCAGTCAAAATCTAACACAGAATTATTTAGATTCAGTTGTCTCTATTAAAACAAAGCAAAATCATAGCTTTTAAAAATGGAGATGATCATTTATGAGACTCTAGCTGCAATCAAAAGCAGTAACTATTATCCTTATAGGTTCATTATTCGGTAAAGCATTATAATCTTTTTGCTATTCTTTTATTTATTTATTTTTTATTATTATTATTTTTTGGCTGCATTGGTCTTCATTGCTGCACACGGGCTTTCTCTAGTTGCGATGAGCGGGGTCTGCTCTTGGTTGCGGTGCACGGGCTTCTCATTGCAGTGGCTTCTCTTGTTGCGCAGCATGGGCTCTAGGCGCCCGGGCTCAGTAGTTGTGGCTCGCGGGCTCTAGAGTGCAGGCCCAGTAGTTGTGGCGCACGGGCTTAGATGCTCCGTGGCATGTGGGATCTTCCTGCACCAGGGTTCGAACCCGTGTTCCCTGCATTGGCAGGCGGATTCTTAACCACTGTGCCACCAGGGAAGTCCCTATTCTTAATTTATTCCAATGAAATATGTTTATCTTTTATCAAAAATTTCTGTTTCAGATGGATATATAATACTTAAAGCATTACACAAAATGTTAATGATAACATCTAGGTGGTGGGTATATGGGTCTTCTCTGTAAAATTCTTTCACATTTGCAATATATTCGAAATTTTTCGTAATAAAATTTTTGGGAAAAGCTTTCTATTTTGATTGAATGTCATGGCCAAACAGCCAAAATAACATTTCATTTTTGAAAAAAATATAATAAATATTTTAATTTTCTTTTATTTTAAACAAAGCAATGCAGATACAATATAATTTATGTTGGTAATATCACATATTAATCAGTTAGCAAAACACAAAACTGATTCTTAATTGTAAATCTGTTCACTGAATCCCATTCATATTGGGTTGGTGGTTGAAAAAGCTAATTTGGGCATTTTTAACTGAATCCGGGCAATTACATCAAAAGTAGATTTTTAGCTGGAATCCTTTTCCATGTTGTTAATGGGGCCATGTTGAAATGAAGTATTTGGAGAGTTTTAGGAATAAGATGTAGATGTGTATGAGGACCTGAGTTAGTTTAATAGAATAAATAAATAGAATAAATTTTCTTCCCAGTTGCTTCCAATGTACCTTGGAGTGTGAAGAGCCTCGGTAAATCATGCTTATTAAGCTTTTAACTAGGCAGAGTGCTGATTATCTCAGATCTTAGAGAGAATATGTTGTCTTTAAAGTAAGTAAATACAACAGCTGCGTCTTTTGGATGTTTTTCTTCTTGTTTTCATTCAGCTGTTTGCCACACATATGCCTGACGTATTGGTGACTCATAGAAACAGTGATGAAATGTAATGTGTGTAGTGTATATGCCCACCCCCACCCCCTTTATTTTAACACACTTTAAAAAAAATGTTACTATTGTTACTGCCCTGCAATCTCTTTGTGGCAGACTTGGCTTACAAAGTTTAATCTTGCTAGAATACTGAAGTTTATTTTACCTTCACCAACAATGGAGTCTATGAGTTTGTAAGTCATTATACCTTTTATTTTCCAAGGTAGGAATCTAGAGATGATTTTTTTATAGTAAAATTTATTTTTAATGTCATGAGTAGTCTCTCTTCTCACAGGACTAATGTAGTAGCTTCTGTTTATTAATGAAAATAAAGGCTTGTGGAAAAAAAACGTTAACCTGGTCCTTGCATTCATTGGATATATTTACAAGTCACCTGTAATCAGTTTGGTTGCCATCTCTTTGATGTCCTGTAGCCGTTATTGCATGCTTTTGGGGTTATGATATCATGCTGTAGAAGAATGGTTCAGCTGTGGGTTTTATGTGCTTTTTTATAGTTGTTCACAGTATCCCATACTAAATTATATGGTGAATTATTATACATTAGCTAGTTAAAAAGATGTCTAATTAATTTGCTATGCTAAAATATCAAAGACTATATGCTGCAGGAGTGACGCTTCCAGTTAACAACCTATCATGTATTCATGGAGACGACAATGCTTGCTCTCATATCGGCAATATTATCTAATTTGGTGTGCCCAGTGATGTAATTCAATAATCTATTATTAAAAATAGATATGACTATAGGGAGCAAAACCACATACAAACCCATAAATGTACATATGTGCATGCTTACTTGTGCTCACATATCTATTCAATGAGTTTTTTGTCTTACCTGCTATTAATGCTGCACTAGTGAGTCATAAATGGAAAATATGTATTAGCTTTAAGGTAAAATAAAATAGGTTTTGATTTAGTTCAAGTGAACCATCTTATTTAAAATTAGCCTAGGGGTCTTGTAAAGAATGCAAGTAATCTAAACGTAATAATGCACATTGCCCAATTGCTTCTGTGTATGATACAGGTTCAGTTCTGTAGTGCTTTGACAGCCCATTACTGAATGTAATGAACAGCTATTTTTAAACAGAAGAAATTCAGGTTGACAGCTTGGCAATGAAATTCAGCTAGTGGGATAATTTTTGTCATCTTTAGTATAGAGAATGGATTCAATTTGGTTTAAGGAAATTTGTATCATGTAGTTTATAGAGCACACATTTTTATTAAAAGATAATTTTGTTGTCCATTTTGGGGGGCAGATGTTACTGTTAGAGTATGGAATCAGCTTTTAATGCATATTTTAATGAATTGCTGAGACATCATCTCTAGAACCTAGATTTAAAATCAAATTTCCTTTTTTTCTTTCCTGCCGTGGGTGAAATATTCAGTCTAGTAAAACGACTGTGAGAGTGACTATAAAAGGTGTTTTTCGATGCTGCTTTTTAGTCTTTCAGAGTTTAAAAGAAATAGCTTTTTAGAAATAAGGGAGTCTTTGGACATGGATATAAGGCTTGAGGCAGCGTTGTCTTAATGGAAGTAACAATTAGAATAGCATGGAGGGAAAGGAGGAAAATATCTGCCCGACTGTATATTTTAGAGAAATTCTTTTACCAGGGATAAGGGGATGGTAACATCTGGTTTTGACAACTCTTGAAAAAGTTGGAGAGACTTGTTCTTCAATTCTTAAATAAAATAGGTGTATTTTAAACTCAGATCATAAAATCTGAGGGTAAATCAGAGTGAATTATTTCATCTTTTCCTGTTTAGAGCAAAATTTGTCTGAGAAATTTAATTGCTATTTTTTCCAAGTGCGACTAATTATAGGGCTTTTCAGACAGAAATCTGAGGTTCAACATTGAGGATTGTGTTAAATGTAGCCTGAAAACAACAACAACAACAACAAAACAGCAATATATTATTCAATGAAATTTGGGTGAGTTAAATAATTAAATTAAATACTTGACCTAAAATGGGCCAGTCATGTTTCTGGCCCAACCAATAAAAGAACCTAAGTCTATAGCAGTGGTGGAAATTTTTAAAAATTGTCACAGTCATTCCTTCCAACTATATTGCCAGAAACCTCCATTCATGGGTCTTTACCACCCTTCCATGCTTCCAGAGAACCTTCTTTGGGTCCCCAAGGGGCTAGCCCCTGAGTGCTAGCTTTGCTTCGGGACTATGCCTTAAATTAGGAAAATAAAGCAAGTCATCTTTAATAGCCAGTAGACTTTTCTATTCCTGATCTATTTCTTTATTTTACTTATCTCTTGAAAAACATAATGGCCCCGAACATAATGTAACAACGAATCTGTGTACAAGTCAAGCGTTTTTGGAGAGGCTTTCGTGTTAGGTCACTACTGTACTCTTTAGAATTGTATTATGTCAGTGAATCAAAAGAATTTCTTGACATGAAAGAATTGGTGCACCTCAATAAACATTTTATTTAAACCTAGAGAGGATATTGTTCATCTAACAGGATCTAGCTTATTTCTAGTAACAGTGCCATCAGTTTGTATCCTGAACCTTGGGCTCTTGATTTTGTTGTGAAGTGACCCTCTTGAAATCTTGGTTTACCCGTTGACAGAGGACCTTGTATGAGGCAGAAGACCATTATCACATTAGCCCTGCTTCTCTATGGTATCATGGGATGCTAGCTAAAGTGCCTGAAGAATATTTTCACTTTCTTGATCACAGAATAATTTGAGAAGGTACCCAGGTACCCAGGTGTTGAATTAATAAAATAATTTATTACATTTGGTGTTATTATTCATGGGGAGGAAACCATTGGCAGAGTGAAAGCAGGACCGGTGATGCTAAAACCAAGCCTAGAGATCTATTTTTTAGAAGGAGGCTTAGCTTTGAAGATGGGTAGGATGGAGGAAGTCACCGGTAATTCCAGTAAATGCTTTCTGTATTATCTAGTTTCATTTTCCATCTACTCACCATTTAAACTGTACTTTCAGGTCGGGCAGTGTAGGGAAAGGAAAAGAAATTGTATACTCATGATACACTATGGAGGGCTTGAGGAAAATATGATATGGCAGTGGTTTGCAAGATACTGAGAAGGTTTCCAACCCAATTATCATCCATTGGAGCTGGAAGAATTTAACGGGATATGGTCCAATGAAACAAACCTGTTGAAACGTTCTTGTAGTAAACTCTAGTGTCTTGAGAATCAATATTGTGTGATAGTTAAGAAACCTTCTGTTTGGAGCCTGACTGCCTGGGCTTGAGCGTCATCACTTACTAGCTGTATAACTTTGACCAAGTTATTTAACTATTTTGTGCCCCAGTTTCCTTAAAATGACAAAAATGACATCCAACTTCCAGGTTTAGTGTAAGAATCAAATGAGTTAAACATTTAAAGTTCTTAGAACAATGCTTGGCGTTTAGAAAGAGCTTAATACACGAAATCTATTGTTGTTGTTTCAAGATTCATTTTGTATTTATACTTACATTTTTATAATTTTAAAAAATAATTTCAGAATCTGTTATAGCTGGAATGCTCCTTGTTAAAGACCTGAGCCTAACTTTGGAAAAAGAAAGTCAAAGTAAGAACTCAGTTTTAGTTGATTAATATTTATCAACCATAAATATTAAGTAGCATGGGGTGGGATTTATAAAATGTTGAAATCATGGCTTCTACCCTTCTAGTAAACTTGAGAATAGAGAACATGCTATATGCTGCCTATCTTTGTAACCTAAATTATACCTTGTATAATTCAAATAGCTGTTCAGTGAAAGTCAGATCAACATGAATCCTAATACATTGCTAGTACATATTAGACACTTGATAAGTACAACTTGAATGAAAGGAGATGTGTGTGTGTGTGTGAGTATGTGTATGAGAAAGTAAGTGTTCACTATTTTCACTACTGTTGGAGGACTTAAATTATAACAGAAGAGTTTTAGGTTAAATATAATTAGAAGCACCCTAACTGTAGGGTTGGGAAACCTTCTAGTCCTTTACTAAGAGAAATGACAGAATCTATGTAATTGTAAAGAATAGATTACCAGACAATATTTAACTCTTTATTTGCTGTAGGAGAATATTTAGATCTTTCTTGAGAGACCATCAAGCCCTCTTACCTCTAATTCTCAAATGTATTAAAATTTGTACATTCTTGTGAAAGAAGAAGCAAAAAGACCTTAGAATGAAAAGATTTAACTATAGCAAACTTTATCTTTCTACATGTCATCACTCTCTCTTTTAGAGGAAACCAACTAAGGGAAAGTGAAAGAAATCACCACTAATAACTCCCCTCCCTTTTTTTTTTTTTTTAAGTGGTAACTATGCTTGGTGAGAAGGGGCTCATAAGAAAACTATTTTGGCTGAGGCAGCCTGCCTGTCCTTGTCATGATCTTGACTACAGTTGGAGCTGAAATCCTCAAGCTAAATATTTTTCTTTTCCTTCTTCTCTGAGAGATCAGTAATCAGTTATGCTATTTTTCTATTTTGAGACTCCTCTTTCTCCAGCCTGAGTATGTTTTATACAAAGCCAGTGCCTGGGATACTATCTCTGACTCATTCAAGCAAGCTTCTATGCTGTATTGTTAGAATAAATTCTGTTTAAAATACTTAGTGAAATATAGAATTCATAAGAATTATTGCTTTAGATTGCAGCTGCAGTGATACTGATCAACATTCATCATAAAAGCAGTTGAATGTGATTTATTTATGTTTGTATGTATGTACGTATGTATGTATGTATGTTTTGAGGAGGTAGTATATGATTCAGAGTTCAAAATGTCCAAAAGAGTATATACTGTGAAAAATGTCCTTCCCATCCCTGGCCTTTATCAACCCAGTTTCCCTCCCTAGAGGCGACCACAATGACTGGTTTCTTTTGTATCCTTCCAGAGTCATTTTCTGCATACAAACAAAAACATATGAGCGGATGTATTTTTATATACTTAAAAAATGGAGATGACTTTCCTTTTGTAAATTTGTCACTTTCTGAAAGGGCAATAGATGAAAGCCAAGGAAGACCAAGAGCTTCTTCTGTTAGTATCAACTTGCCTTAAGTCATTTTCTTAAAAGTGCCTAGTATGTAAGAGTATTTGAAAAGAAATAAATAAGGAGAGAAACCAAAGATGGGTTACACAGTCTCAGTAATTGTTTTCCTCTTGAAATTTTTTTTCTCAAGACAGAAAGTCCAGATTTTACAAATTTGAGATAGCTAGTTCCTCCACGACTTGTGGAAGGATAAGATAACACAGTCTCTTTGGAAACTAACAGCGAACCCCAAGATTTTCTTGAAAGCACAGAGCAGCATGCACAAGGGTATAAAGAAGAGCGTGCCCCATTTTGGAGTCAGATTTATCTGGGGTTGGAGACTAGAATGAGGACCTAGTAGCTTTGTGACCTTTAGGCAGTGCCAGAGTCACCTCCTGAGACTCTGTAAATTGGGAGTAATCAAACTGAACCTTGTGGTGCATTTCAGAGGACTAAATGAGAAAATCTAAGAGAAATAATATCTGACACAAAGTAGGTACTCAATAAATGTTAGCTTCTTTCTTTACCAGTCCATTTAAGACGAAAAGGTTTACTTTCATCAGATTGTGTGTTTAGTCTTACCGTGTTTCTCAGAATTGAAAACAGCATTTAGAAAGAAGTTTTAGATGATCATTTTGCATGTATTAGAATTTTTTTTCACCCAACAACCAGCTTTTGTGTATGTAGTGCTTTAACAATTTGCAAAAGTTAGCTTTCTGTTTTCTTCCTAATATCTGTCTAAGGGAGGTGAGAGAAATTGATGAAAGGAGATTACAGATGAAGATGTCTCTAACAATATTTGATAGATTAAATTATTTTAAATGTTTTCTTCCTTTTTGCCCCAATTGTAGTAGTATGAGGTTTCCAAAGGCTACAGTGATGGACATGAAGAAGGCAACTAGCTGGGATACTGAGGCTCTCAGACTAGGTTTTAACTTCCCGAGTATAGCAATAAGACAAATAATGAGGCAAAAATAACACTGAATTTTAAGTGACAGGTAAGTAGATTGAAAATTCACCAACTTTTTGAGTTTTAGTTACATTAACTCGCTGTGGGATCTGAGCTAGTCACTTCACCTTTGTAGTCCTTAGATTACTCCTAAATTAAAAAAAAATTGAAAAGTCTGGGAATAGTTCCCATTACAGATTCTCTCAGAATTACACCTGTAAGCACTGTGTAAATTTATAAAAAATAGTTTTGAAGACCAGCTTTACAATTTCAGTGGTTATTATATATTCAAAACAGCTATGGAAGCACTTTATTTTCATTTTAAAGATTTACAATTAAAGTGATTTTATGTATACCTCAAATGCCTGATTATATACAAACCCATTACAGGGTTTATGCACACATTAAATCCTTTATTATGGGGTTTTGTGCACATTAAATGCCTCATTGTTATAGATTGTTGTTTTTCTTGTTACCGTTAAATGTAACATTTCCCTAGGTGATGAAATGTATTATTATTGGGATTGGGAACATTTATTTTACTGTGTGTTCAGTATTTTAAAAGAGAAAGGTATTTAAACAGCAAAGACATAGCTGTTATGAAATTTATTTTTTTATAAATAGCTTTCAGGAGAAGTCAGAGCAGTGCTTTAAAATTACAGTTAAAAAAATCATTTAATCATCACACTCCTTGTTGGCTAATAGGGTACTAAGTGACTTTTTTTTCCCCCCTGCAATAGGCTATTCTTGATCTGCTCACTAAGTGGACCTAAGAGTACTGGTATATTTTATGTTAGCAAGCCTTGATAGCAAAGTGCTGAAAGTTCAGGGGGCATTTGTCTCCTTTCTCACAAATTCATTTAAGTACCAGTCTTGCTGGAGCTTTAACTGGGGCAGACAACCATACAAATGACTTGAGATAAAATGAAAATAATGGACTGAGCTGGGTTCTGGGGATGGTAGTTATGCTGAACACAGAACACACATCAATAAGCTTGGAGTGTGATTCTATGCTAATGCAAGCCTGATGGATCAGCTTTCTCTTTTAGCCTGGAGGACCATTAAGCTCTGGAAGCTGGGTCAAACTGATAGAGTCTGCAAATATAGCCCATTGGTTAGTAGCAGTAAACTGATTGAGATTCCAAATGTGCGAAACTAACATTGCTTAAAAACCCTTTATGATCAGGACATAGATCAGGAAGAAGATAATAGATTCTGTTTTAATTTGCATAATCAAAGCTTCTCATTTTTCCACCTATAGATAACATAAAAGGGAAAAAAAAAACCAGCTGTGACTACTTCTATTATGTTGTTAATCTTGAATCACAGCAAATAATTTCCATAAAAATGTAAATAACTTGTTTCAAAAGAAAAGAGCATAATGAAAGATTTTCAGTGTTGTTTCTTTGGAATTAAACTGTAGGCACAGTTATGCAGTTTGGTAATGAGGATCTTGGAGCTAGGAAATGTGAAAAAAGTTTTTTAAAAAATTGTGAGCCTTTTTAGTGATTTGGTTCAAACACTAAAACTTGCTGCCTGTGGTAAGTCAGATTTCTTTTAATGCATGAGCTTTGAAATAGTAGCTGTAAATTAATATTATGACCAAAATGACAGGAACTTGATCATTTCTTTTTCTCCAAAAGAAGCAAAAATGAACTAATTTGTTTCATAGCAAAAATTAAAGTGAACAACACCAGAATGGAAAGAATCCAGAAACACTGTTTACTTTTATGGAGCACAAATGCTAAGAGGACTCTGGTATTATAGAAAAGAGGGCCTTCTTCTCACACACCACTCTTTATTCCTTTTACTCCTTACTTTTTGTATCTAAATATACTATAACTATGGAGAACAGTCCTGTTTTTGACTAACAGTTATTTTGATATATAATACTTAAAGTTCTATACTTTTTACTTGAGTCTATACTATAATGCTTTGCAGACTTATCAAAAACATTTACTTCAGATTCTATTGTCGACATTTTTGTGATGTAGGAACTCTGTTCTTTCATTTAAAAAACATTTATTTCAGGCATTGTCTTGGGCACTGGCAGTGTGGATGTCCTCTTGGAGCTTTTTTTTTTTTTAAATAGGGGAAACACAGCAAACAAGTAAACAAAGACAAAATGTCAGAGTGTGATGGGTTCTTATAGGGAACTTTTCTATCTGGGACTCTACTCTGACCATGTTTCTGCCATATAGGCTCAGATATCAAATATGATGCTGTTTTTTCAACCCAAGATTTCTAGACTGTCTCAAAATTTTTTGAATGTAAAGAAAATAAGTATACTTTTGTTAAAGGAGAATTAAGTGCTTTTGTGTACCTTGTTATAATCCAGACTGATATCTATAAGAAAAACTTACTGAAATTCTGTATGTATGACTTTTTCCCCTGGAGTGCTTAATATACGTGCCAGCTCTCTTTAAGCACTTTACTCATTTATTAATTTATTTTAAAAACTCTAAGAGGAGGTATTATTATTATTCCCAGGTGAGGAAACTGAGGCAAAGAATGTTAAATAACTTGCCCAAAGTTGTATAGCTAGTAAGTGGGTGAGGTGGGATTAAAACCTAGATAGTTTGGCTCCAGAGTCAATGTTCTTAATCACTATTACTCTATGGCAATGTGAAGAAGTTTTTTTAGCTGGAAGTATGTTGCTATATTAAAATGCTAGTTCTGGGAGGGCAGGGAACGTGTCTATTTTGTTCAACTCTCTCCTTGAACTTAGCAATAAACCTGGGCTATAGAGGGTACCCAATAAATATTGGTTGAATGAATGTATGTAAATGAGTATTATTTGTTTATATCCAAAGTAATATTCTATATCAAATTCTTTTAAAAATTTATTTTGCTACTTATGCTTTTCTGGTGCCATAAGTATATGCCTTGTGTGTATAACCCAGCACCAGTTAGAATGACTATATGATCACTTACTAAAGATGAGTTAAGGGTAGAGCCAGAATTCCTTGGCCTTGCTCAGTTCCATTCCCTGTCTACCCTAGGTATGTGGGATTTCTCAGTGGATTGCATCAGAATGAGCTCATAGTGTATCCTTGCATAATGCTTTCTACCCTTATGTTCTGAAAGGGTTAATTCATTTTCAAACTATGAGCAGTTTCCTTCTGAAAGTGAATTTACTAATAGATAGAATGTAATCTTGCTTCCAAAACGTTTCGAGTAAAATGGAGTAGCAGAGACTTGCATATCGCCATTTCCAATTTTGTTTCCTTTCTCCCTGCCTGTGTTTTTGGAGGAGACAATAACATTATTTTGTAAGTATTAAACTGATATATGGTTGAAATAATGGAGGGTTTCTCATATTCCATGGTTTCTTTTAGAAACAAAAATAAAACAAAAACAGTTTTTAAAAATACAATACATATACACTCATGTTGAATTTTGAACAATAATTAAAATTATTATTGTGTGTTAAATAATAAAGTAAATAAATCATAAAGTAGGATAAATAATAAAGTAAAAATAAATCGTTCATAATTCATATTCTCATCATTTAAAGCTATTAATTCTGTTAATATTTTGGCAATTATTCTTCCAGTTAATTGGAATATTTAGGTACTTATATATTTTAAATAAATTAGTTTATATTTTGTGTATCATTCGGTAACATGCATTTTTTCACTGAACAATAGGTTTTGGATTTTTTTCAGGGCAATGAACACTATATGAACATTGTTATTTTTAATGACTTTTTAACTTTATTGTTTGGATTTATCATTCTTTTATTGGATTCCTAATAATAGACCTAAATTCCTTTCTTGCTTTTATTTTTGGCATTGCAAAGAAAACTACAGTGAACACACACACACACACACACACACATAAATTGTTGCTGGATCAAAGATTTTATTTTGTGTGCCGTTGTATAAAGTCCGTGTATTTATTGTTAAGGAGTGTCTGTGTATAAGAGGAATATTATATGAATGAATAGAAATATAACTTAGGTATGAGTTTTTTTTTTTAATGCTTCTTAAGTCTTTTAATCTATATACATTTGCTATCTCCTTTTATTTTTTCCCCTTGCAGTTTGTTGAAGAAACTGAGTTACTTGTCCTGTAGATTTTCCTATAGAGTCTGAATTACACACCCAGGTTGTCATTTAACACAAACCTCTTTCTTCTGTATTTCCTATAAATTAATAGATCTAGAAGCTTGAGGTGTTTCAAGTTTTTCCTTTCTCCCTCCTTTCCTTCCTCCCTTCCTTCTTTCCTTCCTTCCTGTCTTTATTTTCTTTCCTTCCTTCCTTCCCTTTCCCTCCTTCCTTCCTTCCCCTCTACCTTCCTTCCTTCCTTTCTTTCCTCCTTTCTTTCTCTTTCTTTCTTCCTTTCTTTCTTTCTTTCTTTCTTTCTTTCTTTCTTTCTTTCTTTCTTTCTTTCTTTCTTTCTTTCTTCCTTCCTTCCTTCCTTCCTTCCTTCCTTCCTTCCTTCCTTCCTTTCTTTCTTTCTTTCTTTCTTTCTTTCTTTCTTTCTTTCTTTCTTTCTTTCTTTCTTTCTTTCTTTCCTTTCTTCCTCCCTCCCTCCCTCCCACCCTTCTTCCTTCCTTCCTTCCTTCCTTTCTTTCTTTTCTTTCTTTCTCTCTCTCTTTCTCTCTTTCTTTCTTCTTCATAGAGCATGTTATTCCCCTCTGCCAGGAAACATACAGTCTGGTTGAATGTCTTATTGTAATGTTCACATTACAGTGGACAGTAAGCCACCAGTCCTTATGTTAATGTCTTTCCAGTCATTTGAGTTGTTATTCCAGTTCCTGGATTTGCATAACAAACTACTTCAAAACTTAATGGCTTAGAGTGACATCAGCAAGATGGCGGAATAGGAAGCTGCAGACCTCAGTGGTCACAGAGATACTGATTTAACACATTATACTGTCCAAAAAGCCTTTATGAGAACTCCAGAAACCAGTTAGGAGGTTGCAGTGCCACAGGCAAACTCAAAGCCAAGAACAGCTATATTGAAATGAGTAAGAAAAACTGTTTCATTTCATTCATGTCAGCCTCTCCCCCAAGCTGACATAGCTCAGAATCAGGAGGAAAAGCCCAACTTATGGCTTCTCTATTTGGAGGGAAGGAGAAGAGTGGAATGTACCTCTGAATTCTGGCTATTTGGGGGCTGCCTCAGTGACTAGATTCTATCTCACCTGACTCTAAATACTGACTGAATTGGCATATCTTGGATGCCAGGGAACCACAGAGTACAAAAGCGAGCTCAGTGCCAGAGAGCCTGTAGCATCAGGTTGTTACAGTGCCAGAGAACCTGTAGCATCACAGATACAAACCAGAGGGAGCAAGAGACAACAAGCTTCTGAAAAAGAAAATGGCAAAGCCCTCTAATTGGAAAATTACACACACAAAGCCAGAGAAGACACAGCCCCATAGAGAGTTTGAGAAGCCCCCAGAATCTCTAGCTGGGCTGACTGTTGATTATGTTTTCCATACCAAGCCAGCCAGCCCATAAAGATTGGGAGAGGTGGCTGTTTTTTCAAATGCATAAATCACAGCAAAAGATAACAAAGCACAGGAATAAACAGGGAAACATGCTATATGTGGCCCAAATCAAAGGAACAAATTAAATCTCCTGAAATTGACTCTAAAGAAATGGAGATCTATGAATTACCTGACAATGAATTCAAAATATATTAAATTCAGTGTGCTACAAGAGAACATAGACAGCTAGATGAAATCAGGAAAACCATCCATGAACAAAATGAGAATACCATCAAAGAGAAACTATAAAAAATAACCAAATAGAATTCAGGAGCTGAAGAATACAATAACTAAACTGAAAATTTCACTAGAGGGGAGCCAAGAGTGGACCTGATCAAGCAGAAGAAAGAATCAATGAACTTGAAGACGGGTCATTTGAAATTATCAAGTCAGAGGAACAAAAAGAAAAAAGAATATAGAGACGTGAAGAAAGCCTAAGAGACTTATGGGACACCATCAAATAGATCAATATCTGCATTATGGGAGTCTCAGCAAGAGAAGAGAGAGAGAGAGACTGGGGCAGAGAGCTTATTTAAGAAATAATGGCTGTAAACTTCCCAAATCTGAGGAAGAAAGTCGACACCTAAGTTCAGGAAGCTTAAAGGACTCCAGCTAAGATGAACTCGAAGAGGCCAACACTGAGACACATAATTAAACTGTCAAAAGTGAAAGAGAGACTCTTAAAAGCAGGAGAAAAATCACTTGTCACGTACAAGGGAGCTCCCATAAGATCAACAGATTTCTCAGCAAAAACCTTACAGGCCAGGCAGGAGTAGGATGATATATTCAAAGTGCTGAAAGAAAAAAAAATTGTCAACCAAGAATACTAAATCTGGCAAAACCGTTCTTCAGAAACAATGGAGATAACAAAAGCTGAGGTTGTTCATCATCACTAGCCCTGCTTTGCAAGAATTGCTAAAGAGTCCTTTAAGTTGAAATGAAAGAACACTAGACAGCAACACAAAAGCATGTGAAGATATAAATATGCTCTCTGATAAAGATAGGTATATAGACAAATACAGAATACTGTAATACTGCAATGGGTATATAAATAACTTTTAATTTAAGTATAGAATTTGAAAGATAAAAGCATAAAAAATAACTATAAAACTTTGTTGATGAATATAAAATATAAAAAGATGAATTTATGACATCAATAACATAAAGTGGGGGGGTAGGGTTTTTGTATGTGACCAAAGTTATCAGTTTAAAGTAAATTGTTATAATTATAAAATGTTTTGTGTAATCACCATGGTAACCACAAAGAAAATACCTATCGAAGATGCACAAAATGAGAAATGAATCAAAGCACATCATCACAAAGGAAGTCAAGAAGAGAGGAAAAGGGGAACAAAATAACTACAAGACATACAGAAAACAACTAATGAAATGGCAATAGAAAGTCCTTCCCTATCAGTAATTACTTTAAATGTAAGTGGATTAAACTCTCCAATCAAAAGACAGAGTGAGCAATAGTCTCTCTCATTTTCAGTTGCTTGTTCTCAAATTGGCCCTTTCTGCTTTCCAAGCAGGACCTGTTTGTGATTTGGAGGTGTCCATGGATTGTTCCCATCTGTTGTATTTTGTCATTCATGGGATGTCTTGTCAACTAGCTTTGTTGTAGTTGTGTCTATGGGTTTTGGTTTTTCTATTTAAAAAGTTACACTACTATCCTGAATTAAGAAACTGAATATTGAATTTTGCTGTATATTACTAAAACAATATCCAGAAAAAAATATTTCTATGTATATAGTATATATGCATGTCTGTTTTCCCCTTCTCTCAACAATCTTAGGTATTAGCTCTCTTTTGAAATTGTCAATTGGCAAAAAATAAGACCTTATTGAATTTTTATTTATATTTTATCAATTGCATGGTTAGCCACTTTTCCTGTATTTATGATCCATTTCATTGTTTTCTATTGTCAATTGTTTATTCTTTTGTCTATTTCCCCATTGCTATGTTTATGTTTTAAAATTAATTTTGAAGATCTCTCTGAATAATAGGGATATTAACCTTTTTCTTGTCATGTTTTGATATTTCTTCTTCAGCTATTTACCTTTCAGACCCTGAAAATTGTTTTAAGATTCTGTATATTTAAATGTGTCAGTATTTTCTGTTATTATTTCTTATCCCATGAAATGGTAATAATATATATTATTAAGTTACTTAAATTATGTATGGAATACTTTAAATCAGTGACATTTAAAGATTAACCGAGGTATGGGTCTTGGAAATTCCTGAACCATGAAGCTTTGAAAATTGTTGAGAGAATCAAAGATGGACAAAGTCATATTTAAATTTAAAGATAATGAGCAATAACCAGGAACATTATATATTCTAAACTAAGGTAATAATTAAATTTAACTCAAGGAACTGAGATGTTATGGATGGTACATGTAAATAGAGTACTTGAGGTATAGAGTTTAGGAGAGGTTAGTGAGGTAAATGGGAGTTGGTTTAGCTGATACACACATATACATACACATATTTATGTACATGCACTCACATATATATATACATATACTTATGCATGCATATATATTTATGTGTACATGTGTCTGAGATCTAATAAATAGAAGGTAAGAAGAATATGGCTTTATATAAGGGATATAAATATGTATTTATTTTATATATATATAAAAATATATATGGTAGGTATTTAGGTATTTGTTAGGTATTATAGATCCTCAAAGTAAGGGGATCAGTTGGGTGATGAGATAAGAAAGCTAATATGTATAGAATGTTTACTCTGTGGGTAGCCATTGTGTTTTCACATTTTTTTTTAAAGTAAACTTTACAATAACCCTGTGTGGTAGATATTATTGTCCCCATTTTGTAGGCACTGGGAAAGTAAATTGACATGTTAGAAAGAACGTGGACTTTGGAGTCTGGTAGTTAGATGGAGTAAGCTTAACCACTGACTAGCTGTGTGACTTTGGTCCAATCACTCCTCTATGAGTCTTGGCTTTCTCAGATGTAAAAAGGAAATAAAAATAGTACCTTACTTCAGGGGGTTGTTGTGAAAATTTTCAAAGGAATTATTTATGATTTTTCCCAAAAGAATAAAATAAACAGTTCTAACCAGTACATGGCATTTGCTTTTGAAGTTCATTTGAATGGTTATTATTTCATGTTATAAAGATTAAATGAGATAATGTATATAAAGTAGATACCATAGTAGTCATTTAATAAATGGTAGTTATTACAATTATTGTTGTGAGGCTCAATCTAATAACTTGTACAGGGTTTGAACTGTGTATCAGCCTTCAATACCCTCTTTGTACTAAAATATACTATCTAAAAATTTTATAACACAAATATTCCGTATCTCCTTTTTCATTTTAACAAATATTTATAGATGCTAATGTAAGCCAGACCCTGAGGATACAAAAAAGTAAGATGTGCTTCCAGTCATATAGGAGCCACAGATGGTAGAGAGGGCAGGCAGGTATAAGAAAGAAGAGATTGCTTTTTTGAAATTATGCAGGTCAGAAAACAGTATTTTGGAACCTGGTTTTGACAGACTTCGATTCTCCAGATAAAACAAGTTATGTGTTGATGAGATTAAATGTTGGAGTCAAATAATAAAATATATTTATTTAATACATTTATTACCTCCTATAATCATGAAGTTGTATTTTTCCTAGCTACTTTTAAATCTGTGCGCATTTTCTTCCTACTTCTGCTGAGATTGATATGTGACCAGCCCTTTTTAGTTACCATCGTGAGGAATGAACTAGAGGAGAGGAAAATGGGGGAGAAGCTGACTTAGCATTTGCTCTTCCAATGCAGTGTGTCTAAATGGATAGCTCTACCATGATGTTTCTTTCAGTTCCTCTTGGATTTGGAGGAGAGGGGCAGAAGGAATGTTTCCATTGGGGAAATAGTAGTTAAATTGCCTCATAGTACATCCTCCTATCAATTATTACTAAAAAGAAAACCAGAGACATGGATTGCTATAGGCCAAAGTATGTTTTTGTGGGCATTTCCTTTCAGTTTCACTTCAAGAAAAAAATTATAGGCTTCAATTATAAACCAAATAGTTTATATAATTGAAACCTCATTAATAGATTTTACATTTTATTTACCAAAATGCTAATAATCTATGTTTTAAAAAATAAACATTGAATCACTAACAAATTAGATCTGAATAAATAATTCCACTGCTGGAGAAGGACCATAGGGGTGGGTTATATAGCAGAACTTGTTTTTTATAAAGAGCACTGTGTCTATTACATTTTAGAAATAACTCCATAAAATAGTTTACATTTTAAAATGTGGATTTAGAGAGTTTAAAAATTGTGAATCACTGTACTGTACACCTGCAACTTATGTGTTGTACATCAACTATACTTCAATAAAAAATTAAAATTAAAAATAAATAAAATATAAGGAATAAAAGAAAAAAGTAGATTTAGAGGAAAAATATCTAGAGAAAATTTAAGTTATCTACAACAAATTCCATTGTCCATATTCTGGACAATGAAATGTCTCCATCCCATGATTTTACTCTGTGTGGAATTTTTTAGTAGATACTCTGAGGTTACAAAATATAAAAACAACCCTCTATCCTTGGGGAGTTTACAGTTTAATATGAGATAAGTAAACTATGTGGTAGAAACCAAAATGACAAAATCTAAAACAGTTTATGGAGAGAAAATCCAACTACCCAAGAAGGTGGTAGACTTGCTAGAATCATAGACCTCTGCCTCTGTGGCTGATTTTTGGTTAATGGGGTACTCATCATTTATCTGTGCTCTTCTTTTCAACTGCCTTTCAAACAGCAAACTGGAACCAGTTGTTCTATTTAGAGATTATCTGTCAGGCACCATCCAAATTGAATACTGTCGAGCAGCAATTACATGAATTCTAGCACAGGCTATCTGCCTACTTGCAGCACATGGCAAAAAGAAGAATGATCTGTTTTGGAACTCCATTCATTTCATCACATCTTGTGTGTTATATGAACATCATAATAAGCATCATAGTTCTTCTTTGGAATTGTAAAATATCTCTTGAACTTAATAGAAATTTAGAGTATAGAGAGAAAGAAAAAACTAGTCATGTGCTAAGAGTAATTTGAAGAAAAAAAATATATGTATAACCAGGTCAACATATTTTGTTACTATTTAATTCCTATATGTCTGTGAACCCAACTAGATCTAAAATCTCTAAGGCAGTGACTGCTTCAGATTCAAATTCAGCAAACAACTGTGCTGGGTGTCTTTCCTGATCTTCCTCACCTCTTTAGACTAAGTGCTTCTCCTCTGTATTCCAAATAGCATTGTATGTTACCTCTAGCAATTGCATTGACACCACTGTAGATGCATTGATACACCCTCTATTGAAATGCCCTATTTCCACATTTGCTGTCTTATATTTCTAAAATATAAGCTCCTCAAACTAGTAACTTTGCCTTTCTCAGTACCTGGTACATAGAGGGCTGTATGTAAACTGAATATTTATAAACAACATAGATATTCAATGTGAAATACTGTCTAGGCACAAGAACGATGTGAGAGATGCAATTCAGGAATATTATTATTATTATTTGAACAAACTTGATTCTAGTGTTTACCAAAAATATATGTAATTGAAAGAGCCAAAATGTAATCTTTCTATAGCATGTGGTGTTAATTTAGTATCCATCATGTTCTTTTGTATCCCATTGAACATTTAATAAATTTTATTCATATCTAATTTAAGTTTTAAATGAGGTAAATGAAGGCCTTAACGAAACAGAAAGAAATTCTTAGTAAATATTAGGAACTTGTCTTGAATAAAGGAATATAAGACTGGCCTTATTTTAAAGTAGGAGTTTGTAAACATAGATAAGAATAGGTAGGATTTTTGGAAAGAATCAACTGGTGTTCCCAAAGCGGAGCTAGCAACATCCGGTGTATATTACAAGGATGGCCCCCAAAGGGAAGAAGCCTGTTGGATAGCCCACTATTTTAAAGGGAAATTTCGTTCAGGAAGCCTCATGCATGATCTCATTTTCATTTTGAGATACTAGAAGCATATGGTGGGCATATCAACAGTACCCTTCAAACCAAAATGCATCATCATTTAGGAACTTCTGAAGGGGAAATAGTCTGTGACTGCACTTTCTGAGAACCACCTGCTCACCTACCTGTGTCCCTTAGAACTGAAGCTTTAGGATATCCTTCAAAACCTATTCTTTTGTTTCTTATCATATAATGTATGGCGACTGAAATATTATTGTATTTGATTTTTGTGTAAAACAGAATTAAATCACTGGTTAAAAAAAAAGAATGAGATGACTTTACTTGATGATTTAGAAACATATATATTTATATTTAAGGCATCTAAAACGCCTTTTGTCCTCAGGGTAGCACTGTAGTTCTTTGGTGCTCCAGTTGATATTGCAATTTAATACTGCACCTACAAAGAAAATTACAGTTTTAAACTGTTTATTCCAAGTGTTTTCACAATGAAGACACTGCAAAAGTGGTACAAGTATGTTGTCGAAAAAAAATGAGGTAGGAGATTATTAATTCCTTGAAGGTCAAGAATATTGCAAATTCAAATGATCCCACTCATTATCAATATGGGGTCCCTTTACAGGTTTGCATATTGTAATGTGTTCTTAAAATGGGATTGATATAATGACTTTGTAGCATCTGCTACAAAGCTGATGAATTCTTTTTTTTTTTTGCTCTGAGATTATTGTGTGATAATATATATCATTCAGTTTTTTATAGTGCTTTATGCATTTTTAAGAATTTTGAGTGACCCAGTTTTGTAAAATAAACTGTCTTGTAAAAAGAAAATGCAGTAGCATCATGTGTTCCATGTAGCAGTTACTCAATTATTTTTGTTTTCAATTAAATTAATGGAAAGAGCTCTTAATTTGTAATCCACTGGCTTGGTGGCTTTGGGCAAGTCATGTAATTTCCCTTTCCTTCAGTTTCCTCATCTTTAAAATGGGTATAATATCTCACAGGGCTGGTCTAAGGATCAATGCTTATGAATAAAAAGCCCCTAGCACATGACAAGTGGTGGCACAAACTATATCATAAATATTATTATTATCCAAGTGGCTTAATATTGAAATCATAAAACAGAGTTTTTATACAATTATATCAGAGATAGCTCTGGGTCATAGACCCTGAGAAAGTATTTATAGTGAGGATATAGAGAATTTAGGAAAATAAAAAGACTATGTAAATGAAATTTGAAAAACACTGTGAAAATGTAGTACCACATACAATTCTATCTATCTATCTATATATCTATCTATCTAAGTAATCACTTTCTTTTAAAAAACATACAATAAAAGTCCAGTTTGATACAGTTCATTATTGAGTTATTGGGAACTCAGAGATTTGATCTAATAAAGCACTTAAACTTCATAGTAGAGCAAACCCACGATGCCATCATAAAGTTTGGAGAAACTCAGGATTAGGGTATATACATGTATCCATCCTGAGAATCAGTGGATATTTATAGAGCTGGTATATTAGTTTCAGTACAATGATATGCTTATGTACAAATGTATATCAAATAAGTTTGCTTAACCCTATTACAAATAAAAACTATTTTAAAACTATACTTACCCACCATGGTTTGGAAATTGCACAAAAATTAAAGTTGAAACTAATGATTGAATAAATAATTCAAAAATAACTCAAGTAGGTAGCTGAGAAAAAACATAAAAACTCGGAAGTACAGATTTAAAGCCCAGTTATATAGAATTATTTGCTGCTAGTACATTTTTGAGCACTTACAGCTTCTTCTGTTCCTCTACTTGCCCAGCTGCCACTTCTCAACTATGAAAGGGATTAAAAGACAATCAGAGCTTTTGCCAGTAGCACAGCATAGTCATTTGAAGAAGTTGGTGGCCACACATGTAAAAACATGTAAAGAAAAAATTAAGGTGATAGGCCTAAATTCAGGACTATCAGTATGTTCATGATGGTGAAGATGTGGGTTAAGCCTCATCACAGGTGAAAGATGGTAGTGTGAGAATTTGGGATTAACAAGCTACCTCACACAAAGGGAGGGATGATACTTAAGTGTACAGTCCTAAATGGCAAACGTGGTGTATGTATGGCTGCAGTGACAATTTATTTCAGTGGCCTTAAAGAATTTATATGTACCATAGAGTTAATGTGTAAAATTAAGAGCAAGTATGTTAAATATATTCTAGGAATCTGTGACTTTGTGACCAAGATCAGAATGATACTCAAAAACAAATAACAGGTTTTTTTCTACAGAAACTTGATAAACATCTGGATAGTTGGCTAAATTTTTCAATATTCATCTATCTAATATTTTAGGAATAGTCAACATTTCAATAATAATTTACTTTTTGATAGCTACAGATTGAGTATTGTTTTGTTTCCTTGTTTTGTCCTAAATCTATATTTTTTTCTTGCTATTTGCTGTAATTACAGATAGAAGTTTGGAGTTTAGTATTTGCAATATCTTGCTGTTGAATTCAAATTGTCAGTTGATGGCATGTCTTCAGCAGTATAGTGTATGATATTTATTTATTTTCATACTATGAGTGCTACTTGACTCTGACTGAATTTTTTTTGTTAGAAGATTTTCTTTGCTTTATAAGCCTACTTTATTTTGGCTCCTGAATATGTCGAAATTCTTTACATCAGCGCTTGTTTATAGCACCTTTTATTTTTGAATATTTAAAATGCTCTCAAGGGACTTCCCTGGTGGCGCAGTGGTTAAGAATCCGCCTGCCAGTGCAGGGGACTCAGGTTCGAGCCCTGGTCCAGGAAGATCCCACATGCCGCGGAGCAACTAAGCTCGTGTGCCACAACTATTGAGCCCGCATGACACAATTACTGCAGCCCACGTGCCTAGAGCCTGTGCTCCGCAACAAAGAGAAGCCACCGCTCGCCGCAACTAGAGAAAGCCTGCACACAGCAACGAAGACCCAACGCAGCCAAAAAATAAAGTAATTAATTAAAAATAAATAAATAAAATGCTCTCAAATCTTTAATAATGACAATGGCATTAGCTGTTTTAATTAATTAGTATGGACAAAATAAAAACAAAGGGGAACCTTTTGTCATTCAGTGGTTACAATAAAAACATGGAAAAGTTAACTGACTTTCTTTTCCAAGAAAAATTATGTTGGCCTCTTTGGTACACGTTGTTACCCATGGTTTGCATTTTGAATCCTCAACAGTAAACAACTTTTTAATTTACTTTAATTTTTTAAAACTTTATTGAAGTATATTTGATTTACAATGTTGTGTTAATTTTTGCTGTCAGCAAAACTCATATATATATATATGTATTCTTTTCCATTATGGTTTATCACAGGATATTGAGTATAGTTCCCTGTGCCCTACAGTAGGACCTTGTTGTTTATCCAGTAAATAACATCTTAAATGTTTAAATTTGCTTAAAATTACCTAAGAATGCCACAAGAAACTGTCAGTTTTATGGTTACTTCATTATAGAGTATAATAAATTCTAGCAAGATGGGACTATTTGTGGTAACTGGCCTTTTACACTCTATAAACATTTTCCTTAATCTTGTCCCTTTGCACTGAGTCTCAGCAGAACGCCTCTCTTTTGCGGCCTTGTTGGTACAGCATGACACTAAGTGACATCAGATTAGCAACTGGAGAACGCTTTGTGAAACTGCTTATGGAGGTGAATTTGCCGAGTTCAAGGCTGTGTTTTTTCTGATCTCAAATCACCTGGCAACTTTAGATTCAGGCAGAAGTTGAAGTTTATTTTACAAAACATGAAAAAGCTTTTAAACCAGTGTATTTGAGGTAAATCTGTAGCAAAAGTGAGGCCACCTGCTGTTAAGAAGAGTGCTTACACATTCAGCACATTTCCATCCCCAGTAGAGGGTACTGCTGAATAAAACGCTGTCATTATTGTTTAGATCCTATAGGTGGCAGCAGTTCCTGCAGTTTCAGAGCTTAACAATGGCTTGATTTGTGGGTCTAAGAATAAAGCTGTCATGAACTCTTGGGATCTTTATACTGTAAGGGCTCTTCTTTGAAATGTGATACATGAGAAAATTACGTTTAGTTTTTAGTGTCTCTTTTAAGATTTAAGTAGCTTCTCTTTCTTTTGAGTTCCATTTTATATTTTAAATCATGTCCCCAAACAAGCGTTCACAGCCATAATTTTATGGTGTTATATGTTATGAAATATGTCTTAAGGTAACCAGAGAGGAAGACATGATAGAAACACTTTTTCCTTTGCCTCTTTCCCCCTCAATTGCAAGAATAATCCATTGTTAATTTTTAATGCCGATGCAATCTTGGGAAGGAAATCCTAGTTGCTATATGAGCATAATTTTCTTCATGTTCAGGAGCTGAGTGATTAATGGTTTAACATTGCCATTCAGCTTTCTAGGAGGCTTTGAACTAAATTGTAGCACCTATAAGGAGTGATTTTGTATCCGTCTTTAATATATACTGTGGTTTCCTGTTAGTGAACTCAGAACTGAGGAAGTAAGCACTCTTAGAGCGATTCCATCACCTTTTGCCTCTGAGAAGAAGCAGAGTCATTATCAGTAAGGCTGGTCATTTACACAAACACACACACACAGACACACACCCCTCCAACCATCCAAAATAAACTCCACATTAGGTATAAAGATTGTTTATAATATAGATTGTATATAAATTGTTTATAATAAAGATTGTTTATAAAGATTGACCATTTAATTTTAATGGTCAAAGTGATTATTTAAAAAATGTTTCCCTGCCAATTATTTTATTTAATACAGAGAGTTGCAAAATCCTAAATGAAACTAATTTTTTGGTTCAGGTTAAAATAGTTAAGCTTACCTCTGAAATGTTTACTCAGAAATTTAGCAACCTTTGTCTTATTGCTCAAATAAATTATCCAGATACTTTAAAATGATAATTTATTCAAATTAATATAAAAATATGGGACTCCTTTCTTTTAAATTTAGGAAAGACTAGGTTCTTTTTATTTATCATTTGAGATAAAGAGTAGTAAATTAACTTCAATATATGAGAATCTAATATATTTTGAAGGGAAGAGGTTAAACTGTTTTTTCTTTTGGAGCTGACTTTTTTAAAAATAGATCTTTATTGGAGTATAATTGCTTCACAATACCGTGTTAGTTTCTGTTGTACACCAAAGTGAATCAGCCATATGCATACATATGTCCCCATATCCCCTCCCTCTTGAGCCTCCCTCCCATCCTCCCTATCCCACCCCTCTAGGTCATCTCAAAGCACCGAGCGGATCTCCCTGTGCTATGCTGCTGCTTCCCACTAGCTAACTATTTTACATTCGGTAGTGTATATATGTCGATGCTACTCTCACTTCGCCCCAGCTTCCCCCTCCCACCCCGTGTCCTCAAGTCCATTCTCTACTGACTTGTTTTTATTAATTAGATACCTTATAAACTCTATTGAATCTTGGTTTTTGGAATTAATCTACTTCTATGAAGTGCATACATTATTGACTCTGAAATTAAAACATACATATTTTATGCACTATATGTATCATGTAGATATCTGTGTATGTATTTCTTATAGATAAAGGAAATGTAGCTTTATGAAGTATGGAACATTTGGATCATACAAGTTAAGAGATATATGCCTATATCTATCATTCATATATCAAAACATTTATTCACCTGTATGTTCAGAATGGAGTTTTTCATAAAGAATGATGAGTGTTACATATATCTTCATATCACATTTGATGGGTGTGAAAGGAAACAGAATTATAAAAGCAAAAAATTTGCTAGGAACCTTCCATGCTCTTAATATGTGTATTGTGTGTGTATTGCCTGCTACCTAACAAAACCTATGTTTTTTTTTGTTTTGTTTTGTTTTTATAAATTTATTCATTTTGTTTATTTATTTTTGGCTGCGTTGGGTCTTCATTGCTGTGCATGGGCTTTCTCTAGTTGTGGTGAGCAGGGGCTGCTCTTCTTTGCGGTGCACGGGCTTCTCATTGCGGTGGCTTCTCTTGTGGCGGAGCATAGGCTCTAGGTGTGTGAGCTTCAGTAGTTGTGGCGCACGGGCTTAGTTGTTCCGCGGCATGTGGTATCTTCCCGGACCAGGGCTCGAACCTGTGTCCCCTGCATTGGCAGGCGGATTCTTAACCACTGTGCCACCAGGGAAGCCCCAAACCCATGTTTTTAAAGCAGCTACTAGGAACAAGAATACAAGTCCGATTATTATTATTATTATTATTATTATTGTTATTATTTTTGGCTGTGTTGGGTCTTCGTTGCTGTGCGCAGGCTTTCTCTAGTTGCGGAGAATGGAGGCTACTCTTTGTTGCAGTGTGAGGGCTTCTCATTGCAGTGGCTTCTCTTGTTGCGGAGCACGGGCTGTAGGCACGTGGGCTTCAGTAGTTGTGTCACACGGGCTCAGTAGTTGTGGCTCGTGGGCTCTAGAGCGCAGGCTCAGTAGTTGTGGCTCATGGGCTCTAGAGCGCAGGCTCAGTAGTTCTGGCACACAGGCTTAGTTGCTCTGTGGCATGTGGGGTCTTCCTGCAACAGGTATCAAATCTGAATCCCCTGCATTGGCAGGCGGATTCTTAACCACTGCGCCACCAGCAAAGTCCCTCAGTTTATTTTTGAATACACTTAATTTATATGGGCATATGAAATCTATTTTTGATGGCATAATGATAATTTAATTATTTGTAAATATATTTCTTTTGTCCTTGCTGTTATTTTTGGCATATTTAAAATAGCTAAAAGCATAGCCAACATCCGTCACTTAAGGCAAGGCTCTTACGATTATCTGGGAGCATTGTGTTCTCTAAAAATATTTCAGCCAGATACACACCAAGATATTACAAAATGAATTCCATTTCTTTTTGCAATTCTCTTTTAGAAACTTATGTTAAAGTTAATTCCATTTTCTTAGTTTCTTATATAATTGTGAACATAAGGGTGATCACTTAGCTCTAGTTTGTAAATTTTATGAAGTATTTTAATAAAATGATTTATGTCCTTCAAGGAATTTATCTTGCTATTTAACAATATATTCTCTAAAATTAAAGTTGGTTTTACTTTTTCTAAGTAAAATTATTTTGTTGAATGAAAAAGCTTTTGATGAGTGAGATATTATGATTGCTTGGAGTTGTTTTCAGCAATTGAAATGTATGTAGGCTTAAAAAATAAAGTAAAAATATTTTAGGCATCATAACTATGGAAAAAGAAAATGAGATATTTGGTTAAGCTTGAATGGTTTAGGCTCATTTAAACCCAAGTATTAGTATTTCTTTTCAATTCCTTATAATTAAAAGTTCTGCTGATCTATTTTAAAATGATTTTACACTTTATTTCCTCATATTCAGTAATAGCAAACTTTAATATTAGTAAAATGTTACCTAGAAGATGTTCACAGAAACTGTTTACATGTTTGAAAGAACAGGGTAAGTTTAACTTACATATTCTGAGGGGAATTTTAGGGCTTAGAAAATAGTATGACTGACTGATAGGGAAAGACTTTCAAGAGAGGAAGCATATAGGTGTGAATTGGAGAAAGCAGCTGATACAATAAACTCTAGATTCTGTGTAATGGGTGGTGAATGGAATTTCTCATTAATTGAATTTTTCTGTTTAACCCATTGTTTATACATGCACACTGTACGTGTGATCAGTTTTGTAAGCTTTAGAATATAATAAGAGAAACTTAACTTTAAACACATACTAAAAATTGTTGCTTCTTATAAAAGGTATTCAGGAGGTCCAATTGCAGTCTTTAGCGTGAATGATTACCATTATGATCATCTATTGCTATTTTAGAATCCTGTTTATGGGGACTTTAAAAGGGTTTGATAATGATTGAGCTTTATGGTTGCTTGGGTTCCAGATAAATGAAAGTTTTAATATATTTTAATCTGTAAATTTAAGTAAGGATGTTTATTATTTACAAACATTTAGCTAAAATATTATTATATAAACATAGTTCCTTTCTGAGTAGTATAATTTAAAAGAACAGGGCCCCAAGCAACTTTTTCTCCTAGTGGCTTTCAACAAATTCCTGGATCCTAAAAGTGGTCTCATTACTCACCCTACGAGAGCCCTGTCCTTTCATGGGCCTGAAACTCTGTAGAATCCATTTTGGGTACTATTAATGAGCATGTTTCTTTCTGTATAGGGAAGAGTGATGATTGGAAAGGGCAGTTAGTATCATAAACATGCCAAGTATTACCATATATGGGGGGAATTGTTCTCTCCTTTCACGGATGGCACATTTTCTTCATGTGCACCTGGTCCCATGACTCACAAAAAGGGCCTTTTTAGCCATGGGCATATAAAATCAGGCTCTGCTTAAAGTTAACATTGTAAAAGGCACCAACTGTACCACAAAGAATTATGATGCCAGTGCTACAGCTCTGAGTGCTCTCAAATCAAATCAACAAGTATACAATAGCATGCATGCTGTGGGCAAGACGTGTGCTTAGCACTGTATGAAAATACAGTGAAAACTCCTGCGATTGACATTTTCCCATTCAGGCCTGACAACCTGCCCCATCTACTCTCTCACCTAAAGGGATATGTTACCCATAGGCAGTATGGGGAGAAAAAAGCCCATTGTGAAGTTTAGCCTCCCTACTTAACATTTAAAGTCAACTTCACGTTCAATTTAAGTGTTTTTCTCAGTCTCTCAGGTCCTTTTATAAAACCAATGATGAGATCAAAATTAATTACTCATGAATTCAGCCACAATTGTTGAGCTTTAGTATTTTTAAGGTGTAGGTATCCGACAGTCCCTGTCCTGAAGTCCATTGTAGCCTAATGGACTGTACCAGTCTTAAAGTCATCACCCAGTGAATGTCGTATATGAAATAGACAATACAATTGCTCTTCTATGTGTAGAAAGTCTGTATAGGAGTAGTTATAAATACTTGATGGCACAGCCCAAACTTGGGATCCTAAATTCTTAACTTTTAATCATATACCATTGTGCTTCTAAAATCTGCTTGTTAAGTTGGGTGTTAAGAATTCAGAGCCACAAGAACATGTGAAAGTATTTATGTAGCTGAAATTCTAAGGGAAAATAATGCTGTTACAGTTCTCATAAAAATATAAAACAAAAATTATATGAGAAGTCTTTTCATTTTAAATGATATTCAAGTAAATTTGGGTTTAACCAAAAGAAGAGTAACCCTGGAAAACCCTTTGCATTCTAAAATTCTAACAATTTTGTGATTCTCCTTAATTTTATTTTTTTATTTAAAAAAATTTAATATAATTTTTAAAGTTTACTTTCCATTTATAGTCACTACAAAATATTGGCTATATTTCCCATGTTGTACAATACATCCTTGAGCCTATCTTACACCCAGTAGTTTCTACCTCCCACTCCCCCACCCCTATATTGCTCCTTCATAACCATAGTTTGTTCTGTATATCTATGAGTCTGCTTCTTTTTTGTTATATTCACTAGTTTGTTGTATTTTTTAGATTCCACATATAAGTGATATCATACAGTGTTTGTCTTTCTCTGTCTGACTTATTTCACTTAGGATAATGCCCTCCAAATCCATTCATGTTGCTGCAAATGCCAAAAATTTGTTCTTTTTTATGGCTGAGTAGTATTCCAGAGAGTGTGTGTGTGTGTGTGTGTGTGTGTGTGTGTGTGTGTGTGTGTAAAACATCTTCTTCATCCATTTCTCTGTTGATGGATACTTAGGTTGCTTCCATATCTCGGCAGTAGTAAATAATGCTGCTGCAAACATTGGGGGGCACGTATCTTTTTGAATTCAAGTTTTTTTTATTCCCTTTAATTTTAAAGGGCAGTGTAAATGGAACATCTGAATATCCTCTGAGACTTTAGGAGTATATGATGCTGGCAATTATCATAAAATATATTTTAGAGAAATTTGAAAAATTGCCTCCTTAAAAAATGTTTCCATGCAAAATCTCTAAGGGACTGAAGCAAATTTCTAAGAATCAGGGGATTGCTCCTCAAGCAGTGCTATGAACCTTCAGTCTGAAACACCACATACCCCATGTGTTCTTTGCAGAAATTACTGCTCCTTATTACACAAAGTCCTAATGGTGAGAAACATATTCCAAAGTGACCTGAGGTTATTAGGCGGGAGACAGATGAGGTAGCATTAGAAGAAATTGACAAATGATTCTAATATTTATATGCAAATGCAAAGGACTAATAGTAGTCAAGATAATCTTGAAGAAAAAGAAGAAATTTGGAAGATTCAAACTATTGGATATCAAGGCTTATTATAAAGCTACAGCAATTAAGAAAGTGTGGTATTGGTGTAAGGATTGATAAGCATCTGATGGAATATTATAGAGTCCAAAAACAGACCCATGCATATAGGGAAATGTAATATGGGATAGGTGGCACTGCAGAAAAATGGAGATGGACAGTATTTTCAATAAAACATTCTGAACCAACAGGATAACTTTATAGAAGAAAATAAATCACGATCCCTTACCTTACATCATATACAAATATCAATTCTAAGTGGATTATAGATCTAAATGTGAAGCATAAGACAGTAATGTTCTAACAAAAATATATAAGAATATCTTTATGTCTCTGAGGTAGACAAAGCTTTCTTGAACAGAATTTTAAAACATAGCCGTATAGGAAAAGATCGATAAATTGGTTTATATTATAATTAGGAACTTCTGTTACTGAAAGACACTGTTCAGAAAGGGAAAAGGCAAGTTACAGAACAGAAGATACTTGCAATGCATATAATTTATGATTAAAGACTTGTTTCCAGAATATATGATAGATTCTTACAAGCCAGTGGAAGAAGAAAGAATCTAGTTTCACAAATGCAAAAGACATCATCAGGGACTTCACAAACAGGATATCCAAATGGCTGATAAACATAGAAAAAGATACTAAACCAAAATAGTCACCAGGGAAATGTAATTTAAAACCATAATGAAATACGGATACACCCCCAAGAGAATGACTAAAATTAAAAAAACTGACAAAACCCAGTGTTGATAAAGATGTGGAGCACTAAAACTCATATGGTAGTGGTAAAACCATTTGGAAAACTGTTCAACAGTATCTGCTAAAGCTGAACATATAAGTCCTGTTACCTGGCAATTTCACTCTTAAGTATAGTAGACTCTACAGAAATGTGTGTAAATGTGCACCAAAAGACATACACAAGAATGTTCACAGTATTATTCATATAGCTAAACACTGGAAAAATGCAAATGCCCATCAACATTAGAATAAATAAATAAATAAATAGAATAAAGAACTTATTCGTAGAATGGAATACGATAAAAGCAAAGAAAATGAATCAGCTACTTTTACACACATCTGGATGATCTCATAAACACAATGCTGAGCAAAAGACACCAACTCAAAATAATACTTACTATAAGATTCCATTTATATAAAGTTTAAAGGATGGCAAAACTATAGTGTTAGAGACCAAGATAATGGTTACATCTGGGGAGGAGAGGAATGGCACCAGGGACGCTTCAAGGGTGCTGGTCATATTCCATTTCCTAAAGTGGGTGTTGGTTATATGGGTGTGTTCACTTTGAGATAAATCTTTCAGTGATGATTGTATTATTTCTCTGTTTTTCTGTTACGTAGGTTGTACTTCAACAAACAAGTGTAAAAAAAAAAAAAAGAGAGAGAGAGGTGACAGGAGTTTTTTTTCAAGCTTTTCAAATAGAGAGCATGGGGAAAACTGGCCAGAAAATGGATAAGGACCTCTGGAGGCTCTTTTTCTGATTTGGGAGAGGTGGTCTACAGAGGAGATCAATCCATATTGTTCACTCAGCCAGAAACTCATAACTTGTACTGATGTTGTTCATAGAATGTCATAGTGCTGCAAGGTTCTGTGGGCTGTGGTTCTTTACCTTCATGGGATAGTGTTTATAGACCTGAGTGTTGTCACGGCCAGGAGCTTTAGTCATAGAACTTGTAGCCGCTGAGCTTTGAGCACATGTTGCTCAGCACAGATACCACTTCCCCTGAAAGGCTTTCCTGACCTATGAGTTTGGGCCAGGTGTTCTTCTGTGCTCCCACAGTACGAATCCTTTGCATGGGTACTCCCACCCACTCCAGACACTGTAAGCTTCTTGAGGGAGTAACTCAATTGTCTTGTTTACAGTTCAAATCCCAGTGCTAGCCTAGCATGGTGCCTGGTACTCAATAAAACAATTACATGAATGTATGTAAGTCAGATGTTCATAACATGAGAAGTGCCTGTGTTTAACCATTTATAGATAGATTTGATCATTTTGAAATATATAATTCTTGATAGCACTTAAAATTAGGATGAAGAATTTAGGACCCTTTTTTAGGCACTTGCCTTTTGCTGTTGTTGTAGTTAAGTTTTACAGTAAATTAGAAACTGGAAAGGCCTGGTTCTCCTGATTCTAGAACATAGCACTACTACTTTTTCTCAAAGTAGTAGTGTCCTCTTCTTGAAAGGCTCCGGTTACTCTATAATATGTGAAATAATTTCTTTTTCCTGATAACATAGAGTTTAGTTTTATTTTCAGATTGCTCTTGAATCATTTAAAACCAGAAAAGAACTTTATAACAAAGTTATTATGGACAACAGTGTCTCAAAGGTTTGGAATTTTTGGTATTTCCTTTATTATACAAAGTTGAAATATGAACTGTAGTCATAATTAAAATCAAATAAAGAAGCCAGGCTTGAATTTCATATTTTTACCTTTAGTATGCTTTCTGTCAAATTAACTCTCTTTTTAAAAAGTGAGATTTTGACATTGGAGTCCTAAGAACAGAGGTCTGTGTCATACCACAAATATAAACTGTTTAATTTAAAGATAATGCCAAAACCAGATAACTAGAGTGAAGACAAATGAAATCTTTCCTTTTGTATTGGTTGTTGTGTGAAGGCAATCAAGAGATATGTGAAATGGATGTAGGTCCTCAAATTTCATCATTTTATGCATTCACATAGATAAATAGAAGACCATGAGGCCCTTTAATTTAGAAATTCCCACAGTTCTCAATATGGTGGCTCTCCAGTGGATTCAGCTGTCACCTTTTCTAGAGGCTTTGACATCACCTCTTCCTCAATGAAGTAATTCTGCGTTAGTAGATAGATTTTCATATTCATGGCCTACGGGCCAGATTCCAAATGCTCTTTGGTATTTTCTTTATATCATGGAACACTTGGGTTTTAGGTAGTTTCTGCCTCGTATTTACAGTAGCTTTGTAAAGCTTTCTGTAATATGTAAGAAAGTCTAAAATTGAGGTTTTTCATATATAATTATATGAAAAATATTTTAGATGTATGGAAGAATGGCATGGAATATATGTCTCCTACCAGCATTAATAGCATTAGATTTCCAAAAAACACTCTTTTTTTCATATGTATCAGTTGCCTATCTTTAGGGGTATGAAATGTGTAAATTTGCCAGTAGCATATAATTCAGTAATATGTGTATTATTTTAATAACTAATTTGTAAAGTGATGTTCAGTTGTGTTACTGTGAAATACAGAATCCTCTCCAGGACATTTTTTGAGTTCAAGTATATGTATTACAAACTAGAAAAGCCTTAGTTTTATGAGGTCCATTTAAAATACTTAAATATCTCTATTGTTAATTTTTCTAAATTTGAGCTGATTTCACTAGGCAATGTTTTCTTTTTTTGTTGTGCTATTTAATTTTGGAACTTTTTATTCTTCCTGTAGTCTAGTGGTTTCCAGATCTATTCGTCCATGGAATACTTTTTATATTATGATGTCATGACAGAACTTCAAAATGGATTCATGAGATATATAGTGAATTGTAAGACTTGGATTAACATTGACAGAAAAATAAACAAAAACTTTACAAAAGAATTGCTGTGAGAAGTACCAGTTGTGATTCTTATGCTTTGAAAACAGAATGGAAGAAATATTGGTAACATATTAGAAAAGTTGGATTATTGTATAGAGAACAAGAAAAATTCAATTTAAAATGAAGTTTAAAAGGGGTCTCAATGAGAAGGATTTTTTAATGTCTTACCATATATCCACTTAGTATAAGGACAGTGTATCATAATTAGACCTGCATACCAGGCGTGACATCCAGTTTATGTTATTATATTTTATTTTTAATGCAGAGAAATTAAGAATCCTTTTTCACACACGTGTTGTATAGAAAGGAAAAACATACAGATTATTTTGCAATTTCCAACAGTTCACTTCTCATTTTTCTAGCAACTAAAAGCTCTATTTTCATTTTGAAGTGTTTTGGATTTTGAGTACATGAGTATTATAACTCATGTTCTGAAAGCAGTATTTTACTAAATGAACAGTACTTTAGTTTTATTTCTCCCCATTCCAGCCTAATAATTCAATAAAATCTAAATTCAGCTTTACTATCTCCTTTGTAAAATGCTTAAAAGTAAACAAACAGGAGGAATGAAAGGAAGAGAAGAAAATAGTATAAGGTCACTTAAGAATGATAAGTAAATGCAGAGTATGCAAGGGATTGTGACAAGATCTTAGCTACTTCCACTTTTTGAGGTTTCCAGCAAGGCATGCCGAGGACTGGAGTGGCTGGCAGGGGAAGTCCAGTCTCGGGCTATAACGGGTATTAGAGAATTTTAAAAAATAATAAAATTGAAAGTTGATCTTTTTTTTTTGCGGCGAGTGGGGGCTACTCTTCGTTGCGGTGCACGGGCTTCTCCTTGTGGTGGCGTCTCTTGTTGCGGAGCACAGGCTCAAGGTGCGCGGACTTCAGTAGCTGTGGCACATGGGCTCAGTAGTTGTGGCTCGTGGGCTCTAGACCACAGGCTCAGTAGTTGTGGCTCACGGGCTTAGTTGCTCTGCAGCATGTGGGATCTTCCCAGACCAGGGCTCAAACCCGTGTCCCCTGCATTGGCAGGTGGATTCTTAACCGCTGCGCCACCAGGGAAGTCCTGATCTGCTTTTAATTATCACCATGTGGCAGCATTTTTTTTTAATGGCAGGGTTAAAAATATTTCTCCCTACTGGGGTAGAACACTCCTACCATGCCCTACCCCTTAGTACACCATTGGTTTCCATTGTATTTGAAAAGTGAAGAAAATGGCAAAACAAAGTTTCAAAAATTGTGGAGTATTTTAAATATCTTAATTTAATAAACTAATTCTTCTAGTACAAAAATTAATTTAATTGAGCTATTCATGGGGTGATTACATAATTTATAAAAATATTAGTTCTCAGTGCACTGTAATGAATGGCTTGTCTTTCAACCTGGTCAGTGTATCTCTTGTGACTATACACATGACCTCTTTTTGATGTTCTTTGTGACTGTGAAGCCTGGACCATACACTTTTCTTGCTGCTGTTCTTTACTTATTGTACCCATCTGGTAACTAATCGCCTTAAAAGTACCTTGAGAGGGACTTCCCTGGGGGTGCAGCAGTTAAGAATCAGCCTGCCAGGCAGGGACACAGGTTCAAGCCCTGGTCCGGGAAGACCCCACATGCCGCGGAGCAACTAAGCCCGTGTACCACACCTACTGAGCCTGCGCTCTAGAGCCCGCAAGTTACAACTACTGAGTCCATGTGCCACAACTACTGAAGCCCGCGCACTTAGAGCCCGTGCTCCGCAACAATGAGAAGCCCCCGCACCGCAATGAAGAGTAGCCCCCGCTGGCTGCAACTAGAGAAAGCCTGTGCACAGCAACAAAGAGCCAACGCAGCCAAGAATAAATAAATAAATAAATTTTTTTAAAAAAGTACCATGAGAATAAACATTATTTGAAACTATCAACAAATTTATATAAAATCTTGGAGAGCATGAAATTCAGAAAATGTTTTCCTTCTTTCTTTTTGAAATAAACTAAATAGCCAGATTTAGTTCTACTAACTTTATTGATTCATCTTCTCCCCCCAGCTTTATTTAGATATAATTGACATATAATTGGTTCAACTTAAATCTAGATTCCAGCTGACCAACTTTCTGAAATATGAGACACTAGCTAGTAGTTTGAATACTACAGATGTGAGACTGTTATCATCTAGATCATAATTATGATTTTATTGCCCATTGGATTTTGAAGGACAGAGGAAAAAAGGCAGGTATTAAACATAAACCTTAGACTATGTGAAGATTAATGAAATTATGTCTCTTGTAAAGCATTCAAGTTCTCATTTGTCTACAGAATGCTGGCGTGTGAGAATAAAGAAGAATATTCACTAATATTTTCTAACATTTATTTGAAATGTTAACAGAAGCAGGTCATATTTGCAATTGAAACTTAGTTTATGGTTAAGAGTTTATTTCCTCTTAAATTTGTTATCACCTTCCATTAACTTATTTTTTTATGCCAGTGCTTCTATCCAACATGGACATTATTAAATTGTAAAGTTTCTAAAGTGTTCAAAGTTTCTCAATTCTTCTTATTTCTAGACAAGAATAAAAATGTAAAAAATATTTCAGAAGTTAAAAAAAAACACAACTGATCATGGTAAGCGATGTAATTAAGGTGTTTTGCACCTGGTAGTATATTTGGCCAACATAAATGAGGGCAAAAACAGTGATGGACTATTGTGATGACATCTCTTGACACATCTTCTTTGGACCCAACACCATTGACGGTGTTTGTTTGTAGGTTGGCTCTTCTTTACCACTTGGTCTGTCTTTGGTGCCGATCAGTGATGATAATGCAATTCATGACAAAATACTTTTTATTTAATATTTTCCCAGGGTCCCAAATGGGATACAATTCTTTAAAGAATATATAAAATAAAGGCTTTTCCTTAAGGCATTTGTACCTACTTTAAGGATTTGTAACAGAACATGCTTCTTTGATTGTATTTATTAGGGCTAAGTAATCTGATCTTTGGGGGACATACTGTATCTTATTTTTTGCTATATTGAACAGTGGTCAACAGGAAAAAATTACTTTGGATCCTAAATAAGTTATAGAAAAGGACTTTAGAAGAAAGTCATCTATGCCAGGAATCTTAGGCTTAAGGAACATACCCTTGGATATACTGTGTATTTAAAAACCAAGTAACAAAACTTCTTTTTGCTTTTAAGTTTTAGTTCTGAACTTCTGCTCTTCCAATCCTGTTTGAAAACTTGTTCCTTCTCTGTCTTTTCCATCTAAACAACTCAAGAGTATGTTCTCTTATTTTTTACTTATTTTGCAAAGCATTAATCAAACTGTTGATGGTAAAAATAATTTCTTTGATAATAATGATTTTTGCTTTTTGTTGTTCTTCTTGATGAAATTTTTCCCGGGGCAAGTTGATGAGGACGTTTTGACCACCTGATTTTTACCTGCTGTCATTGACTTTTCCTTTTTGAAGTGAGACTAAGCATTTGACAGCTCTTTCTTTGGTAATTCACAGAAGAAAAAGCCTTCAGGAAAAAATATTTGTACTTGATTTTTAAGGGGTAACTAAATTTCTTTGTTGTTTATTTTTTGGAATTGTGTTAAAGAAAATTGTGAAATTGTAATGACTAAGTGCATATGTTTGGAGGTTTTTACTTTGTTTATTTCCTTCATCAAAAAAACAAAACAAAACAAAAAAACCCCAAGCAAACCAGTAACTGTTAACCCTAATTTATTTTTTACTCTTCAAGTGACATTACTTTTAACTGGCTACATTTGGATAATAAAAGCCATGGATTTCAAACCACTTAGTAATTTGGTTTCATTTTTAACACAAATAACACCTTTTCATCCATTTTTATATAAACTTCAAACAACGTATGTTTTAACTTACTGCCAAATAAGAAGAAATGTGTTACATTAAAGTGCATGTTGTTTGCTTGTGCATTTGGAAATACCATTCATTTTATAGCAATTTTGAGTTATTTTTCTGTCACTTTGTATTCCTATTCAAAGAGACATACAGAAACCCTCACTCAAAACAACTCCCTTAGGGTTTACTCCTGGATGTCAGTAGACATGAGCGGGAGGTACAGTATGCAACAAGCTTGGGTCATGGAAATGTCAACTCTTGGTGACTTGCATTTATTATTATTCTTTGAATTGTGTCATCTTGAAATTCTGTGAGGGGTATTTAAATATATTTCTTTTATGTTTAGGTGGGTAAGACGGAGATACACCTTACTTTTTTTCCCCCTTCCCTCTGTTGATATAAAAATTGAGACACTCTCATTTTCTATGACTTGGTCCAAATTTTAAACATGTGTGTGGCCAAGAGATAACACATACAGAATGTGAAATGTTAATAACATAAAAAACTAGGACATAAAACTGGAAACTTTTTCAATGTTAAGATGCCGTTTAAAGTGTTAGATTGTTTTTAATCTAATGAAGTGAATCAGATATTAGAGAAATTCAGAGCAAAATAGATTTTAGTGCGTTCTTTCTGTTACTTTTGGGGACTAGAGACAGTTCTTTTGGTGGAGAATTCATAGGAGTCAAGGGATTAGCAGACATAGGTACTAATACCTCTGTTGCCTCTAATGAGCTTTGTGACCTTGGGCAAGCCATTTTATTTTCCGAGCCACAGGGACTCAGGTCCTCTCTAACTGTAAAAGTCTTAAGTTCTAATATGACAGCCAAGACAGTGCAGGATCACTGCAGGATGGTGTGATGATCTCTGGGTGCTGGGAGGGATGAGGTGCATAAGTACTGACTCAGATTTAGTCTCTTTGGGTAGCATAAAATTATCTGGGGAAAGGGGGTTATTAAAAACAGTTGATAATATGTATGTTCCGTCTTTTTTCTTTTACATCCCTTAAAAATGGCAACAAATTCAATTTAGTAACCATCAACAAAAGGTGGGTTAATATTTTTCTCAGACAAAGGAAAACCAGCACAGCTGTTAATATTGGTAGGTGTACACACACACACGCACACACACACACACACACACACACACATACATATATATACAGAGAGAGAGAGAGAGAGAGAGAGAGAGCAGTTTCTGTACTTTCCTACAATTTGAAAAGTTTGTTAGAGTGACCTGAATTTTTTCTAGTGTTCTGCAGCAGATTCTGTGGGAAGCTCTCTGTCTGGAAAGGGTGTGAGGTGTTTTGTTACCTGAGTGGGCAGTTTGCCAGTTTACTCTTCATACTGTGTACTTGTCTGTCTGCTATATTTAACACGATTGAGGAGCATCACAGGATAAGATGTGGAGGAATAATAGAAAACGGCTCTTCTGGAGCTTCACTGTGGTTCTAAGACAATAGTGCACTGGGAGGTTAGAAAGGATCACTTCTTGCAAAAAAAATAGAGATCTTTAAAGTTCTTTTTCTTTAGCACTTTAAATTGTATCAGGAGAATTTTTTTTTTAAAGAATATGAATTAGAATTACCTAAAACATATTAATTAGGATAGGAGAGAGAGGCTCCTTTATGGCAAATAAGGATTAGATAAAATTTATAATTAGTAAATTAGAAAAATTGAAAACATCCTCAGGAAACTTGCTCTGACCTCTCTCACCTCCTGCCCCTGCTAGGTTAGGTGCCCCTCTGTGAAGCACTTGTGAGCAATACTCTGTGTCTCCCTCTCACTGTGTGAGACACACACTCACCATTACTGGTTGGAGAGCTCCTTGAAGGCAGAGACTACGCCCTGTTTGGCTTAGTGTTTTCACCTATGTCACACAGTGGTTGCTCAGGAAATAGCTCTTGAGTGATGTCAGGTGTAGTGAGATGATAGATAGATGCTAATTATGTCCACATGCGTGTAAAATCAACGTGGGCAATATGTTTAGGTTTGAAATCCTCTCACTACCCTTCATTAAGAAACAAATGCTTCTGTAGCCTTCCATAAGAGTTGATATTTATTATTACTGAGGACTGACTCTGAAGAGTACATATTTGTAAAATTTTTAAATGAAAAATTTTCATTACAGTTTGATAATATGTAAAAAAGTTGGTAAAAATATATTGTCAAAAAAGTTGTCACTGGATTCTGGTAACTTGACTGTTTTGGGGTTTTTAAAAACCTTTGTGGTGTTTTTTTTGTTTTTTTTTAAAATTTATTTATTTATTTATGGCTGTGTTGGGTCTTCGTTTCTGTGCGAGGGTTTTCTCCAGTTGCGGCAAGCGGGAGCCACTCTTCATCGCGGTGCGCGGGCTCCAGACGCGCAGGCTCAGTTGCTACACGGCATGTGGGATCTTCCCAGACCAGGGCGCAAACCCGTGTCCCCTGCATTGGCAGGCAGATTCTCAACCACTGCGCCACCAGGCAAGCCCCTGTGTTCATTTTGACGCTCTCTTTTATTCATGGCCAAGGATACGAGTCTTAAGCAATTCTTACTCACTACGAGTTGTTGGCCGGCAAATGTGAGCAAGACAGATTTGGACCCAGGCTGAAATATCTGGTCAGGCCCCATTCTTTAACCGCTGTCACAGTGTAGTTCAAGCAGTGATGTGTTCATTTCTTATTCCTCATTAGTGTGAGATCACAAGGAAAGCCACCAGTAAACAGCCCCAGCCAAAATTTGATTCTCATTCTATTGGGCTGCTGTTGAGTAGATCCAGTTTTATTTGTATTAATGATTAAATTAGATTTCATCCATGTACAGCTGCATGTTTTTGGCAGTATCTCATATTTTCTTATGAAATCTAATATCTAGTAGCTCAAAGTAAAGAGTAATAAATAATCCTACACCTTAAATTCAGCGAAGTTTTTTTTTCCCTCTCGTATTCATAATAAGGCCATGGCTGCAGTGCACCATAACCAACTGTATAATTTTTAAAATATCAAAGCATTTGCAGTTTTTCAGATTTCTGTTGTAAAAGTCGTCAGTACAATTTTACATTATTCTTTATATTGACTGATCTAAAGATTTGACTATTAATTTAACCAACATTATTATACTTTTCCTCTAGAATAAATCAAAGCTCTTTAAATGAATTGATCCCTTACTGTCCTATAACAATAAAGAGTATACAACAATCATATTTTTCAGACAGCATTGCACAGTATTGTCAATACTTGAAGAAGAGAAGAATAGCTGTTGTCTAGCGAGTGGTTAAAGGTAAACACCCCTTGCTGATTCAAAGAAACATAGGCACCCTACTTTATTATGTATGTGTAAGTAGAGCTCAGTAGAAAATATGGTCAGATTTCATGTATATGTCATAAAGCAGCAACAGCATTTTCCACTTTTGACTAATACAGCCCCAAGGGCCCACCCTAATAAGTAACTTATACGATGCCTTATGCCTTGAAGGCATGTAATAAATATTAGCTGATGATGAGAGATGAATATCCTTGCTTTTCAGTTCTGCACTTGAGATAACCAAGCCTTTTAGGTAGAGTTAATTAATAGCTGGTGGTCTTCTACATTCCTAAGGGAATACGACTTTGAATTATATCTCATCATAGATAAATTTGTAAAGTCACAAAAGTAGTAGTCCCAGTTTTGGACTTGGGAAATGACATTTCACTGAGTAATGTAAATTACATGGTAATGTAAATGCTCAATTCTACTGGCCATTTGAGTCTAATGTGTAGGCATCTGGGGACTCTGATACACTCATTTACTTGTAAGTGAGAACCTTCGGTGCTCCTGGCAGTGCTATTTGTTGGCATCATTTGTTGCATAATTAGTGCAATAGTGGATATAGAAATTAAGTGTCAGCCTTTGGCTGGAATTATCTGCTGGCCAAAAAACCTTAGCCATTTTCTTGTTTGGGGTTTTGTAATTGGAAAAATTAATTTAATTTATTATTCATATATACAGTACATTTGTTATGATTCCTTTGTTTAAAATGAGACAATATGAATTAAAACCAAATACAGTCTTAAAGGCTCCAGAGTAAATTA
This sequence comes from Eschrichtius robustus, assembly GCF_028021215.1. Taxonomy (NCBI): domain Eukaryota; kingdom Metazoa; phylum Chordata; class Mammalia; order Artiodactyla; family Eschrichtiidae; genus Eschrichtius; species Eschrichtius robustus. Next base: position 36,996,706 of record NC_090838.1, read on the forward strand.
GAAAGCTGGTTTCATACATCTTCAAAAATTATGGTTTTAAATTTTATTATCTGATTGAGTATTTCACCTCAGTTAATACTGGGGATGTTGACAGATAACTAGACATTTCTATTTAGACATTTATAATTAGTCTGTTTATTTTTCATAGTCATAAAAATAAATGATATAGTATTGGACACTGTTCATTTTTCATAAATGGAAAAGGAAATAGTATAGTATAGGGAACAAAATACTTGGGAAAAGAAATAAAAAGTGGACGTGTACAGCTCATTGTGTGAGAAGGGATGGATTCGAGGAATTCATTCTTTCGTGTTTAACTTTTTAACTCAGTTTTCTCCATGTAGGCATGACAAAAGCTAAGAGAAAGAGTAACAAAGACCTATTTTTGTGAAAAAGACAAAAAACAAACAAAAAGAAAACACAAACTTATTTATATAGATTTACAAAAAATATACTTGAAAGCTGCATACCAAAATTATTAACAAGATTACCTTTGGGGATCAAGCCTCTAACCAGAGGGTCTTTTCTTTTTTTATTTTACATACCTTCATATTATTTGAATTTATTTTGACGAGCATGTATTATCCTTATAATTAAAAAATATTAAAGAAACAAGCAAAAAGAGAGGAGGGGAACAGAGACAGAGACAGAGAGAGAATATCAAGGGCTATAGGAAGTCAGAGAAAGGCTAGAGAGGCAAGTACTAGGGCTCAGAACTGGATTCTAACACATCGTTCAGACCTTGCTGGCTGTGGGGAGAGGGTGGAGTCTTCTTGCCAGAAGAGAAATCAAGAGCCCAGGCCAGTGGGGAAGAAGTCGGGGCCTGTGTGAGGAAGAGTAGGACTGTAGAGCGGCATGTTGTGGAGTGAGATTGGAAAGGTAAGGTGATTCATTATGGAGAAAGCTTGAAATTAAGGCATCAGTGATCATGGAGTATAGTTAGGATATAAGCATTTTGTGGCAAGAGTTTTAACCTGGGAGCCCTTGGGAGTTCAAGTATGTGTTTCTATTAAGAGAGATCAGTCATAGTGAGCCTTTATTATTATCATTAATAATAATAGTATTATATAAAAATAATTTAATAATAATTATTATTACTATTTATCAGAAAATAAGCAATGCTTACCCTCTCTAGGCAGCTTCACAGCTTCAGTACGGTGATGCAACTTCAGGTTGCAGAGTTGGCTGGGTTATATCAACATTTAGAAATGTAGCAATTCATTTTCTTAGTTTTGTCGATGATCCATGTGAAATATTTTATAAGTTGTCTTATACGAGGTTATGCTTTTACATGTAGAAATTGAAGTATAAGAAGCTATTTATTAGCTAATGGAATGGGTTGATTAATCTTTTACTGAACTGCATCAATATATATATAGACAGAAACTCACCTATACATTCTCTATGTAAGGTTAAGATCTATAAAGCTAAATATATTCATTAGTATCACTTAGGAGATGCTCTCTCTCTTTTCATGTTTCTTTGGCAAAAGCTAGCAGTTCTGTTAGCAGTGGTTTTGATGATAAAATCCTGTAATTCAAGAGGTTGGCTTATTCAACTAAACAACTGCTACCTTGGGCAATGCTGGACCAACTGTGAGGGGTCTGTTTTCTTGAGACCTGGAAAGCTGTTCGTTTGCTAAACAATAGAATTGTTGATTTCAATGATTTAATTCCTCTTTTGGCTAAAGGCTGCTGAATGAAAACAGTGCTTATTTGGGAACGAATCTGTTGCTAAGGCAACTGATATCTCCTTAATTATTGGCCAGTATTCCCATATGAGATTGTTGGAAATAACCAAATTATCCTGAGCACTTTCAGGTCTTGAATTTGTTGGTGATGATGGGGCATGGGGAAAGAATTTCTCTCCAGTATGTAATCAGAAATCTCCCATTTGGGTTGGCATAGTGAAGGTACTATGTTTGGGGGTGGGGGTAAAAATATAGGTAACCACATCGTAATTGCAAAATATCTTGCTTTGTAAGAGACCTTGTTACTTAGGACTAGTTGTAGTTATGTGATTAATGACCTATGTTCAGTCTTTTTTTTAAATTGAATTCTTTGACATCTGTAAGAAAACATAATATGTATAATCAGTCATTTATCCTCAAGAATGGGCAAATATAAGGAGAAACCTGCAAATTCTACTTAAGTAATTATGCTAACAAGGACTGGCTTCAGCACTGTCTGCAGCCATTTATGTGAATGTATCTAGTGGTACATATGCTGACCTTGGTGAGTGACCTCTTTCTGCCTATGACTTTATAGGATCATATAAAAGACCTATAGTTTCTTGTCTCTCAGCAGTGAAGTTGTTTGATCATTTAAAATTAATTGAAGCTTTGAGATAGTCAGTCTCAAGTTCTAGTGTATTCATATCATGCTTACTTCATAATTGTTCTCTGGAGTGAAGGACATAGTAAGAAATCAGTAGAATTCTTACAAAATGGGATTTGTCATTATAATTTTATTGTATGTCTTATAAATACTTATTGTGAATCACAGAGACCATACATTATCTCATGTCCTTACAACAAAATGGGAATTTACTGTACTTGTCCTCTGACGAGCCTGGTGAACATTGATGAAATTCTTCTAATATTACTCAGGTTGTCCCAGATCTTCTAGTTGAGTGAATGTGAGGTTCTGACATGTGACTGTTTGTGATTTTTGTCCTGTGGAACCATGTGGATTTTGCAGGAGTCTCACATGAAAGGCTTTTGGCGCTATAGTACTGGGTAAAATCTGCTTTGTGATACTTTTGGATGGTTATGGTCCTTACTCAGGATTAGTCTTTCCATGTTTCATTCATAGAGATGACACATCGGTTTTATGCTTAGGGTAGAATTGAATATGAAGATTTGTACTACGTATTGGAACAATACTTGAGTTGGATTTCATGTACATATTTATTATCTATTCTAGACTTTCAGAATTTCACTCTTCATTTTAGCCTCATAGCTTACTTCATAGCTTCAGGAAGTAAATACAAATTAGATTTACTTGATGAAAATATTAAAATATATGAACAGGGACAATAGCCTGCAACACTGTTGACTAAAACATAAGCTCAAAGCCACAGAATATAGGTTCAAAGTTGCTGCTGTCTCTACATGTGTCTTCAACATCATTAATCTAGTTCTCATGCCTGGGTTTTGCAATATCTACCAAAGTTCTTCCATCTAAGGCTGATAATGTAAACATACAATTAATTCCATGATACGTTTTGCATTACCCTCCTTTAAGGAACCTCTTTTGAGCTTATGTCTTATTTTAAATATGTTTAAGTCTGAACTATGAGATGTTATTCTTTGAAAAGCATTTCTGTGCTTTATTTTTCAATTCCATAATATTTATAAAATTTTCCAAGATATTTGTTGTACTCATCTATCTTATGAGATTACTTTTCTGGATTATTGTAAGAAAGAATATATTTTTCTAAGAATATACAAAAAGAATTCTCTTTGATTAGATCATAAAAGCTTGATCCAGATTATTGCATATATTAAATTCTATGCATATCAATCCATTAATTTGTTTTGTCATATAATAGTTGATTTCATTTTCCAACAAAAATATAGCATTTCACCATTTTCTCAAATTCATTGAAGATTAAAGATGTAGAGTATATTTTGTTACCATTTCCTTAGCTCTTTTTTTTGAAACGTATATTTGTTTTGTTTTCTGGGGCCTTGTAGTTAGTACTAACTTTCAATTTGCTTAATATATATGAATGTATTTGATATGAATATTATATACATATTTATGAGAAACCTTAATCTTTATATACATATAATATAACAATGTTCTTTTTCTTTCTGCAAGGGTAGTTTTTTTTTTTTTTTTTCCCCAAACTAAGCCTAGTTAATTGTTTAGTCAGTGGTTTATTTTTCTTTGTTTATAACCATGCGTAGTATCTTTCGAGAAAGCATTGACGTGCTATTACTACTAGATACTTCCATTGGGTGAGATAGAACTGGTGACTGTATGTTATGTGTGTGTGTGTACCAGAGAATGTAAAAGAAGAAAAGAGAAATGTTCCATCACAATTTTGAAAGGTACAACTGAAAGTGCTACATATTTCTGTTGAACCTAGAACTGTAATTTGGAGCAGGAGTAAAGAAATGGACTTGTAAAGTGTTAACTTTTCTATACCATGGTGCATATAGCACATCTTATTCCATCTTTTCTTGATACTTTCTCCAACTGGTAAAATAACTTCCATGTAAGCTTTAGCTCAACCATGACTGAAACAAATTCAAACACTGGTTCTACTTGAGAATTTTTTTTTTTGGCTGCATTGGGTCTTTGTTGCTGCGCATGGGGGCTACTCTTTGTTGCAGTGCGCGGCCATCTCATTGCAGTGGCTTCTCTTGTTGCGGAGCACGGGCTCTAGGCACGTGGGCTTTAGTAGTTGTGGTACGTGGGCTCAGTATTTGTGGCTCACGGACTCTAGAGTGCAGGCTCAGTAGTTGTGGCGCATGGGCTTAGTTGCTCCGCGGCATGTGGGATCTTCCCAGTCCAGGGCTTGAACCCGTGTCCCCTGCATTGGCAGGCGGATTCTTAACCACTGCGCCACCAGGGAATTCTCACCGTTGAGAATATATTTAAGGCCCCTTCGAATGTCTGAATTAGATCGTACATTAGAAAATGTAAAGGTCATATAAGGCTTGCCTCTGGCAAAAATCATCAGATGGATACACATTTACCATTGATGTTTCCCAACTTACCAGCCATATCTCATCAACTGAATTATCTTTTCCTCCCATAAACCCTGCCCAGTGATCTTGTGCATCCTCTGCCCAATTAGGATCCTTTTCTCCATGACTCTCCAGCCTGCTCTCTTTCTCCTATTCCCTTTCTGCACTCCAAGTCTTCCCCATCTTCCATGCCCTTGCACCCTTTCCACTTCTTTTAAAAATTGCCAGTCCTTCACTTCAGTCCTTCTGTGCCCCATTCTCCTAGAAATTAGTCCAATGTACTAATCATCTTTAATGGTTGATAATGTATTCACCTTTTCTGGTTTGCCATGTTAATTAGAATTGTGACTTACTCAGTTTTTTAGTGAAGAACCCTTAAACGTAAACCCACTTGATGGCTCGATTTGATAGTACAGATACTACTTCAGGCTGGTTCATTAGGTATTTATTTCAAAGGAAAAAGAACACTGATAGCCTATCATGCATATTCGCTTTCAAGACAATAACTTAAGTATGAGATTTTGACTGTCCCTTAAGGAAAACTGATTTTAAAAGAGAGAAGGCAAAACTTTATTCAATAATTATGATCTATAATACAATACACTCTAGTTGCATATTCTTAACCAATTAAATGCAAATATTTAAATGAAAATATTGTGAATTAATAGCATATACAATTTTGGGAGATAGAAAACATTTCTTTTTTCACTCATTTAATTATTTTTAGTCTTTGTGGCGATGACTGCTGGTTTTCCCTCTGCTATAATTCTGTCAGAGTTGTTTAGCATATATTATGTGTAAACTCTCATTTGTTAAATTCTGAAGGGCGCATTTTTATTCTGTTCATGTTATTTTTCTTACCCCCCCAAAAATGCAGCAAAGAAAGAACTAAAGTCTATTCACAAAAAGATTATTTCATCCTTAAAAAAAAATTCCTTTCCCATATTCTATACTTCTGTTTGTTAGTGTAATGATCAAAAATTTTTTCCTGATATTTATTTAACTCCTCCCTTGCTTGTGTCATTCAGGTTTGATCCAAGAGGAAGCAATTGAAGTACTTCTACCCTTTTTAGAAACTCTGCATTTCAAGATTAATAGTTGTAGGAGTGTGAGGGAAAGCAAGAGTAAGGAGGATATAATGCATAAGATAGAGTACTCTTTCCTAAGACATTTATGGTCTATTGGGAAACCAGATTACTACATCTAAAGCAACCTATTAGCAAGCCAGGGTAATTTTAAGTTCTAAGATATGTGGAAAGGTTAACAGTATCAGGCTTCAATGAGAAAAGAGAAATTACAACAGGCTTGAGATGTCAGAGAAGTTTAGGCTGAAATTTGATGGACAAATGAAAGGGAAGAGGACATTTGAGAGGGAAATGTTGGAATACTCCTATCACCTTTCTCATCCCAAAGGTGATATATGCAACAAACTGAAAAAAGAGAAAAAAAGATTCTTAGCTTCTAGGTTTCCTCACTGCTCCACAGGAAGCCTGTCTAAAGCCAGTGGACTGGCGCCTTCTATTTGTAAGCACTCTGTTCTAGTAAGCTCGGACAGCTATTACGAAATACCATAGATTGAGTGGCTTAAACAACAGAAATGTATTTCTCACAGTTCTGGAGGCTGGGGAAGTCTAAAATCAAGGTGCTGGCCTATTCAGTTCCTGGTGAGAGCCCGCTTCCTGGTACATAGACGTCCACCTTCTTGTTATGTCCTCACATGGCCTTTCTTTGGTGCCTGCACATGAAGAAGAGAGATCTTGTGTTTGTCTCTCTCTTTCTCTCCTAAGCTTTTTTTGGGTATAATTGACAAATAAAACTGTAATGTATTTAAAGTGTACAATATGATGATTTGATATACCTTGTGAAAGGATTCCCACAGTTGAATTAATTAACACATCCATCACCTCACATATTTACCTTTTTTAAAAAATTTATTTATTTTATTTATTTTTGGCTGCGTCGGGTCTTAGTTGCGGCACATGGGATCTTCATTGAGGCATGCGGGATCTTTCGTTGTGGTGCACGGGCTTCTCTCTAGTTGTGGCATGCGGGTTCCAGAGCACGTGGGCTCTGTAGTTTGCGGCACATGGATTCTCTAGTTGAGACGCGCAAGCTCAGTAGTTGAGGCGTGCTGACCTAGTTGCCCCGTGGCATGTGGGATCCCAGTTCCCTGACCAGGGATTGAACCCGCGTTCCCTGCATTGTAAAGCAGATTCTTTACTACTGGACCACCTGGGAAGTCAAGTCCCTCACATATTTACCTTTTTTGTGTGTGTGTAAAAACACTTAAGTTCTACTCTCTTAGCAAATGTCGATTGTACAATGCAGTATTATCAACTATAATCACCATATTATACATTAGCTCCTCAGACCTTATTTATCTTACAACTGAAAGTTTTCCTCTTTTTATAATGACACTAATCCTGTCATGAGGGCACCACCCTCATGACCTCATCTAAACCTAATTACCTCCCAAAGGTCCCACTTCTAAATACCATCACATTGGGGTTTAGTGTTGCAGCATTGATTCTGGGGGGACACAATATTCAGTCTATAACACTCCCAGAGCTCATGTTTGCTGTGCTCAGTCCTACCTTTCCTTTGCCTCCTTGTCTTCCCTCAGCACCCTGGGAGATAAGATACACTGCAAAGATTACTGTAGGACTTATTCCAGACTTAGTTTAGGGTCCTTCCTTTAGCTTTACATAGTTGTATTAGTTCAGAGTTTAGATATTTATAAATGTTTTTGGATTTATGTTTAACTATTTTCTCAAAATTAACTTTTTGAAGAAATTGGCTCACCTTATACTCCATAGAAGTAAATATTTGGCTTTAGATAAATGCAGTTTATTTATTTAATGACTACTTAGTAGATGCCTATTATATGCTCTTTTCTGAATTTTGGCCTAGGAGTTTGTTCAATTTTCCTGTCCCTATACTTACAAGGGCAGATTTTGATGGGGCATAAAAGCACTTGCTGTGAAATAGTTATAATTATTACTGAATACATGTTTTTAAAGAACTTTTATATACCTTTTATCCCCCTCAAACTCTTATTGTGCATATAATTATGTGCAAAGTATTGTGCTAGGTCAGGGGTTTATAAACTTTTCCTTAAAGGAGCAGGTAGTAAATATTTTAGGCTTTGTGGGCCATTTGGTCTCCATTACAACCACTTGACTCTGCCACTGTAGCATGAAAGTAGCCATGGACACTACATAAACAAATGAATGTGGCAGTGTTCTAGTAAATTTTTATTTACAAAAATAAGAAGCCAACCTACAGGCCTTAGTTTGCTAGGTGTGCTAGGTGATGGGGCTACAAAGATGGATATGACATAATCTCTGTCTTTGAGGCATTTGTAGTGTAGCTAAAGAGACAGACTGATGAGAGAGAATTTCAGTGTGTTGATAAATGCCAAGATCAAGGTAATGCATGGGGTACTCTGAAGCACAAGGTAGGGGCACATATCCTCTTTTGGAGGTTCAAGGAAGGCTTTTTGGAGGAGGTGAAGGAAGGATAAGAGTTAATCAAATGAAGCAAGGTGGAAGGTAAAAGGAGCAGCATGAGCAGTGACACTGGGTGGGGTTGAGTGGTGGTGGGCATCTGCTAATAGTGTAGCATCACTGAAGTATCCAGAACCATTTGTCCAGTAGCAGGATTGAAGAATTAGATGGGACCAAGTCATGGGAAAGCCTTGTATGGTGTGCTCAGGAACTTATAACATTAGGTTAGAAAATTTTGAGTTACAGGTGCTTCTGGGACAGCCAAAGGCGTGTATGCCCAGCTGAGTGTTTGAAAGTACAGTCCTAATATAGATTGGAAACCATTAGCATCTACATAGTTGTTAAAATCATGAACATGGATGAGATTACCTTGGAACTGGGTAGAAAGTAGAGAGCAGGGAACAAAGGACAGAGCCTTGGTAAACAACTGATGTTTAGGGAGTGGGCAGGGAGGGGTAAGGCCAAAGGAAGAGTCAGAGAGAGGAGAGAGAAGTGGTGGAGAGCGTTGTCATAGTAGCCAGGTACACTTATCGGGGTACAATGTGGCTAAGCTACGGTGAAAACAAAAACCATAAACAAGAAACACCGAAATCTCAAGGGCTAACCACAAAGGTTAATTTCTCCTCATACAAAGTCCTATGCAGGTTGGGTGATCATCTCCATCCTTGAAGTGTACTTTGTAGAACTTGGGTTTCAAGTTTGCCATGGTGACATTGGCAGGAGAAGAATGAGATGAAGGAGGGACACCAGTTCTTTGCTGCCTTGGTCTGGACTACTTGGACTAGAGCTAGTCACATGGGCGCAACCTAAATGCAAAGGAGGCTGGGAAGTACAGAGGACTCCAGGAGCAATCATAGTCTATCTTATCCGGAAAGTAACGAGTTTCAAGAAGCAGTGGGCAGACAGTAGTATCAGTACAATGGAAAGGTCCACCTGAGGAAAGAATTTAACAAATTTTAAGAAATGTGAGAATGTTCCAGATAGGGATGCCATTGGCATTCAATTTTTTTTCTAGTGAGCACCTCTGATTTTCCTGGGAAGCTTCTTATTATGTCAGAAGGAGCTTTGTGAATAGAAGAAAGAGGAGGAAGAGATGATCTTCCTGCTAAAATGGGAACATGCTTTTTTCTGCTTAGACAATGGAAAGCAACTCGTGGCTCTTTTTTTTGTTTTTTAAGGGTCAAAATTTAGATTGCCAACATCTATCCTTCTCCCATTATAGAACAGGTTTAAAAATACATAATTTTCAGGAAAATGATCAATAAGAAGATACATGGAATTTTATTTTTTTCATAGTGCAATAGTTATAATGCCCTAATTTGTTTAAGAAAAAAAAAAAACAAAGCTCCAGCCGAGTAACCAAAAGATTGGTTCCTGGTTGAGACTATAATGAAATAGAATAGACTGTGTTGAAATAGAATATATTGGAATCTATCACATACAGTAAGGGTAAGTATTGTTTTTTGAAACTTTTCTTTCAATTACAGGTGTGTGTGAATGTTTATGTGTTTATTCTTATAAAAAACATTTCTTACTGTGGGTCATGGACAAAAAGAGGTTGAAAGATACTAGAGTAGATATCTTGCTGGGATTCAGGGTGTAGGTCAACACTGCTTTTGACTTATGAATAGATGCATCCCTCAGGCTAGAACCTGGAGCTGAGTGAGAGAGGACTCCAGGCGAGAGGAGATATTACAATCAGAAAAGGGGAGGAGGAGATGTCTGCCCTTGAGAAAGCAGTGTATTTTGGTAGAAGGCATGTGGGTGTCAGAAAAGAAGATGGTCCTGGTTGTCTGGAGGCCAGCCTACTTGAAGGAAGACATCTAGGCAAAGTGCCTGTGCGCTTTGTCAGCTGTTTTGGTTATTGATTGCTTGCATAATAAACTGCTTCAGAACGTAGTGGATTAAAGCAACCATTTTATTTTGCTTGTGATTTTATGGGTTAAGAATTTGGGCGGGCTTCCCTGGTGGCGCATTGGTTAATAATCCACCTGCCAATGCAGGGGACACGGGTTCAAGCCCTGGTCCAGGAAGATCCCACATGCCGCGGAGCAACTAAGCCTGTGTGCCACAACTACTGAGCCTGCGCTCTAGATCCCGCGAGCCACAACTACTGAGCCCATGTGCCACAACTACTGAAGCCTGTGCACCTAGAGCCCATGGTCTGCAACAAAACAAGCCACTGCAATGAGAAGCCCATGCACCGCAATGAAGAGTAGCCCCCACTAGCCACAACTAGAGAAAGCCCGCGTGCAGCAACGAAGACCCATTGCAGACAAAAATAAATAAATAAAATAAATAAATAAATTAAAAAAAAAAAGAATTTGGGAAAAGCTCAGCTGGTCAGAGAAGATGGCTCTTCACCCACATGTCAGATGCCTCAGAGCTCTTTGGCTACTCTATCTCCACATATGTTGTCATCCTGATCAGGGTCTCTCCACGTGGCTTGACCTTTTTTTTCTTATAGCATTGTGGTTTCTGGGTAGTCACATTTCTTACATGGCAGTTGGCTTCCAATAATGAGTGTTTCAAGAGACAGGAAGTAGAAGTTACCAGTGTGTTAGGGCCTGAGCCCAGAAACTGGCACAGTGTTATTTCTACCATATTCTATTGGCCCACCCAGGTTCAAGGGGAAGGGAAATGGACTTTACTTCTCAGTGGTACCATTATCAAATAATTTGAGGCCACCTTTAATGTGCTACATTGGCCAATCTATAGTGATTATTTTAGAAGGGTAGCCCTCTCCTAAAATAATCTAGTAAGGTTTTTTGCTGCTTTTATTGGAATTATTAAGATCAGAAATAACTATTATGTTAGTTCAACTATTTTAAACATTTTTTATTGTTTCCTTTTTCCTTTTATTTTAATTACAATTTTGAATGAATTATAGATTCACATGCGGTAGTAAGAAATAATACAGAGAGATCCCATGTACCCTTCACCTAGTTTCCTCCTGTGGTAACCCTTGCAAAATAATAGTACAATATTACAACCAGGAAATTGACATTGATATAATCTACCAACCTTATTCAGATTTTTCCAGTTTTACGTATATTCACTTGTGTATGTGTGCAAGTGCATATGTATTTAGGTCTATGCAATTTTATCATATGTAGGTATGCGTATCCACCACCACAGGCAAGATACAGAACACTTCCATCACCACAAGGATCCCTCATTTTACCCTTTCATAACCACATCTACCTCCTCTCATCCTAATCTCTGGCAACCACTAATCTGTTCTCTACATCTATAATTTTGTTATTTCAAGAATGTTATATAAATGGAATCATATGGTATATAACCTTTTGGTATTGGCTTTTTTTTACTCAGCATAAGTCCCTTAAGATTCATCCTCGTTGTGTGTAACAATAGTTTGTTCCTTTTTACTGTTGACTGGTTTTCCATGGTATGAATGTACCATAGTTTGTTTAGCCATTCACTTGTTGAAGGACATCTCGGTTGTTTCCACTTTGGGGTATGAATAAGACTGCTATGAACATTCATGTACAGTTTTTTTAATATAAGTTTTTATTTCTTTGGCGTAAATACTTAGTAGTGCAATTGCTGGATTTTATGGCAATTGCATTTTAGTTTTAAATTGCCAGACTTTTTCAACTATACCATTATTCATTTCCAGTGTATGAGTGATTCAGTTTTTCTGCATACTTGCCAGGATTTGGTATTGTATTTCTTATTTTAGCCATTTTAATAGGTGTATAGTGATAACTCATTACGGTTTTAATTTGCATTTCCTTAACAGCTAATGATGTTGAAGATCTTTTCATGTGCTTATTTGCCATCTATATATTCTCTTTGGTGAAATATCTGTTCATGTCTTTTGCCCATTTTCTAATTGGCTTTGTTTTTTTGTTTTTTTTTACAATTGAGTTTTAAGAATTCTTTATATTTTCTACATACTAGTTCTCTGTTGGATATCTAGTTTGTAAATATTTTTCTTTAATCTGCAGCTAATCTTTCCATTCTAATAGAATCTTTTGCAGAGCAAAGATATTTAATTTTGATGAAGTCCAATTTATCTGTTTCTCTTTGTGGATTATGCTTTTGGCGTCAAGTCTAAGAACTCTTCTCTTACCCGTAGATCCTGAAATTTTTTCTCCTATGTTTTTGCCTAAATTTTATAGTTTTATATTTTACGTTAAGTCCATATTCCATTTTGAGTTAATTTTTGTATATGGTGTGAAGTTTTGGTTGACATTCATTTTTTTGCTGATGGAGGTCCATTTGCTGCTTTAAGTTTTTAAATACAGTGCATTTAAAAATGTCTCAGATAAGTTAAGGAAAATCAAGAAGTTTTAATCTGTGCTTGTTCCAAGGAAAAGAGGGAACAGAAAATGACTAAATGGCTAAATGGTAGGAGTATAAAAGGGAGATAACTGAATAAGGAAAGTTAAAATTCAAGGAGAAAGAGCTGAGAACTACTTGTATACCTCATCCCTTCTGCAGAATATATATATTTCTATTCAAGAGGTTTTCTCATTCTTTAAGGATTTTGTAATATAAGTGGGTGATTTTCTTCCTGGTATATGAAACAGTTTTCAGAGATTTTTATTTAAATATATTATTTTTCTTATTTGTTCTGGATTATACTTGATTTTTGACATTCAGGGGTAATAGCAGTTTGTTTTAGTTAACATCCATGTAATTTATTCTTTATTTGTTGGGGTTGAAATTATGTTAAAATCCTGATTATGATCTGGTCAGAAGTAAGCCCCATTTCTCATTGCAGGGGGACTTTATAAATATAGATACCCACAAACCCAAAATTTTAGTGCTAGTGATGAGTAATAACATGAGGTGTTTCTTGTAGTATAAATAGTTCAAGACATGCATCTCGTATACCAAATTGGGTTTCTGTAATGAGTCTACTTTACTAATTTTCCACCAAAATTAACTCTGTTTAAACCATTCTTGCTTTTTGTCATATTTCAAAATGTGTTAGCTAATATTACTTTAAATAATCAAGGTATCATTTTTATCTTGCAAATTTATGCTGATCAAAAAATTTTCAAATTTGAAATGTTTATAAAAATGACTATGTGACAGAATGGCAAACATAGTCTTTAAAATGTTTTAATTTTAAAAGCTCACAAGGCATTTAGAAAGGTAGTGCCTACCAGAAAAGCATTATCTTCTATATTATTTACCTGTTCATTGTGGAATTCATAAATTTGTTCACTTTTTTTTTTTGAAATTTGAATATGTGGGTCCTTATCATCAGAAAGGAATAGAAAAATGAAGGCAGTTTGGAGCTGAATAGAAGTTATTAATGAGCTTAGCTTTGACTGAAATGACAGATTAATGGCTAAATTTTCTTCTATAACAAGTCTGTTAAAACTTCTAGCTTGCTTCAGTAAATTCTTTTTGTCATTACAAATTGAAGGCAAAAGGCAAAGTAGTTTTAATTTCAATTTTGAAATTCAGACCTTAAATCTTTAGTGACCTTCATTCAGAACAAAGACTGGTTGTACTTCTTTGGAGCACTTAAAAAAAAATCTTACGGACATTATGAATCATGTAACACATAACATTTTCTTCTTTGTATTGACTATAAAAAAACGCTGAATCAAATCGGTAGGCTATATATTGGTATGCTGTACTATGTGGTATGCCTTTTCTGTAACTATCCTGACTTAGTCTCATTTTTTTTCTTATGCTGTTTGCCCTGATTTCCTCATCATTTTAGAAATTCTATTGATAATAGTAATAATGATTAATAATTCATATTTATTTAGTGCTTTTTATAAGCACTCTACAAATGTTATGTTAGATTAAATGTTTAATATCCCTTTGAGATAGGTATTTTCATTATCCCCATTTTATTGATGAAGTGTAGAGCAGTGCTACTCAAAGTTCAAGTCTGCAATGAAATTAGGAATTTGTATAGAATGGAATCAACTTTCTGCTTCCTTCGTCAGGACAGTCATGCTATAAAAAAATTATCGGGGGACTTCCCTGGTGGCGCAGCGGGTAAGACTCCATGCTCCCAATGCAGGGGGCCCGGGTTTGATCCCTGGTCAGGGAACTAGATCCCACATGCATGCTACAATTAAGAGTTCGCATGCCACAATTAGGAGCTAGCGAGCTGCAACTAAGGAGCCCGCCTGCCGCAACTAAGACCTGGCACAACCAAATTAAAAAAAAAAAAAAAATTATCTGTTGAACTAAACAGTGTGCCTATTGACACAGTCAGTTTTCATTCTGATGCAAGGAATTTAGTTACAGGCTGGTAACAAACAGTTCATTGCCAGTCTGGATGTTACTGAACCAAAACGTGGGTCCTTTCACCAGCACGCACTAAAGCCAATCTACTGACACCAGGTTGTGGTGAAGAAAAGTGCAGTGTTTATTGTAAGAAGCCATACAAGGAGTCCGGGATGGGTAATGCTCAAAAAACCCTAACTCCCTGATGGGTTTCAACAAAGCATTTTTAAAGGCAAGGTGAGGGAGGAGGGTCGCAGGGTACGTGATCAGCTCGTGCGTAATTCTCTGATTGCTTGATGGTGAGGTAACAGGGCAGTGTCACAGGGGTTAACATTATCAATCCTTAGGCACCAGTTGGTCTGGGGGCTATGTGCTCATGGTCATCAAGTAGTCAATTTCTTCCATTTGGTGGGGGGTTTAGCATCTGTGAAACAACTCAGGAAATGTGCATCAGATACTATTATCTAGGTACTTCAGAGAGGAGCTAAAGCAGAGGATATGAGGGACGGGGTCTGTCCCAGGAAAGCCCCATAGGGTCCTGCTCGGTTACATGGAGACCAAACTTTGAGTAGCAATGTTCCAGAATAGTGTTTCTCAAACTACCTGTGATGAAGGACCATTGAGAGTGGATTTCTTTTTAAATGTTCAAAACTTGTGGGCTGATACTTTCATAAAATACAGTAAAAACGTTGTGGTAATGTCAAAAGTTTCTACGCATTTTCTGTAATTACCTTGTTTTGGACCAGTAACAAACAATTTCAAACTGGCTTGGGCAGACCATGCTTTGAGAAGCACTAGTATAGAGCATATTTGTGTATGAATTGTGATTCTAGATTCTAATGAGAATTACGGTATCTTATTCAGTTGTAACGTATGAGGATTGTCTGATTTGCATATGTGTAAACCTATGGCCACATGGCGGAGAATAGCAGAGTAAACATCTAGGTATTAATCCTGTCTAGGATAAACACCACTGGTTTAACCAGTTTGCATACGGCCAATCAGAGCCAGGGAGTGAGTAGGTATACAGGGCAGAATACCTCCAGGAAAACTGCTCACAGGATGGGAGTTTCCCCACTACATGGTTTAAGAACCCTGAGTCTTCATACACAATGGACTTGTTCTCACTGCAGGAAAGCATGACTTTATGATTTCCTCAAACTTAAAGGTTGAGTGTCAGGTTGAAAGTTCTGAACTTCACCCTGATGAAAGCCCTAATACAAGATCTCATCCACAGTGAGAAGGGGGAAGTGGGAACAAACATCCATGCCTACAAGGGACCGTTGTGGATATCCACCTACAGGATATAGTACTGTGACTCTTTTCCTTACCCAAAGGAAGTGCGTGTCCTCACTTCCCCTCCCCCCATCTCCCTTGCCTTGCTTTTCTTTTTCTTGTTTCCGTAGCACTTCTCTTCTAACATCACTACACAATTTGCATACTTAGGTTTTGCCTCTTGTATCTCCTTGTAATTTCAGACTTTAGAACAGTGAGATATGAAATACAACATTTTGAGAATTTTCTCTGCTGGTGGGTGGAGGAGGGTGCGCCCAGCGAAGTTGCTCTTCCCATCGCCTTCCTTAATTAAGTCAGCTGTGGCACTTGTGGTTCCCGGTGCTACCGCTTCCCAAGGAGCTCAGACTCCAGGCTGCCACTACCTTGCAGGACAAAAATCGTCTGATCCTTGGCCATTTCCATATAATTTTGTACATCAAACAAAATTTTTTTCTCTTTATGTTTTTTTCTCTTTAAGGGCACAGTAGTGTCATGGTTAAAAACAGGGCATAAAGTTATTAGCTCCTCTCCTTAACCAACATTTTGACTTTGGACAAATGACTTCACCATTCTGTGTCTCATTTTTTTTATAAACTGAGGCTAATAAATCATAGGCTTGCTGTAGAGATGAAATAAGAAAACACACATAAAGCACCTGGCATGTTGTAAGCATTCAGTGAGTGACAGCTATTATTATTATTATCTAGCTTTTATGGATGAATTTTAAACATGGCACAAAATTGTATTTTCACTTATCTTATTTTGACAGTATACCTCTTCTTCTGACCTACATTACTGAAATTTAAAGAACATTTTTCCTACCCTTTTATTATTGCTAGCCTTTTTCAAGAGTCCTCTGCCTTTTTTGCACTGCCTCAATTCCTGGGATATGATGTGTATGAACTACAATAAAATAAAGCTAGTTGTTTTTCAATATTGGAAGTCCAACTGGTTAAAGACGACATGAAAACATATCTATACCTAAATCTATACCTGTATAAGATTTTTTTTTGTGTAAGATTTTGAAAGGTGTACTATATTGCTGACTTAAGATGGTTTTATTATTCTTCTTTAAAATTGAATTTTAATTTGATTTGTATTTTGGGGTTTTTCTTAAAATAAAATAAATGTAAACAAACTTCCTTTCTCAAAGCAAATAAAATGAATGTCAGTTTTCCCAGGATCTCCTGAGGGACTTGCAATGATATGAGACACACTGCCTCCCATCTGTGTGTGTAGAGCCAGTTCAGAAAAAAACTTTAATTACATTTGGTGTTAATGTTATTCACAAGAAGTCATGCCTTTTCATGGAGTTAAAAAACATTCTGATGAGAGCTTTGATAACTTCTTATATGTGTTTATTTTCATAGCTGGTGCTGACTGTTGATCATAAGTTCTAAGCCATGCAGAGGGAGAAGTGCCCTCAGGCAGCTCTTCTTTGTAGCCCGCTGCAGACAGACAGCTTGCCCCACTGCCCCTCCCACACCTGCACCCCACCCCCATTTTCCACACAGAATTATGTAGGGACCAAAGGAGAGGGGGCTTGGAGCATGGGAGTATGGCCAGTACATAAGAGTGACTCAATAATTGTTGTTGAATTAATGAATGAACAAATGAACAAACTAGGAATATCAGAGCTAAGTTTAACTATTCAGTTGTAGCAACTAGATAGCTGTCTGATACATTGTATTTCTACTCCTAATTGCTTTTTTTTTTTTTAATTTTTAATTTTAACTTTTTGGCCGCGCCGCAAGGCTTGTGGGACTTTAGTTCCCTGACCAGGGATTGAACCCACGCCCTCGGCAGTGACAGTGCAGAGTTCTAACCACTGGACCGCCAGGGAATTCTCTAATTGCTTTTATTTTTAAATTTTTCCCTCCAGTTTTATTGAGATATGATTGACATAGGGCACCGTATACATTTAAGGTGTGTAGCATAATGATTTGACTTCCATACATCATGAAATCATTATCACAATAAGTTTAGTGAACATCCATCACCTCATATAGATAAAAAATTAAAGAAATAGAAAAAAAATTTTTTCTTGTGATGAGAACTCTTAGGGTTTATTCTCTTAACTTTTATATGTAACTTATGATGGTGTTAATTATATTTGTCAGGTTGTGCGTTATATCCCTTCTACTCCTAATTGCTTTTAAATTTTGGTTATCCTGCTTTATGGATGCTTTAATATTGTAAACTCCCTCTCATATTTGTACAATAAGACTTAAGCAAGATTGGTTTCAAGTACATGGTGTACATGCAAGGAGAGCTCCTCTTGGGACTCAGGGCCAGTTCCAACTGTGCCTTGCTCTAAATGCAGCCTGCAGCGCTCGATTTATTCTGACAGTCTATAATAGACCACCAGAAAGGCTGGGACAGACATTTCCCCCAGCTTCCAAGACAGCAGAGAAAATGTTAAAAAGAAAATCCCTCAGCACTTAGAGAAATCAGAGGGTGAATGGTTATGTACAGGCCAGCATGAAAAGCACCACAAAAGGAGATGAAGAAACTGAATTAGTTGTCCAGGGTTAGGACCTGTATCCAAGAAGGGCAAATGTTTTTAGGAGTGCGATTAAATTTACTTAATAAGTTTTTGCCAAATAATGTACCAAAAATACCTTTGGCTAGACCTTGATGATTGGCTAGATAGAGAGAGGTTGATAGAAGGGTAGCATGACATAGATGGCCCAGAATGTCCAAATATAGCCAAGGTCCCTCCTCTCTAGGGACTAAGCAAGCCTAGTGCTGCCTCGTTCTGAGAGCAAGTGAACACTGGTTTATGGGATTTGCTAGTTTGTACCAGGTATAAAGTCAAAAGAGGGAGTGCTGTGCAGATTAATCAAGGGTGTCTAACTCCAAAGCAAAGGATGTTGACATGGTAAGAAAGGCAAAGGAAGAACTAAGGAGATTGTAAATGCCATGAGAGCAGGGACCTTTTCTGTCTTAATCATTGCTCTGTTTTTAGCTCTTAGACTAGGACCAGACACATGGTAGATGCTCAATAAATAGTTTTGAACGATCATAGGAGAGCCTTCTGACAGATTAAGTGCAAGGTCAGTTATGTGCAAGGATTATTGCTTTATCAATTAAATTTATGCCTAGATTTCTCCCTATATCCCTCTGGAATATTTTAAGATAATTAAGTATGTATTGAAGGAGTATGTTAGGTAATTGTAGGATATGGTTGCTATGATTTATGGGGTGGGACAAGGGATGGTTTAGTGTATTCACAAGAGAGGAAAGTATTGGGTATGAGGCCTGTATAGCCTCTGAGAAGTTGGGTAGCCTGTGAAGACCACCTGCTCGTTTGTACTAGGCCACATGGCAAATAGATCTAACCCCATGTACTTTTATGTTTTAATCTCTATGTGTGTAACTCTTAAGGGATGGGAGAAGGGAGTGGCTAGGAAACAGCAGAGGATCCTAGGATTAACATCGTCTACATAGTCCTAACATCATCTACAAAGATTATACCTAGAAGTGAATGGGGCCTCACTTGTGGTTCCCATTTCCATAAGAGGAGATTCAATCTCCTGCTAGATCAGTTCTTCAGGTGCTGGCTTTGGTGTCTGAAAAGTTTTTTAGGAAAGTGGCTCTGGTCATCAGTAGAGGCTTTTCAGGGGCTGAGGAGGGGTTAGGAGGAATTTTGGATTTGGGTATAAAGAGACTTGTGACACTGGGTCAGAGTGCTCAGAGCCTGACAAAGTAGCCCTTCAGGCTCTGGTGGGATATCTACAAAGTATGTAGAATATTCTAGAACACAGGGGTTTTGGGGAGGTAAATGACCAACAGAACAGGCAATTTATTCACCTGTCAGTGAAAATCTTCTAGGGAAAATCTGAAATTGCGAGATCTACTTTGTTACATGAAACCAAAGATATGACTTGAAAAATTGGGGGAATCATGGCACCAATGAATGAGTCAGGGAATTTGGACGGTGAATTGGTGTGGGAAGAAGCATGGTCATTTTGGTTTTAGAAATTCTGAGTTTAAAAAATGACAGCACGGCATGTTGAAACGTGTAGCAGGTAGCTAGGAAGAACAGAGGAAAGCTTAGGCGAGAAGATAAGTTAGGGGTCATTTGCTCTTTGTCCAACTCCTCTGGGAAAGCAATGAACTGCAGACACATTTAGCCTGTTGCTACATGGGTTTTTAGGCCCTTTACCTGTGTGTGGTCCAAGAGCACAGAGCATTGCTGTGACGAGTGGAATGGTGAGAATACAAAGCAGTGACTTCCGTTTATTAGAATGAGAGTCTAAAGAACAAGAGTCACAGATAAGCAATTTTCTTTGCTAATTTTTTTTTTTCTTAAGAACTTCTCATTATTCTCAAGGTTCTATCAGGAAATATATGCTCGAAGCCAAACAAAAACGTCTCACTGCTTATGGAGAAATGCATCAGGGTGGCCGATGGTTGAAAAAAAAGAGTCTCATATAGAGCACCAAATGTTCTAGTAATCCTCCAAACCCTGCCGGTTTACTTAAAATTTCTTTCACAATTCTCGTTAGACTCATGCAGTAAATAAATTAAGTACCTTTCCCACTGGGAGTTTTTTAGAAACACTTAATGAAGTAAATGCCACAGTGTTAGATCAGAGGGGAGCCATGCTATTGAATTATTTTTAGCATGCATTTCTAGCTTAATTTTTTGTTGGTTTCTTTTGATCTGGGCTCAAGTCTTAGCCAGATAATGTGGTTCAGGGAACAGAGGATAGGGTGAGAAAGAGATTTGGGTTTAATGTCTAGTACACATAACCAAGAAAAGCCACTTTTTTCTCAAAGGTTAAAACATTTTATTTGATAAGAATGCCTCTCTAAATATCAAAATGGCCGTATTGGGCACAGCTAAAGAGACATACTATTAACTCATTACCCTTGAATGTTTGGAAAAATTCTTTATGCTTAATTTTAACTACATTTATGCTTAATTTTAACTACTTTTAAAGAAAGTATTATTATGTACTATTAAAAAATAAACATACTTAACAGTAAATATTTTAAACTATGGCTTAATCTTTATAGTTAAGAAAGCTTTTTGAGATCTTGAAGGGCCTTAAATCATCATTAGAAGAATTATGTAATTATTATATCATAAATGTGCATAAGTGTTTGTTAAT
This sequence comes from Eschrichtius robustus, assembly GCF_028021215.1. Lineage (NCBI taxonomy): Eukaryota > Metazoa > Chordata > Mammalia > Artiodactyla > Eschrichtiidae > Eschrichtius > Eschrichtius robustus. The sequence goes on from NC_090838.1 coordinate 37,017,530, forward strand.
CGAATTTCTGATTTTAAAAATTCCTTAAAAGAAACTATAGGCACATTCTTTGAATAACTGAAAGCAGTTACTAAAGAAATCAAAAATTAAAGTTTTGGGGAGTAAAGACAACGTAAAAATGCATCAGAGAAGATGCATTGTGCCTGGAAACAAACTGTGTCTGGTGGGAATTCTTAAATTTTGATTAATTTACTTTCTGAGCAACTTAAGAATTAATGAAATATAAAATTAGATAAATTACAGCAGTAATTTTCCACCATTGAATTGTTCAACAGACTCTTATAATTTTCCAGTGGTGTACTTTTAGAAGTATGAGATTTTATTCTGGAAGGAAAAAAAAAAAAACCCAGAGATGGTTTTCTTTTTGCACGGAACTCTATAATACTTCTGTACACTGTCTCAGCAGGGAGTGGTGCTCCTGATTTTAACTTGCAGCCTATAGAGAGCTCAGTCCAGCCTTTTTGCAATCTCCAGGTAGTCAGAAAGTATTGAAAGGTGTAATGGGAAACAAAGTGGAAAATGGCAGTATCCTACGTTACAGGCCAAATGGATAACCCCAAGAGAAAGATTTTGACAGCCATAAATATTTCATCTCTCGGGGCCCTGATGCTACTGTGTGAGAACAATTTAGTTGGAAAGATCATCAACAATTAGGTGACATCTCTATCACACCTTTTACTGAGTTGAAATTTCGCTGACATGAATAATAAGGGGTCTTGTTTGACATTTAACAGTTTAATTAATTTGTTTCCTAAAGTGAATGATGTTTTACACTGTGATTTTTCAATACGCCATCCCCATATACTTGAATTTTTTTTCTTTTGCTTTTCTTAGGAAACCATTTCGTTTTCCTTTTCACTTCATAAATTACCTACCCATCTTGACTCTGGTGCTAGCTAGTGTTTGTTGGGGCTTAGGGGGTGGGGCTAGGGTTTGGAAAATTTGGGAAGTGCTGCAGATCTTCCTCCACTATTCAGTTTTAGAGGAGAAGCAATGTAGGAGTATGGAAAAGAAAAAAGAAAACACTTTTTTTTTGAGTAAATGTGGTGTTTTGTTGTTGTTGTTAGACCAAAACACAAGTCTTGTCTCTTTGGTCAGTCTAGTCATGAAGGATCATCAAGGGGCCATTATGTGTAGTCACACCTGTCATGTGGTATAACTATTTGCACTATTCCTTATATGTTACTGATTTGATTGGTTTCTGCATACCTTCAAGGTATGTTGCATATGAATGTGATATCTGCAGTGCTTGTTTTTGAAAATAAAACACATAATGTTTGCTAAAGGTCACTTCTAAAACAGCTGCTGTGAAAGTAGGAGGAATAATCCAGCGTGACAATAGAAAACATGAATCTGCTATGTATTCTTGCAAATAGAAATAGATTTTTGAAAAATTAGTCAACACAATTAAGTTATTTACTCTAATTGCCCCTATACAAACCTCAACCCCCCACCTTAAACTATTTCCCTTTGCAAAGAGTTTTTTCAAAAAACAAAAAACGAAAAACAAAGGTGTGTGGGAAAGCCACCTCTCTCCCACTTGAACCTGTAGGACATCAAGGTAAATGATACATGGGTATTCTTCAGAATACAAGTGTCCTTCACTGTCTGATTACAATGTATATTTCTGATTGATGGAGCTTAGCTGGGTAGACGTACCCAGATGAAATCGAGTGAGTGCGTGTTCGTGACAAGTGTGAGTAGGAAGAATGTCTTTGAACATGTCATCCTGAAGAGACAACGCTGAAGTAGTGCGGGTTGAAAACTGAAATGGGAAGATAGGCTGCAGCTTTGGGGGGAGAAACAGTCCAGGACACACCTCCCACATGATGCATCTTTCCTCGTTATCTGCTCTTATTTTGTAATGGTGCCGAAAAAGTATAACAGGTGCCACTACTTTTCTGAGCTGTTTTAGGGCCAAATACGATGAAAGTGATATGGAACTGATTTTTAACTAGTAAACCTCTCAGATGGATAAACTGTTAATACTATCGCAAGACACCATGAGATGCTTCTCCATAATAGAGTGCTAGGAAAGTTGAAATTGCTGCTATTGTGTATCAGACTTGTTAAAGCTGTTCCAGATCCATGGTGAGGTAGATTGCTTCCCTCCACGGATGGAAATTGAACTTTTTTTCCCTTGCACATGTGTTTATAAATAAGCTGAGACATAAACTCTTCCTTTGGAACGTATTTTGAAGCAGAGATATGTGTTCATAGAGAGTATTATGTGTATTACTTAAATGTTTCTCTTTTCAAAACAGCTGGTTTCCTGTTTGTAATTTTGAACCTGTATAATTTTCATCATGATTTTCTTCTCCTCTGAACTGAAAGACCATCTAATCAGTGAAAATACTTTATATTCATTCTTATTAAGTGCTTTTCTCTGTCTGCCTTAGTACATGTATAGCAAAGTATCAAGAATAATTTACTAAAGATAATTCAGCACAAGCCTTGAGTGAATTTCTTCTGCCACAAAGACTTAAGTGAAATCGTTGAGTCAGCATGGTTTGGATTAAAAAAAATCTTTGACATAAGGCATAGGAGATGTATATTTACTAAATACTTTTACTATGTGCCAGGCACTGCGCTTAGAACTCAACATAACATTGTCTCATTTGGTTCCAACAACCCAGTGAGGTAGTTTCTATTATAGTGTTTTTATTTTGTACACAAGGAAACCAAAGCATTTAAAATCACTATGCAATACTTCCATTCATCAACACTTCCACTACACAGCAAAGGTCTACTTTCCTGGAAGTTCCAGTGACATCTCTGGTACATTCTTCCTTTAAGCCCTCACTGTTAGCCTCTAGGGTCCTAATCCAAAACTAATGCCATGTGTTTCAGATTTTGTTACAACAGTACCGTACTTCCAGCAGCTAAATTTGTTCTGATTATCTTCGTTACATTAAAAAATCATACCAACCTTAGTGGTGTAAAACCACAACCACTTTATTATGCTCATAGATTTGGTGGATGAAGAATTTGGGGAGGGTACAGCAGGGATGGCTCTTCTCTGCTCCATGATGTCTTGGATCTTTGCTGATAAGACTTGAATGGCTAAGGGCTGGAGGATTGTCTTCTAAGATGCTTTCTTTGCTTACGTGTCTGATACCTGAGCTGGGACCATTTAAAGGCTGGCTTAAGTGGTACTGTTGACTGGAGTACCTTTATATGACCTCTCTATGTGGCTTGGGCTTCTTCAGCATTGTGCTGGGTTCTAGGAGGGAGGGTCCTGCAAGGAGGCCTCCAGAGAGCAAGCATTACAGGAGTAAGGATCAAGCACAGGTTGTATGATGCTTCTTACCTAGCCTCAGAAGTCACAGTATTGCTTCCACCGAACTCTGTTGGTTGAAGCAGTCACAAGCCTGCCCACATTCAAGGGAAGGGGACATAGAATACACCTCTTGATGGGAAGAGTATCAAAAGATTTGGGGTTCATGTTTTAAAATCACCCCAGGAGTGGTAAAATTCTGGGGGGTAATACAGTCTGGGTTTGTGGTCCAGTAGCTTCCTTCCAACACCCCAGACCCTGACTCCCACCCATGCCTCATCCAGGAGTTTCTCCTTCCAGGGCTAAATGCAGGTTTCAAGATACTATGTATTTTATTAAGGATGAGAGCATTTCTAGCCAAAGGTGGTATTATTATTATTATTATTATTATTATTATTATTATTGCCTTCCTTTTGCTAATGGTCTTCTACTTATTTTTCTCATCTTCCTCCTTTTCTTCTTCTTCCTCCTTCTTCTTTGTCTTCCTTTTCCTCCTCTTCCTCTACTTCAGTGGTGCCCAACCTTTTTGGCACCAGGGACCGGTTTCATGGAAGACAATTTTTCCACGGACCGGGGTGGCGGGTGGTTTCAGGATTCAAGCACATTACATTTATTGTGTACTTTATTTCTATTATTATTACATTGTAATATATAATGAAATAATTATACAACTCACCATAATGCGGAATCAGTGGGAGCCCTGAGCTTGTTTTCACTTGCCACTCACTGATAGGGTTTTGATATGAGTCTGCAAGCAATTGATTTATTATGGTCTCTGTGCAGTCAAACCTCTCTGCTAACGATGATCTGTATTTGCAGCCGCTCCCCAGCGCTAGCGTCACCGCCTCAGCTCCACCTCAGATCATCAGGCATTAGATTCTCATGAGGAGCGCACAACCTAGATCCCTCGCATGCACAGTTCACAGTAGGGTTCTGGTACCAGTCTGTGGCCTGGGGGTTGGGGAACCCTGCTCTACTTCTCTTCCTCTTTCCTTCTCCACTTCTCTTCCTCTTTCCTTCTCCCTCATCATCTTCTTCATCATAAAGCAGTATGTTCTGGGCATCCCTTAGTATCTGTTTTCATTTTTTGCTGTTGTTGTTCAGTGGTTGTTAGCTCTAAAGACATCTGAAATCCATAACATATCTCAAGCTGTAAAATCTGAAAAGAGGACAAGAACACAATGGAGAAATAAACAGGATAAAAAGCTGGAATGAATGTCGGAGAGCATTTTCAACCTGCAAGTGCACTGTATCGGTAAGGAGTAAAGTTGAAGGAAATGCTTATAAAACAATATATGGTTTGTTGTTTTAACTTCCAGGGAGATAGAGTATGAGAAGCTAGTTGGACTCCCCAGTTCCCCAAGGGTAGCTGGTACATGGTATTTCTGGTACAAATGAGAGAAGGAAACTGCCAACCTCATACAGATCTTCTTATCCTGTCAGTGCAAATCACTTAAAATGTGAATGGAATTGGGGGAGGTGTATTGGCCAGAAGAATCTGTGAGTATTCCGTGAGCATAGAAAAGCACAAGTTTATGGCACCCATTTCTTGAGCTCTTAGTTGAGTCATTTGTCAGTCATGCATGCTAATGGGGAAGTATGGTGATATCAGTACTCAAATATAGTTGTTTTAGGGTTATGCTTTGCTTGCTTCATGTTGTTTGAGCCCATACCAATTTATATTGTAAGAAATAAAGTAGGACCCATCTAGATAGCAGGTAAATAGTCAGTAATCAGCTTAATATTTAAAACTTTAAGCTGATAATCCACTAAGTGGACAGTGCCTTTGCAAAAAAGAGGAGAAATTTTTAAATTTGGAAATTAACTGAGTCAGAATGGCACATGTGAAGTTGAACAGGAATTTTAAAATAGCATTTTTCAATAACTCAAATAGCTTGTCTCACAGAAGTCCACAATAATTTAAAATGTCAATGCAGACAAAAGTGGCACGGAATGGGACTGGAACATCTCAGTAATAGCTCTTCAAGTCTGCAATAAAAAATGGCGTCCAATAAAACTACATTGCAAAAAATGGGAAAGAAACAGAATGGAAAGAGTAAAAAAGTCGAAGAGGCAGAACCTGAAAAATTTGTGGTAGAAAAAGTACTGGACCGACGTGTAGTGAATGGGAAGGTGGAGTATTTCCTGAAGTGGAAGGGATTTACAGACGCAGACAACACTTGGGAACCCGAAGAAAATTTAGATTGTCCAGAGTTAATTGAAGCATTTCTTAATTCTCAAAAAGCTGGTAAAGAAAAAGATGGAACAAAAAGAAAATCTTTATCTGACAGTGAATCTGATGATAGCAAATCAAAGAAGAAAAGAGATGCTGCTGATAAACCAAGAGGTTTTGCCAGAGGTCTTGACCCAGAGCGAATAATTGGTGCCACAGACAGCAGTGGAGAATTAATGTTTCTCATGAAATGGAAAGATTCAGATGAGGCGGACTTGGTGCTGGCAAAGGAGGCAAATATGAAGTGTCCTCAAATTGTAATTGCTTTTTATGAAGAGAGACTAACTTGGCATTCTTGTCCAGAAGATGAAGCTCAATAATTGTTTGCATTGCTTTTTATATATATTTATATATATATATATAAAATCTGGGTCTTGGTCTTTTGATTTATTAGTGTGAGGAAATAACTACATTCTAATGAAAATCACATTTGATATGTTCGTTTTGAAGTAGTATTAGGGAAGTTGTTGGGTTTGGGGGGGTCTTTTGGGGGTTTTGTTTCTGTTTTTTTTTTTGCATCTGTAGCACTGGTTACTTTGAACAAATAAAAGCTTTCTGTAGTTGCTTCCTTTAGCAGACAAGAACATTTGATACTATGGTATATTATTTCCTCTGCATTAGAGAACAGCTTTTCTAAATGTTGGGGAAAATCTCCATAGTCATTACTCAATCAGAATTTAGAATTTGCATTTAACTCATATATGCCTAAGGACCATTCTGGGTTTTCTGTATGTGTATACATAAAATACATATGTAAATGGTTTGGGGGTTTTTTGGTTATTGTTTAAACACATTTACCAAAACAAAAACAGCCTTTCACAACCATGGATGAGCCCATGTTTCTGGGATTCTATCATTTTGAGCAATATAAGAAATCACTTCAACTTAAATTGAAAATTTAAGTCTTAACCTTTCAAATTAAACAATTTTGTAATTAATGAGACAAATTAATTTAAATTGGATAATTTTTTAAAGCAGCCCTATCAGAATCTGCATGCATATCTACCATCATATAAATGCAGTTTTATGTGTAAAACCCCCTGAAAGGAAAATTTTATCTCTGTCAACCCAAATGAAAAAAATGGAAAAATTCTGGTATGTTTTAATTAGCCAAGCAAGACTTAGTTAAGTGGACATTTAAAGCTTCCTTTTGGCAAACGATTCTTTATAAGAAGTTGAAATCCGTGTGCTGTATTTACTGAAAGACTGTGATACATGGAATGTCTCAGACTTGTTAATGGAAACCTAATCAGATGGTTAGAGATGTTGGCAGTTTAGGATCTGCAGGAATAAATGAGTGAACAAAGTTTTCTAATCTAAACTTGACCTGCATGTTTTTTCAAACTTTACCCCAACCCACTCCTTACATGTAGGCTCAATCTTCTCAGTATTTTGGGTTACTGGTTCAGCAGAAGCCAGGAAAAACAATAACTTTGTAGTAATCAGAATGTTATTCAACTGTATATTGTTTACTTTATTGTAAATACTGGTGAACAGTGGTCAATAAATAGTTTTATATTCCTTTAAAAAAAAAAATGTCAATGCAAACTTAACTGCCTTGAGATTCTTCTGCCATGCACTCCTGTTAACACCCATTACCTGCCCTAGTCTAACACTTTAAACATTAATGTAATTGTTTACATTGTCTACTTCCCTTGTTAGACTGGAAGCTCCTTGGGGAACCTTAGGTCTACCTTGTTTACTTCTGTATCCTCAGTACCTGTACATATCTGGTAAATAAATAAACTAAACACCAGAGCTTGAGAGTTCTGTCCTTCACCTAATCAGTGATGCTCCAAGGTACTGAGGATTCCTTACTTTTGCAGTTTGCTAAGCCTTACTTTATGCTCTAGAAAGCTTTGTATATCCCTCTGTTAGCACTTATATCATTCTGTTGGAATTATTTGTTTACTGACCTGTGTATGACAATAGACTGGGAGCTCCTGGTGGGCAAAATTCATCATGAATCCGCTTGGGTCTGGCATCATGCTTGGAATTAAGCAATTATTTGTGGAATTGCTAAATGAATGAATGATTTTCTTTTTCTGTTTTTCTTCTAAACAATAGACATCATGCCTCCTAAGATCCTTTTTTTTTTTTACTTTAAATAGTTTAAGAGACTGCATGAGTGCAAAGTATCGTAATAAAATAACCAATTTAGCTTGTTAAACATCCCTTTGCATTATTTTCATTAACTATTCATTTAAAACCTTTTATTTTATATGAAAATAAGTGAGATTAAGATATTCAGCAAATAGTAGTAGTTATAGTAATAGAAGTAGCAGTAGTACTAGAAATATTTTTAGACATTTATAAAACATTTCAGGCTAGATGATACAAATATATACTAAATTAGATTGCTGTTATTAAAACTGTCCATATTTAGCTTCTTGATGACTAACATCCAACTGCAACCATTAGAAAAATTGTCTTAAATACTGAAAAAGTATTCCTTCCTTTTGAAAATTTCACTGCACATTTTCACAGGAAAGATTATAATCATTTCTATTTTTTGAGTGTTATGTGCTTTACACCATCCTATGTCATGCAACCCTTATCATAATTTTATTAGGTGGGAATCATTGTACTTATTTTATAGGTGAGAAACTGAGGCTGAAAGAGAATAATTCATTGTTTGAGGTCAGCAGCTAATGATTAGCAGAGCTAGAGTTCAAACCTGGGTCTGTCAGATCCCAAACCTGTTGTCTTAAGCGGTATGTGTCTTTTCCAAGATTTCAGACTGGAATTCTGTCCCAGTAAATTGAATATAAATGTAAATAATCTTACAAAATTAATAGCTACTACATTAGAAAATGTATAATGCTAAGGATATTCATAGGTAATATTCTATTTTTTTTTCTATATATAGGTATAAAAGGCCCCAAACTTGTTTTTTTAATAAGACCTTTATTAAGGTATAATTCACATACCATATAATTTACCCCTTTAAAGTGTATAATTCAGTGGGTTTTAGTATGGTCACAGAGTTTTATAACCATCACCACAACCAGTTTTAGAACATTTTCGTCACCCCAAAAGAAACCCTCCACCCATTAGCAGTTACTCTCCATTTCCTCCCAAGTCCCCATCCGTAGGCCATTACCCCAAATCTTTTTTAATGTCCTGAAATACTTTAAGATTGTTTCCACTTGGAGACACTTATAGAGCTTTAGGAAGCAGCAGTATTCTGATTTTGTACAGCATGTTCATGAGTGTTTTGTAAAGTTTTTTCTTTTGTTTTAAATAGACTATCTTTTAAAGTAGTTTCAGGTTCACTGCAAAGTTGAACAAACGTACAGAGATTTCTCATCTTCCCCCTTCCCCCACATATGCACAGCCTCCCCACTCTCAGCCTCCTGCAGTAGAGTGGTACACTTATGGTAATCAGTGAAGCTCCACAACATGTTGTCACCCAAAGTCCATAGTTTACATTGGTGTTCACTCCTGGTGTTGTACATTCTTTGGGTTTGGACAAATGTATAACGACATATTTATCCACCATTATAGTATCATACAGACTGGTTTCACTGCCCTAAAAATCCTCTGTGTTTCACCTATTTATCCCTTATAGTTCTTTTTAAAACTGTAGAATTACAGAAATTCATGATGGAAAGGGATTTAGAGATAATTTAGTCCAACCAACCAATTGGGAACGATCTAGTAGGAATTCTCAGTCTCTTCAGCTAGGTTTATTCTTTTTTTTTTTAATTGAAGTATAGTTGATGTACAATGTTGTGTTAGTTTCAGGTGGACAGCAAAGTGATTCAGTTGTACGTGTGTGTGTGTTTGTGTATATACACATATATATTCTTTTTCAGACTCTTTTCCATTATAGGTTATTATAAGGTATTGAATATAGTTCCCTGTGCTATACAGTAGGTCCTTGTTGTTTAGCTGAATTCATTCTTTATTTTCTTATTAACTGTCATAGATATAAGCATTTTCTTCTTTTCTTTTGTAGTTCCCCTCTCCTTAGAACAAATGGTCATGTCCTGATTTACAGTGAGCCAGGCAATAAATTTTAGAATTTAACAAGAAAATAGTATTTCCTTAATTCTTATTTTATCAGTAATAAAAAAACTTTTTTTATAATAGAAAATTTCAAAAATATACTACAGGGACTTCCCTGGTGGCGCAGTGGTTAAGAATCCTCCTGCCAACGCAGGGAACACGGGTTCGAGCCCTGGTCCAGAAAGATGCCACATGCCACGGAGCAGCTAAGCCCATGCGCCAGAACTACTGAGCCTGTGCGCTAGAGCCCGTGAGCCACAACCACTGAGCCCGCGTGCCACAACTGCTGAAGCCTGCGTGCCACAGCTACTGAAGCCTGCGTGCCTAGAGCCCGTGCTCTGCAACAAGAGAAGCCACCACAGTGAGAAGCCTGCGCACCGAAACGAAGAGTAGCCACCACTCGCCAGTAACTAGAGAAAGCCGCACACAGCAATGAAGACCCAAAGCAGCCAAAAATAAATAAATAAATCAATTAATTTTTAAAATACGCTATAATAGAGAGAAACTTTCAAAAATACACAATGGTAGGGAGCACAACATGTACTATATTGAATCCTCGTATAGCTGCCTGTTCCCTTGTTATCAATACATGGTCAACCTCTTTTCATCTATCCTTCTATGCGTTGCCACCCTCCCCCCAGCTCTCTCAGACATCATTCATTTCATCCATACATATTTCAGTATGTATTTTAAAAGATACAGACTTTCAGAAAAAAAATTAACACAATGCCATTATCATACCTTAAAAATTACCAGTAATTCCTTAATGTCATCAAATATCTAGTCATTGTTCAAATTTCCCTGAATGTATCAACTTTAAAAAAAAAAAAAAAGCTGTCAGTTTGTTTGAATTGGGATCCAAACAACATCCACCCACTGCATTTTAATCTATGGTTTTAATCTATGGTTTCCTCTCTGTTGTTTCCCCCTCTCCCTTGAGTCTTATTTGTTAGAGAAAATGGTGGTTCTTCTTGTTGTTTTTCACATTCAGGGTTTGCTCATTACACCTCTGCGGTATTGTCTAATATATTTTTCTCCTGTACACTGGTAGTTAGCTTAAAAAACTTGATCTGATTCAGGTTCATTTTTTTGGCAAGAATATTCCATTGGTGGTATTCTGCATTTTCATTTCAACCAAGTATCTGGTTGTCTCTGTTTTGTGATATTAGTGGCCATTATGTCATTAGGGGTTTGCAAAGTGGTGATATTCTTTTTTTTTTTTTTTTTTTTTGAATATTTATTTATTTATTTTTGCCTGTGTCGGGTCTTAGTTGCGGCACACAGGATCTTTCGTTGCGGTGTGCGGGCTTCTCTCTAGTTGTGGCATGCAGGCTCGTGGGCTCAGTAGTTGTGGCGCTCGGGCTCTCTAGTTATGGTGCATGGGCTCCATAGCACATGGGCTCTGTAGTTGCGGCATGCAGCTTCCTAGTTGTGGTGTGCAGGCTCAGTAGTTGCAGCGCGTGGGCTTAGTTGCCACACGGCATGTGGGCTCTTAGTTCCCCGACCAGGGATCGAACCTGCGTCCCCTGCATTGGAAGGTGGATTCTTAACCACTGGACCACCAGGGAAGTCCCAAAGTGGTGATATTCTGATGCCTTTATCTTTCTTCACTTATTAGCTGGAATACTTCCATAAAGAGAAACTTTCTCTTATTGATAACCTATAGTACAGTTCTTATAGGAAAGGCAGCTTAAATGCTTGATTTCTTTCCCTTTATCTACCCTTTTTCAGAATAATGAATCAGTTCCCTAGCATGCTCTAAAGGAGACCAAGGAGGTTATATTTGGTTTGTATTTTTAGTATCAATATGAACTCGTAGCTTTTTAACCTATCTGATGTGTTTCAATCCATGGCAGTTATTATTCTATTTGATACTCAAACTTGAAAATGACCATAAAATTTAAAAATTGGATCAGTTTAGGGTGATTCTGTTTCAAATGATTTTCACCCATAGAATTTAATAAATAAAAAAGCTTCCCTGTGTAGCTACACAGGACTTTTCCAGGAATATATCTAATACATAAAGTGGATTGAACCTGCACAGGGCCTTTATTATGCATATATACTTACTCGAATGTGTTTGTGTGTATCGCTGGGACTATGTATGGCATCCTAAGGAATGATTACATATTCACCTTTATAAAAGAGGTCCAAGTCATCTGCTTTGGGCTAGGATTGTTTCTAAGGTGAGAGCCATTCTGTAGCAGCCCTTCTGGACCTTGAACATGAACACAGCCTCCTTCGAATAAGTTCCTTGGCTCTGACCACAGGAGGGGAGCCAGGCTAACACTCAGTGATTTGTCAGGTTTACCTGCATTTTCATAGTATTTCTATAAAAGAAATTTGTCCTAAGTGTCAAATTGCTGATTTTTCCAGTGACTGAAAGGTTTCATGGGGACTTCTGTTGTTATTTACATGTATATGGAGAAAATTGCAATCTGTGAGTAATTTGAGAAATTTCAACAGTTTCAGCGATAGTGATCTAGAAATTGAATGGGTTTCAAATACAGTGTTCCAGTGCAGTGCTGCATATATAATGTATGTGCAGCATATGCTGAGGTCTTTTTCAAAACATTTACATTAAACCTGTCAGGTATTTATGAAGAGCAAAAATTAATTTCCCCTAGTTCTGTCATCAGTTAGAGAAATGGATTTTAGCATAGAAGACTGTCAGTGTTTCCTGCACACCAGAACAGCTCACTTCAATGTCATAGTATTACACCAGGTGGCCTTCTAAGAGTCAGCTTAATGTGATTTCAAATGATAGGGTAGAGAATGTGAAGGAAATTAAAATAGTATCATACTTATGATTTAAAAGCAAGTTAATTACAAGGGCTTGTTAATAAACAAAGAAAAATTCAGGATGTATTATCTGTTACATAGCGTATCAATAACAAGTGTGATGCTTTGAAAACAAAAAAATCTACCACTATGTGACTTTGAGATGATTTAAAAATATTGAATTAAATTATTGACCAATGTGTTAGTCTACTAATGGCCTTATAGCATTTGAAAGAATTTCTGGATATTCATTTTAGCTCTTAAGGCACTTCTAAAAGCATTGTTTAACCAAAAAGATTAGCTACATTGTTGACATTTTATCTGGAAAATCCCTGATGATGCATTTGATGTGAATGATTCTAACAGCACTGGACTTTGTCAATGTTCAGTCAATGCATTTTCTCCAACTGAATACTTTTACGTTTCTTAAAGGGCCAAAACACATGCAATATCACTATTACTTTTAAAGCAAGACACATTTCACTTGATGAATGATGTAGTGTTTTTGATGGTCATGGGTGATGTTCCTCCCCAATGCTCCTGTCTTATATATTAGAGAAAAGGAAAGAGAATGGTATCTGATGTGGTTTTCTTTCTTTTTTTTGAATTTTTGAATTTTATTTTATTGATTTTTTTATACAGCAGGTTCTTATTAGTCATCTATTTTATACACATCAGTGTATACATGTCAATCCCAATCTCCCAGTTCATCACACCACCACCCACACCAGCCACTGCTTTCCCCCCTTGGTGTCCATACGTTTGTTCTCTACATCTGTGTCTCAACTTCTGCCCTGTAAACCGGTTCATCTGTACCATTTTTCTAGGTTCCACATATATGCATTAATACGCAATATTTGTTTTTCTCTTTCTGACTTAATTCACTCTGTATGACAGTCTCTAGATTCATCCACGTCTCTACAAATGACCCAATTTTGTTCCTTTTTATGGCTGAGTAATATTCCATTGTATATATGTACCACATCTTCCTTATCCATTCGCCTGTCAGTGGGCATTTAGGTTGCTTCCATGACCCGGCTATTTTAAACAGTGCTGCAACGAACATTGGGGTGCATGTTCATTTTTGAATTATGTTTTTCTCAGGGTATATGCCCAGTAGTGGGATTGCTAGGTCATATGGTAATTCTATTTTTAGTTTTTTAAGGAACCTTCATACTGTTCTCCATAGTGGCTGTATCAATTTACATTCCCACCAACAGTGCAAGAGGGTTCCCTTTTCTCCACACCCTCTCCAGCATTTGTTGTTTGTAGATTTTCTGATGATGCCCATTCTAACTGGTGTGAGGTCATAACTCATTGTAGTTTTGATTTGCATTTCTCTAATAATTAGTGATGTTGAGCAGCTTTTCATGTGCTTCTTGGCCATCTGTATGTCCTCTTTGGGGAAATGTCTATTTAGGTCTTCTGCCCATTTTTTGATTGGGTTGTTTGTTTTTTTAATATTGAGCTGCATGAGCTGTTTATATATTTTGGAGATTAATCCTTTGTCCATTGGTTCGTTTGCAAATATTTTCTCCCATTCTGAGGGTTGTCTTTTCGTCTTGTTTGTAGTTTCCTTTACTGTGCAAAAGCTTTGAAGTTTCATTAGGTCCCATTTGTTTATTTTTGTTTTTATTTCCCTTACTCTAGGAGGTGGATCAAAAAAGATCCTGCTGTGATTTATGTCAAAGAGTGTTCTTCCTATGTTTTCCTCTAAGAGCTTTATAGTGTCTGGTCTTACATTTAAGTCTCTAATCCATTTTGAGTTTATTTTTGTGTATGGTGTTAGGGAGTGTACTAATTTCATTCTTTTACATGTAGCTGTCCAGTTTTCCCAGCACCACTTATTGAAGAGACTGTCTTTTCTCCATTGTATATCCATGCCTCCTTTGTCATAGATCAGTTGACCATAGGTGTGTGGGTTTATCTCTGGGCTTTCTCTCCTGTTCCGTTGATCTGTGTTTCTGTTATTGTGCCAGTACCATATTGTCTTGATTACTGTAGCTTTGTAGTATAGTCTGAAGTCAGGGAGTCTGATTCCTCCAGCTCCGTTTTTTTCCAGCAAGACTGCTTTGACTGTATAACAAAATAAATAAAATAAAATTAAAAAAAAAAAAAAAAAAGACTGCTTTGGCTATTCGGGGTCTTTTGTGTCTCCATACAAATTTTAAGATTTTTTGTTCTAGTTCTGTAAAAAAAATGCCATTGGTAATTTGATAGGGATTGCATTGAATCTGTAGATTGCTTTGGGTAGTATAGTCATTTTCACAATATTGATTCTTCCAATATAAGAACATGGTATATCTCTCCATCTGTTGGTATCATTTTTAATTTCTTTCAACAGTGTCTTATAGTTTTCTGCATACAGGTCTTTTGTCTCCCAGGTAGGTTTATTCCTAGGTATTTTATCCTTTTTGTTGCAGTGGTAAATGGGAGTGTTTCCTTAATTTCTCTTTCAGATTTTTCATCATTAGTGTATAGGAATGCAAGAGATTTCTGTGCATTAATTTTGTATCCTGCAACTTTACCAAATTCATTGATTAGCTCTAGTAGTTTTCTGGTGGCATCTTTAGGATTCTCTATGTATAGTATCATGTCATCTGCAAACAGTGACAGTTTCACTTCTTCTTTTCCAGTTTGTATTCCTTTTGTTTCTTTTTCTTCTCTGATTGCCGTGGCTAAGACTTCGAAAACTATGTTGAATAATAGTGGTGAGAGTGGACATCCTTGTCTTGTTCCTGATCTTAGAGGAAATGCTTTCAGTTTTTCACCATTGAGAATGATGTTTGCTGTGGGTTTGTCGTATATGGCCTTTATTATGTTGAGGTAGGTTCCCTCTATGCCCACTTTCTGGAGAGTTTTTATCATAAATGGGTGTTGAATTTTGTCAAAAGCTTTTTCTGCATCTATCGAGATGATCATATGGATTTTATTCTTCAGTTTGTTAATATGGTGTATCACATTGATTGATTTGCATATATGGAAGAATCCTTGCATCCCTGGGATAAATCCCACTAGATCATGGTGTATGATCCTTTTAAAGTGTTGTTGGATTCTGTTTGCTAGTATTTTGTTGAGGATTTTTGCATCTATATTCATCAGTGATATTGGTCTGTAATTTTCGTTTTTTGTGGCATCTTTGTCTGGTTTTGGTATCAGGGTGATGGTGGCCTCATAGAATGAGTTTGGGAGTGCTCCTTCCTCTGCAATTTTTTGGAAGAGTTTGAGAAGGATGGATGTTAGCTCTTCTCTAACTTATATAGCAATAAACTTCCCTCTTAGAACTGCTTTTGCTGCATCCCATAGGTTTTGGATCGTCGTGTTTTCATTGTCATTTATTTCTAGGTATTTTTTGATTTCCTCTTTGATTTCTTCAGTGATCTCTTGGTTATTTAGTAACGTATTGTTTAGCCTCCATGTGTTTGTCTTTTTTACGTTTTTTTCCCTGTAACTGATTTCTAATCTCATAGCGTTGTGGTCAGAAAAGATGCTTGATATGATTTCAATTTTCTTAAATTTACTGTGGCTTGATTTGTGACCCACGATGTGATCTATCCTGGAGAATGTTCCATGTGCACTTGAGAAGAAAGTGTAATCTGCTGTTTTGGATGGAATGTCCTATAAATATCAATTAAATCTATCTGGTCTATTGTGTCATTTAAAGTTTCTGTTTCCTTATCAATTTTCTGTTTGGATGATCTGTCCATTGGTGCAACTGAGGTGTTAAAGTCCCCCACTCTTATTGTGTTACTGTCGATTTCCTCTTTTAGAGCTGTTAGCAGTTGCCTTATGTATTGAGGTGCTCCTATGTTGGGTGCATATATATTTATAATTGTTATATCTTCTTCTTGGATTGATCCCTTGATCATTATGTAGTGTCCTTCCTTGTCTCTTGTAACATTCTTTATTTTAAAGTCTATTTTGTCTGATATGAGTATAGCTACTCCAGCTTTCTTTTGATTTCCATTTGCATGGAATATCTTTTCCCATCCCCTCACTTTCAGTATGAATGTGTCCCTAGGTCTGAAGTGGGTCTCTTGTAGACAGCGTATATATGGGTCTTGTTTTTGTATACATTCAGCAAGCATGTGTCTTTTGGTTGGAGCATTTAATCCATTCACGTTTAAGGTAATTATCGATGTGTATGTTCCTATTACCATTTTCTTAATTGTTTTGGGTTTGTTTTTGTAGGTCCTTTTTTTCTCTTGTGTTTCCCACTTAGAGAAGTTCCTTTAGCATTTGTTGTAGAGCTGGTTTGGTGGTGCTGAATTCTCTTAGCTTTGCTTCTGATGTGTTTTAAGAAGTCATTTAAATTCTTATTTTAAAAATCTTTCTGAAATTTTAACGTGTAGAAAGTATTTGTTAACCTCTGACAATGACACAATATTTCCAGGTGTAGGTTCTTTTTAAAAATTATTGTTAATAATTTTATAGTGTGATGGCCTTAGAACAAGAGATGACAAAGACATTCCCCATTGTGCATATGAACTTGTTGGAGGCCTGATACATGTATATATATATATTGCATATATAATATGTTATAATATATGTAACTATATATGTTAATGTATATATGTTATATATAATATATGTTCTTTATACTAATATATATTTGTATAAAGAACAGAGACTGATTTTTTTATAATTTATAGCTTATAAAAATCTCATTTTCTAGTCACAAGATAAACTGAGGATCAGTTCTTCCTTCTCTGGATTGTACTGTTAGGTAGTTAATAAACATTTTCTTGTAAAGATTATTCCAAGGAATTTTAATAGTTTTTGTTCCATTCTGTTTTTAAGATTAAGAATTAAACCCAATTCTCAACTGGTCTCCTTTTAAATACTGGGTCCAGTACACCAGGGTTACATGGAGTTCAAATACTAAAAATATATGGCTCTACTTACACAATATTTTATATTGTTTTCCATTTAAAAATTGCCTCGTTTAATATACTATGGTATAATTTGAGACTGCACAACCATGTTATAAAGAATTTCTTTGTATAATCCAGCTGATTTTTTTAAAATTTTTAAAAATTTGTTTATTTATTTTTGGCTGCGTTGGGTCTTCGTTGCTGTGCCCGGGCTTTCTCTAGCTGCAGCGAGCGGGGGCTACTCTTTGTTGTGGTGTGGTAGCTTCTGTTGCGGAGCACGGGCTCTAGGCACATGGGCTTCAGTAGTTGTGGCTTGTGGGCTCTAGAGCGCAGGCTCAGTAGTTGTGGCTCATGGGTTTAGTTGCTCTGCAGCATGTGGGATCTTCCCGGATCAGGGCTCGAACCCATGTCCCCTGCATTGGCAGGCAGCTTCTTAACCACTGTGCCAGGGAAGCCCCCAGCTGTTTTAAGGTTCTTTAAATGTCCTAGCTGACAGCCCACAACTGCTGTGCAGATGTAGATGACAAAATTTCATTTGAATGAAAAAGACAACTGACATATTCATAGTTTATCAGAGGCCATAGCATTATTAGTCACAGGAGCAAGTGTTTTGGTTCCAGTCATATATCCCTTTTTCCTTTTTCCTTAACCTAGTTTATGGTTATTGTTTTTTAACATCATATATTGATATATCTATTTAATATAAAATAAATAGTAATACCACAAATCTCCTTGGTACGTATAGGTATCTATTTTATTTGAAATTTGTCTATGTCATGGCAGTTTTGATAAACCTTTAATATCATGAGAATATCCTTGTATTTTCTGTTACATACAGGTTCCCTTTAAGAAAAGTAAGCCAAATATTTTTGAGTACACTGTAGAAGACCATAATTTATGCATTTTTTGTGGTGCTATATCATCATTATAAGGCATCTTCTGCAAGAGTTTAAGCATGAGAAAATAAAAGGCAGGAAAGGATATTTTTAGAGACTATTCAACTAATTTAAAACAAATGTTATATCATAGTAATTCAGAATTAAAACTCTTGATTCTATTCTTTGTAGTGCTTTCCTGCACTTCTATGTGTAGTATGTATGTATGTACATGCATTTTCTAAATATGGCTTCTTGCCGACTAGTTCATTTTTTATCAATATCTTAATCAATTAGTCGCTAAAAAATAGTACTTACAGCATAGAGAGAGGCTAGCTGTTTGCTTTTGAAGTGTCAATATGTTGGAACAATAAGATGTTTTATTGATCAAAGTTACAATGTACAAATGTCTAAAAAAAATCACGATTATTAATATTACCACATATAGATTATGTTGACAGATACACAGGCATATGAATTCAAAAGCAAAGTAAACCTGTTATGCAGGAAAAGAAAATAGTTACTAAAATAGGAACCATGGGTTGGAAGTAATCCAGAAATCTAAAAGTTTGTATATCTGCTTGCGTGCTGTAGCACTTGGAATACACTTAGACTTGTGCCACAAACATTATTGAGTTCCTACTACATATCAGGTTCTGTATTTGGTACATGAGATGAATATGACAATTTGCTTGCCCTCATGGAGCTTAACGTATATTGGAGAAACCTGGCATGCAAATAAATAGTGACAAAGCATAATAGGTATAATAGGATGCATACTTTCCAATGGGAACACAAAAGGGGGCAAATTTATTTTTCTGTGGGAGCCAGGGAAGGCACCACTATTAAGGCATATCGACTGGGGATACAGAAAAGAGAAGTGTAGAAGGTGAAAAAATTTATGAGGACTTTGTAAGATCATGTTTAAGTATCTGACTTTTATCCTGAAAGTAATTGCATGCCACTGAAGATTTTTTTAGCAGGGTGACAGATCACATTTGTGTGTTAGAAATACAGTTTTTAAATGGCAGAGTAAAGATGATGGTATCTACCATCTTTACATTAAAGATAGCAGTTACCTCCACCTTTACTCTGAGGGACAAATCCAATAATCTCATTTTTAAAATAAGGGAATGGATGCATAGGCTGATATTAGGAGCTTTCCTGAAAATTTTTGGCATGAAGTCTGGAGAAGCAGGATGGAGTGAAGCATGTTGTAGGAAGCAGATTTTTGGGAAGGTGGGATTGAGGAAAGAGATACTATATCATGAACAGCCCTGGAGTGCTAACTTCATTTGGCTCAGGGGAAGGAAGGACTGAGAGAATTTATTCCATCTTATGTCCTATTAGAGATCCTAATAGCCTAATAGCCTGCACCGTGGCTCTGGCTCTCCCCAGCTTGAACCTCCCGCAAATAGCTGGCCTTGGGGAAATTCACCTTGCTCAACAATGAGTAATAATTAAAAAAAAAAAAAGAGTAAGCAGGATCAACACAGAAAACAAGGAAAATGAAGGAAAGAAACAGAAAAAAACAAGTGGCAAATAAACACCAGAGAAGTGTTGAAGTAGAGTAGAGGCAAGAACAATAATTAGTCATGAATTTAAGACATAAATAAATAAAAATAAGCAAAAAAGAAAGACAGAAGAAGGAAAGAAGGAAGGGAGAGAGGGAGGAAGGAAGGATAGATGGAAGGAAGGAAGGAAGGGAGGGAACAAAACCAAAAAAACTTAATGAAGTATTTGCTTCTGTAAAGTAAGACCAGGATTAGAGAAATAAGAAATCAGAGCGGATATAATGATTCAACTGAAGAAAATGAAACATGAGTTGCAAAAAGCTCAGGAAAGAGGAAGAAGAAATAAAATAAAAACTATTACAAAAATGAAAGACGTATAGTTCATTGTCTGTGGAATGATCATATATTTTATCATCCAAACTTGAACACCTACCAGGGAGGAAGGGTTGGGGGGAGGGATAGATTGGGAGTTTGGGATTGACATGTACACACTCCCATATTTAAAATAGATAACCAACAAGGACCTACTGTAAAAAAATTAATTAATTGAAAAAAAAAAACACTTTGGGGCCCCATTAATAACATGCCAGGACCACAGGCATAAATCGGGATGTCCTGGGCAAAGCAGGACTTATGATTACTCTTTATTCTGCCATCTTAGATTTCTACGAATATTTTCTTCTCTTACTGATAACTGGTTTTCAGAGAGACTTCACATGGGTGATTGATTCTGTCTGTGGTACATCTATTCTCTTGTGTTCTCGTTTGCATCCTTTTCTTTCCTTTTATTTTTTATTTTACACTAAGGAGACCAGTGTATTCTGATGGCTTTCCTTTCCGAAGGGATAGATTGGTTTCTCCTTCAAAGTTATCTTCTAACTGACCCTGAGTTTCTCACTGGGAAATGATCATTGTCTGTGATACCCTCCCCAGGGAAGAACTATGTTGGCCATGTTTTTACACACACACATGTCCCCCACACATACACATACACAAATTCTATATTTATACAACACACACTTTAACAATTTTTTAGCTTCACACTTACAGAAAAATCTCATACCCTTTACTTGAACTCCTGTGTCCTTTACTTGGAAATACCAATTATTTATATTTTTCCCTGTTCACTTTAACATTCTCTCTTTCTTTGTATATTTACATATAATCTTTATATAAATAAATATATATGTAATACCTCTCTCTATAGCTTATCTTTTAATATCTATATTTAATATCTGCCTATCTATTTATCTTTATATATCATCTATCTAACTTGTGAGAAAATTGCAGACTTGGTATCCCTTTACCCTTAAGTACTTCACTGTGAATTTTCTAAGGAGAAGAATATTCTCCTACATAACCATAGTACAGTTACCAAGGTCAGGAAATTTAACATTGATACAAAACTATTATCTAACCCATAATCCATACTTGATTTCATCAATTATCTCAATGATTTTCTTTTAGCTATTTTTCCTACACAGTATCCAATTCATGATCATGCATTTACTTGTCATGTGTATTTAGTCTCCTTTAATCCAGAACAGTTCCTCAGCCTCTCTTTATCTCATTTGACCTTGACATTTTTGAACAGTAAAAAAAGGCCAGTTATTTTGTTAAATGTCCTGTAATCTGGGTTTGTCTTCTGTTTCCTTAGGATCAGATTCAGGTTATAACTTTTGGCAGGCATATCACAGAAGTGATGATGTCTATCAGGGCATCATATTGGTTTGTCCCATTACTGGTGATGTTGACTCTGATCATTGTATAAGGTGATATCTTCCATGTTTTCTACTGTGCAGTTGCTATTTTTCTTTCATAATTAATGGGTAATTGTGGAGAGATACTTTGAGACTATTTGAAAATACTGTTCCCCATCAAACTTTCACCCATTAATTTTAGCATACATTGATGAATCATGTCTGAATAAATTACTATCCAAAACATTCCTTCTACATTTATTGGTTGACATTCTGTTGTTAGGAAGAGTTTCCCATTTCCCCTCTCCCATGTATGTATGTATGTATGTATGTATGTATGAATGTATGCATGCATTTTAGTATGGACTCATGGATTCTTATCTTATTCAATGGATTAAAATCTTTTGCTTTCATTATTTATTCTGATGCTCAAATTGTCCCAGTCAGATTTGGTCAGTGGGAGCCCCTTCAAGCTGGGACTTCAAGCCCCTTTGTCGTTTTGGCATGGCCCTATCACTTTTAGTACACTTTTTAACTTTCTGATACAACAAGGTATTTTAGGCTCATTTTATGCTTTCCCTGCCCCAGTCATGGAATCAACCAGTCCTCTAAAGAACACTGGGTTTTTTTAGTGGAAAATGTTATTTAGAAACCCAGATATGGGTTCTAGGTGTGCTTATTGTTCCTGGGATGTTAATGCTTTTAGGCCCTCGTGGGGACAAAGCTAAAAAAAAATTCATATTTATATATATCAACTCATACTGATGTCTGCATCCCATTCCAACACCACCGTGCTCATTACTGCTTTTTGCCTTTCCATATTTGTAACTTTCTCCTTTATCATTGAAAAACTCGGCTCTCGTTATCCTCGATATATTTATTCATTTGCTGAATCCTAGAGTATATAGAAAATAGTTTGAGCATTGCTCACCCATAAACACTGCAAAAACCAAACCTATTTACTAGAGTTCAATATTTGTTTATAGTTCTTTTTGTCTTTAGACTGAGGTATGAAGTCAAAATAATTGTGTTCATGGGCTTCCCTGGTGACGCAGTGGTTGAGAATCTGCCTGCCAATGCAGGGGACACGGGTTCGAGCCCTGGTCTGGGAAGATCCCACATGCTGCAGAGCAACTAGGCCCGTGCGCCACACCTACTGAGCCTGCGCGTCTGGAGCCTGTGCTCCGCAACAAGAGAGGCCGCGACAGTGAGAGGCCCGCGCACCGCGATGAGGATTGGCCCCCGCTCGCCGCAACTAGAGAAAACCCTCACACAGAGACGAAGACCCAACACAGCCAATAAAAATAAAAATTAAAAAAATAAACTACCTCAATTTAAAAAATAAAAATAAAAAAATAATTGTGTTCAAAAATTAGTCCCTCCATTACCACCCCCGCAACTGCTGCCACCTTCAGTGCAGTTATTTAGTTGAAATACAGTTAATGTTCACTTGTTTTTATTTGTGTTGCATTTTAAGGTTTTCCCCTCATCCTTGTTGGTTTTGTGGTATTTTATTTTTTTAATACATAAAGTATTACCATGGATACAGAAGTTGAAAGTTTACAAAAAGGAATACTCAAAAGTATCATTCTGCTCTCTGCCCTCCACCACTCTTCCACTCCATCCCCACACACCTCCTCTAGGTAATTTATCTCCTTAGTCTCTGATTTATCCTTTCTATATTTCTTTTGCCAAAAGAAAAATGGTATATTTATTTTCTTATTTTATCTTCTTTCTTACATAAGAGATACCTTTCTATATATACTACTGAACTTTGCTTTTTTCACTCAACAATATATCCTAGAAATCATTGTATCAGTTCATACAGATCATCCTCATTCTTTTTTTTATAGCTACGTATTACTCCATTGCATTGATATATCATGGTTTATTTAACCACTCTATTGTGTATAGACATTTAGATTGTTTCAAATATTTTGAACTTAACAAAACACGCTGCAGTAAATAAACTTGTGCATATGTATTTTTGCATCATTCAGATATTTCTTTAGGGTGAATTCTGAGAGGTAGGACAGCTGGGTGAAAAAGTAAATGCAAATGTAGTTTTATTATGTATTGCCAAATTCCCTTCTATAAGGGTCGGTCCAGCCTCCATTCCCACCAGCAGTATGTGAGTGCCTGCTTCCCCTCAGCCTTGCCACCAGATGTTTGGTCAAGCCTTTTAATTGTTGCCCATCCGATAGGTGAGAAATGCTATCTCAGTGTAGTTTTAATTTGTATTTATTTTATTATGAGTTAAGTTGAACATATTTTCATATGTTTAAGAGATATCTATCTATCGAATGTAAGTGTGATTTTAGATCTTTCCTCCCCTCAATTTTTAAGAATCTTTTATCTTTGATATATGTTACAGATGTTTCTACCAATTGATTTTGCTTATAGTGTTTGTGTTTCTTTTTTTTTTTTTTGCCATGCAAAAGTTTAATTTTCGTTAACTTTTATGCAGTCAGATTTACAAATGTTTTCTTGTATTACATCTGGATTTTGAGTCATAGTTAGTCTTTCCCTACTATCGGATTATAGAGGAATTTACCCATGTTTTCTTATACTACTTACATGGTATAATTTTTTACATTTAAATCTCTGATCCATTTGAAGTTTGTTCTTATGTATGATGCAAAATATGTTTCTAATTTTATCTTTTTTCCAAATGACTCTCCAGTTACCCCAGCACTATTTACTAAAAAGTCCACCTTTATCTCAGTGATTTGATGTGTCACCTTTTTTTACATACTAATTTTTATATATACTTGGTCTATTTCTGGACATTTTATTCTATTCCACTGGTTTGTCTATTCATTTGTCATTATCACAATATTTTAGTTATAGAGGCTTTAATCTTATGTTTTAATATCTGGTATTAATTACCAGATCATAGTCCCATCTAGTCCCATCTCATAGCTTTTTTTTCCCAATGTTTTTCTCACTAATCTTGCATGTTATTTTTCTATACAAACTTTAGTAACAACTTATCTAGTTTCATAAAAAATTGTTAGAATTTTACTGAGATTGCATTGAATTTATAGATTAACTAGGGAAAACAGACATCTT
Source organism: Eschrichtius robustus (assembly GCF_028021215.1). Classification (NCBI taxonomy): domain Eukaryota; kingdom Metazoa; phylum Chordata; class Mammalia; order Artiodactyla; family Eschrichtiidae; genus Eschrichtius; species Eschrichtius robustus. Next base: position 37,041,867 of record NC_090838.1, read on the forward strand.
TATGATGTTGAATCTCTCTGTCCAAGTATAGGGGATGGCTTTCCATTTGTTCAAGTTTACTCTTCATTTTTTTCAGGAGTATTTTAAAGTTTTCCTCATATAAATTTTGCACATTTCTTGTAAAGTTTATTCATATTTTATCTTTTTTGTTGCTACTAAGAGGGAGTTTTCTCTACCATTATATCCTTGAATTGGTTATTTTATATGTATTTAAAGGCTATTAATTTCTGTATATAATTTTATATCCTACATTACTGAATTTTTACTATTTAAACATACATATATATTCGTACTAAGACTGTTGCTTCAGAACAGCCTCAGAAAGTAACCACCTCCTCATTCTCTGTGAATATAATCAGCTCAAACCTAAGTTTGTGTGCATAAATTATTTTTAGATACCGTTCCATAACTCCTTTCAAGTCTTTTGGAGTATACTTATCAAATGTAAAGTGGTCATTATACAATTCTATACAAGGCCCTCAAAAATCAGCTAAAAAATCTGGAACAAATACTTATTGAACTGTTGCCATACATAAACACTGTGAGGCACTTGGTTACAGAAAAATAGAAGGAGGAAAATGACAATGAAGGCCTCCACTCAACTTGAGAGTCTAACTAAGGAGATAAGATTTTCTGTCTCTCTTTATCTCTCTCCCTCTCTCTCTCTCTCTCTCTCTCTCTCTCTCTCCACATATATATATAAACTTGGCTGGCAGGTCAAGGCATTACATAGAAGGAACTAAATGAATTAGTTGTAAGACAGAAGGTCAGAGGAGGAAGTAGGAAGGAGGGGGACTCATGGAAGAAGTAGGACTACTGCCTGGCCTAGAGGTAGGCACGGTATTCAGAGAGGCTATAGTCTCAGGGTAGCAGTTATGGAATGTGTCGGGGTGGGGAAATTTCCCCCTCTATCCCTCTTAAGTTCTTGTGGCTAGACTAATAATGAAATTGACATAAGACAGATTAATAGATGCAGGGAGCACACCTTTCACATGAGAGACTTATTTCCTGCTTTCAGGGCGACAGAGAGGAGGGTCAAGGTGTCCCTCTTGCAGTGGCCATTTCTTAAGTAACTTTGATTCATAATAATCAATATTTTGGGGTGGCCTGCCCTAAGCCCCAACAGATGCATAAGGCAAGGACCAAATAAAAGGTCAATCCATCATGGCTTCATCTGGAGAGCTGTGTGTGAGAGTTAAAACTGGAAACCCAGACTAATGGTCAGATGATGGAGACCCTGGTACCGGGTTAGAGAGCTTGGATTCCATTTCCCTTCTTCCTTCATTCCCCACCCTCCTCATTAGCTTTTGAAAGCCATATTTCTTTTATTATTATCATAGAGAATGTGGTTTTCAAACCACATAGTTTCTTTGATGCAAATTATCTCTTACTAGTTGGTAAATAGTTGGTTTATGGACGATTTCCCCATTTTTTGATTAGTGTTTTGAAGCCATTAAGAGCAAGTTTTCTCCCAGTTAAAGAGAAAACCTGAGCACTTTATGAAGACCTCATGAGAAAATGTGAAAATTTACAGAAGTGCCTTTCTTTAGTGCAAATAGTGGCTCATTTAGTGGCTTTATGAACCTCTGTCCCTTACGCTGTGATAAGCCCTCTGTGTAGCTGTGAGCACAGAAGGGGCTGCAAAGACATTTCCTCTGTATTAAAACAATGAGTTAATGAAGAATGCTATGCTCTGGATTTTCATACTTCTAATTTTTATAAATTTATTTATTTATTTATATTTGGCTGTGTTGGGTCTTCGTTGCTGCGCGCAGGCTTTCTCTAGTTGCATTGAGCGGGGCTACTCTTCGTTGAGGTGCGTGGGCTTCTCATTGCAGTGGCTTACTCTTATTGTGGAGCATGGGCTCTAGGCGCGTGGGCTTCAGTAGATGCAGCACGCGAGCTCAGTAGTTGTGGCTCACGGGCTCTAGAGCGCAGGCTCAGTAGTTGTGGTGCACGGGCTTAGTTGCTCCATGGCATGTGGCATCTTCCTGGACCAGGGCTTGAACCCGTGTCCCCTGCATTGGCAGGCGGATTCTTAACCATTGCGCCACCAGGGAAGTCCCCATACTTCTAATTTTTAATGCAAATCATCTCTTTAGAATCAAATGCCCTCTAGGACCTATATTTAGGTTTAAAGCTGTAAAGAATTGGCTATATGCTAAGTGTAAATATCCTCAGAGGTAAACTATGCTAGTGCTTTTATTAGGATTGTTATTATTTTCATTTTATTCTCTGGTTAAAAGTTTTAAGTGGTCTGAACCACTTTTCTCATAAGCTGTATTATTATTATTGTTGTTGTTTTAAATATTTATTTATTTATTTATTTATATATTTGGCTGCGCTGGGTCTTAGTTGCGGCACGCGGGATCTTTAGTTGCAGCATGCGGGATCTAGTTCCCTGACCAGGGATCGAACCTGGGCCCCCTGATTGGACCATTGGACCACCAGGGAAGTCCCTGTATTATTTCTTAGTGCATAATTTTGTAGAATGAAAAGATTTTTCAGGCAAAACAGTTTTTTACAGGGCAGCAAATTCTAATCTTTATCAGATATTTACACAACATAGTTGACCTAATGCAATAATCATGTATTTTATTTCTCTTAAAATAAGAGAACTATGAGTACACTTATGAGTATTCATAATACTATTTTAGTCTAGAGTTTTATCTAATTAACTTTATTTGTTGACTGTTTTGTTTTAAAATGAAAATCAATGTAGATGAATAATATGAGTTAGCATTTATTTTAATTTCTGTTTAGAGGGTGGTGTATATTGGTCACACCAAATCCAAGGGGCCAAGATAGGCCACATGAAGGTGATGAAATCCCATAAGTACACCAGACATAATCTATTAGGCTACTGTTGGAGATAATAATTTGAAATAGATATGTTTGGGGCAAGGCTTAGTATTTTTAATTTAGTGCCCCTGCAAAGAAGGGTATGAGAAAATAATTTCAATTTTGGTATTTATTACATTAAATATATCCCGTGTTTATTCCTAAACTAATCAATGAAATTCTCTTCTTATTTAAAATATGGTTTTATGATTACCTGGCCATTGGGAAATTTAGCAATTAACGTCAAGGGTTATTTATTCTATTGCTGGTTCAGAAATGCCTATTTATACAAATAAACAGGGTTTTTCAGCAGCTTGAGCCTTCTTTTTCTTTTTCTTTTTAAGCTGGCAGAGTCAATGGTTAAAGGACGAAAATTCTAAATTGATTGAGTTACAAATGAATACAGTGTTAATTAAGCCAGGCCATTGTCTTTAAAGTGGAGTCAGTACATTGGAAGTCAGATTTCTCTTGCTGTTTAGTCAAACTGCCTAAGGCTGCAATTGCTTCCTTATTAGGTTACTGGCTATGGGGAGATGTCATTGTTTGCTGCTGTAGCTAGGCTTTCTGTTAAAAATCACAGCATGAGGCTTAAACTGCTGCAACCATTATCCAGTGCTAACATGTCACTAAAGGTCTGCTAATAGAACAAGGGGAAAAATATCAATCTTTAATTTTAGAACAGCTGAGTAACCCGTAGCACCTGTTCATTTTCTCTCATCAACCCATTTAAAACAAGACTAGAGTGATCCTTTGATGGGCAGGGGATGAGATCCTAATACCATTTTTTTCTCTTTCTTTTCTTGTCAGAGGAAAATGTAGAATTAAGTAAGACTGAAGAAAAGAGAAAATAAACTATAAGTAAATTTCTCTTAAAAATTAGTTAAAAGGTAGGATGAGCTGATGTAATCCAATGATGACTAGGTTTTTATAAAAATTTTTTTAAAGGATAGTTTCCTTTACTTTTCTGAAATGCATTTTGTAGATAAAAGCTAATCAATGAGGACATACTACAGTGGTCCAAAGAGCGCATTTTCTGTAGAGAGCAGAAACTCTTTCAAGCTGTAGATAACAACCAACTTATATTTACCTATTCAGATGTAATAAACAGAATTAGAACTTGGCAGCTGCTAGCTTTCCCGGATGGAGCTCAAGGCTCCATCACAATATGGGGCAAAATTAAAGAAGGCTTTGTGGCTTGCGCTTTTGAAGAGATGAAAGCAAAGTATGGCTTCTGCAAACCTCTAGTATTAGCAATACGAGTTCCAAAACATTTCCAGTGCACAAACTTATGGTTACCAAAGGGGAAAGCTGGGGAGGGATAAATTAGGAGTTTGGGGTGAACAGATACACAGTACTATATATAAAATAGATAACCAACAAGGACCTACTGTATAGCACAGGGAACTATACTCAGTATTTTGTAATAACCTATAATGGAAAAGAATCTAAAAAAGAATATATATATATATATATATATATATATATATATATATATATATATATAAAACTGAATCACTTTGCTGTAGACACAACACAACATTGAAACTAACACAACATTGTAAATCAACTATATTTCAATAAAAATTAAAAAAAAATTTTCAGTGATGCTAGAACAAGTATTACATACTTAGAAAATAAACACATAATAATAAAGCATCATACACTTTAGTAAACCTTTACGGTCTCAGAGTATATCCATCTTTTATTTAGCTAAGTTGAAAAGTAAATAACTATTAAGAGCCGGTCACTTTACTAGGTATTCAGAACATTAAGATGAGTGATAGTACATGTACCCTGCTCTCTGTAATGAAACTTGCGATCTGATATTGATCCTCTCTACAAAACCTTTTTGCAGCACTAGTACACGTATAGTTCTTGTTTGGTTTTTTGGGGGGGATTTTTTTTTTTTTTTTTAACAGGTGAAGAAATTGAGATACAGGGAGGTTGTAACTGCCTAAGGTCACAAGATAAATGGCAGAAGGATTAAAAGAATCTAGTATTCTGACTTCTAGTCTAGGGCATTTTTTAAAAACTATATCAAGATAAAGGGACCAGAAGGGAGAAGGGAATTACAGAGACGCAGTTTTAATTGACACCTTGTGGAATAATGCAAGAATGGAGTAACAATATGAGAGCATTTGATTCAAAAATTAATTGTAATGATGGAAATCCAGGAGCTAGATATATTTTAAATATCTTCAAAAATGTCAGTAAAATAACAAATTGCACCTTTTATATACAGAATTATGTTTGTAACGTTCATTGGCATCTAATCACATTCTTATAGATTTGCCTGTTGAAAACACCTTAGACTGCTAGGACATATACACACACATACACACATACACACACACACACACACCCCTACACACACAGCCCACATACACCTTTGACCAATTTCACATCTGAGATCTGACATTTAGCCCTAAAATCTCCTTAGCCCAAAGCTGCTGTTGTCCTTGTCCCAGGCATTCCAACTTTTAGCATTTTCTTCCGTAGTCACTTGTGTGCTGCATCTGTCCTGAGGTCTACATCAGAGAAGGCTCGGCCTCATTCTGCCGCGACCATTTCCATCATCACAAGTACTTGATCTGTTTCACATTTTATGGAATCGATAAATCTCATCCCTAAAGAGTCCAGCAGGCCTTTGATTCCTGACCTGACATTTGCTAATGCTATTCCTGATGACCTGCCACTACGGATCTGCAGCACTGCACTCTGTGTTTGACAACACTCATAATATGAATCAATATTCAGCATTCAGTAAGTGAGCTGGGGAGTCATCTCACTGCTGCAAAAGGCAGGCATTGCCCTGGGCAGCTGTCAGAAATGGGTAGTCATTAATAGCCCTCTCTTTTCACTTAGCATAGTCAGTAGGGGTCAGGCATGAAATGATTTAATCAGTTTATGATATCTGTGACAGAGAGCACTTAAAATGTAATCACAAAATTTAGGTAGAAGTGTCCCTGGGCTGTTGTAATGTTTTCTCACTTAATTTTCCCTAATGCTGTTGCAGTGCAGTGCACACTGAGAGACTGACCGGACCACGAAATGACACATCACTTGGTGTTAGTTTCATTTCTCCCTCTGCAAACTTGTCTTTTTCATGGGATTTTTCACTTTAAAATACAGACTGTAAATCCCTAAGGGTAAATGAGGATAAGTCTCTTGGGTTAGCTTGCCCAGCTCTGCAAAATGTGTCTGGTGTTGAGGGGTCTTGTGGGTGGAGTAAAGAGAACCTGATTGGGCAGAAGAGACTCAAGCTCGTAAGTCTCTCTCTGGTCCGCAAAGAAAAGGTGAATCACTAGAAATAAGAGAACATTATCCGGGTACAGAAACTTCCACTCCAGCATCAGTAATCTTATTGGGCCTTTAGGCAGCCACTTGGAAATTAGCTCAACAGAAGGAAGAATAAAAGCTGTCTAGACTGGTTTGGGAGGACAGCACCTCAGTGGGGACTGATCAGGTTGGGAATTCAAGGTTCATGTAAGAAAAGTAGGAGAGGTGAAACCTAGAGTAGGTGAAAGAAAGAAGAACCTAAAACTTAAGACTGTGAATGAAATCATTACAAGTTAACAGTTAACAGTACGTGGAACAAGATTGGTACAGTGGTTGGGGTTCAGAAAGAAAGACCCGGGTTTCAGATCCCATCTTTGTACCTTAATTTCCTCATTAGAAATAATATCCATTTCATAAGGTTAGTATGAGAATTAAGAACTTATGTAAAGTGTCTGGAACACAGGAGTTGCTCAAATGATATTACTTCTCCTTCTCTTTTTCCTTATCCATCAAGGCCTAATTTGGTTAACCATAGTGCAGTCAGGGGGATGGTATGGAAGTGAAGCTCAGGTGGAAAGGGATCATCACCATAGCCATCCCTGACCCTCCCTCCTGCAGCACTGTCCCCGCCACTGGCATGCTTGGCCATCAGAGGCACATTTGTCACTCTGATTCTGACGGAGAAGTGGGGAAAAGCCTTAGCTCAGGACATTTTTCTACAAATTTAGGGAAACGGAAGAAAGACAAAAGAATAGAAATATGCTGGGTTTAGATTTGTGATTCTAACATTAATTAATGTTTGCCCCCAACTGGGCTTAGTTCTTTCATTCAGCAGATATTTACTTAGCACCCTACTATGTTGGCATAGTTTTATGGGGACAGCCAGCTCCGGGTCCCCTCCTGCCTCATTCCTGACTCTGTTGGATGTCATAGAATGAATGTTTGACAAATACATGCCACTTTTGGTCCCAATCTAGAGTTCTCTGTGAATCCAGAGCCTTGAAATCTCTGCCATTGTCCAAGACCCCTTTCTCTCTAAGTGCTTTGGTTTGCACTGGTTCTTTCCCTGTTTTTCTAAACGAGGAAGCCGTGGTCTCATATGAAACCATGAGCCCTGATAGCAGGTGTCTTCTGTGATAGGAAGAATTCTAAAATGCCCTCATGATTCCTGGTCCTTGGTGTACACTCACCTTCTCCCAGGTATCCAGTCAAACACTACTCTATGTATTGCTGTAGAAGGATTTTGCAGTCATAATTAAGGTCCCAAATCAGTTGACCTTAGGCAGGGAGATTATCTGTGTGGACCTGACCCTTTAAATCTGGACCTAGAGGTCAGAGACAGGAAGTCAGAGATTGGAAGCATGGGAAAGGTTTGCTGACTTGAAGATGGAAGAAACCACATGGCAAGGAGAGTAGGTGGCCTGTAGAGCTGAGAGCAGCCCCTGGGTGACAACCAGCAAGGAGTAGGGGACCTCTGTCCTACAGTTGCAAGGAGCTGAACTTGACCAACAACAAGAATGAGCATGGATTTTTCCCCAGAGCTTCCAGATGAGAAAATGTGGTCATTACCTCAATTTCATCCTGTGATACCCTGAGCAAAGAACCCATCTACACCGTGTTGGACTTCTGACCCACAGAGCTATGAACTGATCAGTGGGTGCTGTTTTAAGCTGCTAAATTTGTGGTAATTTGTTACGCAGTAATTGAAAACTAATACTTCGTCTCTCTTTGGCTCTTGCCTGTTCCGCTTTCATTTCCTCCTATGTCAGAAGAAAACATGATCTCCTTTTTCTGTGTTCACATCCTATGTTCATTTCAGGGTCATCCATTAAGTTCTTCTTTCTGTTGGAGGAAGATGTTCTCAGTTCACTTGCAGAAAGAGATGGTTTTGATCTTCTGAAGGTAGTGAATGACTAAGGCTTGCTTACTTTAGTTTACCACCTCTGTCCACTTCTTTGGACTCTGGTGACTAATCACTCAGGCACCCCCCAGGGGAATTCGCTGCAAGAGTACCTTGATTATAGTTATGTAATCCCCCAAACACTGAAAATGTGCATTGAGTGGCAAACAAAATTTGCCTCAAGGGAAGAGAAGAATCTTCTCTCATAGCAGGAAGACTCAGTTTTTTTCCTGTCAAGCCATCTGCCACAACCTCTTGAGCTACTCATGTATTTTAAAAACATTTCTTGCCAGAGGATTATTATCCTTTTGTTTATTGGCTTATCTTAAGAACCCCAAACCCTGAAACCCCACTTAGCCTACATCCTACGTGATGTCCACCAACCACACCCCATCCTGGGCTCTCATATTAGGACAAAATGGATCTCCTTGAACTTCTTGAACTTTGGTCCTATATTTTTGTCCCAGACTCAGCTCTGTCATGTTAAAAGTCATGGTGTTACGTAGAGAGCATCTTTACTTCATCCTTTCCCTGTTCAGTGTATAGTTCTTATTAGCTTTAGATTCTAGGATTTTTAAAACATGAGAGATTCATTCTGATCTTCTTGACTTGGCAGAAATATTAAAAGGAAGGCAGGGAATGGGGAAGAGAGCTGCCAGGAAAAGGAGTGTGTCGGGGGAGTCACATTCTTAATGCCTTGCTAAAGAGACAGTGTCGACACAAAAACATCAGCATATATATTTTTAAGACTGACAACCATTTGAGTGCATTTACATATAAAATGCGTACATGAAAACTTCATATGTGGAGATAGTAAATGATTTAAATCAATTATGGAATGTCTGCTATGAAGTTAACATTAAGCTAGGCTCTTGGGGAGACAATGAACAGGTAGCTTGTAGGCTCCTCATATCTTTTTTTTCCCTTCCCGTTTTATTGAGATATAATTGACATGCAGCACTGTATAAGTTTAAGGTGTACAGCATAATGATCTGACTTACATACATGAAATTACCACTGTAAATTTAGTGAACATCCATTATCTCATATAGATACAAAAAAAAGGAAAAAATATTTTTTCTTGTGATGAGAACACTTAAAATTTACTCTCTTCACAACTTTCATATATAACATAAAGCAGTGTTAATTATATTTGCTATGTTGTACATTACATCCCTAGTACTTATTTATCTTATAACTGGAAGCTTGTATCTGACTGCCTTCCTCCAGTTCCCCCTCAAATCTGATCTCTTCTTCTGTGAGTTTGTTTGTTTGTTTGTTTGTTTGTTTTTGAGGTAAAGCTCCTCTTATCTTTTTTTCTACCTCCATATGGTGAATATGGGAAGAAGTCATTACTAAATAATATCTGTTGAGCATCTCTTCACTGTCTTCTGAACTAAAGATGCTCTCTGAAAGCTTGTAGTGTCTGGATGAGTTGAATTCTGTGGTTCCCTCTTTTCCACTTGTCTTTTAATTTGGGATTAAGGCAATGATGTATTACCTCATACTTTGATTAAAGATGCACATGAGGACCATTGCAAGATATAAAGGAAACTGTAGATCTCATATGTATATTCTCTGTATATCTTCACAGGGACTGCCAAGAATGGGGCTTGGGGCTAAAGTTTTAAACTACCCATAAGTGAATGTCTGTCTACCTAAATTCCTGTACACAATCTATGACAACTTGCAAGACAAAGTCAATTGTTTTTAAAGCAGTTTCTTCAGTGTTTTGTTCTGTAAAAAGCTATCTGTTCCACTATTCCATCTATTCTACTCAGCCACACAATTCCAGGAGTTCCAGAGTTCAGGGTAGGGTACATAGCAGTAATCTAATCACAAGATTACATAGTACTATTTAATAGGGCAGAAACCCACGTCTGCAGGATCTTCATTCTCTCTCTGAGATTGCTGAGTCAAAGAACTGGATGGGGGGCTTCATGTCGTCTGGTGGGTGGGCATGCCTTATATAAGGCATGATTGAATTCATAAATGTACTCCAGAAACCTGAGCACGAAGACCTTAAATTCCCAGTGTCCAGGTGACTCTCAGCAGATGGCTTATGTGTAATGTTGGAAGGGTTAGAAGTTCTGAAGGGAATTATGCATGTTGCCCTTTGTATTCCTCTGCCCATTACCGAAGGGCCTTGAAGCTCCCTGGAGTTTTATGCATAAGAAAGAAAGATGTCAAATTTGCCTTCTTGAGTAGTTTTATCAGGGTCACCTGTGATCTGTATTTAATATTCTGTTCCAATAGAGTTCCCAACAAAAAGGCACTGGAACATAGCCAGTCCATTATCATCGAGGCCATGCTTTCTTCAGAACATTCTGGCTGGGCTCTAAACCAAAGAATGCTTTTTAAATGACAGCAATGGAAAAGATTTGTGAAATTTTGTGTCACTATAGATGAATTTGTGTGGAAAAATAGAGATCATTATCAGCATGGTAAACTTAGGGACATCACAGTAAAGCACTGCGTTGAGTGCTTTTGCACGTTACTTCGTTTGCTCTTCATAACAGCCCTGGGAATCATATGATATTATTCCTATTTTACATAAGAGAAAACTGAGGCCTATAAATGATCGACCTTCGTATAGCTATGAAGAACTTTCCTTAATGATATGTTGTCATTTGTATCAGAACCAGTTTAACTTATGGCAAAGTGCAATATAGGTTTCTAACATATGTTATGGATATATGTTCACAGTGATACACACTGACACTTTGCCTATAAGTCATTATTACTTATGAATATTTTTAATAAAATTCAGAAGAGAATCTTTTGCAAAAACCTCATTTTATTTCTGGCTTTCTCATTAGCAAGCCGTGCAAACTGAGCTAAGTCACTTACCTATCCAGGGCGTGCCATTCTTCTATAGAAATGGGAGATTTTACTTGGTAAGCTTTACAGTCCATAACAACTCTAAAATTTTGTACAGCTGGGGTCGTTCCACACAAAATACTATAGCAGTGCTCAGAATCAGGTATGAGGTCTGAAACAACTACTCACCTTCGTATTTTCCATTTATCAAGCACTTACTATGTTTCAGGAACCGTGCTAAGCAATTTACATACATCACCTTATTTATTTCTCACAACTGTCCTGCTAATATTATTCCCATTCTATAAATGAGGAAACTGAGACACAGAGAAGCTAAGTAATTTGTCCAAAGTCACACAGTGTATGAAGATAGAGTTGACATATGAAAACCAGTCTGTTTGACCGCAGAGCCTGCCTCTTAACCATTGGGCTACTTTGCCTCCCGTTATTCAGCCTTGGGGACAGAATAAGTTTATGTAGTTTAGGCAGGACATTTCCCCCTGATGGTCATTAGACAAATCTGTAATAAGTTTAGAAGAAAGAGATAAACATTTGAAAGGAAGAGAATAGGAGAGTTGGAAAGAAAATAAAAGACCTCTTTTTAGTCTACAGTTTCCTTACCTAGTATAAGGAATATTAATGCGTTATCAGTGTTGGTAATATTAATATTAATACTGAACTGAAATTGTTGTTATAGCTGTCATAAATCTTCAGCTTTATTTGTGTATATGTGATTGAGGATGATTTTCCATTCTTCACTATTCCTCTGGATAGTATGAGTGTGGACTGCCTGATGTCTTACATCTGTTTCTGTGCATGTTACAGACAGGGCATATTTAGGATGACCATATAATTTGTCATTCTAATAGGGACACTTAGAGGAGTGAAAGAGGGTGCTATTAATAATTGTGCTAGAACAACGGCATGAACCAGGACACCAGACCGTATAGTTACCCTGGGCTTATGAGATAGGTTTGTGATTCTTATTCTGGTTGACAGGCAGAGGTTTTCAGATATTTAGCCTGAAAAATGAAATTCTCTCTTGGACTCATTAAAATTTAGTGACTCTTCACGTCAGACATTTGTTGGGCAACATCCACATGCCAAATTCTACTTGGCATGAGGTAAAATGATGCTTAGCAAAAGAGTTCAAGGTCAGAATACTCCCTCATCACAGAAATTAAGTACCAGACATGTGCTATGGTTTAAAGTTTTATGGCACATCAAAATCTTTTGTTGAAAATCTGTAACGTCTTCAGCAAGTAACACATGCTATTCAAGTACCTGTAACTGACCAAGATACAACTGGCACTCTGTTGACTGTTGACCTGAAAGGTCATGTGTAGATAGCACACGACCCTTCTTCATTTTATACTCTGTTCTCTCATGCAAGTGCTGTGATTCTAGGGTGACTATCTATAAATACTACCAAGAAAAGACAAGTTGACTTTTAACCTCTGTCATATATCATTTTATCCATTAAAAGGACATGGCATCCTTTTGTTCAGGGTATGACACAATTTTTTTATTGTTGTTAGAAGTGTGCTCTGAGAATGGTATTTCTTCTCTGTGGTCTACCAGAGTTGGATGGTAAGATATTCAACAGTTGTATCCTTTGTCTCTCTTTTCTAATAAATGATAGCAATTATTTTCACAGCTTGGATAGAGTTTCTAACTGTAATTTTATACTAAAATAAAAAGAATAATTTACTAAATGAAGATATTTTAATGAGTTTAATTTAAGACATCTGTCTTTCCAAGTAGCTTTCATTTAGTAGCATATCGGTTACCTTTATTGTTTGGCTGGGTATTCTGGTACTGTAAAACACAAAATTTACAAAATAGGTTCTAGGCATTAATATTAAGTGACTTGCAAATAAAGAAGTATGGAGAATCTTAAGAAATTGATACTTGTTTAAGTTTCGGGGAGGTTTGCTTATCCATTGTGACCTTTGTTGCTACTTCATTCATTCATTGAACAAATATCTAGTGTCTGTATACTCAGTAGCAGTTACTGGGATAACCATTAGACATTCAAAGATGAATAAAATATAATTTCTGCCTTCAAGAAACTGTTTCATGGGGGCTTCCCTGGTGGTGCAGCGGTTGAGAATCTGCCTGCCAATGCAGGGGACACGGGTTCAAGCCCTGGTCTGGGAAGATCCCGCATGCCGCGGAGCCAACTGGGCCCGTGAGCCACAACTACTGAGCCTGCGCGTCTGGAGCCTGTGCTCCGCAACAAGAGAGGCCGCCATAGTGAGAGGCCCACGCACCGCGATGAAGAGTGGCCCCCGCTTACCACAACTAGAGAAAGCCCTCGCACAGAAACGAAGACCCAACACAGCCAAAAATAATAAATAAATAAATAAATAAATAAATTTATTAAAAAAAAAAAAAAAGAAACTGTTTCATGGATGAGAGGGAACATTAGGGTAGGAAAATCCAATAGTTAGTCAAGCATTATGCTAGAGGTATGCACTGGATAATGTAGGAGCACAAAAGTCTTCCTGGTGGTTAAGTAAGTGGAAACTGGACCCAGAACACCAGGGTTTGAATCCCGACTTTGCCACTGTTGGCTATGTAGCCCTAGACAAGTTACTTGACCTTTTTGTGCTTTGTTTTTTCATCTATAAAATGAGGGTAAAAATGAGTTAATATTCATAAAGCCCTTGGAACAATGCCTGGTAAGTAGCAAGTGCAGTATTATGGTCTGTTAAATAAGATAAGTAAAACAGAACAAATGAATAGAAATTAACCAGATGAAGGGAGCTTTGGTTGAAGTGGGAGTAGGGGAGATAGGTAAGTTTGAGCAGAGGAAACTGCATATGTAAAATTACTTGGCAAGAGTAGTCTTGGAATTGCCAAAAAAGTGGAAAGAGGGCAGCAATGAGAGAAGAAACTGGAGAGGTAAGCGTGAACTATATTACACAGTCTTGTATAAAAGCATAGCAGTGATTCACATTTTCAAATGCATATTTTTATGACATTTACATAGAAGATAGATTGGGAAGGGAGTTAGTCCAGAGGCAGGGAGACCATCAGAGGATGTTGACATAGCTCAGATAAAAATCATTGAGACCTTAAACAAAGGGTATTGATAATGGGGATGGGGAGAGAAAAGGGACTGATTAGAGAACTCTTATGAAAGAGTTATCAGGATTTGGTGACTGTTCGAATGTGTGGGATAAGGGATGAAGGGAAATCAGGTGTGACTCCCGGGTCTCTGGCTTGTTTGACAGGTAATGCTGAAGTAGAGGCTATAGGAGATAAGAACAAATTAGAGTAGGGGTGGAATGGGAGGGTGAGTTTCAGTTTAGGTATATTGAGTATTTGGAGTCTGTGGGCCAGTTAGAAGAGCTGCCCCAGTAGGTCCTTGGCTGTTTAGAAGGTCTGGGGGTCAAGAGAGAGGTCTCAGCTGGAGAAATGGATTTGGGAGTCTTCTTCAAATACGCATGTGAGTGAAAGCCATGAGAGTGGGTAAGATTACATTAAGAAGAGGAATAAAGAAAGAACTGAGTAGAACTTAGGATAGATTTCAGGTGATCACTAATTTGAAGGGTGGATAGTAGCATAAAAACATGGGAAACAGACTGAAAAGTAATACCCAGAGAGGAGGATAACTGGGAGAAGGTGTTGTCGTAGAAACGAAGAGAGGAGAAACTTTCCAGAGGGAAAGCGTGGTCAACCATGTCAAATCCTGCAGAGATGTTGGGTGGGATGAGGACAGAAAAGTGTCCATTGAATTTAGCAACAAAGAGGTCATTATTGATTTTGGCCAGAGAGGCTTCCAGGGGTAATAAGGCGTGGCAGCCAGATTTCAGTGGGTTGAGGAGTGAATGGGAGGAAAGGAAGTCTGATTTGTCTGTAAAGGAAAATCCAGACATGGGGCGGCAGAAAGGGGAGAGTGCAGGGTTATAGCTGTCTTAGTCATAAGTGGCATCTTCATTGCAAAGTGAAAAGCGATTAAAAGATAGATGCAAGTTAGGAGGATGTAATATTATTTCAGGGAGAAAATATTCAGAAAATATCCACCCCACCTCACCCCCATGAATGCAACAGCATGCAAAAATTTGTCTTCTCTTGCCAATGCGGTTTGCTTCGTCTCTTTTCACTGAGAAAACGCCTTCTTTATTAATTTACCTAGACATAGGATTCATTCATAATTAATGGTAATGTGGTTTGCAAGTATTATTTGTCACAGAAATGTCCAGTGGAAATTATAATGGTAATAACTGCCTTTTTTTTTTTTTTTTTTTTTTTGGTATTACTTCAATTGTATTCATAGCTCTGTTAGAGAACAGCATTGAAAGGAATAATTGCGAATGTTTTCTGTTTTGTTTCTGTTTGCGGGGGTGGGGGGGTGGTGAGGGGCTGTGTTTAAATGCTAGTGCATTCCCTCATTTGAGGAAATAACATTAATGTGAAATAAATAGGAAGCAATACTGAACCATGTTTAATAAAGCACTTAATTTTGTGGTTCTGTGAGGTCAATCCTTCTGTGTGTTTGGCCATCCTTTTTTTTTTTTTTTTTAATTTTATTTATTTATTTATTTATGGCTGTGTTGGGTCTTCGTTTCTGTGTGAGGGCGTTCTTCAGTTGGTGCGCGGGCCTCTCACTATCGCGGCCTCTCTTGTTGCGGAGCACAGGCTCCAGAAGCGCAGGCTCAGCAATTGTGGCTCACGGGCCTAGTTGCTCCGCGGCATGTGGGATCCTCCCAGACCAGGGCTCGAACCCGTGTCCCCTGCATTGGCAGGCAGATTCTCAGCCACTGCGCCACCAGGGAAGCCCTGGCCATCCTTTTTCGAAGAAGCGGAATATTAGTGGATGGTCTGGCGACGTTGCCCCTGATCTTGAGCTGACTTGCTGGAATACCTTAAACAAGTTACTTTATTTATTTCCACCTTCCCCCTCTCCCTCTCTCTCTCGCTCTCTCTCTCCCTCTCTTCCTCCCTCCCTCTCTTTCTTCATCCATGTGTAAAATAGAAACAGTAACAATAGTAATAATCTCTTTTAAAAAGTTTTTTGGGGAAAAAAAGTTTTTCAAATAATTAAAGGACTGGTTGGTCTCATATTTCTGATTCACTGTCCATTTGCTTGTTACCAGCAGACGATCACTTTATGTGGAGAGATGATTTTTTTCAAGGCACTTTTGTTTTCAAAGTTTTTCTGTTCCATATTGCTATTTGTCAAATATAAGGGATAGACAAATGTCCCTTTTATTTACTATATAATAACATATTAAGGGAGACTAATAATATATTAAGGGATAGGAGGAAGTTTAAGAATTACATTAGCTGTTGCTCTCTGCTTTATATCAACTTAAGTTGCCCATCCCCACCACACATCAGTCAATTTAAAATGCCTGTTAGCAGGACCTTGACTGGCATTAAAAGAAAACTCACGTGATGACTTTCCCCTTGAGATGATCAGCTGCAGTAGTGTTGTCAGGTTTCTTTAAAAGCTCTTTTGCACTGTCACAGCTTCCTGGGTGCTGCCTAAGTGTAGACCTTGGGATGGGCTGATATACACAAACGGAAGGATCTAGGGAATGCTTTTATCTTCTATTGTAGCCTCAAAGAATGTTTCCTAAGACAAAAGTCCATCTTCAATAGACAGGGTTCAGAGAGACTCATTAATTAATTCTCAGAATCTACAACAGATGATTCTTCAAGGGCTTAGAACCACGAAAGCCATCCAACTTGAGAGCTGTTGGGTTAGAGCACGACCTAGTGATGGCGTTGTTTTAATGAGGACGCAGTAATCACAGAATCATGGCATGATCATGTTGGAGGGGATTGGACAGTCATCTATTCTAGCTTCCCCCCATTGCAGGAACCCCTCCTATAAACATCTTGACAGATTTGTGAGCATTTTCACTAGTAGGAAATGCACATGGTTAAACTGTTGCAGACATGAGGAAGTGTTCCCCAGAATGAGCCCAAATATACTTCTCTGTTATAATATACACTCTGTTCTGCTCTCTAGAGCCCCACCCTATTTTCGTGAGAGTCTTAGGCATTTGATGATAACTCTCATGGCTTTTCTATTTCTTCACACTAAGAAGTTCTGTTTTGCACAAAATGTGTTTTTTTTAACGTGGTCTTCATCTTTTCTCCCTCTTCTCTACCAAATCTGTCATCCCTTTGAAAGATGTGTCTTGCACAGGGTCCAGTATAGCGGACTACTGCATCTGTGCATCTGGACCCTTTATCTACTTAACGAAGCCTAATTAAGGAGTAGGTGAGAGTCTAGCACAGTGCCTGAAACAGTTGGTTGAACTAGAGTTACAAATTGGTTCATGATAAAGCACTTTCTGGATACTGAGTATCATCTTCTTTTTCATTTGAACTGCTAGCAAGCTGAGTATTCTCTAATTTATACCTGGTATTTGATTTATTGTTTTAAGATAAATAAGCTTCTTTATATTTCTACCTGCTAAATTTTATCTGAATTTGAATTTATTGGTTGCAACTCATTTTTTAAAAAATTTATTTATTTATTAATTTATTTAATTTTTGGCTGCATTGGGTCTTCGCTGCTGCACGCGGGTTTTCTCTAGTTGCTGAGAGCAGGGGCTACTCTTTGTTGCAGTGTGCGGGCTTCTCATTGAGGTGGCTTCTCTTGTTGCGGAGCACGGGCTCTAGGTGCACGGGTTTCAGTAGTTGTGGCACACTGGCCTCAGTAGTTGTGGCTCGCAGGCTCTAGAGCGCAGGCTCAGTAGTTGTGGCTCACGGGCTTAGTTGCTCCACGACATGTGGGATCTTCCCAGACCAGGGCTCAAACCCGTGTCCCCTGCATTGGGAGGTGGATTCTTAACCACTGCGCCACCAGGGAAGTCCCTCCAACTCATTTTTATGCCAATCGAAATCAATTCAAATTTTTATTCATCATCCACATTATTAACTAACCTTCCTATTGGAAGAATAGTCCAAAATTTTGCTCTTGAAGTCTCTTTCCAAGTTGTCGATAAAATTTTTGAATAGGCTAGATCTAAACACACAATTCTGGGAGTTTCTACTAAGACCAGTTGACATCCACCAACTAACTTGGCTGGTTGTTCTTGATCTTGTTCATCAGAAACTTCCTGAGGCTTAGTTAAATGTCTTCCTAAAATCAGGAGATACTCTGGCATTCTCCTAATGACAGCCTGATTGATCTATCAAATAAGAAAAAAAAAAAAAGAGGATATAAGATGAGTTTGGCATACTTTCATTTATTAATATCTATAGTTTGGGGTGCCCTTTGGCTATAGTGTTACCTAATATACCTTTTAAAAGAATCTGAACATAGACTATGTACATTTCCATTCTCCTGGCACCTCCCCTGTTCTTTGGGATGTCTCAAAGTTCCTAATATTGATTCTGCACATTCGCCCTCCAATTGTTTCAATACCCTGGGATGTAGTTGGTTTCAGATTGCAAACTTGAATTCATTTGCAGTGACTTCATGCTGTTTTCTTACTATCTTACATCTTAGATGGGGCTTTGAGTCCTTCTTTTTGATTCTTACTCTACCCTTCCCAGAGAGAAAATTAAATCAGAGCAAAAAAAGGAATTGGTAAGTACTGCCTTCTTCCTGTCTCCCTTTACTATTACATTGCACACCCTGGACACTGGTTCTGTAACATTCTTGTTTATCTTCTTGTTCCAAACAACCTTTTGTAATCTTTATCATCTTTTTCTTTCTTCTTGCAAACTTCAGCATTCTGGAATTTAACCTTTCTGACACCATGTTTTATAGGTTCCCACCAACTTTCCAGCATAAGTCTGGCAAGATGAAGCTCCCCATCACTGCTACATCTTAAAAAATGTCAACTTCATATCTAGATTTAGAAATAGATCATCTTAATTCTCCATCTGACTGGTAATTTGTAGTATATATACTCTCATAAGACTATCATTACTGTTTTCCTTTCTCACTGTTTTCTCTCTTCTTTCCTATTTGTATTAGATTGTTATGTAGATGAATATGTTTTTAACATACAATTTAATTGTTAGTCATCTCTATGAATTGATATATAGGTATGTAAGTCAGGGTTCTCCAGAGAAACAGAACCAATAGGAGATATATATAAAATATATATGGAGATTTATTATGAGGAATTTGCTCACATGATTATAGAGGCTTAAAAGTCCCATCATCTGCTGTCTTCAAGATGGAGACCCGGGAAAACTGGTGGTATAATTCCAGTCCAAGTCTGAAGGCCTTGAGACCCAGGGGAGCTAATGGTGTAAATCCCAGTCCAAGGGCAGGAGCAGACCATGTCACAGCAAAGCAGGCATGCCAGAAGGAAATAAATCCTCCTTTCCTCTTCTTTTTGTTCTATTCAGACCCTTGAGGGATTGGATGATGCCCACCCACAATGGGGAGGGCAGTCTACTTTACTGAGTCCACCCATTCAAATGCTAATCTCATCTAGAAGCACCCTCACAGACACACTGAGAAATAATGTTTAATCTGGGCATCCGTGGCCCAGTGAAGTTAACACATAAAATTAATCATCTCAGTAGGCATTTGACTTTTTTTTTTCCCTGTTGTTTTCTCCTGAGATGACCTAGTGACTTCTCCCAATATAATTCTTCTAAGTCATACCTCTAGGCCTTTTTTACTAATATTCCCATTTTGCATCAGTCAGTTCAGCCATGTACTGCCTTCTTTTCAGGAGGCGAATTCTATCCTTCATCAGGAGTTTTCCATTTGCTAGCTTAAGCTATAAGATATACAGGAAGCAATTTACAGAGTCTAGGGCAAGTGGCAACTAAGACATTAATGACAAACCTTAAGAGCTGGTCACATTGGGCCTCCTTAGTCACTTGTGACAGAGTAAAATAGATCTGATGCTTCTAAATGTACAGGGAAGTGGAATTATCTGGTGCAAGGCCAGGAGGGTATGGATTGCTTAGGGGAAGTCTGGGAAATCACCAGACAGTGACCAAGTAGGGAAGTGAGCCCTGGACAGGGCTGAAGAATGTAAGTAGGAGAAAAAACTAAGCCTCCATTTAGGGTAGTGATGGTAGTGATGGTGGTCGTGATGAAGTAGCAGTGGTGGTGGAGTTGCTTTTACAGGTAATGAGCTTGAACAGAATGAAAATACAAGATCAAGTTGGTAGGAGGTTTATTGGAATATTCTCCTGAGGGCTTTGTAACTTGCCGCATAGCTGCTGACTTTGAGTCAAGATTCCTCTGATGTGTTGAGCTAGTGAGAGGGGCTAACAGCTCCCCTTTTCACCCTGTGTTTTGCATCAGAATTTCAGATCCAGAGCAGTTTCACAATAAACTAGTTCTGCTTTTCTCTGTTTATCTTCCTTTCTCTTCTAATCCATTTGCTTCATGGTACAATTATAATTATTATTACAACAGTAGCACAGTTATTAACAACAATAATAACTAATATATACTTTACAAGCTTTCATTTACATGCTAAATACAAGTATTAACTCATTTAATCCTCACAATAGCCCTGTGAGATAGGCGTTGTTATTTCCATTTCACAGATGAGGAAAATGAGGCTTAGAGAGGTTGGGAAACTTGCCCAAGGTCACACAGCTAGAAACCAGGATTCACATCTGTCTCCAAAGCCATGCTCTTGAAATATGAAATTCCCACCTGCCTAGGCTGCTTAAGAGGACCTGCATCCATCAGTACTGGTGGTGTTGGTGTTGGTGGTGGGATATGAATAAAAATAATAACAAAGTGCATTTCACAATATACAAAAATTTTAAAAAATTTTAACAGACATTATACCATTTGATCTAAACAACAATCCTGCGCTGTAACTATTATTATTCCTATTTTACAAAGAGAAAAATAAGGCTGAGATTAAATTAAACCTCACAAAAGTTTCCCTTTACTGAACTTTTAAAATATTTTTTTTCTTATTATAAAAATAATCCTATAACCCTGCTACTTACAGGTATCTACTCTTTACTCTTTGAGATATATTTTCCACAAGTATGTATGAAAATTAATATATTTTTTAAAAAAGATTATACTACAAGTACTGTTTTATGATCTAACTTTTTTAAACTTCAAAATATACTATAGCCATTTTGATGTTATTAAATATTCTCCTACAATATTATTTTAATAGTTGTATTGTTTTTCATTTTGTGACTATTACCTTTGTGTTCCTGATACCGTCTCATAGGGGAAACATAGTGAAGATAATTATTTAAAGGGAGAGTGTAGAATCAATAGTTGAACATTATTAATACAGTTGATGTTCAAAGCACATTAGTTGATTAAACTTTCTTCAGAGTGTAAAGGCCTACATTCTGATTA
This sequence comes from Eschrichtius robustus, assembly GCF_028021215.1. Taxonomy (NCBI): domain Eukaryota; kingdom Metazoa; phylum Chordata; class Mammalia; order Artiodactyla; family Eschrichtiidae; genus Eschrichtius; species Eschrichtius robustus. The sequence continues at coordinate 37,062,989 of NC_090838.1, forward strand.
TTTATCAAGCTGATAAATATTGTACTTTAACTTTTTGCTGGGCCTTGTGGTATTATTACCTCTATGCAAGTATCCACCGTTAGCTATAAGTGAATCTTGTGTGTTGTCCTGATTTTTTTCTACTAGATTGTAGATTCTCATCTTTGTATCTCTTGCATTTCCTAGCATAGTTCTGGTCAAGAGGCCCCTTCCAAATCGTTTAAATTTAATTTACATTCACTTAATATATGGCAGAGATGGCTTAATGGCAATGCCTTCAAACATTTTTTAATCTATAAATTGGATCCGAAAAAGAAGTAAAAATTAAGAAAAATAAGTGTGAATAGTCAGGCAAATGTGGTATCTTGGAAAGAACACTGGATTGGAGCACGAAGATGTAGCTGTAAAACTTTGTCACTACCTTGCTGAGAGAACTTGAGAAAGTCACTTGACTTCTCTGGGTCTCTATCGTCCCTTCTTGAAAATGAAACTATTACATGAGATTATTGTTTCCAAAACTGATATGTGAGGACTGTATAATTTAATATTGCCTGAATTTATACTGTACAAAAAAAGCAAACAAACAAACAAACCTCAGGAACAGATTCAAAAGCAGTTCTGAAGTTTGTGCAATAGGAGGTCACTTGGGCAGCTTAAAAAGCAAACAAACAAACAAAAAACCTGATGCCTAGATCTCACCCCAGAGAATCTAATTTAAGTGAGATGGAGTATGGCTTCGGTTTGGAATTTTTAAAAAACTCTCCAGGTAATTCTGTGTTCAGCCAAAACTACTGTTTTAAAAGATCTCCCCACTGTCTTGTTAACAAGCGATCAAGTCCTAGTCATGCCACAAGTGTTACTATTTTGACCCTAAAAATAAATAGGAAGGCTGAATTTTCAAAAGTTGATAATGCTATTTCCGCTCTTTTCACACAGAGGTAGTTTGCCATACAATATTGTGTTGTCCTACCACAACATGTGTTTGTGTGTGAGTGCATGAGTGGGTATATATAGCCCATAAATCTGTTGGGTAAATTAGATGGGACTAAAAAGGAATTGAGGATTACAAATTATCTCTACCGGCTGTTGAATATTTCATGTCAATTAAACATTTGCAAAAACCAAGTATAGTATTATGATCCACTTGTAACCATTACGAGACTGGCACATCTCCATACAGCAATAGCCATTGCTGAGGCTACTGTACTACTCTGGCACGAATCATGATAAATTAAGGTCCCCCTGGCCATAATGAACAGTAATATAATTTTGTAGTTATTCTCCTAGCATAACGAAGCAGCCAGGCAAATTGAGTTTCTAGATAAATTTTGACATATGGGTCTTATTCCTCAAGAAAAAGAGCTCTTGTTGCTCTGGCTTTGTTCCAGAATTCTGCAGAAATCCACATTGTAGCTTATTATTGCATTACAAAAAGGTACTACAAGTTTTTTTTGTTTTTGTTTTTTTTATGAAAAAGAACAAATTGCTAAGTTCAATTAGTCATTTGGGGCAGAATTTGGAATTTCTTTTCAATCTGTCTGCTGGATCCTATGTGAGCTATTGTTTGACTCACACAGGGGCAGTCCTAAAGGCCTATGAACCACAAGGCCACTGTAGGGGCTTCTAGTTGATGGTGGAAGGATCAGGCAACCTCTTCCCCACAACAGTGAAATATGTTAACATGATTTTTTAAAAAATCAGCCATAGGAAAGGAGTTAAGTTGTGGCAGAATCAACACAAATCTAGGCCTTTCAACTGGCAGTCTTAGAACTCCACTTGACATTGATGAGTAGATGCAGTTTGAGGAGTTGTGTAAGAATTATCAGGTAAGGGTGCTTTGAATTAAAAAAAAAAAATTAAGGCAAGCAGAAAGCATGCATGTTAAAACATCTCAGCTGACCCTGCCTTCTATGCTTATAACAAGGATTAATGTAAATGTATATTTAAGAGTTGGGCCCTGATGTGTAAATATTTCTCAGGGAGATAAGATTCTAGGGTTAAACACCTAGTGGTAGCAGAAGCAGAATTGGAGTGTCATTGTATAGCCACAGTCAGAAGCTTGAGGGAGAAGGACAGCTACCGTGGGAGCCGGTATTCCAAAAGTAAATTCCGCTAATGAGAGTTACCAGTTGACCAGCAGATTCCTCTGTAGGTTTGTAAAGAGTGTCAAGTCTATGGTTCTCAGTAAGGAATTATTGGGATGATTTAATAGAGGAACAGAAATTTTCCTGCAGCTCTTTTAATAGTACTGGCTCAGCCTTTGGGTTGTCCAGAGAACTCTAAGACTGTCCTAACTGACATTAATTCAGCCCTTCTGTCAGGCTTATGTGACACATGCAATGCAACCATCAGTCAGTGGCATATTAAAACGCTCTCCACAGGACCACAGAGCTGTGGGTGACCTCTGCGTGGACATGATGTTTGCCGAGCAGGAATACTCATATTTCTGCCCTAAGCACTGCACAGAGCAACAGCTATCAAGTGTGATGGAAAAATTATGTTCATTCAGCAGAGTGTCCCTTCTCTCTCTTGTAAATCCTTTCTCATGAAGTCAGAGAAAGGATACAACACACACACACGCACAGTTTTGAGTACCATTGTCTAGGCGAGTGCACTGATGGAAGTGGGGTCCCTTTTGGAGGAAGCTCAATTTAGGGCTCAGCTTGTTTTCTGGAAGGAAAGGATTGCTGTTAGGCAGAGACAGATATGGGAGGGATGAGAAGTGGAAGAAGATAAAAGGAGAGGCTTTCCTGGGTCAGGTTTCTTCTGCAGTTAGGCCTGTTGCCCTGGCACAACCTGGCTAGCCAAGCCAGGCATTAACTGTTTCTTCACCAGCACAGCCATAGAAGCTGGCTTCAAAGTTGATACTCACTGCTCTCCCCTTGGATCTAGAACTGTTCATTCAGCAGATGTTTATTGAGTGCTTACTTAGCCCTGGGGAAACTGGTGAATGAGGCAAAATACCATTCCTGCCCTCATGTAGTAGTTTACAAGCAAGCCCTGGAAAGGTTGTTTACTTGCAACTGTGATAAAAGTTGCTGTTAGAATTTATAATAAGGAGAGCCAACTTTGCTAGGGTGGGGCTGGGGTGACTAAGGAATGCGTTCCTGGGGAAGTGACAGTTAAGCATAAACCTAAAGGATGCACTGGCAAAAGAGTAGGGCAAAGTTTTCTAGACAGCTGGCAGAGCATTTGCAAAGTCCCTGAGATAGCAAGGAGCTTTGTACTGAAGGAACTAAAAGTCTAAAAAGGCCAGTTTGGCTGGAGCAGGTAAGCAAAACAGGAGAGGAAAGAGAAAGAGCCAGACTTTGCAGAGCCTCATGGGCCATGGCAGGGGTTTTGCCCTTTATCCTAAAAGCAATGGGAAGGCATTGAAGGTGCAAAGCTGGGGGAATGACACGCACAGCCTGGTACTTTTAAAGACCCGTCTGGTTACAGAGTGCATAAGGGACCAGGGCTGGAATGGGGTGTGGATTCTGAGAGCCCCGGGGGGAGGCTACTGCTGAAGCCCAGATAAGAGAACTGCAACAAGGGAGACAATGGTGGAAGAGATAGAAGGGAGAGGAGTGGAAGCATTCAAGATATATTTATAAGGTGGAATGGTCAAGTCTTGGTTTAGAAGCAGTGATGATGGTTGAAATGCCAATCTTTAGGACAGTCTCAGAATTTCATTTGGCCATCTTACCTCAGTTTTTAGATTGTTTAGATTAATTCTAGACAGAGCCTTAAACTATGTATGTGTTCTGAGAGACTCTCATGAATAAAAATCACACTCTCCTGTGATTTTTATTCATAGAACAATTGTACCCAGAGACAACTCAATAGGAAAACTATTAATAATTGGTGATAATATCATCTCACTGCTTCAAAATAAATGTTTTTCATTTTCAAAAGTTCTAAGTTCAGTTACTTGCAGTATTTCTGCTTACATGGTAAAAGTGTATAAATCAAGATGCAAATATCATAGGCTTCTTACAGCTTATTATAGGAATGATGATTTTTCTTGGAGTATTTCACTAAACTTGCATATGTAATCCAATGGAATATATTCATTTCAAGTGATTCTGAGTCACTTTGATTTTTTTCCTACTTAAAGATGAGTTTTGTTTAATAACTTTACATTCCCAATCTATATACTATTACTATTATTACTCTCCCTCAGTAGTTCTGTAAAATCCCTTCCAACTCTGAAATTCCATAATTTTCTGCCTCCTTTCTTATCTCTCATCCCATCTCTTCTCTCAGTTTTCCTCTCTCTTTGTGGAGGTAGTGGCTGGCACGATCAATGTGGATTCGAGTATTCAAGGAGTGTAGTTACCAAGAGAAGCTTGAGCCCCGGTCATTGCCAATCCTCTTTCCTCAGTTTCCTCTGTGCGTTAGCTTCAAGTGCAGTCATTACTCATTTAGTCCTCAAATAAAATGCTTTTTGTTGCAATGGCAATTTTTCCCTGGTATAAGGCAAAATGGCATATCAGTTTGATAATGTGTATTTTATAGCAATTGGCAGATCTTATTTGTATGGTGAGTTTTTATAGTTATTGGTTACCTTTTTTTTTTAAGTTGCCATTTGGATCAAGGAGGATTTTATTTCTTAACTAGGATTATTCCTTTATCTGATATTAATTTAGGAGTGGTTTTTACCCTCTAAATACAAAATTCACAGAGATGCTACATAGTTAATTTTTTCCTTTTTAACTAGATTATCCCCATATCAGGTATTTCATAAAGCCAGGATAAATGTATTTAAGAGAAAATGCCCATCTTATGAGTAATATTTCCCCCAAATACAATGAGGCCCACTTAAAGGAATACCTGAAATAAAAATAATCCTAACGATAGATCTAATGCATTCTGTCTCAGACCCACTGAGTTCCTTTAAACCTTATTCAATAAATGCCTGATTAATAAATAATCTTGTTAAACGAATAAAACCCCAGTGTGCCAAATGGAGACATACAAAGCAATCATGATCAGACTTGTTATGGGAGAATGATAGATGAATAAATCTACTGTGCAATTAATTTATAACTGAACGATGATGAAATCCCAGTGGCAATGCTAAATCTGTGAGAGGAATAGATTTATCATCTTCTTTCAAACAATTGCATTCCAGGAATTTAACAAAATACTGTTATCTGAGTCTCCCCATAACAGAGATATCTGTTCATTTACATGGGGAAAGGCAGTTCCTTCTGTGCAGTCAGAGCTAAATAACTGTTTATTGTTATTGATACTAACCGCAACAGGAGCAGTCTACGATGGAAACTACTAATGCCGATGGCTGTTCTTATCTGCTCCTGTTTTTTCAGACTTGATCAAAGTTGCCTAATTTTTAGATAGTTTGGTGTAAATAATTCTGCTTTTTAAAAGATTAAAAGCAAACCAACAAAAACAGGCCACAGGCTATTTTGAAAACAATCTGTACTACTGTATAACGTGATTCCACTTAGCTGAGGAATACATGAATTTGGGGACCATGTTTTAAGAAGATCAACAGAGATTGGTAGGATATCAGAGTGTTACATATTTTAACTTCAAAAGACAACCTACCGTATTTTAGTCCTATTGTACTTTTAGATAGGTACTTATTGATACAAAAAATAAAAGATAAAAAATGTTTTGAGCTAAAGGTTAGATAATCTGAAGTTCATGAATGCTTAGATTCAGAGCATGGTGGCAAGGTTAAAAGAGATTTTAGGATCAAAAAACAAAACCACGTTTAATGCAATCTTTCTTTTGTTTTGGGGGAACTAGAGCAGATATTTTAAATCCAGTCCTTTTAACCAATGTAATGGAATTTGAGATCACATTTGAATAAAAAGGTAGATTTGTATAGGACATAGAAAGATATAGACTTTAACTAGAGGTTTATTTTTGTTTGTTTGTTTTAGATAGAAAAATAAAGAATTTGTAGCGGTGAGGTAAAAGAGGAGAGAGTTCCTTAAAACTTGAAGGAAGGACGAAATTGTCCCATTAGGATAATATTTGAGGTCACGTTTTATTAGTATATTAACATGCATTCAATTAAACACACATGGACTTAGGTTTATGCAAATGAAACTTAAACATTATTCTAGTTTAAATCTAGTCAGCTCTTTTCACAGTTAGTAGCTATGCATCATTTTTTTTAAATTAATATAATACCTATATGTAGCAGTCCTGTGTATTCTCTTGTTTCTATAACAAGTAACTACTTTATCATTCCATTTATTTGCACAATTATTCATAATCAATGTTATACATATAGCATTGTTCTAAGGCATTCTTTGATATAATCTTGGGTTTGAATAAACAAAAAGAAATAGAAGTTATAGGTCTTGCAGAACTTATATTGAGATGACATTAACATATGAAATAAATCATTAGAACATTGTGTTTGACATGTCACTCATTTATGAACTATCTTCATGAATTATTGACAAATACTCTGCTACTTAAAAATATTTTTTATTGTGATAAAATATATATAACATAAAATTTACCATTTTAACCAATTTTAAGTGTATAGTTCAGTTCATTAAGTACATTCACATTGTTGTGCAACCATCACCACTACTCATCCTCCGAACTTTTTCATCTTCCCAAACAAACTCCATATCCATTAAACAATAAATCCCCATTCCCCCTTCCCTTCAGTCCTTGGCAACAACTATTCTTTTTGTCTCTGTGAATTTGACTACTCTACGTACCTCATATAAGTGGAATCATACAGTCTTTGCCCTTTGTAACTGGCTTATTTCACTTAGCATAATGTCTTCAAGGTTCATCCATGTTGTAATATGTGTCAGAATTTCATTCCCATTTAATGCTGAAAATCCTAACTCACTACTGAAATAGAACATCAATATCATTTCCTATAAATAGAAAATTTTCATAAAATAACATTACAATATTAAAATTAAAAATGCTCATCTATCTTGCCTACCACTAATGGTATATATTCCACTTTGGAAACACTGCCATAGAAGGAGCTAAGACCTGTGGAGGACACAAAAATAAGACCCAGGGCTTCCCTGGTGGCGCAGTGGTTGAGAGTCTGCCTGCCGGTGCAGGGGACACGGGTTCGAGCCCTGGTCTGGGAGGATCCCACGTGCCGCGGAGCAGCTGGGCCCGTGAGCCACAATTGCTGAGCCTGCGCGTCTGGAGCCTGTGCTCTGCAACAGGAGAGGCTGCAATGGTGAGAGGCCCACGCACCGTGATGAAGAGTGGCCCCCACTTGCCGCAGCTGGAGAGAGCCCTCGCACAGAAACGAAGACCCAACACAGCCATAAATAAATAAATTAAACCTTAAAAAAAAGAAAACAATAAGACCCAGTCTAGGCCTTCAATGAGCCTTATGCCTAATAGATGAGTTAGGTATGTGTAAGACATTATTTTTGTCATTGTGCTCATAAGATGAACAAAACTGCTATAGGAATTCAGAGGTAAAGATTATTTTCTGGCTTAGGGGTAATAGGGAGGGGAGTTAAGGTAAGATTTCATAGGGAAGGTATATTTGCGATAAACCTTAAAGGGCCAGAAAGGTTTTGACATGCATAGATGAAGGGAAAATGAGCAAAGGTGAAGCACTTGGAAAGTAAAAGCAATGTTTACCAAATGGCCAGCCTAATTCATCGTAACTTAAATGAGGGAATCATGGGAAATAAGTCATGGAGGGTCATGGAAGCCCATGCCAAGCTTGCTGTATATGCTTCATATCTTTTCCTTCAGCTATCTTATCTTTTAGTGTTCTTTATGCAGTCCCCCTTTAAGGCTTCTGGCTTTTGTGTCTTGTTTAGGAAGGCTGTCTCCATCATATTATAAAAATAGTCTCTTAAATTTTCTTCAGTACTTCTATAAATTTTTTAAACATTTGGCTCTGTGATTCTATCTGGAATTTAGTTTTACATATGATATGAGGTAAGATTCCAAATGTGTTTTTTCCATATGGTCTTCTATTTGTTCAAACAAAACATATTAAATAGCTAATCTTTTCTTCACTATTTTGAGATAGAGTCGTTATCATACACTATATCCGTATATGTAAGTGTGTCTATTTCTGGATGCTCTGTTCTGTTTCACTGATTTGACTGTTTCTGCTTTAATTACTATGTGTTTATAATTATGTTTTGATTTTTTTAATTAATTAATTAATTAATTTACTTTTGGCTGCGTTGGGTCTTCGTTGCTGCACGCCGGCTGTCTGTAGTTAAGGTGAGCGGGGGCTACTCCTCGTTGCGGTACTCAGGCCTCTCATTGCGGTGGCTTCTCTTGTTGCAGAGCATGGGCTCTAGGTGCGCAGGCTTCAGTAGTTGTGGCTCACAGGCTCTAGAGCACGCACTCAGTAGTTGCGGCACACGGGCTTAGTTGCTCCACAGCATGTGGGATCTTCCTGGCGCAGGGCTTGAACCCGTGTCCCCTGCATTGGCAGGCGGATTCTTAACCACTTCACCACCAGGGAAGCCCTATAGTTATGTTTTGATTTCTGATCAGGCAAATCCGTCCCTCATTATTCTTTTTTTTTTATAAAGTATTTTTTTTTATTTATTTTATTTTGTTTGTGCTGGATCTTAGTTGCAGCACGTGGGCTCCTTAGTTGCAGCTTGCCGGCTCCCCTAGCTGCGGCATATGTGTTGGATCTAGCTCCCTGACCAGGGATTGAACCGGGCCTCCTGCATTGGGAGCGTGGAGTGTTAACCAGTGCGCCACAGGGAAGTCCCCCTCATTATTCTTCTATTTAAAATTTTCTTGACTTTTCTTATTTATTCTTCCAGGTGAACATTTGAATCTGTTTATTGAATAAAAAATACAAATTGTATATTAGAATGTGCTTTAGGATTTGTTTTAATCCTGTATGGTAAAACATGCAAATACAGAAATGACTGTCCTGAAGGAAGAAGCTTATACTCATGGATCTCTAGAAACAGGAGGCAGGGCCACATTGGAAAGCACCAGGGTCAGAAAGGAGGCAGAAGAGGAGAGGGGAGGGCGTGGCCCAGAGCCTTTATTGGAGTTTTCATGGAAAGGAATGGGTGAGGCAGGGTAGATATGTTGACTAAGCTTAGTATTGGATAGTTTGAATAATTTTGGTAGGCTCTGGGCTATGGGGGTGGTCCCTAGTTTTCCAGTACCTGGCCCTGGGGTGACTTATAGCAGGGAGAATATTGATTTGATGTGTGAGAATTTGATAAAAGTTTTGGTTGCAGGTGTGAGTTCTGGATTGATTGGTTTGTATATCAAAGGCACTCTTGCAAGGGGAGTTGTTTGCTTTCTCTAAGAATTAGCTAGCCCTGGGAGTGACAGTCTCTCCAGGATCAAGGCCCCAAATGCCAGTGCAGCAAGAATGCCCCCCAAATGTATATATATTGTCTATACAAATTGTGATTTTGATTGCAGCTGCATTGACTTATAGAGTAATTTGATAATGAAATGACATCATTACAATATTGAATGCTTCCATCTAGGAACATGGCATGTCTCTCCATTTATTTAAGTGTTCTTTTATGTTTTCAGTAGCATTACATATTTTTCTTCACATAAATCTTGCCCATTTTTGTTATATTTATTTTATAAATATCTTTATAATTTTTGTTGCTATTCTTTTTTGCCTATGTCTTCACATAGCATGAAACCCTTATAGGATCTTATTTCAGTAATCAATCGTTCATTTAATTTCCCAGCAAATATTTTTTGATGACTTATAAAGTATGGGTCAGATTCTAAGGTACCCACTAGGCATCCCCCTTCCTGGAGACCTAATATCCAGATCTGGAAGATCTGAGCATACCTGTAGAGATGTTGAACATAGGGCACAGATGGTGGAGTAGGTCTCAGAGAAGATGAGAATGGATGAAACAAAAAAAACAGAAGAAGGAGGAGGCAGAAGCAAAAGAAGACCCAGGGAATCTGAAGTAAAGAAGATGAAAGTTATGGGATGTAGTACTCAGTGGCCTCAATATATTTCAGTGATTTGGGAGGCAGTCACCTGCTGAAAATGAAGAGTCAGGGGCAAGTTTGAATGGTGAAGGATAGTTATTGTGAGAAAAATAGAAAGCCTGTTGGATTACCTGCGGGTCCAGTATGAAGGTGATCACTGATCAAAGTCAATGTGATTTCGTGACTTACGCTGATAGCTTTCAACAATCACAGGAGCAGGTGAGGAGAATGTGGTTGGTGAGATTACGCAGGTCTGAGGATTAGCATGTTAGGATTAGTGAGGGAGGGGGGTCAAGAATAATAGTAAGTGCACTGTTGAAGCTAGAGACTGCTTAGGATTTGCTCAGAAATAGCCTCACTGGCACAGTTTTAAAAATGCAATTCAAAAGATAATCACTGACACTTAAGTAGCCCCATGTCTTCAATACTCGTCATGACCAAGACAAAAATATTGCAAAGAACATTCATTCATTCAGTTTCTGTGAAAAGAATGCTTGTGTTTGATGCTGGACATATTTTTAAGGAGTTTATTTCCAAAAGATATGCTTTCTTGGACCATTTATTAATACTGTTTCTTCAAAGGTATGTGTTATTCAAATATGCAATATCTTCTGTAAGCATTCTAGTTAAATGATTCCCCAGAGTAGGCAAATCACTTTGATGCTGGTTGTACCAGGGAAATACCATGAATTCCCAGATGCTTTTTTAATACAGATGAGTTATAATGACAAAAGTAATGAGACTTTTTGAATGTCTCATTTTTTTCTATTATAGCTTTATATAAATTCAGCATATGAATAATGCTTGAAGGTAAATTAACATTGTTAAGAAGGATATACCATAATATAAAGTATGTTAACATTTACAATATAAGAGACCATTTATTAAAGAAAATACCATTATACAATAGTGAAGCTAATAATTTCATATGGAAATAATACTGTATTAATTTGATGTATTCATACTAACAGTGAACATGATATTTAAAATTTTACTGTCACATAATTATGCTGCTACTTTATGAAATGTTATACTGTCACCTAGAAAAACCCTTCTCTGAGTGTAGATCTGTGATCTTCAGCTTGAGATGGCAGATTGTAATGTGTCACTGAGGTATTTTTAAGTGAAGAGGTGGGAAAAACTCTTGGCTGAGTCATAAAGCTGAGGATTCTTTCCTCTTTAATTTTCTACCTGGAGCAAGGCTCTCTAGGATAACACTGGCCTTTAGCAAAGAATTGGAACACCTTTCTAGTTCTGCGAGGCAAATTGGGTAATTGGGTGTGATGTTAGTTTTGAAATGAGCTGTCTTAAGGTTGTGAGTCATGGTCTGTATAATTTTTGCCAAAAAAAAAAAAGCATTCAAAGAGAAAGTGAGAGCTAGAAGAATTTAGAGACCGAATAATTCTGTTCTGGTCAGCAAACAATAGCATTACAACTGAGAGTGACTATTTGATACAGGCCTCTTAACTCCTTGACTCTATTAGTTATCTGTACTGTTTCAAGAAATGTGTTACTGTAAGGAAAATGAACACATATGAAAGCAATTGATTAAAAGTGAAAAGTTGATGCATCGGTACATTGGCATAAATAATGCCTCAAAGTTTACTAAGTGGTGGAAACAAAATCAAAATACAAAGCTACCTCTTTGACTAAAGTTTGCTAACATTTCAGGAAGTAGGTTGAAGTGACAGTGGGTAATGCGATAAAGCAGACCTATTTCTTGCCGTGGTATTTTACAGCTGTCACTGGCAATGTGTTTTCTGATATCAGCTACTATTTATACACTTACAATTTCTGGTCAGATTAGGGTGGAAGGTTGTGGTTCCCAGGTATATAAAATAGTATAATAATGTTCTATTCTTTTTGGAACAAATTTGTTACATGAAATGTCAGATGAGTCATTTTGCTCATGTCAGATATTTGAAAGTAATGGAAAGATGCCAACGTGGAGGCCCAGTAATTCATGCACTGGTGTAATGGAGCAAATGAAATGCAAAGCTCTTGTACAGGTCCAAGTTCAGCACCAAACGCTTACCTGTCAGTCAGCAAAATTGTCCCTGAATAAAAATGAACCCCATCTGAGAGGCAGAGTATTTTAATATACATCATATTCTTTGACTCCATTGCGAGGTAGAAGCTGCATGGAAAGAAAAAGAATACTGCTGAAAAAGACATTTAACAGCACCCCTGGAGCTCGCTGGAAATCTTGCTCGCGCTGCTGCCCACAAAAGGTTTTTGGTTTGCCCTTTCTCTCCTGAGCTATTGACAAACTCTTTAGCATTGCTCCCCTCCTCCCCCGTATCGCTTATCTACGTGGAAAGGTGGCTGATTTACCCCAGACAGTGAGAGATTTGGCCACTCAGGGATGTGGAAACCAAGTTGCAGACAGGTAACTTTATTGCTGTCTGGGTGCAGCCGGGGCCTGGATTTATGGAAGTGACAATTAAAAATGTGTGTCACACAAATTGAAAGTCAGACATACCCTCGTAGAAATGATTATGGCCCAAAGAGACTGCCATTCTTTTGAAAAGCCTTTCATTTTGGAATCGGTTCCCACTTTTCTATGTGAACAAGCATCTTACAGAAATGAGGTGTCCTAGTTTTTTTGTTTTTGTTTTTTTTAAATCCAATTCCTTGTGGTTTTTAAAAAGCAAATGGGAAAGTTAAGAATTTGTGTGCTTCAGTGCCCACACATTAGGGCTTCTTGGACCCTAACTCTAGGAGTCATAATTTGTTCTACCTTTGAAATACCTGTTTTCCATTTCTGTGTTTTAAGACTCTAAGTGCTTATAGGAACCCAAGCAGCTATTGAAAACCAGTAATGACTAGTTCTTCTAAATGTTAATGACTGAGAATGAACTAGCAATCAGGGCTCAAAAATAAAATTAAAAAAAAATAAAGTGTATTGTAATAGAAACGATGATAATTAAATCAAGCCAAGGTGCCCTATACTTATGACTGTACTAATGCTTGAAAAATTACGAATACAGAGAAAATTTACATAAATCCTCTATAAATGATGTACGTGGGGAAAAAAAGGAAAGAAAGAAAACCATGGTCACAGGACTGAATTTATTTTAATCCCCTGGTTCAAGTGGTCCTAGAAATAATCATACTTATATCAATCTATATTGCATGACTTTTGTGAGATGTAAAAATAGTGTTTTTCACTAAATTGTCACTTATTATTGTTCATTTAGGGCCACTAACATAGAAAAATTTCTCAGCTACAGTGTCAAAAGAATAGGGACAATTTGATGTTTTCTTTTGCTGCTGTTTGTTGATATCTAGACCACTGTAGCTTGATTGCCTAACATTAAACCTATAATAACAGTGCAATCATAGCAGTATCATCATGAATGTTGTTACAATAGAAACAACATTTACACGGCTTCAGAATGGTAATTATCAAACTTTTTGTCATGAAGCGCTTATTCGCTAGCATTGATCTGCCCGGGTCAGTTGTTAGCTCTTCTCATCTGAGGTGTATTGATTGTATAATCAGTAGATAGAGGCTGTGGGCAGATGAAATTCAGTGTTGTTGGGCAAATTATCGGCTGCTTGCCTGTTGACCTGGACCCTGCTGGTTGTACCTTAGACGCTGGTGGGATTATTACTCATTTCAGTGACCCTACTTTACGAGTACAGAGTGCTCTAACTCTGTATTATTATAAAAGATAAATGCCATCCTGCTTGCTGTGCTTGTGGTTGACTACACAAATGTCAGAATATAGCTAGTCCGAAAACTAGAAAGTACAAGCATGTTTCAGGTGATATTAAGAGGAGAAATTTTCAAAGACTTTGCCTTTTCTGTATTTGTCTCTCCATGTGAATATAATGATGAAAAGCCTGTGTGCATCTAGCTGATGATAATAATGAGCCCTTCTGTGTATATAGCACTTTATTGTGGACAAAGGATTATGACAAGTCAGTTAATATTCTGATTTTACCAATAGCAACATCAAGGCCTACATTAAGCTAAGCAAATGGGCTAAAATCTCATGATCAGTGAGCCGCAGAGCTAGGAATTAAGTCTATTTCCTCTGAATATAAGTCAAGTTTGTTATGTTCTATGGCAGTGCCTTATTACGTTATACGACCTGACCATTAAATATGTGTGTGCTGAAAGATCTAATGTTTCATCCGTCTAGATCAGGAGAAAAAAGAAAAAAAAAAAAGGCCTTAATGTTATTTAAATAAATTATTGCGTTGGGTAACTTTTGAGACTATTTGAGCCATTAAATATTTATAACATTCCAAAAGCCAGGGTCTAGCATTGGACTATTTTAAAAGGCAAAATCATTTTATATAAAGAGCAATGTGAATTTTATAGCTGGTGACTGTCTAAAATCTAGATGTTTCTAATGAAACATTTTACTTATGTGGGAAGATTCTCCACACTCATTTCTTCTGCCATTTCTTACTTTTTTCAGTCTGGCTACTCTTAACACTTTGAAATCTTCTACCCTCGTAGGTAACTACAGTATGGCATCAGACCCTAATGTCTAGACTGGACCTTTCCCCTACGTGGAAACCTATCTTGATATTCAAATCACTCCACACATGTGTTTTTTAAACTCTGACAGTGTTCACAATGGCATATTCACCCTTTCTCTCTGAAAAGAAAAATGTAAAAAGGGTGTACTTTACTAACAGTGTAGTGCCATAAAAATATTAACACTTTGGAACTGATAATTCGAATAGTAATCTTGATGAAGGGACACTTACACATAATTCTACATCTCTAAATGCTCTTGGTTGTGTCTAGTAAGCTGTCTCATTCTTTCTTTCTGCCAACTACTCAAAGATTGTATTATAAAGGTCAGTGGTTACCTGCTCATTGTATTTTAAAGGCATCTTCACAGCAAGTAGTCCTATAAGCAGGTACTGCTGTACCACATTCTTCTTTGGTCTTAAATTTTGCAGCTGTTGAATCATGATTAGGCAATGATTTTTCCCTTCTTGAAAACTATTTTACAGTCTTAGTTTTAAAAGACCGAATGATCTCTTACATAAAATATTGCAGGAGATAATGGGTGAAGTACATGAAAGTTACATGCAGAGGTGGCTTGGAGTTGAGATATTTAGCACTTTATATCTCTGTGAGCACCAAAGAAAACAGCTGTTTGAGTATTCCTTAACAGATATCTTACCTAAACTGGACAAATAGCTAAAAAGTAACTCCCAGTTTCTGGGATTTCAAGCCTTTCAAGAGAAGTCTTAATTTGTGTGCATATTCCTTTCCTTTATCTTATGGCTGCTGAAATATGAACTGACTACCAGAGAAATATTTAAAGGAAAATAGTTATCTTTTTCAGACTTTCCTCCCAAAAGGTAAAACACATGTAATACTTATATAGTAATTATTTGTGTACTGATCCTAGTGTATTGTTAGCTCTTCACATCTGACTTATTTTAATATTTCCTTCATTGCTTAATACTATGCTTTGAATGTAGAAGGAACTCAAATCTGGATTGGAATGGACTGGACATTCAGTCAACAAGTATTTATTGAGGGCCTACTATACATGAGACACAGTGGGAGGCATCAAAGACAGCAGTCAGTGAACAAGACACACATAATCTCCGCTCTCAAAGCCCCTGATGGGAAAGAGGTGAGACAGACATTAAGCAACTAATTATATAATTAATTGTTTAATACAGTTTTCACTTTAATATTCTATGCAATATTAATTGACAAGTATATAAACACACCATATGTAAGTGTATGTCTAAGTACATATATGTATATCTAAGTATATATGTGATGTATAAGTGTGTACATATATATTATATGTAAGTGTATACATATATGTGTATATATGTATGTGCGTGCGTGTGTGTGTGTGTGTGTATATATATATATATATATATCCCCCCACATAGTCATCACCTCAATCAATATATAGGATATTTATGCTACCCAAAAAAGATACCCTTGTGCTCTTTCCCGGAGTATAACCCATGACTTTCACCAGGCCCCTAGATTTGTCTTTCTTAGAGTTGCAGATAAATGATCTCCTGTAGTATATACAGTTTGTGTCTGGCTTTTTTTTCTCAGCCTGATATTTCTGAGATTCATCCATGATTTGTGTGTATCAGTAGTGTTTTCTTTATTACTACTGATTAGTATTCTATTTTATGGATATACCACAGTTTATTTATTAATTTATTTGTTGATTGACGTTTGAGGGTTTTTTCCCCCAGTTTATAGTGATTATGAATACAAGACCTATAAACACTATTGTAGAAGTCTTTATGTGGACGTATGTTTTCATTTCTCTGAAATGAAAATATGAGGTGGAATTGCTGGATGGATAATATAGGAAATATATATTTAACTTTATGAGAAACTGTCAAATTGTTTTTCCAGTATGGTTTTATCTTTTTACATTGCCACCAGCAGTGCTTGAGGGTTCCAATTGCTCAATGTCTTTGCCTACACTTACTATGTGGAAGTATAGTAGTATCTCAGAGTGGCCAGAGTAGCCAGAGTGGAGATGGAGAAAATTAGACTACAATCTCCCCCTTCTTCTCCCTCTTCTTATACTATTTTCATTCCACTGCTTCTCTGGGGAATAACAATACAGATGCAGAAGCTATGGCATATTCTGAGGAAGGTAAGGAGTTTTGATAGGTGGGAGATGGAGGAGAGAGGAAGGAGAGAGAGAGACCAGATAGGGAGAGAGGTGTGCTGTGGAAGTAGGCTAGGATTATATTGTGAAGATTTGGGTATTTCTTTGTTATATTCTTGGACTTCAAAGGCAAAATGAAGATGTTTTTAATGGGGGAGGGGAGGGTGTCAAGATCAGGTTTATGTTTTAGACTTTTGTTTTAGAAAGACAATTCTGATGAACATATGGTTGTTTGTATGAATATGATCAGAGTGGAGAGGGGATCTTCTCAGCTCTAGGCTCAACATTAGCTTTATTCTTTCTTTTCTCTATTCCTTAGAAATTTCACTAGTTCACTGACTTTAGTTATATTCCCAACCACCTCCTGGTATATTCTCTTAGATGCCCTAACTTTACCTCAAACCCAACATATCAGAAAGGAAAACACCCAAAGTCATCATTTCTGTTCACCCTCATTCAACTCTGTTTCCATCACCATTCTTCCAGCGCCTAAGCTAGAAATCTTGGAATTATCTTGACTTTTCTTTCTTGTCTTCTTTATCTATTTTTTCATGAAGTTTGGTATTTTTTATCTTGTAGGAATGTCTCTCGGGTTTGGTTCTTTTACTTCTCACTGCCACATTCTCATCACCTTAACCTGACTTTCTGCACCAATCTCCTAACTTGGTTTTTCTCTTTCACCAAGCACTACCTTCAATTTTTTCCACTCCTGCCAGATAAATCTGACATTTCATTTGCTTCCTGTCACTCTTTTGAAAGGAAAAGAATCTAGCTGTTACTGGGGACACTCCAGTAGGCCCTTTCATACATGATTTCATTTAATCCTGGGAAGTAAGTCTCATTAACCACATTTTATATAACAAAAACTAAGGCTTCCAGCAGTAGAACTGGAATTTGTGCCCAGTTCTATCTGATTCCAAAGCCCATGGCCTTCCCTCTGCTCTCCTTTGCAAAACTACAGTGGGTCCCTTTGGCCAACAATTTTTTTTTTTTTAATTAATTAATTTATTTATTTTTAGCTGTGTTGGGTCTTCGTCTCTGCGCGAGGGCTTTCTCTAGTTGCGGCGAGCGGGGGCCACTCCTCATCGCGGTGCGTGGGCCTCTCACTATCGCGGCCTCTCTTGTTGCGGAGCACAGGCTCCAGACGCGCAGGCTCAGCAGTTGTGGCTCACGGGCCCAGTTGCTCCGCGGCACGTGGGATCTTCCCAGACCAGGGCTCGAACCCGTGTCCCCTGCATTGGCAGGCAGATTCTCAACCGCTGCGCCACCAGGGAAGGCCCTGGCCAACAATTTTTAAGTCCCAACATTTCTGGTCTTCATAGCCCTACAAAATCTTCTCCCCTCCCTCAAATCATAGTCTCCCACCCTCACCCTACCCCTCAAGCTAAACTCTTATATTTTCCAGTATTCTAAAATAAGTCCTGTCTCTTCTGGTCAGGTCTGCTATCTCAAAGATTGAAACGCTGCATGTTGTTTTGCCCCTGTGTCTTTTCATGTAACATATGAAATGTTTTTCAAATAACATTTCTCCTCTGGAATTGTCCATGTTTGCCCAGATAACATTTAGCCATCTCTGATTCTCACACTGTCACAAACTGAAGTTGGTTCAAACAGTTTTAAAGGCCTCACCAATCTTTATACTAAGGATTACATTTGAGAAGGTGAATACAGAACATAAAGAGATCCATTTCTGAAAAACAAAATTTAGCCCTGGTTTTCAGTTTGGGAAATTAATGGAAAAAAATTTATTGTTACAGAAATAAGATTTAGAAAAATTTTATTTTATAGTAAAAATTAAGAAAAACAGACTATTGTTCTTGCTCAAATTCTTGTCTGTCAAATTTCTGTCTTCCTGAATGGGCTTTGTAGGTAGGTGCTGGTGACCTGAGTATGTCTGAAATCAGCTACATCATAAAGTCTCAGTCAGAGTAGAGTATTCCAAAGAGAAATAAGGAAAAGGAAAATAAACTTTTTTCCCTTTGGCTAATCAACATTGGCTCCAACAGAGCAGTAGAAAAAGGAACGTTTGTGGAGAAAAGAAATTTGGCCTATATATGACACCTTATTAACACTTTGTTCATACCTTGTTCTTTTTGTTGGGTAAGCTCACTGCCGGAAGTCCTAGAGATTCCTGTATTTTTTAAATTAAGAATTTCAGACCTCTGAGCAACAATTCTTCAGACTATACAAGCAGCACTGTTTAATGAGAAACTCAGATATGCATGTGAAAAAGGAAGACATTTGGTTAAAGTAAGAAGTGAAAGCAAATGAGAATATGAAATTAAAGAAAGGATAGCTGAGATCGACCATCCCTAAGGAAACATCTTTGCATGGGGAAATTATTTAGAGAGCTTCGCAAGAGTTGGGCAGAAATCTCTAGTGCACTCATGTTTGTGTAACCTAAGACAGAATCCTTAAGGATGCCCAGACAAAAATATCACTTTATAGAGAGAGGCAGAATGACAGGGAAAACCCTTGCAGTGAACCATCTCTCTCTTTCCACCAAATATAAGATCCCTGAGGGCCGGGACTATGACTGATTCATCTGTCTCTCTTGGTACCTAGAACCTTGCTTATCACCTAGTAGGCCCTCCAAGTGGCAGAATAGTATAGTGAAGAAGAGTTTAGGCTCTCCAGTAAGACAGACAAGAATTTAAATCCCTCCTTTGTTAACAGCTTGTTACCTGTTATTTAATCACCTTAAGCCTCAATTTCCTCATCTGTAAAATGGAGATAATTGTATTGCCTTTCATCACATGGTTGTTGTGAGGATTAAAAGATCTGATGGTAATAAAGGGTTTAGAAACATCCTTGGCACATGAACTCTCAATAAAAAAGAACTATTATTATTTTTATTGTTAGTTAATAAAATGTTTCATTAAGCTGACCTCAGATAATTGCTTAAAGTATCCTCAGTGATGTTTATATCTTACTTGAATAGTTTATAAAATATAACCCCATCCGATGAGATTATGGATTGCAGTGCTGCTCCTTAACCTGTTGCCCATAGGGTAAGATGAAAGTAGTGGTGTATTTTAGTTTGTGAGACATGGAAGTGTGCCAGAGGGCCTGGGATATTACCTTGTATTCACCATATATGAATAATGGCCCACACTGAAATCATTTTCATCCGCAAGTGAAAGTCAGTTATAAGCACAAGTCCTACCTATAGAAACAACTTTCGCTGTTAATTTATGGATAATATTAAATTCTCTCTAAATTATTGAGTAGAATGCTGAACTAAAATGGGAGACACTAAATTAAAATTAACCTGATACTGTGTATTGTAAAATACTTAAGGAATGCAACAATAATTTTTTGAATTAAAATTCAAGTCAACAAATATTTATGTTACCTATACATAAAGCATAGTATTCAATTCTATAAGGCAATAGAAGATAAGCAAGATGGAGTTCCTGGAGGTGCTGTGGTCTAAAGTAGGAAATTGGGTATCTGCATGAAATGATAAAAAACAGTAAAAAGGCTTGTTGATTAAACCAAAGCAGCTTTAGTGCCCAGCGTTTTAAAAGTGGAGCAAATTATACCTCCTATAAGCCAAACAGGTTAATTTTGACACCTTTAAAGAGTCCGTGCTTGATGAAATCATTGAACAATCAATTAGTCACCACACAAGAGAGCATGAAGCCCTGAGTAGTCATTCTCCTGGCTTTGCAAAGAGCAAATTGTACCAGATCGATTTAATTTCCTTCTTCAAGAGATTGACAGTTTATACAAACATTTAGGAAGCAGGATATGTAATTTATCTGAACTTCAGAAGGGATTTTGATTCAGTCACACATGACATTTCAGCACTAACTCAAAGGATGTGGTCCAGTCCAGAGTGTATACCTGTAGGAAGGGGTCCACTTCACTGACAAGTCACAGTTGAAAATGGTTACCAAGGGCTCAGTATCAACCATAAATCTTGTCCCAAAGAAAGCCCTGATACGAGTACCTTGGAAAGTTGTTATAGTTTAAATGAAATGATCTTAAACCATGAAAATGAACCATTCATTATATATTCTATGCAGGGCAATAGGACCCAGTTCAAAATAGTATGCTGTAGGCATCACGAGCTGTACCAAAGATAGATACAAGATAGGAGCAGCTTGGTCATAAATACAACAAAAAATGACTTGGGAGTCAATAGTGAAACCGAATCCATGTATGGCTGAGCAATTCTGTGTTGTTATTTATAAGCAACACATAATTTTAGGGTGTGTAAAAAGGAATATGATTTGCAAGCATGAGGAGTCCAGAGTCATTACTCTGTAATAGTCAGTTTTAATCACAACTCTCAGACTATTCTAATTTTACACTGCAGGGAAGCTAGAGGGTCCAGAGAAAAACACTGTAAATGTGTAAGATGATGAATAGATGTTTTCTTAAAGTTCAGACTAGAGAAGAGAGACCACTCTTCAAATTGTACAGAGGTATTATTTCATTTCATAGTCATTTGTTGAGTAACAGCTGTATGTCAGATTGTCAGGATAAGTTTATGGAGCAGTTGTTTTGTTTTATTTTAATTTTCACAGGGGAGCTTGTAAAACAAATGAGCTTAAATGCAGTGAGAGTTTGGTTAGGTGAAGGAAGAATTCTTTTACTACTGAGGTCATTAAACACTAAAACATGTTATCAGCGTTTCTGAAATATTATTTCTTGGAAGCTGTTTGAAAGCAGAATAGACAGTCTTCTGCCTAAGGGTGGCATAGGTGTCCAAGGCTTTGGTTTAGTCCAGTGGTTCCAGAATCAGACAGTGTCAGGACTGCTTGGATAGAATTTTTTTTAAAACAGCCTTATTGAAGTATAATTGACCTACTATAAATTGCACATATTTCAATTGTATAATTTGATGTTTTGACTTATTTATATACCCATGGTACTATCACCGCACTCAAGATAATGAACATATTCATCATCGCCAAAGGTTTTGTCATGCCCCTTTGTAGTTCTTTCTCCTACCCCTCCGTAACCATTATCTGCTTTCTGTCACTAGAGATTAAGGTGCATTTTCTAGAATTTTATGTAAGTAGAATCAAATAGTTTGTACTCTTTTTCACCTGGCTTCTTTCACTCAGTATATTTATTTTTGGATTTTATCCATGTTGTAGTGTGTTTCAATAGGTCATTCCTTTTTTATTGCTGAGTAGTATTCCATCGTATGGAGATACACACACACACACACACACAGTTTATTTATCCATTTATCCATTGGTGGACATTTGGGTTCTTCCCAGTTTTTGGTTATTACAAATAAAGGTGTTATGAACATTTATATACAAGCTTTTGATAAGACATATGCACTCACTTCTCTAGGGTAAATACTTAGGAGTAGAATCGTTGGATCATATGGTAGATATATATTTAACTTTGGGGAAAACCATCAAATTGTTTTCCAACATGGTGGTTCCATTTTACACTCCCAGCAGGCGTTGTGGGAGAGTTTTGCCAACAGTTGAAATGATGAGGCTCTTTGATTTTAGACATTCTAGTAGCTGTGTAGTGGTATCACATTGTGGTTTTAATTTAAACTTCCCAAATGACCAGAGATGTTGAGCATCTTTTCATGTGCTGATTTGCCATCTGTATATCTTCTTTGGTGAAGTGTCTGTTCAGTTTTTTTTTTTTTTCACCACTTTCTAATTGGGACATTTGTCTTCTTATTATTGAGTTTTGAGAGTTCTTTATTCTCAGAACAAGTCTTTTAGCAGATAGATGATTTGCAGATATCTTCTCCTGGTCTGTAGCTTGCCTTTTCATTCTCTTAACAGTGTCTCTCAAAGAGCAGAAGTTTTTCATTTTGATGAAGTCCAATTCATCCTTTTTTTTTTTTTTTTTTCCTTCCATGGATCATGCTTTTTGTTCACGTCTAGGAACTCTTTGCCTAACCCAATATTACACATGTTTTCTCCTGTGTGTTCTTATAAAAGTTTTAGAGTTCAAGCTTTATAGTTAGGTCTTTGATCCATTTTGAGTAATTTTTTATATGGTACAAGGTATGGATCAATGTTCTTATTTTACATATGGATATGTGTTGTTCCAGTATTAGTTGTTGAAAAGACTATTCTTTTTCCACTGAAATGTCATTGAACCTGTGTCAAAAATCAGTTGTTCATATATGCGTAGGTCTATTTCTGGGTTCTCTCCTGGGTTCCATTGGTATACTTGTTAAAGGGTGTTCTGAGACCTAATTTCCAGTGTGTGGAGGGAGGATTTTCTCCCCACACCACCAAGAATGCTCAGGATACCAGCTGGGTATCCTACAATTCAACTCAATTCTGACCCTATCTCCCCAGAGATAGCATCAGATTCCACAGGTAAAAAGTTCAGACCTACAAAACCACCCTCCATTTCAGATGCCAAATGCAGGCCCAGGTACCTGAGCTTCTGATCAACTGGCTATAAATCAGAAGTTCTCATGACCCCTTCTTTGGGTGTTTTTGGTTTTTTTTTTTAAGATTTATTTATTTATATTTTTATTTTATTTTATTTTTGGCTGCATCAGGTCTTAGTTGCGGCCTGTGGGATCTTCATTGAGGCACGCGGGATCTTTTCTTGCGGTGCATAGGCTTCTCTCTAGTTGTGGCGTGTGGGTTTTCTCTTCTCCAGTTGTGGCGTGCAGGCTCCAGGGCACATGGGCTCGGTAGTTTGCAGCACACAGGCTTCTCTAGTTGAGGCGCGTGGGCTCAGTATTTGTGGCACGTGGGCTTAGTTGCCCTGCAGCATGTGGGATCTTAGTTCCCTGACCAGGGATCGAACCCATGTCCCCTGCATTGTAAGGCAGATTCTTAACCACCGGACTGCCAGGGAAGTCCCCCTTCTTTGGGTTTGATTAATTTCCTAGGGTGGCTCACAGAACTCAGGAAACCCATTTACTCACTGGATTACTGGTTTATTATAAAGGATATGATAAAGGATACAGATGAACATCCAGATGGAAGAGAGGCATGGGGCAAGGAATGTGGGAAGGGTGCAGAGCTTCCATGCTCTCTGAGAATGCCACTGTACCTGAATCTCTGTGAGTTCACCAATCCAGAAGTTCTTCAAACCCCATCCTTTTGGGTTTTTATGGAGGCTTCATTACATAGGCGTGGTTGATAAAGCATTGGCCACTGGTGGTTGATTTAACCTCCAGCTCCTCTCCTTCCCCAAAGGGAAACTTCCAACCCTCCAATCATGTGGTTGGTTCTTCTGGCAACCAGCCCCCATCCTTAGGTGACCTAGAGGCATTCCAAGAGTCACCTCATTAACATACAGAAGACACCTTTATCTCTCTCACCACTTAGGAAATTCCTAGGGTTTTAGAACGTCTAGTATAGCACCAGAAACAGGAATGAAGATCCAATATATTTTCTTGTTATAAATCACAATATTATACTTGTCAGTCTTTATACTGAAACCACACTTTCTTGATTACTGTATCATTATAGTGAGTCTTAAAATCAGGTAATATCACTTTCAACCTTGATCTTCTTTCTCAAAGATGTTTTGGTTATTCTAGGTCTTTTGCATTTCCATATGAATTTTAGAATCGGCTTGTCAATTTCTATTTGACTACCAGGATTTTGATTGAGATTGCATTGAGTCAATAGATCATTTGGGGGGAATAGACATCTCAACAATATTGTCTTCTAATTCATGGACATGGTATATCCCTTCATTAATTTAAATTTTATGTTTCTTTCAGCAATACTTTGTGATTTTCAATGTACTAGTCTTACACATCTTTTGTCAGATTTATCCCTAAGAATTTTATATTTTTCAATGCTGTTGTAAATTTTATTTTCAAATTTTAATTTCCAATAGTTTGTTGCTGGTGTATAGAAATACAGTTAACTTTGTGTATTGACCTTGTTTCCTGCAACCTTACTAAACTTATTCGTTCTAATGGCTTTTTTTGTACAATTTTCTACATAGACAATCATGTTGTGTGCTATAGTGACAATTTTACTTATTCCTTTCCCATCTAGATACCTTTTCTTTTTCTTCCCATACTGCACTGGCTAGAACCTCTAGAATAGTGTTGAACAGAAGTGGTAACAGGATATCTGTGTTTGTGAGGGATATTGGTCTGTAGGTTTCTCATAATATCTTTGATTTTTGTATCAGGTAACTTATAAAATGAGTTAGACAATAGTCTTCCTTTTCAATTTTCTGAAAGAATTTGAAAAGAATTGGTATTATTCTCTCCTTTAATGTTTGGTAGAATACACCAGTGATGCCATCTGGGCCTACTGAATCTCATTCTGTGGGTGAATCAGAAATCTGTTTGTAACAAGCTCCCCATCTGATTCTGTGGTATATCCGCATTTTGAAACCACTGATTTGATAAAATGTGATCTCTTAAAGTCCAATCCAATCATCAAGCAGCCAGGGAAGTGGCAGTTCTCAAGAGGTAAAGGGATCATGATCAGCCAATGACTTTCATCTTTTTGGGTTTTTTTTGACTTTCATCTTTGAACTGTGTTTGCATCATCACAGAGCTGTGTCACTGAACTGTGGGACTCTCTCCCCCAGAAAATTCCATGCAGAAAACTCTGTCAGGAGGTCATTCTGACAGAATTGTGAGAATTGAAAAAAGTCTAAAGTTTACTTAGTATTTAGAAGCATGCGTATAGATTCCTTTCTGTTTCATAACCAATGGAAAATTGAACATTTGCTTTAATCTGCCATGAAATCAAACTTTTTAGAGAAAATTATATTTTCATAAGGAAAATGAGTTGTCCCATGTTACTGATTAAATATTCACTCTGTTAAAGTTTGGAATGATTAAAATCCTTTTCAATAATTCTGAAATTTCCCCTGATAAAAGTCACCTTAGAGGTTGTTTGTTATGCAGTAGATTCAAGTTAGTCTTTTTGTCTTCTGGAGAACAGCTTTCTGTGGCAATTTACTAAGTGCATATTAATTGACTAGTTGATCTCTTTGTAACGTATTTGATGAACTGTGCTGTGACTGTTTTCATAAAGGTCCAGCTTTCACACAGGCTGGTTAACTATTTTTGTAACTAAATCTGATCCTAGGAAGGTGGTACTAATTTGTGAATAACAGCTTCAATTAACTACTTACATACCTCTATTTTGGTTGACTAAGTATAGAATCATTTTTTAAAATCTGATGCCCATAATTCTTTATGGTGAATCTATAATCAATAATGTTCACCAGCCAGTGATATCACCACCTTATATGGGAAACATGTCACTTTCTGGGCTCTTTGTTAATTCTAATTTATGTTCCAGTAGGAAGTGGAAACATAATATTATGTGGTAGATGGTGTGTAAGCATATATATTATATTCCCTTTAGCTCAGAGGATTTTAACCCATTTTATGCCATGAGCCCCTTTGGTATCTGGTGATGCTTATGGATCTTTTCTCAAAATAATGTTTCAAATGTATTAAAAAAATTATAGAAATACAGAAGAAACCAATTACGTTGAAATACAGCTATCAAAATATGTTTAAAACACGATTGTGATATAGTAATATATGTGCTTCCTTATTAATACAATAAAATAATAAGATCTAGTTACAGCTTTAATAACTATTGTAATTATTGTAATTTTTTATTAAGAATGAGCTACTAAATGGTATTTTGAAATAACTGCAACAACTGTAATGTTACATGAAAATATCATTATTCATAGCCTACTTTGTAATCAAAGGAAATGCTAAATTTTAGTTAGTTTAGTAAAAATATGGATATTTTTTCCTTCCAGGTTCATGGACTCCCCCCCCCCCACCCAGATTCTTTCCATGAATCCTAAGAACCTCTGCCTACCTTCTGTTCGTTTTTAATAAAAACTTAGTTCTGAATCAAAAATCCAAGTTACACAGAAATAAATTATGAAGAAATAGGGGAAAAAAATGAAGGTCCAGTTTTCCTTGTGGAATTGGTTGAAAGGCTTTATTCAACATTTTTATATACATTTTTTTACATTCCATTACTACCTGCTGGAATTAGCATTGTCCTCTTCAATGAACCACTAATGAACAGCCTGACAAGTATGACTTAATCATACAGCACTTTTAATCTGTGAAACCTATGTAGAATGTTAGCACAAAACAGAAATATAATGATATAAAGGAGAAAATTATACGAAATCTCAGCTCAGAAGAACCTAATGGCAGCAAGCTTGGGACGCTTAAAATCAGAAGTCCTTTGGGTCTTGTCTCGGAAGCTTACTTATTGAAGGCCCTGGGTGGTAGGTGGTGATTAGAAGATATAAGAAAACAAAAAGAAGGAACAGATAAAGTCATGTTTTCAAAATATGAGGTTCACAGAGTTACATCCTATCACAGGTGTTCAGTATATATGCCAAACCTCATATTTGCAAGTTGCTAACTGGCACTGCATGATTAGATTGAGTAATTGCACATGTCGGTAAAAAGCCATAATTACCTAAGAAAAATGTATGCATTTTGTGTAGGTAGGCCTCATCCATTTAGCATGTCTTTTAAATTCTGACCAACTATAAAACTGTTAGCAATGTAGAGGTAAAATCCTGTATTTTCTGTGGCTCCTGACACCTGTGGGTTCTTGATCATTATTTACAAAACAGTTAGCTTTAACATTTATGTGGAAAAACACTTAAAACTAGTGAGAATTGCCTAGCCATGAGAAGCTTTGGGACTTTGTTAGAAATTTCTGTTGTTCTCCGTTTCTTAAACATTGTGACAATAACTCATAGTTTATTTACAAATGAAAGTAACACTTCATAACACTTGGCAGCTTTCAAAACTAGATATATCTGTCCTTGTGTGAAGGGCTCTAATAACCCTATTGTAAGATATTTTTTGCTGACCATCTGGCAGTTCTCAGGAACCCATCTCTTTCAACATTTTATAGCTACTGCACTAGTTACAGCTAATCCTTTCAATGAATGAGCTGGAAAATGTAGATACATCAATATCATATTCTTTTAGAGCCCATTTAATCCGTGCCCTATTATTATTTCGTTTAATAGGGCCATTATCTTCTATGAAAATGAAAAGTAATTTGTCGGAATCATTTCTTAAAATTTAAAGATCAATCTATGTAAATTTTTTTAAATAAAAGAAACCATAGTTTTTTTGGTTTTTTTTTAAAAGAATCTCAAATACACTCATTAAAAATCTCAAAAATGGGAATCTAGGGCTTAGATTCCACACACATTTTTGGTATTTTTTCAGTCTGGGTTCTCAAATGTCTAGTATAATAACCAAGCTTAGGTTGGGTTGACTGTATTCCTGAGAAGGAGTTTATATTAATGGTGGAGTTGATACCTCATCAAGGTCAATGAAACAACTTGTATGTTTCTCTTATAGTTTGCTTTAAGAAGCTAGGAAGAGATTCATTCCAGTATGGGAATTTTATGAATTTTCCTTCAAAAGCAATTTGATACTCTGTGGACTTTGAATAACTAGTGGTTTGTAAATACCTTTTTTGGTCATTTATGAATAAGAGTCGCGGAAAGTGTCCAATGTTCTCATTTTAACCTAGGTTTTACTTCACAAAAAACTTCTGTTGCTTGAAGAATTTTGTTAGAAAGACTGTTACTTATTTCCATATTCTGAAATTTACATTTATCATTGAATCAAAATGAAAACGGTATTGATCCTTTTTTCAGATTCAGAGTTTAAAACTCTGTTCAAAATACCTCTGTCCCCAGCTTCTTCATCCCATTACATACCACCACCATCATGAGACCAAGTTTGTGTTCTTTTTTTTTTTTTTTTTTTTTTAAATTTATTTATTTATTTATTTATTTTTGGCTGTGTTGGGTCTTCGTTTCTGTGCGAGGGCCTTCTCCAGTTGCGGCAAGCGGGGGCCACTCTTCATCGCGGTGCGCGGGCCTCTCACTATCGCAGCCTCTCTAGTTGTGGAGCACAGGCTCCAGATACGCAGGCTCAGTAGTTGTGGCTCACGGGCCTAATTGCTCCATGGCATGTGGGATCCTCCCAGACCAGGGCTCGAACCTGTGTCCCCTGCATTGGCAGGCAGATTCTCAACCACTGCACCACCACGGAAGCCCGAGACCAAGTTTTTGAGAGGAAACCTTCTCTCCCCCAATATTTTTCACTTTCAAATTTAGGTACTTTAACTTGCAAATTTTTCTCACATACACACATGCACACGTACTCATGCAAACTCTTCCTAGTTTGTAGGATGAAATTGATTATTCCCATAGTTTTTTTGTATCAAAATTAATTTTTAAAATTTCTTAGAGAGTTTTGTGGTGCCTTCTGGGAAATCATTTCTCCTTGTTTTCTATCAGATGGAGATTGAAACTAACCTAATGTTAAGTAGACTCAGGAAGTTATGTGAGGTTTGGCCAATGATTTAGCTGACTCTGTCGTTAACAGTCCCTCAGCCTCCTTTGTTGATACTGTCTTTTCTTCTTCCGTTTACCAGGTTTCTGTCATAGCCTAAATTTAAGGAGGGAATAACATCCATGTCCATAATTATAACATTGGGCTAAATTTTGACACTCTTTGACTGAATATAAGTATTAGCTATGCCATTACTTTTTTTTTTTTTTTAAAGTCATAAAACTGGATGAAATCTCAAGAGGTCACTTAGATAGTTTCCTTTCTTGGAACGACTATGTTTCCAGAAAGAGGAAATCTGTAGTCTTTGTTCTAACATGTTGTTACTTTTATTATCAAATACTTTCACCTACCTGAACAAGCTCTTTCCTGCTATTCTCTAAACTCCATTCTCCTTATATTATTTTCTCTTGTTATTAAACATTGAACACTTTCGGGGTTTTTTTTTTAAGAAGTTCTTTTCAAAACTAAAGCATTTAAACTCACTATTAAACATTTTCCTCATTCTCTTAATTACTTTTTAAAAAAAAATTTTATTGGAGCATAGTTGATTTACAATGTTGTGTTAGTTTCAGGTGTACAGCAAAGTCAATCAGTTATACATGTACATATATCCACTCTTTTTTTTTTTTTTTTTTTAGATTCTTTTCCCATATAGGCCATTACAGAGTACTGAGTAGCATTCTCTGTGCTATACAGCAGGTTCTTATTAGTTATCTATTTTATATATAGTAGTGTGTATATGTCAATCCCAATCTCCCAATTTTTCCCTCCGCCCCATCCCCTGGTAACCATAAGTTTGTTTTCTACATCCATGACTCTACTTCTGTTTTGTAAATAAGTTCATTTTTACCCTTTTTGTTTTTAAGATTCCACATATAAGCAATATCATGATATTTGTCTTTCTGTGTCTGACTTACTTCACTCAGTATGACAATCTGTAGGTCTATCCATGTAAAGTAATTGGGACTAATTAATGTGTGGTCTATCATTGAAAAAGTGGTTTCCTAAGGTGTTCGTTGTGTTTGTTTAGACAAAACACTAGAATTTTAAGAATCAAAAGGTCAAAACTGAAAGACGCTTAGTGGTCACTTATTTCAATACCCTGAGACAACTAAGACACAGAAAGGTGAGATGAGTCATCTGAGGTCTCTTGGTCAGTGATTAAGAACTCTTGAGATGTGGGTTTTTTCCTCTGTGATCACACATCTTGCTTGTCCTATTGACTGACATGAGAGTGAGTTCTTGTACAGAGCAGAGTTGTTACCGAAAGTGGAGTCCGGCTGCTCGCTGCTCAAAAGCCAATAAAGAGGCAAGGTCGGTGGAAAGGAAAGTTTGCTTTATTTCGGATGCTGTAAATCTGGGGGGGAGGGTGGACTCCTGTCCAAAGACTGACACCCCCCCCACAACTGGCAACTAGTGGGCAAGAACTTTTACAGGCAGAGGGAGGGGGCTACATGTAGAAACAGCACAATCAGCTCTGACAGTCATCTTGAAATTGGTCGTGCAGTGGTCTGACCAGCGTCATCTTGATTGTTTTTAAGTACAGTTACTCTTCAGTTCTAGGGTTGGTTTGTTCCCATTTCTTTGAGGCCAATTCTTGGAAATGTGGCAACTTATGTCATGGCTACTGTCTGGTCATCATATAGTTAACTTTTTCCACCTGGTGAGGGTTTCAGTATTTACAAGACAGCTCACAAGATATGGCTCAGAATATTATCTGTAGCCCTTGAGAAGAAACTAAAAGTGCTTGACTTTACTTACTGACTAAACTATTACTGTTTCATCCCGTTTGCCTTTCCTTCTGTATTTTCTCACTTCTCTGATTAACCTTATTCTTTGGCTAAAGTTTTTCTACAGACAAAAGGCAGGCAGAGGACATGGGAGGAAAGGGACATAGGGCCCTGCTCCGTTTCAGAGTCTTGTATATTCTTATGTTCTTAAGAAATTATGATGTCAGTGACAGAAAACAGATACTTTTAGACCAGAGGGCAGACAGCAGAAGCAAGAAGAACGACAGTCCTGCAGCCTGTGGAACAAAGACCACATTCACAGAAAGATAGACAAGATGAAAAGTCAGAGGGCTATATACCAGATGAAGGAACAAGATAAAACCCCAGAAAAACAACTAAATGAAGTGGAGATAGGCAACCTTCCAGAAAAAGAATTCAGAATAATGAGAGTGAAGATGATCCAGGACCTTGGAATAAGAATGGAGGCAAAGATCGAGACGATGCAAGAAATGTTAAACAAAGACCTAGAAGAATTAAAGAACAAACAAACAGAGATGAACAATACAATAACTGAAATGAAAAATACACTAGAAGGAATCAATAGCAGAATAACTGAGGCAGAAGAACGGATAGGTGACCTGGAAGACAGAATGGTGGAATTCACTGCTGTGGAACAGACTAAAGAAAAAAGAATGAAAAGAAATGAAGACAGCCTAAGAGACCTCTGGGACAACATTAAACACAGCAACATTCGCATTATAGGGGTCCCAGAAGGAGAAGAGAGAGAGAAAGGACGAGAGAAAATATTTGAAGAGATTATAGTCGAAAACTTCCCTAACATGGGAAAGGAAATAGCCACCCAAGTCCAGGAAGCACAGAGAGTCCCATACAGGATAAACCCAAGGAGAAACATGCCGAGACGCATAGTAATCAAATTGGCAAAAATTAAAGACAAAGAAAAATTATTGAAAGCCACAAGGGAAAAACTACAAATAACATACAAGGGAACTCCCATAAGGTTAACAATTGATTTCTCAGCAGAAACTCTACAAGCCAGAAGGGAGTGGCATGATATACTTAAAGTGATGAAAGGGAAGAACCTACAACCGAGATTACTCTACCCGGCAAGGATCTCATTCGGATTCGATGGAGAAATCAAAAGCTTTACAGACTAGCAAAAGCTAAGAGAATTCAGCACCACCAAACCAGCTCTACAACAAATGCTGAAGGAACTTCTCTAAGTGGGAAGCACAAGAGAAGAAAAGGACCTACAAAAACAAACCCAAAACAATTAAGAAAATGATCATAGGAACATGCATATCGATAATTACCTTAAATGTGAATGGATTAAATGCTCCAACCAAAAGACACAGGCTTGCTGAATGGGTACAAAAACAAGACCCATATATATGCTGTCTACAGGAGACCCACTTCAGACCTAGGGACACATACAGACTGAAAGTGAGGGGATGGGAAAAGATATTCCATGCAAATGGAAATCAAAAGAAAGCTGGAGTAGCAATACTCATACCAGATAAAATAGACTTTAAAATAAAGAATGTTACAAGGGACAAGGAAGGACACTACATAATGATCAAGGGATCACTCCAAGAAGAAGATATAACAATTATAAATATATATGCACCCAACATAGGAGCACCTCAATACATAAGGCAACTGCTAACAGCTATAAAAGAGGAAATCGACAGTAACACAATAATAGTGGGGGACTTTAACACCTCATTTACACCAATGGACAGATCAACCAACATGAAAATAAATAAGGAAACACAAGCTTTAAATGACACAATAGACCAGATAGATTTAATTGATATTTATAGGACATTCCATCCAAAAACAGCAGATTACACTGTCTTCTCCAGTGTGCACGGAACATTCTCCAGGATAGATCACATCCTGGGTCACAAATGAAGCCTCAGTAGATTTAAGAAAATTGAAATCATATCAAGCATGTTTTCTGACCACAACACTATGAGATTAGAAATGAATTACAGGGAAAAAAACGTAAAAAACACAAACACATGGAGGCTAAACAATACATTACTAAATAACCAAGAGATCACTGAAGAAATCAAAGAGGAAATCAAAAAATACCTAGAGACAAATGACAATGAAAACATGACGACCCAAAACCTATGGGATGCAAAAAAGCAGTTCTAAGAGGGAAGTTTATAGCTATACAAGCCTACCTCAAGAAACAAGAATAATCGCAAATAAACAATCTAACCTTACACCTAAAGGAACTAGAGAAAGAAGAACAAACAAAACCCAAAGTGAGCAGAAGGAAAGAAATCATAAAGATCAGAGCAGAAATAAATGAGACAGAAACAAAGAAAGCAATAGCAAAGATCAATAAAACTAAAAGCTGGTTCTTGAGAAGATAAACAAAATGGATAAAGCATTAGCCAGACTCATCAAGAAAAAGAGGGAGAGGACTCCAATCAATAAAATTAGAAATGAAAAAGGAGAAGTTACAACAGACACCGCAGAAATACAAAGCATCCAAAGAGACTACCACAAGCAACTCTATGCCAATAAAACAGACAACCTGGAAGAAATGGACAAATTCTTAGAAAGGTATAACCTTCCAAGACTGAACCAGGAAGAAACAGAAAATATGAACAGACCAATCACAAGTAATGAAGTTGAAACTGTGATTAAAAATCTTCCAACAAACAAAAGTCCAGGACCAGATGGCTTCACAGGTGAATTCTGTCAACCATTTAGAGAAGAGCTAACACCCATTCTTCTCAAACTCTTCCAAAAAATTGCAGAGGAAGGAACACTCCCAAACCCATTCTACGAGACCACCATCACCCTGATATCAAAACCAGACAGAGATACTACAAAAAAAGAAAATTACAGACCAATATCACTGATGAATATAGATGCAAAAATCCTCAACAAAATACTAGCAAACAGAATCCAACAACACATTAAAAGGATCATACACTGTGATCAAGTGGGATTGATCCCAGGGATGCAAGGATTCTTCAATATACGCAAATCAATCAATGTGATACACCATATTAACAAATTGAAGAATAAAAACCATAGGATCATCTCAATAGATGCAGAAAAAGCTTTTGACAAAATTCAACAACCATTTATGATAAAAACTCTCCAGAAAAGTGGGCATAGAGGGAACCTACCTCAACATAATAAAGGCAATATACGAAAAACCCACAGCCAACATCATTGTCAACAGTGAAAAACTGAAAGCATTTCCTCTAAGATTAGGAAAAAGACACGGATGTCCACTCTCACCACTATTATTCAACATAGTTTTGGAAGTCCTAGCCACGGCAATCAGAGAAGAAAAAGAAATAAAAGGAATACAAATTGGAAAAGAAGAAGTAAAACTGTCACTGTTTGCAGATGACATGATACTATACATAGAGAATCCTAAAGATGCCACCAGAAAACTACTAGAGCTAATCAATGAATTTGGTAAAGTTGCAGGATACAAAATTAATGCACAGAAATCTCTTGCATTCCTATACACTAATGATGAAAAATCTGAAAGAGAAATTAAGGAAACACTCCCATTTACCACTGCAACAAAAAGAATAAAATACCTAGGAATAAACCTACCTAGGGAGACAAAAGACCTGTATGCAGAAAATTATAAGACACTGATGAATGAAATTAAAGATGATGCAAACAGATGGAGAGATATACCATGTTCTTGGATTGGAAGAATCAATATTGTGAAACTGACTATACTACCCAAAGCAATCTACAGATTCAATGCAATCCCTATCAAATTACCAATGGCATTTTTTACGGAACTAGAACAAATCATCTTAAAATTTATATGGAGACACAAAGACCCCGAATAGCCAAAGCAGTCTTGAGGGGAAAAAACGGAGCTGGAGGAATCAGACTCCCTGACTTCAGACTATACTACAAAGCTACAGTAATCAAGACAATATGGTACTGGCACAAAAACAGAAACATAGATCCATGGAACAAGATAGAAAGCCCAGAGATAAACCCATGCACCTATGGTCAACTAATCTATGAAAAGGAGGCAAAGATATACAATGGAGAAAAGACAGTCTCTTCAATAAGTGGTGCTGGGAAAACTGGACAGCTACATGTAAAAGAATGACATTAGAACACTCCCTAACACCATACACAAAAGTAAACTCAAAATGGATTTGAGACCTAAATGTAAGACCGGACACTATAAAACTCTTAGAGGAAAACATAGGAAGAACACTCTTTGACATAAATCACAGCAAGATCTTTTTTGATCCACCTCCTAGAGTAATGGAAATATAAACAAAAATAAACAAATGGTACCTAATGTAACTTCAAAGCTTTTGCACAGCAAAGGAAACTACAAACAAGACGAAAAGGCAACCCTCAGAATGGGAGAAAATATTTGCAAACAAATCAACGGACAAAGGATTAATCTCCAAAATATATAAACAGCTCATGCAGCTCAATATTAAAGAAACAAACAACCCAATCCAAAAATGGGCAGAAGACCTAAATGGACATTTCTCCAAAGAAGACATACAGATGGCCAAGAAGCACATGAAAATCTGCTCAACATCACTAATTATTAGAGAAATGCAAATCAAAACTACAATGAGGTATCAGCTCACACCAGTTAGAATGGGCATCATCAGAAAATCTACAAACAACAAATGCTGGAGAGGGTGTGGAGAAAAGGGAACCCTCTTGCACTGTTGGTGGGAATGTAAATTGATACAGCCACTATGGAGAACAGTATGGAGGTTCCTTAAAAAACTGAAAATAGATTTACCATATGATCCAGCAATCCCACTACTGGGCATACACCCAGAGAAAACCACAATTCAAAAAGACACATGCACCCCAATGTTCATTGCAGCACTATTTACAATAGCCAGGTCATGGAAGCAAGCTGAATGCCCATCGACAGACGAATGGATAAAGAAGATGTGGTACATATATACAACGGAATATTACTCAGCCATAAAAAGGAACGAAATTGGGTCATTTGTTGAGACGTGGTTGGATCTAGAGGCTGTCATACAGAGTGAATTAAGTCAGAAAGAGAAAAACAAATATCGTATATTAACGCATGTATGTGGAACCTAGAAAAATGGTACAGATGAACCAGTTTGCAGGGCAGCAGTTGAGACACAGATGTAGAGAACAAACGTATGGACACCAGTGGGGGAAAACCGCGGTGGGGTGGGGATGGTGGTGTGCTGAATTGGGCAATTGGGATTGACATGTATATACTGATGTGTATAAAATTGATGACTAATAAGAACCTGCAGTATAAACAAACAAACAAACAAATAAAACAACTAATACTAAACTTTCTTTGGGTTATTTGTATGGAAATATGTTAACATAAATGTTTCAGGCATTACATGAAATTTCTAAAAATCTTATATGTTCTGGTATAACGTTATAAGTCATAATTCTAGTTATTACTTTAAAATGTATATCTCAGAAGTAACTAAATTTCCTTGTCAATTGCATTATTATGAACTTTCATCAAATCTTTAACCGTGGTCATTTTTAAGTCTTTTGTCATTTATAGACAGTTCTGGGTGTACTCTGATGCTTTTGCAAAAATGTTCCTGTAAAAGGGTTTCATCTTCAAGGAATTCATGGAAAAGACTCAGACAAGTACAGGTTTCTGGTAACTGACTATACTGCTGAACTGAATGAATAAGCATTTTCAGAACTCTAATGGAAAACTGATGAATTCATAAAAGTGCTAACAAAAGATCAAGATGAAAAAAAAAATTAATTACATGGGACTGAGTGAACTGATGAGGATGATTATAATTTTTGTGACTTTCTGTTTGAATAAAAAAAAAAATCCCACAAGGAAAAAAAAAAAAAAAAAAAAGAAAACAGATACTTTTATACATTGAGCTTCTTTAAAATGTTTCTGTTGATAGGAATTATAATAATCTATAGGCAAATTTTTCTTTTAATCAGAAAAATATAAAAGGAAGTAAGATTTCTATGTAGCTCATGATCACTGAAGAATTTGATGCTATACTAAACTAAATAGTTCAACATGAGTGTTGTTCAAGATGAACTACTCCAGAACGTCAATTAAATGTTTTTGTGTTTTAGGAGTGTTTGGATCTACCTTTTAAAGCGTATTATAAGCTCAGCTATCTACTGCTTTCCAAAATCTAGACTTTTAAACGAGCCCCTAAAGTATTAGCCAAAAGTAATCCCCAATGCTGTAATAAACTATGTGTCTAAAATACCTATTTTGTCAAGTGATTTGAAAGGAAAACAGATGGTCAGGAAATTAAATGATAATATGTGATCGTTCAGAGAAACAGATTGGCTGAAAAAATTGCCTCTCAAAATGACCAATATCCTTTTCCATTTAAGTAACCCAGAAGATCAGCTTCTCTAACACTTAGAGACTTAAAAGATCTTAGATTCTATGATTCTCATTCAGTGTTGGAAGAGACTATAGAGTGATGGTATCTAAAGCCAGTCCACAGACTAGTACTAGCCTATGACAAGCATTCTCTGTGAGCACTTTAGCCTGTCAGTAGTGAAAGGAAAAAGAGGAAGATGATGTGGTAACTTTGTCATAAAGCTAAATACATCCAGCTTTTAATAATTGAAATGTCATTTTTGAAATGATAGTGATAATAGATCTTTACTGTTATTGTTTGTTTTTATAATGTTCTTAGTAAAGTTGGGGTCTTTAGACTTAAAAAAAATTAAACCATTTAGGAAATTATAAAAATCTGGGCACCATTGCCTTAGATGCCAGTACAATTGTCTACTCTTTAGAATATAAAGTACCTACTATAGAATTTCAATTATTTAATAAAAGTGGAATAAATTACTTAGAAGGTTCTTAGTATGACCCAACCCATCACCCCCAAGATTACTCTGAAAGTCTGGTCTTCAACTGTTTTCAATAGATTATTGCAGCTGTTTCTAGGCAGTGATTTTTATTTCCCCCTTCCATTTTCATGACTATACTGAAGCTTTCATTGAAGCTCAGCCTGCATCTATAGATTCTGAACTGTTTGTCAGTATTAGTAGCTCATAATTATGATTTGTCATGCAGCACCTCTTACTGTTCTTATAACAGTTCTGTGGTTTTAAAAAGTTATTTTGGTAGCAGTTCCTTTATCATCAGAGGGAACATTTTGCCTCAATAGGAAATTCATTCTGTGCAGACAGGCTGCAAATTCCCATGACATGGCAGGCTCATCTGTCAAAGAATATTCTTTATTCCCATTACCTCTTTGATTACATTCAGAATGCCCCAGTAATGCTGATGAGATCATTCTAACTCTTAAGAACATTTTCCTCATATTTTTCATTATCTCCATATAACATAAAAAAGGTTTAACTCACAGTGAAATGATAGAGAAATCTCTGTTTTTCTCTTTGGGAAGTTGTTTTGGGAAGGAAGGTTCATATATGAATCTTTTAAAATATTTTTAAAACTAGCAGTACCTGTATTTATTTCTTAACTGAACGCTAAGTTGCATATATGACATTTACATATACTATGGGTTCTATTAGTGAATGGTTTATACACACACAAAATTTTCTGTTTATTGTCAAGTCTACCTATAATGTACAGAAAGAACAGGAAATACTATGAATTATTGGTACATTTTTTAGCGAAATGTGGTGTTTTATGTGCCATAATGAGAACCAAAATAGGTAAACATTCGGCTATGTGATTTAAGAGCAGAAATATATAATTGATGCAATTAGATGCCTAATTGGCATTTTAAATGAAGTCTGTATTTGTGCATATATAATTATAATTTGAAAATATTCTGAATATTTATCCTCTTTTTCTCTGAATTACAGTACTATATATATATATGCTCAGGATTTGATTTTTATTTTTAAAAAACTTTTTATTATGAAAAATTTAAACATTCACATAAGTAAAGACAATAATATAATGAGCCCAGTATACCCTTACCCATTTTAATAATCAAAGCATGCCGATCTTTTTTCATTTATGTCTCCATTCACCATTCTCTCCCCACTAGATTATATCAAATCAAATATCATCCTTTTATCCTTAATATAAATCATTTCATCTTTAGTTTCATCCATAAATTGTATACCAATAATACATCTAAAATATTTTTTCTTGATGCTATCAATATACAAAGAGTTCAAGTTTCCCTCCCTCTTGAGTATCTCAGTGTGTGTGTGTGTGTGTGTGTGTGTGTGTGTGTGTGTGTCTGTACATTTTGTTTGACTCTGGATCAAATTAAAATCCACACATTGTAATTGTATTTGGCTAATGTTTTTCCTGAACCTCTTAAACATAGTTTTCCTTCTCCTTCCTTTTTTATTTTCTTGCCAATCATTTACAAAAGAAAGTGGGTCATTTGTCCTGTAGAGTTTTCTATAGTCTGGATTATTCTGATTGTACCCCCTTGGGGGTGTTGCTAACAGGTGCCCCTAAATCGTTAGTTTTGATATTTTAAGATTATCTTCCATCTTTGAACGTAAAGCTCAAATGTCTTCATTTCTCTGCTTCATTTGAGTGAAGTACTTCATTTACTTCATTCAAGGAAAGTCCAATTCCCAATCTAACTTTTTTTTTTTTTGTCATACCTGTCAATCCATTTTAGGTATTTTAGGAGAAAATTACATATAAGAAGAGTGCTTTCCCACTTGTTCCTAACCTCTAAAAGAGAGATTAATCAACTAAAAAATTTAGCTTATTCTTACTTGTGGGTGGCGTAGAGTTTCACTGAGGTGTACAAAGGCCATTTTAAGCATTTCGGTTCTTTGCAAGTGAGTCCTAATATGGTCAAAATTCTTAATTACTAAGTGCTTCTTGACCATTGTATTTTTGTGGAATTCAGTTTCTGAAATTACAAAATGTGTTCTGATAAACAAATTCACTTGTCTTCCTAACTGTTCTAATTGAGTGTTTCTCTGCTTGCTGGGGAGGAATAGGGGAGAAAGGACTCATTTCCAGAAGGATGTATCAGGATTACCAATAAGGCTTTTAATGCCCTCTACTGTTCTCCACCCGCCCCTGCTGAATTGAGGACTACGATTGCAGTGAAGGCTACTGATGGAATCATCAAACATCCGTCAGTTGTGTTGGGGGTGGAAAATAGGTTGGAAACCACTGTCAACAGTGGTTGTAAGGCCACTTAAGTAAGACCCTAGTGAGAAAGTTGCTGTATAAAGTTGCAGTGTGCCTCGTTAACTTACAAAGACATCTTAGCCCAAGGTGTTGACTATCAAGAAGACAAAAAGGTCAGAGCAAATAATGGCCTCTCTTTCCCCACTAAGGAAGGCTTGATTCACATACATAGAATAGATTAGGGATGAGGATACATTTCTGACTAGAGAAATGAGTTTATTCTTTTAGTGGAGATTTTTTTGAGCATCTACTTGGTGTTGCAGTGTGCACATCTCTGAGGGAGAAAAGAAATAACAATTCAAAGTGTCTCTGTCCCCTGAGAGCTTATAGTTTAGTTGAAGAGAAAAGGCACATTCACACAAAAGACTTAAATAAAAATGAAAGATAATATTTGATTAAGCATTAGGATTGGGGATGAAGAAGTTTAGGAAGCAGAATGAAGCCGAGAACAAGGGCCAAAGGATTTCTGAGGAAATTCGGGGCTTCTCCTATTCGGGAATGATTTTATCATGTGAAGTCGATGACTCTCTCCAAAAGCTCTTAAGCTCCCTCCATATTTGTGATTCACACAAGAAAATTACCCAAATTACCAAAATCTACAGTTCCAGTGAACAAAAACTGTCAGTACAACCAAACTAATGTACCCTTTCAATTAAGCTGACAAGCTACACTTTCAACGTATTTGCTAAAAATAAATGAAACATCTCAAAGTAAAAATAAGGTATGAGTAGTAAGCCCCAGTTGCATTATTATTTAAGTGAGGGTGGCAAAAAACAGAGGTATTAGCCTTTCTGTGTTGGAGATTCTATGGAGAATTGATGCAAGCTATGGAGCTTTTTCCCCTGAAAAATAATTGTATTTATATACAGAATTTTGCACATATTTCAGGATTCATGGATCCCTGGAAGCTGACCCATCAACTCCAATTTTTAAGAATCCTGACATGTAAGAATAAAACAGAACTAAACTTTCTACTCCCCCTTAAGTGATGAGAAGGTTAGTAGGCTTAAAGCTACAAACATTTAACAAGTTGGGTCCAAGAACAGTGCTAGGTCCAGAAGGGTAATCAGAGCAAAAGGCGGATGGGCTTAGGGAGGGGGGTGGTGGTCCTAGGATGTTATCTGAAGCTGGGTTTTCATATGTACCTGAAAGCATATTCCATGGTTCAGTTGAATCCATTTAAAGAGTGTGTACTTAGATACTTTAAGGAGAATACAGACCAATTTTGGCTAAAATTAGTAGTAAAAAAATGAAGAAATTGCAAAGTAAGTTACACTATCCCTAACAGACTTAATTTAAAAACTTGGGCTCTGAAGGACCCACAAAAGGAGTTTAAATTATTTCCTTTAGCCCATTAAGCCTGGGTAACTTTCAAATAAACTGTGCATGATGCCTCAATATGTAACTTTAAAAGCCCTTTATTTAACTTCTATGTACGCGAATTGTGTTGAAAACTAACAGGAAGCTGTTGTCATTAAAATTATCAAAACTTTATCACACACACAAAAAAGTTAATTCATAGGAATTATGATTCAG
Source organism: Eschrichtius robustus (assembly GCF_028021215.1). Classification (NCBI taxonomy): domain Eukaryota; kingdom Metazoa; phylum Chordata; class Mammalia; order Artiodactyla; family Eschrichtiidae; genus Eschrichtius; species Eschrichtius robustus. Next base: position 37,104,248 of record NC_090838.1, read on the forward strand.
GGAATAGAATAACCAGTATATATTGTCGCTTAAAAGAGGAATAGCTGTCAACATATGCTATCAATAGTTAAAGTCTTCTAGAAAATTTCAGATAGCTCTCTGCCAATCAGTAAAGATAGCATCACATTCATCACCATAGCTTTAGTTGTCAGGAATGATGTTTTTATTGACTAAAGGCAGTACTTTAAAAAAGCAGAGAAGAGAGTTAACTTTGAGGAAATACCGATTGTGGAATTTTATTAGTAGTATTTCCTCTTACTCTGACTAGTAGGACAATTATAAATATATCATTATTCTTAAGACGAAATACTTATTTAGTAGTTACACAGCTGTGGAAGTATAGCACAGTACTTCACTAGTTCCTATTCTGTTAAGGTCCATGAATAGAAAAAGGCTTACTTGCAACTGGACCAGTCCACCAAAAAAATTATTGAGATCATTGACCAAGTGCAGATGAAAGGTTGACTCAGGAGTTAGGTTCAAAGTTAATTGAGAAACATGTTTATTGCAGTCATGACAGGGCCTCAAAAGTGATTTTAAAACTCACTGAATTGATAACTAATAAGACTATTTTAATTATTGTTGAGCTTACTTTTCAATCTCTTCCTCTTTTTTTTCTCTCTCTCCTCCCTCCCTCCCCCTACCCTCTCTCTCTCTCACCCATTAACATTATTGGCTTTTAAAACTTAAATCAGGATTTCTCTAAATATGAATAGGTCTTTGTCAATCTACTATCTCTTCTGCCTGCATATAAATTTCTTCCATACACATTATGTGGCAATAGGGGTAATGGTGAAAAGGAGAAGATGAATGGGTATAAGGATATTAAGAATCCATGGTTCTTTTACATTTACATAAGATTTCAGTGAGTCTATTTGGGAGCAATATAAGATTCTGGTATTTGCTATTATTTTAGTAACATAGCAATGTCACTGATGTGAAATTCAACTCATGTATTTATTTTTATTTGTATAATTAGTATTTGAGTGTCTGTAGTATGCAAGTGTACGCAGCAGAACAAGCATACCAGTTATTTAAAGATTGAACTATTTCTACAGTAGTTGGGAGATAGCACTGCCATGGGTGCCATATCCCACCTTCCATGCTCTGAAAGTCCCAGACCCTCTTCCAAAAACCTCTAGATCTCCTTATGATCCAGTAAATAAAAGAACCATAAAAGACACAGTAGAGGGTCTTCAAGACTTTAGTGTGAAGGCCAGCATCATTCTGATTGGGCAGGACCCCATGCCGTACCAGTTGTTAAAAGTAATATTTAAATCACCTGGGCTATATGCAAAACATTGTGTTTAACTCGCCAGGCAATAAAAAGGTGAATAAGTCACATCCCCTGTTCCCAAGGAGCTCACAGATGAATCAGTAGTAGCGGTTATAAAACGGCTGACATTTACTGAGCACTTACTAGAAGCCTGAGCACTGTTCTAAGCATGTTTCAAATATTATCTCATTAACCCTCACAATATCCTTAGGAATTTGTTTTCTCTCTTTTACAGATGAGAAAACTGAGGCATAGAAGGATTAAATAATTTTTCCAAAGTCATACAAACAATAAGAGGTGAGGCCATAATACATATCAGGCAGTGTGACTCCTGAAAGGGCATGGGAGGATGTGTGTAGAGTTCTAATTTGCGCCTGCACTCCAGGTATGTTCAAGACGCTGGAGATACACCAGAGAACAAAACAGACCAAACTTTCTGCCTTCATGCAGCCTGTATTCTTATGAGCAAGATAAACAGAAAATAAGTAAATGAATAAACTATAGAGTATAACAGATGTTGAAAAGTGCAGGGGAGAAAAACAAGGCAGGGGAGGGGTGGGGTGTGCTGGGGAGGCATAGCTTGCAATTTTAAATAGGGACGTCAAGAAAAGCTTCATTGAGGAGACATTTGAATAAAATGCTGAAAAGCCATGAAGGGAACAAGCCCTTTGACTCTCCAGAAAGAAAAAATACTCCAGGCAGAAGGAATACCAAATGAAAACTCAAAGCCACTGGCATGTTCATAGAACAGCAAGGAGACCAGATGGCTGGTTGGAGTGAGCAAGGGGACAGTAGTAGCAGATTGGGCGGGATAGGAGATAGTAGTGGCAGATTGATCATGTAAAAGAAAGGGGCAAATTATTGGTATATGTATATACACACTGAAACATGATTCTGGGGAAGATGCAGAGACCAGATTAAAAAGGGTCTTGTAAACCATTTTAAGGAGCCTGACTTTATCTCTATGGCAGTGGGGAGCCATTGAAGAACTTTAAGCATGGCAGTGACAAATCTGGCTGCCATATAGAGAATGAATTAGAGAGATGTAAGCGCAGACCCTTCAGGGTCAGGGAGGAGCGGTAATCAAGGTAAGATAATGATTTAGAACCTGATCTACGACTGCAGCCAGACAAGGGAATAGAGAAAAGTATACAGACGGAGAGAGAATTAGGAGAGACTCACTAGAACTTGGTGATTGCTTAGATGTGGTAACCAAAGGCAAGTGAAGACTCCAGGTAATTCCCAGGTTTCTGCCTTGGGTAGCTGAATGGATGATGATGCCATTCACTGAGAAAAATTAAGTTTTTTTGGTATTTAGATGAGATGACAAAAATGGTTTGGGCATATTGCATTTGAGAGGTAATAGACATGGTCTGGGCAGGGTTTAGCATATAGATTAAAGACAATAATCTTGTCCACTTCAATTCTTGTTGGTATTTTAAAATGCTGTAATGTATTTTTACAAACATACCCTAAGGTGCCTGTTTACATACCAACCTATTTTAGACCTATAAAAAATTTTGCATTTATCTGCCAAGCAATTGTTCTCCCATGGAAGGAGAGCTCTGGTGAGTACCTGTCCCTTTGTTGTCTCTAATTCTAATATTCTATAACCTACTTTATTTTGTCATTTGATTTAGATGACTTAAAGGCTTTTCAATCACAAGCCATGTGTATACTAATAGAAGAACCTTCAACAATATATATTTTTTTGATTCACCAAAAAAGATGATCATTTCTTGATCACAAGCAGTAATATTTCTTGTCCTCAGCTCAACCTCATTATAACTATACATTTAAGCAAACTAAGATATCCTCTGAAATGAGTCACCTCATCCCAGGGTTCAACTGACATGAAGAATTACCTTATTTTAGTCAGAAAACCTTAATTAGATTAGGTTGGCCTTTCTGGACTTTATGTGTTGCTACATACAGGAGTTAAAAACCTTGATCTATGTATATCACACAGATCAGGAGAAGACCAGTGAAAGCAGAAATGAACTCATGTTTCTGTATGCAGCTGCTTTGATGAAGACATTTCAAATAGAAACTGGAAAACCAGAAGCACAAAACTAAGGAGATAATAGCCAGTGAAGGGGAGAAGTGATTAATTCAGATCAGGAAAAAGCTGCAGAGCTCAAAGAGACTATGATGAAATTATTAGGGGCTGTTGGAGATGTAATCCATATCTCCCTGTCACATATGTTCTATGTGATAGTACCGTGAATGTCATGGGAGAAAATTAATGCCTTACAATATAAACATGTTTAAACTTTATGAAAAATACCCACACAAGAGACTGATTTGATGTATATACATTCAGAGATGGACAGGGAAATTCATCTGCTACATGGTGAGAGCAGCTGACAATCAGGAAACTCAGTTACATTCTAGCAGAATCTTGTATTAATATTGACCCATAATTGTGGCTCTGTAAAAGTTTTCATCTTACTCTATTTATATAGTGTCCTTTGTAATATGATAATGCATTTCAATTATTATTGTTGGATTGCAAACAAAATGCATCCTAGACATACATTCCTTAGATAAGGGAAAAGGCCCAAGCTCTGCTGCTCTCTGCTCTTGGGTAAAAAAATTTAAAAGAGTTCTACAATTTTCTGTTTCTTAAAAAAGAACAAATCTTGATTAAATTTTAAGTTCTATTGGAATGTTTTATAAAATTATATTATTAAAATTCTAAAAGAGTTTTAATCGTAAAGGTGGGAGGCTTGAGTGTGAGATATAAATATTAACATTTCTTTACTGTTCTCCAATAATTTATATTGCTCCCTGGGCTCACTGAGCTGTATCTTAATTTTGAAGTTACCTGGAGTTCTACCTTGTCACAGCCTGACCTAATGTGTGTGGGTGAGTGAGGAAAACCACTTAAATAAAAAGAGTGTTGTGACTTTAAATAATACAATGCATTTTCCCAGCATGAGCATTCATGATGTTTCTGCAGAAAGGGAGATGACATAGGACAAGGGATTACTTTGTTTTGATTAAGGATTGAATAAATGTTACAGTACCAGTGCTTTGTCTGTACACAGGCAACAAATAAGTAAGTATGTGATTCTGAAATGCAAAAATGGGATAAAGGTGGCTTATATAAGAAGCAAATATAGCAGAAGCATACAAATATCAAACTTTCCTTTATTCAGACATCAAGAAAGTATATCTGAGCTGTTCTTTTTATCTCATTCCTATTTCTCCCATGCAATGCTTTATATACACTTTTAATAGTTAAACTGCTTTTAATGGATGAATTTTCATTTAAAAGTAAAAAAAAGATGTTCTTTGCTTCAAGCAGCAGGTGTGTTTTTAATCTTTAATAGGTCACCTTCCCAAGTGCAAGCAGGCAAGCTGTTATTGATCAAAGAGGTTTTGTTGGGTAGCTCTCAGATTATTGAGTGACAAACTTTATTGAATTTGACTTAACAGAAGTCAGAAGACAGCTGAAGCATAAGAGCTTGCACTGCCATCAGAGTCATTTTACGACAGCCAGGGAGCAAAGCTCAGAGATGGATACTGAGCTCTTTGCTGGCCCTTGGAGATTAACTGAACAGCCTTCCTACCAATTCCCAAGCCTGTCAGCAGAACCAATTAGATTTTCAACCAGTAGACAAGAAGGGTGGCACTTGGGGACCTTTTTGCTTTAGGTCGAAGGCTTTTCAGACTGCGATGAGATGACATTGATGATGACACATCGAGCATTGGTTGGTTTTAAGACAAGTTAAATTAGCAGTCTTGAAATGATTCCAACTGTCTCCTGACTTCTCACTGTTGCCATATTCAGTGGATCCTGTCAGGAGCAAGTTGATGACTTAATAGTCTTTCTTGAGTGGATTTGAGCACTTTGGCTGTGTGTTTATGTGTAGTTGTCATGCTTAAAATATTCATATGAAGGTTTGAAATATTTATTTGAAGGCGCCTTCTGCAGAGTTCAGCAGTAAGGCTCTCAGTGCTTCTACCTACTTTTTATTTTATTTTATTTTTTGCTTCTCTAAGCAGTTATTTTGTACAACTACCTTTTATTCTATTTCATATATAATTGATGACAGTGTTTCATGTAGTTATTGATTACTTCATTTATGATAAAGTTAAGGAGCCTTTCTGACATCCTGCTTCTCTTCCAGACTACTGTATATTCAGATCTGCTTACTTCTCATAATAGTTTGGGAACCGTGGGGATTAGGGAAGCCACCGTTGTTTTTACTCCATGACCTTTTATCCAAGAAACTGAGGCAGCTTTGAATGGAAGGGATATAAACACACGAATGAAAACATGTATGTATTAACAATGCAGTTAATCTTGTCTTAAATGATATAGACAGGGTATCTGTGAGAAGCTTCATTTTTGACCTTGGAAAAGTTTTTCAGGATACTTGTTTGAGGTATTGAAAATATCATTCCTCAAGTCTGCATTTGCACTTAAAGATTACTGAATAGTCTCAACCTCTACTAACCTTAGAAAACTATTATGGGTGTACTTTTACATTATATAGATAATTGAGATTTCTGATTTAAAGTTTTTGATATTCAGCAGAGTTACGTGGCATATAAGTCATCTACAGTAATTTGCAATTTGTTGTACCTCTTCATTTTTATAAACGAGAATGATTTTAGCTGATTATATTTGTGTAGGTACGTACATATGCATCTGCAAACATGTGTGCATATTTATAATTCATATTTTGTAACAAAGTTCTATAATTTCTACAGCTACATTCTGGTGTTCCTAGTTGGTAATTGCTGACTCCTCTAAAGGGATGAAAATGACAATATTTTACATGTATAAATGATTTCAGGCTACTAGAGAGAACTCCTTTGCTGAACGAGACAAGGGCTAGAGCCTTGGAGACCTACAGTAGTTAAATCCTTTCTGTAGACTTTGATTTACAAACAGAGCAGCTTTGGTGTATGTACTTAACACTGGATTTGGAACTCTGACCCTATGGTTTCATAGGTATACCTTGCTTGGGATACCAATTATAATGTGTGGGAAATAAATCTTTCAACATCAGATCATATTTTCAAATGGATTCTCCTTGCTGCTTTTTAAGATAGCCATGTTTGGTCAGAACCCCATGTAATCATCACCCAGTCCCAACAAGCAATAATCCATGGCCAATCTTGCCCATCAAAATCCCCATTCATGTATTCTCTTATATTATTTTGAAACAAATTCAAGATAAGCATAAAGTTTCATCTATAAATATTTTGGTTCCTAACTAAAAGATGACATAACCACAATACCATTAACACATCTGAAAAGACTGAACAATAATTCCTTAATTTCATCAAGGATAGAGCCAGGTATTATTCGTTGTTGTTACTCAGAATTACCAACGGTTAAAATGTTGATACGTTTCTTTCCTTTTTTCTAAACACACACATTTCCCTCCTCAAAGCTATTTTTATATTGTTCTTTGATGCTTATTTTTGACTCCTCCTCCTCCTGCCCAGCCAAGCTGAGCATTTCAATAGCACTCTCATCAGCACCTTTAAATCTCTCATCCCCTGACCCTCTCTTATGCTTACTCATCCAATCACCAACCACATAATCAAGCTAACAATTGGTTTTCTCTGCTCCTGGACTGCTAAATGCTGCTGAAGGAAAATGCATAAATGTTGATTGCACCATTACATTTATGATTTTCAGCCTCAGGTGACCCCTTGGTACCACCTGGTGATCAGTTTACCGGTTCCCCACAGGAGCGATTTCAAATACGTACTTCTTTCCTCAATTCCCCAACCTTGCCTCTAGCCAATATCATTAGGCATAATAGATGACTTGGACTTCTGGTTCTCTGTGAAAGAGAGAGTCATGAGTAATATCAAATTTCCTTTCTTCCTCCTAATTTAAATATATCTTCATTAATCTTTAATTCCTAACCTCTGTCTCAAAATAAAAAGGTTCCTTCTTCCAACAAGGTTAATATTTAAGACCATGGACTCTGAAGCCAGATTGCCTGGTTTAGAATTCTGGCTCCACCTTTTCTTGACTGTATGTCCGTGGGCAAGTTTTTCAACTCCTCTGTGCTTCAGTTTCCTCATCTGTAAAATGAGAATTCTAGTAGTTCTTGCCTCTAGGGTTGCATACAGAATTAAGTGACTTAATATATGTAAAGTTCTACAAACAGAGGGTGGCGTCTGGCGCAGAAGATATCACAATATACGTAGTAGTAGTTTTTTTTTTTTTCTTTAATTGGGGTATAGTTGTTTTACAATGTTGTGTTAGTTTCTACTGTACAGCAAAGCGAAGTAGAGTTCCATGTGCTATACAGCAGGTTCTCATTAGTTATCTATTTTATACGTATTAGTATATATATGTCAATCCCAATCTCCCAATTCATCCCCCCCCCTTTCTCCCCTTGGTGTCCATACTTTTGTTCTCTACATCTGTGTCTCTATTTCTGCCTTGCAAACCGGTTCATCTGTACCATTTTTCTAGATTCCACATATATGTGTTAATACATGATATTTGTTTTTCTCTTTCTGACTTACTTCACTCTGTATGACAGTCTTTAGGACCTAGAGACTGTAGTAGTAGTTGTTATTGCTATCTTTCCAAGACTCTACCTGTGTTCCTGATTGTGATAAGTAGCGTAAAGAACAGGAGGAAGCTTCTTACATAGGTTGGTCTGGGAAGGCCTCTCTGAGGAAGTGACATTTGACCGGAGATCTAATGGGTGAGAATAGTCTAGTCAAGTGAAAAACTTAGAGAACACATCCTAGGCAGAGAAAACTAGTGCAAAGGCCCTGAAAGACGGAAATTGTTTGGTTTTTTGAGGAATGAAAGGAAACTAGTTAAAGCTGAAGTGTAGCAAGAAGGGAAAGAATGCCTCAAATGAACTTGGGGAGATGCCTGAGGCCAGCCAGCATCATATAGGAGCCTAGCAGGCCACCATAAAGTGTATACATTTTATTCTAAGTACAATGGGAGGCCATTGAAGAGTTTTAACCAGAGGAACAGCATGATCTAATTTGTATTTTTAAAGATTACTCTTTTTGTTTAGATTGATTAGATTTAGATTAGATTGATTAGATTGATTGATTAGATTTAGATAGAGAATAGATTGTATGAAGGGCAAGAATGGAAGAGGGAAAGGTTGATAAAAGATTATTGCATTATTCTAATTGAGGGATGGTAGTGATTTGGATTGTGGTGGCGGCAATAGTAATGGCATGAAATAGATGAAGTCTAGATATAATTTGGAAATTCAAATGGGGACATGCTGATGGATTGGTTGTGTGAGGGGGATGGTGAAGGAAACGTAAGAATCAAGTATGACTTTTAAGTCATTGGCTTGAACAATATGGTAGATGGTGGGGTTATTTATATAAATCATTCTCTAGCAAAGTCCACAATCTCCAGGCAGGCAAAGGTAAAGATAAAGTATAATCCAAGATAAACTACAAAGTGACTCATTTTGGTTTCAAAATGGCCTTGCTTTCTCATTCCTCTTAGTATGGTAGATGGCAAGGAAAACTTCCACTTATTTATAGCTAATGCTTTTTTTTAACCTTTAAAAGACAACTTTATAAAAGTACAATTTACATAAAATGAATGTACCCATTTTAAATGTACATTTCAATGAGTTTTAACAAATGTATAGATCTATGTAATCACTGCTCCAGTCAAGTTACAAAAAGTTTCCATTACTCTGAAAAGTTTGCTCATGTCCCATTGTTGTCATGCCCAAGCCCTGGCCCTAGTCCTAGCCCTAGGAAACTACAGATCTCTGTAATTATCACTATAGATTACTTTAACCTGTTCTAGATTTCTATATAAATGGAATTATATAGAATGTATTCCTTTGTAGGTACCTTTTTCCCCTCAAATCGTTGTTTTTTGAGATTTATCCATATTGTTGTGTATCAGTAATTCATCCTTTTAAAATTTTGGAGTAGTATCCCATTGTATGAGTATATACCACACTTTGTTCGTTCATCCACCAGTTGATCAACAGTTGGATTGTTCCCATTTTGAGGCTATTGTGAATCAAGCTGTTAGGAACATTTAGGAACATTTGTGTACAGGATCTTTTATGGACCTAAGGTTTCATTATTCTTGGATAATACCTGGGAGTGGAATGGCTGGGTCAACATGATATGTATGGTATATGTTTAACTCTTTAAGAAATTGCCAAACTGTTTTTCAAAGTGGTTGTATCATTTTACATTCCCACTGGCAATGCATGAGTTTCAGTTGCTTCACATTCTCACCAATACTTAGTAAGATCACTCTGTTTAATTTTGGCCATTATAGTGGCTTTGTAATGTTATCTCATTATGTTTTTAATTTGCATTTCCCTGATGATTACTGATGTTGATATCTTTTCATGTGTTTGTATATCTTCCTTTGTGAAGTGTGAAGATTCTGTTTAAATTTTTTGTGTAGTTTCTAGTTGAATTGTATGCCTTCTTTTTATCAAATTGTAAGAGTTCTTTATATAACCTGGAAACAAGTCATTTGTTTGATATATGAGTTGCAAATATGTCCCAGTCTGGGACTTGCCTTTTCGTTTTCTTTATAGTGTTTTTGGAAGAGCAAAAGTTTTAAATTTTGATGAAGGCTAAGTTGTCTTTTTTATTTCCTTTTTCTTTTTTGGCTACTGCCTTTTGTGTCCTAACAAATCTCTGCTCACACCACCATCATGAATCTTATTCTCCGATGTTTTCATCTAGAAGTTTGAATTGTTGTCTTTTCAGTTTAGGAATGTTATACGTTTGGATTTTATTTTTAATATGGTGTGATATAAGGGTCAAAGATCATTTTTTTTCATACTGATATCCAGTTGTTATGGCATTATTTGTTGAAAGGACTATCCTTCCCCCCGCCCCGAATTACCTTGCATCTTTGTTGGAAATCAATTGACCATTAAGTGTTCAGATCTCTTCCTAGATTCCCTTTTGCTCCATTGACCTATATGTCTATCCTTATGCCAATACCACACTGTCTTAATTATTATAGATTTATAAGTTTTGGAATCAGATTGTGTAAGTCATCTAATTTTGTTCTCTTATTCAAAAGTTGTTTTGGATATCCTAGGTTCTTCGAATTTCATATAAATATTACAATCAGCTTGGCAATCTCTATCCCCAAAAAAGCCTGTTGCTATTTTAATTGCAATTGCATTGAATCCATAGATAAATTTGGAGAGAATTGACATATTAAAACTCTTTCCATCCATAATCATAATATATCACTCCATTTATTTAATTCCTCTTTAATTTCCATCAGTAATGTTTTATAGTTTTCAGTAAACAGGTCTTGATAGTTTTTACTAAACAGATCTTGTTCATCCACTATAGTGTGCATACTTATTCCTATTATTTATGTTTTTTAAAAAGTTGCTTTTGTTAGTGGTATTGTAGTTTTATTTCGTTTTCCAATTGTTTATTGCTAGCTTGTAGAAATACAATTGATTTTGTGTATATTGACCTTGAATGCTGTGACATTGCTAAATTCACTTATTAATTCTAATAGCTTTTTTGAAGATTTCATAGGATTATTTTTTAACATATCAATAATTACTTTCTTTTTTTAATCTTTTATAATTTTTGAATTTTATTTTATTTGTTTTTTTTATACAGCAGGTTCTTATTACTTATCCATTTTATACATATTAGTGGATACATGTCAATCCCAATCTCCCAATTCATCACACCACCCCGCCCCGACGCTTTCCCCCTTTGGGGTCCATACGTTTGTTCTGTACATCGCTGACTAAATTTCTACCCTGCAAACTGGTTCATCTGTACCATTTTTCTAGGTTCCACATATATGCGTTAATATACAATATTGGTTTTTCTCTTTCGGACTTACTTCACTCTGTATGACAGTCTCTAGGTCCATCCACGTCTCTACAAATGACCCAATTTCGTTCCTTTTTATGGCTGAGTAATATTCCATTGTATATATGTACCACAACTTCTTTATCCATTCATCTGTCAATGGGCATTTAGGTTGCTTCTATGACCTGCCTATTGTAAACAGTGCTGCAATGAACATTGGGGTGCATGTGTCTTTTTGAATTATGGTTTTCTCTGGGTATATGCCCACTAGTGGGATTGCTGGGTCATATGGTAATTCTACTTTTACTTTTTTAAGGAACCTCCATACTGTTCTCCATAGTGGCTGTATCAATTTACATTCCCACCAACAGTGCAAGAGGGTTCCCTTTTCTCCACACTCTCTCCAGCATCTGTTGTTCGTAGATTTTCTGATGATGCCCATTCTAACTGGTGTGAGGTGATACCTCACTGTAGTTTTGATTTGCATTTCTGTAATAATTAGTGATGTTCAGCAGCTTTTCATGTGCTTCTTGGCCATCTGTATGTCTTCTTTGGAGAAATGTCCATTTAGGTCTTCTGCCCATTTTTGGATTGGGTTGTTTGTTTCTTTAATATTGAGCTGCATGAGCTGTTTATATATTTTGGAGATTAATCCTTTGTCCATTGATTTGTTTGCAAATATTTTCTCCCATTCTGAGGGTTGCCTTTTCGTCTTGTTTGTAGTTTCCTTTGCTGTGCAAAAGCTTTGAAGTTTCATTAGGTCTCATTTGTTTATTTTTGTTTTTACTTCCATTACTCTAGGAGGTGGATCAAAAAAGATTTTGCTGTGATTTATGTCAAAGAGTGTTCTTCCTATGTTTTCCTCTGAGAGTTTTATAGTGTCCGGTCTTACATTTAGGTCTCAAATCCATTTTTAGTTTGTTTTTGTGTATGGTGTTAGGGAATGTTCTAATTTCATTCTTTTACATGTAGCTGTCCAGTTTTCCCAGCACCACTTATTGAAGAGACTGTCTTTTCTCCATTGTATATACTTGCCTCCTTGGTCATAGATTAGTTGACCATAGGTGCGTGGGTTTATCTCTGGGCTTTCCATCCTGTTCCATGGATCTATATTTCTGTTTTTGTGCCAGTACCATATTGTCTTGATTACTGTAGCTTTGTAGTATAGTTTGAAGTCAGGGAGTCTAATTCCTCCAGCTCCGTTTTTTCCCCTCAAGACTGCTTTGGCTGTTTGGGGTCTTTCGTGTCTCCAAACAAATTTTAAGATGATTTGTTCTAGTTCCGTAAAAAATGCCATTGGTAATTTGATAGGGATTGCATTGAATCTGTAGATTGCTTTGGGTAGTATAGACATTTTCAAAATATTGATTCTTCCAATCCAAGAACATGGTACATCTCTCCATCTGTTTGTATCATCTTTAATTTCTTTCATCAGTGTCTTATAATTTTCTGCATACAGGCCTTTTGTCTCCCTAGGTAGGTTTATTCCTAGGTATTTTATTCTTTTTGTTGCAATGGTAAATGGGAGAGTTTCCATAATTTCTCTTTCAGATTTTTCATCATTAGTGTATAGGAATGCAAGAGATTTCTGTGCATTAATTTTGTATCCTGCAACTTTACCAAATTCATTGATTAGCTCTAGTAGTTTTCTGGTGGCATCTTTAGGATTCTCTATGTATAGTATCATGTCATCTGCAAGCAATGACAGTTTTACTTCTTCTTTTCCAATTTGTATTCCTTTTATTTCTTTTTCTTCTCTGACTGCCATGGCTAGGACTTCCAAAACTATGTTGAATAATAGTGGCAAGAGTGGACATCCTTGTCTTGTTCCTGATCTTAGAGGAAATGCTTTCAGTTTTTCACCGTTGAGGATGATGTTTGCTGTGGGTTTGTCATATATTGCCTTTATTACGTTTAGGTAGGTTCCCTCTATGCCCACTTTCTGGAGAGTTTTTATCATAAATGGTTGTTGAATTTTGTCAAAAGCTTTCTCTGCATCTATCGAGATGATCATATGGTTTTTATTCTTCAATTTGTTAATATGCTGTATCACATTGGTTGATTTGCGTATATTGAAGAATCCTTGCATCCCTGGGATCAATCCCACTTGATCATGGTGTATGATCCTTTTAATATGTTGTTGGATTCTGTTTGCTAGTAGTTTGTTGAGGATTTTTGCATCTATATTCATCAGTGATATTGGTCTGTAATTTTCTTTTTTTGTAGTATCTCTGTCTGGTTTTGATATCAGGGTGATGGTGGTCTCGTAGAATGGGTTTGGGAGTGTTCCTTCCTCTGCAATTTTTTGGAAGAGTTTGAGAAGAATGGGTGTTAGCTCTTCTCTAAATGGTTGACAGAATTCACCTGTGAAGCCATCTGGTCCTGGACTTTAGTTTGTTGGAAGATTTTTAATCACAGTTTCAATTTCATTACTTGTGATTGGTCTGTTCATATTTTCTATTTCTTCCTGGTTCAGTCTTGGAAGGTTACACCTTTCTAAGAATTTGTCCATTTCTTCCAGGTTGTCTGTTTTATTGGCATAGAGTTGCTTGTGGTAGTCTCTTAGGATGCTTTGTATTTCTGCGGTGTCTGTTGTAACTTTTCCTTTTTCATTTCTAATTTTACTGATTTGAGTCCTCTCCCTCTTTTTCTTGATGAATCTGGCTAATGGTTTATCAATTTTGTTTACCTTCTCAAAGAACCAGCTTTTAGTTTTATTGATCTTTGCTATTGTTTTCTTTGTTTCTATTTTATTTATTTCTGCTCTGATCTTTGTGATTTCTTTCCTTCTACCAACTTTGGGTTTTGTTTGTTCTTCTTTCTCTAGTTCCTTTAGGTGTAAGGTTAGATTGTTTGAGATGTTTTTTGTTTCTTGAGGTAGGATTGCATTGCTATAAAATTCCCTCTTAGAACTGCTTTTGCTGCATCCCATAGGTTTTGGATCATCGTGTTTTCATTGTCATTTGTCTCTAGGTATTTTTTGATTTCCTCTTTGATTTCTTCAGTGATCTCTTGGTTATTTAATAACGTATTGTTTAGCCTCCATGTGTTTGTGATTTTTACCCTGTAATTCATTTCTAATCTTATAGCGTTGTGGTCAGAAAAGATGCTTGATCTGATTTCAATTTTCTTAAATTTACTGAGGCTTGATTTGTGACCCAGGATGTGATCTATCCTGGAGAATGTTCCGTGCACACTGGAGAAGACAGTGTAATCTGCTGTTTTTGGATGGAATGTCCTATAAATATCAATTAAATCTATCTGGTCTATTGTGTCATTTAAAGCTTCTGTTTCCTTATTTATTTTCATGTTGGTTGATCTGTCCATTGGTGTAAATGAGGTGTTAAAGTCCCCCACTATTATTGTGTTACTGTTGATTTTCTCTTTTATAGCTGTCAGCAGTTGTCTTATGTATTGAGGTGCTCCTATGTTGGGTGCATATATATTTATGACTGTTAAACCTTCTTCTTGGATTGATCCCTTGATCATTATGCAGTGTCCTTCCTTGTCTCTTGTAACATTCTTTATTTTAAAGTCTATTTTATCTGATATGAGTATTGCTACTCCAGGTTTCTTTTGATTTCCATTTGCATGGAATATCTTTTCCCATCCCCTCACTTTCAGTCTGTATGTGTCCCTACGTCTGAAGTGGGTCTCTTGAGGACAGCATATATAAGGGTCTTCTTTTTGTATCCATTCAGCAAGCCTGTGTCTTTTGGTTGGAGCATTTAATCCATTCACGTTTACGGTAATTATCAATATATATGTTCCCATTACCATTTTCTTAATTGTTTTGGGTTTGTTTTTGTAGGTCCTTTTCTTCTGTTGTGTTTCCCACTTAGAGAAGTTCCTTTAGCATTTGTTGTAGAGCTGGTTTGGTGGTGCTGAATTCTCTTAGCTTTTGCTCGTCTGTAAAGCTTTTGATTTCTCCATTGAATCTGAATGTGATCCTTGCCGGGTAGAGTAATCTTGGTTGTAGGTTCTTCCCTTTCATCGCTTTATATATGTTTTCCCACTCCCTTCTGGCTGTAGTGTTTCTGCTGAGAAATCAGCTGTTAACCTTATGGGAGTTCCCTTGTATGTTATTTGTTGTTCTTCCCTTGCTGCTTTCAATAATTTTTCTTTGTCTTTAGGTTTTGCCAATTTGATTACTATGTGTCTCAGCATGTTTCTCCTTGGGTTTATCCCGTATGGGACTCTCTGCGCTTCCTGGACTTGGGTGGCTATTTCCTTTCCCATGTTAGGGAAGTTTTCGACTATAATCTCTTCAAATATTTTCTCTCGTCCTTTCTCTCTCTCTTCTCCTTCTGGGACCCTTATAATGTGAATGTTGTTGCGTTTAATGTTGTCCCAGAGGTCTCTTAGGCTGTCTTCATTTCTTTTCATTCTTTTTTCTTTATTCTCTTCCGCAGCAGTGAATTCCACCATTCTGTCTTCCAGGTCACTTATCTGTCCTTCTGCCTCAGTTATTCTGCTATTGATTCCTTCTAGTGTAGTTTTCATTTCAGTTATTGTATTGTTCATCTCTGTTTGTTTGTTCTTTAATTCTTCTAGGTCTTTGTTAAACATTTCTTGCATCTTCTCGATCTTTGCCTTCATTCTTTTTTCCCAGGTCCTGGATCATCTTCACTCTCATTATTCTGAATTCTTTTTCTGGAAGGTTGCCTATCTCCACTTCATTTAGTTGTTTTTCTGGGGTTTTATCTTGTTCCTTCATCTGGTATATAGCCCTCTGCCTTTTCATCTTGTCTATCTTTCTGTGAATGTGGTTTTTGTTCCACAGGCTGCAGCATTGTAGTTCTTCTTGCTTCTGCTGTCTGCCCTCTGGTGGATGAGGCTATCTAAGAGGCTTATGCAAGTTTCCTGGTGGGAGGTAATGGTGGTGGGTAGAGCTGGCTGTTGCTCTGGTGGGCAGAGCTCAGTAAAACTGTAATCTGCTTGTCTGCTGATGGGTGGGGCTGGGTTCCCTCCCTGTTGATTGTTTGGCCTGAGGCAACCCAACACTGGAGCCTACCCAGGCTCTTTCTTGGGGCTAATGGTGGACTCTGGGAGGGCTCACGCCAAGGAGTACTTCCCAGAACTTCTGCTGCCAGTGTCCTTGTCCTCACTGTGAGACACAGCCACCCCCAGCCTCTGCAGGAGACCCTCCAACACTGGCAGGTAGGTCTGGCTCAGTCTCCTATGGGGTCACTGCTCCTTCCCCTGGGTTCTGATGTGCACACTACTTTGTGTGCCCTCCAAGAGTGGGGTCTGTTTCCCCCAGTCCTGTCGAAGTCCTGCAATCAATTCCCACTAGGCTTCAAAGTCTGATTCTCTAGGAATTCCTCCTCCCGTTGCCAGACCCTCAGGTTGGGAAGCCTGACGTGGGGCTCAGAACCTTCATTCCAGTGGGTGGACTTCTGTGGTGTGAGTGTTCTCCAGTTTGTGAGTCACCCACCCAGCAGTTATGGGATTTGATTTTATTGTGATTGTGCCCCTCCTACCGTCTCATTTTGGCTTCTCCTTTGTTTTTGGATGTGGGGTATCTTTTTTCGTGAGTTCCAGTGTCTTCCTGTGGATGATTGTTCAGCAGTTAGTTGTGATTCTGGTGCTCTCGCAAGAGGGAGTGAGAGCATGTCTCATAGGATTTTTAGATTTACAGGATTTTATCTTCTATGAATAGAGACAGTTTTACTTCATACTTTTTAGTTTGTATGCCTTGGTTTCTTTTTCTTGCTTTATTGTGCTGGCCAGGACCTCTAGTGCAACACTTAATAGAAGTGTTGAAAGTGGATATCTTTGTCTTGTTTCTGATCTTAGGGGAAAGCATTTAGTCTCACCATTAACTATGATATTAAGTATAGGGGTTTTTGTAGATGCCCTTTATCAAAAGAGGAAGTATTCTTCTATTTCTAGTTTGTTGCGAAATTTTGTCATGAATGTGTGTTGAATTGTGTCAAACCACTTTCCTGTATTTTTTGAGACAATTATATAGCTTTTCTTGTTTTGTTAATATGGTAAATTACATTTTATTTTCTAATGTTAGTCCAACCTTTTATTCCTGAGATAAACCCCATTTTGTCATAAGATAGTATCATTTTTAGATATTACTGAATTTGATTTGCTATTATTTTGCTAAGGATTATGTCATCTATGTTCACAGTACT
Source organism: Eschrichtius robustus (assembly GCF_028021215.1). NCBI lineage: Eukaryota > Metazoa > Chordata > Mammalia > Artiodactyla > Eschrichtiidae > Eschrichtius > Eschrichtius robustus. The sequence goes on from NC_090838.1 coordinate 37,121,471, forward strand.
CATAATGGTTTATATTTTTCTTGAAGTTTTATTGTAGTTTCTTTGTCTGGTTTTGGTATTGGGGTATTGCTAGACTCATAAAATAAATTGGCAAGTGTCCTTTCCTCTTCTCTCTTTCTGAAAGAATTTGTATAAGATTGATAGTAATTCTTCCCTAAATGCTTGATAAAATTAGCCAGTGAAGTCATCTGGCCTAGAGTATTCTTTGCGGAAAAGTTTTTATTTGCAGATTCAATTAAATAGACAGGGGGCTTCAGATTTTTTATTTCTTCTTGTGTCAGTTTTGACGATTGTGTCTTTCAAGGAATTTTTCTATTTCATGGGTTTTTTTTCCAAATTTCCTTATTTATAATATTCCCCTATTACACTTTTAATGTCTATAAGAACTGAAGCTATGTCTCCTTTTTCATTCCCAGCATTTGTATTTCATTTCTTTCTTTTGTGTCTTCTTGAGCAGTCAGTCCATCTAGAGGTTTATCAATTTTATTGATCTTTTCAAAGAACTGGCTTTTGATTTCATTGATTTTCTCTATTGTCTATCTCTTTTCTATTTCATTGCTTTCTACTTTTATCTTTATTTCCTTATTTCTAATTACTTCAGTTTTAATGTGCTCTTCCTTTTCTAGCTTCCAAAAGTGAAAGCTTAAGTCATTGATTTTAAACCTTTCTTTTTTTTCCTAATGTAAGCATTGAAAGCTGCAAATTTTCCTCCTAAGTACTATACATGCATTAAATTTTGATGTGTTATATTTTAATTATTCAGTTCAAAATATTTTTAATTTTTCTTGTGATTTATTCTTTGACCTATGGATTATTTAGCCGTGTGGTGTTTAATTTTCAAGACATCTTTATGTTAACCATTTCTAACTTAATTTTAATTTGGTTAGAGAATGGATTCTGGATAATTCATTCTTTTAAATTCGTGGAGACTTGTTTTATGGTCATTCATATGGTTTCTATTGGTGAATTTTCCATGTGAACTTGAAAGAAAAATGTATTTTGCCATTGTTTGATGTATTGTTCTGTAAATGTCAGTTAAATCAAGTAGGTTGATAGTATTATTCTTCTCTTTTACATCCTTACTAATTTTCTGCCTACTTGTTCTATCAATTACTGAAAGAGGAGTTGTAAAATCTCCTATTATAATTACATATTTGTCTATTTTTCTTTTCATTTCTGTCATTCTTCCTTCATGTATTTTGAAGCTCTTATATTTGTTGCATACATATTAATGATTGTTATGTCTTTTTTGATGAATCAATCCCTTTATACTTATGAAATGTCCCTCTTTTTCTTGGTAATATTCCTTGTCTTGTGTGAAGTCTACTTTGTATGATGTTAATATAGCTACTCTAATTTTCTCATGATTACTGTTTGCATGGTATATCTTTTTCCAGCCTTTATGTTTAACCTATCTACCAATTCATATTTTGTGTACATTTCTTATGGACAGACATACAGTTGGATCTTGGATTTTGAACCCACTGACAAATTTTGCTTTTAATTGGACTGAATTTAATTGTCGATATGGTTGTGCTTAAGTTTACAACTTGCTATTTGTTTTCTGCTTGTCACATTTGGTCCTTTTTTTTCCTGTCTTCTTTTGTAGTAATTATCTTTTAGTATTCCATTTTCTCTACTATTGGCTTAGTGACTAAACTCTGTTTAAAGTTAGTGTTTGCTCTAAGGTTTAAACTGTATAACTTTAACTGATATCTACCTTCAAATAGTCTTATACTAATTTGCATATAATGTTAGAACCTTCAAAAATGTACTTCCACTCTTTCTACTGTCCTATATGCTATTGGTATTGTACATTTTACTTGCATGTGTCATAAACCTCACAATACATTATTATTATTTTTGCTTTAAACGGTTATCTTTTTTTAAATTAATTTTTATTGGAGTGTGGTTGCTTTACAATGTTGTGTTAGTTTCTGCTGTATAAATCTTTTGCCTTTTACTAAAGATTTCCGTGGAAAAGAACAGAAACAGTTATCTTTCAAAGGAACTTAAAAACAAGAAAAATATTTATACTTACCCATATACTTACCATTTCCAGTGCTCTTCATTCACTTATATAGATCTGAGTTTCTATGTAATATAATTTCCTTTCACTTGAAGACCTTCTTTAATCATTTCTTATTATGTGGGTTGGCTGGCAATCACTTCCGTCATCTTTCATTTGTCAGGAAAAGGCTTTATTTTTTCCTTCATTATTGAAGTTTCTTTTCACTGGATATAGAATTTTAGGTTAATGGTATTTTTTTCTTTAATATTTTTCTCTGGATAAAGACTTTTAGTTTGATAGCCTTTTTCTTTAGCATTTTAAGGAGGTCATTTCATTGTTCCCTGGATTGTATTATTTCTAATGAGAAGCCAGTGGTAATTCTTATCTTTGTCCTTCTGAATATACTATGTCTTTTTGGAGGGGAAGTGCTGATTTTAAGATTTCCTCTTACTTATTTACAAAACAAATAGACTCATAGACATAGAAAAGCAACTTATGGTTACCGAAGGGGAAAGGAAGGGGGAAGGATAAATTAGGAGTTTGGGATTAAAATATACACACTATTATATATAAAATAGATAACCAACAAGGACCTACTGTATAGCACAGGGAACTATATGCAATATCTTGTAGTAACCTATAATGGAAAAGAATCTAAAAAAGAACATATATATAACTGAATCACTTTGCTGTACACCTGAAACTAACACAACATTGTGAATCAACTATATTTCAATAAAAAAAATTTTTTAAGTGTAAAAAAAAGATTTTTCTCTTTATTACTGGTTTTCAGTAATTTGACTATCATGTGCCTTAATATGACTTTCTTTGTAATTATCCTGCTTGGGGTTTGCTGGCCTCATATATGTTTTGGTTTAAAATTTTCATCAAATTTGGGACTTATTTCTTGGAACATATTTCTCACCCATTTCTCTCCCCAGTCCTTTTTGGGGCTTCAATTATGTGTACGTTAGACTACTTGATATTGTCCCACACATCACCAAAGCTCTGTTCAATTTTTTTCATCCTTTTTTCTCTCTTTCCTTCAGTTTGGTGAGTTTTTAATCACTATTACCAATCTTTTCAGCCGTTGACTAATCTGATGTTAAGCTCCATTTGGTGAATTTTTAAAATCTCAAATGTAGTATGTTTTTGGCTCTAAAAGTTTATTTGGTTCCTTTTTTATATTGATAGTTTCCATTTCTCTCATTATTTTTATGTTTTCCTTTAATCCTTGAATATGTTTGTAATATCTTTTTATGACTTCTTGTTCTGCTAAATCTATTACTTTGTCATTTCTGGGTCTGTTTCAGTGTTGTGAACATTACATTGTTGAAGGTCTGAATTTTGTTTTCTCTTAGTAGATTCAGTTCAGTTGCTTATGGATGAGCTTGATTCTTTCAAGGCTTGTTTTTGTTTTTAAGCTTTGTTGGGCATGTCTAGAGTAGCCTTTACTTTATGGCTAGTTAAGCCCTACTACTGTCTTATGTTTTGGCATTTTCACTGAATGCCTCCAGTATTCAGTGATATCTCTCCACTATGCCTAGATGGAACTGGAACATCTTGCAGCCTGACATTCTTTGCCCAGCCTCACGGAGTCACTCTATGGAATCACAGCTTAATGCTCAGGCAAAGATTCAAGAGGGACCCTATACAAATTTCTGAATCTCTGCTTTTGCATTGCTCTGTCCTCTCTGCTATTCTCTCCTGCAAATTCCATCCACCTTAGCCTCCCCTAATTCCATCTCTACCTCCTCAACTCATCAAGTCGTCCATGTTCTGCTTGGAGTGATCTTAAGACTCACTGCATTTTTCTCCCTTCTCCTGGAGATCACAGTCCTGTGCTGCCTGTTGTCTAGTAGCTGAAAGCAGTGGTTTCATATATTTAGTCCACTTGTTTACAGTTGGGGGTCAAGTCTTGTACTGTTTTTGATCATCATTAGAAGCAGAAACATTCTAATGCCTTTTAAAGATTAATAATTGTTTAGAAATTCACTTATACATCATCCCACAGTGTTTATTAAGCACCTGCAATGTGCTAAGTACCGTGCCAGGACCTGAGGATACAGAGAGATATTAAAGAAGACAAACATGTATTATAAATAATTAGAAAGATGTATGGGAGCCCAAAAGAGGACGTTAGTAACTATATGATAGGGGTAGAGGCACTGATGAAGAAATCTAGTTTTATAGGTGTTCCCCGGGTTGAGGCTGAAAGAAAGGACATTCCAAACAGCACAATAAGTGGAAAGGTACAGAGATATGAAATAGTACAATGTGCTTACAAAGCTTGTTTTATTAACTGATCATTCATTTAGTAAATATATCTTCAGTGTCTAGTAGATGCTATGCAATGTGCTAAGGGTTGGGTATCCGAAGTGTGAGTGAGATGTTCATGATTCCTGCCGTCATAGAACTTCCAGTCCAGTACTTCAGTGTGAATGGAGCATAGGGTGCCCCGATCGGGGTAATATTTGTGAGTGAGGTAGCAGAAAAGGCAGGTTGAAGGCATATTGTGAGGTACCTTAAATGCTGCTCTAAGGGGTAGTCATTGTCCTAAAAGCCACTGTCCTCCAAACATTTTTGATTATACCCATAAATTTTTTTGCATATTTACCCCAGCATATGTGTATTCATTTATTAATAAACTATATGTGCACTACTATATCGACATATTATATATTCTATAAAAATATACAAAAAAAGAAATGTAACAGGATAATGTAAATAAACATAGATATTCCAGTGTTCTCTTCCTGTATTCCATGCTTCATCTTGCACATCCCAGGCTCACACCCCTCACTTTGTAGCTCAGTAGGCAATGGGAAGCTTTCTAGATTCTCATTCAGGAAATGAAACTGATCAGAATTCTGCTTTATAAAGATTCCAAACATGACTTTTATTCTAGTCATGCTGAATAATGCTTTTAAAAGCAGAGAAGAAGCTGAACTAATATGATTCCTTCCAATCCCAGGATTATATAGCTGGGGCTGCTCCTTAGAAGAGGTTAGGATTCTAACCTACAGTGGTCATTTGTTGTATTATTAAGATGCAATACACTAGACTGGCCAAGTGACTTAAAGCAGGAGAATATCCAGTGTGGAGCTGGCGTTCCCTGCAGTGGAACTGACTTTGTTACATGCAAGTCATCACTTTACACTTTGGCAAATTACTTTCGGATGCACCTGTATTATGTCCAGAAGTGCAGAAATAAAGGCTCGGCATACTAGATAAGAAGCTGGACCTTGGAAACAAAACTGAGTAGTATTGGAGGTCCCAGAAATAGTAGTACAGGCTAGTAGGCAAGCCTAAGTCAGAGCAGCTGAAGACGGCAGGCAGAATGAGAAGCCACGTGGTTGAAAGGACAGTAACCAGGAGGACAGAGTTACCAGAATTAGGACCAGGTGCCTCTAAGCCAGAAAAACAGAATTACCAGAGTTAGGACCCAGGAAGTCTGCAAGAGCTTGGAGAATGGATGCAAACAACCAGCCCCAAGGAAAAGCTGAATGTCTGAAGAGAGGTGGCCTGCTTCGGCTCCACAGAGTCTCTGTGCAACCACGGAGGCAGCTGCCTAGGTGGGGCAGAGAACCTGACTGGAGTGGGACACGAAAAGGCTGAAAGAAAGATGGGTTGCAAGTAGTCAGTGTGCTCCAGATTTATTTTCTGGCTGGAACATTTCTGTTCCCTATTTCCAAACTCTCAACACTTCTATTTATGGTTTTAAAAAATACTATCTCATAGAATAAAAGAAGTTCTTCCTAAAATTATATGAGAATGTACTGACTATATCCTTCTATATACACTTCCTATGTAGTTTAAGAGAAAAGATACATAAACTTCTACGAATTGGAGATCCACGTCCAGAAAACTTATTAATGTCAAGTAGGAGAGACTTCAGTTGCCTTTTCCAGCTCTTCTCCAGCTTTGATTTTGTCTCCTGCCTAAATAATTGTTGAGGCCAATGTGCCTACCTCTTGTTCCATTTTACTTACCCTATTTCAAACAACTGAAGCACATTACATCTCTCTAGAAACGGAAGCTGAGGACATTCTCTGTTTTGAGTTCACCTAGCAGTAGATAGAGTAGTACTGCAAGTTCACGGGCAATTTTGGCAGGTGAGAGGGAAAAATTCAAGTTACCAAAGTATTTGACATACTGCAGCTGAAGCTGGCCTACGGCTAGTGGGTGTTCGATAAAAACAAAATGAGCCATGGCCGGGGGCACCTGTAGGATGGTTAATGGCAGTCATTTAGCTGTCATTCATTTTTCAGTTCAAATCATTTTAAAATACTTTGTTAGTTCGGAATGTGTTTGCTTAAGTCATTTCAGTAGTAATACTTTTCTCCAGGAGTCAATTAGGTATTCATTTTACAGCTCTTGCATAATAGCTGAGAAAACTGCAATTGCACAAGCAAAGCGCAGATAAACACCAGATTATCATATTAAAGTCCTTATTAGTCTGTCAGGAGAATTTTTTTTTTCACTGAATGCTTTTTGGTTGTTTATTATCCTTTTTTTTTTTTAAATTAGGATTTTCCCAATGTTAGTTTAGTTTTAAAAAAATATTATTCAGGTCTCCATTTTCATTAGGAAACTAGTCTTTTCTCTACCCTCTCCACACATAATAACTTCAGCCTAAAATAGCAAGATTCCCTTTTACAATTTTAAAATGTATATAAGCTGTTTAATTCTTTCTCTGAGCTATCCAATGACCTCTTTACTTTAAGGTGTTTTAGCAAAAGTAGACCTCTTCCTACGTCAGATTTGACTTAACAGATGCCTATTAGCAATCCTAAACCCAGAACGACAGGGGTTATTTAAAATAATACTAAGTGTCCCATTTATTTACAGAGTTTCTATTGTTTTTGAGAAGCCACCATATTAAAGTGTTCTCAAATTTATATATGTATTTATGTGTTTGTGTGTGAAACTGTATCTACTTTCTTTTCAATTATGGTTTCACCTCCCGGAAGGCAGAAACTGTGTCTTTTGACAGATATTTCTCTTCTGTTTCAGATTCAAGGCAGTGTTAGGAAAGTCAGGCTATCAGTCAATATTGTTCAATTTCTATTTGAGATAAGGTGTTTTGTCCCAAGATTTGAGGAGAATCCACAGAACTCCCCCATGAAATCTAAAAGACTGTCTTTCTCCTATTGCAGTCATTATTCCAGGTTAAAAACAGGAGGAAAGAAACTAAAGTTACTTCATTGTGTCATGAGAAGCCAAAAATTCTGCCATCTGCTTCAAATGAAAGCTTTCCTAATGAGAATCCAAGGCAAAACACTGTGCGTTTCTTCTAGTTCCTCACAGACAGAACGTCTATTATCTTTCACATGGAGCCAAGACCTCTTAAGGGAAAGGAAATTCTCCTCTAAAATAAAATTGTAGGGTGCAATATAATTTGTGATTTTTTTCTCTTATAAAAAAATGGCATGGGATCTTAGGCAGCCTGACTGTCTGTGTGTCAGCTGTGTAGGTCCTCCCAGGAGAAATGTCTTTTGGTCCAGAAGAAAAGTAGACAAATAGGAGATACCCTCCCAATATCGTGTGATTAATTGCCTCTGCCATTCCCTGACCTTTGCCCACTCCAGCACATATGGTCAGTGGCAGAAGCCTTGGACAGCCAGTTTTGCTTTCTTAGCTGGCAGAGGGGTAGAAAGAACACATTTGTAGTCACTAGCAAGACCAAGCCCCCAAATGGTGGAGATTTGGGTTGTCTGAACTGCCAAATTAGCTCCCCAAATGGTTTGTTTCATGGCAGGTTTGATCTTTTCATTATATCCTGAATTACATTTATTTCCTTTGGGTTTTTGACACGGAGGCAGCAAGACACAAGAAAACCAACCAAGACTTATCCTTTGATATTCAAGAAATACTCCAATCAAGACTAGATAGACTGGGTAATATTCCCAAAGCCAACTTGGAATATTAACAAAGCTAATTCAGGTCAGGCTGACTGAAATGACTAGTTGGTGGGGAAGCTATTAGTTTATTTTGCTCATCTGAACTTCCAGTGTGTTTTGATTAAGGTAGTGGATAGATTATGGTTTGCCTGTTACACAAACAGCAATATCATCCTTCAGATTTCCCAGGGATTTTTATTCAGTTCTTATGGACAGTTTAGCATAGTGGGTTAAGAGAACAGATGCTGGTGCTTTATTTTATTTTTTTGGCCGAGCAACATGCAGCATCTTAGTTCCCTGACCAGGGATTGAATCCGTGACCCCTGCATTGGAAGCATGGAGTCTTAACCACTGGACTGCCAGGGAAGTCCCTAGACTGCATGGCTTTAAATCACAACTCTGCCACTTTCTAGCTGGGTAGACCTGGGCAAATTGCTTAATCTCCGTGCTTCAGTTTCGTCATCCATAAAATGGGAATAATAATGGTACTTACTTCATAAGATTGTAATGGGTTATAATAAATGACTTGATAAACGTAAAAGCACTTAGAATAGTGCCTGGTACATAGAAAGCACTATACAAGTGTAGCGGTAGCAGTGGTATGGTTATGTATGGTAGGGTAACTTTCAACACCAGCTCCTGTTTTCTGTGGTTGAATATATGTATACTAATGATAGCCTAAAGCCCCTTATTTAACTCCACCCTGTTGGTTAATACTATGTGGGGAAAGCAGATCACGCAAATGTAAGCTTAGTTTTTCCATCTGTAGTCACTCAACCTTCAATAATCCAAATGGAGATTACCCATGTTGAGGGCTATCCATGGAGGTATTTCAATTTAGGGCTATTTTACTCTCTTCAACCTATTTCTAAGGGCACCTCATTTAATAGAGGTTGATTGGGTCCTCTGGGGATAGGAGTTAATTTTATGAATTATCTAAGGATGCCAGAATAACTTAAAAACTTATAATGTATTTGTAAATATTTAGGATTGATTCATGTTTTGGGTTGTCTGAACAGCTATCCCCCAGCCCAGCTCGGCTGACCCAGGGATTGGACGTGATTTTATTGCAGTCTTGACTTTTCACCCGGTGGGAGGCGGCGACCAAGTACCCACTGAGCATCCATTTCCCGCCTGTTTGAAAACTGAGCTTTCCTTGTGGAACACACATCCCTCCACTTAATACCTGGGTTTTGAATATTCATGTTAAGCAACAGACAATTTAAAAGTCATTTTACTATTGATGTGTCATCAAACAGACAATATGACTATATGACTATCAATAATATGACTTTTGGTGAAATGGAATAGAAATAATACTTTAAATAGAACCATCATAACTGAAATGATCAGTGGTTCTTAGTATTTTTAAAGCATCATTTGTAACAATGTAATACAAAGAAATATCTTCTATGATTTCGTTCCCATTCGATGTAGAATTTTGCTTTGGAAGGTACTGTTTTGAATATCTGAGAGCCTGAACTCCTCTGCCTATTTAGCCTACAGGTGCAAAACAAAAGCCTGGCTTCACATCCTGGCTTTGCCATTTACTAGCTTAGTGACTTGGGCAAATTACCTAACTCCTGTAGACCTCAGTTTCCTCATGCATGAAATGGAGATACCATCCTCATAGAAATGTTGTAAGAATTAAATGTAATAATATAAATAAAGCACAGGGGCTTCCCTGGTGGTCCAGTGGTTAAGACTCTGTGCTCCCAATGCAGGGGGCCTGGGTTTGATCCCTGGTCAGGGAACTAGGGAACTAGATCCCACATGCTGCAGCGAAGATCCCTCATGCCACAACTAAGACCCGGTGCAGCCAAATACATACATACATACATAAAGCACACAATACAGTGCCTGCATCTCAGTAAAAATTAGTTGCTTCTGCTGCTATTACTACTACTAATAGTGCCATTGTTCAACTCAGGTTTTTGTCCCTAATAGAATGACCAAGAAGTACTGTGTGGAGGGCATACTTTGCTCCTGTGATAATAACATTGAAAAGATTAGAGATATTTCCAATCTTCCTTTAATATCCCAACGTTAATCTGTCAGCCATGCATTTCCCCAAAACTTCTGAACATGTCCAGCTCACTCCACCTCGTGGAATAATTAGTTCCATATGCCTGTTGTGTGCGGTGTAAACCTGACATGGAGTGACCAAGGCCACTTGTTCTGGCTTCATCGAGTGATGCCTCCCTCCTTCTTTTTTTGGTGAACATATCACTTCTGATCTTGAAACACACTGAGTGATTTTTGTGCGTTGCTTCCTTTATCTCACACGTTATCTTCTTTTTTTTTTCGCATTGTTTACTTTGTTTATTTATTTATTTATTTATTTATTTATTTTTGGCTGTGTTGGGTCTTCGTTTCTGTGCGAGGGCTTTCTCTAGTTGTGGCAAGCGGGGGCCACTCTTCATCGCGGTGCGCGGGCCTCTCACCATCGCGGCCTCTCTCGTTGCGGAGCACAGGCTCCAGATGCGCAGGCTCAGCAATTGTGGCTCACGGGCCTAGTTGCTCCGTGGCATGTGGGATCTTCCCAGATCAGGGCTTGAACCCGTGTCCCCTGCATTGGCAGGCAGATTCTCAACCACTGCGCCACCAGGGAAGCCCTCACACGTTATCTTCTAAACCTAAAGAATCTTCCAAGTAATGGTATGAAAATACAAATATCTTTTTAAATGTCAGCATTTCCCTCAGTGAGATCACATTCAAGAATAAAGCAGTAGTTATTTCTCTATCTTCACTTCTAATTTTTTCTAGATTCTAGCATAGGTAATTCATGCTTGCCTACATTCTTTTTCTAATGTTACTCTTTTAAGTTCCTTTCAAAGAATTATAGGGGCATGTGGTCTCATGAGCCCATTCAGTCTGGTTCGTTACTTGGGCAAACATGACTTTCCATGTATTAGGGGCAGCAAGTTTTTCACAGCTGAGATGATAGCATAGCCCTAGCCTTGCAAAAACAACCCACCTAAACCAGTAGATTCAAACATACATCTGGCCATCATTTGTTGTTCCTGTTATAAAGTTCTACTGTTATGAATTTTTATAATATTGTATTTTGTCTCATCCCAGACATGAACCAGAGCTTTAGAAGTGAAATACCATCCTTGTACCAATATTAAGTGTAACCTTCTTGGCATCTACTGAGCTATCCTTACCCATCTTGCCAGCTGGCATCCCAGAATTTGGGTGAAAGGCTTCTCTGGCATACTATTCTTAAAGGCTTGTGTTGTTTCCATACCTCTTTAATAGTTTGTGTCTTATCATAAAGACATAGTATATTGGTAATGATACACTAGTTTGTATTTTTTCTGCCTCCTATACAAAAATAATTAATGGAAAATATTTATAAGGGGACATACTTTTATACCTTTGTGGGCTAAAAGTCATCTTGAGCGCCGGTCTGAATAACGCAGGGGTGGTATAGGCAGGCCTCAGGAATAGATGAGAACAAACCTAAAGGGTAAGCAAAGAATGGGCAGAGAGAAAATAAGGGTGTAGAGGAAATAGAGGCCCATCTGGTAGAAAGGAATAAAGGGCTGTTTGAATTGTCTCAAGTGTTTGCTAGTGGCACTGGTGGCATAAGGCAGCTGTGTTGAGTCTAAGCTGAGTGTCTTCCTGATCTCCTGTTTCCTGGGGCTGAAAAGGGTACAGGTCTTTCATCCACATTTATTATAATTTAAGGAATGAGTGTCATCTAGGTATTTGAAAAGAAGACTGGTCGTCAGCAAGCGTTCCTTCTGCTTCCCTGCATTGTGTGTCTGTGATTATGTGTGTGACTTTGTAAGAAGTCTCTGACCTTCTCTTTACACAAATTCTCTTGTTTGTGAAATAAGGCATGCTCTGATCGGGGTGTTGGCAAGCCTGAAATATGTGTCTGAACTACTGTGCAGGAGGATTGCAGGGGGTGGGGGTGGGGTGCCCTTGGGTCCAGTCTTCCTAGAGCACAAAAGGAAGTGACACGCTGGGACCCAGCTGCACTGAGGTTCAGGGAAGGTTTGGTAAAGGATTTCATCCAGTGCATGAAACAGTTATTGTTTCTTTGAATAAACAGAACATACAATTACCCATGGATGACTCTCAAGCAAAAGGCTCATGTTGAGTGTCTGCTGTGTCCATGGCATGGCTGTAAGCCTAATGGGTCATAAGATAAGAACACCTAATCCTTACTCTGAAAGGACTGACAGTAAAATGGGCAGGAGAGACAGACTGGCAGAAAAAGCATACATAGAACACTATGGATATAAATAACTATTAGTATATCAGTCAACAAATGTCATACTACCTTATTTTTGTTCAGCATCCATCATACTTTTCAAAGAACTTCCAATTAAATTATTTCCCATGAGTATATTGAAAGTGCTCTTCCATTTAATTTGCCAAATTTAGGCTATTTAATATTTTTTAGAAAACACTAGTGAAAATAAGATATTTCAATCAGTTAGATAGATTTTGGGGCACTGTGTAGGGCATGGAGAGGGTAAGAAGCAAGGGAGTTCAAATTATCCAATTTACTGGAAAGTCAAAGACACAATATAAAACAGCTGAAAAATAATACAAGAGAAGATATATAATTATATACTAAAATAAGGGATGGATTATATTGAAGTTATTCAAAGGAGAGGAGTATTGTTATGGGCTAGAGAAGTGAGGGAGGGTACGATGGAGGAAAAAGAGCTTAAGCCAGTTCTTATAACATGAGTAGGAGCTAGATGGGCAAAGATGAGCTGAGAGAGCTTTCAAGCTAAAGGAAATAATACCTAACTTGTAAAATTGTCCTAGAAACATTTAAAAAGACAAACTTTAAAAATATTCATTCTTATTTATTACCTGGTGGGAAGGAGTAAAATATTTCTAAAGGAATTTAGGAATTTTGAAAATTGTAGAAATTTTCTGTGTTTTTCTCAGAAAAAGAAAAGTAAATATCCTTCATTTAAAAGTAACCTTTAACCTTTCTGGTATGATTCAGAAATGTTTCTGTATTTGAACATCACTGTGACTCTGCAGTTATACCTTTTCCCCATGAACCTGGAAAGATCTTAGTATCATACCTGAGATCAGTTCACATTTCTATATTATGTGGGTATGATGGATATGAATACAATATGATAAAGTGGACTAACTAGAGATAATGACACATTGTTGAGATGGTGGTACTGATGAAACATTGCCTCTGCTCATTGCAGGCGAGTTGCAGCAATTCTCTCAAATAGTGATCACTTCTCGTGGCAAAAGACAGTGTCTTCATATTTCTTCACTTTAAGTCAAAGCATAAATGTAGGCAGAGATGTTTTTAACTAACATGACTATGATCGTCTATGTGCCATTATTTAATTGTTCATAGAGATCAAATTGTACTAGTGCAGAGGAATTTGAATCCAATCTCAAGCTGTCAGTGGAGAATGTCAGTCATTGCAGTAAATCGCCCCCTTAGTGTCATCGTGTATAATTCTTTAATTTTAGGCCTGAAAAACTCTGAAAGAAATATTGTGTAAAAGGTACCAAAAAGAACTGTCTTGTGTAATACACTTTATGTAGTGTTTGGAAACAAAAATGGGCCCCACGACCCCTAAGTCTATAAGTTGATCTTATCATGGTACGCAGAGTGGTAACCATTAACTAGGCTTGTGTGTTCTTTAAAAAATTATCACATGTTTTTGAATTATGCATTTAATTTAACCTATCTTAACACATGGAAGTTTTGATGTAGTTTCCTTTCTCAAACAGTTCCAGAGAGTCAAAGTGATTATCAAGGCGGAAAATGCTTTTTGTATTTTCTTCAAATGTTGAAGCCATGTATGTGAACAACAAGGCTGATGAATTTGCTGTTTTATTTAGTTGACACTTTAATTCAAAATGTAAACTGAAGTTTCTTTTCATTTCTTTGCACTATTAATATTATTCTGTTTTTGGTTAGCTTGGGTAAAACTGTTCACTGGTGTCATTTTTGATAATTAGCCTTTTACATCTTGAGGTTTTCGGTAAGCAAATAAATATTTTAAATGTAATTGGTGCAATTACTGTATGTGCATTGAACTTTATATTGAACTTCATATCATGTCACATTTTTACGCTAGTAGGTTTTTTTTATGATTTTTTTAGTTGTATGTGGTATTCTTCTGAAATATATAATTACCAGCTCAGCCCTGAGTTGGAGAAGCAAGAGTTCTGTCGTTCTCTCAGACAGACTTGTATTGTAAGATACAGAAAAGCTTGCTTTTTTCTCACATTCTTTCCAAAATCCATAAAAGTTGTTCATGTCTGAATGTTAATGTTATTTTTACATCTTGTGCAATCCCAGCATCACCTTATTCTAGTAGGAGTGCAAGCAAACAGCCCAAGCTTAGTCCAGATTTGATTTGATAGAAAGTAGAAGGTTGGGGGCAGGGGATGGAGGGTGGTGGTAATTAGGAGGCCGGGGGGGGAAAAACGGAAGGAAACAAGAACAATGTAAACATTAGCTAAACATGAACTTTTACCTCTGGTCCTGCCTCCATGGAATCATACAGCATGGTGAGAAGCTTTAAGATGGCAGATCTGCCCAAAATGCCACCTGGCAGCATGTTCGGGCCACTTGTGAATCACAGCAAAGAGGCATGGGGCAAGGGTTAGTGTAAAGGTGAACACAAGGATCAGATCCCCGGCTGCAGGGGGATGTAATTGACACATGACTCCCAGCTGGGGCCCTCTAGATTTACCCCAACAGTGGCACCTCGGCCATGCTTCTCATCAGACACCAATAAGTCAGTACAGTAGGGGGATGCTAAGGCAGGTTCATGCCTGCAAGATTCAGGACCCCTTAGTAAGTGACTTTTTTTCAGCTTTGTTGAGACATAGTTGAAAAATAAAACTATAATCTATTTCAAGTGTTAAAAAAAAAAAAAAATGGTGAGCACAAGAAGGGAGAAAGTAGCATAGCTCCAGGAAGTTTAGGAGAGGTTTTAGAATCGCTAGACAGAAAAGAAGTCTTAAAGAAAACCAAAAATGAGTGGGATATGGTCCTCATTCACAAAATCCATTAGCAAACAACAACAACAAAACTAAAAGGAGTTAATGTGGAGAATGAATAGAAAGATGAAAAACTTCTGGACTCCTTACTAATCCTCTCTTTGAAAGGGCAGGGAGACTGGCTGTGATGAAGGACGGATTCTTACCAAAGGGCCAGAAAAAGAAATTATCTTTGCTCAGTGTCAGACTGTTCTGTTCCATAGCATTGTAAACACTGTAGTGACACTTATGACCATTATAACCCTACATGTGTTCCCAGTGCATGTTTAAGAATTTTTCTGCTTTAAAAAGAGATTGAGAATCAGACTGAGAAGAAAACTATTGTAGAACAGTTAGAGGGCATCATGCTGGTGAACATCAATTGTGATATTATACTCTGCTTAAATTATGATGAAATCATTGGAGGCATCAGAGCAAAAAGCAAATTGTGGGGAAGCTATTTACAGTTCAGCATTTTCAGTTTATGTGAGCATATGGATTCCATCTACCAAAGGGAGTAGTTCAGCTCAGATAGGATATGCATAGCAGTATCATGGATGTTTACTGTGTGTTTATAACTTTACCAAGTTAGATATTGCTAGAAGTTTTTTTTTCTTAAACAATATTAAATTCTATGATGTTTCAGAGGTCACCTGAGTTGAATGGCTACTTCACCTGTCTCACAACCTTACAGAAAAACGAGATGCTGAAGGAAAGAGAAACATTAACAAATTTCTTACGATTCCATCTAGTGATTTGGAAGCTGAATCAGTATTTACTACAGTAAAGCCCATTATATAACTTAAAATCTTCACTACTTAGGTGTATGAAGTCCTGTCAGACTCCCTCCCTCAAATCTGTGCACTCTGTGCTGAGATGAACGTTTGCCAGGCCTGTTCTTTAAGCTAGCCTAGAACACCTTCCCATAAGAAACTTTCTACCTTTTTTTTTCTAAAACCATGGGGTTTCAATAACCTAACATTTATTGTAATTTGGAGATACTTTATTCAAATTACTTTAAAGAAAACCAAAACCAAGCACCAGGTTTCCTTAGTGAGAAGCCAAAGACTTTAGAGATACTAGATTGTCAGGGAAAGTATAGTTGTGCTTTTTAAAGACCTTCATATTGGCCAACTCTGTGGGCTGGTTAATGTTTTAGATGAAAGAAGGGTGAGGACCACTGGATCTGTGCGATTCTCTGATTGGAAAGTGAGAATCACATGAAAAGACTATTAGGGAAAATATCTTCCCCGGTTACTTTTCTTATAAATGGTATATTTTAAAAATATTCCTTGTGTTCTCTTACAGTACTTAATTGCAATGAAAAGTTCATCTACACATATCCTATTATCACTTCATGCCTCCTACTCTAAAAGTGAATGATATTTGCTGTTGGTTTTAGGTCAGGAGGATTATCACAGCTTTTACTTTCTATCAAGAGCCTGAGCTTTGGGGTCAGGCAGACCTGATGTGAGTCTTAGAGCTGCATTTTACAAGCATATCTGACCTTGAACAAACAGTCTCTCAGAGCCTTCCAGGCCTCATCTATCCAAAGGAGAAAATAACACTTACTCAAAATGTTGTTTAGAGTTTTAAACTAAATGATATATATGTAACTGCCTAACACAGTGCCTGACTCAACAGACAGTAATTTTCTTTCTTCCTTTTCATTCATTCCACGGACATTATTGAGCACCTACTCAGTGGCGAACATTGTCCTAGATACAGGACATGGGAAAGAGCACATAATTCAGCCCTCTAGGAACTCACAATATGGTGGGAAAAGTGGTGCAACCTAGCAGCATACAACAGACCAAGTGAACAGAAAGGAGGGTGCAGTTTCCTTTGCCTGGGAAAAGTGGGGGAGACTACTCTGAGATGATACACAGGCTGGGTTTGTAAGGAGCGAATAAGTAGAAAAGGGAAGAGAGGCATCTCAGGCAAAGATATGGACTTAGGAAAGGTCAGTGCAGTTGGAGTTAAAGGATATGGTTTGAGTAGAGGAGTAGCATAGAATGAGTCCAAAAGGAGGTGTTTGGACCTTGTATGCCATGGGTATTCAGTGAAGTGACACAGTCAGATCTAGACTTAGAAATCTACCCCCATCAGCCATATGGACAGATGACGAGAAAGCCCCGTGGGAAGGATGCTGGTGAGGAGGCGCTCGCCCTATTCCAGAGCAGAGGCTGAGGCCTGACCTGAAGCAGGAGTGATAAGAACGAGGAGAGAGTGGATGGGAGGGAGTCTCAGAGGCAGAACCTGTGGAGCTTGGTGCCTGGTTGGGTATGGTTAGATGAGATGGAGATGGGAGTCAGAGATGACAGCAGCTTGGTGGATAATGATGTCATTAGTTTACAAAGAGAATACAGAAGGCTGTCAAGGGAAGATGAGTTCAATTCTGGACTATTTATACTTGAGGAGTTCAGGAGACACTGGTGGAGATGTCTTGTAAGCATTTGGATGCTCTTGGTCTGGGGCTAGAGGCATAGCTTTGGCCCTCACTGACAAATTAATCACAGTCAAATCTTCGGAATGGATGTCCTCATTCAGGAAAAGGATATAGAGTGAGAAAAATGGGGTCCTGGGAAGCACACCTAGGGAGCCAGCAGAGAAGGAGAAGCAGACTGACATGGTAACACCTAAGACAAGAGGAGAATCAGAATTATTTCAGAAGTAAAGGAAGGAGGGAATTTTAAGCTAGGAGTATAGAGCACTGTTGAGTGCTGCAAATAATTTAAGGGAAAAGAAGAGCAAAAAGTGGTCATTACATTTAGCAATTGGGAAGTCATTGGTGATCTTAAGAAGAGGCATTTAATGCAGAGGTGACGGTGGAAAGCATTTCTTTGAGTGAGTTAGGAAGTACAGGCGGCATTAGCTGAGCCTGTATGAGTCATCTTTTTAAAAATCTTTAAGAAATCATGGAGCATGGAAGAGGTGCCCCAACACTAAAAATGGGCAAATGCCTTCTCAAATTTTGACAGCTAATGTAAGCTTAAGCTTCATGGCCCCTCCCAGAGCCTTAGAAGAGGCCCATGCATGTGGAGGGCCACGAAGCTTGAGCTTCCTGATCCTCACAGTAAATCCACCTCTATCTGAGAGAAAAGCAAGGACCACCTGTACAAGAATGTTCCCTACACCACGGTTTGTAATAGGAAAAAATGGAGACAAACAAACTGAATGAAGAAATAGTTAAGTGAAAGCACATTTATACTATGCATCTGTTAAAAAGAATGAGGTTAAGTCTTGTATGTATTGACATGGAAGGGTGTCCATGACATATTACTCAGTGAAAAAAGCTAGTTTTAGAACATTGTGGATAGTATAATCCCATGTATATAAAAAAGAAATGTGTATACACACAGTGGCACACACACATACATACATACATAAACACGTATACACATACACATATATAATACTTATATATTTCTATTTCTAGTTAGATTTGATAGAAAAAGCTCTGGAAAGCCCACCCAATTGTCAGCAACTGTTACTCTTGGAGAGTAGCAATAGGAGACTGGAGTTTGGTGATGGGGAGACTTTCATATTGTCTTCTTACATTTCTATATCATTTAAATTTTTGTGAATAAATGCATGATTCTTTTGTTAATTTTCACAAAAATACAAAATTTTTCAATCACATATGAGGTATAAGTTAAGATATTTCGTTTATACAAGCCCTATCTCAAGGAGAGCATAATGGCATCCTTAATATTTGAAGGGTAGCCACTGAAAGAGAGATTGGATTTGTTCTGAAAGATACTGAACTGAAGAAATAGGACCAATGGGTGCAAGAAAGAGATAAATTTTTGAAACTATAAAAAGTTAAAAATATTTATAAAGACCATTTGTAGCAACATGGATGGACTTGGAGGGCATTATGCTGAGAGACATAAGTCAGACAGAGAAAGACAAATACTGTATGATATCACTTATATGTGGAATCCTAAAAAATACAACAAACTAGTGAATATAACAAATGAGAAGCAAACTCACAGATACAGAGAACAAACTAGTGGTTACCAGTTGCAGGGCCAGTATAAGGGTGGGAGAGTGGGAGGTACAAACTGTTGGGTGTAAGATAGGCTCAAGGATGTATTGTACAACATGGGGAATATAGCCAATATTTTGTAATAACTATAAATGGAAAGTAACCTTTAAAAATTATATAAAAAAGTAAAAATTAAAAAATATATTTATAAAGACCAGACATAGCAAGCTTGGAATCATTTTAGATGTCACCAGGTTTTAAGAGGCTGTTCACAACTGTACTTTGTGTATGGCACTGTTTTGGTCACGTTCGGCCCCTTTGTTAGAAAGTGGATCTTTCAGCTTCACTTGTGAGAGTTTGGAGTCAACCTGCTTGAGACAGTATGTATAGGAGTTCAAAGCAGGGCTCTGAGGCAGATCGCCTGGGTCCACTCCCACACCATCATTTACTAAGCTTGGGTGTGTTCCTTAACCTTCCTAGGTTTCAGCTTTCACATCTGTGAAAAGCAGTAATCAAAGTAATGCTACCTTTGCAAGCAGTGATATCTTCAAGGTGGAGTTAGGGTTGTTTCATATCTTCCCCCACGACAGCAATCTCCATCAGCTTGCTCTCCTAGACCACCCCCAATAAATATACGATCTAAGTGAAAAAAAAGAGGGCCAGCTAGGTGAATACAGCGTTCCAGGAGGTACTTTATTCATCCGCTTCTAACCAAATTGCGACTATAAAAACCCTTTCTTTATAAAAAGTCATCTAGAGCCACCACTGCCTCAGAAGGTTTCAATGAGAAAATTAATGTAAGACTTTTAGCACAATGCCTAGCACAGAGTAAATAGTCAATGAAATAAAAATTATATACACACATGTAGCCACTAAATCAAAATGTTATTATAAGTGAGATGACATTTTTAAAGATTCTGGGGGTATGTCTGTCAGGTTTTCCTTTCAGTATGTGGAAAAAAAAAAAGGTTTGATGATTAAAAGCCTGGCACACTCTTGGTGCTCTTGGACCCCCTTTCCTTTCAGTTTTCCTGTCTTTGAGGTTCAGTGACTTTTCTCATTCCTTTGTTCATTCAACAATCATTTACCGAGTATCTAGTGAGTTCCAGGTTCAATCCTACATGCTGGCAGTACTAAGATGGAAAAAAAAAAAAAAAAAATAGGGGCTCTGTGCACAGGGAGCTCCTAGTCAGGAGAAAGAAGTTTAGATAATTGCAATATGATGTGATTAGGGTTAAAATTAAAGGTGTGGGCTTCCCTGGTGGCACAGCGGTTGAGAATCTGCCTGCCAATGCAGGGGACACGGGTTCGAGCCCTGGTCTGGGAAGATCCCACATGCCCCGGAGCAACTAGACCCGTGAGCCACAACCACTGAGCCTGCGCGTCTGGAGCCTGTGCTCCGCAACAAGAGAGGCCGCGATAGTGAGAGGCCCGCGCACCGCGATGAAGAGTGGCCCCCGCTTGCCGCAACTAGAGAAAGGCCTCGCACAGAAACGAAGACCCAACACAGCCAAAAATAAATAAATATTTAAAAAAAAAAAAAATTAAAGGTGTGTAAATGATATTAATGGAGAAAGCAGAAAAGTGTATGGAAGTGTGTTTGAGGAGCCAGAGAAAGCTTCATAAAAGAAGAAACACCTGAACCGGAGCTTGAAGGGAGAGCAGGAGTCTGCTAGGTAGAAATCCTCTGTCAGAAGATGTATGGAGACCCTGCTTGATGTTTGGTGTGAAGTTTTCTATGACCATTTATAAAACTGAAAAGACAATAAGTTTGATTTCTCTTTTTCCCAGTATTTGGTTGTAATGACAGAAAACCCAACAAATAATAATTTAAACAGGTTAGAGATGTATCTAATGACACAGGCTTCATCTGTCTTCCTGCTCCACTATCCTTATTACATGGCTTTCATTCTCAGTGTCAAAAGGGCAACTGTTCCTTCAGTCATGGCCTTCTCCTTGTGAGGCTTTGTAATTCTATCAGGAAGGAAAGTCCTTCCCCAGAATCTTCCATTTATACCTCTTGGACAGAAGGGCTACACGACCACCATGAACTGTGGGGAAGGCTGAAAAATTATTCTGGAGGAAGAATGTAAGGAAAGAGGAGGCTGTGAATGGGATTGGCCAATCTACAGTGTCTACCGGAGCAAGAAACACAACTTTTTTCATTAGCAGTCAACAATTTGGTCTTTTTTTTTTTATAGTTGTTGCCACTTGTATTCATTTCCTGGAGCTCCTGTAACAAGTATCACAAACTGGATTGCTTGAAACAACAGAAATGTATTGTCTCACAGTTCTGGAGGCTAGAAGTCCCAAATCAAGGTGTCAGCAGACACCTAAAAGCTATCGGGGAATGCCTCCTTGCCTCTTCCTAGCTTCTGCTGATTTGCTAGCAGTCTCTGACGTCCTTGGTTATGCTTAGCTGCATAACTCCAATCTCTGCCTGTCCTCACGTGATGTTCTCTTTGTGTCTCTCTCTTCATGTGACCAGTCATATTGGATTAGAGACCCACCTTATTCCAGTATGCTTATATTAACCTAACTAATTACATCTGCAATGACTCTATTTCCAAATAAGGTCATATTCTCAAGTATTGGGAGTTAGGACTTAAACATATCTTTTTTTTTTTTTTGGTCTGGGGGATGTAATTTAATTCATAACACCATAACTTTGCACTTGATATATAAATAAGAAATGCTCTATTTCCAAATTATGTTTCTTTATACCTAGGTTTTGTAGAGAACTTTTAAAAGCCTTATTTTTATTCCTGAATTCCAGTTTTATTCATTTTAACTATTTTATTCCAAGTTTATTCCAGTTTTGTAGTTAACATAATTCCTGCTTTTCCTAAAATAATTTAGGAGGTAATTAAGAATAATTCCTAATTATTTAAAAAGTAATTCCTATTTATTTTAACTATAAAACTGTAGCAATATGAAACACTACTTGATAAACAGTATTCAAATAACTGGTTACAAATTTAGCAAAAATAATTTTTTAACCCATACCTAATACCGTATGCTAAAAAAATGTCCAAATGTGTTAAACAAGTTAAATAGTGTTCATAGAACTATAGAAAAACAAAGAACTTAGTATTTTGAATATTTGTGTGGTTATAAGAAACAGTAGAAATCATAAAAGAAAAGATCCATAAGTTCTAAGTGTATAAAAATGTAAAGCTTTTTGTGCAAGAAAAACTTTGTGGGGAAATAAGTTTGGGAAACGTTATAAAAAAATAATTCAGACAATAAACATAAACAATATGTGACATAAAAAATTCATATAACTAACTATTAAGACCCCAACAGATAGATAGCTAAAGGATGTGACCAGGCAATGTATTAAAACACCATATGTTTGTTAAGCAAACATAGAAAAATGTTTAGTAATCATTAAAAAGTACAATTTAAACTGCAGTGTAACTGATAAATTATTGCATTGCTGATGGTGATATAAATTGATACAGTCCCTTAGAAAAGCATTTGGCAAATACATCCAGAGTTATAAAAATGTTTATACAATTAATATTTCTGGAAATTTAGCCTAAGTAAATAGTCCTAAAGAAGAAAAAAACTGTGCTCATAAAGTTACTAATAAACTTTATGCAGATCTTTGTTAATTGCAGAATCATTTGTAATAGTGAAAATTGGGGAGCTAGCTGTCTAGTTTCTTGAGAGCAGAGGAATGGGTGACTGAATTATTGATGCATCCTTTTGTTAGAATACGCAGCCATCAAAAAGTGTAATAGTGAAGACCTGTGGCAACATGAAGAAATACTTATGTTTTAAAGTTACATGTTTTTTTAAAGTGCCATATATGATTGCAATAATGTAAAATTGAAAAGCATGCACCTGAGAAAAGTCAGCAACCATGACAGTAGAATGTGCAGAAGGTGTTAGGGAGCATGGAGCTGTGTTAAGGTGACATGATTAAGCATCATCTTCCCATCATTTTCCAAACTTTCTTATAATTTAAAAGATTTTTAAGCATATTCAATTTACTATTTGGTTTAAAATCCCTCTGTACTTCTTGCATGTTAATGAAACCATTAAGAGGTAAAGAGAATTTAATGAGCTTTCTGGGAAAAAAATTTGCTCACAGTAGTATTGTAAATCACACTAGATGTTTTTCTTTCATAAATAAGTCTTGTACTAAGTGGTAGGATTACTCTGATAGGAAAAAGTGACATTTGAAGAAAGCTTTTTAATATAGTATATGTGCAGGGCATGATTTATGGCTATGTTTTTGACTGGTGAAGTAATTATTTTAATCCTGTCTCATCATTCACTTTAGTTTTGGTTTTGTGGCTGAGATTTAAAAGCCATAACGTCCAAAGAAAATAACTTACCCTTAGGCTGGAGAAAAATAGTTTTTACTTTCACCATGACAAATGATCTCTTCTGACTTTGTAGTTATGACTTAATAGTGTGGATTTAATGCCAGGTGATCTAAGCAGTTGACACTATTTTAGCAATCTCTTTATTTGCATTGTTATAAAGAAGAGGATTTGCTCCTCCCTTCTCAGAGGCCGAGTTTATAAGAACTGTAAAAACGTGATCATTTGCTCTGCTCCTTGTTCCTGGTGAGCTGTACCTAGCGTATTCCCTGGCTTGCTGGGCTGCCCACTGTCCCCGAGGGAACACAGGCGGCCGACTCTCTTCAGGGTTGTGAGAAATAACCAGGGATGACAACCCCTTTGGGCCGTCCACTGCCCAGGCTTGATTAGATTATGCCTCTATGGTTGACTAGGCTTTGGATTCACTAGTCTGAATTCACTACCTGAAGATTAAAGTCAGTGGTAGTGCATCTCACCGCCTCCCAAAATAATACACACATATACTTGCATGCATGCATACACATGCACACAGGCTTAGTGCAAAACAACCAACTTATATCCCTTAGGAGAAAAGGCGTCTGGTGAAGTGGGTGTGGGAGTGATGATGGAAAGAAGTTAATCCCTGTCTCCAAAGTAAAGACTAGACAATGGGGATCCATGCAAAGCAGTGCTGGACAATTGACATCTACTGGCTCCCTAGTGAAACACAGCCTGCCCTCAGTTATTCAGGGTCTGATCATCCAAAGTGTGGATTATCCAGGCCATATGCTTCTCCTTCTTTGCCATCTGGCTGGTTGCCTGCTTCCCTTCTTATTAACGGAGAAAATACTCAAAATACCTCAGTCCCTTTCTGCCAAACCATTTCTGTTGCCTGTACTCAACCCTCTCTTTAAGCATATTCAGTGCACATTTTGGTCCAATCTGGTCACTTGGGATATTCAGACAGGACATATTGGTTAGTTTCTAATGTACAATCTTGGGCTTGTTGATCCTTGCCTCATCATAGTCCTTTAGTCATCTCTTGGATATATTATTTATCACTTCAGCTAGCTAGTGAGCTCCTTTAAAGTAAGGAGCGTCTCCTCTGCCTTTTACATCCTCTTCAACTGGCCCAGAGAGCTCCTCCTCACAGGGTGGGTGTGAGACGAGTGCTGTTGGCTGACTAAGTACTATTCATTGTCATTTCAACCAGGTAAGTCATAAGAAAGTCACAACAGTAAGGAGCAGTAAGCAGAAATGCCATTTGCTATAAAAATCAACTAACTAAAAAAATAAATGAATAAATAAAAAATAAAAAATCAACTAAAAGAGAATCTCAGACTTTTAGAATTGGAAGGAGCATTAGGGATAATTTTATCTTGTTAATGGGAACCTTGGACGTAGAGGAGTAAAGGAACTTGTCTTTGATCACCCAGAATATTTGTAGCAGAGTCTGGACTAGAATTCAGCTCTTTAGAGCCTATTTCTGTTATAATCCAGATTTGAAGGGTTATATAAAAGAGGAGTCACGCAGAAGGTATGCAGAAAAGGAGTGGCTTAGATTACATTGCTGGCAGGAAGAGAATGTATTAGTGACAGGTATCCAAGATTAAAGAAAAATTTTATCCCTCTTTTGTATACATTAATCTTTTCGGGTTATAGATATTATAGGAAAATAGCAATTATTTGGAGTTATTTTTATTTGTTTTAAAGACTGATCTAAAACAAGAATTGAAAAGCTCTCATCCAAGTGCCTAGAACAAACTTGACACAGTAGGAGTCAATCAAAATTGGTCAAGTGAAAGAATGAAATGAAAACCCATTTTTCAAGGACTAGGGCTATTCTTTGGTTCAAGCATTACCAAACCCATTTATGAAAAGTATTAGAGTCTTTCTTTGAATCAAAATTTCTTGTTTTTGCCACATATTTCTGGACAAACAGTTCAGCTACAAATTACAATGAATTTAAGTACCTGTTTGTGGATGTCATAAATTGCCAGAGAAAACTAGTGCCATGTTGCTTACAAATGAAATGTCTATTGAATATTTTATGATCTTAGCCTGAACATCTCAGATATGATTAATATAAATTTCCAAGGTAAATCTCAAACATCAGATTACATTTCCAATTCCAGTTAGGGGGGGAAAAACTTTATGTGATTTTAAAGAGTATTTAGGTTTAGAACTCTATAATTCATGAATCTTTACATGAAGGCAAATTGATTTATATTGCTTTCTTTAAGATTTTTTTACATAACTCAATACATGTTTATTGTAGAAAAAATTAGAAAATGCAGGTAATCTTAAAGAAGAATAAAACCACTGTTAGGGCTTCCCTGGTGGTGCAGTGGTTGAGAATCTGCCTGCCAATGCAGGGCACACGGGTTCGAGTCCTGGTCTGGGAAGATCCCACATGCCACGGAGCAACTGGGCCCGTGAGCCACAATTACTGAGCCTGCACGTCTGGAGCCTGTGCTCCGCAACAAGAGAGGCCGCGATAGTGAGAGGCCCGCGCACCGCGATGAAGAGTGGCCCCCACTTGCCACAACTAGAGAAAGCCCTCGCACAGAAACGAAGACCCAACACAGCCATAAATAAAATAAATAAATAAAATTTGAAAAAAGAAAATGCTCCCTATTAAAAAAAAAAAAACCACTGTTAACCCCAGGAGTCAAAGATTAACTGTTAACTATACCCTTCGAGACCTTTTTTCTACGCATGTCCATGGGGTTATATACTACACACTGTTTTAAACTTGCATTTTTCCGTATCTCGTGAATATTTCTCAATGCCAATAAATATTTCTAGAAGCCATTCTTAATGGTTGCAGAGTATTCCATTATGTATGGGTACCATAATTTGTTTAACTAATCCCTTGGTTTTAGCTATTTAGATTATTTCCCATTTTTCACTATTATAAATGATGCTGTGGTGAACTTCCTTATTTGTACATATTGATTCCCATGTTCAATGATATTCTTAGAATGGATTTTGAGGAGCACAGTTGCTGAATTTAAAATATACTTTGTTGGAAGGGTGGAAAAAAAAGAAATTTTAAGTGTCAAAAAGATTACTTTCATATAGACTTGAAATTCTTTCAGAAACTAAAATGTCCTTAGAGACTTTGTACTTAATTTTGGTTCTTCTTAATAAACACATTTTTTATCATACATTGACACAATTGTATTTGACAAATGGTAATCTCCCAAACCCATAGTTTTAGATGGTTTTCAAATAAGTAAGTGCTTTAAAATGGTGGTGTTCTCTTAATAATAGTAATAAATTATGCTGATCGGTTTCCCCTCATTATTCTCAAAAGCTGGATGCTTTGTTTGGCTGGTTGACATGAGGCAGTTTCTTGCTGGAGGCAAAATGTCATTGGACCATGCACTAATCTTTTTTCCCCCCTGATTTTACCCATTTCCAGGCTGATTATATAAACAATAAGGTGTTGTCCTTCTAATTAAGTGAAAATGACACATTACAGGTGCTTTTCAACAATCTGAACTTATCTGCTAAATAAGTCTTGCATTATCTATACCCAAATGAGAATATAATTGTTCAGGCAAGGCCACTCTAGAAGACTGTTTAAAGCAAAGAGCACAAGAGTCTTCTCCAGTTTTGCATGCAATGGGATGTAAGATCAGCGCTATCCAATTAGGGCAAGAGGAAGCAAGGGAGGGAGGGGAGAGAGGCTATGCTTACCAAGCTTGTTCAACTTGATTACATTACAATTTTCATGATAAAGTCTGCAATAACCTTTATCTTTTTATATTTAATTTAATGGCCTTGGAATCTGGAGAAGCCAGCCCACCTTGTTTATCATGTAGCAATCATCAGCCTCTTCTGGTACAATTTTGTGTGTGTGCTAATAACTAAAAGAGACATGAAATTAAAAATAGGTCAGAAGGCTTTCCATTTCAGTTTTGTTGATTCGTGTGGTGAGGGGAGTGGGGCAGGCGAAACATTAGTATCTTTTAAGTGATATTATGGAGGAAATAGTCTATAACGAGCAAAAAGGAGATTACAGCACTATGAGAACACTGAAGATTATGTTTTATGAAATGAGTTCCTTCTAAAGCATTAGAGAAGTATAATTATAAAAACTATTTCAAGTTGCCTACAAGTGGTTTTTGCTTGAAGAAAATAAGGGAATGTTATTTATTTGAAATATTTTGTTTATCTTTAAGTGAGGCTGTGATGGAAGAGGTAATGTGTTTTACTAAATTATTCATTAATTCATAAGATAATTAATTTCTGTCCTATGAGAAATTTTTCTCAAAAGGAATTACTAGCTTTTTCTTTAAAAAAAGAGAAGTTGTACAAAAATAATGGTACTTCTAAACATACGTTTGGAAGCCTGGGACTTAAATAAGAATGGATAATGAATGTAGACTCTGAGACATAATAATTTTTTTCTGAAAAAATAAAAATAAAAAAAAAAACAATTAACCAAAAGCAATAGTTCCTCTTTAGGTGTCTCTAGAAGGCCTGTGCTTAATAGTAAGAATGGATAATAAATGTAAATTCTGGGGCATTTGTTACCCACAAGCTGCATTGCTGCAGTGAAACAAATTACAGAAACACAAATACCTGTTGAAACCTAGGTAGGCTGTTTCTCCCTCCTCCATTCCACATGACAGTCACTCTGAGTTTCACTGAGCTCATTATGCCCTCTAATTATAACACTAAGGAAGGCCTCCAGAAAAGGCTTTTTGTTTTTTTTGTTTCGTTTTGTTTTGTTTTTTGCCACTGACACTCTTCCCATCCCCTCACCATCACCTCGAAACTAAGAAAAAAAATTATGACAAGAATCAGCATGGGCAGAACTGACCTTCTGAGAGAAAAGTTCCTATTTTAAGTGATATAACACAATTTGATAGCTTTCAAATGCACTGGATAAATACTTTTCTGTCACAGCAAGTGGGAGCGTAAGCATCCTCTTATATACTAATGCCACAAATGCTCTCAAGAAGCAACTAAAACTTTGGCTAGCTGTTGTCAGAAAGAACCACAAAACTAAAATGCTTCATTTTTGGCGAGACATTTGGACATCCAGATGGGTAATATGAATGTGTTTAACAAGTTAACTCTTTCAGATATCTGAGGATATAGGTAATTTCCAATTTGTTCTAATGTACTGATGAGGGTGTAGTCCCACCCAAAATCCAATTTGTGTGAGAGCCATGTGAAGGCCATCCTCTCTCAGAATGGAGTTTTAGAGGAAGTTCCAGACCCCTTTTACATTTGAGCCTTCTAGTACATTAAAGAACTGAAGAAATGCCAAAACAGGGTTGCAGAAATTATCAATTTATTTTGCGTGTTTACCTATAACAAATCAGGGATTTAAATTTGCACATCCAAAGTGTAATGACCACAGGTCTCACCTAACTCATTTGGAGAGAGCTTTAAATCTTAATATTGAGGCTCCTCAAGAATACCATGAATCTGAAGTCCAGACCAAAATGACCTCCCTTTCCTCCCCATGAAAGGATCTAGCAGGTCAGAAATTTGGTTACATGTGCCATCGAGATATTTCTGGCCAAGGTTGGGCTTTCCATGTTTTATGTTGCATAAGTTTGGAATTAAACTAAGTCTTTAAGTGCAAGAATAGATGAACATGGAGCTTTTTCTGAACAAGTCATGCCTCTGACTACAGGTTTTCCTGAGGCCACTTCTGAAGGTAGGTCACCACTTCGTTAAAACACGAAAGCAAGGCAATTCTGTTGTTCAGCATCTGTCTTTGCCAGCTACATGCTTACTACTTTGTACATTCTTAGGACAAAAAATCTTATCTCAGTAACAGAGAATGACTGACAATGGTGGATTCTCAAGCATTTCTATTAACCAAAGAAAGAAAATGAACTTGTACCCTTTAGAGTCGGAGTCCAAAATAGCACAGCAAACTCAACATTTCTTTAAGATGTTAGGTTTTAGTTTTGAAATTCACATAATGTTACATTCTTCTCCATACTCTGTTTTTATATAAGCTAATGGTGTCTCGTCCCCCAATCTTTGGTTAAATTTGATTCTCGCATACGCTGTTTGATTCTGTGGTGCTGCATAGCCCTGGCACACCACTCTGTACCCCTGATGAAGGGTGTGTACTGGAGTCCGTAAATGCATGCACATAAGGTATAGTATCTTTTGTTCCCTATGATTATCCAAGGTTTATCCCTATTGAGTTACTATGCGCATGGCAATCAGAGGTAGCTCTAGGATTGGTGAGGCTCCCAGAAGAAGCCTTCATGTAGCAAGTTCTATTCTGCCAAAGTAATCCATTTTTTATTTTTAAAATTAATTGTGTGTTCTCCTTTATCATGTTAGGCTGGGGGAGGGTATTTATGATGGTGTAACTCATGACCATGCTTGTTACAAGGTTCAAGGCCAGTGGTTCTTAAAGACTACATTTTTTAAATTTGTAGGATATTTTTTTAACTATCACATTATTGGGAGAAGCTCCTGGCCAGGGATGGGGAATCAAAGGATACCAGTCCCCAGTCTCCCATTACCATTAACATTTTAACTAACATTTGTGTAGTAAAAAAATCTGAGCTGAGAACTCAGCTCCATTTTACATATAAGCACAAATGATTTTTGGTACAAATTTTTTCTGAATTTTTCAGAAATGTAGCTTCTTGTAAATCAAAGAAAGACTACATTTTGTTTTGTTTCAGAACTTTACTATTCCAGAAAATCATGTCAGTTGACAGCAAAAGCTGCTTGTAACTGAGCCTCCGATACAGAACACCTACATCATTCTGTAATTGCTGTTGCTGTATTCAGGGTGATTCTACGCTTAAGAGCAAGCATCTGACTGCTTCCATATGTCTTCTAGTGCTATCCTGCCTGAGTATTTACATACTAATATACATATTATTTATCATGAATTATTTTTGTCCTGGTGTCCTATTTAGGGCATTAAAAATATATCTTCCTAGGTAGGTGATATTACTTATGAGTTTCATTTCAGGAGATCAAAGGAAATACAAGATAGTTATAAAAAGAGCACATTGGATATGCTAGAGTGGATAACCACTGCCCTAAGTGGTGGCCTAGTTGACTGTATATTAGAGCTGCCTCTGCACAGCTGCATGCTGAAAAATTTCTTTAGAAAAGTGTGATTTAACGTGAAGACGTTGACAGATTAGCAAAGTGTTTAAGACACATACTTCAAAGTCAGGCAGACTTTAATTCACGTCTTAGCTTTGAGACTTACAGCTGTATGACCTTGGGCAGTCTGTTTACTCTCCGTTAGACTTCATTTCCTCAACTGTAAAGTAAGATAACTTGTGAAACTCCTTCGACAAGGTTACTATTGCTTTTATTCTCCTCATCACTCTTAGTGAAGAGTCTCATGACAGATTACTTTAAGTGTCTTCAGAGTTCAGGTCCCTAAGAAAGATTATGCCTTCTAAAGTGCTAGTCTGTTTCCTTTTAGACAGTGGGAGCCATTTCATTCATGCCGTTTTACTCTTGACTTTGACTGTTAGTGCACATGGAGCTAAGTACTCATGCTTAATTGCTGTGGCTTTCCTCAGACAGGGCTTCTTAATATAGTTTGCCCCCATTTCATTCTCTCCTCCCCTCTCCCCCTACTAAATTTTGCACTTTCATTTTTGTTGTAAATTGTAACAAATTCTTTTGAAAGTAGGTGGAAAATAAATAAATAAAATAAAATGAGAATGAAATAATAAGGCTCCATTTTCTTTATAATGCTTTATAGCATTTATTTCTAAAGAGGGCAGAGTTCCTTTTTTCCCCTTCTTGTACGCTATCTGTTAATGATAGTATGTCAGATCTTTATTGTATCACTTACATGGGAAAATATGACAATAACTAAGATGATATTTTACCACAAATACCCATCCATAGAGTTAGTTCAATATAAATTATTTACTTCTATTTTCTTAGCAAAAATCAGAAGAATAATACACATTGCTGTATCTTACCATATCGCTATAGAACGGTGGTTCTCAAAATCTTTGATCAGGACCCCTTTGCACTTTTAAAAATTATTGAGGACCCAAAGAGCTTTCGTTTATGTGAGTTAAATCTCTCAATATTTATATTAAAACTATGAAATTAAAATTGAGAAATTTAAAAATGTTTACTTACAAATCATTTTAAAAATAAACCTATTATATATTAACCCATTATATATTAAATCTTTTATATATTAACATAACATAATTTTGTGAAAAATGAGTATGTTTTCCAAAACAACAATAAAACATTTTAGAAAAAAGAATAGTGTAATGTTTGTGAACACATTTATTGTCTTTTTGTTCTATTTTTTTTTTAACTGAGGTATAACTGACATTCAACATTATTTTAATTTCAGGTGTACAACATAATGATTTGATATTTATATATTTTGTGAAATGATCGCCACTGTAAGTCTAGTTAACATCCTAATGTTTGTCTTAATAGAAGATAGCTAGATTCTCCTATCTGCTTCTACAATCATTGTGTTACAATATCATACATCACGTAATCTCATAAGAAAATGAGAGTGAAAAGGACAAAAATTATTATTATTATTAACATAACTTGGCCCTTATGAACCCCCAAAAGGGTCTTGGGGATGTGCAAGACCCTGGATCACACTTTGAGAACTGCTGCTATGGAACATAGCCAGTGAAAATGGCAACATAAGAAAAAGAAATAATGTCTTACCCACTTTTTAATTTTCAGTCATTTCAGTGAGCTACTAAGTTTTTTTATATGTGCCTCTTACCCTTCTCCCAAAGTTCATAGAAACATTAAGGTCAAACTATAGCTGATGGGAATGTTTAGATTTTTCCTTTAAGATCTGGACAATGTACTTTGAAAGCTACTAGTGATATATGGAATCATTGTTATGCTTTTGGCAATAGATTTTTTAAAAAAATACATGTATTGAACAAAAATAATCTTTTTAGTTGTGGCATATAGGAAGACTTAGCTTTTTTACTCTTCCAATCTATAATAGTAAAACTAGTTTTATTAAACCATTATTTTTATTTGTATGTGTTACCTGTTATATCATCTTTATACCATTCAATAACTAGAGTAGAGCAGATTGATTTCTCTGATTTCTGCCATGAGGTGGTTCATAATGAAAGTTAGATGGCTTGCCTAATTTACAGAGTAGCATTAGGTTCAGAATGAGTTAGTACAGAAGAACAACACATTTTATTTTACTGTATTTTATTTATTTTTCTTTAGGTAACTGGTTGTGAGCAAGACTTTAAGCCTTTGTATTGCTGTAAGGACACTCTAAGGATGGCAGCTCTGCTTTCAGTGTGATGGAATCTCCATTATAGTGTGATGGTGCTGGTTCCAGTAATTAATTGGGCTTTCTGTTTCTCTTTCAAGGAAAGAACAACCTTAAACTTTCAAGTATTCCAACAGGGGAGACTGAGGCGGCTAACGTTTAACTTGCCCAATGGTAGCCTTAGAGTTAGCTTCTGGATATTTTGAAGTGAACAGGTGATAAACAGTGTTTTCTGCTTATGAGACACATCCCAAGTCTCTTTAGGTTTCAGAGGGTGATAAAATAAACATGGGCAAATGTGTCAACTGCTACCTCCAATGACAGCAGTACTCCCTGCTGGGCCCAGGGAATCACCTTAAAATCATGTCATTGTACTTTTCATAGACGGTCAGATTGTGCCTTTGCCTAAAAAATAGCTTGCCTATCTATCTATCTATCTTTATAATATGTGTGTGTGGGGTGGGGGGGTATATATATATATATATATGGGCCAAAAAGTTCGTTCGGGATTTTCCGTTACATAACTTCTTACTTTCCCAAGGACTTTCAGAACTGTCAGTTAAGTAGTATAGGTTTTCAAGGTTAGAAAGGAATTTAAAGATGATCTATTCCAACCCCCCAAAACTTCTTGAAGCTATTCAGTGTCTTAGATGAGTTGTCGTTCTAGCTTTGCGTGAATACTTCCAATTTTAGAAACCTCATGATTCCTAAGGCAAACCCTTGTGATTTTTGGACAGCTCCAATTATTGAGAAAGCTTGTTCTCAATTTGACCTGAGACAAACAGATATCCTTTTTTTCACTATAGCACTTCTAATGTTTGAAGACAACTTCCGTGTTTCATTCTTACGTCTTCATGAGCCTTCTCCTCTCCAGACTCAATCAACTCTATTCTTCATCTGGAATAGAATGTTAGCCCCTTTCCTACTCTTGTTCTCTCTTCTGCTGCTCTGCTCCAGTTTTCAATGTCCTCCTTAAAAATTATGATACCCAGAATGACACCTAGTACTCCTATTGCTGAATTAAGGCCATCTGCTCCCTTATTGCCATTATATGCTATTGGATCTGAGGATCTTCTAGCTCCTTTGGCAGCTGTATCATATGGATTTATACCGTACTTACTATCAATGGAAAGTATGTCTCAGCCACATCAGTTACTGTTAAGCTATATTTTCCTCCTGCACTTCCAAAATTGGACATGCAATTCAAAACTCAATCCATTAAAATTTGAAAGGAAGGTATTCTTTCTTGTTTTTTTGTTTTTGATTGGGGGAAATAACTTTTTATTTTATTGCAATTTAAATCTACAGAAAAATTTCAAGAATAGTTCAAAGGATTACCATATATCATTTACCTAGTTCACCAATTGTTAATATTTTACCCCATTTACTTTATCATTCTCTAGAGAGGTAGAGTGATATAAATTACATAAGATGTAAATAGTTACGTATTAATTTTTTTCCCAAACAACTTGAGAGTGAGTGGCAGCTATCCTGACTCTTTAAATATTTCAGTTTGCATTTACTAAGAATAAGAACATTTTCCAAAATAGCCAAGGTATAGCTACAAAATCAGGAAATTTAACATTGATATAATGCTATTATCCAATCCATGGTCTATATTCATATTTCACCAATTACCCCAATAAAGTTCTTCATCGCTTTTGTGTGTGTGTGTGTGTGTGTGTGTGGTGGGGCTGGGTGAGGAGGAGGTGTAGTTCCAGGATCCAATCCAGGATCACGTGTTTCATTCATGTGTCTGCTGATTTCTCTACCTTAGAAGATATATTTTTATGCTTCAGAAGTTGGATAGTAGCTGTGGAGATTCCCCAGGACTTGGTCCATAGTTTCCACATCATTGACTCAACAGACATTCAACTACCATCTTTAAATAAATAAATAAGTAAATCTGTTTATCTCTGAAGTTCCCCTTCTGTGCCATCTTGTTTCGCATCTTGACTCTGGACATTTCAATGTAAATGTCAAGAGGGCAACAACTTTCTAAAGGCCTCAGTCTCTCTCCACTCAAGTCCATTTTCATGAGCTTTCCATTCAGTGAGACTTTCTTCTCCTTCCTGCTGACATGACACAACCATTAGCTTGGTCTTTCTTCTTGCCCTGAGGCATCCATGTTAGTCATTCCCCCATGCCTATATTCAAGGGTTTTTGCTCACCTATAACATCTTATCATTCACCCTCTTTAGCTGATCAAACTCTGTTGATTCCTCAAAGTATCTTGTTTGTGAATCTTTTCACTCATTTATATAACAAATGTGTACTGATCACCTTCAGGTGATAGGTAGTGCTCTTAGGTGCCAGGGGTAGGGCAATGAGTTTGATTTTAATTTATCAATTCATTGCCCTTGAACCAGGCAATGACAACCTTACCTCTTCTGAACTTCTGAATGGTTTATTAGACTTGGAAGGTATTTGTCCATTAATGTCCCTGTCCTCATTGTATTACTGTGATTTGGTTATGTTTCTTATATGCCCTATAAGCATCCTGAGGCTGAAAAGGGGGTTGTATTCATCTTTCTGCCCCCTTCAGTATCTAGTCCTGTATTACATGCACATACCCAGTACAAATTTGTTGAATTCATTAATTAATTAGTCAAAGATCAGAGCTTCAATTAGATTTGGGGTCCATATGTCAAATTAGGAAACTGCTGCAATATGAGGGCCTAGGTGAGAACACTGGCTACAGGAATAAAGAGAAGACACATGTGAGAGTTCCCACAAAAGAAGTGTAAATGTTCTTGTCCTCTAAAGGGGATCAAATCAATCACCCATCAAATTGACTCAAAGTCAAAGAGGATGAGGAAAAATATGGAGATGGAAAGAATTAGGCAAGGCATGCAAATTTAGGAGAAGAGTTTGAATTTAAATAATTTGTATTGAAGCTTTAGAGATACATCCACATTGAACTGTTTCTCAGGCAGTTAGGAATACAAGTTTGATCTTTGGAAAGAGGTTAAAAGATTTTTATTTATAACTTAAGTATAAATAAGGAAAAAATAAAATGTAAGGAACAAAATTGTCCAATCTGAATAAGGGAGGTAGGAGGTAGTGGTTCTGAGCAGAATCTCAGGCAGTTTCATCAAGTCATTGATTGTCTAAGAAATAAAGACTGAAATAATATTGGACTTTTTAATATTCTTTACCCTAAATTCTACCACTTTTTCTTTAACAATATTTTTCCACTGCACTACCTACTCTCAGCTTGATGAGAAGGTCCAGGGCTCCTCCTGAGCCACTGACCCCCCAGCATGTGATAAGTAAAGTAAGCAGGGCCTGGTGTCTTTAAGCTTCCTGTTCTGCAGACAGGGTAGGAGGTGGAGCCCAAGGTGTAAGTTCAGGCATCCTTCCTGAATGGGGGGACCCATCACATTCTCCAGTCCAACTTTGCCAGTAATAAAACTGACCTTGTATTTTGATCTACTTTTGTCTCCTGGTATCTGATCTCAGTTAAGAATCTGTAGAAAAGAAGTAACAGATTCCAAAAGCGGGTGAAAGAGAAACAACCTCCAACTTCTGAGAGGGCTACAAGGGAAGCAGGGTCCTCAGGAGAGAGCTAGATGGGGATATCTTCTGTTAGCGATAGAGATGAGTAGGGGAGTCAGTCATGATGGAATTAGTCAACACAGTCTCTTAGAAGATGTGGTGTCAATTCCCACTAGAGTTGGGAGACTTTAGATAGAAGGGAAGGGCCATTAGGAAATGGTTAGATCCTGGAGCGCCCAGTGTGGGGTGGTCTGAAATGGAGGCTCTCTTTCCATGAACACAAGCTGATGCAAAGGTCTCTAGGGTCTCACCTCTCCCACAGCTAAAATGCCCACTTCAGAACATTTTATGAAATGCCTAGATGAGTATGGCTTCAGACTCTGTATATGACTTGTACAAAGATGTAAGGTTTATAAGTGCAGAAGTTTTACTCCTGTAATTATTCCCTCAGTACCAAACTTCCCTCACTGCTGATTAACTCCCATCACCATAAAAGCATGTGGCAATATCATTTGTCTCAAGAAAAGGAAAGAAAAGACCTCTCTTGACTATAGCACCTCTAGCTATCTTGTTCCTCTACTCCCCTCATAGCAAAATGCCCCCAAAGAGTTGTCTGTACTGTTCTACTACCTCACCTCCAGTTCACTCTTATTCTTCTTTACTTTTTGTGGGAAATATGCATACAAGAGAGGACAGATATATAATGTGTTATGTTTAAAGAGAAATAAAAAGTAATACCTGTGTCCCCCCCACCTGAAATAGAATATTACCAATGTTTTACAGCACCTCCTGTGTGTCCTTCCACAAGTGCATTCCTCTCCCTCCACTGCCAAAGCAATCATTCTTTTGAAGTTTTGCCATCATTCTCTTGTTTTTCTTTGAATCCTTAAACAATACATTTTGTTTTGCCTGTTTTGAACTTTATATAGATGGAGTCATATATTCTTCTATAACTTGCTTTGTCATTCACTGTTTGTTTGTTTGTGTTTTTTTTGGCTGCACCATGCTGCACACGGGATCTTAGTTCCCTGAACAGCATCAAACCCATGCCCCCTGCAGTGGAAGCCCAGAGTCCTAACCACTGGACCACCAAGGGGTTCCCTGTCATACATCCATAGATTAAAAAAAAAAATCCATATTGGGTGTGGTTCATTTTCACTGCAGTGTAGTATTCTACTGTATGATCGTACCATAATATATTTTTCTATTTTAACTATTCATGGAGTTGTGTTATTTCTAGATTTTTTTTTTTTTCCTTTTTTTTGCTGTTACTAACAATGCTACTGTGGAAATTCTTGTACTTGGCTCCTGGTGTGTGTGTACAAGAATCTCTATAGGTTCTGAGGAGTGGAATTACTGGCTCAATTTTACTGGATATTACCAAAGTATTTTCCTAAGTGTTTTATCAATTTATATTACTATAAATACTAGAAGAAATTTTCTTTTCCTCCACATCTTTGCCAAAACTTGGTACCATCTAACTTTTTACATTTTTGCTAGTCTGATAGTTCAAAATGGCTACTGATTATGGTTTTCCAATGTATTTTCCTGTTTACTAATCAGCTTCTTTCAATGATTCTTAGCTTTCATGTTTCCTCTACTGTAAAATGCCTATTCGTGTTTTCAGCCCATTTCTCTATTGGATTGTCTTTTTTCTTATTGGTTTTTAAAGCATTCCTTGTATATACTCTGGATGCTCATCCTTGGTCAGTTATGTGTTACAGTGATCTTCTCTCACTTTTCAGCTTGTCTTACCACTGTCATGGTGACTTAATGAGTGGAAGTTCTTAATGTGTTAGGTTGAACTATAAGAAATCGCTGATATGACCTACATGTACAATTCCATATGGTTTTGGGAGAGCTTGTTAAAACACAGATTGCTTGGCTCCACCTCCAGAGTCTCTGAGTTTGGAGGTCTGGAGTGGGAAGTGAGAATTGGCATTTCTAGTAAGTTCCCGGGTGAGGCTGCTGATCCAGGAACCACACTTTGAGGAATTCAGCCTCAGTCCCTTCTGTCTCTTCAGCATCACCTTCAGCCAGTCCTCCCTCCACGGTTTCTTAGAGACTGCACTCCATGCCTAACACAGAGCCCACCGCTCCTGCTCACCATGGCATCCTTCTTGTCGAGGAAGTTCTTGACCTATCAATCTTCTCCAGGCCCTGCGTCACCTTAGTTGACTCCACTAGGCCTTCCCAGTCCTGGGTGCAGATAGCTGCCTAAGGAACGCTTGCCATGTTAACAGATGCTGCCATTTTGTTCAAAGCTAACAGGTAGCTTTTAAAATGTCCCTGTAGTATTGATTAGCTGACTCTGTAGTCTTCTTTAAGAGTGTACTGCGTGATTGAAATTATTTTGAAACAATATTAAGTCATGAATCAAACTCACTGTCTTGTCTTGCTTCAATACCAAGTATCCTTGTCAAAAACCATCCCCCCTTTTTTTTTTTCCCTTCAAAATTTCACTTAAAATCTCTATCCATTCCTATCATCGGTTAGCCCCCCTTATCTCCAACCCTACGTGTGACACCCATGTATTTTTCTAGAACATGCATGACAATCTCAAACATCTTAATAATAAAGCCTCAGGTGGGTAATAGGAATATAGAGTAAAAATTAAATATAAATACTTAAGCCTTCCTTCTAGTTTCTTTAGGGCAAGTTTTCTGGGCAGTGACGCTGCTGACGTTTTTGGCCTGGGTAAATCTGTGCTGTGTGGGGCTGCCCTGTGCATCGAGGATGTTTAGCAGCATCAGTGGCTTCTACTCATGATGCCAGTAGCACCCCACTCCCACCCAGTGTGACAGCCAAAAATGTCTACAGGCATTGCCAAATGTCCCCTGAGGGTAAAATCTCCCCTGGTTGAGAACCACCAGTATAGCGACACCTTACGCTTAACTTGAGTTTTCACGGATTTGCTTGTGAAATATTATCAGCTGGTTTGGGCCTTTAAATTTCAATCCCCAATCCTTCTTAACCATCTCCAATTCTTTCTTTCATGTATTTCTCTCATGTCTACAGTGAAAAAAGGAGGTTACATTTTCATAATTGTTCTTTACTGATCCTCAATCTAAGACAAAAGGCAGCTCTCACCAGACACACAGAGGCAGACCGCAGGACAGACTTCAGATTCTTTTCCTATCCTTCCTGTAAGTATTAATCTCACCATAGGATGGTGATAGTTACTGTGATTAATATACTTTTAACTGTAATGCGATTACAGAAAATCATGCCACAATTGCTAGAGCTAAAACTTGACCTGCCCTGACAGGATGATGAAAACTCAATACCATTCTCCCTGACCCTCCCCACCCCCTACACTCCCCCAAAGAGTCTTGCTTCCTAATGAGTAAGAGTAGTTTAAGCTGCAATTATTTCCTCTTACACTGACTGTCCTTTTCACCCTGATTACTCTTTGGATGTATAATGGGGAGATAGCTGCTTGCAGGCTAGCGAGGAGGTCTGGTGAATGGCAGCAATACATACTTGGGAAGAGTGCATTCCACTCTCAGAACAACCTCCCCAAACTGAATGCAGCTCACAAATGGAGTGGGTAGAGCTTTTTACAATTTTGATTTGAAATGCCACTTTTCTAGTGTCTATAGCTAAAACAGTAAATAATTTTGTGGGGTTTTTTTCCTGCTGCTCTCAGTTTGACATTTGCTGATCCCCTCTTGAATCTACATTTGCAGAACAAGACAACCATTTGTATCATTAGGCCTTGCTCCTTTTTCGTTGAGTTTAGGGACCTTCTTCTCCAATTTTGTCTCCTTTGACATGAGCAGAGCATCTATTCATCCAAAGGGAACACTATGACACAGTTAGAGAATATGGCTTGGGAACACAGAGGGCATTGTGTCTATGTTTCCTAATTTCAGAAACCCAGAATTGCTTTATTTGCCACACTATCAACCAAGCTCTGGATTACTGGAAACTTTTGTACATTTGTAGTTTTGTTTTAATTGAGATACTACAACTCTGAAGCATCATAAGGTCTACAAGTACCTTGTAAGTCACTTTTATAAAGACTAAACAATAAAAATGTTTTGTATAGTTTGAGGGTTAAGTGAATTTTATCTATTTCTAG
Organism: Eschrichtius robustus; assembly: GCF_028021215.1. NCBI lineage: Eukaryota > Metazoa > Chordata > Mammalia > Artiodactyla > Eschrichtiidae > Eschrichtius > Eschrichtius robustus. Next base: position 37,161,526 of record NC_090838.1, read on the forward strand.
CTATTTATTTGAAAAGTATCTGTTTCGCATATAGATATTTCATAACCACTTAATCAAAATAAATCAGTACCTCAGTTATCAGTAATTTTTTCTTAAGGGAACGTTAGACACCAGAACAGTGCTGAAACAAAGAATAATAATGATCCTAATTAATCGTGTGTTTCTTGGTAGATGACAGAGAACCTCCATATATATGATTTTGTTTGTTTTTAAAAGTTGACACTATGGGCAAAGAAAGAAGCCTTGGGACAATGAATGATTAAAAAAATAAATAACTAAAGACCTAAAGATTACACGTACCCAGTGTGATTGGTTGGTTTGCTAATCAAAAGGAAAAGAAGAGTTCTGATTTGGTGGTGGTGGCTTTACAAACCAAGGTACTTGCTGCAAAACCTAGAAACGCAGGAGAATGCCAGATAAAGGAGCCAGGCAAAATGAGAACAAAGGAAAGGAGGAAGAAGAAAGAATATGAAGGGAGACTAGGAGACAACGGCGGGGGGGGGGGGGGGGTGTGGGGGGTGGGGTGCGGGCGGGGAGGGGCGGTCACTGGAAAGAGAAACAAAGATTTAAACACTAACTAAGAAAATGAGAACATCAGTTACAAAGAAATTGAGAAAGGTAGGGGCACACAGCCCAGCATAACTGAGCAGCCTTCTAGGACACCCACCTCTCAGGACAGCAGGCTCACAGAGTGAAACAATCCAATGCCTGGTTGGTTCCAAGCACCTAGGAGCTCTTTACTTCCTATCGTTCCAGCACAGTCATTGATCTTCATAGCAAACCCCCTTCATGAGGAATGAAGAAAAATTTGAATCGTGTTTGCTATTTTTTATGCACCAAAACCTTAAGTGTTACCTAAAAAAAAAGAAGTTAACTGAATTTTCCCCATAAAAGAAGTCTACACAGAATCACTCATCTAACAGGGATCACTAAATTTGACATTTCTATCAAATTTATCAGGATACCACATTTCTCTACTTTGCTGTATATGAGTCGACTAGAATACAGTCAATTCATTATTATGGGAACTACTTAAGATGGGAGGAAAAGTTGATAATCCAAGATGGTAACACAACCCACTGTGATTTATACTTGGTTATTTACATTTGTGTTTTGATATTGTACACTTACCCCTTTGTATTATAGTGATCTGTTTACATTTGTTCTCACCACTAGACTATCAGTGCCTTGATTGCAGGGACCATCTTAGTATCCAAAACCTAGAGCACAGTCTCTGGCACGTAGCTGGGGTTTAATCAATGTTAGTTGAATAAATGAGTGAAGAAATAGATATATCTGATCTAAGAACTCACTGTGAACAAAGTAATGCCTCCACACAATGAAAACACAGTAACACCTGGAAAGCTTAACTACTTGTCTCTCAGACTGCTGTGAAGCCCCCAACCTCAACCCAAGTGCCCTACTGTAAATCTTTCCCCAGAACAACGGAAGTGGTTAAGTGTTCAGGTGTCAAAATGCTACCCCACTGGGCTGCAGGCTGCATACAAAGTTATATTACATTGAGTTTGAAATGCTAACAAAGCAAGTAATTAAGCTGAGTAAGTGCTAACTTGCTTGAAAGCAAGATTGGAAGCTGATAAACCAGAATGCTGATAATTAAGAGTTGATTATACAGCTTTGTTGTTTCTCTACCCTGCTAATAGCCTCTCATTCTTGGCGTGTAATGATTTCTTCCCCGCGAGGGGGAAAAAAAACCCAACCATCAATCTTCTGCACTTTTTCTCTGCCATCCTGGGTAAGGCGTGACCTGGTCCTTTCCTAAGCTAAATCCTCCACGTGTGCTCATCACCCTTTTCTCCTTCCTAGTCTATCTCTCGCATCCTTTACCTCTCTCTCTCCACTAATTTCTTCTCTTCTGTTTACAAACATGCTCAGGGGTTACCGGCCTTTAAAGGAAAAAAAAAAAAAAGCAAGACAGCAAATGAGAGTGTATGAGAATCTTTCCTTATTCTACAGTCCCTTAAGCCTCCACCATCTTTCTTCTCTATGTTCTCTAAACTCTTGGAAAAGGAATCTGCATTCCTCATGTCCTTAGCTTAACTGCTGATTACTTCTTATTCCCTTAAACTCTTCTACTGGTTTCAGCACCCTAGTGAAGCTCTTTCAGAAGTTATCGATGTATTCTTAATTATCAGATTCCAGAATCTTCATTTTCCTTGATCTTTCAGCATTTCACATTGTTGACCTGCCCCTTTTCTGAAATATGTCTTTTTGTGACTTCCGTAACATTTTACCTTTCTGGTTTTCTTCTCACTTATGACTTCTTCTCTCCTTCCCTCTCTTCCTTCTTTCCTTCTTTCTTTTCTTCCTTCCTTTTGGTAAGAGAGGCGAAGAAAGAAACTAATATTTATTGACGTTTAAAACAAATTACATGCCACGTGTTTTGCCATATTTTCAAATATTACCTCCTTTTGTCCTCACATCAACCCTAGGATATAAATATTATTATCCCCACTTAAGATGTTATTTATTTACTTATTTATTTATAATTGTGGTAACACACTCATAATATAAAATGTATCATAATAATCATTTTAAGTGTACAGTTCAGTGGCATTAAGTACATTCACATTGCTGTGCAACCATCACCACTACCCATCTCCAGAACTCTCTTCATCTTGCAAAACTGAAACTCTGTGTTCATTAAACAATAACTCTGTTACCCCATCTCCCCAGCCCCTGGCAACCACACTTCTACTTTCTGTATCTATCTCTCTGTATCCACTCTAGGTACCTTATATAAGTCGAATCATATAGAATTTGTCTTTTTGTGACTGGCTTATTTCATTTAGCATAATGTCTTCAAGGTTCATCCATATTGTAGCATGTGTCAGAATTTCCTTCCTTTTTAAGGCTGAATAATATTCCATTGTAGGTATATATCATTTTGTTTATCCATTCATCCATTGATTATCCCCGTTTTATAAATGGTGAAACAGTGGCTCAGACAAGTAAAATAACTCGTTGAGTTCACATAACTTTTCCCTATGGAAGCCTTCTTCTAAATTCTCTCTTTAGTTTTATTCTCTCTCTCTCTCCTCTTTGCTAATCTTATCCCACATCTTAAATTATAATCTCCTTATGGAGATTATAATTTAAGATGTGTAAATCCTTCACGTAACCTTAAGTGTTAAGTGTATATCCTACACTTAACCTCGGTACTGAATCCAGTTCCATATTTCCAGTAGATCCACCGGAATCTCCCTCTGATACCTTTGACTCACTATGTACAAAACAAGCCCGTCATCATTTGATCCTCAAAATAGGCTTGTCATTCTGACATTCCTGTTGCTGTTAATGATGACAAATTCCCCAGTCACCTGGACCTAAACCTCTGAGTCATCCTTGAGCCCCTTTTCCTACATCCCCCAAATTCAGTGTCATAAAGTCCTGTCAGTTGTGCTTCCCTAATCCTATTCATACCCATTTCAGCCTTGCTGTCCCTGTAGAAGAGGTCCTATAGCGAGGTGGATCTAAGAGCTTAGGTTGGGTTCAAATCCCAGCTCATCCACTCCCTGGCTTGGAGAAGAGGGAGGGTGTTGAACTAGTCACCTGACCTCACAGAGCCTCAATTTCCTCATCTGTGGGAGAAAGCCCAATGTGCAAGGTATTTTGATTAATAAATGTGATAATATTTATAAATAGCCCAGCACAGGACTTCCGTGGTGGCACAGTGGTTAAGAACCCCTCTGCCAACGCAGGGGACACGGGTTTGAGCCCTGGTCTGGGAAGATTACACATGCCGCAGAATAACTAAGCCCATGCGCCACAAGTACTGAGCCTCAGCTCTAGAGCCCGTGAGCCACAACTGCTGAGCCTGCGAGCCTCTACCACTGAAGCCTGTGCGCCTAGAGCCCGTGCTCCACAATGAGAAGCCACTGCAATGAGAAGCCCATGCACCACAACAAAGAGTAGCCCCCGCTCTCCGCAACTAGAGAAAAGCCCGCATGCAGCAACGAAGACCCAACGCAGCCGAGAAGAAAGGAAGGAAGGAAGGAAGGAAGGGAGGGAGGGAGGGAGGGAGGGAGGAAGAAAGAAAGAAATTTATAAAAAGAAAAAGCCCAGCACAGTACCCAGCATTTAGTAGACGCTAAGTGGTAATTCTTTCTTCTCTTTTTAAATTCTATCTTCCTACTTCTAGTTCACTAGCCTTCTTCCCTCATAAGGAGTTTTCTTTTCAGTATTTAGTTACCTGCAGGAAACAAACCACTTTTTTTAGCATTATGTTTTATTTTACAATGCCCTGGATTCTATATACCAATCAGAAGACAGTGATTGTGTTCAGAGTTGATGCTTCATATTTGTGTTTGAGACTTGATTTGACATTTAGAATTCCTAAAACAATCTTGGAAGGAATTTCCATCTATTAAACTGCTACATCAAAATTGTCTTATACAAAACAACTTAAAACTGCAAGATTTATTGAGCCCAGTCTCATTTTTGAAAAGACTGTTATGAAGTCAGTGAAGTGAGATTTCCATGATTAAGAACAGTTGGAGGGATTAATGGAGAGGTGGCATGAGCTTATTGATAACTTTGAGTGTACCAAGAGTTTTAACTGGGTTAAGTGGAGTCAGCAAATATTCCCCCCCTGAACACCAAAGTACAATTTGGCAAGAAAACAGGCCAACTTGTGCATTTTCAGCAGAAGGGGCACTTGGGTAGAAGGCTGTCTTCTGTTCATGGAGTAAGGGAACGTAGGCAAATTAAATCCCAACTTCCTCATCAGCAATCTGCACTCCGGGGAGCTGTCCAGAGTAGCCAGGCCATGTCCAGCTGCACTGAAGATAGAAATTCCATGTATGGATCCTGAACTGTGTTTCTTACGTAGCTGGGTTGCTGGGTCTCAGAAAACCCACTAACCCTAACAACAAAACCGCCAAATAATCTTTTATCAGTGGTTTGGAGGAAGGTTTTAATAACAAGTAGGCATGGAAAAGTTAGACTTGTGATGCAGCACTTCAGATTGATCCTTTCCTTTCATGTTTCAGAATGGTAAGCAAGGAGGCAGTGAAGATGGGGATGGTGTTAGTTCCCCATCTTGTACTAGACATCCAGGCATAGCCATGTATATAATTCTGTAAACTCAACCGAGCATTCCTTGAGATGGCTGCTCCCTTATCAGCGAACCCATGACCACCCTTGGTACCACACTCCAGTTTCAAGCTAATGGTCCAGGCATGTCGAAGATGGCCAATCTATCCAAACACTTGGGTTGGATTCACTACTTCTGTCTCATTCCTGAAGTATGTAATCAAATTCTAAAGACCGATTGCTTGGTGTTCTTATTTTTCTTTTGCACAGCAAAAGCAGACAATGCTACCGAATGCATAACTTAGCAGTTCATTTGCTACTTACTGATGTTTTGTGTTTTATCTTTCCCTCATGAGTAAATGTGAATGCTTGTATGTTGTCTTCTGAGTTTTTCTTCTGATAGCCTCCTTTCCCGTCTCTTCTCAGACTTTCTGTTCATGAGCTCTAAGAATGGCATTCTCTGGTGTTCTGTGTTCATGTTCTATGAAAATGGCAGACTCTGCTACTCACTTATTTACCCATAGCTAACTATCTTGCCCTCAATCCTATTTTCCTCTCTTTTTGCTTGAGAATCTTCGTTCTCTGGTCTCCACATTGAGTTGATAAGCGCTAGGAATCCAGTGGCTGACTGGGGTTTAAGTTGGTTTGGTCCCAATAGTACCTTAACAGAATCCTCCTTCCATTCCTTTATGAACTGGATTCCTCAAACGCTTCTGAATGAACCATTGTGATTTCCTCTAAGGTGATTTATTAGAGTTGGGTCATGGAGTTCAGAATGAAAGTATAAAGTCAAAAATTCAAACTCACGTTTCTGGGGGATGAGTGGGTAAATAAACTCTTATAGGATATTGTAATCATTTATTTGGCTATTCTCTTTTTCCCCTGCCCTAGCCCCCTAACACAGTAAAATTAAATTTTATAAATGTAGCTCAAGATTCAGCAATGACTCTATTTGAGGTTATACTGCTGCCATGCTCTCAGACATCTCTCTCCCTCACTTTTTTTCCACTCCATGTACTGGCCTCAGAGCAGAGGGTTCAAGAATAAATGTATTACCAAAATGAAGGAAACAAGACTTTGAACTTCAGAGTGAAGAACTGTAAAGTGGCCAAGAGTCTGATTACCAGTCAGGCTTCTAGATGGTTTATTAATGAAGCAATGGATTATCCACAAGGGGAAAGAAATGCCATTAGTGTTTTACTCTAGGCACAGAAGTTCCTATTTAAGGAAAAGTAAATGCATAGCATGCACCATGTCAGAAAACTAATTTTAATGTTAACAATGAGTTGAGTATTCTCGTAGTTATGAGAAAATATTCCAGGCTTCATTGCTTTCCACAAATAAGTTGCTGGAAGTAAAGGAGGTGTGCTATTTCAGTACCAATTTAGCAATACCTCTGCTCTATTATCAGCAACATGCACAGTTGGTTCATGGCGGAACACAAGCCACTCTTGTCTGTGAATAAGCATCAGGCTGACTGTGCAGGATGATAATTGCTCTGCCTTCACTTCCTTTGGCACCTACTGATCTCTGCTAAGTGGTTAGGAAAACATTTTTGTAGGAATGTCAAGCGCTTCGAAAGATTTGAAGGACTTAGTTTTTGACTGCTCTTCTTCTTGTTTTTGACTGCTCTTCTTCTTATGTGTGAGTTTGAGGAAAGTTCATGCAAAGCCATTCCACCGCTGCCATTGCTTCTAGAAGTGTCTTAAATAGTAGGGTGCCAGGGTGTCTGTGCTTGGCATCTTTTAATCAACTGTGTTTTCTTTTGTGTTATACTGTGAGACGGGCTGGATGTGTTGGGATATCAAGTGACCGTCTTCAAATGGATGGCAAATTCACTAAAGTGAAAATGATTGTGATAGTTCCCTCATTTCCCCCTGCAGTGTATGTAAAACTGACTTTTAAAGTGTTTAGTGGATAATGGATCATGTAAGGTCAGTACTAGCCATGGCGGCCACGGCTATTATTTTCTCTTTTCATGGGAGGGTGCTCAGCAAAATGAGATTGTCACACTCTTTTTTTGAGAGGACAGCGACAGACAGTTAAAAGCCTCTTCACGTAAGGATGTTATTTCATAAAGACACCAGCACTGGATTATCCCCTTCACTTTAAACTTCTGCCAGCTTGTACAAAGAGATAAAACAAAATAGCTTCGGTCCCAGGGGTGGGGAAGTGCTGGCCAGCTCAGCCTGGGTCCACAAGCTTTCATTTTGATTAGTCACATGTGAGGAAAATTCACTTAGGCTGAGAGGTAAATTTAATACCAGTTATGCCCATGCTGTTCATATCACAACCATTTTCACATGATGCCACTTAATTCCCTAAGAAGCAGAAAGGTAAATCGGTGGCTGGCCAGCAAAGGTGTCACAATGCATTAAGACCAGGACTCGCTGCAGGGGATAATGGTTCTGATTGCTGTTGACTCATGTCTCCACCAACTGCCTCATGTAAAATAAGTGACATTTAAAAGACATCAAGATGTGAGAAGAGGTAAGGGAGAGAAAAAGAAAGAGAGAGGAGGGTAAAAAGTATGCGCTACTAAACTTGCCACCTGAATGTGCAGTTTCTTTTCCACCCTAAGTGGTAGGAAATGATAACTCGACATGCCACGGGTGACCTGCACTAAGCTTTTAACTTCCTGTCTTGTGTTTTTAGAGAAAAATCTGTAAAATTGCTTCTGGGAACTGCTCCAACATGTTATCATTTATTCCAATTTAATTTTTTCTAAGTTTTATTCTTTTGCCCTCAAATATCAGTCTATTCATCTCTTTGAAAGCTTGAGGGCTGAATCAAGTTAGGCAATGGTAGACAAGAGGCAGTCTACTTTCTGAAGGCCCATTTATGTCTGTTTTTATAAAGAGAATCAAATTCCAGTTTACAGTAAGCATATGCTTCAGTTGACATCTGTTTCTAAGACTTGGACGCTTTGTTTGCATAACAGTCACCAATAAATGGCCTTGTTTTAAGTCTGCTCACTGAGTTGTATGTGGGTTGTTCAGCTGGGGATTTTAGTTGCAGCTGATCCCCTACCGCTCATAGCTGATAGGAAGGGGGAAAATCCGAGAAGCCCAGTCCTATTTATTAATGCAGATTTTAACATTCTCAATGAACCACTTATCCAGTGTGATTCGGCAACCAAATCCTTATTTGCTCAGGGAGAGGAGGGGGTGTTCTTCAAAGTGCTGAATTAAAGCTTACCAGCTTTTTTTTTTTTTTGGAGGGGGAGGGCATGGGGAGGAAGGAGAGAGAGCAAGGCCCTTTCTTTAGCCAGTCTCTAATAATTCAGAGTACAATGAGAGTGAGTCTTTAAACAGGACATCATAAAACAAGCTTATGTTTAATGAATTTGTTAACTAAGAGTATCAGACGTTTGTAGAGCTCTAAATGTGGGCCTTTTGTGCAAAGTCTTGATGCTTTTTTTTCAATACCACTTAAATATCAGTTTAGAGTTTGATAGAATGGCTGTGTATCCTTCATTCATCTAATTTTGTTTCACTTTAAAGCATACCTGATTCCACATGCCTGGGAAACAGGAGCAATATTCAAATATTTCAAGATGTCCATGTGACTATCTTTAGGATCATTAGTGCTAATTAAAGAAGTTGCTACTTGTGTTAAGCTGATTCAAAAACAAAGCTAATCCGCAGTCTACATAAATCTGCCCTTTCTCCCCCTGCCCCCTGAAAGGCATGCCAGCAGTTAAAATATTAAAAGTTCAAGGATGAAAAAAAAAAAGTCCAAGGATGGCATCTATGTGCCCCAGAAGGTAAACCTGATTAATAGAGGGTTTTACTATAATTCTCAGATTTCTATAGAGGAAGTCTGACTTTTGTATATTTGAAAATACAGTATTCACTGACTTTAGCATACTGAACTTTTTCCCCTGAGTTATTGTGTAATATTCAGTAATCATTTATGAAATGTGTGTAACATTTTTCAAGGGGATTTACATATCAACTTTTCCTAGTGGAATCAACAACAGTAGCATGAAATGTATCTATTCCATTTACTCTTATCCAGTGCTCCTACTTTCTTTTTCCCTTTAATTTTTATATATGGTAAAAATTTCATTGAAGAGAGATTTTAGATGACAGGGCTGTAATTTTAAACCCAATAGAAGAGGTGTAAGCAATTTGAGCTTAGCTGAAGCATAATCTTAGGTTGTCAAGAAGAAACCCATTCTCCCTATGCTAATCAATCAGTGTATCAACCAACCAATCATCTCTTCAGCTTAGCATATATCCTAAGGTTTGATATATCTATTAAATGCCCATCATGCAGCTGGTCTCTGGATGATGAGATTCCCCCTATCTTGGCATTTGGCGGCCGACGACTGAGCTATCACAGCCTCAGATAAATACCAAGCTGGAGATTTCAATCCCATTCCTGAGTGCGGAGACAATCCAGAAACGTTGAAAATATTCTTAGAAGAGAATACACAGAAAATTACATTTCTCAATGCCGTGTTGTGTGTGGAAATTGTATATATTTCATGATTTCCCCTCCCCGGACACAACAAAATAAAATAAAATGACTCTTTTCTTATGATTGGAATGCTCGTAATCGAAAGAATTGTTGCAATCTGCTTTGAACTCTTTTTTTCTTTTTTTTTGGCTGCGTTGGGTCTCTGCTGCTGTGCGCAGGCTTTCTCTAGTTGCGGCGAGCGGGGGCTACTCTTCGTTGCGGTGCGCGGGCTTCTCATTGCAGTGGCTTCTCTTGTTGTGGAGCACGGGCTCTAGGCGCACAGGCCTCAGTAGTTGTGGCACGTGAGCTCTACAGCGCAGGCTCAGTAGTTGTGGCGCACAGGCTTAGTTGCTCCGCGGCATGTGGGATCTTCCCGGACCAGGGCTCAGACCCGTGTCCCCTGCATTGGCAGGCAGATTCTTTACCACTGCGCCACCAGGGAAGCCCTGCTATGAACTCTTAATTGCAAGACAAATTACAGGTAGGTATTTGAATAAGTAAGAATAGTGACCAATCAGATGATAAATTTCCTGATAACAAACAGAAGCTCAATTTTATAAAACAAGGCACATAATCATTGTAATTCTGGGGAAAGGGGTCACTGTTTCCAAAGATTGTACATTGCTTCCTGGTCTCAATTCAGAGGTTCTGATATTAGATGAGCTACAGCTGAATGTGTCTATAGCCTCTTCCACCAGCCATGGTTTGGAGACAGTGAGTGTTTCCATAAAACTGTTTACAGAGAAATAGAAACCAAAAGGACTTAAATTTAATTGCTAAGAGCCTGTGACTATGTTGGAATTGGAATGTGTATGATTCATTTCTTCAACCACTGCTTTACACCTGGAAGGTAAAATTCTTTCCACAAGATGCAAATTCAAATCATGATGTCTTTCCTACACTGTTGTTCAAGTCTCTTACTCTGAAAAGAGAAGCAAGGTGAGGTATTAGGGCATTGCGGTCCTAACCCAAGCTCAGCCGCTGACTAGCTAAGCAAGCCCCGTAATTCTTTAGGCCTTACTTCATAAATTGAGATTTCACTAAAGCGCCCATGAAAAGTAGGAAGTAATTATTGTCATCATATGTAAACACTATTTCATCTTCTTCCATAAGGTTATTGTTTTTCATGTCAATTATGGTATGAATTTCGCCTTTTACTATAGTGTTTGCTCAGCCAAAATCTCTTTAGTGCTATTGGGCAATATAAACCGATGAAAAAGATACTCCAGGCTAAATACAACACTCTGGGTTTGAAGCCATGTTTTTCAGTCATTTGTTGAGGCAGGGGCCAAGGAAGAGGAATGATGAAGTTCACAGTAACGTGAACTGTTTGCTGCTGGAGAGAGAAGGGAATCTAATCTGTTTTCTGTCCTGAGAAGTCCAGCATGAGTCCATAGAGACCATGATGACTTCTCCACTCTCAACAACTCAGCCCATGCACTTTGATCTCAACTTAAGAACACTCCTGTGTCCTGGTGTGAAAGGGCTGGTGACAATATAACAGCTCTAGAATTTCTGTACTTTTCTCAACAGAAAGATAACCATGGTGTCAAGTCCAGAGCAATAGTTCATTTTAAATAGCGTATTTTGAAGGCCCTTCTCAAGGAGTTGTGATTCTCAGAGAAAACACTTTGCTATATGGGTTAAGGTTACAAATTTTGTCATAGCAAAGAGAAGGGGCCAAAAAAAAAAAAAAAAAAAAAACAACAGAGAGAATCATTTTCTGTATCTCAAGTCACTTAAAGGGCCCATTCTGGGACTCATTCCAGGCTGCTCTGATTAGAGACCTGCATGTTTGTAGATATCCACAGATAAGTCCCAGAAATGAGCACCCATGACATGTGCTCTGCTGAATGAGGCAAAAGGATTGATTTAGAGAAAGATGGCCTATTGAATGTGGATTCTTTGTTGCTGGCCTGGAAACTTGTAAACATGCACCTTTCAGGCCCAGGACAGCCTTACTCCCCAGAGCATCTATCCTGTCTTCTGGTGATAATTGTCCTGCCAGCTCTGCAGATTGTGGATGTAGATAAGAAAGCCAGTGAAAGTGGATTGAGCCAGTTAGAAACTTATCCACACTAGAATTGACCTGTGATTGCACTACCAGGTAGAATCAGGTCCTAAGTAGATACATCATATGAAGCTCAGCAAACAGATCTTGTAAAAGAAGGATTCATTTTTCATTGTTGTGAGTTCCAGGTTTAGAATGTTTTGCTACCGTTCTGCATGAATCCAGCATGCCTTCACATACATCATGTAAACATGCCACAGAGAAGTAAGAGAAGCAATGAGCTCCCTGTCCTGAAGGTGTTATGTTCAAAGACAACATAAAGAAACAGATCAAAGTATTTTTTATGAAAGCTTGAAGGTAGTATCAGCAAAGATTCTTTATCAGAGTATGATTAATGTTTGCTTTTCTATTATGAATTCTTTTAAATGGAAAAGGGGGGCGAAAACTGCAGTGAAAATTAAAGAGGAGGAGATAAGATGAAAGGGATTAAAGGGAAACTGAAGGGGAGGGAAGGAAGAAAGTAATGGACAAAGTAAGGGGCTCCACTGGGGGCACGGCTGTGGTCTGTCTGCTCTCTGGGCCCAGTCTACATTTTAGGGAGGGAGTTCCTTCAGCTTAGAATGTTTTGGGGCTTGAGAGGCAGTATTCACCCAAACATCAGGCCCCAAGGGTTGACCACTGTTGTAGTCAGCTTGCGCTGCTGAGACAAAATGCCAAAGACTGGATGGATTCTCACGGTTCTGTAGGCTGGCAGTCCAAGACAACACAGTTTCTGTTGGGGCTTCTCTTTGTGGCTTGTAGGTGGCCGCCATTTTGCCATGTGCTCGCATGACCTCATCTTTGTGCAAGCACAGGGTGGGGAGGAGCACTCTTCGGAGTCTCTTCTTATAAGAGTGCTAATCCTATCATATCAGGGCCCCACCCTTAGCACCTTGTAATTACCTCCTTATGGGCTCTACCTCCAAGTATAGTCACACTGCAGGTTAGGGTTTCAACATATGAATCTGCAATTGTAATAACTAAAAAGAATCTCTCCAAAGGTGTCTTTCCAACTCGCTGTTGAAGAGACCACTATTAACCAGTACATAACCCATGATGCTTATCAGGATTCTGGAAGCATTGTGCCCAGCCATTAAGCAGCAGAGCAGAGGAGGGGAGAAACCAGGCACAGAGGGGAGCGGGTGTACAGTGGTGCTTTATAAACACTCTGAATGGGTGAAAAATAATGACCTCTGACTTCTTTGTGGTTCTTAACTCATGCTGCCACAGATTGGTTGTAAGGTCCATATCACACTGTGATATGAAAGTATTAATTGAATATGGGCAATCAGAACTTCTATGTGAATAATGACCTAGAAAATAATATTCTGCCCATTCAACAATAGAATGGGGAACCAAGGCTTCACTTGGCTATACAGTTCTCTTGATGGGGTCAGATTTTATTTTAAACCCTGAGGTACATGCATTTTATGTCTTATTTTAGCTCTTAAGGCTGATATGAATTTCTTTAGAGTAACTTAAGAAGAAAGAGAATTAAGGGAGGAAAGATAGGAAAGATGCCAGTATTGTCCTTTTGGTTTCATTTGTGACTTTCTGACAGATACCTTCGTCAACCCTCATCTTGAATAGTAACCATTCCATTAAAAACAAACCCATGAATTTAATTAATATTAATGTACCAATGTCAGTTTCTTAGTTTTGACAAATTTAAGATGTTGACAATGAGAGAATCTGGGTGGAGGGTAGCTAGCAACTCTCTATACTATCTTTGCAACTTTTTACTTTTCTGTAAATCTAGACTTATTCCAAAATAAAAAGTTTATTTTTAAAACCCAGGTATGTGTGTTTTACAGTGAGCATGTCTGAATAAGAAAGCCCTTAGCTCTACATTTACGGGAGCATTTTCTCAATGATTCTACAAATGAGTGCTCATTTAAATTTGATATCCTGAGAAGCTGATGGCTAACCCTACATTCATGTCTACCATCAGACAGGTCCCTGGTTGATCAGGCTGAGATGCTCACTTATCTGATATTGAATCAGAAAAAGAGGAGGATTTAGAATTATCTGACTTTTTGGAATGCTACCCAGCAGTAAAATAAAATAAAACAGAATAATCTCTTTGCACGTCTACTAGCCAAAGCATACTGTATCACATTGTAAGTTGCTTTCAAGTTTGTGTTTTCTATTAGGCTTGCCATGTGGTGTATTCATGATCATGTGAAAGTGTCTAATGGTTATTGTAAAATTAGAGGCTGTCCAAACAAAACTTGAAATCCTAAAACTTTCTCTCCAAAGTGTGATAATTCTTAGCTATACTAGTAAACAGTTTGACATGTGTTTAAACATAATTTGATTTTTTTTATCAGATTGTCTTTTTTTTAAAGTATGTCTAACAAAGTAACTATATAATAGAGGAGACAGTATGTGATTTTTAATTTTTATGTTAGTTTCTACCATGTTCTAGGCCCATTTGGATTTTTGAAAAAGAATAAGGTAATAGAAAAATGCGTATGTGAGTCCCTGTGCTTACTGCATTGTTTTACTTATATTTTTGTGTCCATCTTTCCCCCTGAAGAGTGAACTCGTTGAGAGTAGGAAATGTGGCCTCAGCGTCTAGCCCGATTCAGTATATAGTAAGGATTCAGTAAATATTTGTTTGAATGAATAATTGAATAAAATCACATATAAATGAACTACTTCCACTTTGAAGGGAACCAGATAACTGCCTCTTGATTCACTCTCTTCACTGCCCATGTTTTAGGATGGCCTCACAGTTTGGACTGGTTTTTATCACCGCTATCATTCAGCTATGTATACTACCCTTTCGAATCCATAAAAAGTGTTTAAAAGAAAGAGAAATTGTTCATGTTTCCAAACCTACTAGAATGCATTTTCAAATATGTCAGACACATCTTTGTTAAAATTAAACCAGGGATTGGTTTTGAGCGAATAGCCGTATATCCTTACAGATGCTGTGGATGGATGCATCTAAGCTGCTTATTATATTGATGGGTTTTGCTGCTCTGCAGCAAATGAAAACAGGCAGCTGCTTCCTCCATCAAAGCAAAAAGCAGCCTGAGTTTTTATTAACCAAGTGTTCATTTCTTCTATTGCCAAAATTCTTACACAAAACAAAAGAGCAGTTTTAGCACATTATTGCATAACTAGACATGAACAACTGACAGCAAGTGATAAGCCTGTCTGCTTTTCACAACTGGTAATCATTTTTGGAATAGATGTTTTAATATAGTTGAATATAAATTTTGTAATTTACATCTACAATGGTACGTAAATTTATAGATCCAGTTTGTTGCAGGAGAATGAAGGCTATAATCACAAAAGGCTTTTCCTAGTGTTGTTTAATTTTTAATGACTATTTGAAAACTGGGGAAGGAAAATGAAATCAAATTCATTTCTTTAAAAAATACAAAAAGGTGTTAAAGACAATCATACAAGTTGGTTGGAGCCATTTGTAGATGGCCCCGACAGAGCAAGACCCCTGTGCTTACAGCCAGGACGTGCCTCGCACTCCATTTCCACATTAGTTGCAGTGAACCACCCAAGCTCGTGTACCAGCAGAAATTTCTGGAGAGCAGACCATCATGTTTCCCTCATATCAATGAATAATGATGAGCAGGGAGACAGCAAGGACAGGGCCTTGGCCGTTTTGCACAGCTGACATTCCCAACCAGCTCTCATAATGTTTCCTTTGGTTTCGTTTTTTTAGCTACCTAAATATTATACATTTACTTTCAGATAGAATGGCAGAGAGGCGTTTATTTAAAGTGGGTTTAGACTGAACCTCAGCAAAAGGGTTGCCTTATTTACCAAGTCAATTTGCTAAATGGTGTGTTACCTTTTGGAACTTGCTAAAGGCAATTCCTGCTATAAAAAGGGGAGGTGGTCCTCCTCTTCCTCCTTCCTAAGAGGAGGAATTTGGAATGAAGGCAGTTTTGAAATGCTGGTGTCTTCCAAATGACACTGCTAAATAAACAAGTTCTGTTGCCTAACTAGCCTAATGCCAGGGCCGTTTTAATAAATGTACATTGTGGCTTTGGCATCTGTAGCGTGTGACTCCTAAATACCATTTTCTCTCCAGGGGGGCTTTCAAAAATGCACAGAGCATGCACTCCACATGGAACACAAAGTTTTCAATTTGTTTGGAATTCAGTATCAGTGTTTGCCCAGAAGTGAGATAAAACTGGACTCCAAGGCAGGAAGCTGCTGTAGAAATCAAATTCAGGAATCATAGGTAACTCGAGGAGGACCACACCCTCCTTACTCTCCTTTGGTGTGCCATGTAACAAGTGTGTGTCTACATGGGCGAAGTGATTAGATACCTAACATAAGGAACACTGACAATTATTTCTAATACTTTCCTCTTTGTTCCACTCCATACGACACGTTACTGCTCTTACATGATGTTTCAAGACACAAGACAGTCCTATTTTCAAAAGGGTGATCCTACGCCGAGGACACTGAGTGCTGAGGGCCTTGGGGGAGGATGTTACTTGGAGTAAAACTGGCAATGCAAGTCTTCCCTTTTTTTTTTTTTGGCCTATGGGAAGGATGTGCTGCGTTCCTGGGGGAACCCAGGCCATGTTTCCCTCCTGCTCAGAGCTCTCTGGTCTGATTTCCTGGGTCTACCTTTCGGAGAAATGAGTATTCTCACTTTCTCACATCCTCTCTGACCAATGGAGATGGAACATTTACTCACCCAGAGAGCTCACACTGGGAGATTCTTCTACCTGCGCTTTGAGACCTTGGGAGAATTTCTTCTGCCCAAAAGGTAGTTTGTTACTCTGAGGAAGTAATATGTTTGAGGAAAAACTACAGCATATATCTGAGAACTGTGCTCAGTATTGGAAAAGGAAAACTTGGACTTGAGGAAGTTGTCTGTTATTAATATGCTGGATTAAGCAAATAAAAAGCTATCACAGGTAGAATATATAGATGTAGAGTAGTTCTTTTCTGAAGCTGTGAGATTTAATTAACAAAGGCAGTTCTAATTCAATAGAAGTGGACATGTTATGACGACTTGATCTCTAAGATGGTTTTGAATCCTTTCTAAAATATCTCCTGAATTATAGTACAAATAAAACATTTTAACCAACCTAATTTCTTTAAAATGTCATGGACTAAAGCCCACTGACGATTTTATAGCTTTAGTTTGGAAATGCACAATTACAACGATCTACAGGCATTGAATTTAGAGCTGGAAGGGTCCTCAGAAATCAATTTGACCCTTCCAATTTATTCTTGAAACTAGAGCCCAAATATGATTTGTCCAAAGTCCCAAAATTAGTTGTTGAATGAGTCATGAGAACTAGAAACTAGCCCTTTTGATTCCAGAACCAGCCACCAGGGTTGGGGCAATTAGTGTAGTGCTTAAGAGACTGAGATTAAGAGACTGAGATTTAGAGACTGAGTAGGTGGGCTCAAACCCTGGCTATGCCATTTAAACTTTCTGTGCTTTGGTGTACCTTGCTGTGCCCCTTAGCTGGCCATAACGACAGTACATACCTTATAGGGTTGTTTTAAGGATTAAATGAGATAATCTATATAAAGTACACAGCTCAGTGTTTGCCAGGTAGTAAGTGTTCAATAAGTAATGCTAATAACAACAATAACAAACACTAATTGCACTTACTTGGTACTCTTATAGTTCATACAATCCTCACGTTACCGAGTCCAAGCTTATACTGCTTGCTGCACGAGAGGCCAATAAATCCAGAGACGAGGTGCTGGGGCAAGGGGTCACAACTTTATCTGGAAAGCCAGCAGATGGAGAAGATGGTGCACTAGTGTCCCAAAGAACCAGCTTTCCCAAGTTAGAATTCAGGCTTCTTTTATACTAAAAGGGGAGGGGGTGTGGTTGGTGATTATAAACTTCTTGGTGTCCCAATCCTTTGTTCTTGCAGCTGTCCACTAAGTCAGGTCACATGTTTCTGTAAACCTCCAACAAGCAAGTGTTATTCTCTGTTCTGCAACTTTTTATCTCTATAAGAATGGAAACTGTTATACCTTAAAGGTCAGAGCCTTGAGGATGTGTTATCCTGTATATTTCAGGCTATAGGCAACATTCTTAACTTGTAGCAAAAGCAATAGAATACAAAGGTTAAAGTAAAAGAAACAGATCCAATTTGGAGTCAGATTTGTTCTTCCCTATTACATTCCCATCTATACTTACAGTGTAGACAGTATTATTACTACCAGATAAGGAGTTGATGCAAGGAGAGCTTAAGTGACTTGCTAAGGTCGCAAAGCTAATAAGCCTCAGAGCTGTCTTCCAAGTTCACGTCTTCACTGTCTGAGCCGCTGAACCTGTGGCTGTGGCTGCAGTGTGTTCCTTTCTCTCAGTGGTGCTTCAGCATCTTCCTCGTCATGTCTGCATTTCTCATATCACTTAGTTGATTTCGCAGCATCTGCTCAAAAACTGACCATCAGACTGAAGGTTCTGGTCTGGGGAATGCTCTCTGAAGACCCTCTTTCCCTCCCTGCCTCTGCTTCACACTGGAGCCGGGACTCCTTTCGGCTTTCCCTTACCTCATAATCATCAAATTAATAGGTATCTGAATTAAAATTTAAGTTTTAAAATTTAATGCATATCTAATCAAATCACACCCATAAGCCGACCCAGCTTGTAGTTCTAGAAGAATTTATTGTTGAAATACCTGGGCAATTTTTTGTGCCCCTTCACTTCCACATGCTCATTATCTGTATCAGTTGGCTTTCCCTGGAACAGAAGAAATAACGTTGCAAAGCAATTCATTTGGACCCTTGTTTTTGCAATCTAGTGGACAGCAGTATAGCACAGAGGTTAAGAATAATGGCTCTAGAGTCAGATTACCTGGATTCAAATTCCAACTCTATGACAAAATAGCTGCCTAATTTGGGGGAAGTTTTCATAACCTCTCAGTGCCTTGATTTCCTCATCTACCTTGTAGTGCCTGGGCAGCAGTCAGCATTCAGGCTGACTAACCCAAGCTCAAACGTTAGAATGTCACAGAGCAAGCTTCCGCCCTCTTACTGTACTGAGCTACACGGACGTTCCCTTTCACCCAGATGTACGCATGTTCTCCGTGATCTCTCTCCACAAACACAGGGAGGCTTGTGCTTAATAATTACTGTTCAGAGCAAGTCTGTTAATTGGTCAGAGCAGAGGGACAAATATAGAACAAGTATTGTCCATATATATGGAATTCTTACTTAGGATTGATTTTCAAAGTTCCCATAGCTAGGACAGATTTTTCCAGTGTTCAGTTTTGGTTTGATTTTGTGGGTTATCGATTAGGAATAATAATCTCCCTGAAGGTGTCATAAAAATATAATCAAGATTGATAAAATTCCCTGGATAGAAACATGTCAAAATAATAACAAAGGCAATAGCAGCAGCAGTAGCTAACATTATAAAAAAATTTGCAATCTCCCAGGCACTAAGTGTCTTACATGCATTATCTCATTTAATCCTCACAACAATGGTATGAATAGGTACTGTTGTTGCAACAGGGAAGAGCCAAATCTGACTACATGTTGGACCTGTTTCTTTTACTTTAACCTTTGCTTTCCACTGCTTTTGTTCACTAAAAGGATACTGTCTATACATAACGGCCTGCCTTGGGGAACCCTGCCCCTCTGCCTGAATGTTAAACCAAAGTGCCTTTGTTCAGGGAAACATCCTGACCCTGTCCACCCGTGGATTGCTGCAAGAAAGAAGAAATTAACACATCCCCTCCCCTAGGCTGGACATTCCAAGGGATATTTGCAAATCTTATGGCCTTTTTACTTTATTTTTTTTTTATTTGAAATAATTAATTAATTAATTAACTTATTTATTTTTTGGCTGCGTTGGGTCTTCGTTGTGGTGTGCGGGCTTCTCATTGCGGTGGCTTCTCTTGTTGCAGAGCACGGGCTCTAGGCGCGCAGGCTTCAGTAGTCGTGGCGCTCAGGCTCAGTAGTTGTGGCTCGCGGGCTCTAGAGCACAGGCTCGGTAGTTGTGGCGCATGGGCTTAGTTGCTCTGAGGCATTGGCCTTTTTACTTTACTTGCTCATCTCCTCCCCCATCTCTGTGCTATAAAAGAAACTGGCATCCAAACCCCGATAAGATGGGGGGGGTTTTTGTTTTTTTTTTAAGATAGTAGTCATCTTTTCTTTTTACAATTTATTTATTTATTTATTTATTTATTTATGGCTGTGTTGGGTCTTCGTTTCTGTGCAAGGGCTTTCTCTAGTTGCGGCAAGCGGGGGCCACTCTTCATCGCGGTGCGCGGGCCTCTCACTATCGCGGCCTCTCTTGTCGTGGAGCACAGGCTCCAGACACGCAGGCTCAGTAGTTGTGGCTCACGGGCCCAGTTGCTCCGCGGCATGTGGCATCTTCCCAGACCAGGGCCCGAACCCATGTCCCCTACGTTGGCAGGCGGATTCTCAACCACTGCACCACCAGGGAAGCCCAAGATGGTTATTTTGAGACACTAGTCTGCCGGTCTGCCGGCGTTCTGAATAAAGTCGTATTCCTTGCCTCAACACCTCGTCTCCGATTTCTTGGTCTGTCCTGCGGCGAGCAGAGCGAGCTTGGACTCAGTAACATTATTGCTTGTACTTAACAAATGAGAAAACTGAGGCGTTACCCAACAATGCTGCCTAAGGTAGCAACAGCCCCACCCCAGGAGTTATTCTCTATTTCATTAACGTTTTATTTTCTTCACAATATTTATCACTATCTAAAATTACTTTGTTTATTGCCCCTATTAATCACTGCTGTATCCCCAACTCCTAGAACCAGCCTGGCTGCCAATAATTGTTTGTTGAATGAATGAATGAGGCTTAAAAAGTTTAGGTACTGGGCTTCCCTGGTGGCGCAGTGGTTGAGAGTCTGCCTGCCGGTGCAGGGGACGCGGGTTCGAGCCCTGGTCTGGGAGGATCCCACATGCCGCGGAGCAACTGGGCCCGTGAGCCACAATTACTGAGCCTGCGTGTCTGGAGCCTGTGCTCCGCAACAAGAGAGGCCGCGATAGTGAGGGGCCCGCGCACCGCGATGAGGGGTGGCCCCCGCTTGCCGCAACTAGAGAAAGCCCTCGCGCAGAGATGAAGACCCAGCACAGCCATAAATAAATAAATAATTAATTAAATAATTTAAAAAAAAAAAAAAGAGTATGTTGTTAAAAAAAAAAAAAAAAAAGTTTAGGTACTTGCCCAAGGTCACATAGCCAGTAAGAGCCAATATTCAAGCTGAACTCTCTTTCACTCTAGAGCATGAGGTGTGGTTCTTTATTGTAGCTTTTTATAGCTTGAAAGCCCCCTAGCATAATCTTACCCAAGCCTAGTATTTCGTGGATGAGGATACTGATGCTCAGAAAGGCGAAATTACTTCCCAGTATCACACAGACTGTTAGTGGTCGACCCAGAATCAGACCCCAGGCTGCTCGCTGGGTTTTTGCACCATGAATTCAGCCTGAGGAGGAGGTCATGTAAAATTGAAGGAAAATCCTATACGTATGTGCTGTACATCATCCGCCCACTTCTTCATGCCATAAACCTAAGTCACACTTGACACTTCCCTCTCTCTTACCACCCCCTTCATCTAATTAACTAATAAGTCTTGTCAGTGTACCTTCTAAATATAGCCCAGATCTTTCCACTTTTCTTCATCTCCACTAACCATCACCCAAGCCACCATCAGCACCCACCTAGGTAATTGTAGTAGTCGCCTGCCTAGTTTCCCCCACCTCCTCTTGCCCCTTTTTAATCTATTTTCTCTAGAGTAGCCAGACTGATCTTCTAAAATGTGGATCTGGTTATACCACTCTGCCGCTTAAAACATATTTATTTTAAGGTGCAATTTAAAATTCTTAATATGGCTTTTGAGCCTGTGGGGTCTGGCCCCTAAACACCCCTCCAGTCTCATCTTATCCTACCTATTCCTTTCTCATTTATTCTACAGCTCCATTGACCCTGTTTCCATTCCTGGAACATCACACTCTTCTTTTCAAAGCTTTATTTCTTGGTGCTCCCCTTCTGTGGACCATTCCCTCCAGCCCTGTGCCCCTCTTCCTCCTCTACTTGGCTGTTCATCCTCTGGGTCTCAGCCTACATGCCATTTCTACAGAGAAGTGTTCCCTGATGGACTCCTCCCAACCTCCCCTCCAACCAGATGAAGTCCCCTATGATTGGTTCTCAGAAGCACCCTCTATTTTTCCTACACAGCATTTATTACAGTTATAATTAGGGACATTATTTGTGTAATTGTCTGTCTAATAGTCTCCTTCCCTAACAAGACTGAATCTCCAGTGACCGTGCTGTATCATTCCCTGCTGATCCACAGGGCCTGAAACATAGTAGATGCCCAATAAATCTTTATAGAGCATTCTGTAGTCTTCTTATGGATTTCTAATCTGGGTTGAAGCATCAGTGACAAAGCAGAAATGTTTAAGGAGAAGGAGACAGAGCATAAACACTGAAAACAGTCCAAGAGGTTTACCTACCCATTCCAGCCATTTTAGTAATATCCACTGGTGCATTTCTTCTTCCAGAAAAGTCAATGGCTTAGCTAAAGGTGTGCTGGGCTCTCCGTTTAAGTCTCAGGTTTGAAAGAGGCCTTACTTCTGTCTCCTGCATGATAGACATGATCATTTAGATGGAGGAGGGTAAAGAAAGCCGCTGCTTGCTGTCCAAACATCAGCTGAGCACAGAAGAGCCATGTCTCTGCTGCAAGAGCTACGTGTGTTGTCATCATGGGGCAAGTACAAGCTGTTAGAGTGAGAAGAGAGAGTCAGCAGTGCTGCCTGTCAGATGCTTTCTGTCAAAGTCCCAGGACTGGTTCCTAACACGGACTACAGGGAAGCAAAAAGCTCTCAAATGGAAGTGATCTAGAAAGACCCATGCTTGGCTAGAGACTCATGTCTCAATATCTACAGACAGTTAATTTTAGGATTTGTTCAGCCTTTGGGTTAATGATGAATGTGTTTGTTTCTAAATTAACCACAAAACTTGGCATTTAAAGTAATTCTAAACAAGCTACTTCAGAGATGAGAAAAAAGTGGTTACATACATGAAATAGATCACCAACTTTGCCCCTCATTATTTCTACATAGGCAGCTAATTTTTCATATTTTAATGTTGGCTGACTATGGGTTTTCTGAAGTCTAACAGATTCAATAGGCCCAGTTCTGACAGAACTATCTGTAGGGAATAAAACCTTTGTTCAAAAGAAAAAAAGGAATGAAAGCAAATGACCATGGAAATCTAAGAATAATATTCTTCTTCTTCCAAATAGAACTCTTGTTTAGCTAATGCTTTTATGGAGGTCCAATGGATGAAAAAGGTCTTTTCTCCTGTGAGTTAAAGTAATTCAATTTATACAGAAAGCACTAAGGAATAGGAAGTCACGTGACTGAATAACTTCTAAGGAAGTGTCCTAATTCATGGCATATGTTTTAGAAAACAAGTTATCTAGAATAAGCCATTAATTAAAATGTTTTGTAATGCTTTGGGGAGGATCAATACTTTAGCTGCTGTAAATGCCACTATGATCATTCTGCTCTGCCTCATCAGATGATGTCAAGAATATAGCAAAAGTGCCTATAATTGATTGATAGAACCCTACAGTATTGTTAATGGAGTATAAAAATCTTGAGAAAAAAAACCCCTCGCCATTAGCATCCTTGGCTTGTATGTCCTTCTAAAAATTATTCTCATCACTTTTCCAATGAGTTTCTCTCTGTTACATGAAGCAGAACCACTGTTAAAGGGATGTTTTTAAGACATAAACCCACAAGGATGACAAAATAAGAGAACATACAACATAATTTTGGAAGCCAAGAAGCACATGGATGAGACCTCATTGACTTCGCAGATATTAGAAAGTCAGCAATTGGGAAAGTTGAGAACCAGCCCAGTTCATACCTGAAACTTTGAAAGGCTCAGGAATTGGTGTCACCAGGTAATTCTAAAAGTAGGAGTTGAGGGGGCGCTAAAATAAGGAGGATTGATTGAAAATGGGTTAAGAAGCAGTAATTTCCCCATTCCAGTCTACTGGGTAACTTCCCCTTCTGTACTGCCAACAGAAGAGGAGGTTTATTCTCTGGAGAGGGTTAAATCAAGGATTTTTAGGTTGGAGGACAATAGGCACAGTTGAAATCAGAGAGTGCGCCAAAAGTAGGGTGGAGGGACTAGGTTAACGTATGCTGACTGATTGCTGAGCCTCTCCACTCACCCCCCACCCACACTGCTCAGCCCTCTTCACCTCCGATCAGCTTTTTATCTTTCTACAATCACGTTTATGTAAACAACAAAGAACTACCAGATGTATCTGAGGAAAGCTTTTAATGTGACAGGTACCAAAACCAATAAACAGAAAAAAGCAACATGAGGAAGACAAACTATGTAAAGATAAGAAAACTTAAACTATAATTAATATTTTCAAGTAATTTTTAAAAAGTATTGCATTCATGAAACAGGAGTAAGATGCTCTGAAAAAGAAATATTCAGAGAACTACCACCAACGATAGCATAAATGAAAAAAACAATAAAAGAGCTGGAAGATCAAGTTGAGAAAACTTCCAAGAAAGTAGAAAACAATAAGAGATGGAAAGCAGGAGAGAAAAGATAAAAAAATTAGAGGATGAGTTCAGGAGATTCAACATCCAAATCATAAGTTTCAGAGAAAGAAGACATAAAAATGGAGGTAAGGAAATAATCAATGGAACTTCCCAAGAACCTTTTTTCAGGAATTGAAAAACATGGAGTTTCCAGATTGAAATCACCATTGAATCATCTAAGCTCTCTAACATTTACCTTCCACACACTTTTTTTCAAGAAGCTGCCGGAGCCTGTGTTACACTAAAATGAGGAAGTAAATCAAGAAAGGAAGACAAAGCATAGAGGACACGAGAGACGGAACACAGCAGAAGGGCAAAAGGAAGCCTGGAATGATAGGGAAGATGGATTTCAGGAGATCAGAGCTACACTGGTACACTAAGTATATTGGGCATCCAGTCCAGACCTAGGCAGGTCAGGAAACACAGGAGGTATTTCCTAATGAAGTTGATAGAATACCTCATGTGAGTGACTGTGTTGAAAGGAGAAATCAACAACTGGATTTTGAGATTGAATATAAAATCTTAGCAAATGAGAGGAAAAAAATGACAATTATAAACTCCAGAGGGGGGAAAAATTATGCATGAGAGAAAAACCAGTCCTAGTTTACAACATAGCTCAGTTGTGTTTTTTTCATGGTTATAATAAAATTGACAATGAGTAGTGACCTTACCAAATTATAATATATCTATATTAGGAAGATGGTGACGGTGGATGGTTGAGGAGTGTGGTACGTGTGGTGTGGGGAGAGGAGTAGAGATAAAGGCAAAAAATGCTTACCTTCTATAATGGGGGTCATTAGATTTTGCCTAAAACTGAAAAATCAAGAAGTAACATTATAAACATGTATGTAGAAAAATGTAATTACCAGAAGAATCAGCTCAAAGAATTGAAAGCAGTAATTCCTGAGGAAGGAGAAAGATTGGGCAGGCGGGCTGGGTACTACTGTTTTGTCTTAATCATTCTCATAAAACTCAGTGGCTCTTTAAACTATGTGTGTGTATAATTTCTTTAAAAATAAAATCTTTTTTAAAAGACCATTACATTCTCATGTAATAGAATGAGAAAACTTTTTAAGATAACAGCTTTGAGATATAATTCACATACCATACAATTCACCTACTGTTTTTTTAGTATATTCACAGAGTAGTGGAACCATCATCACAATCAGTTTTAGAATATTTCATCACATCTAAAAGAAACCTCGTACTCATTAGCAATCACCCCTCATTTATTCTGGACATTTCACATAAATGGAAAAATAAGACATAAACATGTGGTCCTTTGTGTCTGGCTTCTTTCACTTAGCATAATGTTTTCATGTTCTATCCATGTTGTAACATGAATCAGTACTTTATTTCTTTTTATTGCCAAATAATAGTCTGTTGCATGGGCATACCACATTTTATTTAGCCATTCCTTAGTTGATGGACATTTAACCACTGGACCACCAGGGAAGTCCCCTGGAAATAAACACCCCTATTAGGGGTGTAGTTTGGTACAGTTTCGTGGAGGGGGGGGGCAGTTTGATATATCAGAATGTGAAATGTACTTGACTTTTGACCAGATTTCCCATTTCTGGGTATTTGACCTAAGGAGAAAAATTGTATGTTGGGGAAAAAAATGTGTCTTTATTTTACCACTTTATAATCTCATAATGTCAAAAACTTAGAAATTAACTTAAATGTCTATCAAAAGGAAACTGGTTAAATAAATTATGATGCAAACATAAAATATTTAGGCAGTCATTAAAAATGATGCAGGTATAGTATATTTTTTTTGTCGTGGGAATCTATCCATCATACTGAGTAGGGCAAATGAGATTATTGAATACATCCATGAGAAGATCCCACTTGCGTAAAATATCTTTATGCCTAGAGAGATTTTTCGGAATGATGTCCAAAATGTTAATAGTGATTATATACTAGTGGTGGAATTTTAGGTGATTTTTAAACTTTGTTCTTTGAACCTTTTGTATTTAATTTAGTTAAAAATCAACCTCTATAATTTTGGGGAGAAAATTATAAAACTATTGTAAAAGACTATGCCTTTTAGAAGTCAAATTTTTGTACTTAATCAAGGCTTGAATTTTAGTCAAATACCCTTCCCCTATCATTATTTTTTAAAACCTCAAAACCATCTACTGAAGGCATAAAGAAATTCATTATTGTGGTGATTATATTCACTTGGTGTGGAACACTGTCTTGGGCTCTTCCTTCAGAGAATTTTATTATGTGTTTTAGTCTTTCTGGAGTTCTTTTTGTGTGGAGGTAGGCCAGGTATTAGGACTTTGGGGTCGTGCCAAAGCTAATCATTAGGAGCAGGCTAAAAAGGTTCTCCATGTGTTCTGGTTATTAGGATAATTGTTTAGGGTTCACATATTATCTCTTCCACTCTTTTATCCTCCTTTGCAGGAGAATAACATTAACAACAACTTTCATTTTCTTTGAGCTTGTTATGAGTTAGAAGCTGTTCTAAATACATTTCATATACTTTACTCATTTAATCCTCACAGCAATCCTGTAAGGTTGATATTACAATAATGTTATTTTACAGGTGAGGAAACTGAGGAATAGAGAGGTTCAGTAATCTAGCCAAGGTCACCCAGCTAGGGAATGCAGAGCTGGGGCTGGAGCCCAACTGAGTCTGGTTCCTAAGTACCTGTCATCTTAACTGCTACACTCCACTGCTTCTCTGACTTTCCTTCTAAATATGACTACAGACACTTCTTGCTGGTTTACTTTGTTTCTCCCCCAAGCTGTCATTTCTACCAGAAATGCCAGGAAGACTGAGCTAATGAATACACCTGACTGGACTTTCCTGCAACAGATGCTCTATAGAGTCATTTCTTTGCTGTTTGTATGTTTATCCATTGATTCTCTTAGGATTTTACTTACCATTTCTTTGACATCATCTTCTCTGAAATGTTTGCATTTCTTACTCCTTGAAGCTGGAGATGCATCTGGGAAAATTAAGTCACGTTAGGTGTTTCAACTTTGCATCAGGACCCATTAGAAGAGTGCTTAGTGCTAAGGCAAGGAACATTCCCTGCTCTTTCCCAAGACCACATGGCATTCTCAGCCCCAGGCGGTGCAGGATGCCTGGTACCCTGCCTGATCTTTAAGTCTGACCACATGGGAAAACATAATTTTTATAAGGGTATAGTTTATTCAGATTATAAGAGCAATATATATTCATTGTAAAAATTTTTGGAAAATACCAGAAGTATAAAGAAAAAAATTAAAAACACTTGTAATCCTGGGATAACCACTATAAACTATAGTTTCCAAGCATGTCTGTCTTCTCTTAAAACAATGTATATTCATTCATGAAAACTATATGTCTTCTAAATAAATGATTTACAGATGATGATTTTAGAAAGTGCTCCTCCATGGAATTTAGTGGGTAGGATTATTGTTAAATTGAAAGATGTACTAAAGTTGGTGAAATTTGAATTTCTCAATTTTGTACTCCAGTTTGATTTTTTTAATTGAAGAAATGAAATAATTATGCATATTGAAAAACATTAGTATGGAATCAAACAAAAAGATATAATGACCTCAGTGGTTTTATTTGCTCCTGCAAATGATTTTTCCATTTATTTTTGCTGAATATGAGCTGCATATACAGTTTGTCTTCAATTGATGCTTATGAATTGGCCAAAAAGAAGATTCATGTGTACAAGAGTGAGATCTACCTGAAATACCATTTAAAATTTAATTTTGGATATTTGTAATTTTGGTTGTTATTGTTTTACTGTTTCGTTGTGACTGAAATCTAGTAAAAATTATTTAGGATATTATCCTATTTTCCTGGGAAAAGAGTTATAATCAACAACAAAAGAAATGTGTGTGATATGACGTTACTAGTAATAATTATGGTAAGTTTGAGTCAAGTTGAAATAGCTTGTACTGAACATTATTTTCAAAAAGGCATTTCTTAAGAGAATGACTGTAGAGAGTGTTTGTAGAAGAAACTTCTGTAATCAAAAAGTCTATATCCTCTTGTGTTTTCCAGGCATCTGGCCGGCTGAAGAGGTTTTGGCTTACTACTGCCTCAAGCACAGTGATGTATTCAGGTACAAAGCTGCACCTAAAAATTTGTTTAGCCCACTATGGGTACTATATTGGCATATTAAGGATCACCATGATTACATTCTTCAAATTAAACTGTTAAAAAAATATATATATATAAGAAAGGAAGAAAGAAACAAAGGAAGGAAAGGGGAAAAAGAAAAAAGGTCATGGTGAAAACATGTTGCTTCTGAAAAAGAAATCTGAATTGCCTTTGGGTACTAATATTGCACAGCAAGCTTTTTGCTATATGTCAAAGGCTTTTGATTTCCACTCAAGGCATTTTATTTCACTTTGATTTTGGGGAAACAAAAGTGAAGCTTCAATCAATCCTTACCGATTGTGATGGTCAAAAAAAACAATAAAGACGTTCTTTAAACTTCTGCCAGGGAAGTCACTACAGAACATTTGATAAATAAATACCCCACAGCTATCATTTAAAGATGCCATCCCACCCTTGATTTTAAAGGTATTTTATATACCCAAGACAATATGTATTTGTAAAATATAAATTACTGTTACAGATTCATGCTATGGAAATGAATGTTTTCAACTGTCAATGTGCATTATAGATTAAACCCATGGATGGGATTCAGGAAAAAGAAAAAACTCCTTTTTTAAAAAAATGCTGAAGATGTTTGGTAGACCCAGAAAATATGGTTTTTTTCATTTTATTCTCATTTTATAAAAGTCATCCAACATATGCTTCCTGAATAGCCCATTATGATTCCAGACAAGCCGTTAGTGATCATTTTAACAATATCTACTTATAAGATTGGGTGTGTGTTTTAGCAATATGTATTTACAAGATGGGGTCAATAATATGTAGTTTTTGAAGCTCTATGGGTCCATATTTACCAACCAGTCTGTAATTGCTTTGAACAACTAAATACTCATTATGTGTATTTCAGAATATGAATGTCCTTGCTTGGCTTCTTTTCCTCCTCTTCCTTCTCTTTTCACCTCTCCCTCCCTTGATTGTCTCTCTCTTTCTCTCTCTCTTTTTTTTTTTTATCCTGTTGAGGAAATAAACTTCCCAAACTGGGAAGAAGAAACAATCTCTTAAAGAGTCTAAGCATATAAAGTAAGAACAGGGCAGTATCGAATTGGGCTGCAGAGCTGCCCTCGAAGTCTGGCATCTGCTCATCTCGCTGTGCTTAAGCTTGCCTGGAGCTCCAATCAGCGAGCACTGGGCCAGGGCAAGAATGTCACACGTTGAGGGCTGATATTTAGGCACAAAGAGGAAGGTAAGTGCAGAGTGCCAGACTGCACCCCCCCCACCCCCCCAGACTGTCAGCTTTAACTCTGAGCTGCTTTACTTGTGAGCGGTGAAGTCAGAGCCCAGTCACTACTTGAGCCTGGGTTTGCTGGCTTAACCATATTATGTCCCCGCATTGTTTATTCACTGTGTTGTGTTGGGGTCAATTGTGATTTAAGTGTTAATTGCTAAATGCTCTTTGTGTAATTGTTCTTTATGGGGGCGGTTCAGCTTTCCAAAATGTTTCAGAATTTTTTTTTTTTAATTCAAGATTGCATGTATTTGTGTGTGTGTTGTGTGTATGTGACCATAATATAGGTATATACACACTCATATATATTCTTCATTTACTTGTCTAACTAACTGTTTTTGAAGGAATGAATGTGGATTAACAGTGTTATCCTTTCCTAACAATTATCTTTCGCTACTCTAGCTAGTTTAGTTCTAAAAGACAGCGCCATTGACAAGGGAAAAAAAGGGAACCTTCTCCGATTTTTCAGCTCAGCGGTGGTAATGTTGCAGTGAACACTAATGAGGGAACCCCCACTGATTTGCCTGCTTTGTGACTTTTCTATTTCATAATTATTTTTAAAACGCAAAACGACATGCGGTAGCCTCGTCATGTCTCCACAACTTCCTGGTAGCGCCGTTCTTACTGCAGATGGCAATTTGTTCTTGTAACATATATATATCTCTCTGACCATTTTCATCTAATTTGTGTGGGTTCTACCATTTCTTTTCTCTCTTTCAGGGACCTTGCTGTGTGTGAGCTAGGGGGTGGCATGACATGCTTGGCTGGGCTCATGGTAGGTCTTTTCTCAATTCCAATCCCATTCAGAGGGAGGAACAAAAGGAAAAATGTTCCAGGGCCTCCAACTGCTGGGTCAGAGAACCGTCAACAGCATCAGCTGCGGTCAAGCTGCCGGGTCTTGAGAGACCTTCTAGATTGACTTACTTTCGGATCATATTGATTTTATGGTTGCCTCGATGAGCAGAAACATTTTACCTCAGTGTAGTCAATATTGCTTGTTGTGACATTCCAGGCCTCGCACAGTGTTTCTTCGCCATAGCGAAAGCATTTTTTTTTTTTTTCAGATTATAGTCCCATTTGCTAAGATACAGGAATAGCCCGGCGAATCACAGTTGGAGCACCATGATATAGCTGCTAATGTTTTGCCTGCATTATTACACCAACAAACATGATCCAGAGCGCTCAGTAATTAGATTCTTTTGAATTAGATTGGCCATTCAGGAACGTCGTTCCCCATTCTCTGGGTTCTGAGTCATGTATTCAGGAGATATTATGTAGCAGCACAGTGCATTAGACAAGTTTTTATGTCTCTACAAATAAAAGCATATTGTTACACTGATTGGCATTTGACAAACCTGTCGCTCTTACACAATGTGTCAGGGTTACAGCCCAATGTGCGAGCATGTCAAAGCTCACAAAAAAATTACCCTCACAAAGCCATCTGCCTGCAATGCAAAGTTATATGAAGGGCATCAGGCAGTCAGACAGAAGCAAGCTGAAAGGCAGAGTGACAGCCTTGTATGATGGCTCTACTAGATAAACAGAAGCCCACAAATGAAAGCCTCTCAGAATACCATCATCCGCTGTCACAATGCAATTACCGAACAGAATGATAGCAAGATAGAGGCTCCCGCAAATGGAATGATAAAAGTATTGACTGATTTGATTGAATGATTAAAATAATGCAGACATAAAATGAAAAAAGATTGAAGATTGTTACAGAGAAATAGGTGAGGAAGCATGATACTGAAGGCTTGTCACTCCTGTCTTCACTTCCACACAGACAAGCATATTTGCTCATTGTTTGCTGTGCTCCCTTTTTTTTTCAGGTTGCTATTTCTGCAGATGTCAAAGAAGTTCTGTTAACTGATGGGAATGAAAAGGCCATCAGAAGTATCCTTATTCAGATAGAAAACGGGTTTGTTGTGCTCATTCCTTTTTCCCGGCTGAGTAACAATTGATATAAAGAAAGACAGCATGGGGTATTAAAAGAGAGTTCCCCACACACACATGATAAGTAATTAAGAAAAAGTAGAAATATATGGAATTCATCGGATACGACTAAGTGGTTTTTTTTTTTTAATTTCAATGGATTTTTATAGTCACTTCTCATTAAAGGAGCTTATGATTTGTGGACCACTCAAAGTAATAAGAACATTTGTTTCATAATAATTTTCAAGCACTCTTGTCCTTTTATTTCCATTGAAATTTGCCGGGATAAAATAAATGATTTAACATTTATTATATTGGATATTGCTTGTAAAAATTAACTTCCAGCTTCATGTTCATTATTACCTTTCTTCCGTTTGATGTTGTATGTGCAGACCATGCAATATTATACCTACTCTAATTCCCGAGGAGTTCCCTATATCTCCCCACTGGAAACGGCTATCAGTTTTTCATTATTTCCTTTTATTTAGGATTATAAAAGCTATCTCTTTTTTTCTGCTATGCTATTACAGTTCAAACCCCATTATATTAGATTATGCTTTACTAATATGTACACAGAGTTCATGAAAATTGAACTGTACTTTAAGAAAGCAAGCATAATTTGTGGCTACTTTAGCAATCGAGCTGATTTGTTCAGGGGCAGTTAACAGCCGTTAGAAATTGAGAGGAAAAGTGGAGGATATACTTGCTTTGGATTTTGTGGTGTGCCTTCCATTTACATTATGAAAGAGGCAATCTACTTATTTGAATTTTAGGCCCCTAAAATGCCAAAGCAGTTTTGATTTTTGTAAGAGGTAAGCATCCTACTAGAGCCTATTTTCGATTTTCTTCTTCTGCCTCTGCTATATAATTTTTTGAAAATAAAATTTGCAGTAGCTCTATCAGGCTGCTCAGACAGGAGAAAGGAGGTACCAGAAGCACAGTAGCTAATATTGTTCAGCGGCACTTGTGTGCTCTCCAGAGCCCCACCCAGCTAATTGCCTGACAGACTTTAAAAAAAAAAAAAAAAAAAATCAGGAAGGAAAAACAGCCAATCACAATCTTGGCCTTTCACACAAGGGAAAGAGATCACAAAAGGTGCTTCCTTTTTTTCAAATGCAGGATTTTAATCATGATCTTCAGACTGTCGCAAGTTTCTCAAAATATTCCTGAAGATGAGCGATGTTGTTTCATTCACTCTGCTTTATTCTGAGTTCTCCCATGCACTGTATCATTTCACTCTGCTCCTCCTCCGCATGTCAGGGAACACAGAGAGCAACAGGAAGTCAGGTATGCTGGCTCAGCCCCAGCAATGTTTTTTGGGGGGGAAAAAAAGCAGGATTATTGGGAAAGAGAAGGTCATTTTAACCACGGAAACTTTCAGATTGGGCCCAGCAACCTGAGGTCTTTCTCAAGTCAGCAGGTGTCTTATTTAATAGCATCAGAAACCAATTAGAACTTTTATCAAACTATGGGAAGCATCTGTGGTCAGTATGTAAATTTAATTGTACTAAAATTATTGTTGAGCTAAACTACAGAGCTTCCAAAGAAGGGAAGCAATGCTAGTCATTAATTAATGCACCTTTGCTTTAAACAGCAAAGATTCCATGCCAGCTCTTGAAATCAGAGAGGAAATCTCAGATTCTGTACTCACTCCGCTGGCCTTTCAAAGAAATGATTGGTACAGCCCCCTCCCAAGAAAATGGATTTTTAACATTTGGTCCTCAGAAGCTCAGCCCTGAGAGTGCTTTATTGTGCTGGGTTTTACAATGGGTTTAATATAGCAGGGTGCCAAAGGGCAGGAGGGGAAGAACTTTACAATGTAGATAAAGTAGGTCCTTTCAGGATGCAGACCAAAACTGTTAGTGTGTTTTATTTCATCTCTTAGGACTTTATTGACAGAGTTCAGTTTTTATCATGCAGTTGTTCTATGTTTGTGTGCCTTTTTCTGTTGTAACTAGATCTAATTTTTTTTAATTAAGAGGAAAAAGCATGCATAAAGCCTTAAAAATTGGCAACATGTTTTTCCTGCTTTTGATACTAATGTTATTCTTGATTTGCTACCAGAGCTTATAACTGACATTCGTTGTAAGCTGTTTTACCGAGTGAGGTTAATATGAATGAAATTTTTTTTTTTCTATTTGTGTGCCCACTTTCTGTAAAATAACAGATTCACTGAATCACATACTGTTGATGCATATAGATTGAAACAAACTCATTTAAAAATTACTGTTTACATCTTTCCTTTAAAATTTTAGGAAGCCTAAATTATATAGCAGTTGTAGGATATTATCCAAAAATTACTTTCTAAAAAGTAAAAGTGGATGTCAACAAAAAAGAGGGAGAAACATTGCCAGAAGCCAGAAAATCTCTAAGCAAAGCTGCTAATTATTCTTAATGGGCAAGATGAGCACATTAAGAAACAAATGAATACATCAGTGAAATGTAATTGAAAATCGACCTGGCAATCACACATCACATCTGAGTATTGGCCTGTATATTATTCTCATCATTTAAAAAATTATTTTTGTTGTTCTAGGCATCTGAATTGAGTGAATCCAACTGAGTCTTACTTCCTAGTCTCTTAAGCTTCTAAGATTCTGATTTTTACCTTTAAAAATAGCCTTTTCTGATATTTCCTGTTTATCTTCTGTTATTTCTATTTTTAAAATGTATGAGGCAATGAATGGAGGCGTTCTGAATCTTTATATCATAGAAGCATATCAACCAGTTGTAAGGTTATTTATTGTCTCCATAAAATGTATCAAACGGATTTGGCTATGTCTTCTAGAGCTCTCTACCTTGAACCTAGAAAGCTAGATGTGGATTTGAGATTTATTAAACAGAGATATCTGAAAAGAGAGTAAGACTTGAGGTATAAGGGAATGTTGTTAAATATTTTCTCAGACTCATGGGTATATGTCCCCGAGGTTCTCCTTGGCCTTTAAACTGCAGTGCTGGGTCTAACCCAGAGCCCCCTAGCTGAGAGCCCTTCAGATGCTGTTTTATCTGTACCCAAAGGGAACAAAGGATAAATCAGAAATGGGATCATTTGGTTCATCCAGTTCTCGAATTTATCCTAAAATAGTGTGAATTGTGTTCCGTCTTCTTTGGCACAGCCTTTTTAGTGTAATAAAGAAAGAAATCTCCAAGTGCCCCCAGATAATAATTACTCAATAAAGTCTGGAGCTGGTGTTGACAGTGACATAAGAATAGGGGAAAGAAATGGTATACCGAGTTATTATTGATGCTAAGCCTCTTCCAAATCATAATGAATAAAAGTACATCACCTAAGGTGAGCAGCCCTTCCTGGAACACTCACTAATTCACCCAACACAAGTACCCTGCCCTGACCCGTCCTCAGTAAACACCAAGCAGGTTATCTGCAGAATATGGCAATGCTTGGTGACCCAGGCTCATGATTCTGACCCAAGCATCTTATCCCCACAATATGCACCGTCTGGATCATGATCTTGAGCTTAGGATTCTCCAAAAATTGGTAAATCTCCTGTGAATTTTAAAGAAGATACCCCTGGCTTAACATTATTTTATTTAACAAAATCCCTGACTTGCATAATTAATAAATGAAGCTTCATGTGGACTGTGCAGCCTGTGGATGGTTGAGACCTTGGGAATGCCAGGCCATCATCCTGGGTCCAGGCCCCTTCCTCCAATATCAGTGTCAGCTGTTCTTCTTTTTACTAGATAGATCCAAGATGGACTCTGTGTGCCTCACATTGGGTAGGAGTTCAACAAATAGCTTTGAAAATTAAATTTAAGTTAGCTAATAAATTAAGCTAATTAATTAATTAATTAAAATGAATTAAACCACTATTAACTGCATGCCATTTCAAGTGCTAAAGATATAGCAGTGAACAAGGCAGACCAAGTTCCTGTTCTTGGAGGACACAGACTATACCTATACAGAGCACATTTATACACGTGAAAAACACTGAAAATCTACAGGGCAGAAGTTCTTTGATTCCTTCCAGTCATTTAAATTCTACAATAAAAATGTTCACATAATAGTTTTGAGCAACAGGGGGAAAAAATAAAGCTTAACTGCCAAACCTCACTTTAGTTACCATCACCAGCCTCTCATCCCTCCAAAGCTTTTGCCTGAATTATTGAAAAAGATCATGAATTGACGTGATTTAGGCACCTACTATGTGTTAGGCACCTACTATGTGGTACTCCATAAGTCTATAAAATAGGTACATTATTCCTATTCTTGAGGTGCAGCTCAGAGAAGTTAATTTACCCAAATTCACACAGTCACTAAGTATCAGAACCAGTGCTAGAAGTCAAGTTCATGTGACTTCATAGCTTCCCTGCCACCCCCGTTAAACCATCTCTTCACCAAAAACTAGAATGATTTGGTGAGTATCGTCTTGCACTGGAGGAAAAGGCTTCTCATCCATAAATGTACAGTTGACATTGCTAACAGAGTTCAAGACACCTCTACATCGTACTCTCAATTCATATGAGTAATAAGCACATTTAAGACTATTTCACAGCATTTAAATTAACAAATATTGCCACATCAGTGAGGTGCAATGAAACTAAAGGTAGCATAAACCAAGAAAGTAATGCTTTGTGAATCACAGTGTTATTATTTTAAAAATACCTTCTTGCTTAAAGAACAATGCCAACTCTCAAAAATGTATTGAATATATGCAGCTACTGATAAATATAGTAATCACTAATTGCAGGAGGAGGCTAATATTTTAAACAAGATTTATATATAATTAGCTTAATTATATTTATGTATATAACATATATATAATTTGTTCAAATAACTATTATTATACAAACATGTATATATATATACATATATATATTTTTTTAAGGATAAAAATCAACTGAAACAAAATTAAGATGGATCCCCGCTCTTGAACCATGCTTTGTTTGAAGAGAAAATCTAGTTATAGAGTCCTGATTTCTTTTAGTCACAAGCATATATCCTAGAGCTCAGAAGTCCAGGTGCCCACTAGGAGACTGAAGGTGATTGCTCTGTATCTATTTAATCAGAAATCACATTAAGGCTTTCTTTGCACCCAGCATCTCCCACTGGAGTCTTCCAGAAGGCGGGTACATTCAGAGAATAGGATTTGGTCCATGCTGTTGAACACTATCCTGGACAGATTGACTCGATTTGATTGAATTTCCTTTATTACCCTGAAGTGACACAGAAGAATGAGAAAATCTGTTATTGGACACAGCGCCAGCCAGAGGAACCACCTCAGAATCTGACCTAAAGTAAAGGGTAATCAAAACTACGATGAGATATCATCTCACATTGGTCAGAATGGCCATCATCAAAAAATCTAAAAACAATAAATGCTGGAGAGGGTGTGGAGAAAAGGGAACCCTCTTGCACTGTTGGTGGGAATGTAAATTGATACAGCCACTATGGAGAACAGCATGGAAGTTCCTTAAAAAACTAAAAATAGAACTACCATACGGCCCAGCAATCCCACTACTGGGCATATACCCTGAGAAAACCATAATTCAAAAAGAGACATGTACCACAATGTTCATTGCAGCACTATTTACAATAGCCAGGACACAGAAGCAACCTAAGTGTCCATCAACAGATGAATGGATAAAGAAGATGTGGCACATATATACAATGGAATATTACTCAGCCATAAAAAGAAACGAAATTGAGTTATTTGTAGTGAGGTGGATGGACCTAGAGTCTGTCATACACAGTGAAGTAAGTCAGAAAGAGAAAAACAAATACCATATGCTAACACATATATATAGAATCTAAGAAAAAAAAAAAAGGGTCATGAAGAACCTAGGGGTAAGACGGGAATAAAGACAGACCTACTAGAGAATGGACTTGAGGATGTGGGGAGGGGGAAGGGTAAGCTGGGACGAAGTGAGAGAGTGGCATGGACATATATACTCTACCAAATGTAAAACAGATAGCTAGTGGGAAGCAGCTGCATAGCACAGGGAGATCAGCTCGGTGGTTTGTGACCACCTAGAGGGGTGGGATAGGGAGGGTGGGAGGGAGGGAGACGCAAGAGGGAAGAGATGTGGGAACATATGTATATGTATAACTGATTCACTTTGTTATAAAGCAGAAACTAACACACCATTGTAAAGCAATTATACTCCAATAAAGATGTTAAAAATAAATAAATAAATAAATAAAGTAAAAGGGAGCAGAATATCAAAATATATCTCTTAAGGCAATATTTTAATATACTATGGCCATTTTTTCTCTTGGTACTTGTTTTAATATAAAAAACACCTCCTAAACCACAAAATATATTTCCTTCCCAGTTCTAAAAATAAAGCAGCCTAAGTACTGCTGTGAATTTTTTCATTAAAAAACATTGCTTCTAGAATATAAATACATATTCTTGCTTCAGCCTGGCCACCTGGACTCACAGTTTTATAAATTGTATAAAAGTATATAGTGTTAAGATGTTTACTAAAAATTATTAATAGGTTTTCTGAGTTATATAATTTAACTTCCCTGTGACTATTTTATAAAAAGTATTACCTCCACTAACAAAATAATATGTTTGGCTTGATAGATTAGTCATGTACTCATACGACGCTACAGGTGTACCGAGCACATTATGGCATGTGGTTTGGATGTCATGGAAACGCCGAGAAGGGTGTGGCCATAGTGTGGGGGAACTTAATCAAAACCAGTTGTCAGCTGACTCTTTACTAATTTTGTTCTTCTCAGAATAAAGACGTCAGCTGTCCTTTTCTACAAGACATTTCATTTAGAAGACTTTCCTGAAATACTTTCTTCCTGAAATAGACAAAACTGTAGGCCGATGTGTCATTTTAGTTAATCAAAACAAGTAGGCAAATTAGTCTCTTTTATTTTTTTAATGAATGTAATTTAACGGTATTTAATTTGCATACAGGAAAGTTCACCCAGGGGGGAAAAAAAAAAAAAAAGTCTGCATTATAGCACTTTTGTAAACCTCAACAAAGCCCTTCATTAGGAGACCTAATTGATTTTTCCTACCCACTCCTGGGGGAAGAAAGCTATCACAGTACCTGCTTATTCACTCAGAGAAGAAATGGGTGTGCCGGGTGTTTCAAGCAGAGATTTAGGTTAAAATGTCCTGTGGCTCTGTTCTTGCAGGGAGATCTTGGCCAGTGCTTGCTTTGAGCATTCAGGAAATCTGTTTTTCTGAGCAATAGGGGAACGTCGCTTGTCTGCTTGGTCACCTCCCCATGGGCCCAATTTAGTTCAGCTTGCAACCTTCACTGGAATTATTTTATTTCTTGTTTATTTAAGCCTTGCTTTATTCCAAAAGAGGGATTTTAAGCCTTCTTACAGTGACACACAGAATATACCATATAAAATAAAGGAGAAAGCGAGGGCAGTTGGACAGTAGAAAGCCAGGAAAACATCATGAAGGCAGGAATAGGACCGGTAGAGAAAAGATGTGCCATAGAGCACTTGTAGTTGTTCAGCTTAGATCATCCATTTGGCTCTGAGTTGCACAAGGACCAGAGCAAAAAGAGAAAGAGGAGCAGTTATAAGATTTACAGTGTCCAGAAGTTGAAGCAAAACTAGTTGATCTGAAGTCCAGTTTCTCCCAGTGTTGAAACCTGACATGATTTCTCCCACGGGTCCTCATGAAGATGGCGCTCTGTGCTCTAATGGACCAGCTCCTCAAAACA
This sequence comes from Eschrichtius robustus, assembly GCF_028021215.1. Taxonomy (NCBI): domain Eukaryota; kingdom Metazoa; phylum Chordata; class Mammalia; order Artiodactyla; family Eschrichtiidae; genus Eschrichtius; species Eschrichtius robustus. Next base: position 37,200,612 of record NC_090838.1, read on the forward strand.
TGGCTTCAGTAAATATGGCTCTTTTTGTACAAGTCCTTACATGTCAGCAGATGGCCACGGGCCAAACTGTAAGTCTGTAAAGACAGTTCTTCAAGGCGACTTTCACTGAATTTTCTTTTTCAGTAATTAGTTTTCTCTGAGATTCTCCAGCCTTTCTCCATCTTTCTCTTCTCACTTCCCCCCAGGTCTTTCCCTGCTGCCCATCCTCACTCTCCCCACTGGCATTTAGGAGATTGAAAATACTTCAACTTGGAGAGTCTCAGAAGACTGCCCTTGCCCTCCCCACTGACGGAAAGAGGCTCACCTTGGGGCTTCTAGCTCTTTTAAGCAAGTGGGGCCTGGCACCTATGGTACAGTCATCTTCCCTGACCAGTGCTTATCACCCTGGGCCTTGCCAATGTGCTCCCTGAATGTATATTTCACAGGTGAGAAAACTACAGTCCAGGGAATTAAAAGAGCTTGCCTGTGACAAGTAATTCAACATTTGCTGGCAGAGCCAGGGCTACACCCTTCTCCTCCTGCCTCACACGCTACAGCCCTTCTCACCATGCTGATCCCGCATACGATAAGAATATCGTAGTGTTTGTGGGCCTCTTTCTGGTTGGGAGTCAGTTGACAATCACTGCAGAAGCTTTCTTAACTGTGGCCTATAGATGTGAGAGACATCATCACAAGGAATCAGACGGCGGGTGTGTTTAAGACTGGGAACATATCAAGCTGGTAAGATACCTTTTTGCATTAAAACACTCTGGTTGAAACTGCTTTTCTCAGTACTACGGATGATTATTAAAACTAACAATAGCTAATATTTATTAAACACTTACTGTGGGTCAGGCACTGTTTTAAGCACTTTAAAAGTATCTTATTTAACGCTTACAAGAACCTGTAATGAAGCAGGCAGGCGTTTTCATTACCTACAATTAATAGATGAGAAAAACTGAAGATAACTATGTTAAACACTGGGTTGGGAATGATTTAAGGATTGAGAGGGTACAGTATGAGGTTGGGAGAAGCCCAGCCTGGGACCGTCTTGTGAATGGCTCTATTTCACTGGTTCTCAACCTGGTGGAGGGGGGCAATTTTGCCCCAGGGGACTTTTCTATTGTTATACCTGGGGCAAGGTGGTTGCTACTGGCATCTAGTGGATAGAGGCCAGGGGTGCCGCTAGGCCTGCGCAAGACAGCCCCACGCCCCTCCCCCCAGCAAAGAACTCTCTGGCTCAAAATGTCGATAGAACCAAGATTGAGAAACCCTGTTCTGTTTCATGGTTTTAAAATAGTCTAGGTATCCATTCCCTTTTAGATTCTGTTCCTTCTTATCCAAAGTAGGGGAATTGCTTACCCTCAACCAAAACAATGGTGTTTCCTGTGATGCTACATTTTAATTTTGCCCTGTTGGTATGGACCTAGAGGAATAAGTAATCATTTAGTAGTTTTCACAAGAAATATCTGTATCTGTGTATTTTTCCTTCATGTGTTTAACCACAGACATTATTGGAAGAACAATCTAAGTTTTAATTCATTCTTTAATTACTGTTAATCTGTCATCCTTTGACATTTTGAGTTTTCTCTATGTTTGAGGATGCTTTCCCACCCCAAACTGCTCAGCTTGCAGGGGAACAAAGGTGGATGAACAGCAACAATGCTTAAAAACTAAAGTGGAAAACATACTGGTATGAGGATATGGAGTAGCAATAACTTTTTTTTTTCTTATATTAACTTGTGAATGTAATGGGTCCATATACGAATTTTTGAATCCTGCATTAGAATGTTCACAGTAGGCTGATGGCACAGGGGGCGGTATGCTCTGTGTTTCTCAAATAAATGAGTAAACCAGTTCTGTTTCGCAGAAAACCTCCAGTAGGTCCACAGAAAGAGGAATCTCTTACCTGGGTATTCTTCATTCTTAGGACAGCTTTTATTCCACAGTGCAGACTGCCATACCCTTCTGTGGAAGACTTCATTTTTGGATGTGATTTTCAACCTGGTCTTTTAGTTATCAATCAAAAACACATTTTCTATGTTGTCCTCATTTACATTTATTTAATGCTTAAGGTCATTTGTGACCATTTGAGTGTATTTCAGCATATGGAATCAGGGAATAATAGATTTCAGCATCATGCTGTGAAGAGAGATTGTGTTTTTACAAGACATAATGTTGTTTACTGGGTGTTAATAATCGCTAATTAATAAACATATCTAGGATTCTAAAATGTTGCATTTTGAGGAACAAAAATGTCAGGTGTTTAAATTATGGAGTGCAATAGTATTTTCTGTCATCCCTTCATAAAATAATGAAGTTACATAAAGAAGCAAAATGTCATTGTTCAACACAGGATAGATCCAAAATGCCTTTGTTTCTATTTATTCTCAAAAATGCTATTTCTAATATATTGTTCTGAGATGTACCTGGACATATAGTCTGTATGTCAGTAGTCGTACAGAAACTTCCAAGATGAGGGGTTTTTTTTCTGTCTGTATTTCATATTAATTGTGGTCAGTTTCTTTTTTAACCACTGTAAGCATTTTGTCCAAAGTCTACGAAAGCACGTTGCCAGGAAACAGGTGGATGAGTCAGTCCTTGAAATGCCTTGATCTCATATTAAGGAGCTACTTGACCACTTAACCTTCAAGAAGCTAAGAGGAAACTGCCAACCAATGATGTAATAATCAGCATTCCCCTTCTATCCACTGCTTTCCCACCCATAACCAGTACAATATGATGAAAGCATTAGCTCCATGTGAGAAGAAATAAAAGGAAACCGTTCACAAAAGAGCTGAGATATAGTTCAATATTCTTTTTTAGTGCCTGAATGCATATGCAGAATTTCTCCTCCAAATTGGAGGTGTGGAATAACAGTAGCGACAGATAACTAAGAGGTATTTACCATAGCTACAAAGCCCACACGTGAGCCAAATATTTCTGCTATTAAAAAGCGCTTCAAAGCTTGGCATGAAGTTTGTAATAGCTGAATGTCTTCTGTGACTTCATTTGCAAAGATGTAAAAGCAGAAAGGAAAATCGTGGTATGAGAACTGTGAACCTCGGAAATGGTGTTTTTTTAAAAAAAAAAAAGAGAGAGAAGGCACCCAGAAATTTGACTGGCACCCCAAGCTCCTGTTCCCCCTGCTCTGCCAGTGTTCTCAGGAAGCAGCATTCCTCCTGCTACCAGCCTCTTCCTACAGGGCAGACCCAGTTGATGAGTGGCCTGAAACTTATTTTGAGGGCCCTCTTTAGGAGAATGAGTTCGATTATACGTTACTTTGGCAGATTTTACAGAAGCATACAGCCATGTGAACCCATCACTGGGGCTGCTTGTGGGCCCGGGAAGGGGCCTGTGAGAGGGAGGGGGCCCCAATGATAGGCTTCATTAGCTTGACAGTAAATCCATTCCTGCTCTCATAACCACCAGCAGCCTTGCCTAGAATAATGCTCTTGCCTTCCAAACTCTCTTATTCCCTCTGTTCCATTTTAATCTGAGTGTGATTGTTGCTAAAGATGAAAGATGTGTTTGCAAAAGCCTGGAAGCTTTAGCCTTGGCTAAGAAAGATCTAGGATGCACATATATGAAGGATATAGCCGTTACCTCTCACAGATCTAAATACAGTCATTTGATGGTTCATTAGTTGGCTCATCCATGCAGCCACCTATCAACTTAACTAATATACCCAAGGTATTCTGCCTTCGAGAACGTAAATACAAAGTTATAGCAAATAACTCTTGAACAAAGAAAATCATGCTACTAAATATAGCTAGAGTTTGGTGAAAGAACAAGGATATTTACAGCTTCTCAATTGTTAGGTTTATCTGAAGCTGTCTTCAAACCTGTGACTGTCTAATAAAGAACCATTCAGAGCTTTTGATGTCTGCATATTTCTAGGTGTTCCAGAATTAGTGAATGGCGTCATTCTCTGGTTAATAGTAGATAACAGTTACAATATTTTAAAAAATCGATTAAATATACCCTGCTGTGATATTAAAAGTAAGTTTCTACTTAAGAAAAGAGTTTATCTTTGTGTGAAAATTCTAGTGAATTTAGACCTGTGACTTTTTTTATTATTCTTTAATAAACCATTAATTTTAATAAACTGTGGAACTCATAATAACTTTTAAGACTGTTTTATAACCCAAATTTTACCTTTATGTGGGCCCCCAGGATTGACTGTTGGCTCCATTGCCCTACTGCTTTTTAAGGTTTATGTCTTCTTGGAGGCTCATTTTCCTTTAGACATTAAATTGGGGATGTGAAAAATGATTTAAGAATGTAAATCCCAACCAAGGGGGATAAAATTCCTGACTTATTCAGGCCTTCTGCAGTCTGCCCTCACTTTCCTCACTCTCTTCATTCAGTGTAGATTCTACTGCTCCCCAACATACACCCTCTCCTTGGGTCACCCAAGCCTCTTCACTCTTCTCCAACACATTTGGTCCTCCCCATCTCTGGTCTTTGCCAGTCTTGTTTCCCTCTTCCTTATCCATCTAAATCCTTTCTTCTAGGGTGGCTTAATTACCATTTCCTCCTGCCTTCTCAGGAGGCAGCTTGCCCTAATCTTTTCCTTCTTTTAACTTCTGTTGGCCCTAGAATAGTCCCCCAGAAAACATGGCATATTCTCTCATTATTCAAAGTGTGTTGTCTATTTTCATGTTCATTGGTTCATTCATTTCTTGGTAAATATTTCAGTCACCTTCTGTCTGCCAAGTACTGTTTTGGGTTGCTAGAGATGTAGTGATGAACAAGACTGAGAAAGTCCATGCCTTCTTAGAGTTCACATTCTAGCAAGGGAGACATAATTTTTTTAAAGGGAAGGACTCTACTTAATATGTTTTTATATTCCCTGAAGCAATTAGTACACTTTATCCCTGTTATAGGAAAGGTTTTAAGATTTGTATTTGGAGCACGTTTTGAAAGACATGATAAATGACATGATAAATGAAAGATAGGATAAGATATGAATCCACAAGGCTTATGGGACCAAACAGTTTTTAATAGAAGAAAGTCAAGCTCTAGAGATTCAGACATCAGTTTATATATCAGATAGCTGACTTTCATTTCAGGATAGGCTTCTTCTCAGGCATGCACATATAGTGTCTGTAGACACTGACATTGTGAGTAGGCATTTATCTGTCCTTTGTCAGGTTGAAGAGGAAGGTTAGAAGAAGGTAACTGAGATAAGAAAGCTGAGGGCTCTCTAGAAATTTTCTGATAAAATATACCTGTTAGTGAGTTTTGCTAGAGTCATGGTAACAGAATCTCAAGAACTGCTGAGAATTCTAGAAATGCCACAGTCCTGTTTCCTTCTGTTGCTATCTTGGATATGGGAAAATGAAATACCTAAGTGTACTTTCTATTACTAACATTTTTTATTTGCTTGACACATTTATAGAAGGGCTTGTATCCCTACTATTTAGTGTTTAGTGTTTCTTCACTGAAGAAACCAGCTCCCACAGGGTGAATGTTACCCAGTTTTAGATATTGTGCTAGAGTTCTCCTTTTTGTGTTTATATGAGCCAGATTTTAAAATTTGGGGGGCATGGTATTTTTAGGGGCCCTCTTAAACTGCAGCAAATTAAAAATTAAGGCCTTTTCTTATAGAACAATTTGTGTTCACTCTTTGGACATGCCGATCCTGACTTTTTATCAAGGTCAAAATCTCACTACCAAAAATTGGCCAAGTTCTATATTGATAGCCAGGTGTGCATGTCAGACTACTGCGTCCTCTGTGAAAATGCCTTCCAGTTTTAACAGAAAAATCCCTCCTTCATAGAAATTTATATCACAGAACGTACATATCAAATAAAAATGTCTTAATTTTCAAAGGAGTTCCTCACTTTAAAATGGACAAGGGGGAAATCTTTAAAAATTTTTTTGGAGAATGCCCATATGAGAATCCATTGCTAAAAAATAATTTATTTTTTATTTTAATAATGGACATGATTTATTTTCAGTATTTGGCTACTATAAACAGTGCTGCAGTGAAATGTATCTGTACATAAACTGTACATTTGCAAGTAAGTGTATCTACAGAGCAGATTTTCAGAAGTAGACTTTGTCTGTTCATGTGGCCTTATCAAACTGTGTAAATTACTAAAGTTTGTAATATATTATCATATCTGTTAAGACTAGTCTCTTGCCATTATTCTTTCTTCCTAGAATATTCTAAAATCATGTTGGTATTTGTATTATGGTGACATTTTCATTGTGACTGAAAAAATATATATGAATTAATTTACTAAGACTTGACAGCTTATGCCTCTGAGTCTTCTATTCAAGAACAGGAAGTTTTCTTTTTAAGCTTTTTTAGGTGTTTCACTAGCATTTAAAATGTTTCGTCATTTCTCTTGTTAAGTTTATTTTTAGAAACTACCTTTTTTGTTTCTTTTATAAATGAGATCTTTCATTATATTTTATAACTGGTTATTATTTGTATGTATGTATATAAAGAAAGCTATAGGGTTTTGTATAGCAAATGTTTAGTCACCTCAATGAGTTATTATTTCTAATACCTTGTCAACTTATTCTCTTGAGCTTTCCAAATAAACAATCACATCATCTGCAAATGATGGGAATTTTGACTTCTTTCTGATTCTTGTATCTTTTTTCTTCTCTTGTATAATTTTATTGGATAAAAAAAAATCCCAGAATGATATTAAATAGGTATCTTTGAGTCTGGCTTTGTTGGGAATCCTCTGGTGTTTCACCATTAAGTATGCATTAGCTTTTGAGTTGAAATAGAAATGATATTTTCTATCTTGTTAAGGACTTTTTTTTATTGATTCCTGTTTTTAAAAGATTTTACCATAAATAAATATGGAGCTTTAGCAGATGTCTTTTCATCACGTATGGAGATGATCAAATTGTTTTTCTTATTTCAACTATAAGCTCTACAAATTATTCTGATACTAAAGTTTGAGAACTTCTGCTCCAGATGATCATTTCTGTGATTCTGAACTGACTTTAAAGCTGATCCCATCCTCTGGCTTTATGTTTTTGTTTGTAACTTAGCCGAAATAAACTTATTTCAGAGTCCAAAAGGAAGACAGATTTGCCTAACATTTGGACCGCCTATGTTGGTGACCAGTGTATTCTACACTGGTTAAGGAGGACTGGTAAACAGTTTTGAGATCTTGGAATGAAAGACGCTAATTAATTTTTTTACTAATTATATTTGCCATTTCAAATATCTCTGATTCTATGATTATGACTAGTCCAACTTGTGTTGTTCATTTCAATGCAATAAAATGTAATTTAGCACCTGATACATGTAAGGCACTGTGATGGGCCCTTTAGGGTTACAAAGATGAGTAAGTTGACGGTTTCTGCCTTAGGAAGCTCAAGATATGCAGGCAGATGAGAGATAGACACTTGCCCCGCCAGCAAGATGTAAGAAGAGTCTGCTCTCATTGGGTGATTCATGATGTGTAGAAAGAGACAAGCAGCCAATTCAAGGTGGGGGGATCTGAGAAAGCTTTATGAAGGAGGTGGCTGTTGGGCTTTGGTTTAGCAAATGAAAGGCAAGGGAAGAAAAGCAGCTGAAGAGGGCATTCTAGGTATGAAAAGCAGGGAGGACACAATCAAAGGCATAGAAGTAGGAAAGACGTGTCTAGGCAAATTTAGTTATCTAGTGTGATGAATGGGGAGAGGCTAGAGGCCACAGACCATTTAGGAAGTCATTGCATTGGGGCAGAGGGGGAGGTGAATGGGACAGATCGTGTAAAGGGACTTCTAAGGTGTCGGGCAAGGTTCTATTTCTTGATCTGACTGGTGGTAACAAGGGTATTTGCCAAATAATACTTAGTTAAGGCATATGTTTATTTCACCTGGCTTTCTCCTTCAGTGTCTTATTTTACAATAAAAAGGGTTTTCTGTTTGTTTGTTTGTTTGTTTGTTTGTTTTAAAGGCTTCTCAGTGATTCCAGAGAAAGGGAAAGAGGTAGTCCGGGCCTGAATGAGAATGGAAAATGGTGAACAAAGAGGGGACCCATTCTGGAGAAGTGACCGTGTGTGGGAAATAAAGAATACAGAAGAGTAGTAAGAGACAGCAGTTTGGGGCATGCTGCATTTGAGGCGGTGCAGAACATAAACCTGTATTTGCTTTGTGACAATAACTAGCAAGCCGGTGAAGAATAAAGGTTCAAATCTCAGGAAAGTGTTGTGCTAGAAGTTTTGGAGATCAAAATCAAGAGATAAGAGCAGAACTATGGAAACTAGAGCGTCAGAAGAGAAGATGGCCAAGGACAGCATTTTGGGAAATGACTATGTTTCAGGAGCAGAGTAATAGGGGCCTGGAAGGGATACTGAGAAAGGACTGGAGACAGGAAGGCTGGTTCAGGGTGGCGTGGTATAATACTGCTTCTTAGCGGAAGCAGGTCCAGGATCGGGTGATCAGCAGTGTCAGCTGCTGCAAACTGCTGGAGGTCAAACAAATTGCAGAGCAGTTCTAGTGACTGTTGTGAGAAAGGTCATACTGCCAGGACAGGTGAAGCAACGAGAGTAGGCTATTCCTGTGAGATGTTGATGACAAAGGGAAGGAGGGAAATAGGATGTGGACTAGAGGGAAGCAGAGTTGCAGGAGGAGTTGGGCATGTTGGCAGGCATGCCAATACAGCTGAGGAAGAAGAAATAAGTATGATGGGGGCCAGTATTTGATGGAGCAAGGGCCTAGAGCAGTGCTTCTCTAAGTAGGGCCTCCAGACCAGTAACATCAGCATCACTCGGAAATTTGTTAGAAATGCAGATTCACAGGCATCTCAGTTTGTCTCACTCCAGACATACTGAATCAGAAACTCTGGGATTAAAACCCAGCAATCTGTGTTTTAACAAACTTTCCGAGGATTCTGATGCATGCTCAAGTTTGAAAATCACTGACTTAGAGGAAAGAGGAAGGAGTGGTTTTATCCTGCCCATAGGTTGGGAGGTGGTTCTCTCTGACAGGACGAGTGACCCTACTTAGAAAAGATGCAGAAGAAGAAAAAGATGATATCAGATAATCCCAGGCTCTCAGTAAGGTCATCTGCTGAGAAATTTTTTTCAGTGTGAATTTTAAATCACAAGGTAGGAGTCCTATCAGAAATTGACTTGGCTTTGCGTTTCAGGTTGAAACTCCAACCTCAAAGCCAGAATGAAAAGATGTAAGTTAGTGCAAGAGTAAGGGAAGGGAAACTAATATTTATTGAGCAACTATAATACACTTTTATATACCCTGTCTTATTCAGTTCATTATCGTTGTGCAATGCAACCATTACTGTCTCTTTTTTATATTTGAGGGTATCTCTCAGCTTCACTGGCTTGTAAGTGGTGGAGCTGATATTTGAACTCAGAGCTTTCTAGCTGCAAAGCCCAGTATTCTTTCTACTGTATTATACCTGTTAAACTTACCAGGTTTGACATGCCTATCGCTATTAAGATATTTAAAGCATGAGGAATCCTACAATGATTATTGGTTTTATATTTCTACCTGTAGAATGGTACTTTGCTTTGTAAGGCATTTCGAACAGAAATAAGATTTTGACATTGTGATGAAATAAAATGGAGACACATACATTTTACTTTAGTGTCAATATAATTACAAGTAAGATGTTGACATGATTTGGGTGTTTGGTCAAACCATCCTTTACATGTCTTTATATATGAATGTTATGCCTTAGATTGTAAAGCTCATATGGGGCAAGGGACCTAGTTATATGTATGTGTATACCCTGCTGTCTTTCAGAAAGCATTTTCTTTTTAATTTTTGGTTATGGTGAAATTGGTATCCAATAAACTGTATGTATAATTTTATGTTTTGAAATTTGTATACACCCTAGAAACCATCACCATAATTGAAATGCTAAACATGTCTATCACCCCCTGCCCCAAAGTGTCCTCTTGACCCCGGGTAGTCCCTCCTTTCTGACCCTTGAAGTTTCCTCCCTTTCTAGGAAACCACTGATTTGCTTTCCCTTACTCTATATTAGTTTATATTTTCTAGAGTTTTAAATAAATGAAATCATTCAGTATGTGCTTTTTTTTTCAGTGTTCCTTCAGTCAGTAAAATTATTTTAACATCACCTATGTTATTGCATGTATCAATAGTTCTTTCCTTTTTATTCCTGAGTAGTCTCCCATTATATGGCTAAACCTCAATTTTTTTATCCTTTCACCCATTGATGAACTTTGGGTTGTTGCCAGTTTCGGGCTGTTACAAGTAAAGCTGTTATGAACATTTCTGTAGATGGATATGTGCTTTGCATGGGTATATACTTTAACTTCTCTAGGGTAAATACCTAGGAGTGGAACAGCTAGATCATATAGAGGCATATATTTAACTTTTAAAGGAAGCTGCCAAACTGCTTTCGAAAGTGGTTATATTTTATATTCCTCTCAGTGGTATCAGAGAGTTCCATTTCTCCACATTCTCCTCAACTCTCAGTGTGGTCAGTCTTTTAAATTATAGCCTTTCTAACAGGTGTATAGAGGTATCTCGTTGGGGTTTTAATTTGAATTTCCCTAATGACTGATGATGTTGGATACCTTTTCACATGCTTATTTGCCACTTTTGTATCTTCTTTGGTGATGAATCTATGCAAATGCCTTACCCATTTTTTAAAAAATTGGGTCTCTTATTTTCTTATTCTTAACATACTCAGAGTTCTTTATATGTTCTGGATATAAGCTCTCTATCAGATATATGATTTGCAAAAATATATGATATTTTCTCCCAGCCTGTGGCTTGTCTTTGCATTCTCCTCCTAGCATCTTTTAAAGTGCAGAAATTTTTAAGTTTAATGAAGTCCAGTTTACCAATGTGTCCTTTTATGGATCATGCATCTTGTGTCATATCAAAGAAATCTTTTCGGCCTGTGTGCATGTGCGTTGCATGATGCCGGGGCACAGTCTCTTAGCTCCAGAATTGCTTGGAGAGGGTTTAGGAAGGTGATGGGGACTTTGAATTTGGAACCTCCATGTGGCTGTCAGGGTCTTGGTGCTCTGGATGGGTGTCAGACCTGAGCCTCTGAGGTGGGAGAGCCAAGTTCAGGACACTGGGCCACCAGAGACCTCCCGGAACCACATAATATCAATCAGCGAAAGCTCTCCCAGAGATCTCTGTCTCAACTCTAAGGCCCAGCTCCACTCAACGATCAGCAAGCTTCAGTGCCGGACACCCCATGCCAAACAACTAGTAAGACAGGAACACAACCCCACCCATTAGCAGAGAGGCTCCCTAAAATCATAATAAGTTCACAGACACCCCAAAACACACCACCAGACGCGGTCCTGCCCACCAGAAAGACAAGATCCAGCACCACCCAACAGAACACATGCACCAGTCCCCTCCACCAGGAAGCCTACACAAGCCACTGAACCAACCTTACCCACTGGGGGCAGACACCAAAAAGAACGGGAACTACGAACCTGCAGGCTGTGAAAAGGAGACCCCAAACACAGTAAGTTAAGCAAAATGGGAAGACAGAGAAATACACAGCAGATGAAGGAGCAAGGTAAAAACCCACCAGACCAAACAAATGAAGAGGAAATAGGCAGTCTACCTGAAAAAGAATTCAGAGTAATGATAGTAAAGATGATCCAAAATCTTGGAAATAGAATGGAGAAAATACGAGAAACGTTTAACAAGGACCTAGAAGAACTAAAGAGCAAACAAACAATGATGAACAACACAATAAATGAAATTAAAAATTCTCTAGAAGGAATCAATAGCAGAATAACTGAGGCAGAAGAAAGAATAAGTGAACTGGAAGATAAAACAGTGGAAGTAACTACCGCAGATCAGAATAAAGAAAAAAGAATGAAAAGAATTGAGGACAGTCTCAGAGACCTCTGGGACAACATTAAACACCCCAACGTTCGAATTATAGGGGTCCCAGAAGAAGAAGAGAAAAAGAAAGGGACTGAGAAAATATTTGAAGAGATTATAGTTGAAAACTTCCCTAATGCGGGAAAGGAAATAGTCAATCAATTCCAGGAAGTGCAGAGAGTCTCATTCAGGATGAATCCAAGGAGAAACACACGAAGACACATATTAATCAAACTATCAAAAATAAAATACAAAGAAAAAATATTAAAAGCAGCAAGGGAAAAGCAACAAATAACATAGAAGGGAATCCCCATAAGGTTAACAGCTGATCTTTCAGCAGAAACTCTGCAAGCCAGAAGGGAGTGTCAGGACATATTTAAAGTGATGAAAGAGGGGCTTCCCTGGTGGCACAGTGGCTAAGAATCCGCCTGCCAATGCAGGGGACACAGGTTAAAGCCCTGGTCCGGGAAGATCCCACATGCTCGGAGCAACTAAGCCCGTGCACTGCAACTACTGAGTCTGCACTCTAGAGCCCATGATCCACAACTACTGAAGCCCACAAGACTAGCAACTACTGAAGCCCACACGACTAGAACCCGTGCTCCACAACAAGAGGAGCCACCGCAATGAGAAGCCCGCAAACCGCAAAGAAGAGTAGCCCCCGATCTCCTCAACTAGAGAAAGCCCATGCACAGCAACGAAGACCCAACGCAGCCAAAAATAAATAAGTAAAATAAATTAATAAAAAATAAAGAAGTAAATAAGTAAAGTGATGAAAGGGAAGAACCTACAACCAAGATTAGTCTACCCAGCAAGGATCCCATTCAGATTTGATGGAAAAATTAAAACCTTTACAGACAAGCAAAAGCTAAGAGAATTCAGCACCACCAAACCAGCTTTACGACAAATGCTAAAGGGACTTCTCTAGGCAGGAAACACAAGAGAAGGAAAAGACCTACAATAATAAACCCAAAACAATTAAGAAAATAGTAATAGAAACATACCAATAATTACCTTAAATGTAAATGGATTAAATGCTCCAACCAAAAGACATAGACGGGCTGAATGGATACAAAAAGAAGACCCATATATATGCTGTCTACAAGAGACCCACTTCAGACCTAGGGACACATACAGACTGAAAGTAAGGGGATGGAAAAAGATATCTCATGCAAATGGAAATCAAAAGAAAGCTGGAGTAGCAATTCTCATATCAGACAAAATAGCGTTTAAAATAAAGACTATTACAAGAGACAAAGAAGGACACTACATAATGATCAAGGGATCAATCCAAGAAGAAAATATAACAATTGTAAGTATTTATGCACCCAAAAGAGGAGCACCGCAATACATAAGGGAAATGCTAACAGTCATAAGAGGGGAAATCGACAGTAACACAATAATAGTAGAGGACTTTAATACCCCACTTTCACCAATGGACAGATCATCCAAAATGAAAATAAATAAGGAAACACAAGGTTTAAATGATACATTAAACAAGATGGACTTAATTAATATTTATAGGACATTCCATCCAAAAACAAAAGAATACACTTTCTTCTCAAGTGCTCATGGAACATTCTCCAGGATAGATCATATCTTGGGTCACAAATCAACCCTTGGTAAATTTAAGAAAATTGAAATTGTATCAAGTATCTTTTCCGACCACAATGCTATGAGACTAGATATCAATTACAGGAAAAAAGCTGTAAAAAATACAAACACATGGAGGCTAAACAATACACTATTAAATAACCAAGAGATCAATGAAGAAATCAAAGAGGAGATAAAAAAAATACCTGAAACAAATGACAATGAAAACACGATGACCCAAAACCTATGGGATGCAACAAAAGCAGTTCTAAGAGGGAAGTTTATAGCAATACGATCCTACCTCAAGAAACAAGAAAAATCTCAAATAAACCTAACCTTACACCTAAAGCAATTAGAGAAAGAACAACAAACCCCAAAGTTAGCAGAAGGAAAGAAAGCATAAAGATCAGATCAGAAATAAATGAAAAAGAAATGAAGGAAACGATAGCAAAATCAATAAAACTAAAAGCTGGTTCTTTGAGAAGATAAACAAAATTGATAAACCATTAGCCAGACTCATCACGAAAGAAAGGGAGAAGACTCAAATCAATAGAATTAGAAATGAAAAAGGAGAAGTAACAACTGGCACTGTAGAAATACAAAGGATCATGAGAGATTACTACAAGTAACTATATGCCAGTAAAATGGACAACCTGGAAGAAATGGACAAATTCTTAGAAAAGCACAACCTTCAGAGACTGAACCAGGAAGAAATAGAAAATATAAACAGACCAATCACATGCACTGAAATCGAAACTGTGATTAAAAATCTTCCAGCAAAAAAAAGCCCAGGACCAGATGGCTTCACAGGCGAATTCTATCAGACACTTAGAGAAGAGCTAATACCTATCCTTCTCAAACTCTACCAAAATATAGCAGAGGGAGGAACACGCCCAAACCCATTCTACGAGGCCACCATCACCCTGATACCAAAACCAGACAAAGATGTCACAAAGAAAGAAAACTACAGGCCAATATCACTGATGAACATAGATGCAAAAATCCTCAACAAAATACTAGCAAACAGAATCCAACAGCACATTAAAGGATCATACACCATGGTCAAGTGGGGTTTATCCCAGGAATGCAAGGATTCTTCAATATATGCAAATCAATCAATGTGATAAATAATATTAACAAACTGAAGGAGAAAAACCATATGATCATCTCAATAGATGCAGAAAAAGCTTTTGACAAAATTCAACACCCACTTATGATAAAAACCTTCCAGAAAGTAGGCATAGAGGGAACTTACCTCAACACAATAAAGGCCATATATGACAAACCCACAGCCAACATCCTTCTCAATGGTGAAAAACTGAAACCATTTCCACTAAGATCAGGAACAAGACAAGGTTGCCCACTCTCACCACTATTATTCAACATAGTTTTGGAAGTTTTAGCCACAGCAATCAGAGAAGAAAAAGAAATAAAAGGAATCCAAATCGGAAAAGAAGAAATAAAACTGTCACTGTTTGCAGATGACATGATACTATACATAGAGAATCCTAAAGAGGCTACCAGAAAACTACTAGAGCTAATCAATGAATTTGGTAAAGTTGCAGGATACAAAATTAATGCACAGAAATTTCTTGCATTCCTATACACTAATGATGAAAAATCTGAAAGAGAAATTAAGGAAACTCTCCCATTTACCATTGCAACAAAAAGAATAAAATACCTAGGAATAAACCTACCTAGGGAGACAAAAGACCTGTATGCAGAAAACTATAAGACACTGATGAATGAAGTTAAAGATGATGCAAACAGATGGAGAGATATACCATGTTCTTGGATTGGAAGAAGCAACATTGTGACAATGACTATACTACCCAAAGCAATCAACACATTCAGTGCAATCCCTATCAAACTACCAATGGCATTTTTCACAGAACTAGAACCAAAAATTTCACAATTTATGTGGAAACACAAAACACCCCTAATAGCCAAAGCAATCTTGAGAAAGAAAACCGGAGCTGGAGGAATCAGGCTCCATGATTTCAGACTATACTACAAAACTACAGTAATCAAGACAGTATGGTACTTGCAGAAAAACAGAAATGTAGATCAATGGAACAGGATAGAAAGCCCAGAGATAAACCCATGCACATATGGTCACCTTATCTTTGATAAAGGAGGCAAGAATATACAATGGAGAAAAGACAGCCTCTTCAATAAGTGGTGCTTGGAAAACTGGACAGCTACATGTAGAAGAATGAAATTAGAACACTCCCTAACACCATACACAAAAATAAACTCAAAATGGATTAAAGACCTAAATGTAATGCCAAACACTATAAAACTCTTAGAGGGAAACATAGGCAGAACACTCTATGACGGAAATCACAGCAAGATCCTTTTTGACCCACCTCCTAGAGAAATGGAAATAAAAACACAAATAAACAAATGGGACCTATTGAAACTTAAAAGCTTTTGCACAGAAAAGGAAACCATAAACAATACGAAAAGACAACCCTCAGAATGGGAGAAAATATTTACAAACAAAGCAACTGACAAAGGATTAATCTCCAAAATATACAAGCAACTCATGCAGTTCAATATCAAAAAAAAAAAACCAACCCAATCAAAAAATGGGTGGAAGACCTACAGAGACAGTTCCCCAAAGAAGATATACAGATTGCCAACAAACACATGAAAGGATTCTCAACATCTCTAATTATTAGAGAAATGCAAATCAAAACTATGATGAGGTATCACCTCACACCAGTCAGAATAGCCATCATCAAAAAATCTACAAACAATAAATGCTGGAGAGGGTGTGGAGAAAAGGGAACCCTCTTGCACTGTTGGTGGGAATGTAAACTGATATAGCCACTATGGAGAAGAGTATGGAGGTTCCTTAAAAAACTAAATATAGAACTACCATACAACACAGCAATCCCACGACTGAGCATATACCCTGAGAAAACCATAATTCAAAAAGATGCATGTACTGCAATGTTCATTGCAGCTTTATTTACAATAGCCAGGACATGGAAGCAACCTAAGTGTCCATCGACAGATGAATGGATAAAGAAGATGTGGCACATATATAGAATGGAATATTACTCAGCCATAAAAAGAAACGAAATTGAGTTATCTGTAGTGAGGTGGATGGACCCAGAGTCTGTCATACACAGTGAAGTAAGTCAGAAAGAGAAAAACAAATACCGTATGCTAACACATATATATGGAATCTAAGAGAAAAAAAAAAGGGTCATGAAGAACCTAGGGTTAAGATGGGAATAAAGACACAGACCTACTAGAGAATGGACTTGAGGATGTGGGGAGGGGGAAGGGTAAGCTGGGACGAAGTGAGAGAGTGGCATGGACATATATACACTACCAAATGTAAAACAGATAGCTAGTGGGAAGCAGCCACATAGCACAGGGAGATCAGCTCGGTGTTTTGTGTTCACCTAGAGGGGTGGGAGAGGGAGGGTGGGAGGGAGACACAAGAGGGAGAGGATATAGGGATATATGTATACGTATAGCTGATTCACTTTGTTATACAGCAGAAACTAACACACCATTGTAAAGCAATTGTACTCTAATAAAGATGTTTAAAAAAAGGAAATCTTTTATTTTATTTTATTATTATTTTTTTCTAACATCTTATTAAACATCTTTGGCCTTCATATCTACCTAATCTACACATTCTATTCAGAGAACAACTTAATGTAGGGACCTCTGTTTCTTTAGTGCCTTCTGTGTGCCAGGCTCTCTGTTAGGTATATCCATACACAATCCATTCAAATGACATATTTATTGAGCAGCTATTATGTGACAGGGACTGTTCTAGGTAGTGGAAATACATCATGGTATAAAACAGATTTTAGAAATCTCTGTCCCTAGTGTGCTTCTACTGGAGAAAGAGAATTTTAAAAATTAATAATTTATTTATATAGCATATTAAATGGTAATAATTGCTACAGAAAAATAAAGAGCAGGTTAAGGGGGTTCAGGAGTACTGGAGTGGAAATGAATGATTGCAGTTTTAAGTAGAATGGTCAGGGTAGGCAGCTCTGAGAAGGTAAAACAGTCAAGCAAACTTGAAGGAGGTAAGGGAACAAGCCATAGGGGTATCTGGAAGAGGAGCATTCACACAGAGGAAGCAGCCAATTTAAAGGCCCTAAAGCAGAAGTGTATGACTGGTGTATTCAAGAAATCATAAGGAGATAAGTGTTGCGAGAGCAGGGGGGAGAGGAATGGGAGATGAGGTCAGAATGGTAACTGGATTGCACAGGGTCTTATAGGTCATTGTAAAGACTTTTTGGCTTTTACTCTGAGTGAAGAGAGGAGCCATTACAAGGTAGTAAATAGAGAAGGCTCACAATTTGATGTCCATTTTAGAAGGATCACTCTGGCTACTCCCTTGAGCAGAAATTGTAGGGTTATAGCAGAGAGACCAATTAGGAGACTATACAATAATTCAGATGAGAGATGATGGTATTTTAGACCAGGGTGGGAGCATTGGAGATAGAGAAAAGATGGATTTTGACATATTTCGAAAGTAGAACTGACTGCATTTCCTGGCATATTCAACGTGGGGTGTAAAAAAAATTAGGAGTCAAGGATATAGGCAAGGTTTTTGGCCTGAGCAACTGGAAAGATAGAATTAACAAGATGAGAAAAACAGTTAATGATATGAATTTGGGGAAAGATGATGAGGAATTCAATATTAGAGATATTAAGTTTGAGATGTCTATTAGACATCCAAGTGGAAATATTAAAATAAAAAGTTGGACATATGAATCTGGAGCTCATGGGAGAGGTGCAGGCTGGTAGGTCAGATAAGATGAAGACTAAAAACTGAGCTGAATTTAGCAATGTGGAGACCTTTGGAAAGTTTGACAAGAGCATTTTTGGTGGAACAGTGGGGACAAAAGCCTGATTGGGAGAAGAGAATTTGAAAATAGATTTTAAACAACTTTTTCATGGAGTTTTGCTGCAGAGGAGGAATGAGGAAATGGAGCAATAACCAGAAGGGAGGATAGAGCAAAGAGAGGATATTTTAAGAGGGAAAAATAGCTGCTTGAATGTTTGAATACTGATGGAAATAATCCAGTAGAGAGGAAAGAACTGATAATATAGGCTAGAGAAGGAAGAATTGCTAGAGCTGTGCCATAGAACAGACAAAAGGGGATGGCTCCCGTGTATAAGAGGAGGTACTGACTTTAGATAGGAGTATGACTAATTCGTCCATGATAATAGGCAGGAAACAGAGTATGTAGGTACAGATGCTGTTAGGAGTGTAAGTGTGGTGGTGGGAATTTGTGGAAGTTCTCATCTTATTACTGCAGTTTTGACAGTAAAGTAGGAAGCAAGGTCATTGGTTGAAAGTAAGGCTGAGGGAGGAAGTGTTAGAATTTTGAAAAGAGTGAAGGTGGTACAAAATAATGAGCTAGGAGACCAGAAGAGTAAATGGACAAGGGAAATGAAAGAATAACTGCCGGACATCAAGAATCCACTTGTGGTTCATAGTCATGCGTTTTAAGCAAAGCCAGTCAGAATGCTTGTGTGCTTTCTCCAGCCACATTCAGGTCTTGGAGCAGGCGGAGAGCTGGATTTAACAAATATGAGGACATGAGAAAGGGACGAGGGAGCGAAGGGTGTGTGCGAGGGAATAGTTAAGATGGTTGGCTATGGGACCTACAATGGGCAAGGAGGGAAGACAAATGTTAGGGAAGAGGAGCAGTGACGTGCTGAGAGGATGAGCAGATTGTAGGCCAGTAGGATGGAAGAATGGCTGCAATGAGAGTCCCTTCTATAAGGGGTGAGCTGTGAAAGATAGAGGGGCTGTCAGAGAGTGGGTCAGGGTTGCAGTTATTGGTAAAGATGAGGACTGAGAGCCGGGCTGCTTAATGAAGAGGCCGTGGACTGGTGCCAGTGTGTGAACTGTATGTTACTGAGCTGCAATGAGGTGAGCTCAGAAATGGAAGGAAGTGTTTAGAAACACTACTGTGACCTCCAAGCCTATGATAAGTGGACTTGTATTCAGAATGTCTTTGCTTTTTAAATCTCATTTGTCTATTCATTTGCTGTTGTATTTTACAAAAGTAACGGTCTGCAACAGATGGGCTATAAACAACAACAAAAAATCTGGTCCTGCCCCACAGCTGAAGCACTGCTCTAGTGTGCATGACTGTCACGTGAGTGTCTGAGGAGGGTGGAGGGCAAGACCATCGAGGAGAGGAGTTGGAAGGACTAGTTTCTCGAATATTGAAGTCAGCATCATCTCTAGCCTTCCGAGATAGAAGCCACCTGATTCCACCACTCTGGGGGGCACTATTCTCATTGTTTGCCATGTAAACAACAGAACTCAGAATACAGTGTGAATGGCGCCCTTAGATTGTTCACGATGGTGGCCGTTGCTATCTCCATTTTACAGATGAGACAACAGACTCAGAGAGGTGAAATAATTGCCCAAGTTCACATAGCTAGTAAGGGAAGGAACCAATATTTGAACTTAGGTATGTCTGTCATGCCAAAGCTAGACTCTGTCCATACACTCCTCCCTCTTTGTCACCTGCTTACTGTTATGGGGACAGCATAGCCGTAAGCCTCATAAAAACTGGGGAAAAATGCCTTTTGGGAATGTGCTGTGGTCCACGTGGCTAAGATGAGCATTTCCATTTCTTTTAAAATCATGACTTGTTACATCTGCTGTGCTAACCCACAACCCATTGCTGTCTAGACCCATCTTTGCGGTTGGTCTTTGTTGAACCGAGAGGCTGAAGCACCTCAGGAATCCAATATCCAATATCACCACAGGATTTCCTGCACTTTCTGTTCTTGTGCTTTAGTCATTACACATGTATTAGAAGCCTCTTCTAAATAATGGTTCATGAATGATAAAATGATGAGTAGTTTTAATCCTTTTCTTTTTTTCCCAAAATCTGTGCAATGGAGACGTTACTTTTATGATCTGAAAAGGTCTAGCATAGATCTATATTTTAAACCATCTTGTTCACGTGGAAACTCTCTAAGACTCTTAGGTCTCTGATGAGGGCTGAGCAGGCCTGCTCTCCCACTGAGCCTGAGTCCCAGCTGCACTGGAAGCCTTGGTGTTTCCAGAAAAGTTGGTGTTCGTTGTTTCCCACTCTCCCCAGGTGCATGGAGTATTTGAGAAATCAATCCAAAGACAAAGCAGCATTAACCTCTTAGGGGTTTCCTGGTTTCCTCCATTTCTTGGCTCTCCAACTGGCCTGGGAAAGTACAACAACGCTACAGTTAATTTATAAAGCTCCTCCATGTTTCACTGGACCTGTGAACAGAGAAGTCATCCACTTGTTCTGGAAAGCCCTCCCTGGAGTTCTGAGTCTATATGCTTACATAACACATAGGGCATGGCGTCAGAATTATGGCTTTATGTAGGCCAGGCTGCCTCTGTGAAGCATGGCCTGTGGCACATCACAGGGCCTGACACATAGTAGGTACTCACTAAGGATGAGTCGAATGAGTGAATAAACAACCGATGTTCAGTCTGTATAGGTATTTTTGTGGTGATGTGTTTAATCTTTTCTACCTTAAGAAAGTCACTAGCATGGATATATATTAATGTATATGAAAAGAACTTTGGGACTTATTTTTATATTCAAACATACGACTTTTCACCCAGAGAAGATATAGAAGAAATAAAGAACCCACCAAGATAAGCAAATAAAGCTGGACAGGGTAGGCTATGCTCACTCAGTTTAGTTTTAAATAATAATCAAAATAGATAATAGGAGTAGAATTTTACTTTGAAAAGTAATACTGCAAATCCCAGTTGATGTGGTGGAGAGAGGAGTCATTAAAATACTTTAATATGGTAAAATGCTAATTATCACAGTTATTCATTGAAAGTAACTTAAAATCTCTGGTTGGCATCATAAGCATAACTAGAATTTTCAAATACATGTTATTAATTATTGTTATTAATATGAGGTTTAAAACCTGATCCTCTTTTGGACACTAAGTATCAGGACAGGTGAATTTTAAAATGTGCCTGAAAACTCACAACAACCAAATGAAAGTTGGTATTCTTTTCTTCCATCTTGCCAAAGTACTCATCACATTAATAAGAAATGCAACCGACATGCCAGGCACTAAGTTTCACATCATTTGTTTTTATAAGGTTGTATTCCAGTAGATGGGGAATACTTTGATTTCAGTATGTACTTCATTGATGTTGAGAGTCTAGACTCATTCTAATGACTATGGTCAAGATAAGATATTTTTCCCTAGTTTGTCTACACAAAACTATAAGAACTAGCAAAAGCTTAACTATTGTATTTGAATAGAGAATTCTTCCTCTTCTAGATCTGAAGACTAAATAAAATATGGCACAAACAGTTACATTCCTAGTTTTTTTTATTATGCCTTTTGAAATAATTTGTATATACCTTTTAAATAATTTCAAGTGCCACAAAAAATAATGTTAATAGCTCAAAATCAAAAGTTAAAAAAAAAACCCTAAGTATAATTTTTAAAATCTTTTTCTTCTCAAGCGTTTTACGATGGGATAATGAGACAGATGTCTCTCAACTGGAAGGACATTTTGACATTGTTATGTGTGCTGACTGGTAAGTACATAAAAATCATAAAACTCCCGTTAGAAAAAATAGCTTTGCTGGAGTAATTGGGCTGTGCTGCTTTGCTGACGGCAAAGCAAAGTCAACAAATGAGGCACAAAGCTGCCTTAACCTCAACAAATTAACATTCATCTCCATGTGACAGTTATAAGGTAGTCTTCTATCACACAGTAACTTCTACCACATTATTTCCCAAAGATTGATTTTGAGAAGCATTTCCATTTTCTGGAATTGCCTCTGTTTCATGCTTGACGTATCAGTAAATGGACGACTTAGGCAAATTGCAAATAATTATGGCTCGGAGAGGAATAGTCTGGAGAAAAAGGAGTTTATCAACAAAACAGCTCAATTAGCTTACTTCTTAGGAGAGATCTGACTATTGATATAAGGGAATATATATATGTATGTGTGTTTGCACACATATACACTCCAGCATATAAACATATCTGTGAAATATCTTTAGGGAAATAGCTTTTCTTAAAATGTATGTTTGCTATCTAATATTTTCAGTGCCTTCAATTATGATATTTAATTATACATAAAACAAGAATTATAAAATTACATTTTATTGTTATGCAAATAATAATAGTAAAATCTCTGTCAGATGCCTGCCTTTTAAAAATAATTTACATTAGATAGTTTGTCTTCTCTTTTAGCCCAGTCTACTTATTGTTAATGGAAGTCTGATCCTAAGTTACAGGATAAATATGTATCAAATCTTAATAATGATTTCAACTCATCTTATGTATTTTCTTTGTGTGTTGAATAATAATATGAGAAACATTGACAATTCACAAGTATTTTTCCTGTTAAGAGTAAGATCTTATTTGTAGTTTAATCATGATTTTTAAAATGACACTATGGATTTGAAAACCCAAGTTCAGATTCTAAAGAAGTTCTATTATATTGATAAACCCAAACACAAGATCCATAACCCAGAGAACACTTGCCTTATGTGACAGTTGAATGAATGCAGTGAAGTTTTCAGGAAGTCTTTATTTAAAATTATTATTTAATAAGATTTTCAGTGGGTAACTTTCTACCTAAGTCAATGAAATTAGACTTCCTTTCTGTTTTCTTCTGAAAAATACTTGTCAAGGAAACAAATATTTTCTTCTATTCTTAGTTGAGATATTCTAGTTTTTCATGGCCATTTTAGTCTGTCTGCACCCAATTTCAGAAAACCTTTTTCCAAAAAAAGAGAGAAGCAGATTTTTGACTAGTCATTGATATTGTGTCTCAATATTACAGCCCTCATCTAATCAAAAATAAGGAGCTAAAACCTCACCATATGATTTGAGCAAGTAATTTAGTAAATGCTGTCCCTCACCAAATATGAGAAAGGATTCTCCAGGTTTCATTGCACAGATGAAGATAATGCTGGCAGGATTAGATCAGATTAAGCATGAAAGTCAGATCAGAGAGCAGCGGAAAGAGGGAAGAAGGGTAGAATCTTCTTGGAGGTTTAGACTTGGGTCGCACATGGATGGGCTCTGATTATGTGGGGAAGTCAGGTCTGGCCAAGAGATTTAAAGTTAATTTTGTCCTTTGCACAAATATCAAAACAGCCTGGCTTTGTCATACCTTGTGTTATGACACTCACACCATGTCATCCTGTTTGTACCAGGGAAGCAGAGGAAGTCAGATTTAAGCTCTTTTCTGATTAATGTTCTCTGTTAGGTTAAAAATAGCCACACAACATGTTTGAAAAATAGTCTTTTTTCCCTAACCAACAACAGGATCCTGTACAACTGATATACATAATGCATATTCAGTTAAGGCTTTCATTACAAATACATAACATAATAATACAATGTTATACGTACACACACACACATACCATATACATAAATACACATCTAGTCGCTATTGAGAATTTATGTATTCAAATGAACTAAATACACCAAGTTTCATTTTATAAATGGCTTTTCTATGCATGAATTGTTAAGTTTTCTTTTCCTCCAGTGTTGTCAGTGCCAGAATGTCAGCCTGTTTATAATTTCCCATTTGTAAATGTGAAACATTAAGCTACTCTCACTGCGATGCTGATATTATTTCCAAAAGAAATGTTTTGGTAATGGTCAGTCTTCATATTCACAGGGATGGGTAAGCTGTTCAGAAACTTAGAAAGTACAACGATGTTCATAATGTACATGTTGTGCATATAGCAGGGAAGCCCAGGATTCCATGTGTTCTTTATGTCCTGTAGGATTGATGTTTCTGTGTCAGAGTTATTGCACGGATGCTGCTTCTAGGGGCAGGCAGGCAGGCAGGCAGACCATGCTGCCATTTTTTTTTTTAAAGAATGTCACAGAGGAGGAAAAGAAAGCTCTCTTTAGACACTAACTCCAAGATGAAACCTGAAATAGTCAGTGCCAGAAATAGGTGCCACACATAAATAGATCACGTTAAGTCTCACACCATCCTTGAGTCCTTGTCAGTCAATGAGATCTGGATTAGGCCACAGGAATATGAAGCAAGAGTTGGAGTTCAAATATTAGGTACATGGATTAAATTCTTACTGAAGCATTTCCAGCAAGGGTGGCATTGTCTGCTTCCCTGAATAGCTAACCAGTGGTACTGCTTGATCCCATTTACATGAAAACAAGCTCTATTCACAAACCTATTCCAAACCCACATTGTGGTTCAAGTAAAATGCACATGATTACAACGAGCAGCGATATGTTTATGTTGTTAAATCATTCAGATATTCATATATTTACATTCAAACATTCATAAACCTGTAGGCAATGGGGGAAATAACTCATTTCCCAGAAGAGACAGTCTCTTAGTTCACATCTAAATTTAGTAGCTCAACTAGATTATAAAATAAAGAGGCACACTGAAAGCTAGTCGTTATTTCTCCATTCAGCATTTTTGACAATGAAATATAGTTTCATGGTTCAACAGTTCCTAAGTAACTTGTAAAATGTCCACTTCGAAATAAACAGAAGGAAAACTCAAGGTAGAGTCATACCTGCAAATGGATGCTGTTGACAAATATCAAAATATTAGAATATTTAACCACAGGTGTAGAAAAAACCCCTCCTATTAAATTCCTTGGTTGACTTGTTTAATGTTGAATTTAATATAAGAGTTCCTTTCTGCTGGAATGCAATCTAGCCCGGTCCTTGCTGAGTTTAGAATAGCGAGTGATTGTTAATTTTAAACCTGCCTTTCCAGACTCCTGTTCAATCACAATATTCTGAGAGTCTGGTAGTAAGATGCTTTTTATCCAGTGAACACTTCCATTCAGTGTTTGATGGCCTTCCAGTTTACTGTAGCTCTGCAAAAATAAAAATGATTCTGTAAATTAAAAAAAAAAAAAAAAGATTCTGCACATTTGGATTCTCTAAAGGCTTGGAAAGCAAGTCTGAAACGCCACCCCTAGCCAGACACATGGGGCTAGGTCTGCAGGACGGTGAGCACCTCATCTGCATGCCTCCAGCCTGAGACTTTGGGAAGAAATGGGGAACGTACATCACTTCACTTGCTCTCCCAGCATTTTTATACTAACTATATACAGTGGATTGTTTTTATTTTCTATCATGTTTACTTTAAATGATGAAAAAAGTTTGGGTTTTGTGAAGAAAAAATTTTTTTTCTCAAAATAGGCTCTAGGATTTCTTTGTTTTCTTCCAGATGCTGTGATCATAGGTAGTTCTAAATCACAACTCACAGACCTTTCCACCTGAAAAGATCTTTAACCCAAATGTAGTCAGCCCTCTTACCTCACACCTGAGGAAACTCAGTCCCAGAGAAGACAGACAGATTGTCAAAGATCTCGCACCTAAGGGGTGGCACCAAGCGAGATCAGAATACGGCTCCCCCAGCAATCAGTTGCTAAAGACCGATAGAGGCCATTCGGTCTGCTGAAAGTTAAATTTAAAACAGTGAATTTAACTGAGCATATTTCACCGTGAAAATTACATGAGGTCTTCCTCTCTCTGGATGCTGACAGAAATGTCTCCTTGTTCTCTGCACTAATTAATTTCCCTATGAGAGGAGCTGGAGCGTCTCTGTGCTCTGCAGAAAATCCTGACTGATTCTAAGGGAGGCGATGAAAATGGCCTGGCACCTTTCCTTTGTCGTATAATCTGTGATTCAGATCAGTGGAACAAAGCAAGCGTTGACTCCACAAGTGAATTATATAGAGGGGTGTGTGTGTGTGTGTGTGTGTGTGTGTGTGTGTGTGTGTGTGTGTGTGTGTGTGTGTGTTTGATGGCCAAACTAGACCGACTGTCGATGTATTCTGATCAGTAACTGGAGAGTTGAAATGGTATCTTCATCCCAATCACTGACCCACTCAGCCTTTTTTAATAGATCCACTTAAGCTGCTGCTGTTCTCTGAGCCCATTAGGACTTATTTAAGGGGTGAATTTTCAGGAGATTGTATATCACTCCCACTAAAGCACGTTGAAATTGCTGATAGGATGTATTCTACTAAGCGTTATAAATTCTGCACCAGAGCTAAGTAGAAAGGTGAGCTTGCTTGGAATAAAAACCTATTAGAGAACTACAGAAATTACTTTTGGGAAATTTGACTTGCAGTGATGGAGTAGACAGCATTAGCTTTCAAATAATTGTGTTTTGAATGTGTGCTGTGTGTTAAGCTGCATTTTCTAGTGAGCTGTGAGGTTAATATTTTTGTCACCATTGCCAACATTAAGTAGAAATAGTACTATATTAGGTTATGCTTTTTTTATTGAAGTATAGTTAATTTACAATGTTGTGTTAGTTTTGAGGGTACAGCAAAGTGATTCAGTTATTTATATATACATATATATATATATTCTTTTTCAGATTCTTTACCATTATAGGTTATTATAAGATGTTGAGTATAGTTCCCTATGCTATATAGTAGGTCCTTATTGTTTATCTATTTTTTTATGTAGCAGTGTGTATATGTTAATCCCAAACTCCTAATTTATTTCCCCCTCCCCTCATAAGGTTATGTTTTAAGCTCAGCTTTTAAGTTGTTGATTATTTGTCTCTAACAATCTTACCGGCTCTTAGGATGCACAGGTATAAACTGAGAATGGTCTTTTGCTTGGTGCTATGTATCCCAACCAGCCAGGTCTCCTGTAGACCCAAGTAACTGACAGAGGTATTTTCTCACAGTGGTAGTCTTCTTTAAAAGAAAAAAAAAAAAAGCTTAATTATTAACATTTAAGATAGTATTACCTCACTAAACAATAAGGTATATAGTCCTGAAGAGAAAATTTCAAAACACTTAAATACAATTCGATTCCTTTCTTATCCATCCTTACTGGTTATTAACCACTGATTAATATGACTAAAAGGCAAATTTTTTAGCATTCGAATTAGACACATTTTGTGCTCTAAGATTTAAGTGCACAGTTTTCTGGAACAATAAGAAATTTTCCCATGGGTAATAATCAGGTTATCCTGATTATCCTGATGGATAGTTTCCCATTCTAGAGATCATTTCTAGCTCACCTTAGGAGGATTCTTTTTCCATTGCTCAAAGCAGAACTTTATAGAAGAAACTTCCACTAAGCATGTCATGGTGAAACCCAAGCACTGACTTCTTGGAAATGTCTTATAAGCGGCTCTCCCCACTCCTCTTAAGTGAGAGACTTAAGAGAGAACCTGGCTTGGTGAAACATCCTACCTAAATGCTGATTCCTCCCTAGCAAGACCAGTGAAGGATGTGTACGGCCTGTTTTAGAGTCATTGAAACGCACCCTACGTAAGCTCCTCCATTTCAAAGACTGTGTTGATCTGCCAGTTGGGCAGTAAGTAGCTCTTCATTGAGCACCCTCTCTGTGTGTATGCTGGGTCAGACCTAGTGACGCAGAAATGAATACAGACTGGAAGCTCCTTGAGGATGGGAACTTCGTCTTATTCACAGCTTATCTCCAAGACCTGAAACAGCCCCTAGTGTACAGCAGGTCATCAACAAATATTCATCAACCAACATATATCATTCATTTGATGCCCACTGCAGCCACAGAGGTGGGCCCTTATTGACAGGAAAACTGAGGCCTCAGATGAAGTGACTTGCCCAAGGTCACATAGCAGAAAGGTCAGAGCCAGAGCCTAGGAAACCCTGAACTATGCTGTCCCCTTGTCTGAAGTGTGGCTCCACCAGCAGCGCTCCTGCTGACAGCTGATACTCATCCTTAGCTTGGAGGAGGACGATGCAGGGCCCCAGAGTAGGTGGTAATTAGCCAAGCTATTTGGGGAGCGGGAGGCCAAATCAGAGGGACCCACACCAAACTACAGCATTTGAAACGGGAGTAGAGGCTTTGCTTAGGCCCCTCATGGGATAGCTGATGCACAAGGCCACCCAGTGTTCTAGCCTGCAAGTCCTGGATAAGGAAACTCTGTCCTAAACTTCCAGGATAAGGCCTGGTGAAGACAGGGTCAGACTGATCCAGCCAAAGAGGTGACAGAGCAACAAGAGAAATTCTCAAACCAGAAAAGAAAAATGAAAAATCACATGAACTGGAAAAAAATCAACATGGAGATCAAGGGGGGAAATCCAGAGTTGCCACGGTTTCTGGGACACACTGCCTAAAGCTGGTCTTTGTTTACTCCTAGGTCACTTGTTGGCTCTAACCTCAGTGCTGTTGCTAGTCACTAAAAACCATCCCCACCTGAGAGCTGTTTTGTGGTTGGTGTGTAATAGGGCTGGTGGTTTGTTTTTGGAGGGTGGCCTCACAGCACCCTCGGTGGGCAGAGGGCACAGGTCTACAGACAAGTGTTGGGAGAGCTTCATCTCCACCAGATGATTTCCCCAAACAGCAGCTTAGAAATTGTCCCTTTCACACTAACACATGGGCAGTCGTGTTGAATCGTGGCCCATCGCATGTTGATGACTTGACTTTGGTTGGATAACACTGACCACAGTATCTTTTTTTTATTCCAGTGAGACACTTGGATGGAAGGAAACATTTCTCTTTTTTAGTGTTGAGTAAACATGTGTAATTAGTCTTGATCTCCATTAGTATCATTAGACTTGAAAACCCAGTTTAATCTGGATTCTGCTCTCTTCTCGATGTCAGCCTGTTTCTGGACCAGTACAGAGCCAGCCTTGTTGATGCAATAAAGAGATTACTCCAGCCCAGGGTAAGTATGTTTCTGTTTTCTCCTGAACACTGGCTTCAGAATAATTAGTCTGTGCACAAAGATGGAGAGAGTAATGGAATGGCAGGATTAATGTCATGTAATACTTTAGTACTTATTATGTCCAACTTCAATTGGGTCTTCTGATCTATCAGATTCTTTCCTAATCATAACTAGGGAACTTCTTACCCTTGGCCTTCTGATAAGGAACACAGTGGGTAGTAAAATAAATGAAACCACTTCAAAGATAGTGTGAGATTATTTTTATCAAAGAATTTCTTGAGTCTTTTCCTTTGATAACAATATCTTCATATTAAAGTAGAAGTATGATATTGAAAGTTTTCTGTTGACTTCTGTCATTTTAAATCCCTTCAATGGTTACCTTTGTCATTGGTTATTTATTGCAAAAGAACATTTTTCTTTTTATTTCTGTTTATATTAAATAAAGGGGCTTCAGATGAATCTGTATATTAATCTGTTCTTTGCTTTAAAAGGAAGCCATTATTTACATATTATAAACATTAGGTCACAATGAAGCCAAGCATGGCGTAAAATATTGTGCACATTTTTACATTTATATATCCATTTATGCCTGTGAGTAAATTACAGAGTTTTTATCCACTCTTATTTTTTTGGGCTGTTATACTATGCTAGGAGGTCCTGCAGCCTAAACGGAGAGTTAATATACATCTATTTAAAGTAAGAAAACAAGTTTAAAGCTCATGCATTAAAAAAAAAAATCTTATAACTGTGTAAGACTCTTGCTGTGCCATAGGAATTTAAAATAGGTTAACAATGTTAAAGTAGTCTAAGACAGGAACTCACATTTATCTGAGAAAGGACGATAGTGTGTATGTGTGTGTGAAGTATTTTCTAAAGTTTTATCTCTTCTTTTAAAAAAGAAGGTTTGCTCTAGTCTTCTGACCTCAGTGAGACTTATAGACTAATACCTTTCAATCTTTCTTTTATATCTTTTTCACATTGAAGGTTCCCAGAGCAATTTGATAATCATCTTTCGCCTTACACTGTTGCTTTTTATTTTGTTATCTCTATATACCTCAGAAACTTTAAATAGACCTCTCAGAGGAGTAACCACAGCTTTGTAAGTGGTAATCAATTAAATTAAATTGGCCTTCTCAATTCCCTCTGTGAGGTGGGTAGTAGGTCTGGAGAAAAGGAAGGGGCATGCACCAAGCTATTAATGGCAGCTGTCGTGGTTGAGTGAGCAGCCCAAGTTGAGGGCAGAAGGAATTGGGGGCCTCTTCATCCCCCCCATTAGCCTTGGGTGGTTCTCACGAGCACTTGCAAGATCAGGATTTTCAGAGAGGGGACGGAGATTCTTGGACGTAAAGGCTTCTAGGAATCCTATCATACGTCAACACGATTTCAAGGACTCCTGGATCTCACAGTGCACAAACAGTACTTCACTCATCACCAACACCCCTTCAAAGCCTATTTGTGACAAATACTCCATTTTGCAGCAGATTTGCATGATTTACGTAGGATCTATTGTAAATCATGAGAACGATTTCCAATAGAAAACTGCCCAAGCTATGAATAGATCTAAATGGAGATTGAACTGGAACGTCTAGCAGCTCTCCTGCACCCCCTGTTAAACTCTGAATGACGCTCCCCCTAGTCTGAAGTGTGGCTCCACACAGCGGCCTCCTCCGAGGACGGCAGTGCTCCCACTGACAGCTGGTACTCACCCTGAACTCGGAGAAGGATGTGGCAGGGCCCTAGAGTGGGCAGTACTTACTCATGCTCTGTGAGGAGTGGGGAGGCCAAATCAGAGGGGCCCACATCAAAATGCAGCATTAGAAATGAGGGGAGGGGACCTCGCTTAGGCCCCTCCTGTCCTGCAGCCCTGCTCAGACTGCTGGGTGTTCTAGTCTAAGGGGTCAGGGGTCCACCCTAAGGGGGGGAATCCCAGTTGCGGATGGCACATGGACACACTGAAGTTCCCACCCAGGGATCCCATCCCCATTGGGAGGTGTGGGGAGGCAGGGCGTTTGCACTCGCTGGGCCTCCACCCAGATGGACCCAGGAAGGGTCACCTGGACTCAGCAGGGAAGAGCAGCAGCTCTGTATCCCATGCCAGCGGGCTGAAAGGGTTCCCAGGGCTCGGGGGCACCCAGCGGATAACTGCACTCTTCTCCTTCTTAGCTCTCAGGGCTGCTGTCCTGCTTCCGAAGGACCTCCCCCTGATGAGTGTCTGTGTGTGGAAGTCCCAGTCCGAGACTAAGATAACACTAAAGGTTTTAGTCTATTACAATTTGAGATGCTGTAATGTTTTCTTGAGCCTAGACCACTCCTCCATGGTTTTGTGGCCCAGAGGCTAAAGGTGCCATAGGAGGCCCACAGAGAAACAACCTGGGCAGGTGCACTGGTGGATCCTGAGTTCTTGGTAATTCAGGGCTCAGCAGACTCAATGGAGACAAAACAAGTTCTCAGGGTGCTCAGCAAAAACTGCACTTTGGCCAAATGCTTCGAATTCATAGGAGGGCCCAGTTTCTGAAGGCAAAGTACCAGTGGGTGGAGTCAGAAATACCTGCATACAAAACTTAAGTCGTTCTTACTATCTAGCCACTTACTGGTTTCATCTCTCAGAGCCTCAGTTTCTCGTCTGTAAAAGGGGGAGTAAACAAGCCAGTGCACTGGAAAGCTTTAGCACATGATTGACTCTGAATGAATATGTGTTCGCTCTTATTACCTTGAAGAACTAGAGAGACTTTCCAGCTGTGATGAGTATAGAATGTAAGGGGCTCTTCACAAAAACTGTTCTCAGAGAAATGGTTGGCAGGAGGGGAAAATTTTTTTTCTCGACCTGGACTTGGACTATTTCTACACATAACTGGGCCTGCTGCAGTTCCCTGCACCCCTGTCCTGCATACCTGCTGCAGGCTCTGCAGAGGTCTGGGGGATTGTCTACCTGGATGAAGATGACACTTTTTAGTACAGATAACCCTACCGAGTAAGGTGAGAGAAATTATACTAAGTGGCCAGAATGAAATCATTGCAACACAAAGGTTCAGGTGTCAAGCTTGGGAAGAAATGGATTCTGCCATTACTGGGGAGTATGGTTCCTTGGTTTCTAGCTAAGGCAGCTCTGCTGTCTGGAGTCAGAGGATCCAGAAGCAAAGAAAGTAGAGGGAGGGGAGGGTTCCCCTTGCTTTTCAGCTTTTATATTGGGGGTCTTGGATGAGGTGGGCACAGGTCCTCAGAGAGAGCTTAGCCACAAGGGTGGGCTCCTGGCTTGACCAGGAACAATATCAGATCCCAGGGCTGAGCCTAGATCCTCAGGCAAACGGGCACCCATGCCTGGAAAGTCATTACAGGAAGCCCCAAATGTCAGGAGGAAATGATTGTTACCTGTCCCAGATGGAAACTTTCCGCAACTTACTGGTTGAGAGACACTGTAAAAACA
This sequence comes from Eschrichtius robustus, assembly GCF_028021215.1. Taxonomy (NCBI): domain Eukaryota; kingdom Metazoa; phylum Chordata; class Mammalia; order Artiodactyla; family Eschrichtiidae; genus Eschrichtius; species Eschrichtius robustus. The sequence goes on from NC_090838.1 coordinate 37,233,090, forward strand.
TCTGACTCCTGCCAGAATGCTACAAGGGACTCTCTAGCAAACTTACAAGAGGAAAAGAAAAGATCTTAAAAAGGAATGAAATCAGCACATTTTACTCATTCCAAGAAACAACATGTCCCTCCCCTCCCCCACCTCTTTCCCTCCGGTGAGTGGCTTCTTGTTGCTGACAGGTAACCCCCTCTCGCTGTGTTCCTTAAAGACCATCAGCCATGTCTGATATCAGAGGACCCAGATGTAATTTCAAATACAGCCACACAAGCCTACAAGTTGAATTTCAGCCCAGAAGTGACAAGCAACAAATGGCATCTACTAATATTCCTCTGAAATGGCTTTGGGTGGAAGGGGGGGAGCCAAACCAGTTAGTGTGAGTTTACTGAGGACCATGAGGAGATGGATGGGGATGCAGTATGGACAGATCTCCAGCTTGTTACAGCTGCTAACCATTGGCAAGAATTCAAAAATATCACTGTGGAATTCATTTAACCTTCTGTAGAAGCTGCCCTAAGTAACTGCCAAATTCCTGGAGTCCTGACTACATGCCAGCCGTGCTATAAAAGTAAATCATGGACTCTCATTTTAGAAGGGCACTTTCTTTTTACTGACATATTTCCTCATCTTTTAAAAAATCTAGCATCTCTGCACCCATCTGTACAAACCTCTGTTTTTGCTTATCTCAGGGAAGTGCCTTGTGAGTGTGGGTTCAGTGGCATGAACTGAGATGGTGCTGAAGGACCCTTGGTTCCTGTCCGCTTGCTGGGTCAGAGACCCAACAAATCCTCCTCTGTTCTTGGGGAGAAGCTGTGTTCCACCATACCTGGCCCTCCAGGTATAGGAATAGAGAGTCCCCAGATGGTTTTTAAGACCCTCAGAACAAGAGCCTAGCCCTTAGAAGTTCTTCTTGGAAGTCCACCCAGGTGTTTATCCAGTGCTGAGTCTCTGCCCCTGAGGAACTTATAATGTGGTCATGGAGATGTAACATACACACAGATGGAAGTACAGTGGACAGTGCAAAATGGCTTATAACAGCCCAGCTGTTCATATAGGGCCTGGTGCTGTTTTTATTTGTTGTGTGATTTTTTTCTAATTTACACCTTCTATAGAACGTGAGATACTCAGAGATTTGAACTCTGTCTTGATTCAACAAACATTTGTTGAGCCTCGCACTGTGCTGGGGATTGTGGGGTATAAATAGGAATAATGAGCACTTTGAGAATCTCACTGTTTACCAGGGCAGATTAATGCACAAGCTCCTTGGAATTATAATACTATATGGTAGGTACTAGGGATACAGCACGAAGAGTCACTAACTGCCTGAGGAAGGGTTCCCTAGAGGCAGCAGTATTTTAACTTTGTTCTTGAATAGTAAGAAGGCCATTCTAAGCCTCAGAGGAAGGAGACTAGAAAGTAGCATCCCTGGTGGAGGGAACAGTGCTCACAGGTGGAGAGTACGAAAAAGCATGTTGTGTTTGCAGGAGTTTGCTCTGGTTGGAGTGTAAGAGTGTCTGTGTGGTTTGGGGTTAGGGTTGGGGAGGGGTGAGGGATGAAGTTAAAGAGTTAGTTTGGGTACCACTTTAGGAAAGGCTGAGAACATGATGATGGAGAGATGGGACTTTACTACGTGGGTCATAGATAGCCATTGAAATGGAGATAGAGAGCCATTTTTGAGCAGTGTATGGGTCCTAGAAAGATCACTCCAGCCAGCATAAAAGCTGGTTTGGAATAAGAAAGAGCTTGAAAGCAGCAAGGCTCTTCATGGGTCTACCGTGGACCAACTTCTACCTAGAATTGTTCAGTTAGGAGCTAGTGAAAGCCTAAAGACGGAGAAGAGGGAACTGAATGGGTGTTCACTGACAGGTTCCTTCAGCAAACATTTCTGGAGTGCCTCCCTGGGGATAGAATAAGGTACAAGGGTTTTAAAAGGCAATGTCACGATTTCCTGGTTTCCAGTTTCACTTTGAAGGTGAAGGGTATAGAATTGTTTGGCATACTTAATAGGTATTCAGCTGTGTGTGTGTGAGAGAGAGAGAGAGAGAGAGAGACAGAGACAGAGACAGAGAGAGAGAGGGATGGGTGGATGGATGGCTGGCTGGCTGGATGGGTGGGTGGGTAGTGCCCTGGGAAGTGTAGAGGTTTGGGCAAGGATATTGAGTTCCATTTTAGACAGAATGGGTTAAAGGTACTTTGAGAACATCCCCATGGAGAGCTCTAGTAGGCACCTGAAAATCTGGGTGTGGGCCCTGGACAATGGTGAATGCTGCAGTTATGTACTTGGGAGTTTTTGATGCATAATTGATAGTTGAAGTTGTGGACTTCAGTACAATCGCCTAGAACTGTATAAAACATGAAGAAAAAGTAGGCAGAGCCCTGGGGACTACTGACAATGAAAGGACAGGTGGAAAAAAAGAAGCCAGGGTCGGGGACTGAGAGACTGAGGGAAATGTAGGGGAGAAAGCAGACAAAGGCAGCATCTCAGAAACCAGGTAAAGAAATGGTTAGAAAATAAACACAAGCTTAAACGTGTAATTGGTATTTAATAGTTTATTGCCTGGAAATGAAAAAGGCATAGCATATTCCTTGTAAAATAAGTCTGAAGAAGACTTATTTTTTCCAGACGTGCACACCCTTTAATATATGAGTATAGATTAGTCTAGCAAAATAACAACTGAGCTTACGATGTAAACAATATCATTGTTGTTTTGTGGAACTACTCCTCTCTCCTCTCCAGGGATAAATGAATTCTCTCAAATTTCTGCTCATCAGTCAAAATTTTACATTCAATTGAGTGTTCATTCTGAGTTTAAAATGATTCTGTGACTGTGAATGCTTAGAAAGTTGTGCTTTGGTAAATTGAAAATAATTTTTCTAAAGTGATGGGCTAATTTGAAATCTATATTCTTTTTCTTGTTTTGATTTTTGCAGCCTAAATTGTAAGATGTATTCCTCTGACTGTAGCAGACAAAGTGTCCTGCTCCAGTGGGGATATGGGGGGCTTCTAAAACCATTCATTATGGGGCAGATGCTGGCACTGAGTAGGGCTCAGTGGATGCTTATTGAATGAATGGATGATGTCCTATTGTCCCTCCTAAATATTAATCCACATCTGAAAGGTTTCTGCATTCAATGAAATGAAAAAGAAAACATTTTGAAACTCATAACTGAGTAATTAAGGATTAAAACTACTGCTCGCTCTTTCTCTTTCTTGTGGGGACAGTATTGTGCACAGAAAGCTGCCCTCTGAAATCCCATTATAGCCGCTGACTCTGTAAAAGCTTCTTGGAGAAAATCTTTTCTAAAGAATAAGCAATAGAACGTGGCCTTCGAATTCCCAGAGACTTGTGTTTTTCAGATTATTCAATATCTGGATTTAGTTTATTCTCTCAACAAATATTGATCGTCTACTCTGTGCTAGGCACTGAGAAAATGCAGTGAATGAAACATTAGAAGATCCCATTGTCATGGAGCATACATTCTAGCCGGAGGAGACGGGCAATAACAAACAAGGTTATGATGTGTGCCAGTGGTGATGAGGGCTAAGGACATAACTAGAGCAGGGAGAGTGGGTGGGGAGGGATGGGGAAGGATGGCTGTTTTAGGTGCGGTGGGTACAGAAGGACAGGTAAACTGAGACACAAGTTCAATTGCAGTCACCTTACAGCTCACCCTAACCAACAAAGGGCTGGGGTGAGGGCAGCCTGTGTTTTGTGAATGCAAACATCAACCCAACCACAACCCCTTAGTCCTGTAAACATTATAATATATAATTTAGATAATAGCTGTTAAAAATCAACTCTTTGATTGTAATGGTAAGACAATTTTTGCAGGTGACTTTAAAATAAAATGACTTCCATTATTCAAAAGTCCAGAATGGCAATCAGCTCTTAGAAAGACTAGAATGACCTACTAGTGTTCCCTCTTTTTTTTTATGGAGACTTCTGCTCCCCTGCTGAGACCATGTATTATATCTAGTTTCACATCAAAATGAATTTTTGCTGCTAAGTTTGAAAACCACCTGAAAATAGCAATTAATATTGGAAAAGCTGACAGAAACTTAAGTTTACTGGCATGATTGGTGCTGCTGTAATTATGCGTCTGAGTGTATACATGTCTATGTAAACACAGTATGAAAACACACTTGATGTCCAGGACAGTGTATCAGTGTATTTTCTTGCAGCTAAATGAGGGGAAGAGAGAAGGAGAGGGAGTTGATAGGATTTTTATAGCACTGTTAGGTGGTGTAGTTGCTCCTAGTCTTTCTTACATCTATATAAACTTGTTTCTCAAATTATTTTCACATTCAATACCTCGTTTTACCCTCACAACTTGCTCGGGGTCGGGGGTGGAAGGCAAGGGAGGCTTTGTTCTTCCCACTTAATGGGTGAGAAAACTCAGTGGGTCAGCTAAGATAACTTGGGTTTCTTATCTGAAAAAATGAGGAGATTGGACTCACGTCATCTCCAAGGTCCCTTCTAGTTCAGCAGTTCTATGACTTTTTTTTTCTGATTTTCCTGAGGTGACACCGTGTTTAATGGTGGAGATCCCCTTTAAGTCCAGACCCCTTTCTGCCACACGGTTCCTTCTTCTTCAAATCCTTCACTGCATGTTTAATCATCTGTAAAATGTAATGTCTACCGTACAACATTGTTGAGAAAACTGTTGAGGGGATTAAAGGGAAGGCTTGTGAAGCACCTAGCAAAGTGGGAGCTTTTATTATTTATTATTATCATCACTATTACTAATAAGAAGGCAATGTCGTGTAGTGGAAAGAGCATTGGCATTGGAGTCAGGTCAGTTTCCAATCATTTACTGGTGTGTCATCTTGGCCAGTGATTCAACCTTTCTGAGCATTCTGTAAAGTGGAGCTGAAAATCTCTACCTTGTTGGGTTGTTTGAAGACTAAAGGAGAGGATGTATATAGAGCACTTATCCCAGTGTCTGCTACATCCCAGATGCTCAGTAGACAGTTGGCAGGTATGAATGGTAAACCAATTTTCAAAAGAAACTGGGATAGGGACTTCCCTGGTGGCGCAGTGGTTAAGAATCTGCCTGCCAATGGAGGGGACACGGGTTCAAGCCCTGGTCCGGGAAGATCCCACATGCTGCGGAGCAACTAAGTCCATGCGTCACAACTACTGAGCCTGTGCTCTAGAGCCCACGAGCCACAACTACTGAAGCCAGAGCACCTAGAGGCCATGCTCCACAACAAGAGAAGGCACCACAATGAGAAGCACACGCACCACAATGAAGACCCAACACAGCCATAAATAAATAAAATAAATTTATTTAAAAAAAAAAAGAAACGGAGGTATATTTTCATGATTCCCTCAAAACCTGAAGTGGTATTTCATAGAGGTGAAGTATAACCCTGAAATTAACAGACACATACAGTCATCTTTTAAACAAATAAAAGGAAAAAGAAGATTCTGAAGTTTAGCCATTCTGTGCACATCTAAAAGGGAGAAGAAAAACTCACATGCACCTAGTAGTTAGCAAATGGTTGCTGTAGAGTTTCATGTCAGAGAGTCTTCTGAAATCCGGTATATACTTTATTCAAGTCCTCCCACTCTCCCCACTACAACAATCTGATAAGGTTGTGCAGTTTATTTAGAAAAGCTTGATTGCCCTCATTTTACCACTTCCTTTGAAAAGTAATCACTTGAGGGGACTTCTCTGGTCGTGCAGTGGTTAAGAATCCGCCTGCCAATGCAGGGGACACGGGTTCGAGCCCTGGTCCAGGAAGATCCCATGTGCCGCGGAGCAACTAAACCTGTGGGCCACAACTACTGAGCCTGCGCTCTAGAGCCCGTGAGCCACAACTACTGAGCCCGCGTGCCACAGCTACTGAAGCCCACGTGCCTAGAGCGCGTGCTCCGCAACAAAGAGAAGCCACCGCAGTGAGAAGCCCGCGCACTGCAATGAAGAGTAGCCCCCGCTCGCCACAACTAGAGAAAGCCCGCGCACAGCAACAAAGACCCAAATGCAGCCATAAATAAATAAATAAATTTATTGAAAAAGAAAAAAGTAGTCACTTGAATAACTTTGAGGAACTGCTTTGCCATAATGATGACCCTTATGAAGGATTCAGTGAAGTTGGAAATCAAGATCCTGTAGCTCTGTCTCTGGTATCATGGTCACAGAAAAGGCTGGTGGCAGAACTGAAATGGATTGTGGTTACTTATCTCTGTGGAGGATTTCTTGGTACTCAATTTCCAGGGCACAGTAAACTAACATTTACAGGCATCTGTGGCCACATGCTCTGGAGCTGTGTTGCAGATGTGTTGGCAGCTGCTAAGGAGTCACAAGGTGGGTGGCACTACCCTGGACCCATTATTCTAAAATCTAGTTGATGGTTTAAACCAGTGGACCCAAGAGAGGTATGTATTGTACAGAAAACCAGTGTTGAGTTCCATATTGTTTATTACATGCATTGTTTGAAAATGATAAAACATAGCAACTCACCATTTAAATGACTTTTTTTTTCTTATTTGATGTATATCTGTCCTTGAAATTATTCTCACTGTGGATGCCCATCCTGTGTGGACGTCTCAAGACAAATGAGTTTTCTACCTGAGAACAGTGCAATTAAATGCTTTGACCAATGTCTGTTATGTTTGGTTGCCTTCCAGTTTTAAAATGTGTGTATTTCCTTTTTAACGTTCTAGGGGAAAGCAATGGTATTCGCCCCACGCCGAGGGAATACTTTAAACCAGTTTTGCAATCTAGCTGAAAAAGCTGGTTTCTCTATCCAAAGACATGAAAATTATGATGAACACATTTCAAACTTCCACTCCAAGGTTAGTTTTCTGCTTGTGTTAGATAACACTTTAATCCGCATTGCATTTTGAAGAGATCATGGTCTTTTTGGCAGGTAACCTAAATATTTGATTAAAGGACTCCTTAGGTGTGCTGCTTCT